>NC_053393.1:557676041-558916779 GCF_905171765.1 Bufo bufo | reverse complement strand
GCAGTTGAGCTAATGTCCCCATAATGTATGCCAGTATAAAATACCCCTATATAGTGCCCCAGTAAATGCACTCATACTGCTCCTCTCCCCCTTCCCCATAGTGTCCCCCATAATATGCCAGTAAAAAAAATGCCCCTTAGTACCCCCAGCAGATGCCCCTATAGTGCTTCTCTCCCCCACAATGTGCCAGTAAAAAAATTTCCCTTCTTAGTGCCACCATATGCCCCAATAGTGCTCCACTCCCCCATAGTGCCCCCAAATAATGCCCCATAGTGCCGCTCTCCCCTATAGTGCCTGCCATAATGTGCCAGTAAAAAATGCCCCCTTAGTGCTACCAAATGCCATAGTGCCCCCCATAATGTTCCAATACAAAAGGCCCCTTTAGAGCCCCCACTTCCCCATAGTGCCCCCAAATAATGCCCCTATAGTAACCCCAGATGCCCCATAGTGCTGCTCCCCCCTATAGTGCCCCCCAGAATGTGCCAATAATTAAAAAAAAAAGCCCCTTTAGAGCCCCCAGATACCCCCATAGTGCTCCTCTCCCCCATGGTGCCCCCCCCATAATGTGCCAGCAAGAAATGCCCCCATAGTGCCAGCTCCCCCCCCATAGTACAAGCCCCCCATAGTGCCAGGCCCCCCATAGTGGCAGCCCCCCCATAGTGCCAGCCCCCTTATAGTGCCAGCTCCCCCATAGTGCCAGCCCCCCCCCCGTAGTGCCAGCCCCCCCATAGTGCCAGCTCCTACCCCATAGTGCCACCCCCCCCCATAGTGCCAGCCCCCTTATAGTGCCAGCCCCCTTATAGTGCCAGCCCCTTTATAGTGTCAGCCCCCCCATAGTGCCACTTCACCCATAGTGCCAGCCCCCTTATAGTGCCAGCTCCCCCATAGTGCCAGCCCCCCCCGTAGTGCCAGCCCCCCCATAGTGCCAGCCCCCCCATAGTGCCAGCTCCTACCCCATAGTGCCAGCCCCCCCCATAGTGCCAGCCCCCTTATAGTGCCAGCCCCTTTATAGTGTCAGCCCCCCCATAGTGCCACTTCACCCATAGTGCCAGCCCCCTTATAGTGCCAGCTCCCCCATAGTGCCAGCCCCCCCCGTGGTGCCAGCCCCCCCATAGTGCCAGCTCCCCTATAGTGCAAGCCCCCCCATAGTGCCAGCTCCTACCCCATAGTGCCAGCCCCCCCCATAGTGCCAGCCCCCTTATAGTGCCAG
Organism: Bufo bufo; assembly: GCF_905171765.1. Lineage (NCBI taxonomy): Eukaryota > Metazoa > Chordata > Amphibia > Anura > Bufonidae > Bufo > Bufo bufo. Next base: position 558,915,569 of record NC_053393.1, on the reverse strand, counting down.
TCTCCCATAGTGTCAGCCCCCCCCATAGTGTCAGCCCCCCCCATAGTTCCAGCCCCCCATAGTGCCAGCCGCCCCATAGTGCCAGCTGCCCCATAGTTCCAGCCCTATAGTGCCCCCCCATAGTGCTAGCTCCCCCAAAGTGCCAGATTCCCCACCTTAGTGCCAAATCCCCCCATAGTGCCAAATCCCCCCCATAGTGCCAGATCCCCCCCCCCATAGTGCCAGCTCCTCCCCCATAGTGCCAGCCCCCTTATAGTGACAGCCCCCCATAGTGTCAGCCCCCCATAGTGCCAGCTCCCCCTATAGTGCCAGCCCCCCATAGTGCCAGCCCTCCCATAGTTCCAGCCCCCCCTATAGTGCCAGCTCCCCCTATAGTGCCCCCCATAGTGCTAGCTCCCCCAAAGTGCCAGATCCCCCCCCCCCATAGTGCCAGATCCCCCCCATAGTGCCAGATCCCCCCCAATAGTGCCAGCCCCCTGCAAAGAAGAAAAAAAAAACAACACTAATACTTACCTCCATCAGCAGCGATGCAGCCTCTTCTGGCCTGTGTCCCTGCTGTGTGCTGGCTCAGGCGTCGCAATGATAATGACGTCATTGCTCTGCCTGAGCCGGCCTCTGATAGGCTGCAGGCATTAGTGCCTGCGGCCTATCAGAAGAACAGGGGAGGGACACGCCTCTCCCTCCCCTGCCCCACAGCACACAGCACGGCCGCAATGACATCCAGGGCCGCGCCGCCTGTGGTGATGATCGGCGGTGCGGCCCTGAAGAATAAAAAAAAAAAAAAAAAAAAAAATTTTTTTTTTTTTAAGACGGTCGGCCCAGTGGCCGTTTATTTCGGGCGGCCTGGGGGGCAATTGCCTCCCTGCCCCCCGGCCCAGCCCGCCCCTGCGCCTCGGCCTCTTCTGCTGCTGCCGCCGCCTCGGCCTCTTCCTCCGCCTCTGGAGGAACGTTGGCACCTGCCGCCCAGCAAACAGAGGATGTATCACCAACACCACCACCTGCGTCACCAAGCATCTCAACCATGTCACACGGCAGCGTTCAGCTCTCCATCTCACAAACATTTGAGAGAAAGCGTAAATTCCCACCTAGCCACCCTCGATCCCTGGCCCTGAATGCCAGCATTTCTAAACTACTGGCCTATGAAATGCTGTCATTTAGGCTGGTGGACACAGACAGCTTCAAACAGCTCATGTCACTTGCTGTCCCACAATATGTTGTTCCCAGCCGCCACTACTTCTCCAAGAGAGCCGGGCCTTCCCTGCACAACCAAGTATCCGATAAAATCAAGTGTGCACTGCGCAACGCCATCTGTGGCAAGGTCCACCTAACCACAGATACGTGGACCAGTAAGCACGGCCAGGGACGCTATATCTCCCTAACTGCACACTGGGTAAATGTAGTGGCGGCTGGGCCCCAGGCGGAGAGCTGTTTGGCGCACGTCCTTCCGCCGCCAAGGATCGCAGGGCATCATTCTTTGCCTCCTGTAGCCTCCTCCTCGGCTTCCTCCTCCTCTTCTTCCACCTGCTCATCCAGTCAGCCACACACCTTCACCACCAACTTCAGCACAGCCCGGGGTAAACGTCAGCAGGCCATTCTGAAACTCATATGTTTGGGGGACAGGCCCCACACCGCACAGGAGTTGTGGCGGGGTATAGAACAACAGACCGACGAGTGGTTGCTGCCGGTAAACCGCAAGCCCGGCCTGGTGGAGTGCGATAATGGGCGAAATCTCGTTGCAGCTCTGGGACTAGCCGGTTTGACGCACATCCCTTGCCTGGCGCATGTGCTGAATTTGGTGGTGCAGAAGTTCATTCACAACTACCCCGACATGTCAGAGCTGCTGCATAAAGTGCGGGCCGTCTGTGCGCGCTTACGGCATTCACATCCTGCCGCTGCTCGCCTGTCTGCGCTACAGCGTAACTTCAGCCTTCCCGCTCACCGCCTCATATGCGACGTACCCACCAGGTGGAACTCCACCTTGCAAATGTTGGACAGACTGTGCGAGCAGCAGCAGGCGATAGTGGAGTTTCAGCTGCAGCACGCACGGGTCAGTCGCTCTGCGGAACAGCACCACTTCACCACCAATGACTGGGCCTCCATGCGAGACCTGTGTGCCCTGTTGCGCTGTTTCGAGTACTCCACCAACATGGCCAGTGGCGATGACGCCATTATCAGCGTTACAATACCACTTCTATGTCTCCTTGAGAAAACACTTAGGGCGATGATGGAAGAGGAGGTGGCCCAGGAGGAAGAGGGGTCATTTTTAGCACTTTCAGGCCAGTCTCTTCGAAGTGACTCAGAGGGAGGTTTTTTGCAACAGCAGAGGCCAGGTACAAATGTGGCCAGACAGGGCCCACTACTGGAGGACGAGGAGGACGAGGATGAGGTGTGCGGACTACTGGGTTGCCACCCTGCTGGAACCCCGGTACAAAGACAATGTGCCCACCTTACTTCCTGCACTGGAGCGTGATAGGAAGATGCGCGAGTACAAGCGCACGTTGGTAGACGCGCTACTGAGAGCATTCCCAAATGTCACAGGGGAACCAGTGGAAGCCCAAGGCGAAGGCAGAGGAGGAGCAAGAGGTCGCCAACGCAGCTGTGTCACGGCCAGCTCCTCTGAGGGCAGGGTTAGCATGGCAGAGATGTGGAAAAGTTTTGTCACCACGCCACAGCTAACTGCACCACCACCTGATACGGAACGTGTTAGCAGGAGGCAACATTTCACTAACATGGTGGAACAGTACCTGTGCACACCCCTCCACGTACTGACTGATGGTTCGGCCCCATTCAACTTCTGGGTCTCCAAATTGTCCACGTGGCCAGAGCTAGCCTTTTATGCCTTGGAGGTGCTGGCCTGCCCGGCGGCCAGCGTTTTGTCTGAACGTGTATTCAGCACGGCAGGCGGCGTCATTACAGACAAACGCAGCCGCCTGTCTACAGCCAATGTGGACAAGCTGACGTTCATAAAAATGAACCAGGCATGGATCCCTCAGGACCTGTCCATCCCTTGTGCAGATTAGACATTAACTACCTCCCCTTAACCATATATTATTCTACTCCAGGGCACTTCCTCATTCAATCCTATTTTTAATTTCATTTTACCATTATATTGTGGGGCAACCCAAAGTTGAATGAACCTCTCCTCTGTCTGGGTGCCGGGGCCTAAATGTGTGACAGTGGCCTGTTCCAGTGGTGGGTGACGTGAAGCCAGATTCTCTGCTATGACATGAAGACTGATTCTCTGCTGACATGAAGCCAGATTCTCTGTTACGGGACCTCTCTCCTCTGTCTGGGTGCCGGGGCCTAAAAATACATTCTCTGCTATGACATGAAAATCTAATTCCAGCAAAGTTAATATACATAAATATATAATGGGGTAAATAGTTGTAAACAATTCCAGCATATAGAGTAACCCCTAAAATAACAATTTTGTTGGTATACCTTAAAAGGGATCCCGTTTGGGTCTACTTGTTATAACGTAAATAATATATAAACAGAATAGTGTATCCTATAATCACATCCACTATTCTGTTTATATATTATTTACGTTATAACAAGTGGACCCAAACGGGATCCCTTTTAAGGTATACCAATAAAATTGCTATGACATGAAGCCTGATTCTCTGCTATGGGACCTCTCTCCAATTGATATTGGTTAATTTTTATTTATTTTAATTCATTTCCCTATTCACATTTGTTTGCAGAGGATTTACCTACATTTTGCTGGCTTTTGCAGCCCTCTAGCCCTTTCCTGGGCTGTTTTACAGCCTTTTTAGTGCCGAAAAGTTTGGGTCCCCATTGACTTCAATGGGGTTCGGGTTCGGGGCGAAGTTCGGGTCCAGTTCGGATCCCGAACCCGAACATTTCCTTGAAGTTCAGCCGAACTTCTCGAACCCGAACATCCAGGTGTTCGCTCAACTCTACTAATGACGATACCCAGCAAAAATGCATACAGTGGAGGATGCCCACAGCGAACCACAAGTACCACAATAGACATCCTACACAAGAAGCAATTATGTGGATGTGATAGTCAATATAACAAAATAATAGCAAAGACAGGTGCACTCTGCGGTCTTACTAAACCCTCAAACAGATTTTAAAATTGAGAGGTTAGCCAACATATCCTACGGTGTAGGACATGTCTGAGCCCGAGCACCACGCCAAGGTTTCTCAAGTAGCTTGGGACCTAACACTCACCTACCTGTGCCATGTGGGCAATACCAGGGGCCAGTGGGCAAATTACAGGAGCATGAGGCCGACTCACAAACAACTCACCAGTTACCTCCAGCATGTAACCATGCTAGCAATGGGAGGAGGGAAGAGTCTGCGAGTCCCACTCAAGACTGGCTGATATGTCCCAGGCCTCACAGGTGCATCTAAATGTGGCCTGTGGATGGAAAGCAGGCACATTTACATAGGAGTTTATACACCTCCAGGAATCTATATATACAAACTGAAAAGAATGGGGTGGTATTAAACAGGCAGGAAATGCTCAAACCCACATACAGTTGTGCATATACAGTCAGGTCCATAAATATTGGGACATTTCTGTCTCTATACACCACCACAATGGATTTGAAATGAAACAAACAAGATGTGCTTTACCTGCAGACTGTCAGTCTGCAGGTAAAGCACATCTTGTTTGTTTCATTTCAAAGCTGACAGCTTTAATTTGAGGGTATTTACATCCAAATCAGGTGAACGGTGCAGGAATTACAGCAGTTTTCATACGTGCCTCCCACTTGTTAACCCCTTAAGGACTCAGCCCTATTTCACTTTAAGGACCAGGCCATTTTTTGCAAATCTGACCAGTGTCACTTTAAGTGCTGATAACTTTAAAACCCCTGTACTTACCCAAGCCGTTTTTTTCGTCACATATTGTACAGTCGTGGCCAAAAGTTTTGAGAATGACACAAATATTAGTTTTCACAAAGTTTGCTGCTAAACTGCTTTTAGATCTTTGTTTCAGTTGTTTCTGTGATGTAGTGAAATACACTGCTCAAAAAAATAAAGGGAACACTTAAACAACACAATGTAACTCCAAGTCAATCACACTTCTGTGACATCAAACTGTCCACTTAGGAAGCAACACTGAGTGACAATCAATTTCACATGCTGTTGTGCAAATGGGATAGACAACAGGTGGAAATTATAGGCAATTAGCAAGACACCCCCAATAAAGGAGTGGTTCTGCAGGTGGTCACCACAGACCACTTCTCAGTTCCTATGCTTCCTGGCTGATGTTTTGGTCACTTTTGAATGCTGACGGTGCTTTCACTCTAGTGGTAGCATGAGACGGAGTCTACAACCCACACAAGTGGCTCAGGTAGTGCAGCTTATCCAGGATGGCACATCAATGCGAGCTGTGGCAAGAAGGTTTGCTGTGTCTGTCAGCGTAGTGTCCAGAGCATGGAGGCGCTACCAGGAGACAGGCCAGTACATCAGGAGACGTGGAGGAGGCCGTTGGAGGGCAACAACCCAGCAGCAGGACCGCTACCTCCGCCTTTGTGCAAGGAGGAAGAGGAGGAGCAGTGCCAGAGCCCTGCAAAATTGCCTCCAGCAGGCCACAAATGTGCATGTGTCTGCTCAAACGGTCAGAAACAGACTCCATGAGGGTGATATGAGGGCCCGACATCCACAGGTGGGGGTTGTGCTTACAGCCCAACACCGTGCAGGACGTTTGGCATTTGCCAGAGAACACCAAGATTGGCAAATTTACCACTGGCGCCCTGTGCTCTTCACAGATGAAAGCAGGTTCACACTGAGCACATGTGACAGACGTGACAGAGTCTGGAGATGCCGTGGAGAACGTTCGGCTGCCTGCAACATCCTCCAGCATGACCGGTTTGGCATTGGGTCAGTAATGGTGTGGGGTGGCATTTCTTTGGAGGGCCGCACAGCCCTCCATGTGCTCGCCAGAGGTAGCCTGACTGCCATTAGGTACCGAGATGAGATCCTCAGACCCCTTGTGAGACCATATGCTGGTGCGGTTGGCCCTGGGTTCCTCCTAATGCAAGACAATGCTAGACCTCATGTGGCTGGAGTGTGTCAGCAGTTCCTGCAAGACGAAGGCATTGATGCTATGGACTGGCCCGCCTGTTCCCCAGACCTGAATCCAATTGAGCACATCTGGGACATCACGTCTCGCTCTATCCACCAACGTCACGTTGCACCACAGACTGTCCAGGAGTTGGCAGATGCTTTAGTCCAGGTCTGGGAGGAGATCCCTCAGGAGACCGTCCGCCACTTCATCAGGAGCATGCACAGGCGTTTTAGCGAGGTCATACAGGCACGTGGAGGCCACACACACTACTGAGCCTCATTTTGACTTGTTTTAAGGACATTACATCAAAGTTGGATCAGCCTATAGTGTGTTTTTCCACTTTAATTTTGAGTGTGACTCCAAATCCAGACCTCCATGGGTTAAAAAACTTGATTTCCATTTTTTTTTTTTGTGTGATTTTGTTGTCAGCACATTCAACTATGTAAAGAACAAAGTATTTCAGAACAATATTTAATTAATTCAGATCTAGGATGTGTTATTTTTGTGTTCCCTTTATTTTTTTGAGCAGTGTATAATTACACGCACTTCATACGTTTCAAAGGCTTTTATCGACAATTACATGACATTTATGCAAAGAGTCAGTATTTGCAGTGTTGGCCCTTCTTTTTCAGGACCTCTGCAATCCGACCGGGCATGCTCTCAATCACCTTCTGGGCCAATTCCTGACTGATAGCAACCCATTCTTTCATCATCACTTCTTGGAGTTTGTCAGAATTAGTGGGTTTTTGTTTGTCCACCCGCCTCTTGAGGATTGACCACAAGTTCTCAATGGGATTAAGATCTGGGGAGTTTCCAGGCCATAGACCGAAAATGTCAACGTTTTGGTCCCCGAGCCACTTAGTTATCACTTTTGCCTTATGGCACGGCGCTCCATCGTGATGGAAAATGCATTGTTCTTCACCAAACTGTTGTTGGATTGTTGGAAGAAGTTGCTGTTGGAGGGTGTTTTGGTGCCATTCTTTATTCATGGCTGTGTTTTTGGGCAAAATTGATGATCCTATAAATCGTTGATTGAGGTGCAAACTTAGTAGCCACAATATCCTTGCCTGTGAAGCCATTTTTATGCAACGCAATGATGGCTGCACGCGTTTCTTTGCAGGTCACCATGGTTAACAATGGAAGAACAATGATTTCAAGCATCACCCTCCTTTTAACATGTTAAGTCTGCCATTTTAACCCAATCAGCCTGACATAATGATCTCCAGCCTTGTGCTCGTCAACATTCTCACCTGAGTTAACAAGACGATTACTGAAATGATCTCAGCAGGTCCTTTAATGACAGCAATGAAATGCAGTGGAAAGGTTTTTTTGGGATTAAGTTAATTTTCATGGCAAAGAAGGACTATGCAATTCATCTGATCACTCTTCATAACATTCTGGAGTATATGCAAATTGCTATTATAAAAACTTAAGCAGCAACTTTTCCAATTTCCAATATTTATGTAATTCTCAAAACTTTGGGCCACGACTGTACTTCATGACACTGCTAAAATTGGGTCAAAAAAGTTAATTTTTGCATAAAAAAATACCAAATTTACCAAAGATGTGGAAAAATTTGCAAATTTAAAAAGTTTCAGTTTCTCTACTTCATAGTAATACCGCCAAAAATTGTGATGACTTTACATTCCCCATATGTCTACTTCATGTTTGTATCATTTTGGGAATGTTACAAGGCTTAGAAGTTTAGAAGCAAATTTTGAAATTTTTCATAAAATTTTCCAAATCCCACTTTTTATGGACCAGTTCAGGTCTGAAGTCACTTTGTGAGGCTTACGTAATAGAAACCATCCAAAAATGACCCCATTCTAGAAACTACACCCCTCAAGGTATTCAAAACTGATTTTACAAACTTTGTTAACCCTTTAGGTCTTCCACAAGACTTCATGGCAAATGGACATAAAATTTAAGAATTTCAATGTTTTGGAAAATTTTCCAATATAATCAATTTTTTCCAGGAAAAAAAGCAAGGGTTAACTGCCAAACAAAACTCAATATGGGTTGCCCCGATTCTGTAGTTTGCAAAAACACCCCATATGTGGTCCTAAACTACTGTTTTGCCAAACGGGAGGACATAGAAGGAGGGGAACGCCATATGGGTTTTGGAAGGCAGATTTTGCAGGACTGGTTTTGTTTATACCATGTCCCATTTCAAGCCCCCTGTACACCCCTAGAATAGAAATTCCAAAAAAGTGACTCCATCTAAGAAAGTACACCCCTCAAGGTATTCAAAACTGTGTTTACAAACTTTGTTAACCCTTTAGGTGTTCCACAAGAGTTAATGGCAGATGGAGAAACAATTTTGGAATTTCAATTTTTTTGAAAATTTTCCATTTTAACCCATTTTTTCCAGTAATAAAGTAAGGGTTAACTGCCAAACAAAACTCAATATGGGTTTCCCTGATTCTGTAGTTTGCAAAAACACCCCATATATGGTCCTAAACTACTGCTTGGCCAAACGGGAGGACATAAAGAGGATATAAAGAGGGGAATGCCATATGAGTTTTGGAAGGCAGATTTTTTATTTTTTTTTATATTTAATCTTTATTACTTTTTTCACTTTAAAATGACAACATTAGGGCCTTATGCCCCGTGTTTGACAAAGTATACAAAACATATTGCAATATAAAAGGGTACGCAGACCCTATTGACATTTGCTAAGAGTCACAATGTTTAACGAGAACATTTCAAAACAATCAATGGGACACCACTGTATAAATCATAAAGCAAGCTAACAAGATATATTCCTGATATACTGTATTGCTACAAGAAATAAAATTGAATCACCTGTGATTTAAGGAATGACTTCTACTGGAGATCATATCGACGGTCAAGTCAACCCATTTCCCTCCTGGACCTGTAATCTACCCAGACTCCCCCGCAGCTGCTCCAGCAAGTACCACTCCGTCATAGTAGCCCTTAATTTAGCGTCAGACATATATTTGACAATATAGCTCCTCCACTTCTGGAACAATTTCTTTGCATGTTTCTCTTTAGTATGAAAAGTCGCCAGTTTCTCCAGATTAAAAAGAGCTTTAATTTGTATATGTATACCGGCAATTGTCAGTAACTCTGACTGCAGCCAGTGTTGTAGTATTTGGCGTTTGGTAACCATGCAGAGTGAGTGGAACAACTGAGGAGGACTCCCCTTCCTATCAGTATCTTCAACCCAATGAAATAAATACAACAAGGGATGTAATGTAAATCTCTGCCCCCATATTTCATATGCCATCTCACCCACTGCTGACCAAAGTTGCTGACTTTTAGGACAGGACCAGAGACCGTGAAAAAGATCCGTGAAACCTTGACCGCATTTTGGGCAATGTGTCATACGATCCGGTCTAAGTGGGTGAGGTGGAATATTAAAACCATAAATAGCCTTATGCGTAATTGGGTGTCCCTCCACACCTCGTTAATAATGTGTTTTCGTACCTTCATCCATCCCTTCAGCAATACCTGAGAGACATTTTCAACTCCCAGGTGTACCTCCCACTGACTAAAGTCTCCCATTTTATTATATTGCGAGTCTTCCTGCCTTAAGCCGTGATAGAGACGAGAGACTGATGTCCTCCCACCTCCCAGCTCCAAGAGCTTATCTACCACATTTTGCCCGATCTCCTTATGTACCATGACTAAATTGGAATGTATGGAATTGGAAGGTACTTAGGGAGTACTTCACTACTAGTTCGTCCTGACTCAACCAACGAGGTTCTGAAGGATGTAGTAAATGTTTAGCCTGCAGAATCTTTCCATTCTCTAAAAAGACTATTGGTTCGGCCCAGAGGGAATTCAGGATTTTTCCATAAAGGCAGATGTTTAGACACCCTAAAAGATAACCAGTACTTCCTACGCAAGATGCGCCAGGTCGCTATGGTATCCTTAAAAAGAATCGAGGATTTGATATGAGTTGGGACACAGGACAGTCTGGCATGTAGCAGGGCGGTTAAGGACCATGGAGCACAGAACGTACTTTCTAATGATAAAGCAGAGAAATAACTAGTTCCGTTGATCCAATCTGCTATATGTCTAGCCATGCATGCCAAGTTGTAGCGTCGAACATCTGGGAACGCAATGCCTCCCAATTCTGTGGGGGCTATGAGCTTCTGCAGGTCTATTCTGGGACGTTTGCCATGCCATAAGAATCTAACAAACGCTGAACGCAGTTTATTCACGTCCTCGTGTTTTAATAAGAGGGGAATCGTCTGCAATGGGTATAGTAATTTTGATATGGACATCATTTTTAATAGATGGTTGCGACCCATTAATGATAAAGGGAGGTTGGGCCACCTCTGTAGCTCGGTAATAATCTTCGCTATTAATGGGGTATAATTTAGTCTGTAAATGGATTCCATGTTTCTTCCTATTTTGATGCCTAAATATGTAATGAAGGATCTAGCAATTGGTATTCCCTCTATCTCTGCTCCCATGTTTCCGTTGGCCCCACATGTAGAAAAAGGATTTCACTTTTGGCGTTGTTCACCTTAAGACCCGAAAAGGAGCCGAAACTTGACAAGGTTTGAAGAACATTGGGTAGATGTAGTATCGGATCTTCCATAAATAACACTATGTCATCTGTGAACAACGCCAAACGCAAATTTTGGGATCCCACCTCTAACCCCTTGAAAACACTGGGAGAATTAAGGTATCTGGCTAAGGGTTCAATGGCAAGGTCAAATAAAAGGGGGGACCAACCTTGCCGTGTACCCCGTCGTAATGCAAATCTTGGGGACATGAAACCTGTCAGGGATATCCTGGCTGTGGGATTAGAGTAAATCTGAGCTAGGATGGTACGAAAATTACCCCTAAACCCCAAGACGTCTAACACCTGGTTAAGCCAGCGCCAATTAATACTGTCGAACGCTTTCTCAGTATCAAGCGTGACTATGGCTTGTGTCTTTTCTTTATATTTAAGCGTTTTCGCTACAGAAAGGGCCAATAAAACCTTCCTAATGTTAGTCACCGCGGATCTCCCCTTAACAAATCCCACCTGCAGCGGTGAGACCAGTGAAGGGAGGATCCCCGCCATTCTATTTGCCAGAATCTTAGAAAGTATTTTCATGTCTTGATTAATTTGGGAAATCAACGCCGCGTTCATTTGATCTGGGATCCCTTGTCCCTCCATAATAGAGGAATATAGTGTTGTCAATGTCGGCGTTACTTGTTGACTTAAAATTTTATAAAAATCGGATGTGCAACCGTCTGGACCTGGAGCCTTTCCTGTGGGGAAAGATTTGATAGTGGTTTGAATCTCCACCTCAGAAATTGGCGCATTAAGTGCACTCAGTTGTTCCTCCGATAATTTTGGTAGAGACAAGCCCTCTAGGAAATTTCTTCCCAGCTCCTCATCCCCTTCCCTGCTTTCATAAAAGTGAGCAAAATATTCCCCCAGTACATTGGTGATGTGTTGGGGATTATGCACCCTAGAATCATCACTAGTTCGAATACTATGTATATGTGTAAGTCGTCTCTTCCCTTTCGCCAGGGACGCCAGAAGTTTACCAGATTTATTTCCAAATTTGTGTAACTCTATGTCAAGTTTGGTTCATTTGCATTGTTCCAGTTTGTCCGCCCACTCCTCAAATTCCCTCTGAGCCGATACCCACTGCTCTTTACGGGAGGGTTTTTTCTCCAACTGAAAGTCTCTATATGCGCCACGTAATGCCTCACTAGCAACCTGATAGCGTTTCCTCGCTATTTTCTTAATCGAGGATACATGCGCTATTAGGCGCCCCCTCAAAACTGCCTTCCCCGTCTCCCAAAACAGAGCTGGTGAATGTACATGCTCCCGGTTGTCCCAAAAGTATTCCATCCACCAGCCCTGTATAAGCTGCTGGAAGTTATCATCAGGCAAAAGGAAGCTTGGGAACCTCCAAATATAATCCTGCCCTCTGGGGAAGAAGTCTAGTAGGTCTAGCAGTATCGGGGCATGATCCAAAATTACCAGGTCTCCAATAGCTATCTTGGATATCTTCCCTAACACACTAGGGGACAGAAACATGTAATCTATTCGCGACCAGCTATTATGGGCGTGGGAATAATGCGTATACTCCCTACCCTGGGGGTGCCTAAGCCTCCAGCTATCCTTAAGGCCAGTGGAGGCTGCAAAAGTAGGCAAGGTCCACACTTCTTTTGTATTACCATCGTTTCTCCTATCTTCGAGAACATGCATCGTTAAATTGAAGTCTCCTCCTACGATTTTGAAGGAATGAGAGTCACTCATTATCACGCTTCCTACCTTATCTAAAAAACCCTTTTGATCCTGATTTGGTGCATAGATATTGTAAATACTGTAGTCCCCAAAAGGGCCAGATATATGGGTATGTAACATTCTGCCTTCAGTATCTGGGACATTCGCATGAAGAACATGAGGCACATGTCGCCCAATCAACGTCATCACCCCTACTTTTCTCCCCACTGCCTTAGAGCCAGACACTGTTCCAACCCACAGCTTTTCCATTCGTGTAAAGTCATCCCTGGTGAGGTGGGTCTCCTGTAGCAGCGCCACATCCGCTTTAAGCCGTTTCAGTTGTCTTAGGATTTTCATGCGTTTGTTGGGGGAACGTAGCCCCTTTACATTCCATTATATAATTCTCATGTAACGCCGCTACAGAAGACCACATATCCCCAGCTAAAGCATTCACTTCCACTAGAGAAGGAATGTATCCAGGTCCTACAGAGGGGTTGCCTCCCAGCCGAACACCCCCTCCATTGTATAAATATCTCTTGTCGCTTACCCTCTTGATACACAGCAATGAACCCCATACACTTGAAAAACGACATTAACTTAAAGAGAAATAAAAATAACGGTAACATCAATATAAATCAGTAACACTGGGCCACCACCCCAGGTAAATAGACTATCCTTTCTTCTGGTATAAACGGCAATCTAGTATACAGCATTTTCTCACCGTTAGTGAACTATAGGTAATAGACCAAAGTCCTCCTCTATGCGCTGTCAAATATGCAGAGAAGCGGATGCATCAGTCACGGGGTTTCATGATGCTGTCTGGTCATGGACCTTTGTTCTTTAGGCAAACCGCGAACCCTGGAAAAAGAAGCAGATGGCACTCGATTCCAATTCCGGCTGTCATCCGAGTCTTCTGGGGTCTTCTGCCGTGTCTCTCTTGGCGATATCTCTGCTCTGCCGTAACGGTGTAAATAATTCTCGGCAGTCTTCGGGTCCGAAAATTGGCTAAATGTGCCATCCTCATGTTTTATCCGAAGGATGGCAGGGTAAATCAGTTGAAATTTAATTCTTTTTTTGTAAAGTTCAGAGCATATAGCACTAAAGGCTCTGCGTTTCTTCGTGGTTTCTGCTGAATAGACCGCAAAAACTAACGCTTTGTGACCACGAATAATTAACGGCTCCTTTCTCAGCCTGTATGCTTTTAAAATGTCCTCTTTGTCCGGGTAATCAAGATACTTGCAAATGACCTGACGTGGCCGAGGATTCACAGAAGGCGAGGAGGGTGGTTACCTCTGGGGTCCCACACGGTGCACTCTTTCTATTCTTCGTCTCCCAGGAAGACCAAGGGCTTGGGGCAAATCCGACTCAAATAGGCGGCGCAGATCTTGTGGCGGCACCGATTCAGGTATCCCTACCAGCCGTAAGTTACTCCTTCTGGACCTGTTTTCCGGGGTGAGCTGTTTTGCTACTTCTATAGCTAGTTGCTTTATGTCAGCTGTTCCCCCCTCTGAGGCAAACATATCAGCCTGTGTACTCACTACATCATTGCTCACCGCCCTCTGGTCTCCGCTCTGTGGCGTCTGTGTAGGAGTCGGCGCCATTTTGGAGGGCTCCCTTGTGATTTCTGAAGCTACGCAGCTGGAGGGATTTGCTTTGTGCCCACTCCTGAGCAGGTACCTCTCCATATGATCAGCGGTGGCCGCGGGCGATCATCCGGTGTCGCAGCTAGCAGGGGAGGTCTGTGGAGCGGGGCTGTTATGACTAACGGTGAGGAGCTGCAGCCGCCGCGTCCTCACATACCAGCGCCGGAACCGGAAGTGACCGGAAGGCAGATTTTGCAGGACTGGTTTATTTACACCATGTACCCTTTCAAGCCCCCTGATGCACCCCTAGAGTAGAAACTCCATAAAAGTGACCCCATCTAGGAAACTACGGGATAAGGTGGTTGTTGTTTTGGGACTATTTTAGGGTAAATATGATTTTTGGTTGCTCTATATTACACTTTTTTGAGGCAAGGTAACAAAAAATTTAAAATCTAAAATTGTTTCTACATTCGCTATTTAGTTTTGTGGAACACCTAAAGGGTTAACAAAGTTTGTAAAGTAACTTTTGAATACCTTGAGGGGTGTAGTTTCTTAGATGGGGTCACTTTTTTGGAGTTTCTAGATCTAGGCTACATCAGGGGGGGGCTTCTTATGGGACATGGTGTAAATAAACCAGTCCATCAAAATCTGCCTTCCAGAAACCATATGGCTGCAAACTACAGAATCAGGGCAATAAATTTCTGCAAACTACAGAATCAGGGCAATAAATATTTAGTTTTGTTTGGCTGTTAACCCTTGCTTTATTACCGGGAAAAAAAGGATTCAAATGGAAATTTTGCCAAAAAATGGGTGTTTTGGCACAGTTTTTATTTTATATTTTTAACGCTGTTCATCCGAGGGGTTTGGTCAAATGTTATTTTTATAGGGCAGATTCTTACGGACGCGGCGATACCTAATATGTCTACTTTTTAACATGCATTTAGATTTTACACTAGATTATCATTTTAGGAAGCAAAAAAAATTATTTTAGTATCTCCATAGCCTGGGAGCTACATTTTTTTTTTCTTGTTCGGCGACTATCTAATGTAGGGGCTCATTTTTTGCGGGATGAGATGGCGGTTTTATTGGCACTAAATGGGGGGGCATATGACATTTTGATCGCTCGCTATTACACTTTTTGTGATGTTAGGTGACAAAAAATTGCTTTTTTCATCCGGGGGGGTTGGGTTAAATGTTATTTTTATAGAGAAGATTTTTACGGACGCGGCGATGCCCAATATGTATGGCTCTCAGACTTTGGAGACACTAAGCAGGCATCCTCAAACCGGCATTGTGACAGGATGCCCGCTGAATGATTTCAGCGGGCATCCTGTTCCGATTAACCCCCGCCGCGCCGCAATCGCGTTTTAAACTCATGATGTACCGGTACGTCATGTGTCCTTAAGGGGTTAAGGGACCAAAAGTAATGGGACAGAATAATAATCATAAATCAAACTTTCACTTTTTAATGCTTGGTTGCAAATCCTTTGCAGTCAATTACAGCCTGAAGTCTGGAGCGCATAGACATCCCCAGACGCTGGTCTCATCCCTGGTGATGCTCGGCCAGGCCTCTACTGCAACTGTCTTCAGTTCCTGCTTGTTCTTGGGGCATTTTCACTTCAATTTTGTCTTCAGCAAGTGAAATGCATGCTCAATCGGATTCAGGTCAGGTGATTGACTCGGCCATTGCATAACATTCCACTTCTTTCCCTTAAAAAAACCTCTTTGGTTGCTTTTGCAGTATGCTTTGGGTCATTGTCCATCTGCACTGTGAAGCGCCGTCCAATGAGTTCTGAAGCAATTGGCTGAATAGGAGCAGATAATATTGCCCGAAACACTTCAGAATTCATCCTGCTGCTTTTGTCAGCAGTCACATCATCAATAAATACAAGAGAACCAGTTCCATTGGCAGCCATACATGCCCACGCCATGAGACTACCACACACCATGCTTCACTGATGAGGTGGTATGCTTAGGATCATGAGAAGTTCCTTTCCTTCTCCATACTCTTCTCTTCCCATCACTCTGGTACAAGTTGATCTTGGTCTCATCTGTCCATAGGATGTTGTCCCAGAACTGTGAAGGCTTTTTTAGATGTCGTTTGGCAAACTCTAATCTGGCCTTCCTGTTTTTGAGGCTCACCAATGGTTTACATCTTGTGGTGAACCCTCTGTATTCACTCTGGTGAAGTCTTCTCTTGATTGTTGACTTTGACACACATACACCTACCTCCTGGAAAGTGTTCTTGATCTGGCCAACTGTTGTGAAGGGTGTTTTCTTCACCAGGGAAAGAATTCTTCGGTCATCCACCAAAGTTGTTTTCCGTGGTCTTCTAGGTCTTTTGGCGTTGCTGAGCTCACCGGTGCGTTCCTTCTTTTTAAGAATGTTCCAAACAGTTGTTTTGGCCAAGCCTAATGTTTTTGCTATCTCTCTGATGGGTTTGTTTTGTTTTTTCATCCTAATGATGGCTTGCTTCACTGATAGTGACAGCTCTTTGGATCTCATCTTGAGAGTTGACAGCAACAGATTCCAAATGCAAATAGCAGACTGGAAATGACCTCTGGACCTTTTATCTGCTCATTGTAATTGGGATAATGAGGGAATAACACACACCTGGCCAAGGAGCAGCTGAGAAGCCAATTGTCCCATTACTTTTGGACCCTTAACAAGTGGGAGGCAGATATGCAAACTGTTGTAATTCCTGCACCGTTCACCTGATTTGGATGTAAATGCTCTCAAATTAAAGCTGACAGCCTGCAGTTAAAACACATCTTGTTTGTTTCATTACAATTGTGTCAATGTCCCAATATTTATGGAC
Source organism: Bufo bufo (assembly GCF_905171765.1). Classification (NCBI taxonomy): domain Eukaryota; kingdom Metazoa; phylum Chordata; class Amphibia; order Anura; family Bufonidae; genus Bufo; species Bufo bufo. The sequence continues at coordinate 558,898,920 of NC_053393.1, read as the reverse complement.
CTGACTGTATATACAGGGGAGCAAATCCCGCACTTGTGGCCCGTTGCTAATGACGATCCCCAGCAAAAATGCATACAGTGGAGGATGCCCGCAGCGAACCACAAGTACCACAATAGCAGATAAACCCAATAAAACTGTAGAGTCTATTGGGGTACTGATCATCAAAATACAAACTCACGAGGCAGGGGGTAATGCCTTTGCTGACGCAGCAGCCTGTGCACACACTCTGAAGCCCTAATGGAGGCCTACTGAGGAACCATGTCCGACTGATATCTCTTTACTGGACAAGTCAGTAGATGTCTGGTTGTGTAGAGTGGAAGCAGCAACAATAGTTTGGAAAATTATGGACAAGACTGGAGATGTGCAGCTGTGTAGGGGTAGTAGTAGCGGCAGCAGCAGTACAGTATGGAACATGATGGACAAGCATTGTCCTGCTGTGACTGAGATGATGAGTAAGCAGTCCCATCCACAGTCATCCTTTTTCTATGCTGTAACATGCGGCCACCTACCAGAGGTGAGGGAGAGCTGTGACCTGTTACTACAGGCCGGACGGCTGCTGCTGACAGCATATTAAGGAATCTTAACTTACTGCCGTAGCATCTCGACCTCGATATAGAGATGTAATTTTGCGACTTGCCTTATATGTACGCTTTAATATTCGTCCTTCCTTTGTACGTTTTCTATATCTGTCTTGTTCTGGCTCAATTAACCATTGGATTGTAACCTTACCTGTTGATTTGCATGTATTTTTATCACGTCACATCTGTGGGAGTGAGATACTTGCTGACGGCGTCGGCCGTCCCCCTATCCACTTCGTATAAAGCGCATGTATGCGCAATGACGTAATCAGTGGCCTGAGGAAGCGCGTCGTAGCGCGCGAAACGGCCGTCGCTGCTTGCAACTATGTGTCCGCCCCGGATCCTTTCTGCTACCTGCTGAGGAAGCCACAATAAAAGACACCTTTGATACATTTCGGTGAGTGCCGCAACCTTATTCCTATTCCTCCCTTCAAGTTGCCATTTGTCTACTATAAGTTACTTTCTTGCTGAGCACCACATTGAGAAGTGTTTCCCACTGCATGTGGCCCGGTTCAAATACGGCGTGATCAGTGTATGCAGTGCCGCCTGATTACAATCTACGTCTTCCTGCATTCAACATTACCTGTATCATGATGGCAGAGCACGCTATATCGAACACTGAAGCCACCACTTCTGACACAGAAACCGCATCTGAAACCACATGCAGTCTAATTCAGGGTCGCCAAGGGGCGGACACATTTTTTGTTACCTGCAATCAACAGGATTATGTGCAGACTTCCAGTACTAAAAGTTTGGCTGATAAAGAAGTCAGACTATTCTGGACTATTGAGTCATTGAAGTCCTACAAGGAAAGTGGGCGTGTTCCCAGAGGCCTACGCCTCTTTAAAGAGATCGTGCAGTATGAGGATGATCCCCTATTTATAGGGGAATGGAAAGCGGCACACCAGAGATTCTCTTTAGAGATCATGGAATTGGTATTGACACGGGACCAGCAAGAGTACACCAGTGTCACAGAGGAATTAACTAAGGCAAAGGGGGGGAGTTACAAAAACGACTCATGGAGTCGCAATTCCATGGATTTGAGAAAAGGCTTAATAAAAAATTACTTGCCACACAGGCGGACATCAAAGATCGAAAGAGGGACAAATTTATCAGAGATAAAAATGATTATGAGGCTGATCGTGTCTTTGACTGGGGTAAAAAGCGAAACCGCCCCAAACGAGCCCCACGGAGAGGACGCCATAATTTCTGGGCTACCGATTCGGAATCAAGTGCCTCCGAGGGAAATGGAGCTAATCCAGCTGAAGATACAACAACCCCTTTAGAAAAGGCACGAGAAGGGGGCGTGGTAGACGTGGAACAGCAAGCAAGAGGAACCAGAAAATCGACAAGAAGAAGACGTCAGGTCTCCTGGCGACAGTAGTTCCTGACGAACTCTATATCCAAGCACCCCCTGAAAATGTGGTTCTCAATCTCACAGGCTCTGAACTGCCCCAGGGCTGTATCCCACTCCTCAATCGGGGGCTGGGATACAGCCTACCCGGACAGTTCAACCTGGTTGACTTTGAGATAGATTTGTTTTTGTCTATCCGCAAGTTATACCTCAAGAGATTATTCTCTGAAACTGCCTCTCAGGTCCTCGACCCCTTACAGGGGGAGGTTCCTGCCACAATGTCACTCACTGATTTCCATTTGTCTGATAAATTCAGTGATGAAGAAATTTCCTGCATCCATTTCCTTTCCAGCACTGAACCTGATGAATCCACAGATGGAGTAGAACATTTCAGCAGATACACAGGGGGCATCGGGTCCACCTTCCTCCCTCCCATGCCGGCCGGCTCACCAATTGACCTGTTCCACAAGCAAGTTTTGAAAGAAATACGTGCGCTGGTGTATCCAGCAGCACCTTCCAACCTCACGGCGGAAGAATCTCATGCTTTATTGTGGTTAGGGAAGCAGAAAAATATGGTGATTAAGCCGGCCGTCAAGGGAGGGAACGTGGTCCTGATGTCTAGGGAGTATTATATGGAGGAGGCCAATAGACAGTTGGGAGACAGTACAGTTTACATGAAGTTAAGGGGGAACCCGATACCTGAAATATCTTCCAAACTCTGCCGGTTTATTGATCAGCACATATATAACGGGTTTTTACCTAAAAATTTTAGGGATTAACTCGTGCCAGGCTTCCCAAAAATCCCCACTTGGTATTTCGTACCAAAAATCCATAAATCCCTCACCCGACCTCCGGGACGTCCCATCGTGGCAGGCATCGGTTCAGCGCTGGAACCTCTATCTGGCTATATTGATTGGCTCCTTAGACCGTTACTAAGGAGCACTCCGACATACCTCAAGGATACGGGAGACTTCCTCCGGGCACTCCGAGGTCTGGAGTGGCGGGAGGAATTCAGTCTCGTGTCCTTGGATGTCAAGAGCCTATATACTAGAATACCCCATGACCTTGGGTTGAGGGCTGTTGATACAGTCCTCAGCAGAAGCAATAAGAGTGCGGTTTTCATTGACTTCGTCCACAAGGCATTAGACCTTGTTTTGTCAAACAATGTCTTCCAATTTGATGGACAGTGGTACCGCCAGGTACTAGGCACGGCTATGGGCACGCCTGTCTCGTGCACATTTGCCAACCTGTACCTGGCGGTATTTGAGGAGACCTATATTTTCACGGTGGATAACCCCTATGTGAGCCACATCAGCCTATTCTTAAGATATGTGGACGATATTTTTCTGGTCTGGTCGGGGAGCGAGGAGTCGTGTCGTGCATTTGTTGATCACCTCAACGCATGCAATCGCATGAACATGAAGTTCACCATCAATTTTGGTGGTGAAGTTCTGGATTTTCTAGATGTACATGTTACGGTAAAAGATGGAGTGATGCACACTTGTGGCCATCGTAAGCCGACAGCGACAAACTCGCTCCTCCACCAGACCAGCTTCCACCCATCTTCAGTTAAACGCGCAGTTCCATACGGGCAGTTCGTCCGTCTGCGAAGGATCAATGACACGGACGAAGGTTTTCTTCGCCAAGCTGGAGAACTTAGAGCTAGACTCATTAGTAGGGGCTATCCACTGCGAGAAGTCTCCGCAGCCTTATTAAAAGCGTCTTCATTTGACCGTAATTCCTTTCTCACTGAACGGAGCAACAGTACTAAACCCTCACGTTTTGCTTTCACTTTTCAATATAGTCCGGTCGCTGAAATGGTCCGGCAGACCATCAATCGAAACTGGGACCTTCTCAAGGGAGACCCCACTCTTAACAGCTTCACTGAAAACAGACCATTGGTCACATTTAAAAGATGCCCCACAATTAAAGACAAGTTAGTCAGGAGCGTCTTTTCTTCACCTAGAGATGAAATTTGGTTGAAAAAACCGACGGGCAATTTTAGATGCGGCCATTGTTCCTTCTGCGTACTTAATGTCTGCTCTAGGTATCTACAAATAGGTGGTGTATCGCACACAGTACGGGACTTTATTAAAGGGTTTCTATCACTTTGTTTCACCTATTTAGCTTTCAGACACTAGCGATCCGCTAGTGTCTGCTTTATCTAACCATCCTAATATAAGAGCTTATTGTCCTGCCGTTTAGCTAAAAAAATAACTTATATAGATATGCAAATGAGCCTCTAAGTGCTATGGGGGCGTGATTAGCACCTAGAGGCTCCGTCTACCTTAACAAACTGCCGCCGCCCAGCGCGTCCCTCCAGCCCGCCCATCTCCAGCTGAAGCGATCCTCTCCGTCGCGTCTCTGTTCTGCGCATGCGCAGTGAATGTCTGATGCTTCCCTGCTCAGACATCTCCACTGCGCCTGTTCCTCGGAGCACTATGACGTCATCGGCGCAGGCGCAGTGGAGATGTCTGAGCAGGGAAGCGATCAGACATTCACTGCGCATGCGCCGAATACGAGGAGCATCGCATTCCGGAGGAGATGGGCGGGCTGGAGGGACGCGCTGGGCGGCGGCAGTTTGTTAAGGTAGACGGAGCCTCTAGGTGCTAATCACGCCCCCATAGCACCTAGAGGCTCATTTGCATATCTATATAAGTTATTTTTTTAGCTAAACGGCAGGACAATAAGCTCTTATATTAGGATGGTTAGATAAAGCAGACACTAGCGGATCGCTAGTGTCTGAAAGCTCAATAGGTGAAACGAAGTGATAGAAACCCTTTAATTGCCGTACGTCCTATGTAGTATATGTGGTTTTCTGTCCTTGTAGACGCTTCTACATCGGAAAGACAATTCGCCCCCTGTTCGAGCGCATTCGCGAACACATTGGTTCTATTCGATCAGGCAGAGGCAGTCCACGCCTCATTGAACATGTCCGCACGGCCCACGACGCGTATCCGCGTTGCCTCTCCTTTGCGGGCATAGAGCATGTCCGCCCCATCCCTCGGGGTGGTGACCGGCATCGCCTGCTCCTGCAGAGGGAGGCAAGGTGGATCATGCGCACGGAGGCCATGCATGCGGTAGGAATGAATGATAGAAATGACATGTCTGTATTTTTGTGAAACTTCATGCGCTCATGTTTGGAGGGATTTTATGCGACTTGTCTTTCCCATGTAGAAGCGGATCCTTTCCCTTTGTCTTTCCCTAAAAACATTTCGCCTATTTGATGAGGCTTTATATACATACCGTGGACCATGGTTCATATTAAGGAATCTTAACTTACTGCCGTAGCATCTCGACCTCGATATAGAGATGTAATTTTGCGACTTGCCTTATATGTACGCTTTAATATTCGTCCTTCCTTTGTACGTTTTCTATATCTGTCTTGTTCTGGCTCAATTAACCATTGGATTGTAACCTTACCTGTTGATTTGCATGTATTTTTATCACGTCACATCTGTGGGAGTGAGATACTTGCTGACGGCGTCGGCCGTCCCCCTATCCACTTCGTATAAAGCGCATGTATGCGCAATGACGTAATCAGTGGCCTGAGGAAGCGCGTTGTAGCGCGCGAAACGGCCGTCGCTGCTTGCAACTATGTGTCCGCCCCGGATCCTTTTTGCTACCTGCTGAGGAAGCCACAATAAAAGACACCTTTGATACATTTCGGTGAGTGCCGCAACCTTATTCCTATTCCTCCCTTCAAGTTGCCATTTGTCTACTATAAGTTACTTTCTTGCTGAGCACCACATTGAGAAGTGTTTCCCACTGCATGTGGCCCGGTTCAAATACGGCGTGATCAGTGTATGCAGTGCCGCCTGATTACAATCTACGTCTTCCTGCATTCAACATTACCTGTATCATGATGGCAGAGCACGCTATATCGAACACTGAAGCCACCACTTCTGACACAGAAACCGCATCTGAAACCACATGCAGTCTAATTCAGGGTCGCCAAGGGGCGGACACATTTTTTGTTACCTGCAATCAACAGGATTATGTGCAGACTTCCAGTACTAAAAGTTTGGAAGCAAAAATATTTCAACTGGCTGATAAAGAAGTCAGACTATTCTGGACTATTGAGTCATTGAAGTCCTACAAGGAAAGTGGGCGTGTTCCCAGAGGCCTACGCCTCTTTAAAGAGATCGTGCAGTATGAGGATGAATGGGGAATGGTTCTGTGGGAGTGAGATACTTGCTGACGGCGTCGGCCGTCCCCCTATCCACTTCGTATAAAGCGCATGTATGCGCAATGACGTAATCAGTGGCCTGAGGAAGCGCGTCGTAGCGCGCGAAACGGCCGTCGCTGCTTGCAACTATGTGTCCGCCCCGGATCCTTTCTGCTACCTGCTGAGGAAGCCACAATAAAAGACACCTTTGATACATTTCGGTGAGTGCCGCAACCTTATTCCTATTCCTCCCTTCAAGTTGCTACCTCCACTACAGCCACCCACATTCTCACTGGTGACTGACATGGTACGGGTGCTTCCTCTTACATTACCCATCCACTGAACTCTGTCTTTCTTTTTAAGAACGGAGGCACCATTGCACCTGCACTGGTTATTCCAACCACAAGGCCCACAGCTAACTGGCTGCCAGACGTTAGAGTCATTCCTTCGTCATCTATTGGCCAGAGCTCTATTTCGGGACTCTTTCGCATGCCAGAAAACTTCCCCGGGCCTAGAGGACCCAATTCATATTTAAACTGGGTTGTATGAACCATCTGCCAATGTACGGCCTACCGCCCACCCAAAACCTTAGTCTAAATTACTTTCTGGACCCAGGAGCCGGAAGTGGCGGTACAGCGCTGAGATGCCTATAGGTCCAGTGCTCTCCTAATTCAGCTAACCCTTTCCTCTGGTACCAGGTGAATGAGTAGAAGGACTTAGCTGGTGGATTGGGGACTATAGAGGAGATGGCACCTTTCCTCCACTCTGGGAACGCCGCCTCTTCGCTTCTCTCTGCAATCTGCACCGCTCTTCTGTGTGGCTACTAGCTGTTTTACCTGGGAGCTGAATGAAGCCGTGGTTGCTGCACTGTTCGGAGGGCGGTCAGGTGTAGGAGCCTTGGTGGCGGCCATTGTAGCTGTGTCAGCAGAAAACATCCACTACCTGCTGCTGTGTGATCTGCTCTACCACTGCAAGTCCTGCCGCTGAGTCATCTTTCTGACCTGCTGCTTGGGGCCCACATGACTGCCCAAACCGGGCACACACTGCTTCTGAGCAGCAGGAGTTGCATAAGGTACATTTTCCGGAAAAAGGGGAAAGGTGAAGGAGCAGTGGACTATTTTTGATGAGCACAGATATTTATCTCAAGTGGAGAAGCCAGAGCCACCCTTTGCCTTCTTTGAAACGATCCACAGTTTAACGAGTCCTGACACCATTTTTGTTTCTTTCTTCTCTTCATACTGAGCAGAAGAATGTCTGCACCTTTTTACAGCTGACTGATTGCAAGAACCGAAGACGAAGTTTGGTGTTCTGTCAAAAAGCCGTCCACTCTGCTTGGTTTAATACGGTTGATCATGCTGACAGAGCCTCATTAACAATAAAACTCAGTGGTGTACTAAGGGGGAGGTCCGCCCCGGGTGCCGACTCTCTGGGGGGTGCCAGAAGCAATGAGCACTTCCATCAATACAGACAGAAGCGCTCATTGCTGGAGCGCAGGGAGCTGGGTCCTGTCACTCACAGCTCAGCTCCCCGCGCTCCTCCCCTCTTTCAGGCCGCCGGCGCACAAAATGGTGAAGCAGGAAGACTTTTCCCCGCTCCACCATTCAGCCTGCAGGCACAGATCACGCTGCCGGCCTGTGTGGGTTGGGCCTGCAGCCTGAAAAACTGCATAATCTCCGTCCACACTGTGCTGCAAAGCGATCTGATCCTGAAGGGAAGAGAGGTATGTGAGCTTAAGGAACGGGACAAGGTGAGTAGTTACTGTGATTACTTTTTTTTTTTAATACAGAGTGGGCACAGAGGGCATTACTACTATGGAGAAGGCACAGAGGGCATCACTACTATGAAGAGGGCACAGAGGGCATTACTACTATGGAGGGGGCACAGAGGGCATTATTACTATGGAGGGGGGCACAGAGGGCATTATTACTATGGAGGGGGGCACAGAAGACTTTATTACTATTGAGTGGGGGGGGGGGCAGAGGTCTTTATTACTATGGAGGCAGCACATAGGATTTTATTACTATAGAGAGGGCACAGAGGGCATTACTAATGTGAAGGGGGCACAGAGTCAAAGGGCATTATTACTGTGAAGGGGGAAGAGTGGGCATTATTACTACAAATGGGGCACAATGAGGATTATTATAAAGGGGTACAATGGGGATTATTGCTCCAAAGGGGGCACAGTGGGCATTATTACTATGAAAGGGGCACAGTGGGTGTTATTACTATAAAAGGGGCACAAGAGAAGGAGCGGAGAGCCAGCGCCAGGAAGCAGGTAAGTAATCTTCCCTTTACAGATCCAGTAAAGTGGGGGAGTTTGCCAAACCCCCTCATTCTTGCACAACCCCTTTAAGATCTACAATTGTAACAACTGTAACTACATTTCTGAATATACTGATATTTCCTTTTAATTCCTGCTTCAATATACAGTACAGACCAAAAGTTTGGACACACCTTCTCATTCAAAGAGTTTTCTTTATTTTCATGACTATGAAGGCATCAAAACTATGAATTAACACATGTGGAATTATATACATAACAAACAAGTGTGAAACAACTGAAAATATGTCATATTCTAGGTTCTTCAAAATAGCCACCTTTTGCTTTGATTACTGCTTTGCACACTCTTGGCATTCTCTTGATGAGCTTCAAGAGGTAGTCCCCTGAAATGGTCTTCCAACAGTCTTGAAGGAGTTCCCAGAGATGCTTAGCACTTGTTGGCCCTTTTGCCTTCACTCTGCGGTCCAGCTCACCCCAAACCATCTCAATTGGGTTCAGGTCCGGTGACTGGAGGCCAGGTCATCTGGCGCAGCACCCCATCACTCTCCTTCATGGTCAAATAGCCCTTACTTTCAAAGTTTTCCCAATTTTTCGGCTGACTGACTAACCTTCATTTCTTAAAGTAATGATGGCCACTCGTTTTTCTTTACTTTTCTTGCCATAATACCAATTCTAACAGTCTATTCAGTAGGACTATCAGCTGTGTATCCACCTGACTTCTCCTCAACGCCACTGATGGTCCCAACCCCATTTATAAGGCAAGAAATCCCACTTATTAAACCTGACAGGGCACACCTGTGAAGTGAAAACCATTTCAGGGGACTACCTCTTGAAGCTCATCAAGAGAATGCCAAGAGTGTGCAAAGCAGTAATCAAAGCAAAAGGTGGCTACTTTGAAGAACCTAGAATATGACCTATTTTCAGTTGTTTCACACTTGTTTGTTATGTATATAATTCCACATGTGTTAATTCATAGTTTTGATGCCTTCAGTGTGAATCTACAATTTTCATAGTAATGAAAATAATGAAAACTCTTTGAATGAGAAGGTGTGTCCAAACTTTTGGTCTGTACTGTATATGCAATATTTTTACAACAAAGCTGAGTCTTCTCGCTATAAATGATAGCAAGAAAAAATATGGAAATTCATGGCATATTTTACAGGAAGGATTCAGAATTGGTTGTTCCCGATGTAAATTCTCTGATGTTGAACAAGAGATGATTTCCGAGTAAAACATTTGCCACATTCTGAACACGAAAACGGCTTCTCTCCGTTCTGAATTATCTGATGGTTTGCAAGATGTGTTTTTTCAGTAAAACATTTTCCACATTCTGAACATAAATATGGCTTCTCTCCTGTGTGACTTCTTTGATGTAGAAGAATTGACTTTCTTAGTAAAGCATTTTGCACATTCTGAACATTGGTGATCATATTAACTAAAATGTGATCCCTTTGTAGCGATGGTATCATATTAAGCATCTGGCTTATATGATGTGCAGGCTCATTTGACGTAACCTTCTACGTACCGATACATTCAGGTTACGTCCGGGTTGGTGCTGTCCGATCTTGTGAAGCGCGCGAGCTGGTCCACTCACGTGGTTAGAAACATAGAATGTGTCGGCAGATAAGAACCATTTGGCCCATCTAGTCTGCCCAATATACTGAATACGATGAATAGGTTAGTCAGGTGACCCGCCAGCTCTCGTGCGATGTAACTCGGACAGCGCACACTCGGTCGCCGCTTCGGTCCAATCATGTGACCATATATGGGTTACGTCATTAGGGCTAGCTATCGCGAGATCAGGAGTCAGGCATACTGTACAGCCAGATCGCTCAACCCACCTTCAGGTGAAATGTGTAATGGACAATGATGGATCTGTTTAGCCCAATTGTAGGCAGGATAAAAGGAGAGATGGATGGGATGTGTAGACACGCCCCCAGGAAGAAGCTTAGACGAAACGTGCGTTGGGGTTGGTGTGCCCTGTGATTCTCCCGGTCTGTATGACAATATTGGCTATTTTTGCACATGCGTTATTGTTAAGGATTGGTCCTGTGGATTAGATTTGCACTGTGTATGTAAGTTGAGGACGTTGGTTCCTTTTGTATATGCTTACAGCAGTACAACCAATTTGTATCACACTATATATAATCAGTGACATGGTGTGGGAATTACCTGTGGGACAATGTATCTCATAGATTTTTCGCAAAAACATCATTGGCAAGAGTATTGCTTTGGTATTTTCACTTGTACTGTGGTGCGCATTTTGAGGACGCTTGTTCCTTGGGTATATGCTTATAACAGTGCAATTAATCTGCAAGACAATTGATGAATTTAGTGACATGGTGTGGTAGCCATTTATGGGACAAAAAAGGCCTGGATCATAATGTGTAATATGTTCAATGATATTTACCAGTGCCTATTGTCTCTTGGTTAGGTCATATTATGTACTGGGAGTATCGCTGTGACACACCTGTGTTTATCAGTACCTCCAACATTGCTGTTTTTATATTTACATTTGATACTTTAACCACCTCAGCCCCCAGTGCTTAACCCCTTAAGGACATAGGACGTACCGGTACGCCCTATTTCCCGAGTCCTTAAGGACACAGGACGTACCGGTACGTCCTGACTTAAAATCGGCATTCCGGCGCCGCGGGGGTTAATCGGAACGGGATGCCGGCTGAAATCATTCAGCCGGCATCCCGTAACAATGCAGGGGGGGGTCATTTGACCCCCCCGTATCGACGATCGCAGAAAACCGCAGGTCAATTCAGACCTGCGGTTTTCTGCGTTTCCGGTCCATTCGGGTGTCCTGCGACCCGATGAACCGGAAAAAGACTGCGATCGGTGGCGTAATTATACACCACCTATCGCAGTCCGAGGATTTGGAGAGGCGTTGCTGGCCCTGGTGCTGAACGCCGCTGTCCAGGGTGCTGATTGGAGCAGGGGAGAGAGGCGCGAGATTCAAACTTCCTGCGCTCCTCTCTCCCCTCCTCTTCCTGTCCAGCACCCTGACCGTGCAGCACCGTTCGGCACCAGCTCCTGCGTCCCCCTAATCGCCATCCATCACCCTCCTGCACCCATCGCCACCCAGGTAGGTTAGGGTCAGTGAGGGAGAGGCACCGTTAGGCAGGGAAAGAAGGGAAAAGTTAGAAGAAAAAAAAAAGTTCTTTTATTTCAAAACTTTTTTTGATCCATCAGACCCCAGACCCCCCCACCAGCCCCGCACCCCCCACCCCCCACCAGCCCCCCTTCCCCCACCAGCCCCCCTTCCCCTCACCACCACTTTTTTTTTTTTTTTCTGCGTGCGCTGACTGGCCGGCACTTTTTAGCGTCCGTCCACTGTTAGCGCATCGCCCACCCCACCACCGCACCGACCGCTGATCAGCGTTGTACCGCTGATCAGCAAATTTGAACTTTTTTTTCCTAACACTTGCCCTTTCTTTTTTTGCCTTTTTTAGTACGTGAACACCCGTTGCCCCCACACACACGCACATATAATAAAGGTTTCCACACACGCACACTTACACGCACACACACCCATGGCCCGCCGGATGTTCTCGGCCGAGGAGGCATACGCCCAGATTGCCTCCGACTCTGAGAGCCCCAGTGAGGATGAGGATGACCCCACGTTCCTTTTGTCATCCGCATCCTCCTCATCATCATCGGATGATGATGAGCCACCGAGGCGGCGGAGACGCCGCCAGGCGGAGCCAGGGGCCCCACATGCTAGGGATCCTGTGGCCCACCCTAGTACGAGCCGCCCTGGGGTTCGTACTGGTTTCCCGGCCCACCAAATAAGTCCACCGGAGCCCCCTGCCGATGAACTTAGTTGGTGTCCCCCAGTGGACTTTGAGCCTGAGATTCCGGATTTTGCTGGCAATCCTGGAATCCAGATTCCCACAGTGGGGTTTACTGAAATTGACTATTTTAGTTTTTTTTTCAGTAACCCACTGGTGAATCTGATGGTGGAGCAGACGAATCTGTACGCCCAACAGTTCGTCGCTCAAAACCCAGGCTCATTTTTGGCTAGACCCGGTGGCTGGACGCCGGTCAGTGCAGCCGAGATGAGGACATTTTGGGGCCTCGTGCTGCATATGGGTCTAGTCCAAAAACCCAGTGTCAGGCAATACTGGAGTGGGGACGTCCTATACCAGACCCCACTGTACAGTATGGTCATGACACGCTCCCGGTTTGAGGCCGTCCGGAAATGTCTGCATTATTCCGATAATGCAGCATGTCCACCCCGAGGTGATCCTGCCTATGACCGGCTGTATAAGATACGGCCGGTCATCGATCACTTTGGGGCCAAATTCATGGAGGCCTACGTACCTGGAAGGGAGGTCGCGGTTGATGAGTCTCTCGTTGCGTTCAAGGGGAGACTCAGTTTCCGCCAATACATTCCCACAAAGCGGGCGAGGTATGGCGTGAAGCTATACAAAATTTGTGAGAGTACCTCAGGGTACACTTACAAATTTCGTGTGTACGAGGGGCGAGATTCCCGTATTCAACCCCCAGAATGTCCCCCCACTCTGGGTGTTACCGGGAAACTCGTGTGGGACCTTATGTACCCACTGCTGGATAACGGTTACCACTTGTACGTGGACAACTTTTATACCAGTATCCCCTTGTTCAGGTCCCTTGCCGCCAGATCCACGTTCGCTTGTGGGACCGTGCGGAAAAATCAACGCGGCCTCCCTGCCTACCCCCTCCAGGTACCTATCCCCAGGGGTGAGACCTGTGCCCTTACCAGTGGAAACCTGTTGCTGGTCAGGTATAAGGACAAGAGGGATGTCCTTATGCTGTCCACAATCCACAGTAACAGCACCACCCCAGTCCCTGTGCGAGGTACCGCGGCAACGGTCCTCAAGCCCGATTGTATCGTCGACTACAATCGGTATATGGGAGGAGTTGATCTCTCTGATCAAGTCCTCAAGCCATATAACGCCATGCGCAAAACCCGGGCATGGTACAAAAAAGTTGCGGTCTACTTGGTACAGGTTGCCATGTACAACTCTTTTGTACTATCCCGAAGCGCTGGCAGCACAGGGACATTCCTCCAATTCTATGAGGCAGTCCTCAAGGCCCTGATCTTTTCGGACCGGGAAAGAGCAGGCCGGAGTACCTCGGGAATTGGAGGCGCCCGGATCGTCCCTGGCCAACACTTTCCAGGTGTGGTCCCCCATACTGGAAAGAAGGGACGAACCCAAAAAAAGTGCAGAGTGTGTCACAAGAGGGGGATACGGAAGGACACCACCACTCAGTGTGACACGTGCCCCGATCATCCGGGCCTCTGCATTATCGATTGCTTCAGGGAGTATCACACTTCCATGGAGTACTAAATTTTTATAATCCCCAACAGTCCACTAGAGAACATAAAAAACTATGGCTCTCAGACTTTGGAGACACGGAAACATTTTTTTTTTCCCAAAAAAATATTAGTTTTAGTGCAGGCATCCTCAAACTGCGGCCCTCCAGATGTTGTAAAACTATAACTCCCAGCATGCCCAGACAACCTACAGCCATCAGCAGGGCATGGTGGGAATTGTAGTTTTACAACATCTGGAGGGCCGCAGTTTTTAGGATGCCTGCTTAGTGTCTCCAAAGTCTGAGAGCCATACATATTGGGCATCGTCGCGTGCGTAAAAGTCGTCGCTATAAAAATAACTTTTGCCCAAACGCCTCGGATGAACGGTGTTAAAAATATAAAATAAAAACGGTGCCAAAACACCCATTTTTGGGCAAAATTTCCATTTGAATCCTTTTTGCCGGTAATAAAGCTAGGGTTAACAGCCAAACAAAACTCAATATTTATGGCCCTGATTCTGTAGTTTGCAGAAACACCCCATATGTGGTCGTAAATGGCTATATAGCCGCACGGCAGGGCATAGAACGAAGGGAACTCCATATGGTTTCTGGAAGGCAGATTTTGATGGACAGTTTTTTTTTTGACACCATGTCCCATTAGAAGCCCCCCTGATGTAGCCTAGACTAGAAACTCCAAAAAAGTGACCCCATCTAAGAAACTACACCCCTCAAGGTATTCAAAAGTTACTTTACAAACTACGTTAACCCTTTAGGTGTTCCACAAAACTAAATAGCGAATGTAGAAACAATTTTAGAATTTAATTTTTTTGTTACATTGCCTCAAAAAGAGTAATATAGAGCAACCAAAAATCTAATTTACCCCTAAAATAGTCCCAAAACAACAACCACCTTATCCCATAGTTTCCTAGATGGGGTCACTTTTATGGAGTTTCTACTCTAGGGGTGCATCAGGGGGCTTGAAAGGGTACATGGTGTCAATAAACCAGTCCAGCAAAATCTGCCTTCCAAAAACCATATGACATTCCCCTTCTTCTATGTCCTGCCGTTTAGCCAAACAGTAGTTTACGACCACATATGGGGTGTTTTTGCAAACTACAGAATCAGGGCAACCCATTTTGAGTGTTGTTTGGCAGTTAACCCTTGTTTTACTCCTGGAAAAAATGTATTATATTGGAAACTTTTCCAAAAAATAGAAATTTCAAAATTGTTTCTCCATCTGCCATTAACTCTTGTGGAACACCTAAAGGGTTAACAAAGTTTGTAAACCCAGTTTTGAATACCTTGAGGGGTGTACTTTCTTAGATGGAGTCACTTTTTTGAAATTTCTATTCTAGGGGTGCAACAGGGGGCTTCAAATGGGACATGGTATAAACAAAACCAGTCCTGCCAAATCTGCCTTCCAAAACCCATATGGCGTTCCCCTCCTTCTATGTGCTACCGTTCGGCCAAACAGTAGTTTACGACCACATATGGGGTGTTTTTGCAAACTACAGAATCAGGGCAACCCATTTTGAGTGTTGTTTGGCAGTTAACCCTTGTTTTACTCCTGGAAAAAATTGATTATATTGGAAACTTTTCCAAAAAATAGAAATTTCAAAATTGTTTCTCCATCTGCCATTAACTCTTGTGGAACACCTAAAGGGTTAACAAAGTTTGTAAACCCGGTTTTGAATACCTTGAGGGGTGTACTTTCTTAGATGGAGTCACTTTTTTGAAATTTCTATTCTAGGGGTGCAACAGGGGGCTTCAAATGGGACATGGTATAAACAAAACCAGTCCTGCCAAATCTGCCTTCCAAAACCCATATGGCGTTCCCCTCCTTCTATGTGCTACCGTTCGGCCAAACAGTAGTTTACGACCACATATGGGGTGTTTTTGCAAACTACAGATTCAGGGCAACCCATTTTGAGTGTTGTTTGGCAGTTAACCCTTGTTTTACTCCTGGAAAAAATTGATTATATTGGAAACTTTTCCAAAAAATAGAAATTTCAAAATTGTTTCTCCATCTGCCATTAACTCTTGTGGAACACCTAAAGGGTTAACAAAGTTTGTAAACCCAGTTTTGAATACCTTGAGGGGTGTACTTTCTTAGATGGAGTCACTTTTTTGAAATTTCTATTCTAGGGGTGCAACAGGGGGCTTCAAATGGGACATGGTATAAACAAAACCAGTCCTGCCAAATCTGCCTTCCAAAACCCATATGGCGTTCCCCTCCTTCTATGTGCTACCGTTCGGCCAAACAGTAGTTTACGACCACATATGGGGTGTTTTTGCAAACTACAGATTCAGGGCAACCCATTTTGAGTGTTGTTTGGCAGTTAACCCTTGTTTTACTCTTGGAAAAAATGTATTATATTGGAAACTTTTCCAAAAAATAGAAAATTTCAAAATTGTTTCTCCATCTGCCATTAACTCTTGTGGAACACCTAAAGGGTTAACAAAGTTTGTAAACCCAGTTTTGAATACCTTGAGGGGTGTACTTTCTTAGATGGAGTCACTTTTTTGAAATTTCTATTCTAGGGGTGCAACAGGGGGCTTCAAATGGGACATGGTATAAACAAAACCAGTCCTGCCAAATCTGCCTTCCAAAACCCATATGGTGTTCCCCTCCTTCTATGTGCTACCGTTCGGCCAAACAGTAGTTTACGACCACATATGGGGTGTTTTTGCAAACTACAGAATCAGGGCAACCCATTTTGAGTGTTGTTTGGCAGTTAACCCTTGTTTTACTCCTGGAAAAAATTGATTATATTGGAAAATTTTCCAAAAAATAGAAATTTCAAAATTGTTTCTCCATCTGCCATTAACTCTTGTGGAAGACCTAAAGGGTTAATAAAGTTTGAAAAAACAGTTTTGAATACCTTGAGGGGTGTAGTTTCTAGAATGGGGTCATTTTTGGGAGGTTTCTATTATCTAAGCCTCACAAAGTGACTTCAAACCTGAACTGGTCCATAAAAAGTGGGATTTTGAAGATTTCTGAAAATTTCAAAATTTGCTTCTAAACTTCTAAGCCTTGTAACATCCCCAAAAAATAAAATATCATTCCCAAAACAATTCAAACATGAAGTAGACATATGGGGAATGTAAAATCATCATAATTTTTGGGGGTATTACTATGTATTACAGAAGTAGAGAAACTGAAAGTTTGAAATTTGCTAATTTTTCAAAATTTTTGGTAAAAATTGTATTTTTTTATGCAAAAAAATTAAATTTTTTGACCCAATTTTAGCAGTGACATGAAGTACAATATGTGACGAAAAAACAATCTCAGAACGGCCTGGGTAAGTCAAAGCGTTTTAAAGTTATGAGCACTTAAAGTGACACTGGTCAGATTTCCAAAAAATGGCCTGGTCCTTAAGGTGAAAATGAGCCCGGTCCTTAAGGGGTTAAACACCCTTAATGACCAGGCCACTTTTTACACTTCTGACCTTCACTACTTTCACCGTTTATTGCTCGGTCATGCAACTTACCACCCAAATGAATTTTACCTCCTTTTCTTCTCACTAATAAAGCTTTCATTTGGTGGTATTTCATTGCTGCTGACATTTTTACTTTTTTTTGTTATTAATCGAAATTTAACGAAATGTTTGCAAAAAAATTACATTTTTCACTTTCAGTTGTAAAATTTTTCAAAAAAAACGACATCCATATATAAATTTTTGCTTAAATGCTTAAATTTTGTCTTTGATAAAAAAAAAATATGTTTGGGTAAAAAAAAAATGG
This sequence comes from Bufo bufo, assembly GCF_905171765.1. Lineage (NCBI taxonomy): Eukaryota > Metazoa > Chordata > Amphibia > Anura > Bufonidae > Bufo > Bufo bufo. The sequence continues at coordinate 558,881,489 of NC_053393.1, read as the reverse complement.
TTTGGGTAAAAGTTATAGCGTTTACAAACTATGGTACAAAAATGTGAATTTCCGCTTTTTGAAGCAGCTCTGACTTTCTGAGGCCCTGTCATGTTTCCTGAGGTTCTACAATGGCCAGACAGTAGAAAAACCCCACAAATGACCCCATTTCGGAAAGTAGACACCCCAAGGTATTCGCTGATGGGCATAGTGAGTTCATAGAAGTTTTTATTTTTTGTCACAAGTTAGCGGAAAATGATGATTTTTTTAAATTTATTTTTTCCTTACAAAGTCTCATATTCCACTAACTTGTGACAAAAAAATAAAAACTTCCATGAACTCACTATGCCCATCACGAAATACCTTGGGGTGTCTTCTTTCCAAAATGGGGTCACTTGTGGGGTAGTTATACTGCCCTGGCATTCTAGGGGCCCTAATGTGTGGTAAGTAGTTTGAAATCAAAATGTGTAAAAAATGACCTGTGAAATCCTAAAGGTGCTCTTTGGAATGTGGGCCCCTTTGCCCACCTAGGCTGCAAAAAAGTGTCACATATCTGGTATCGCCGTACTCAGGAGAAGTTCGGAAATGTGTTTTGGGGTGTCATTTTACATATACCCATGCTAGGTGAGATAAATATCTCGGCAAAAGACAACTTTTCCCATTTTTTTTATACAAAGTTGGCATTTGACCGAGATATTTCTCTCACCCAGCATGGGTATATGTAAAATGACACCCCAAAACACATTGCCCAACTTCTCCTGAGTACGGCGATACCACATGTGTGACACTTTTTTGCAGCCTAGGTGGGCAAAAGGGCCCACATTCCAAAGAGCACCTTTAGGATTTCACAGGTCATTTTTTACACATTTTGATTTCAAACTACTTACCACACATTAGGGCCCCTAGAATGCCAGGGCAGTATAACTACCCCACAAGTGACCCCATTTTGGAAAGAAGACACCCCAAGGTATTTCGTGATGGGGATAGTGAGTTCATGGAAGTTTTTATTTTTTGTCACAAGTTAGTGGAATATGAGACTTTGTAAAAAAAAAAAAAAAAAAAATCATCAATTTCCGCTAACTTGTGACAAAAAATAAAAAATTCTAGGAACTTGCCATGCCCCTTACGGAATACCTTGGGGTGTCTTCTTTCCAAAATGGGGTCACTTGTGGGGTAGTTATACTGCCCTGGCAATTTAGGGGCCCTAATGTGTGGGAAGTAGTTTGAAATCAAAATGTGTAAAAAATGACCAGTGAAATCCGAAAGGTGCTCTTTGGAATGTGGGCCCCTTTGCCCAACTAGGCTGCAAAAAAGTGTCACACATCTGGTATCGCCATACTCAGGAGAAGTTGGGCAATGTGGTTTGGGGTGTCATTTTACATATACCCATGCTGGGTGAGAGAAATATCTCGGCAAAAGACAACTTTTTCCATTTTTATATACAAAGTTGGCATTTGACCAAGATATTTATCTCACCTAGCATGGGTATATGTAAAATGACATCCCAAAACACATTCCCCAACTTCTCCTGAGTACGGCGATACCAGATGTGTGACACTTTTTTGCAGCCTAGATGCGCAAAGGGGCCCAAATTCCTTTTAGGAGGGCATTTTTAGACATTTGGATCCCAGACTTCTTCTCACACTTTAGGGCCCCTAAAATGCCAGGGCAGTATAAATACCCCACATGTGACCCCATTTTGGAAAGAAGACACCCCAAGGTATTCAATGAGGGGCATGGCGAGTTCATAGAAATTTTTTTTTTTTGGCACAAGTTAGCGGAAATTGATTTTTTTTTTTGTTTTTTCTCACAAAGTCTCCCTTTCCGCTAACTTGGGACAAAAATTTTAATCTTTCATGGACTCAATATGCCCCTCACGGAATACCTTGGGGTGTCTTCTTTCCGAAATGGGGTCACATGTGGGGTATTTATACTGCCCTGGCATTTTAGGGGCCCTAAAGCGTGAGAAGAAGTCTGGAATATAAATGTCTAAAAAAATTTACGCATTTGGATTCCGTGAGGGGTATGGTGAGTTCATGTGAGATTTTATTTTTTGACACAAGTTAGTGGAATATGAGACTTTGTAAGAAAAAAAAAAAAACAACAATTTCCGCTAACTTGGGCCAAAAAAATGTCTGAATGGAGCCTTACAGGGGGGTGATCAATGACAGGGGGTGATCAGGGAGTGTATATGGGGTGATCACCCCCCTGTAAGACTCCATTCAGACGTCCGTATGTGTTTTGCGGATCCACGGATCGGATCCGCAAAACACATACGGACGTCTGAATGGAGCCTTACAGTGGGGTGATCAATGACAGGGGGGTGATCAGGGAGTCTATATGGGGTGATCACCCCCCTGTAAGACTCCATTCAGACGTCCGTATGTGTTTTGCGGATCCGATCCATGGATCTGTAAAAAACATACGGACGTCTGAATGGAGCCTTACAGGGGGGTGATCAGGGAGTCTATATGGGGTGATCACCCCCCTGTCATTGATCACCCCCCTGTAAGGCTCCATTCAGACGTCCGTATGTGTTTTGCGGATCCGATCCATGTATCCGTGGATCTGTAAAAAACATACGGACGTCTGAATGGAGCCTTACAGGGGGGTGATCAATGACATGGGGGTGATCAGGGAGTCTATATGGGGTGATCACCCCCCTGTAAGGCTCCATTCAGACGTCTGTAAGTGTTTTGCGGATCCGATCCATGTATCCGTAAAAAACATACAGACGTCTGAATGGAGCCTTATAGGGGGGTGATCAGGGAGTCTATATGGGGTGATCAGGGGTTAATAAGTGACAGGGGGGGGGGGGATGTAGTGTAGTGGTGTTTGGTGCTACTTATTACTGAGCTGCCTGTGTCCTCTGGTGGTCGATCCAAGCAAAAGGGACCACCAGAGGACCAGGTAGCAGGTATATTAGACGCTGTTATCAAAACAGCGTCTAATATACCTGTTAGGGGTTAAAAAAAAAATCGCATCTCCAGCCTGCCAGCGAACGATCGCCGCTGGCAGGCTGGAGATCCACTCGCTTACCTTCCGATCCTGTGAACGCGCGTTCACAGGAAATCTCGCCTCTCGCGAGAGGACGCGTATATGCGTCCACCCAGAATAGCAGGGCCGCCGCCAGGACGCAATCCTGCGTACGGCGGTCCTGAGGAGGTTAATGAATTATTTTGTAATAATAAAGATATATTTATTCATCATTTATGTGTGTTAGATTGTCTGGTTGTTATTGATATGGTGTAGCACACATTTAAGCTTGGTAGTCTGTCTACTTGTTGTTGGCATTACTTTCTGAACATGAAAACGGCTTCGCTCCTGTGTGAATTCTCTGATGTTACTCAAGACTTGATTTCTCAGTAAAAGATTTTTGACATTCTGAACATGAATACGGCTTGTCTCCTCTGTGAATTCTCTGGTGGCTCTGAAGATGTATTTTCCGAGAAAAAGTTTTGCCACATTCTGAACATGAATACGGCTTCTCTCCTGTGTGAATTCGCTGATGGTTTTCAAGATGTGTTTTTCTAGTAAAACATTTTCCACATTCTGAACATGAAAACGGCTTCTCTCCTGTGTGAATTCTCTGATGGTTTTCAAGATGTGTTTTTCTAGCAAAACATTTTCCACATTCTGAACACGAAAACGGCTTCTCTCCTGTGTGAATTCTTTGATGTCTCTCAAGACTTGATTTCTCAGTAAAATATTTCCTACATTCTGAACATGAATACATCTTGTCCCCTGTGTGAAGTCTCTGGTGGCTCTGAAGATGTGCTTTCCGAGTAAAACATTTTCCACATTCTGAACATGAATACGGCTTCTCTCCTGTGTGACTTCTTTGATGTAGAAGAAAAACAGACTTTTTAGTAAAGGATTTCTCACATTCTGAACACAAAAACAGCTTCTCTCCTGTGTGAATTCTATGATGGCTCTCAAGACTTGGTTTATCAGTAAAAGATTTCCTACATTCTGAACATGAAAACGGCTTCATTCCTGTGTGAATTCTCTGATGGTTTTCAAGATGAGGTTTTCTAGTAAAACATTTACCACATTCTGAACATGAAAACGGCTTCTCTCCTGTGTGAATTCTTTGATGGTTTTCAAGATGTGTTTTTCTAGTAAAACATTTACCACATTCTGAACATGAAAACGGCTTCTCTCCTGTGTGAATTCGCTGATGGTTTTCAAAATGTGTTTTTTTCGTAAAACATTTTCCACATTCTGAACATGAAAACGGCTTCTCTCCTGTGTGAACTCTCTGATGGTTTTCAAGATGTGATTTGTTGTTAAAACATTTCCCACATTCTGAACATGAATACAGCTTCTCCCCAGTGTGATGTCTTTGATGTTGAAGAAGGCCTGATTTCCAAGTAAAACATTTGCCACATTCTGAGCATGAATACGGCTTTTTCTGAGCTCTTTGGGTTCCAGAACCTCTTCTGTGAGTTTCATTCTCGGTAAGAATATGTGATGAATTTGAAGATTTGACCTGTTTTAAAGGATGAGATGATAGATTTTTGCTGTGACGGTCTGAGGGTACATCTGGGATAATGGCACGCTCTTCATATGTATCTGATATGACACCTGGATCATCTGCATTATAATATGTAGATATGAGATGTTTCTCCAAGCGCCCAGTACAGTCATCTACCAAGAACAAAACATTTTTTAAATTATTTTTGAAAATTATTAAAGGCAGCTATCAAAATTAATAACTGAGAAGAGAGACTAGAGGGGGCTCTCGAATTGTGTCATGTGACCCCACACCTAAAAACAGAATGGCCCTAAGTACATAGAAGGGTCATACAAGAACAGACCTGTTACAACAGGCAAGAGTCAGGCAATCATATGCACAGGTTTCTCACATCCTGGAGATCAATCATCTAACACAGGGAGGCTCAATCTGCAGCCCTCCAGCTGTTGCAAAGCTACAACTTCCAGCATGCCCTAATAGCTGTAGGCTGTCCAGGCATGCTGGGAGTTGTAGTTTTGCACAGTTGGAGGGCCGAAAGTTGGGCATCCGTGATCAAACAGAATACTCATTGCCCGGCGTCAGAAGGAGGAGGAGACGCTGCCCCAGTCCATGAACAGCATACAACAATTGATGGCAATGGTACAGCAGAAGGAATAAGAAGGGGCCAAGTCCATAACCAATACTGATGCTGTGATGTGGGACCAGTTTGTGTTATATCTCAGAAGTCAACCATGGCAAAGGAACCGGTGTGAGAAACTCATAATTACATTGCCTTAAGAGAGGACACAGGTTCATCAAGTTTAATCTATTTTGATCAACTCAAGTGAGAACCTGAACGGACTATACACCAGTTGTTGAAGGCAGAAATAACCTTAGGAAAGAAGAAGCAAGCCAACTGAAAAATTGAATAATTGACTCTAGCATTATAACAATGTCATTGTATGCAACAGAGGTGTCAGGAGGGCCAGGAAACCTACCCCCTATTAGAGGTATGGCAGCCCAATTCTCTCAATTTTTCAGATGAAACCAGAAGGTACCCGGGGCCTGTATGGACGACACATGTGTTGACACCTTGTACATTCGTAATTTGGACACCAGAATCCAGTGCAGTCCAGAGTGTATGTGACATGAGGCCTGTGAAATGCTGCACAGAGGGACACCAGGACACGTCCAGGAGATTCATGGAAGAGACCTGTCACCCTGATATTACTGAGCAAGGCCTGGAGAGTCACAGCGCAGACCTGAGGGAGTCGTTACCACCTTAGTGTAATGGGCTAGGATCAGCAGGAACACATTCTGCAGCTGCGGACAAGAATAGGACATGTTCTATTTTTTTCCGGAGCTGCGGACCGGAAGTTCGGGGACGCTCTCCGGAAATGCGGATGCGTTGAGCACATAGTGTGCTCTCGGCATCCATTCCGTCCACAAAGAATGAATGGGTCCGCACCCGTCCCGCAGAATTGTGGAACGGGTGCAGACACAGTCATACGGACGTGTGAATGGACCCTTAGAGATTAGGATTTTTCATAGGAATGTCTTAAAGGACAGTGAGGGTCAGTGATGTCTGGTATTAGGGTCAGCATGTAAGGACAGATCTAGGGAAAGTTTCAGGGAAAGATCCAGTCAGTGCCACTTATTGTCTGTTCAGTCATCCGTTCACCATATAACCCCCATCATCCGTCTGTTCCATTGTCTGATTACCATCCCCATCTTGGTGCAGTCATCTACTGATGAGTTCCTATCTCCTGGCTTTCTTCTTACCTGCTAGTGCTGTGATTTGTGCTTTGTATTACACAGTTTGGTCCTAATATAAGTCCTGGGGGTATCTGAGTACTGGAGGACACTGTTCGGACCTGGGGAAGGCGCCTGCTATAGGGGAAGTCCAATTCAGGGTCATTATGGTTACAGACTCATCTCTGCTTCATTTAGTGGTCACTACTCACCTGGACTCTTATCTGTAGGGATCTCCTCCTTGTATTCCTCATCGCCCCTCACATCTGTCTCTGTAGGAATCTCCTCCTTGTATTCCTCATCGCCCCACACATCTGTCTCTGTAGGGATCTCCTCCTTGTATTCCTCATCGCCCCTCACATCTGTCTCTGCGGGGATCTCCTCCTTGTATTCCTCATCGCCCCTCACATCTGTCTCTGCGGGGATCTCCTCCTTGTATTCCTCATCGCCCCTCACATCTGTCTCTGTAGGAATCTCCTCCTTGTATTCATCATCGCCCCTCACATCTGTGTCTGTAGGAATCTCCTCCTTGTATTCCTCATCGCCCCTCACATCTGTCTCTGTAGCATTATTATTGTTCAGATCTTCATCCTGATTCAAAATGTGTGAAACAAATATTGTGAATTACAGGACAGTTGGACAAGTTGAGTGGAATGTTTTAGATGCCTACAAAAGATCATTAAAAGAGTTATCCAACTTTGAACTTGTGTAATAGACCCCTTCAGAGAGGCGGACCCCCGGTGGAGTTCATACTTACTTGGTCCCTGCCTCTGTGTTCTGGCTTCATTGCTCCACTGTCGACTCTGCAGGTGCTGGGTCTGTGGAAATCAACACACTGATGACAGGGGGGGGGGGGGGGGTGGAGATAGTTTGGGGGGTTGGGTGCAACTGCTGCAGCCAAGGACTGGCAGCAGCGGTGACCTGTGACCAATGTGGCACATGACTGAGTGACGTACTGCATGGGTGGCAGGTGCTCCCCTGCCCTGTCAACTGGATGTTGATTCTCAGAGACCCGGGATCTGCAGAGGTGCCCATGTATCGATGGAGCTGGAAACCACCAGCAGGGATCAGGTAAGTATGAACCCAGCAACTCTGAAGGGGTCTGTTAAATAAATTAGGCTGGATAACCTCTTTAAAGGGATTATCCCACAAATTGAGAAGTAGGAATTCTACCAGCGACTGGTTTCTCTGGAGTCCGACATAACAGCACCACATGGAGATTGCCCTTCTAGTCTTCTGCAGGGACAGGAACACAGAGAGGTTACAAGGCCCCTCTCACCATCTCCCTCCAGTGTTTGCTGAAATACTACACCAGGATGGATGCAACTAAATATGTATTTACTCATTACCAATGACACCACATGGAGCGATACCAGATAAGCATGTGGTTGGGGGAGAAGAGAGTCTGGGTCAAATCTCTCAAGGGTTAACTCCTGATTGTATTAGATGTCCAGTCTGTAATAACGCTCGCCCGCGGCGCTGCTCTGCAGATCTGATATAAGGAGTGTACAGATTGGGAATACCGCATTACAGCTTTGATGGCTCCGTTCAGAACTGTTTCCTTTATTCCCTATCCAGGGATTTTTGGTTTCCCTTTTTTTGGATATATTTTTTATTGGACTTTTTATATATTCTTATTTCTTTTAACACCGTATATATTTGCTGCAGCAACTATTAAGCCTTCCATTGTGATTGGTTTTATTATATGTTTTTATTTTATGTGATATAATAAATATTGTGAATAATCCAGATATTACTGCTATGATTGACATTTAACTCTGACGTGGGAGTGCCAGTCTCAAATTACATTATAAATAAGTTTTATATTGTGTTTTAGTGTTTTATATATTTTAGTGTTGCATTTTATTATTATTATTATATATATATTATTTGTTCAGTGTATATGTATTGAATTGGGTGATTCAATCTCAGGTTTAAGCACCTATTCATAGTTATAGGGGGGGTGAGCCACCCTATTAACTCTCTTTCAAATTAAAAGAAAATTGTCCAAACTATGGAACTGATGATGAGATCTCTTTCTCTGAGGAAGGCCAGGATCTCTACTACCAGGTGTTTGAAAAGTCACTGGGCAGAGGGTGCCCACAGAGAGGGCTCTGAGTGCCGCCCCTGGCACCAGCACCATAGGTTCGCCACCACTGATCTAGGCTGTTCTGACCTTTAGGAAATGTTGGGCGCAGTGGTTATGTTAGTGCAGGTAGAGTTACCAAGCTCCGGACAGCCCAGACAGACTACCAGTAGAGAGGATCGTGTGATCTACCAACAAGAATGAGCAGCTCCCATAGTTTTGTTGTCCACCACCTAGACACGGGTGGCCCCTTAATTACACCCCTGTGTCTGCCCAGACCTTTTCCAGACATTCAGCAGAAGGAAATCTGACATCATGGCGTCCATTATGTGTCCTGTCATTGACAGTCAGATACTGTAATCTTCGTTTGCAGGGATGTCCTGATTGGAACTGTATTGTCCTTAGTGACAATTCTAGGTCCTCTTTGGGTTCCAGTATGGAGGTCTCCTGGTGAGCGCTTCAATCCTTTGCTATGCAGCGACATACTGCCCTAACTGCTGGTGTGATGATGGTGGGAGCCATCGCATACGACAGTCGGTGACCCCTAGTAGTGGTCCGAGGGGCACTAACAGCTCAGCGATATGTGCAGGACATCCTGCCGCCACATGTATTCTTCTCAGCACTTTTCAGCTGGATATGTTTGCCTGCGCACAGCGAGGCTTCCCCAGGAAGGTCTCCTCCTGTTTTATTACCTATAAAGCATTTATGGGGACATCTGCAATGCGAGCTTCAGCAACCTATGAGTGTGCAGGATCTACAGGGTCATCTGTAACATCTGTGGGCAAATGTACCCTAGGATACCGAACATCGTCAGGTGAAACTCGAAAAAAATTTGAATATCGTGCAAAGTTCATTTATTTCAGTAATGTAACTTAAAGAGGACCTTGGGGGCGCGGCGTAACTGGGCATGTAACAGGACGTGTGTCTGCTCGGCTCCGGCCTGCACTCGGCATATTATCCTGGCTGATCTTGCTGACATTCTTCAAAAAGTGCCCAAAGTGTGCCCAGTGCCGACCTTACTCCCTCCGGTGCCGCCCGTGACTCGAAAACTGCAAAAATGACTAAGAGGAGAGAGGAAAGAGCGGCCGAACGAGAGCTCCAAGATGGCGCCAGCTGAACTACATAGGGAGACTGCGGCCAAGCTGGGAAAGTTTGCCCGACCTGCTGCCCAACTCACCTCTAAAGGGGCAAGAGAAAGACATCTGTCCTCCCAGGGAGCTGCTGCCGATCACGCTGCTGAGGAGGAGGGGGGAGGGGAAACTGCTGCACGGCCAGAAGGAGGCGCTGCCGTCCCTGTATCTGCACAAGCCAGCGATCCCTCAGCACAGCTCACTGACACCGATAATACAGTGGCTGAACCAACACGTAAAGATGTCCTGCATGCTATCACCAAATTTGGTAAATCATTGCATGCTCTTACTGTTCAAGTGGGAGCCATTAAAGAAGACGTAACCATCGTCCGCCACGACCTGCGAAAACTAGCGGACCGCACGACCGACATGCAAAATGGTATGGGCGAAGTGGAGGAGTCTATCCATCCTCTTAAACGTGATGATGCTGATTGCACCAGATGTATGGACATGCTAGCAGCTAAACAGGACGATTTCGAGAATCGGTCACGCCGAAACAATGTGCGTCTAGTGCGCGTACCGGAAAAAGTAGAAGGTACTAACCCCACAGAGTTCTTTGAATCCTGGCTGAAAAATTTGTTCAGGTCAACCACTCTGACGCCTATGTGTGTTGGTGAACGCGCCCACAGGGTGCACCCCCTAGAACGGTGATTATGAAGATCCTCCATTACAGAGACAGGGACATTATTCTCCGGAGGACCAGAGAGCTGCCTGACATATCTATTAATGGCCACAGATTGTCCCTGTTCCCTGATTATTCCATTGAAGTCCAGAAACGGAGAGCGAAGTTCCTTGATGTAAAAAGGCGACTGAGGACCCTCAACGTCAGCTATTCAATGGTCTTCCCTGCAAAACTTTGTGTGGCAGCGATGGGATCCACTATGTTTTTTGAGGATTCTAAAAGAAGCCATTAAATGGTTGGACAGGCACGAACAGCAGCTGCGAGAAGATGGAAGACGGGATGATTCGTGACTGTTGCCTGCGATAGTGCGCACGTAACGTAATTATTTAAAGTGCAGGGGGTTCACTCCTCTTATGCCTGTGTGTTCATCTCTTTTTCAATTTGTATGGATCCTGCTATGTTACTTTGTGAGCGGTCTATACATTTCCTTTTTATTTGGGCAGCAGTTGTCAATAGGGATCTAGTGATGAGCTTTCATGATCTATAGCCGAGAGTTCCAGAAGAGCTTAAATTGTCTGTAAGTGAGCCTCCTATACCGTTATCTCTGAGGGTAGAAATCTACCTTTATTAAGAGTTCTATAGTTGTTACTTACTGCGTTACTTTTCACTTTGTCGGATTTAACTCGCCGCTCCTTGCCGACCCCGTGGTACGGACTATTGTGTCCAAGCGGGAACCTGCCGGAGAAGTTGGTACGCACATTGTTAATGTTCCTGGTTCGTTGGGGGGGAGGGGGGGGAAATTAGTTGCTAGACTGCGATTACGAGCAGTCAGGGTTTGCGGTGTCCAGGTGGGGTCCATCATGTGGGCATCCTTAGTCGCCATGTTCGGGGTCTCAATTGTATCTTGCTGACTAATATCATACAACTGCTATGGCTAACGCGATTTTAAGAGGTATCAAGGATGCGACTAAGAGACGTGCAGAACTTGATTGCATTAGGTCCCACGGATCGTCCATTTGCTGCTTGCAGGAGACGCACCTGCTTAAAGAACAGCTTAATCTACTCACACCTCATTGGGCTAGATACTGCTTCCATGCGACTTACTCCTCCTATGCGAGAGGTGTCAGTATTCTTATCCATAAAAATGTGGCGTTTGAATGCCTCCGACAAAAATTAGATGAGGTTGGACGTTTTCTCTGTCTGTATGGTAAACTTTACCACCGCCCCTGTGTCATAATAGGAGTGTATATCCCTCCTCCTTATTCGCCGCGCACGATCCGGAAGGTTCTCTCTTTCTATGTAGACTTGCCTGATGTGCCTGTGATAATGTTAGGCGATTTTAATAATGTGACCACACCAGCCTTGGATAGGGTAGATAGGACAGGTGCCGCTGTTGCGGGTGCAGTCTCCCCATTCGGGCGCCTTCTAGAAGCGGCCTTAATAGACTTTGAGACTACGGAACCACACAGTCCTAAAATACTTCTGTTACTCCGAGATCTGGAATGACAGGATGGGTCACTTTATCCGGGACATAAAATACCTGCCGAGGAAACTTTCAGATCACACCCCAGTGTTAGCCATAGTTGACTTCTTACCGCCCCACTCTTGTGGGGGCCGGTTATGGCACTTTAACCCGTACTGGTTGCAGGTCCTAGCAGATGTGACGGACATAGGTGAACAGCTGAAGGAGTTCTTTGCACATAACTTACACACACTAGTTGTCTGGGATGCCATGAAGGCCTTCCTCAGAGGCATTCTGATAGCGCCGGTATATAAAATGAAAAACGAAACAAGAGCTCGGACGCAGCAACTACATTTAGAGGTTGAGCTGACGGAAGTGAATTACAAAGAACGAGCCACAGCTGAGCGCCGGCAAAAATGGGAGGAAGCTCAAAGCAGATTAAATGAGAGGTTTTTCCAATAACAATCCTACTATGAGGAGGGGGAGAAGGCAGGCGGGATGTTGGCCATGGTAGCTAGGGCCCAGCAAACATCCTCTTATATAGCTTCTTTGCGTAATACTAAGGGGGAGCTGTGTCATAAGACAGAACAAGTCCTAGAGGTTATGCATACCTTTTATTCTTCTCTAAAATGGATGCGTCAGATAGTGAGTTAGATGGGTTCCTGAGCGGGCTGGAGCTCCCTACCCTACAAAGAGCAAAGAGATCTCATGGATGCACCGATTACAGTTAAAGAATTAGAACTGACGCTAAGGGATATGCCCAATAACAAAGCCCCTGGAAGGGATGGCCTTCCGGGAGAAATATACACTGCTCAAAAAAATAAAGGGAACACAAAAATAACACATCCTAGATCTGAATTAATTAAATATTCTTCTGAAATACTTTGTTCTTTACATAGTTGAATATGCTGAAAACAAAATCACACAAAAATTTAAAAATGGAAATCAAATTTTTCACCCCATGGAGGTCTGTATTTGGAGTCACCCTCAAAATTAAAGTGGAAAAACACACTACAGGCTGATCCAACTTTGATGTAATGTCCTTAAAACAAGTCAAAATGAGGCTCAGTAGTGTGTGTGGCCTCCACGTGCCTGTATGACCTCCCTACAACGCCTGTGCATGCTCCTGATGAGGTGGCGGACGGTCCCCTGAGGGATCTCCTCCCAGACCTGGACTAAAGCATCTGCCAACTCCTGGACAGTCTGTGGTGCAACGTGACGTTGGTGGATAGAGCGAGACATGATGTCCCAGATGTGCTCAATTGGATTCAGGTCTGAGGAACGGGCGGGCCAGTCCATGGCATCAATGCCTTCGTCTTGCAGGAACTGCTGACACACTCCAGCCACATGAGGTCTAGCATTGTCTTGCATTAGGAGAAACCCAGGGCCAACCACACCAGCATATGGTCTCACAAGGGGTCTGAGGATCTCATCTCGGTACCTAATGGCAGTCAGGCTACCTCTGGCGAGCACATGGAGGGCTGTGCGGCCCTCCAAAGAAATGCCACCCCACACCATTACTGACCCAATGCCAAACCGGTCATGCTGGAGGATGTTGCAGGCAGCAGAACGTTCTCCACGGCGTCTCAAGACTCTGTCATGTTGGTCACATGTGCTCAGTGTGAACCTGCTTTCATCTGTGAAGAGCAGAGGGCGCCAGTGGCGAATTTGTTAATATTGGTGTTCTCTGGAAAATGCCAAACGTCCTGCACGGTGTTGGGCTGTAAGCACAACCCCCACCTGTGGACATCGGGCCCTCATATCACCCTCATGGAGTCTGTTTCTGACCGTTTGAGCAGACACATGCACATTTGTGGCCTGCTGGAGGTCATTTTGCAGGGCTCTGGCAGTGCTCCTCCTGTTCCTCCTTGCACAAAGGCGGAGGTAGCGGTCCTGCTGCTGGGTTGTTGCCCTCCTACGGCCTCCTCCACGTCTCCTGGTGTACTGGCCTGTCTCCTGGTAGCGCCTCCATGCTCTGGACACTACGCTGACAGACACAGCAAACCTTCTTGCCACAGCTCGCATTGATGTGCCATCCTGGATAAGCTGCACTACCTGAGCCACTTGTGTGGGTTGTAGACTCCGTCTCATGCTACCACTAGAGTGAAAGCACCGCCAGCATTCAAAAGTGACCAAAACATCAGCCAGGAAGCATAGGAACTGAGAAGTGATCTGTGGTCACCACCGGCAGAACCACTCCTTTATTGGGGGTGTCTTGCTAATTGCCTATAATTTCCACCTGTTGTCTATCCCATTTGCACAACAGCATGTGAAATTGATTGTCACTCAGTGTTGCTTCCTAAGTGGACAGTTTGATTTCACAGAAGTGTGATTGACTTGGAGTTACATTGTGTTGTTTAAGTGTTCCCTTTATTTTTTTGAGCAGTGTATAAACAGTTTGGCCCAATACTGTTGCCAGAGTTATTAGAAGTGCTTAAAGAAGCTCATGTAGAAGGTAGGTTGCCCACCTCTATGACTGAAGCGGTCATAGTAGTCACCCCGAAACCGGGAAAAGACACTTTGGAACCTGAATCCCATAGACCCATTTCGGTGTTGCAGATAGATGTCAAAATACTAGCGAAAGTCCTAGCGAACCGTCTAAATACAGTGATCACGGACCTCCTTCACACTGATCAAGCGGGCTTCGTGCATAACATGTCCACTGCAGTCAATATTAGGAGACTTTACCAAAATATTCAGGCGGCCCAGGTCCACGCCTTGGATGCGGCTAAAGCATTCGACAGCGTGGAATGGCGCTATCTGTGGAAGGTTTTGCAAGTGATGGGGTTCGGTCCTGATTTCATCAAATGGGTGCGAATACTGTATACTGGGCCCAAGGCCAGAGTCAGGGTGAACGGGTGTCTGTCAGAACCCTTTGACTTGCATAGGGGAACCAGACAGGGGTGCCCTTTGTCGCCCCTGCTGTTTGCCCTAGCAATAGAACCTCTTGCAGAGGCACTACGAAAAGGGACAAGTGTACAAGGATTACGATACGGGGCCCTGGTGGAGAAGGTTGCTCTATATGCGGACGACCTACTATTGTTTTTAGATCAATGGCGTGCTTCTCTTCCAGCAGCAATGGCGATTATTAATAGTTTCGGCAGGATGTCTGGTCTAACCCTAAATTGGACAAAGTCGGTAGTAATGCCTTTTAGGGTTGTTGCGGGTATCGAAATTTCGATACCCAATCGATACTTTTGTCCCGGTATCGATACGATACCGGGATTTCCGTTTTTTCGATACTGGGCTGCGCTGCTGCGCAGTCTAGTATCTCTGGTCATGAGCGCGCTGCTATCGGCGCGCTCATGTTCTCTCTCAGCAGCACGGGGAGAAGGAAGCTGTCCTCCCTCCCCCTGGGCTGCTGCCGCTGCCACCAATGAGAAGAGAGGGGCGGAGGAGGGGCGGCAATGAGAAGAGAGGGGGTGGAGGAGGGGCGGCAATGAGAAGAGAGGGGCGGAGGAGGGGCGGGCGCACTGCGCCACCAATGATAGGATTACTATCGGAGCGATGGGAGGAGACATCAGCTTCACTAGTGGGCGTTCCTTTTCCCTGCGCTGCGATTGGACAGCGCTACAGCCAGGGAGAAGGAACGCCCACTAGTGAAGCTGATGTCTCCTCCCATCGCTCCGATAGTAATCAGCTCAGCAGCATGTGGAGCAGGAGAGGAGACAGTAATGGGGCACTGCGGGCGAACGGAGCGGCGCCCAGGACTAATGGTGAGTGCTGAGACATCGCTGGGCGCCGCTCTGTGTGGCCTAATAGTGAAAGTCTGGACTCATATACAGTAGTCAGTCTTTAACACATACAGGAGGCGGGTGCCGGCAGCAGAATCGCATTGCCGGCACCCTGCCCCTGACAGGGAGCTGCGATCAGCGGCAGTGATCTGCTAGTACCCGCCTCCTGTATAAAGGGGTAAAATCATTGGTGGTGCAGTGTGCCCCCCCCCTCAATCCCCCCATCCCATTAAAATCATTGGTGGCACAGTGCGCCGGCCCCTCTCAACCCTCCAGTATTAAAATCATTGGTGGCAGTGGCCACAGGGACCTCTCCACTCCCCCTCATTGGTGGTGCAGTGGCAGCTTCTGATCGGAGCCCCAGCTGTGTAAGCCTGGGGCTCCGATCGGTTACCATGGCAGCCAGGACGCTACAGAAGCCCTGGTTGCCATGGTAACATCCCTGATGCTGTGTGCACAAAGCACAGAGCAGCAGGGACAGTGTGGAGTCCTATTCACCCTGATAGAGATCTATCAGGGTGAATAGGAAAAGGGATGAAAGATCCCAGGTTCTAGCCCCTAAGGGGGGAAATAGTTATTAAATAAAAAGTGAAAAAAAAAAAAAAAACACTAAAATATGAAGTATAAATCATCCCCCTTTTCCCAATTTCACATATAAAATATATAAATAAACATATTACATCGCCACGTCAGAAAAGTCCAAACTATTAAAATATAAAAAAAAAATCTAGGTGGTGAATGCCGGAACAGAAAAAATAAAATAAAAACTGCGCGATTCGCCATTTTTAAAAATGAGGAATGCACGTGGCTTTTTTTGTTTATTTTTTTCGCGTGGTATCGAATGGTATCGAGTATCGCAATACTTTTTCATGGTATCGAAACCGAATCAAAAATTTGGTATCGCAACAACTCTAATGCCTTTATCTCGGTCAGGAGGGGTGGACGAATCTGCTGTGACGGATTTGCAAATAGTTACATCCTTCAAATACTTAGGGATTCAGGTTACGGCTGATAGTAGAGAATTTCAGGACCTGAACTTGACCCCGCTGCTGGATAGGTTTAGGAACAAGGTCCACGCTTGGATCCGCCTTCCTCTTACATTAGTAGGGCGCACTAATTTGATTAAGATGACGCTTATGCCGCAACTCCTGTATTTGCTTCACAGCGCCCCGTCCTGGATACCGCTAATTTTTTTACGTACTGTAAATGCGATCTTCAGACATCTCATATGGAAAAAGGGAATTCCTCGCATTAAACTTTCTACACTAACTAGGCCAAAGACTCAGGGAGGACTTAAAGTCCAGGACCCTGAGATGTATTATTTGGCAGCTCAGATGCAAATCTAATATATGGAGAATTGAATAAGGTGTCTGCAGTACGGTCTTAATAATGTGCACCAACTGTTCCAAGATGGTACGCTTAAAGAATTTAGTCAATTTCAACGAGAGTTTGCGATCCCGAAAACTCTTTTCTATGTGTATTTATAACTTAGACATGCCATTAACTCTCAGGAACGACAGGAGAAGATCGTACCAGCTGCAAAACACGCCATTATAGATCTTAGTACAACGCACGGCACCACTAGTGGTGTCATTTCACTTCATTACTGGAGTCTTATGGACTCAAAGTGGAAGCAAGCCCCACTGACTCTTTATGGTAAATGGTGAAGAGACATCCCAGATTTGATGGAGGAGGACTGGGAGGCAGTATTAGAGAAATTCCCGGAAGTAGCGCTCAGTGAGGCCCACAGAGTATCCCAACTATTTCTTCTTCGAGTCTATAGGATATAAACTATCTCACACGAATAAATAATGATGTGTACGTTCACTGAATATATGTTAATTACTGCCTGAAGAACGTATTTAAAAGAAAATAATAAATCGTTTATTAATCTCAGGTTAAAACGGAAATAAATCTGTATATCACTATGCGTGACTATCAGGCTCCAAACCCAGGTGAGGTGGTATAGGAATTCATAGGTAAAGTTCATTTATTTCAGTAATGTAACAAGGTGAAACTAATATAGGAGATAGACTCATTACAGGCAAAGCGAGATATTTCAAGCCTTTGTTATAATTTGGATGATTATGGCTTACAGCTTTATGGAACCCCAAAGTCACAATCTCAGGTCCCCTTTGCTCAGGGGGTATGGATTAATTAGCTGACTAGAGGGGGACACTTTGAGCCGAGAATATTCAACCTTTTCACAATATTCAAATTTTAAGTTGCATTACTGAAATAAATGAACTTTTGCACGATATTCAAATTTTTCGGGTTTCACCTGTATGTCTCCTTGCCCACCCGTATCTCATCCATATTGTATCCGGGCTAGAGGCCGTATCTCATCCATATTGTATCCGGGCTAGAGGCCGTATCTCATCCATATTGTATCCGGGCTAGAGGCCGTATCTCATCCATATTGTATCCAGACTAGAGGCCGTATCTCATCCATATTGTATCCAGACTAGAGGCCGTATCTCATCCATATTGTATCTGGGCTAGAGGCCGTATCTCATCTTGTATCCAGATACAGATGGGCTCTTACCACTCATGTTCTCATAAAGCTCCTCTCCTTTTCCTCCAGGAGAGTCTCTTGGACGGATACGAGTCCTGAACCCGGAGACTCAAGCCTTCAGATGCTCTACGCTGCCTGCCAGGACCTTCTGATGACAAAGCCAGAGCTCAAATAGGGAAGCAACATCCCCGACATCAAACCTGATGGGAAGGGTCCCTTCAGCAGGACATGACCACACCATATAGATGATTTGAGAAGGTCTAGAAAGGGTCTGGGATGGGCTAGGGGACCCCTACTATGGAAGGTACTTGCCAGTCTAGACATGGGCTGGAAGGAGAGGAAACCCCCATACAACCCTAACAAAGATCCTACAATTTGATAGAACAGGAAAATTCCACTCAGGAATCCTCTCTGCACCTGTCCTCTGTAGAGACAGGAAGAGCACTGGAGGCTGGAGCGGCCTATTGACTTCTCTGTGTTCTAGTCCCTACAGAAGACCAGAAGGACGACCTACATATGGTGCTTTCATGGAGAACGTCCTGGAAACAGTTATCTGGAGTAGTGCATACAACACTTGAAGTGCAGAAATACAGAAACCGCTGCTCTCCAGTATAATATTCATCCTTTTTGGCTATATGTGTGTTCGTATGTCAAACGCTTTTGACTTGATCCTTATTTTCTAGCTATAATCGCTGTTGGATCTCCATTTGACGATTGATATTGTTCTTATTGTTTTATTCTTCTACATTTTATGTATGTTTAAAATGTAAACCACATTGCTATGTCAAGATGCTTTTACTCGATGGTATTTTACTTTTCAATAAAGCATTTGAAACATAATATTCATCCTTTTTAGCTTCTTTACTCCGTCCTCTGCAGCTCTGGTCTCTTCATTCTCTGTGGGTGGGCAACAGCTCATCCCATGTGACCATCAAGCACCTGCATCTCCCAGGAGTGCGCTGCAGCAAGCTCTTCCTAAGCCCCTCTCCCCTCCCCCGTGTAGAGATACAGCTATATACCTCCATGAATATACAAGTAGGGATGAATGAAAGGAGTCTGCACTGCTTCTCCACGAGATGACTGCACCGGCACTGACAGGAGGAGGGAGCAGAGAAGATACTGAGCATGTGTCCATCCCTGAATGCAGGAGAAGGTGGACCGGAAACCTAGTCACAGAAGAAACAGCAGGGGGCGCTACCAGAAGGAAAATGTACTGTACATAAAAATACTACCAATATTATTACTGCATGTACATAGTAATAAAACCTCATCAGAAATGCCCCATTCACTGCACTGTGATACTTTTTATGTAATAACCCCTTTAATTATCATGACAACCACAAATGACCCGACAACAGTCGTCGTCTGAGACTAATGGCTGCAGGTCTCCCAGAGGATGGACCTAGATATTAGATGGCGGCTCACAGCCAATAACCTTGTACACATGCATCCTCAGCACGGCCGGACATGCTGCAGGTGGTTTCCGTGGAGGAGATCGGCTTCTACCAGATGCATCCGGACTCGTTCCTCTCGGGGACCTAAACCTATCGGCTCCTTATTCCCACCAGTGGTCTCCATAGCCAGAGACTTGTAGGAAGAGGCAGAGAACATGGAGCGTCTGTGGTCGGCTGTAATCCCGCCATCTCCAGCTCATTACACCAGTATAAACCAGTATAAACCTAGAATACTACTGGATAAAACAAGGCGTCCTCCTACAGAGGAGGAGACATCTCCATTACCTGACCATCCTGTGGAAGGAGAGGACGCGGACATCTCTCTGGTGTTGTCCTCTGACTGGATCTCTCTGCAGGAGACACAGAGACTGGACTCAGACTTTACAGACAGAGAATTCCAGGACATTTGTATTTAGTCCTGTCCGTTACCTGGAGATGTGAGGGGCTGGTCCTCCTCCATCTTGACCTCCTTGTACAGACCCTTGTGTCCTTCTAAATACTCCCACTCCTCCATGGAGAAATAGACAGCGACATCCTGACACCTTAGAGGAACCTGACAACACAATGACACCGTCATCACCCAGACCCCTCCAGTGCTGTGACTGTATAATGTCCCCGCATTCCCGGCGGTGTCACCTCTCCAGTCAGCAGCTCCATCATCTTGTGGACGACTTCTAGGATCTTCTCATTGTTCTTCTCATGTATCAGATTACTAGACGTCTTCTTCACCGTGGAGTAATCCTGTTCATGGAAGACATAATAATAAATGTCACCTTGTACATTCCAGAGTCCATCACTTCTACAGCCATGTCCACCTGTAATTACCATAGATAATGGTGTAATGTGACATCATCAGAACCTCTCACCTCTCCAGTCACATCCCCTGTAATTACCATAGATAATGATGTAATGTGACATCATCAGAACCTCTCACCTCTCCAGTCACATCCCCTGTAATTACCATAGATAATGATGTAATGTGACATCATCAGAACCTCTCACCTCTCCAGTCACATCACCTGTAATTACCATAGATAATGGTGTAATGTGACATCATCAGAACCTCTCACCTCTCCAGTCACATCCCCTGTAATTACCATAGATAATGATGTAATGTGACATCATCAGAACCTCTCACCTCTCCAGTCACATCACCTGTAATTACCATAGATAATGGTGTAATGTGACATCATCAGAACCTCTCACCTCTCCAGTCACATCCCCTGTAATTACCATAGATAATGGTGTAATGTGACATCATCAGAACCTCTCACCTCTCCAGTCACATCCCCTGTAATTACCATAGATAATGATGTAATGTGACATCATCAGAACCTCTCACCTCTCCAGTCACATCCCCTGTAATTACCATAGATAATGATGTAATGTGACATCATCAGAACCTCTCACCTCTCCAGTCACATCACCTGTAATTACCATAGATAATGGTGTAATGTGACATCATCAGAACCTCTCACCTCTCCAGTCACATCCCCTGTAATTACCATAGATAACGATGTAATGTGACATCATCAGAACCTCTCACCTCTCCAGTAAGCAGGAAGAGTATCTCTAGGGTAAGATCTAACATCCTCTCCGCCATCTTGTCCCCGTCTCCATCCATTATCTGGTACTGATGATGTCATCGGACAATCCTATATCACAGGAACCTGAATGGAAGAAGAGGAGTCAATGTAGAATCCGCATGAAATCCCATAGAAATGCTTATAATGACCGGAGATGATGAGGGACATTTAGGAGAAATCAGAGGAGATGAGGTCTTCTCTCTATTGTCTGGACTGAGGACTGGAAGATCTCGTCAGGGCAGTTCCTCCATGTCAGGAGAGCAGCGCATGCGCAGTATGTCAGTGCAGCCTGTGACGGACATAATACACTGCACTACTGAAGCACCAGCTGTGACAGACATCATACACTGCACTACTGAAGCATCAGCTGTGACAGACATCACACACTGCACTACTGAAGCATCAGCTGCCACAGACATCACACACTGCACTACTGAAGCACCAGCTGCCACAGACATCACACACTGCACTACTGAAGCACCAGCTGTGACAGACATCACACACTGCACTACTGAAGCACCAGCTGAGACAGACATCACACACTGCACTACTGACTGCGGCCCCCGGCTCCCCGGTACCTGCTCCTCCTCAGGCCGGGGCTCTCCCTCCCGCTGTCCGGACATCAGAGCCTCTTTACAGGACGTTTCCAGCAGAACTTCCTCTTTCCCTCAGGTTCCTGGAGTTTTCCTCTCCCAGCATGCTTTGCGGTGTGACGTCACAGGGCTGACCCCGCCCGGCACACTGGTCAGTCAGCACTAGCCCCGCCCCCTACACCTCCGGCGGCCATGTTAGTACACCCAGACATGGCTCCTGCTCCTCTCCTCACATCACTGAGGGCCACAGGCGCTTCCCTCACCATCTCCAGAGCCCCAAACACTGGGAGCGGCCAGCACAGCCGTATCTAAGCCTCTCATGTGAGATACAGCCTGCTGAGCCTGGATCACAGCTTCTCTTGTGTGATACTGTCTGCTGAGCTGTGTATCTAATCCTCTCCTGTGTGATACTGTCTGCTGAGCTGTGTATCTAATCCTATCCTGTGTGATACTGTCTGCTGAGCTGTGTATCTAATCCTATCCTGTGTGATACTGTCTGCTGAGCCGTGTATCTAATCCTATCCTGTGTGATACTGTCTGCTGAGCCGTGTATCTAATCCTATCCTGTGTGATACTGTCTGCTGAGCTGTGTATCTAATCCTATCCTGTGTGATACTGTCTGCTGAGCCGTGTATCTAATCCTATCCTGTGTGATACTGTCTGCTGAGCCGTGTATCTAATCCTATCCTGTGTGATACTGTCTGCTGAGCCGTGTATCTAATCCTATCCTGTGTGATACTGTCTGCTGAGCTGTGTATCTAATCCTATCCTGTGTGATACTGTCTGCTGAGCTGTGTATCTAATCCTATCCTGTGTGATACAGTCTGCTGAGCTGTGTATCTAATCCTATCCTGTGTGATACTGTCTGCTGAGCTGTGTATCTAATCCTATCCTGTGTGATACTGTCTGCTGAGCTGTGTATCTAATCCTATCCTGTGTGATACTGTCTGCTGAGCTGTGTATCTAATCCTATCCTGTGTGATACTGTCTGCTGAGCTGTGTATCTAATCCTATCCTGTGTGATACTGTCTGCTGAGCTGTGTATCTAATCCTATCCCGTGTGATACTGTCTGCTGAGCTGTGTATCTAATCCTATCCCGTGTGATACTGTCTGCTGAGCTGTGTATCTAATCCTATCCCGTGTGATACTGTCTGCTGAGCTGTGTATCTAATCCTATCCCGTGTGATACTGTCTGCTGAGCTGTGTATCTAATCCTATCCTGTGTGATACTGTCTGCTGAGCCGTGTATCTAATCCTATCCTGTGTGATACTGTCTGCTGAGCTGTGTATCTAATCCTATCCTGTGTGATACTGTCTGCTGAGCTGTGTATCTAATCCTATCCCGTGTGATACTGTCTGCTGAGCTGTGTATCTAATCCTATCCCGTGTGATACTGTCTGCTGAGCTGTGTATCTAATCCTATCCTGTGTGATACTGTCTGCTGAGCCGTGTATCTAATCCTATCCTGTGTGATACTGTCTGCTGAGCTGTGTATCTAATCCTATCCTGTGTGATACTGTCTGCTGAGCTGTGTATCTAATCCTATCCTGTGTGATACTGTCTGCTGAGCTGTGTATCTAATCCTATCCTGTGTGATACAGTCTGCTGAGCTGTGTATCTAATCCTATCCTGTGTGATACTGTCTGCTGAGCCGTGTATCTAATCCTATCCTGTGTGATACTGTCTGCTGAGCTGTGTATCTAATCCTGTCCTGTGTGATACAGTCTGCTGAGCTGTGTATCTAATCCTATCCTGTGTGATACTGCCTGCTGAGCGGTGTATCTAATCCTATCCTGTGTGATAGTCTGCTGAGCTGTGTATCTAATCCTCTCCTGTGTGATACTCCCTGCTGAGCGGTGTATCTAATCCTCTCCTGTGTGATACTCCCTGCTGAGCTGTGTATCTAATCCTCTGTTCTGTGATACAGGAGGAGCTGATCACATGGTACAGTCCCCCCCGGTCCCCTCATTGGTATAGTCCTCACCCGCCGGTCGCTTCTTTCACCCTAGTGTTAGGTTTGCCCGTTTCTGGCGGGGGAACATCCTGCCGGATCCGGACTAACGCTCGCACACGTCTGCTTCTGGAAGTCTGGCCCGGCCCCATTCATTATAACGGGGACGGGCGGGAGATGCGGCCGCAGCACGGGAAACATGCCGAGAGGCGGCCGGCCAGAAACCGCCTGCTGGTCAGTGGAGGAGACCCCTTTACATGCAGCGATCTCCTCCACAGTACGGGCAGCAGGGATCGGTGATGTTGCTCTTCGTCTCCATACAGAACCATTTCTTGCTCTTTGTACAGCAGGATCTGCTGCCGCTAAGAAGGATTGCGGCGTCATGAGAAACAATCCGCGCGTTGTGCTCCGTTATCCGGTAGTCGAGGGCACATTTACAATGGCCGGTTATTGCTGACGAGGGCTCATTAGCCATAATTTGCCCGAACCAAGGGGCCTAAGGCTGATGTTGTCCTTCTGTCGGTCGCCCCATCGCCAATAAAGCCCAAACCAGACAGCACCAGTAACAGGTAAACCAGGAGCCACCAGCACCGAACCAGTAACAGGGGACACGGTGCAGGGAAATCAGAGTAATGAGGGGGTGCAGGTCACCGTGGAGCCCCCCACTATTCTCTGACCCCAGGGGAACCGCAGCAGTGTAGCATGGTCCATGACCTTAGGGAGGTGAACAAGATGATCTTTGATGTACAGAACCCCCACACCTTACTTCACCAAGTGCCACCAACTTCTTCTTCTTCTCCAGTGGTTGACGTGGCCAGAGGTTTTCTCTTCCTGCCCCTGGAGGAGACTGGTCACTAATTGCTGGAGCAGCCGACCTCAGGGTGCAGCAATGTCACCATTCGCTTTCTCAGAAGAAATGTCCCAGGTTCTGGGGGTGTGAAGACCACATTACCCTACAACACAACTTCTGCAGTATCTCCCCGAGACCCCAGACAGAAGGGAGGCCATATGCAGAGTACCAGTACCCGCTACAGTATATCACTAAGGGCCGTGTGGGCTCCTGCTGGGAATGGACCCCCAGTGCCTCTAGCTGCAGGTTCAGTACAAGGCTCTGACCTCACGGGGACAACAAGGTCTACTGACACGGACAGGACAGACTTTCAGCTCCAGCCTCAGCTTTACCTGACTACAATACGTGGACCAGAGGTAATAACCGAGCTCCATGGAAAAACCTCCGACCGTTAGGTTACTACTCCTAACATCCAGACACAATAATTAGGGCTTCTCCTTCACATGTGAGAGATGTAACCGCAGCAGCCACACCGGAATACAAG
This sequence comes from Bufo bufo, assembly GCF_905171765.1. NCBI lineage: Eukaryota > Metazoa > Chordata > Amphibia > Anura > Bufonidae > Bufo > Bufo bufo. Next base: position 558,856,834 of record NC_053393.1, on the reverse strand, counting down.
GCGACTGACATAGTCCTGGACCAGCCGCTGACAATCCAAATTTCATAAGTATTCGAGGAAATGAGAACCAAAGACATCTCTGCTGCCAGGTGGACACAGTACGAGGTGGCACTGCCAACGCCGTCAGGAAGAACCATCAGACAAGGTCTGGGTTAGATGACCAGATAATCAGCATTATTGTATTGAATTGCTGAAAATTTTAAAGCAGGAGCTGGAGAAACTCCAATCGCTAACTTAGAATTTTTGGTAGATGGATCCCGGTACCACCATGAAGGAAGTCCATGGATTGGGTAGGCAGTCACTACCCTACCCTGCTGCTTAGCATAGAAAGCATAGCTACAGGTATTCACTGCATCATATACAGGGTGGGCCATTTATATGGATACACCTTAATAAAATGGGAATGGTTGGTGATATTAACTTCCTGTTTGTGGCACATTAGTATATGTGAGGGGGGAAACTTTTCAAGATGGGTGGTGACCATGGCGGCCATTTTGAAGTCGGCCATTTTGTTTTTTCAATAGGAAGAGGGTCATGTGACACATCAAACTTATTGGGAATTTCACAGGAAAAACAATGGTGTGCTTGGTTTTAACGTAACTTTATTCTTTCATGAGTTATTTACAAGTTTCTCTTTGTTTACAGCCATTGACATGTCACCGACGTTAACACGTGAGGAGCGGATAGAAATTGTGTTGATGTCTGGTGAGCGCAGTAACCGGTTCATTGCAGCAGATTTCAATGCAAGACACCCTACGAGACCACCCATCTCCCATGCTACAGTTAGCAAACTGCTTGCTAAGTTTCGTGAAACTGGTTCAGTGTTGGATTTGCCAAAATGTGGACGCATGAAATCTGTCTCTAATGAAGAAACATCAGTGGCTGTCCTAGCTTCATTCAGCAAGAGCCCACAGCGTAGCACTCGCCGCATGTCACTGGAGAGTGGCATTAGTCGAACATCCCTTCGGCGGATATTAGCTACTCACAAATGGCACCCTTACAAACTCCAGCTACTGCAGCATCTCAACGAGGATGACCCAGATCGGCGCACTGAATTTGCAGAATGTGCAAAACAAAAATTGGAACAGGACCCTCAGTTTACGCAGAAGATTCTGTTCAGTGATGAGGCAAACTTTTATGTGAATGGAGAAGTTAATAAACAAAACCCCCGCTATTGGTCTGACACTAACCCACATTGGGTAGATCCCACCAAGACTGTTGGAACAAAAAAATTGATGGTATGGTGTGGTATATGGGGTACAAAGATAGTGGGGCCATTCTTCATCAATGGAAACCTCAAGGCCACTGGATATGCGAAATTGCTACATGATGATGCGTTTCCCTCTTTATGCACTGAAGCTGGCACGTTCCCTGAGTTTTTCCAGCAAGATGGTGCACCACCACATTATGGGTGTCAGGTCCGAGCATTCCTAGATGAACAGTTGCCTGGAAAGTGGATTGGTCGTCGTGGGCCAGTTGAATGGCCCCCAAGGTCTCCCGATCTGACCCCCTTAGACTTTTATCTTTGGGGTCATCTGAAGGCAATTGTCTATGCTGTGAAGATACGAGATGTGCAGCACCTGAAACTACGGATACTGGAAGCCTGTGCTAGCATTTCTCCTGCGGTGTTGCTATCAGTGTGTGAAGAGTGGGAGAAGAGGGTTGCATTGGCAATCCAACACAATGGGCAGCACATTGAACACATTTTATAAGTGGTCAGAAACTTGTAAATAACTCATTAAAGAATAAATTGTTTTTCTTGTGAAATTCCCAATAAGTTTGATGTGTCACATGACCCTCTTCCTATTGAAAAAACAAAAGTTGGATTCAAAATGGCCGACTTCAAAATGGCCACCATGGTCACCACCCATCTTGAAAAGTTTCCCCCTCACATATACTAATGTGCCACAAACAGGAAGTTAATATCACCAACCATTCCCATTTTATTAAGGTGTATACATATAAATGGCCCACCCTTTACAATGGCTCAAGTTCTCACAGCTAATACATACACACACTGCAGGTAGGTCTTTGGGGTGGCAGAAGACTATGGTCCTATCTAGAAGAGCAGAGACTTTGTGGAATCAGCAGATAAACCCATTAAAACTGTAGAGTCTATTGGGGTAGTGATCATCAAGGTACAAACTCCCGAGGCAGGGGGTAATGCCTTTGCTGACGCAGCAGCCTGAGCAGCCACTCTGAAGCCCTAATGGAGGCCTACTGAGGAACCATGTCCGACTGATATCTCTTTACTGGACAAGGCAGTAGATGTCTGGTTGTGTAGAGTGGAAGCAGCAACAGTTTGGAACATGATGGACAAGAGAGGACATGTGGTGGAGTAGAAGTGGCAATTGCACAGTATGGGACCTGACGGACAAGACTGGAGATGCGCAGCTGTGTAGGGGTAGTAGTAGCGGCAGCAGCAGTACAGTATGGAACATGATGGACAAGAGAGGACATGTGGGGGGAGTAGAAGCAGCAGCAGCAGCACAGTATGGGACCTGACGGACAAGACTGGAGATGCACAGCTGTGTAGGGGTAGTAGTAGCGGCAGCAGCAGTACAGTATGGAACATGATGGACAAGCATCGTCCTGCTGTGACTGAGATGATGAGTAAGCAGTCCCATCCACAGTCATCCTTTTTCTATGCTGTAACATGCGGCCACCTACCAGAGGTGAGGGAGAGCTGTGACCTGTTACTACAGGCCGGACGGCTGGTGCTGACAGTGCTGCTGCTACCTCCACTACAGCCACCCACATTCTCACTGGTGACTGACATGGTACGGGTGCTTCCTCTTACATTACCCCATCCACTGAACTCTGTCTTTCTTTTTAAGAACGGAGGCACCTGTCACGGCCTATGGTGTGCACTGTGACACTGTTGCTACACTTGCGGTTGCCCGCGGCAACATGTTGCTGTGTGTGCATGCGGTGGCAGTGTCTCGGCCTTCTGGGTGATTGCCGTGACATGGTTGCCACGCATGTTGTTGCTTGCGGCAATGTGTAGCTTTCTATGCTTGTGTGTGCACTTCCGCTTTAAGTGGCTTCCTTCCCTTGTCTGGTGTTGGAAGGGTTAACTCCCTTCCTAGTGTTCTGTGAACACTGGTTTATGTGTGTGCGGCTGCTTGGGCTTTTTAGTCTCTGCTGGAGGCCTGTATCTGAGTTGTACTCCAGCCTTGGTGTGTGCGGAGTTAAGCTCCTTGTCTGGCTTCACCATCTGTCCAGTGAGGACCACCCTTGTGGTCATCGATGTTCTATGTTATCACGGTGTCTCCTTCCCTTCCTGTCCCTTTGTGTATGGAGTGGGTTTTGATCAGGGTGTTGTATGTCTATTTTTGGTGTTACATGTCTGGTGGGGTTTGGTTTCCAGTATATTTTTATGACATTCCCCTGTCTCACATTTATTGCAGCTATGGTGTCCTGGGTTCCTGTGTGGTTCGTGGTCTGTGCTGTGTCCTTTAATGTTGGTGTGGACACTAGCACTTGTGCACGGGTTCCAGTCAGTGTGTCTGTGGCAGGTAAGTGTGTTACTGGTTTCACTTACCTGCCATCTTCATATGCTGTGTGTGTTCCCCTCTCCTTGGAGCCTGGCCTCAGATAGAGACTCCTGTTCTTCCGTGTTGAGGATAAACAGGTCGTCTCTCCCCTGCTCCTTAGTGAGGGATTACCAGGGCGACTTAGGGTTTCTAGGAAACCAGAGTATGAGCCGTCCCACCATCGGGGTCCGCTCATACAGTGAGGAGTCTGGGAGAGGATTAGGGACGCGGTAGGAGGTGACCTGCTCCCTTATCACTCCTTTTTGGCCAGGCTGATCCCCTTTACCCTTTGACACCGCATGGTGGGGGGTTTCCCTCACTTCCCGCCGTGACCGCACCATTGCACCTGCACTGGTTATTCCAACCACAAGGCCCACAGCTAACTGCCAGACGTTAGAGGAGATCTCCTGCCTGTACAAGTCATTCTTTCCTCATCCATTGGCCAGAGCTCTATTTCGGGACTCTTTCGCATGCCAGAAAATTTTCATGGCCGTAGAGGACCCAATTCATATTTAAACTGGGTTGTATTAACCATCTGCCAATGTACGGCCTACCGCCCACCCAAAACCTCAGTCTAAATTACTTTCTGGACCCAGGAGCCAGAAGTGGCCGTACAGCGCTGAGATGCCTATAGGTCCAGTGCTCTCCTAATTCAGCTAACCTTTTCCTCTGGTGCCAGGTGAATGAGTAGAAGGACTTAGCTGGTGGATTGGGGACTGCAAGTCCTGCCGCTGAGTCATCTTTCCGACCTGCTGCTTGGGACCCACATGACTGCCCAAACCGGGCACACACTGCTTCTGAGCACCAGGAGTTGCATAAGGTACATTTTCCGGAAAAAGGGGAGAGGTGAAGGGGCAGTGGACTATTTGTGATGAGCACAGATACTTATCTCAAGTGGAGAAGCCAGAGCCACCCATTGCCTTCTTTGAAACGATCCACAGTTTAACGAGTCCTGACACCATTTTTTGTTTCTTTCTTCTCTTCATACTGAGCAGAAGAATGTGTGCACCTATTTACAGCTGACTGATTGCAAGAACCGAAGACTAAGTTTGTTGTTCTGTCAAAAAGCCGTCCACTCTGCTTGGTTTAATACGGTTGATCATGCTGACAGAGCCTCATTAACAATAAAACTCAGTGGCGTACTAAGGGGGGGGGGGGGGGGGGGGTCCGCCCCGGGTGCGGACTCTCTGGGGGTATAACAAAAATCACAGCAGTGAGAGGTATTCTTTGATTTCAATTTATTTTTGCAGGTAATATGCGACATTCATGTGAACGCGTTTTCGGCTGTATTAGCCTTCATCAGACACATTGCCACTGAAGATTGAGGGAGAATGTGGAGGACACACAGGTGTAGATCAGGTGCTGTCAGCACCAGTGGTTTGGCACACACCTCAAACCACTGGTGCTGACAGCACCTGATCTACACCTGTGTGTCCTCCACATTCTCCTTCAATCTTCAGCGGCAATGTGTCTGATGAAGGCTAATACAGCCGAAAACGCGTTCACATGAATGTCGCATATTACCTGCAAAAATAAATTGCAATCAAAGAATACCTCTCACTGCTGTGATTTTTGTTATACTACACTCTGGGGTGGGAACCCTATCACAGCAGAGAAAACCCGGTGTGAACAAATTTGTTCTACAGACTCTCTGGGGGTGCCAGAAGCAATGAGCGCTTCCATCAATACAGACAGAAGCGCTCATTGCTGGAGCGCAAGGAGCTGGGTCCTGTCACTCACCGATCAGCTCCCCGCGCTCCTCCCCTCCCTCAGGCCGGCATCGCACAGAATGGTGAAGAAGGAAGACTTCTCCCTGCTCCACCATTCAGCCTGCAGACACAGATTGCACTGCTGGACTGTGTGGGTGGGGCCTGCAGCCCGGAAATCTGCATAATCTCCACCCACACCGTGCTGCAGCGCAATCTGTGCCTGCAGGGAAGAGAGGTATGTGAGCTTCAGGAACGGGACAAGGTGAGTAGTTACTGTGATTTTTTTTTTTTTTAATACAAAGGGGGCACAGAGGGCATTACAATGGAGGGGGCACAGCGGGCATTACTACTATGGAGGCGCACAGAAGACTATTACTATGGAGGGGGGCAGAGGTCTTTGTTATGATGGAGGGGGCACAGAGTATTTTATTACTAATGTGAAGGGGGCACAGAGTCTGGGATTGAGGTTATAATTATTCCCCAGATGTCCCTTACCATTTCCTGTAAATGAGTCCAAAGGGTCTGGGAATGTTTATAACTTCATAACCCAGGTAGTAAACCCAAGACTGAAGTAGTTAAAAGGGTTTTCTGAATTTTTTTTAACTGATGACCTATCCTCTGAAATATTTCCAATATGTCCATTATATAATTCATGGACGATCATGGTTACAGGTTTCCCTTACGTCATGGCAAATAGTCACATTACACAAGGGGATCCAGTCTCTGCCGCGGCCAGTGTCGGCTGTGGCAATGTCAAACCAGATGAGCCCAGCCGGGCATTGCAGGTTGGAAGAGGAGCGGAGAGCCAGCACCAGGAAGCAGGTAAGTAATCTTCCCTTTACAGATCCAGTAAAGTGAGGGAGTTTGCCAAAGCCCCTCATTCTTGCACAACCCCTTTAAAGGGGTATTCTCATGACTCTGTTTAATACTTACCTGCTCCCGGCGCGCTGTCCACTTCCTGGTTTCGGCACTCAGCAGGGGGCGGGCTCCATCTTGATTGATGTCTTCTCCCGGCCGGGCCGCGCGCTGTACTGAACGCGCACGCCGAGACCGCGCATGCGCCCTGGTGACTTCTTCCTGGCAAGTATACTATACTGGCCAGGAAGAAATCACCATAGCGCACGCGCGGTCTCGGGGTGCGCGCTCAGTACAGCATGCGGCCGGCCGAAGATAAGAAGTCGTCTGCGCACGCGCGGCCACCGCGATTCCTGAGAAGAGCGGTGGCCGTAACCAGGGGAGACGGAAGACAACAGTCAGGTAAGTATAGGTTTATTTTCTTCTAAGGGGTGGGAATTTGTTAATTAAATATATTTAGAAAAATGATAACTATTAAATCATTAACAGATTTAACAGTGATCATTAAGATGATAATACCCCTTTAAGATCTAAAATTATAACCGCTGTAACTACACTTCTGAATATACTGATATTTTCTTTTAATTCCTGCTTCAATATATATGCAATATTTTTATAACAAAGCTGAGTCTTCTCGCTATAAATGATAGCAAGAAAAAAAATGGAAATTCATGGCATATTTTACAGAAAGGATTCAGAATTGGTTGTTCCCGATGTGAATTCTCTGATGTTGAACAAGAGATGATTTCCGAGTAAAACATTTTCCACATTCTGAACATGAATACGGCTTCTCTTCTGTGTGACTTCTCTGATGTCTATCTAGACTTGATTTCTGAGTATAACATTTTCCACATTCTGAACATGAATACGGCTTCTCTTCTGTGTGACTTCTCCGATGTCTATCTAGATTTGATTTCTCAGCATAACATTTGCCACATTCTGAACATGAATATGGCTTCTCTCCTGTGTGACTTCTTTGATGTAGAAGAAGAATTGACTTTCTAGTAAAGCATTTTGCACATTCTGAACACGAAAACGGCTTCTCTCCTGTGTGAATTTTCTGATGGCTCTTAAGAGATGATTTCTCAGTAAAAGTTTTCCTACATTCTGAACATGAATACGGCTTGTCCCCTGTGTGAATTCTCTGGTGGCTCTGAAGATGGAATTTCTGAGTAAAAGATTTGCCACATTCTGAACATGAAAACGGCTTCTCTCCTGTGTGAATTTTCTGATGGTTTTTAAGATGTGTTTTTCTAGTAAAACATTTTCCACATTCTGAACATGAAAACTGCTTCTCTCCTGTGTGAATTCTCTGATGGCTTTTAAGATGTGTTTTTCTAGTAAAACATTTTCCACATTCTGAACATGAAAACGGCTTCTCTCCTGTGTGAATTCTCTGATGTTTTTCAAGATGTGTTTTTCTAGTAAAACATTTTCCACATTCTGAGCAAGAAAATGGCTTATCTCCTGTGTGAATTTTCTGATGGCTCTTAAGAGATGATTTCTCAGTAAAAGATTTCCTACATTCTGAACATGAATACATCTTGTCCCCTGTGTGAAGTCTCTGGTGGTTATGAAGACGTGATTTCTGAGTAAAAGATTTTCCACATTCTGAACATGAATACGGTTTCTCTCCTGTGTGACTTCTTTGATGTAGAAGAACTGACTTTTTAGTAAAGGATTTCGCACATTCTGAACATGAAAACGGCTTCTCTCCTGTGTGAATTCTCTGATGGTTTTGAAGATGTGATTTGTTAATAAAACGTTTCCCACAGTCTGAACAGGAATACAGCTTCTCACCTGTGTGATGTCTTTGATGTTGAAGAAGGCCTGATTTCCAAGTAAAACATTTGCCACATTCTGAGCATGAATACGGCTTTTTCTGAGCTCTTTGGGTTCCAGAACATCTTCTGCGAGTTTCATTCTGATTAAGAGTATGTGATGAATTAGAAGATTGGACTTGTTTTAAAGGATGAGATGATAGATTTTTGCTGTGAAGGTCTGAGGGTACATCTGGGATAATGGCACGCTCTTCATATGTATCTGATATGACACATGGATCATCTGCATTATAATATGTAGATATGAGATGTTTCTCCAAGCTCCCAGTACAGTCATCTACCAAGAACAAAACATTTTTTTAATTATTTTTGAAAATTATTGAAGGCAGCTATCAAAATTCATAACTGACGAGAGGCTGTCCAATTGTGTCATGTGACCCCACACCTAAAAACATAATGGCCCTAAGTACAGTCCTGATCAAATGTTTAAGACCACTTGAAAAATGGCAAAAAATCATTTTACATTGTTGGATCTGTTGTGCATTTTCATAGGTGTACAATGTATCTGATGATACTATATTCAATGTGGATGATCATTGCCTTTAACAGCATGTGATCAGCATGAACCTGGAAAAAACCAAGATGGGTTCATAGCAAGTTCAATGTGTTAAAAGTGAATATATAGAGAAGACTATACTTTTATTATTGTTTAGAGACATGGATTTATCTACACTGGTTTCTCTAAACTTGTCTGTCTGAGGAACAATGGGCGTTTCATGGCTAAACCATGATCTGATAAGAGACGTCCATAAAACACATCTGGTGTGGAACAGATATCTATTCATATATTCACATATAGATATATATATATTCCTGTGTGCATTTATTTAGCATTTGAACTTGCTAATGATTCATATATACTATGTGATATTGATGTATTATAACCAAATATTATTAATGTATCTTTATATATCTGTATCTCACTGAGAGGATATATTCTAGTGGATATAAGGAATGTTAAGTTGAATTTTCTTAAATAGGGTTTATTTTAGAGGAGCTGATGTTATTTCAAATATCATCACTCAATCGCTGAGACAGTTAAGATACACAAACCAGAAGAACCCTTATCTGCCCCATAAATTCAGGGATTAGGGAAACTTCTGATACCGCCAGTCAGTCTGAGCAAAGTGTCAGAAAGAGTCCCTCCTAATTGATTTAAGGTGTGAAAGGGCAAAGTTTAAGTGGTAATAAAACAATATACATGTATTAATTCTTAAAATATTCAAAATTGTTATATGATACAACAGTGCCATCAAGTGGTAGATGGGCAGAAGTTTCTAAGGAATGTCAATTAGATGACATCATCCCCATGTTTAACATACGTCACACCCACCTTATCTAATTGGTAATCCCTAATCCAAGAGGGGATGGGCATAGATAAGGATTGGGATATCTGATCCAGTTTTAAGAGATCAGGACACTTCACAAACCTCACAAAAAGAAAAACTTCACAAGAACTTCACAAAGGAACACTTTACAAAGATTCATTCATCAGCATCACTTCACACGTCAGGAACGTACTACAGGACGGGACATATCTAAATCTTGGAAAGCTGGGTCCATTCTAAAAGCTCTTTATCCCAAAGCCAGGGGTAATGTATAATCTATTTCATTTGCAGTAATTATAAATCGCTCCAATTGGCATATAGTTGAGACCCCATTATTAGTGGGTCAATAGTGTTAAAACAATAATTTTATGGGAAATTTTAATGAACGTGCACATCATTAGAATTCCTGTAATATTGCCATCAGAGTGGGATCTCTGATCGGATATTATTATCCGTAGTTAGGCCAACGGGCGTATTTATAAGGTGTCTCTTACTGCCATATTCTTTGATTGAGCATAAGGGATTTTCAACAGATTCATTTCTATTGTTTTTGTTGTTGTTACATTATAATATTTTGATAATCAGTATACTAATTGGTAATAATTTGATAATAATTTGAATAACATTATATTGTACTTGGTGTACTAAATTAAGTGAGCCCGGTGTAAACGGTGGAGCATCATCTTGTGGTCAATTTTGATATTATCCTTGTATTCATTTGTATGCCATTTTTACTGCATGTATTTATTTGTAATAAATTATATTTTATATAATTAATTGCACCCTGTTTCATTATCTGCACAAATTAACTTTAGATCTCATCAATAAAAGAACTGGCGTTTATATGTCCGCCAATTAAATTTTTTATTTTTAATTTTTCATAAAAATATGAAATCATAATTTTTATGATTTCATATCTTATATGAAATAAATACCCGACAGATCTTAACAAGGTTCCAAGTAGAGCTTCAACATGCAACAAGAAGAAATGGGAGTGAGACAAAACATTTTTTGAGCATTCAATTAATTGAAAATAACGATTAAACTGAAACAGGCTGTTTTTCAGCTGATCCAAATTTTAGGACCACATGCCTTTAAAAGGTCAAATCTGTTCAAAGATGTGGATTCATTGTCATTTTCTGTCAGGTAGTCACACGTTGTGATGGCAAAGGCAAAAAAACTCTCCCTTTTTGAACGTGGTCGGGTTGTTGAGCTGCATAAGCAGGGTCTCTCACAGCCGCCATCGCTGCTGAGGTGGGACGCAGTAAGACAGTCATTTGGAATTTCTTAAATGATCCTGAGGGTTATGGAACAAAAAAGTAAAGTGGAAGACCCAAAAAAATGTCATCAGCACTGAGCCGGAGGATCCAATTGGCTGTCCGTCAAGACACTGGATGGTCCTCGACCAAAATTAAGGCCCTTACTGGTGCTGACTGCAGCCCCATAACCATCAGACGGCATCTGAGACTGAAGGGCTTCAAAAACAAAAAACATCTTCAAAGACCTCGTCTCCTTGAACGCCACATAACTGCTCGTTTGGACTTTGCAAGAGAGCACCAAACATGGGACATTCAAAAGGTGGAAGAACGTTTTATTCTCTGATGAGAAAAAATGTAACCTTGATGGTCCTGATGGTTTCCAACATTACTGGCATGACAAGCAAATCCCACCTGAGATGTTTTCTACGCGCCACAGTGGAGGGGGCGCCATAATGGTCTGGGGTGCTTTTTCCTTCAGTGGAACAATGGAGCTTCAGGAAGTGCAGGGGCGTCAAACGACCGCTGGCTATGTCCAGATGTTGCAGAGAGCATTCCTCATGACTGAGGGCCCTCGTCTGTGTCGTAACGACTGGGTTTTTCAACAGGACAACGCTACAGTACACAATGCCCGCAGGACAAGGGACTTCTTACAGGAGAATAACATCACTCTATTGGCCCATCCTGCGTGTTCCCCTGATCTAAATCTAATTGAGGACCTTTGGGGATGGATGGCAAGGGAAGTTTACAAAAATGGACAACAGTTCCAGACAGTAGATGGCCTTCGTGCGGCCGTCTTCACCACTTGGAGAAATGTTCCCACTCACCTCATGGAAACGCTTGCATCAAGCATGCCGAAACAAATTTTTGAAGTGATAAACAATAACGGCGGAGCTACTCATTACTGAGTTCCTATTTGGAAGTTGGATTTCTGTTTTGGGGGGGGGGGGGGGGGTTTAGTTTTTTTTTGGAGGTGTGGTCCTAAACTTTTGATCAGCTGAAAAACAGCCGGTTTCAGTTTATTCGTTGTTTTCATTAAACTGAATGCTCAAAAAATGTTTTGTCTCACTCCCATTTCTTCTTGTTGCATGTTGAAGCTCTACTTGGAACCTTGTTAAGATCCAGCCATGCTAAATAGGATTTTTTGCCATTTTTCAAGTGGTCTTAAACTTTTGACCAGGACTGTACATAAAAGGGTAAGACAAGAAGAACAGAGCTGTTACAACAGGCAAGAGTCAGGCAATCATATGCACAGGTTTCTCACATCCTGGAGATCAATCATCTAACACGGGGAAGCTCAATCTGCGGCCCTCCAGCTGTTGCAAAGCTACAACTCACAGCATGCCCTAATAGCTGTAGGCTATACAGGCATGCTGGGAGTTGTAGTTTTGCAACAGTTGGAGGGCAGCAAGTTGGGCATCCGTGATCAAACCGAATACTGTGAAAAATATTATTTGCCCGGCGTCAGAAGGAGGAGGAGACGCTGCCCCAGTCCATGAACAGCATACAACAATTAATGGCAATGTTACAGCAGAAGGAATAAGAAGGGGCCAAGTCCATAACCAATACTGATGCTGTGATGTGGGACCAGTTTGTGTTATATCTCAGAAATCAACCATGGCAAAGGAACCGGTGTGAGAAACTCATAATTACATTGCCTTAAGAGAGGACACAGGTTCATCAAGATGAATCTATTTTGATTAACTCAAGTGAGAACCTGAACAGACTATACACCAGTTGTTGAAGGCAGAAATAACCTTAGGAAAGAAGAAGCCAACTGAAAAATTCAATAACTGACTCTAGCATTATAACAATAAGTCATTGTATGCAACAGAGGTGTCAGGAGGGCCAGGAAACCTACCCCCTATTAGAGGTATGGCAGCCCAATAATCACAATTTTTCATATGAAGCCAGAAGGTACCCGGGGCCTGTATGGACGACATGTGTTGACACCTTGTACATTCGTAATTTGGACACCAGAATCCAGTGCAGTCCAGAGTGTATGTGACATGAGGCCTGTGAAATGCTGCACAGAGGGACACCAGGACACGTCCAGGAGATTCATGGAAGAGACCTGTCCCCCTGATATTACTGAGCAAGGCCTGGAGAGTCACAGCGCAGACCTGAGGGAGTCGTTACCACCTTAGTGTAATGGGCTAGGATCAGCAGGAACACTCCTATGGCTTCATCTTCTCCTGTCTACTAGTATGTTTGGGGCAGTTGCTATGTATTATACAGTAGCTGATCTCTTGCTCAGCCGACCTCTTCTGTAGCTCACCTTGGTTGGAGAGGAGCTCCTGACTGGTTAGCCTCGCTGTAAATATTCCTAGTTTCTGCAGGGGGCTGCTGGTTATAGTGTAAGCTCTGTGCTTTCGAATCCAGTAATCCTTTTATTTTCTAGTATCTCTCCTAGTTTTCCTCATCGGTGTAGTTTTGTTCTTATAGTTGGTCCAGTCTTTTCCTCTGATTCTTGTAGTCTGTGTGTGTGGTTGGGGGGAGGGGATGTTCCATGTTTCAGTCTGTCCTACCTTGATTCTAGTTCAGCTCTGCTCAGTTTGGGTTGGGTCTTAGTGTCCTCCTGTTGTCTGTTTTAGGGTCAGTTTTAGGGTCCATTCACACGTCCGTGGTGTATTGCGGATCCGCAATACACCCGGCCGACACTCCCATGCAACAGCATATTTTTGTCTGCAGCTGCGGACAAGAATAGGACATGTGCTATTTTTTTCCGGAGCTGCGGACTGTAAGTTCAGGGCCGCGCTCCGGAAATGCGGATGCGTTGAGTACATGGTGTGCTCTCGGCTTCCATTCCGTCCACATAAAGAATGAATGGGTCTGCACCCATTCCGCAGAATTGCGAAACGGGTGCAGACACATTTATACGGACGTGTGAATGGACCCTTAGAGATTAGGATTTTTCATAGGAATGTCTCAAGGGACAGTGATGTCTGGTATTAGGGTCAGCATGTAAGGACAGATCTAGGGAAAGTTTCAGGGAAAGCTCCAGTCAGTGCCACATATTGTCTGTTCAATCATCTGTTCACCATATAACCCCCATCATCCGTCTGTTCCATTGTCTGATTACCATCCCCATCCTGGTGCAGTCATCTACTGATGAGTTCCTATCTCCTGGCTTTCTTCTTACCTGCTAGTGCTGTGATATGTGCTTTGTATTACACAGTTTGGTCTTAATGTAAGTCCTGGGGGTATCTGAGTACTGGAGGACACTGTTCGGACCTGGGGAAGGCGCCTGCTATAGGGGAAGTCCAATTCAGGGTCATTATGGTTACAGACTCATCTCTGCTTCATTTAGTGGTCACTACTCACCTGGGCTCTTATCTGTAGGGATCTCCTCCTTGTATTCCTCATCGCTCCTCACATCTGTCTCTGTAGGAATGTCCTCCTTGTATTCCTCATCGCCCCTCACATCGGTCTCTGTAGGAATGTCCTCCTTGTATTCCTCATCGCCCCTCACATCTGTCTCTGTAGGGATCTCCTCCTTGTATTCCTCATCGCCCCTCACATCTGTCTCTGTAGGAATCTCCTCCTTGTATTCCTCATCGCCCCTCACATCTGTCTCTGTAGGGATCTCCTCCTTGTATTCCTCATCACCCCTCACATCGGTCTCTGTAGGAATCTCCTCCTTGTATTCCTCGTCGCCCCTCACATCTGTCTCTGTAGGGATCTCCTCCTTGTATTCCTCATCACCCCTCACATCTGTCTCTGTAGGGATCTTCTCCTTGTATTTCTCATCGCCCCTCACAGCTGTCTCTGTAGGGATCTCCTCCTTGTATTCCTCATCGCCCCTCACATCTGTCTCTGTAGGAATCTCCTCCTTGTATTCCTCATCGCCCCTCACATCTGTCTCTGTAGGGATCTCCTCCTTGTATTCCTCATCACCCCTCACATCTGTCTCTGTAGGGATCTTCTCCTTGTATTTCTCATCGCCCCTCACAGCTGTCTCTGTAGGAATCTCCTCCTTGTATTCCTCATCGCCTCTCACATCTGTCTCTGTAGGAATCTCCTCCTTGTATCCCTCATCGCCCCTCACATCTGTCTCTGTAGGAATCTCCTCCTTGTATTCCTCATCGCCCCTCACATCTGTCTCTGTAGCATTAATATTGTTCAGATCTTCATCCTGATTCAAAATGTGTGAAACAAATATTGTGAATTACAGGACAGTCGGACAAGTTGAGTGGAATGTTTTAGATGCCTACAAAAGATCATTAAAAGAGTTATCCAACTTTGAACTTGTGTAATAGACCCCTTCAGAGAGGCGGACCCCCGGTGGAGTTCATACTTACTTGGTCCCTGCCTCTGTGTTCTGGCTTCATTGCTCCACTGTCGACTCTGCAGGTGCTGTGTCTGTGGAAATCAACACACTGTTGACAGGGGGGCGGGGGTGGAGATAGTTGGGGGAGGGTTGGAAGCAACTGCTGCAGCCAAGGACTGGCAGCAGCGGTGACCTGTGACCAATGTGGCACATGACTGAGTGACGTACTGCATGGGTGGCAGGTGCTCCCCTGCCCTGTCAACTGGATGTTGATTCTCAGAGACCCAGGATCTGCAGAGGTGCCCATGTATCGATGGAGCTGGAAACCACCAGCAGGGGTCAGGTAAGTATGAATCCAGCCACTCCGAAGGGATCTGTTAAATAATTGAGCTGGATAAACTCTTTTGCAGGGACAGGACCACAGAGAGGTTACAGGGCTCCTCTCACCATCTCCCTCCAGTGTTTTCTGAAATACTACACCAGGATGGATGCAACTAAAAATGTATTTACTCATTACCAATGACACCACATGGAGCGATACCAGATAAGCATGTGGTTGGGGGAGAAGGGAGTCTGGGTCAAATCTCTCAAGGGTTAACTCCTGATTGTATTAGATGTCCAGTCTGTAATAACGCTTGCCCGAGGCGCTGCTCTGCAGATCTGATCAGTAGATGCTAGGGGTGCACCGAAATTCCGGCGGCCGAAAATATCGGCCGAAAATGGGCCTAATCCATTTCGGCCGATATTGGTACATATCGGCAGAAAATATGGGGTTTGGGATTTGTGGGATTTGTCACCCACCAAGTACCGTATTTTTCGCCCCATAAGACGCACTTTTTCTTCCCCCAAAATGGGGGAGAAATGCCCCTGCGTCTTATGGGGCGAATGCTTGCTGTTTTACATCGCAAGCTGAGATGTAGGAGCGAGCGGGGACTCGGGGAGGGACTGGGAGGAGGATCTGGGGGCTGGCAATAGCGGCGGGGCGGTGCAGTCAGTGTAGTATAGCCCCGCCCCGCCGCTCCGGTATACTAATATAAGATGTCATATTCATTTATTGGTTAGAATATAGAATTCAGGCAGGCCAGGCGGGCGGCAGCGTAACTCTTGTCATGTGCCTGAATGAAGCCGGCGGCGCAGGCAAGTGACGTCAGTGAGAGACGCGCCGGCCGCCCGGCTTGGGCTGCCTGAATTCTACAGAAGCGATTAGGATGTAAGGTAGTAATAGGACTGAGGGGGCATGTTTAATAACCAATAAATGAATATAACATCTTATATTTGTATACTGGCGGCGGGGGGGAGGGGGGGGCGATCTGTGGATGGCACAGTTATGGGCTGTGGGGGTCTGTGGATGTCACTGTTATGGGCTGGGGGGGGTCTGTGGATGTCACTGTTATGGGCTGGGGGGGGTCTGTGGATGGCACTGTTATGGGCTGGGGGGGGGTCTGTGGATGGCACATATATAACAGTGCCACCCACAGATCCCCCCAGCCCATAACAGTGCCATCCGCAGATCCCCTCCTGTAACAGTGCCAGCCACAGATCCCCCCCCCCCCTGTAACAGTGTCAGTCATCCACAGATCCCCCCCATAACAGTGTCCGTCATCCACAGATCCCCCCATAACAGTGTCCATCATCCACAGATCCCCCCCATAACAGTGTCCGTCATCCACAGATCCCCCCCATAACAGTGTCCGTCATCCACAGATCCCCCCCATAACAGTGTCCGTCATCCACAGATCCCCCCCATAACAGTGTCCGTCATCCACAGATCCCCCCCATAACAGTGTCCGTCATCCACAGATCCCCCCCCATAACAGTGTCCGTCATCCACAGATCCCCCCCCATAACAGTGTCCGTCATCCACAGATCCCCCCCATAACAGTGTCCGTCATCCACAGATCCCCCCCATACCAGTGTCCGTCATCCACAGATCCCCCCCATAACAGTGTCCGTCATCCACAGATCCCCCCCATAACAGTGTCCGTCATCCACAGATCCCCCCATAACAGTGTCTGTCATCCACAGATCCCCCCCATAACAGTGTCTGTCATCCACAGATCCCCAGTAATAGTGCCATCCACAGACCACCATTAGTTCCAAACCCACCAAACACACAGCACACCTTTTGGTTAAAAATATTTTTTTTCTTATTTTCCTCCCCAAAAACCTAGGTGCGTCTTATGGGCCGGTGCGTCTTATAGGGCGAAAAATACGGTAATATGATTTATTAAATTCATGAAAAAGAATTATTAATAAAATCATTAAAAAAAAAAGTATTTTAAAAGTATTTGGGCAAAAAGGCAGTTTCGGTTTCGGTTTTCGGTCAAGGGCATTCTGAATTTTCGGTTTTGGTTTCGGACCAGAATTTTCATTTCGGTTCACCCCTATATGCCTCTGCTCTTTCTGCCCATGGAACTAAAAAGGCCCTGGTGTGATTGGCTTTAATTCTATCTGGACCAGGAACTATTTGCGAATTACAGAATTATTGGATTGCAGTCTTCAGCCACCTCGCCATGGTGTTCTCTGAGACCTTCTTCTCCTTGTTCCTTCCTGAGAACTGTATGAACAGATTTGGATCTTATCTCCAGGATCTCAAGGCATCTAAATATTTCCTATTAATCTTTTGACATCTAAGATGTGGAATCACCGTTGTGAGGGGATGCATTGAAAAAATGGAAAAAACATCTCTTGTTTAAGGTGAAAAGCTGAGGCAATTTTAGGGAGGAAGGCAGGATACACTTTTATGATCTTATTGAAATCTTTGAGATAAGACTCACCGATGCAAAGGGGCTGTAATTTCCCGACCCTACGGGCCAAGGTAATGGCATCTGGGAAAACAGTTTTAAGGGACAAGAATCTCAAACTCAACTCCTCAAGAGTATCGCAGAGACCCCTTAAGTTAGGTCCCAAAGAGGAATGGACTGTTTTAGGGCCGGTCTGATCCAGGATGTAGCCTTAATGAACATTTTGATCCATCTATAGTCTGCAAGGGGAAGGTCCAGAAAACAACCCAGGGCTGAGATCTGTACCTTTAGGCTCCTGGGTCTAATGCCATTATCATATACTGTCACACTTCGGTGTTTGTGGGGAAGGGGGGGGGGGGGGCACCACACCGAGCATAGGAGGGACAGGGGTGAGGGAATAAGGGAAAGAGCAGGACACCTCCGAGAGCAACCCTAATCAAAGTCCTGACTATCCGACAGGCTGTTCACCCGCCGGAACAGCCTGCCGCTAATGTAAAAGTAGCCTAAAAAGGAACCGAACAGATTCGTAGCAGGAGCAAAATCTCTTTCAAACTTCCCTGTAAACTGGTGAGGAAACTTCCTTGGGACTCTGCTGTAATGCTGTAAGGTAGATGTTACTCTGTTTGACAATCCCTGAATTTTCAGGATTTCCCTCTCAGGATTCAAGCTTTCAGGATTTCTGCATCTGGACCTTTCGATACAGAAGAGGGCCCTGGAGAAGAACAATATTTTATCTTAGATAAAGAGGTTCTGGGTCTTCCAGAAATAAATACTTCAGGATCGGGAACCAGCTGTGCTTTGGACAGAATTAAGTAACTGGAATGACACTGGTTGGTTTTAACCATATATTCTTCAGGACGGCCGGGATAAAAGGAAAAGGAGGAAATGAGCATGCTAGGCCCATATTCTATTCCTGAGCACCTCACCCCTTTTTGCTGGTATCCATAGGGACTTACATTCCAAAGAATCCCTCATTACAGGTTTTCTGGGAAAGTCCACGAAAGTAAAGCCTGTCTTCTCACTCTGGATAAAAGGATTTTTCCCATGGCACAAAGAAGCCAACCACGGTCCAGATGTTAATGGTAAGAAAAGATCTTTATTTCAGGTTTACTTTATTGCGTAAAGATCCTTTCTTACCATTAACATTTGGACCGTGGTTGGGTCCTTTGCACCGTGGGAAAAATCCTTTTACGCTTTCAAAATTCGCAACTTCTTGGGGACTCCAGGTATCTCCGATAAGAAGATTTCCCTCCGTGGCTGCAGGTCCACCACTAACTGGGATTCCAGTATACAGTCGTGGCCAAAAGTTTTGAGAATTACATAAATATTGGAAATTGGAAAAGTTGCTGCTTAAGTTTTTATAATAGCAATTTGCATATACTCCAGAATGTTATGAAGAGTGATCAGATGAATTGCATAGTCCTTCTTTTCCATGAAAATTAACTAAATCCCCAAAAAACCTTTCCACTGCATTTCATTGCTGTCATTAAAGGACCTGCTGAGATCATTTCAGTAATCGTCTTGTTAACTCAGGTGAGAATGTTGACGAGCACAAGGCTGGAGATCATTATGTCAGGCTGATTGGGTTAAAATGGCAGACTTGACATGTTAAAAGGAGGGTGATGCTTGAAATCATTGTTCTTCCATTGTTAACCATGGTGAGCTGCAAAGAAACGTGTGCAGCCATCATTGCGTTGCATAAAAATGGCTTCACAGGCAAGGATATTGTGGCTACTAAGATTGCACCTCAATCAACAATTTATAGGATCATCAAGAACTTCAAGGAAAGAGGTTCAATTCTTGTTAAGAAGGCTTCAGGGCGTCCAAGAAAGTCCAGCAAGCGCCAGGATCGTCTCCTAAAGAGGATTCAGCTGCGGGATCGGAGTGCCACCAGTGCAGAGCTTGCTCAGGAATGGCAGCAGGCAGATGTGAGCGCATCTGCACGCACAGTGAGGAAGACTTTTGAAAGATGGCCTGGTGTCAAGAAGGGCAGCAAAGAAGCCACTTCTCTAAAAAAAAAACCATCAGGGACAGATTGATCTTCTGCAGAAAGTATGGTGAATGGACTGCTGAGGACTGGGGCAAAGTCATATTCTCCGATGAAGCCTCTTTACGATTGTTTGGGGCATCTGGAAAAAGGCTTGTCCGGAGAAGAAAAGGTGAGCGCTACCATCAGTCCTGTGTCCTGAGACCATTCATGTGTGGGGTTGCTTCTCATCCAAGGGAGTGGGCTCACTGACAATTTTGACCAAAAACACAGCCATGAATAAAGAATGGTACCAAAACACCCTTCAACAGCAACTTCTTCCAACAATCCAACAACAGTTTGGTGAAGAACAATGCATTTTCCAGCACGATGGAGCACCGTGCCATAAGGCAAAAGTGATAACTAAGTGGCTCGGGGACCAAAACGTTGACATTTTGGGTCCATGACCTGGAAACTCCCCAGATCTTAATCCCATTGAGAACTTGTGGTCAATCCTCAAGAGGCGGGTGGACAAACAAAAACCCACGAATTCTGACAAACTCCAATAAGTGATTATGAAAGAATGGGTTGCTATCAGTCAGGAATTGGCCCAGAAGTTGATTGAGAGCATGCGCAGTCGGATTGCAGAGGTCCTGAAAAAGAAGGGCCAACACTGCAAATACTGACTCTTTGCATAAATGTCATGTAATTGTCGATAAAAGCCTTTGAAACGTATGAAGTGCGTGTAATTATATTTCACTGCATCACAGAAACAACTGAAACAAAGATCTAAAAGCAGTTTAGCAGCAAACTTTTTGAAAACTAATATTTTTGTCATTCTCAAAACTTTTGGCCACGACTGTACATCTTGATGAGCTTCTACTAGAGTTGTGCCTACAGGTAGCACAACCACTAAAGGTGAGCCTTGTACTGGAACCATTTCTCTACGGTATTACCCTATGGTGCTGGATAAACAGCACAAATAAAAGCCTGAGGATTTGCTCTCACTCTGGGAAGAAGAATTGTTTGGTTGAGGCAATAAGAATCAATTTCTGGAGAGAACAGATGTGAAACTGGCTCCAAAGAACTGTGGAGATGCAGAAGGTCATTAACCCCAAGATGTTCATAGATTCCTATAATAAGCAGTGGCTCTTTCTCCAGAAGACTGATATTTTCCCCTGTATCATCTCATATTTGAGAATTGGCAGAAATGAGTGTTTGTCAAGAAAAATCTTCCTGGCGTCTGGAGAGAAATCTAATTTCTTGATGTTCACGATCCAACAATTCTCCAAAAATCCACAATTTATAGGTACTTTGGAGAATTGGAGTGGATTCTGACATCAAGAGAAAATTGTCCAAACGATGGAACTATGATGATATTTCTTTCTCTGAGGAAGGCCAGGATCTCTACTACCAGGTTTTTGAAAAGTCACTGGGCAGAGGGTGCCCACAGAGAGGGCTCTGAGTGCCGCCCCTGGAACCAGCACCATAGGTTCGCCACCACTGATCTAGGCTGTTCTGACTTTTAGGAAATGTTGGGCGCAGTGGTTATGTTAGTGCAGGTAGAGTTACCAAGCTCCGGACAGCCCAGACAGACTACCAGTAGAGAGGATCGTGTGATCCACCGACAAGAATGAGCAGCTCCCATAGTTTTGTTGTCCACCACCTAGACACAGGTGGCCCCTTAATTACACCCCCGTCTCTGCCCAGACCTTTTTCAGACATTCAGCAGAAGGAAATCTGACATCATGGCGTCCATTATGTGTCCTGTCATTGACAGTCAGCTACTGTAATCTTCGTTTGCAGGGATGTCCTGATTGGGAAACCTGGACTACTACAGACTGGAACTGTATCGTCTTTAGTGACAATTCTAGGTCCTCTTTGGGTTCCAGTATGGAGGTCTCCTGGTGAGCGCTTCAATCCTTTGCTATGGAGCGACATACTGCCCTAACTGCTGGTGTGATGATGGTGGGAGCCATCGCTTACAACAGTCAGTGACCCCTAGTAGTGGTCCGAGGGGCACTAACAGCTCAGCGATATGTGCAGGACATCCTGCCGCCACATGTATTCTTCTCAGCACTTTTCAGCTGGATATGCTTGCCTGCGCACAGCGAGGCTTCCCCAGGAAGGTCTCCTCCTGTTTTATTACCTATAAAGCATTTATGGGTGTTGAGGAACGGTTGAGACGTATGCATATATCCATGCATGCCTGCAAACACGTGCGGTCATGTATGGTATATATCTGCATACATTAACCACAGCATCATGGGACGATGTGCGCAGATGTGCCCAGCATCTGCGCACGTCTGCCCATGGTGATCCCCAGGGGCTCATGGTGGCCCTTGTGGGAAATATGTGGTCCCTGGAAGCTGTGCCCTCTTATAATCCCCCTTATATATAGATGTGCCCCCTTATAGTTAGTATATATTTCCTGTATGACCGTGTATATATTGGCCCTGTATGGCAAGTGGGGACATATGCATGTCCCCTGTATGTGATGCCCCAGATATATGCGAGGGTGTGTGTATATATAGATATGTGTGTATGTATTTGCACACGTGTCTATGTATATACACTTATGTCAGCATGACAGTATGTATGTGGGCTTATTGCTGCCCATTCATACCCCGGTTTTGTATGTGTTTATAGATGTGCCCCAAGCATCTGTGGATATATATATATGCAATTCCAACTGTTATCAACAGAGTTGTTTAGAGAAAAACTTGTGCTGATAGCCTGTAGGATAACAGCTGATTAGCATCTAGTCCCCTTTTGTTCAGGCCCCTTACAATCAGACTCTCTGGCACCGTTCGTGAGAGGGCCTTCTAACCAGAGACATCATAACCTGTTTTTCCACACCTCTGCCCCATGGCCATGCCCATTACTCCCAGCATTTTTGGGACTAGGAGGGGGGACTAAGGCACACTATGATGTCACATGCCTGAGGAAGGAGGAGGGGGTTGCTTTTGGGCTATAAAACCCCAAACCGGACAGAGGTGCCTTCTCTTGCAACCAGACTAGATTCAGAGACGCATGGGAGAGAGGAGCTCCATGATGACCACCTGGATAAGGCCTAAGTATCACCCCTGGTCCTGTAACCCCTATATTTGTGTCCCTGATGTGCACCTTGGGCCCTGCCTTATAACCCTTGACCCTGATTTACCCTTGCCGTGTTACTGGACACCCTGATCCCCCAAACCCTTGCCTTATTGTATCCTTGTTTGTACCCCTGATCCTGTGCCACTGGTTCCCCTGATTGTATTTGTGGTTCAGTTACACCCCCCTGATGACCCCCACTGTATCTCCACCGTGTAACCCTTTCCCTACCCTGATTAACCCCTAATATTCATCCTTTTTAGCTTCTTTACTCCCTCCTCTGCAGCTCTGGTCTCTTCATTCTCTGTGGTGGGCAGCAGCTCATCCCATGTGACCATCAAGCACCTGCATCTCCCAGGAGTGCGCTGCAGCCAGCTCTTCCTAAGCCCCTCCCCCCGTGTAGAGATACAGCTATATACCTCCATGAATATACAAGTAGGGATGAATGAAAGGAGTCTGCACTGCTTCTCCACGAGATGACTGCACCGGCACTGACAGGAGGAGGGAGCAGAGAAGATACTGAGCATGTGTCCATCCCTGAATGCAGGAGAAGGTGGACCAGAAACCTAGTCACAGAAGAAACAGCAGGGGGCGCTACCAGAAGGAAAATGTACTGTACATAAAAATACTACCAATATTATTACTGCATGTACATAGTAATAAAACTTCATCAGAAATGCCCCAGTCACTGCACTGTGATACTTGTTATGTAATAACCCCTTTAATTATCATGACAACCACAAATGACCCGACAACAGTCCTCGTCTGAGCCTAATGGCTGCAGGTCTCCCAGAGGCTGGACCTGGATATTAGATGGCGGCTCACAGCCAATAACCTTGTACACATGCATCCTCAGCACGGCCGGACATGCTGCAGGTGGTTTCCGTGGAGGAGATCGGCTTCTACCAGACGCGTCCGGACTCGTTCCTCTCAAGGACATAAACCCATTGGTTCCTTATTCCCACCAGTGGTCTCCACAGCCAGAGACTTGTAGGAAGAAGCAGAGAACATGGAGCGTCTGTGGTTGGCTGTAATCCCGCCATCTCCAGCTCATTACACCAGTATAAACCAGTATAAACCTAGAATAGTACTGGATAAAACAAGGCGTCCTCCTACAGAGGAGGAGACATCTCCATTACCTGACCGTCCTGAGGAAGGAGAGGACGCGGACATCTCTCTGGTGTTGTCCTCTGACTGGATCTCTCTGCAGGAGACACAGAGACTGGACTCAGACTTTACAGACAGAGAATTCCAGGACATTGGTATTTAGTCCTGTCCGTTACCTGGAGATGTGAGGGGCTGGTCCTCCTCCATCTTGACCTCCTTGTACAGACCCTTGTGTCCTTCTAAATACTCCCACTCCTCCATGGAGAAATAGACAGCGACATCCTGACACCTTATAGGAACCTGACAACACAATGACACCGTCATCACCCAGACCCCTCCAGTGCTGTGACTGTATAATGTCCCCGCATTCCCGGCGGTGTCACCTCTCCAGTCAGCAGCTCCATCATCTTGTGGACGACTTCTAGGATCTTCTCATTGTTCTTCTCATGTATCAGATTACTAGACGTCTTCTTCACCGTGGAGTAATCCTGTTCATGGAAGACATAATAATAAATGTCACCATGTACATTCCAGAGTCCATCACTTCTACAGCCATGTCCACCTGTAATTACCATAGATAATGGTGTAATGTGACATCATCAGAACCTCTCCAGTCACATCACCTGTAATTACCAAAGATAACGATGTAATGTGACATCATCAGAACCTCTCACCTCTCCAGTCACATCCCCTGTAATTACCATAGATAATGATGTAATGTGACATCATCAGAACCTCTCACCTCTCCAGTCACATCCCCTGTAATTACCATAGATAATAATGTAATGTGACATCATCAGAACCTCTCCAGTCACATCACCTGTAATTACCATAGATAATGGTGTAATGTGACATCATCAGAACCCCTCACCTCTCCAGTCACATCCCCTGTAATTACCATAGATAACGATGTAATGTGACATCATCAGAACCTCTCACCTCTCCAGTAAGCAGGAAGAGTATCTCTAGGGTAAGATCTAATATCCTCTCCGCCATCTTGTGCCCGTCTCCATCCATTATCTGGTACTGATGATGTCATCGGACAATCCTATATCACAGGAACCTGAATGGAAGAAGAGGAGTCAATGTAGAATCCGCATGAAATCCCATAGAAATGCTTATAATGACCGGAGATGATGAGGGACATTTGGGAGAAATCAGAGGAGATGAGGTCTTCTCTCTATTGTCTGGATTAATGAATAGGTCTCGTCAGGGCAGTTCCTCCATGTATGAGGTGACAGCAGTGTAAAGCATGGTGAACCCTGACACTGGCCGCAGTGGTGATACCAGTAATGTAAACCATCATGGCCACAGTGGTCATGTGACACTTATACTGGTATCACTGCTGGGATACATCCTCATAACATGGACGTCTATGGGAGATGACGACCACTGCTGGAGACACTGGTGGACGCCACCCAGGTCCCTCTCCGGCAGAGACTTCAGTGTCCCCGACGTCAGGAGAGCAGCGCATGCGCAGGATGTCAGTGCGGCCTGTGACTGACAGAATACACTGCAATACTGAAGCGTCAACTGCCACAATACACTGCACTACTGAAGCATCAACTGCCACAATACACTGCACTACTGAAGCATCGACTACCACAATACACTGCACTACTGAAGCGTCAACTGCCACAATACACTGCACTACTGAAGCATCAACTGCCACAATACACTGCACTACTGAAGCATCAACTGCCACAATACACTGCACTACTGAAGCATCAACTGCCACAATACACTGCACTACTGAAGCGTCAACTGCCACAATACACTGCACTACTGAAGCGTCAACTGCCACAATACACTGCACTACTGAAGCATCAACTGCCACAATACACTGCACTACTGAAGCATCAACTGCCACAATACACTGCACTACTGAAGCATCAACTGCCACAATACACTGCACTACTGAAGCGTCAACTGCAACAATACACTGCACTACTGAAGCGTCAACTGCCACAATACACTGCACTACTGAAGCATCAACTGCCACAATACACTGCACTACTGAAGCATCAACTGCCACAATACACTGCACTACTGAAGCATCAACTGCCACAATACACTGCACTACTGAAGCATCAACTGCCACAATACACTGCCACAATACACTGCACTACTGAAGCATCGACTGCCACAATACACTGCACTACTGAAGCGTCAACTGCCACAATACACTGCACTACTGAAGCATCAACTGCCACAATACACTGCACTACTGAAGCATCAACTGCCACAATACACTGCACTACTGAAGCATCAACTGCCACAATACACTGCACTACTGAAGCGTCGACTGCCACAATACACTGCACTACTGAAGCGTCGACTGCCACAATACACTGCACTACTGAAGCGTCAACTGCCACAATACACTGCACTACTGAAGCGTCAACTGCCACAATACACTGCACTACTGAAGCATCGACTGCCACAATACACTGCACTACTGAAGCGTCAACTGCCACAATACACTGCACTACTGAAGCGTCAACTGCCACAATACACTGCACTACTGAAGCATCGACTGCCACAATACACTGCACTACTGAAGCATCAACTGCCACAATACACTGCACTACTGAAGCATCAACTGCCACAATACACTGCACTACTGAAGCATCAACTGCCACAATACACTGCACTACTGAAGCGTCAACTGCCACAATACACTGCACTACTGAAGCGTCAACTGCAACAATACACTGCACTACTGAAGCATCAACTGCCACAATACACTGCACTACTGAAGCATCAACTGCCACAATACACTGCACTACTGAAGCATCAACTGCCACAATACACTGCACTACTGAAGCATCAACTGCCACAATACACTGCACTACTGAAGCATCAACTGCCACAATACACTGCACTACTGAAGCATCAACTGCCACAATACACTGCACTACTGAAGCGTCAACTGCCACAATACACTGCACTACTGAAGCGTCAACTGCAACAATACACTGCACTACTGAAGCATCAACTGCAACAATACACTGCACTACTGAAGCATCAACTGCCACAATACACTGCACTACTGAAGCGTCAACTGCCACAATACACTGCACTACTGAAGCGTCAACTGCCACAATACACTGCACTACTGAAGCGTCAACTGCCACAATACACTGCACTACTGAAGCGTCAACTGCCACAATACACTGCACTACTGAAGCATCAACTGCCACAATACACTGCACTACTGAAGCACCAACTGCCACAATACACTGCACTACTGAAGCATCAACTTCCACAGACATCACACACTGCACTACTGAAGCACCAGCTGTGACAGACATCATACACTGCACTACTGAAGCATCAGCTGTGACAGACATCACACACTGCACTACTGAAGCACCAGCTGTGACAGACATCATACACTGCACTACTGAAGCCCCAGCTGTGACAGACATCATACACTGCACTACTGAAGCATCAGCTGTGACAGACATCACACACTGCACTACTGAAGCATCAGCTGTGACAGACATCACACACTGCACTACTGAAGCACCAGCTGTGACAGACATCATACACTGCACTACTGAAGCCCCAGCTGTGACAGACATCACACACTGCACTACTGAAGCACCAGCTGTGACAGACATCATACACTGCACTACTGAAGCACCAGCTGTGACAGACATCACACACTGCACTACTGAAGCATCAGCTGTGACAGACATCACACACTGCACTACTGACTGCGGCCCCCGGCTCCCCGGTACCTGCTCCTCCTCAGGCCGGGGCTCTCCCTCCCGCTGTCCGGACATCAGAGCCTCTTTACAGGACGTTTCCAGCAGAACTTCCTCTTTCCCTCAGGTTCCTGGAGGTTTCCTCTCCCAGCATGCTTTGCGGTGTGACGTCACAGGGCTGGCCCCGCCCGGCATACTGGTCAGTCAGCACTAGCCCCGCCCCCTACACCTCCGGCGGCCATGTTAGTACACCCAGACATGGCTCCTGCTCCTCTCCTCACATCACTGAGGGCCACAGGCGCTTCCCTCACCATCTCCAGAGCCCCAAACACTGGGAGCGGCCAGCACAGCCGTATCTAAGCCTCTCATGTGAGATACAGCCTGCTGAGCCTGGATCACAGCTTCTCTTGTGTGATACTGTCTGCTGAGCTGTGTATCTAATCCTATCCTGTGTGATACTGTCTGCTGAGCTGTGTATCTAATCCTATCCTGTGTGATACTGTCTGCTGAGCTGTGTATCTAATCTGTCCTGTGTGATACTGTATGCTGAGCTGTGTATCTAATCCTATCCCGTGTGATACTGTCTGCTGCGCTGTGTATCTAATCCTCTCCTGTGTGATACTGTCTGCTGAGCTGTGTATCTAATCCTATCCCGTGTGATACTGTCTGCTGCGCTGTGTATCTAATCCTATCCTGTGTGATACTGTCTGCTGAGCTGTGTATCTAATCCTATCCTGTGTGATACTGTCTGCTGAGCTGTGTATCTAATCCTATCCTGTGTGATACTGTCTGCTGAGCTGTGTATCTAATCCTCTCCTGTGTGATACTGTCTGCTGGACTGTGTATCTAATCCTATCCTGTGTGATACTATCTGCTGAGCCGTGTATCTAATCCTATCCCCTGTGATACTGTCTGCTGAGCGGTGTATCTAATCCTATCCCCTGTGATACTGTCTGCTGAGCGGTGTATCTAATCCTATCCCCTGTGATACTGTCTGCTGAGCTGTGTATCTAATCCTCTCCTGTGTGATACTGTCTGCTGAGCTGTGTATCTAATCCTCTCCTGTGTGATACTGTCTGCTGAGCTGTGTATCTAATCCTATCCTGTGTGATACTCCCTGCTGAGCTGTGTATCTAATCCTCTCCTGTGTGATACTCCCTGCTGAGCTGTGTATCTAATCCTCTCCTGTGTGATACTGTCTGCTGAGCTGTGTATCTAATCCTATCCTGTGTGATACTGTCTGCTGGACTGTGTATCTAATCCTATCCTGTGTGATACTGTCTGCTGAGCTATGTATCTAATCCTATCCCGTGTGATACTGACTGCTGTGCTGTGTATCTAATCCTATCCTGTGTGATACTGTCTGCTGAGCTGTGTATCTAATCCTATCCCGTGTGATACAGTCTGCTGAGCTGTGTATCTAATCCTATCCTGTGTGATACTGTCTGCTGAGCTGTGTATCTAATCCTCTTCTGTGTGATACTGTCTGCTGAGCTGTGTATCTAATCCTATCCTGTGTGATACTGTCTGCTGAGCTGTGTATCTAATCCTATCCTGTGTGATACCGTCTGCTGAGCTGTGTATCTAATCCTATCCTGTGTGATACTGTCTGCTGGACTGTGTATCTAATCCTATCCTGTGTGATACTATCTGCTGAGCCGTGTATCTAATCCTATCCCCTGTGATACTGTCTGCTGAGCTGTGTATCTAATCCTATCCCCTGTGATACTGTCTGCTGAGCTGTGTATCTAATCCTCTTCTGTGTGATACTGTCTGCTGAGCTGTGTATCTAATCCTATCCTGTGTGATACTGTCTGCTGAGCTGTGTATCTAATCCTATCCTGTGTGATACTGTCTGCTGAGCTGTGTATCTAATCTTATACTGTGTGATACCGTCTGCTGAGCTGTGTATCTAATCCTATCCTGTGTGATACTGTCTGCTGGACTGTGTATCTAATCCTATCCTGTGTGATACTATCTGCTGAGCCGTGTATCTAATCCTATCCCCTGTGATACTGCCTGCTGAGCTGTGTATCTAATCCTATCCCCTGTGATACTGTCTGCTGAGCTGTGTATCTAATCCTATCCCGTGTGATACTGTCTGCTGAGCTGTGTATCTAATCCTCTCCTGTGTGATACTGTCTGCTGAGCTGTGTATCTAATCCTCTCCTATGTGATACTGTCTGCTGAGCTGTGTATCTAATCCTATCCTGTGTGATACTGTCTGCTGAGCTGTGTATCTAATCCTATCCTGTGTGATACTGTCTGCTGAGCTGTGTATCTAATCCTATCCTGTGTGATACTGTCTGCTGAGCTGTGTATCTAATCCCATCCTGTGTGATACTGTCTGCTGAGCTGTGTATCTAATCCTATCCTGTGATACTGTCTGCTGAGCTGTGTATCTAATCCTATCCTGTGATACTGTCTGCTGAGCTGTGTATCTAATCCTCTCCTGTGTGATACTGTCTGCTGAGCTGTGTATCTAATCCTATCCTGTGTGATACTGTCTGCTGAGCTGTGTATCTAATCCTAATCTGTGTGATACTGTCTGCTGAGCTGTGTATCTAATCCTATCCTGTGTGATACTGTCTGCTGAGCTGTGTATCTAATCTTATCCTGTGTGATTCTGTCTGCTGAGCTGTGTACCTAATCCTCTCCTGTGTGATACTGCCTGCTGAGCTGTGTATCTAATCCTATCCTGTGTGATACTGTCTGCTGAGCTGTGTATCTAATCCTCTCCTGTGTGATACTCCCTGCTGAGCTGTGTATCTAATCCTGTCCTGTGTGATACTCCCTGCTGGGCTTTGTATCTAATCCTCTGTTGTGTGATACAGGAGGAGCTGATCACATGGTACAGTCCCCCCCGTCCCCTCATTGGTATAGTCCTCACCCGCCGGTCCCTTCTTTCACCCTAGTGTTAGGTTTGCCCGTTTCTGGCGGGGGAACATCCTGCCGGATCCGGACTAACGCTCGCACACGTCTGCTTCCGGAAGTCTGGCCCGGCCCCATTCATTATAACGGGGGGGACGGGCGGGAGATGCGGCCGCAGCACGGGAAACATGCCGAGAGGCGGCCGGACAGAAACCGCCTGCTGGTCAGTGGAGGAGACCCCTTTACACGCAGCGATCTCCTCCACAGTACGGGCAGCAGGGATCGGTGATGTTGCTCTTCGTCTCCATACAGAACCATTTCTTGCTCTTTGTACAGCAGGATCTGCTGCCGCTAAGAAGGATTGCGGCGTCATGAGAAACAATCCGCGCGTTGTGCTCCGTTATCCGGTAGTCAAGGGCACATTTACAATGGCAGGTTATTGCTGACGACGGCTCATTAGCCATAATTTGCCCGAACCAAGGGGCCTAAGGCTGATGTTGTCCATCTGTCGGTCGCCCCATCGCCAATAAAGCCCAAACCAGACAGCACCAGTAACAGGTAAACCAGGAGCCATCAGCACCGAACCAGTAACAGGGGACACGGTGCAGGGAAATCAGAGTAATGAGGGGGTGCAGGTCACCGTGGAGCCCCCCACTATTCTCTGACCCCAGGGGAACCGCAGCAGTGTAGCATGGTCCATGACCTTAGGGAGGTGAACAAGATGATCTTTGATGTACAGAACACCCACACCTTACTTCACCAAGGGCCACCGACTTCTTCTTCTTCTCCAGTGGTTGACGTGGCCAGAGGTTTTTCCTTCCTGCCCCTGGAGGAGACCGGTCACTAATTGCTGGAGCAGCCGACCTCAGGGTGCAGCAATGTCACCATTCGCCTTCTCAGAAGAAATGTCCCAGGTTCTGGGGGTGTGAAGACCACATTACCCTACAACACAACTTCTGCAGTATCTCCCCGAGACCCCAGACAGAAGGGAGGCCATATGCAGAGTACCAGTACCCACTACAGTATATCACTAAGGGCCGTGTGGGCTCCTGCTGGGAATGGACCCCCAGTGCCTCTAGCTGCAGGTTCTGTACAAGGCTCTGACCTCACGGGGACAACAAGGTCTACTGACACGGACAGGACAGGACAGACTTTCAGCTCCAGCCTCCGCTTTACCTGACTACAATACGTGGACAAGAGGTAATAACCGAGCTCCATGGAAAAACCTCCGACCGTTAGGTGACTACTCCTAACATCCAGACACAATAATTAGGGCTTCTCCTTCACATGTGAGAGATGTAACCGCAGCAGCCACACCGAAATACAAGGCGACTGACATAGTCCTGGACCAGCCGCTGACAATCCAAATTTCATAAGTAGTCGAGGAAATGAGAACAAAACACATCTCCGCTGCCAGGTGGACACAGTACGAGGTGGCACTGCCAACGCCGTTAGGAAGAACCATCAGACAAGGTCTGGGTTAGATGACCAGATAATCAGCATTATTGTATTGAATTGCTGAAAATTGAAAAGCAGGAGCTGGAGAAACTCCAATCTCTAACTTTGAATTTTTGGTAGATGGATCCCGGTACCACCATGAAGGAAGTCCATGGACTGGGTAGGCAGTCACTACCCTACCCTCCTGCTTAGCATAGAAAGCATAGCTACAGGTATTCACTGCAACATGTACAATGGCTCAAGTTCTCACAGCTAATACATACACACACTGCAGGTAGGTCTTTGGGGTGGCAGAAGACTATGGTCCCATCTACAAACTGGATTCCAAAAAAGTTGGGACACTATACAAATCGTGAATAAAAACTGAATGCAATGATGTGGAGGTGCCAACTTCTAATATTTTATTCAGAATAGAACATAAATCACGGAACAAAAGTTTAAACTGAGAAAATGTACCATTTTAAGGGAAAAATATGTTGAATCAGAATTTCATGGTGTCAACAAATCCCCAAAAAGTTGGGACAAGGCCATTTTCACCAGTGTGTGGCATCTCCCCTTCTTCTTACAACACTCAACTGGGGACCGAGGAGACCAGTTTCTCAAGTT
Organism: Bufo bufo; assembly: GCF_905171765.1. Lineage (NCBI taxonomy): Eukaryota > Metazoa > Chordata > Amphibia > Anura > Bufonidae > Bufo > Bufo bufo. Next base: position 558,824,478 of record NC_053393.1, on the reverse strand, counting down.
TAGAAATAGGAATGCTCTCCCATTCTTGTCTAATACAGGCCTCTAACTGTTCAATCGTCTTGGGCCTTCTTTGTTGCACCTTCCTCTTTATGATGCGCCAAATGTTCTCTATAGGTGAAAGATCTGGTCTGCAGACTGGCCATTTCAGTACCCGGATCCTTCTCCTCCGCAGCCATGATGTTGTGATTGATGCAGAATGTGGTCTGGCATTATCTCGTTGAGAAATGCAGGGTCTTCCCTGAAAGAGATGACGTCTGGATGGGAGCAGATGTTGTTCTAGAACCTGAATATATTTTTCTGCATTGATGGTGCCTTTCCAGACATGCAAGCTGCCCATGCCACACGCACTCATGCAACCCCATACCATCAGAGATGCAGGCTTCTGAACTGAGTGTTGTTAACAACTTGGGTTGTCCTTGTCCTCTTTGGTCCAGATGACATGGCGTCCCAGATTTCCAAAAAGAACTTTGAATCGTGACTCGTCTGACCACAGAACAGTCTTCCATTTTGCCACACTCCATGTTAAATGATCCCTGGCCCAGTGAAAACGCCTGAGCTTGTGGATCTTGCTTAGAAATGGCTTCTTCTTTGCACTGTAGAGTTTCAGCTGGCAACGGCGGATGGCACGGTGGATTGTGTTCACTGACAATGGTTTCTGGAAGTATTCCTGAGCCCATTCTGTGATCTCCTTTACAGTAGCATTCCTGTTTGTGGTGCAGTGTCGTTTAAGGGCCCAGAGATCACGGGCATCCAGTATGGTTTTACCGCCTTGACCCTTATGCACAGAGATTGTTCCAGATTCTCTGAATCTTCGGATGATGTTATGCACAGTTGATGATGATAGATGCAAAGTCTTTGCAATTTTTCGCTGGGTAACACCTTTCTGATATTGCTCCACTATCTTTCTGCGCAACATTGTGGGAATTGGTGATCCTCTACCCATCTTGGCTTCTGAGAGACACTGCCACTCTGAGAAGCTCTTTTTATACCCAATCATGTTGCCAATTGACCTAATTAGTGGTAATTGGTCTTCCAGCTCTTCGTTATGCTCAAATTTACTTTTTCCAGCCTCTTATTGCTACTTGTCCCAACTTTTTGGGGATTTGTTGACACCGTGAAAATTGGAATCAACGTATTTTTACTTTAAAATGATACATTTACTCGGATTAAACGTTTGATCTGTCATCTACGTTCTATTACAAATAAAATATTGACATTTGCCATCTCCACATCATTGCATTCAGTTTTTATTTACAATTTGTTTAGTGTCCCAACTTTTTTGGAATCCGGTTTGTAGAAGAGCAGAGACTTTGTGGAATCAGCAGATAAACCCATTAAAACTGTAGAGGCTATTGGGGTAGTGATCATCAAGGTACAAACACCCGAGGCAGGGGGTAATGCCTTTGCTGACGCAGCAGCCTGAGCAGCCACTCTGAAGCCCTAATAGAGGCCTACTGAGGAACCAAGTCCGACTGATATCTCTCTACTGGACAAGGCAGTAGATGTCTGGTTGTGTAGAGTGGAAGCAGCAACAGTTTGGAACATGATGGACAAGGGAGGACATGTGGGGGAGTAGAAGTGGCAGCAGCAGCACAGTATGGGACCTGACGGACAAGACTGGAGATGCACAGCTGTGTAGGGGTAGTAGTAGCGGCAGCAGCAGTACAGTATGGAACATGATGGACAAGGGAGGACATGTGGGGGGAGTAGAAGTGGCAGTTGCACAGTATGGAACCTGACGGACAAGACTGGAGATGCACAGCTGTGTAGGGGTAGTAGTAGCGGCAGCAGCAGTACAGTATGGAACATGATGGACAAGGGAGGACATGTGGGGGGAGTAGAAGTGGCAGTTGCACAGTATGGAACCTGACGGACAAGACTGGAGATGCGCAGCTGTGTAGGGGTAGTAGTAGCGGCTGCAGCAGTACAGTATGGAACATGATGGACAAGAGAGGACATGTGGGGGGAGTAGTAGCGGCAGCAGCACAGTATGGAACCTGACGGACAAGACTGGAGATGCGCAGCTGTGTAGGGGTAGTAGTAGCGGCAGCAGCAGTACAGTATGGAACATGATGGGCAAGCATCGTCCTGCTGTGACTGAGATGATGAGTAAGCAGTCCCATCCACAGTCATCCTTTTTCTATGCTGTAACATGCGGCCACCTACCAGAGGTGAGGGAGAGCTGTGACCTGTTACTACAGGTCGGACGGCTGGTGCTGACAGTGCTGCTGCTACCTCCACTGCAGCCACCCACATTCTCACTGGAGACTGACATGGTACGGGTGCTTCCTCTTACATTACCCATCCACTGAACTCTGTCTTTTTAAGAACGGAGGCACCTGTCGCGGCCTATGGTGTGCGCTGTGACACTGTTGCTACACTTGCCGTTGCCCGCGGCAACATGTTGCTGTGTGTGCATGCGGTGGCAGTGTCTCGGCCTTCTGGGTGATTGCCGTGACATGGTTGCCACGCATGTTGTTGCTTGCGGCAATGTGTAGCTTTCTATGCTTGTGTGTGCACTTCCGCTTTAAGTGGCTTCCTTCCCTTGTCTGGTGTTGGAAGGGTTAACTCCCTTCCTAGTGTTCTGTGAACACTGGGTTCTGTGTGTGCGGCTGCTTGGGCTTTTTAGTCTCTGCTGGAGGCCTGTAGCTGAGTTGTACTCCAGCCTTGGTGTGTGCGGAGTTAAGCTCCTTGTCTGGCTTCACCATCTGTCCAGTGAGGGCCACCCTTGTGGTCATCGATGTTCTATGTTATCACGGTGTCTCCTTCCCTTCCTGTCCCTTTGTGTATGGAGTGGGTTTTGATCAGGGTGTTGTATGTCTATTTTTGGTGTTACATGTCTGGTGGGGTTTGGTTTCCAGTATGTTTTTATGACATTCCCCTGTCTCACATTTATTGCAGCTATGGTGTCCTGGGTCCCTGTGTGGTTCGTGGTCTGTGCTGTGTCCTTTAATGTTGGTGTGGACACTAGCACTTGTGCACGGGTTCCAGCCAGTGTGTCTGTGGCAGGTAAGTGTGTTACTGGTTTCACTTACCTGCCATCTCCATATGCTGTATGTGTTCCCCTCTCCTTGGAGCCTGGCCTCAGATAGAGACTCCTGTTCTTCCGTATTGAGGATAAACAGGTCGTCTCTCCCCTGCTCCTTAGTGAGGGATTACCAGGGCGACTTAGGGTTTCTAGGAATCCTGAGTATGAGCCGTCCCACCATCGGGGTTCTCTCATACAGTGAGGAGTCAGGGAGAGGATTAGGGACGCGGTAGGAGATGACCTGCTCCCTTATCACTTCTTTTTGGCCAGGCTGATCCCCTTTACCCTTTGACACCGCATGGTGGGGGGTTTCCCTCACTTCCCGCCGTGACCGCACCATTGCACCTGCACTGGTTATTCCAACCACAAGGCCCACAGCTAACTGCCAGACGTTAGAGGAGATCTCCTGCCTGTACAAGTCATTCTTTCCTCATCCATTGGCCAGAGCTCTATTTCGGGACTCTTTCGCATGCCAGAAAACTTTCATGGGCGTAGAGGACCCAATTCATATTTAAACTGGGTTGTATTAACCATCTGCCAATGTACGGCCTACCGCCCACCCAAAACCTTAGTCTAAATTACTTTCTGGACCCAGGAGCCGTCAGTGGCCGTACATCGCTGAGATGCCTATAGGTCCAGTGCTCTCCTAATTCAGCAAACCCTTTCCTCTGGTGCCAGGTGAATGAGTAGAAGGACTAAGGCTACTTTCACACCTGCGTTTAGGTCGGATCCGTCTGGTATCTGCACAGACGGATCCGCTCCTATAATGCAAACGCTTAGATCCGTTCAGAACGGATCCGTTTGCATTACCATGAACAAAAAAAAAAAAATAATAATTTTCTTTTTTTTTTTGTTCATGATAATGCAAACGGATCCGTTTTGACTTTACATTGAAAGTCAATGGGGGACGGATCCGTTTGAAGATTGAGCCATAATGTGTCAACTTCAAACGGATCCGTCCCCATTGACTTACATTGTAAGTCTGGACGGATCCGTTTGCCTCCACACGGCCAGGCGGACACCCGAACGCTGCAAGCTGCGTTCAGGTGTCCGCCTGCTGAGCGGAGCGGAGGACAAACGGAGCCAGACTGATGCATTCTGAGCGGATCCGCGTCCACTCAGAATGCATTAGGGCAGTACGGATCCGTTCGGGGCCGCTTGTGAGAGCCTTCAAACGGAACTCACAAGCGGAGCCCCGAACGCTAGTGTGAAAGTAGCCTTAGCTGGTGGATTGGGGACTACAAGTCCTGCCGCTGAGTCATCTTTCCCATCTGCTGCTTGGGGCCCACATGCCTGCCCAAACCAGGCACACACTGCTTCTGAGCACCAGGAGTTGCATAAGGTACATTTTCCGGAAAAAGGGGAGGTGAAGGGGCAGTGGACTATTTTCGATGAGCACAGATATTTATCTCAAGTGGAGAAGCCAGAGCCACCCTTTGCCTTCTTTGAAACGATCCACAGTTTAACAAGTCCTGACACCATTTTTGTTTCTTTCTTCTCTTCATACTGAGCAGAAGAATGTCTGCACCTTTTTACAGCTGACTGATTGCAAGAACCGAAGACTACGTTTGTTCTGTCAAAAAGCCGTCCACTCTGCTTGGTTTAATACGGTTGATCATGCTGACAGAGCCTCATTAACAATAAAACTCAGTGGCGTACTAAGGGGGGGGGGGGGGGGGGGGGGTCCGCCCCGGGTGCCGACTCTCTGGGGGGTGCCAGAAGCAATGAGCGCTTCCATCAATACAGACAGAAGCGCTCATTGCTGGAGCGCAAGGAGCTGGGTCTTGTCACTCACTGCTCAGCCCCCTGCGCTCCTCCCCTCCCTCAGGCCGGCGGCGCACAGAATGGTGAAGAAGGAAGACTTCTCTCCGCTCCACCATTCAGCCTGCAGACACAGATCACGCTGCTGGCCTGTGTGGGTGGGGCCTGCAGCCTAGAAATCTGCATAATCTCCACCCACACCGTGCTGCAGAGCGATCTGTGCCTGAAGGGAAGAGAGGTATGTGAGCTTAAGGAACGGGACAAGGTGAGTAGTTACTGTGATTTTATTTATTTTTTTAATACAGAGGGGGCACAGAGGGCATTACTATGGAGGGGGCAAAGAGGGCTTTAATGCTATGGAGGGGGCACAGAGGGCATTACCAGTGCACATCTTGCATGATGTATGCAGTCCTGGAACAGCCGTTCGAGGGTGGATTTCTTTGTTCAAGATGTGAGCAAATTACCCGTTTGGAATCGCTAATCGAGTCTCTAAACGAGCGAGTTGCAACACTGAGAGGCATTGACAATTTGCAAAAGAGTTTGCTTCTCACCGAGCAAGCGCTCTATGGGGTAGATGAGGGGGAGGGTGCCAGAGAGGAGGCTGAGGAAAGTGAGGGAGCTAGCTGGGTAACAGTTAGAAAGCGGGGTAGAGGGAAGAGTGCCAGGAGGCTAGCCCTGATCTGACACACCCCAAGAAGTTTGCACGTTTGGCAGATGAGGGGGATGTCAGTCCAGGGACGGCACTGCCGCAGCCGGACACTTCCTCTACCTGTCAGGGGGATGTCAGCTCCGGTAAGCAGGGGACCAGGAGAGCAGGGCAGACGGGTGCTGGTAGTGGGAGACTCCATTATTAGGGGGACAGATAGGGAAATCTGTCACAAAGACCGTGATCGCCGAACAGTGCGCTGTCTTCCTGGCGCTAGAGTTCGACACATGGCGGATCGGGCTGACAGATTACTGGGAGGGGCTGGAGAAGACCCAGCGGTCATGGTCCATATCGGAACCAATGACAAAGTTAGAGGTAGGTGGAGAGTCCTTAAAAATGATTTCAGGGATTTAGGTCAAAAGCTCAAGGCAAGGACCTCAAAGGTAGTATTTTCCGAAATACTGCAGGTACCACGGGCCACACAAGAAAGGCAGCGGGAGATTAGTGAGATTAACAAGTGGCTCCAGAACTGGTGAAGGAAGGAGGGGTTCGGGTTCCTGGAGAACTGGGCGACTTCTCTATCGGCTACAGGCTCCATCGTAGGGACGGGCTGCACCTCAATGGGGAAGGGGCAGCTGTGCTGGGGGAGAAGATGGCTAGAAGGTTGGAGAAGTGTTTAAACTAGGGACTGGGGGGGGGGTAATTACACTATAGGAGGGGAAGATAGTGCAGATAGAGACCGGGGGCAGGTAGTGGGACTGGGGGGAGGGTAATTACATTATAGAAGGGGAAGATAATGCAGATAGAGACCGGGGGCAGGTAGTGGGACTGCGGGGGGAATGGAAGGAGGGACTAGAACAGTTCAGAAGGAAAGGTGTAGGGTAAAAAAATATACATAAACCTCTCAAATGTATGTATACTAATGCCAGAAGCCTGACTAATAAACCGGGGAACTGGAATTAGTGATGTGTGAGGAGGACTATGACAGTGGGAATAACTGAGACACTGCTGGATGATAGCTATGACAGTGGGAATAACTGAGACATGGCTGGATGATAGCTATGACAGTGGGAATAACTGAGACATGGCTGGATGATAGCTATGACAGTGGGAATAACTGAGACATGGCTGGATGATAGCTATGACAGTGGGAATAACTGAGACACGGCTGGATGATAGCTATGACAGTGGTAATAACTGAGACACGGCTGGATGACAGCTATGACAGTGGGAATAACTGAGACACGGCTGGAGGATAGCTATGACAGTGGGAATAACTGAGACACGGCTGGATGATAGCTATGACAGTGGGAATAACTGAGACACGGCTGGATGATAGCTATGACAGTGGGAATAACTGAGACACGGCTGGATGATAGCTATGACAGTGGGAATAACTGAGACATGGCTGGATGATAGCTATGACAGTGGGAATAACTGAGACACGGCTGGATGATAGCTATGACATAGAGGGAATAACTGAGACATGGCTGGATGATAGCTATGACAGTGGGAATAACTGAGACACGGCTGGATGATAGCTATGACAGTGGGAATAACTGAGACATGGCTGGATGATAGCTATGACAGTGGGAATAATTGAGACATGGCTGGATGATAGCTATGACAGTGGGAATAACTGAGACACGGCTGGATGATAGCTATGACAGTGGGAATAACTGAGACACGGCTGGAGGATAGCTATGACAGTGGGAATAACTGAGACACGGCTGGAGGATAGCTATGACAGTGGGAATAACTGAGACACGGCTGGATGATAGCTATGACAGTGGGAATAACTGAGACATGGCTGGATGATAGCTATGACAGTGGGAATAACTGAGACATGACTGGATGATAGCTATGACAGTGGGAATAACTGAGACATGGCTGGATGATAGCTATGACACAGTGGGAATAACTGAGACATGGCTGGATGATAGCTATGACAGTGGGAATAACTGAGACACGGCTGGATGATAGCTATGACTGGGCAGTTAATGTACAAGGTTACAGTCTGTTTAGAAAGGATCGTCAAAACCGGAGAGGGGGAGGGGTTCTCCTTTATGTAAAGTCCTGTCTAAAGCCCACACTCCGTGAAGATATAAGTGATGGACATGGACATGTGGAGTCTCTGTGGGTAGAGATACATGGAGGCAAAAACAATAATAAATTACTAATAGGAGTTTACTATAAACCCCCTAATAGACCGGAGTCCACAGAAAATCTACTACTAAACGAGATAGACGAGGCGGCAAATCATAATGAGGAGGTTATTATGGGGGAACTCCGCAGATATAGACTGGGAAACTGAAACCTGTACATCTCATAAGGGAAACAGGTTCTTGGCAATAACCAAAGACAATGACCTCTCCCAACTGGTCCAGGACCTGACTAGAGGGACGGCCATACTGGACTTAGTACTAACCAATAGGCCTGACAGAACAACAGACGTGCAGGTCGGGGGACACCTGGGAAATAGTGACCAGAAAGTAATAACCTTCCAATTATCATTCAAAAGAGCGTTTCTACAGGGAGGAACAAAAATACCAGACTTCAAAAAAAGCTAAATTTAACTAAGAGAGGCCATAGGCCAAACTGGGACAAAGTCCTCAAAAATAAAAATACAGCCACAAAATGGGATATCTTTAAAAGCATCATAAAATCTCATTGTGAGAGGTAAATACCGTATGGGAATAAAGGGTTAAAGGGTTTCTGTCACCCCACAAAACTCTTTTTTTTTTTTTTTGGATAGTTAGATTCCTCATAGTGCGATATAGGAGAATATAATCTTATCACTTACTTTCATGCGGCCGATTCTTTATAAAGCGAAGTTTTATAATATGTAAATCAGGGCTCTACCAGCAAGTAGGGCGTCTACTTGCTGGTAGCCGCAGCAGAAAACCGCCCCCTCGCCGTGTTGATTGACAGGGCCAGCCGTGATCTCCTCCTCCGGCCGGCCCTGTCAGTATTTCAAAAATCGCGCGCCTCTGGTCATTCGGCGCAGGCGCTCTGAGGCTCGTATCCTCAGCACTCCCTCAGTGCGCCTGCGCCGATGGCGTCTTCTCTTTCAGTGATGTCATTTCTGATATTTGCAGACTCTATACTGACAGGGAATGTCCCACAGGATTGGCGCATGGCAAATGTGGTGCCAATATTCAAAAAGGGGCCAAAAACAGAGCCTGGGAACTATAGGCCGGTAAGTCTAACATCTGTCGTGGGTGAACTGTTTGAAGGTTTTCTGAGAGATGCTATCTTAGAGCATCTCAACGGAAATAAGCAAATAACGCCATATCAGCATGGCTTCGTGAGGGATCGGTCATGTCAGACAAATGTAATCAGTTTCTATGATGAGGAGGAAAGTTCCAGACTTGACCGCGGCGAATCAATGAATGTCGTGTATCTGGACTTCTCCAAAGCATCTGACGCTGTACCACATAAAAGGTTAGTATATAAAATGAGAATGCTCGGACTGGGAGAAAACGTCTGTAAGTGGGTAAGTAACTGGCTGAGGGATAGAAAACAGAGGGTGGTTATTAACGGTACACACTCAGATTGGGTCACTGTCACTAGTGGAGTACCTCAGGGGTCAGTACTGGGGGGGTCACTGTCACTAGTGGGGTACCTCAGGGGTCAGTATTGGGCCCTATTCTCTTCAATATATTTATTAATGATCTTGTAGAAGGCTTGCACAGTAAAGTATCAATTTTCGCAGATGACACTAAACTGTGTAAAGTAATTAACACTGAAGAGGACAGTATACTGTATATATATACTACAGAGGACAGTATACTGTATATATACTACAGAGGACAGTATACTGTATATATACTACAGAGGACAGTATACTGTATATATATACTACAGAGGACAGTATACTGTATATATACTACAGAGGACAGTATACTGTATATATACTACAGAGGACAGTATACTGTATATATATACTACAGAGGACAGTATACTGTATATATACTACAGAGGACAGTATACTGTATATATACTACAGAGGACAGTATACTGTATATATACTACAGAGGACAGTATACTGTATATATACTACAAAGGACAGTATACTGTATATATACTACAGAGGACAGTATACTGTATATATACTACAGAGGACAGTGTACTGTATATATACTACAGAGGACAGTATACTGTATATATACTACAGATGACAGTATACTGTATATATACTACAGAGGACGGTATACTGTATATATATACTACAGAGGAAGGTATACTGTATATATACACTACAGAGGACAGAATACTGTATATATACTACAGAGGACAGTATACTGTATATATACACTACAGAGGACAGTATGCTGTATATATAATACAGAAGACAGTATACTGTATATATATACTACAGAGGACAGTATACTGTATATATATACTACAGAGGACAGTATACTGTATATATACTACAGAGGACAGTATACTGTATATATATTACAGAGGACAGTATACTGTATATATACTACAGAGGACAGTATACTGTATATATACTACAGAGGACAGTATACTGTATATATACTACAGAGGACAGTATATACACTACAGAGGACAGTATACTGTATATATACACTACAAAGGACAGTATACTGTATATACACTGCAGAGGATAGTATGCTGTATATATACTAGAGGACAAAATACTGTATATATACTACAGAGGACAGTATACTGTATATATACTACAGAGGACAGTATCTATACTACAGAGGACAGTATACTGTATATATACACAAGAGGACAAAATACTGTATATATACTACAGAGGACAGTACACTGTATATATACTACAGAGGACAGTATACTGTATATATACTACAGAGGACAGTATACTGTATATATACTACAGAGGACAGTATACTGTATATATACTACAGAGGACAGTATACTGTTTATACACTACAGAGGACAGTATACTGTTTATACACTACAGGACAGTATACTGTATATACACTACAGAGGACAGTATACTGTATATATACTACAGAGGACAGTATACTGTGTATAGATATACTACAGAGGACATTATACTGTATATACACTACAGAGGATAGTATACTGTATATATACTACAGAGGACAGTATACTGTATATATACTACAGAGGACAGTATACTGTGTATAGATATACTACAGAGGACAGTATACTGTGTATAGATATACTACAGAGGACAGTATACTGTGTGTATATATATACTACAGAGGACAGTATACTGTGTATATACTACAGAGGACAGCATACTGTGTATAATATATATATATATATATACACTACAAAGGACAATATATTGTATATATACTACAGAGGACAGTATACTGTATATATACTACAGAGGACAGTATACTGTATATATACTACAGAGGACAGTATACTGTATATATACTACAGAGGACAGTATACTGTATATATACTACAGAGGACAGTATACTGTATATATACTACAGAGGACAGTATATATACTACAGAGGACAGTATACTGTATATATACACTACAAAGGACAGTATACTGTATATACACTGCAGAGGACAGTATACTGTATATATACTACAGAGGACAGTATACTGTATATATACTACAGAGGACAGTATATATACTACAGAGGACAGTATACTGTATATATACACTACAAAGGACAGTATACTGTATATACACTGCAGAGGACAGTATACTGTATATATATACTACAGAGGACAGTATACTGTATATATACTAGAAGACAAAATACTGTATATATACTACAGAGGACAGTATACTGTATATATACTACAGAGGACAGTATACTGTATATATATACTACAGAGGACAGTATACTGTATATATACTACAGAGGACAGTATACTGTATATATATACTACAGAGGACAGTATACTGTATATATACACTACAAAAGACAGTATACTGTATATATATACTACAGAGGACAGTATACTGTATATATACACTACAAAGGACAGTATACTGTATATACACTACAGAGGACAAAATAGATGAGGTTTAACACTGACAAATGTAAAGTTATGCACATGGGAAGGAATAATGCAAGTCACCCGTACATACTAAATGGTAAAACACTGGGTAACACTGACATGGAAAAGGATCTAGGAATTTTAATAAACAGCAAACTAAGCTGCAAAAACAGTGTCAGGCAGCTGCTGCCAAGGCCAATAAGATAATGGTTTGCATCAAAAGGGGCATAGATGTTGGTGATGAGAACATATTCCTACCACTTTACAAATCATTAGTCAGACCACACATGGAGGACTGTGTACAGTTCTGGGCTCCAGTGAACAAGGCAGACATAGCAGAGCTGGAGAGGGTCCAGAGGAGGGCAACTAAAGTAATAGCTGGAATGGGGCAACTACAGTACCCTGAAAGATTATCAAAATAAGGGTTATTCACGTTAGAAAAAAAGACGACTGAGGGGAGATCTAATTACTATGTATAAATATATCAGGGGTCAGTACAGAGATCACTCCCATCATCTATTTATCCCCAGGACTGTGACTGTGACGAGGAGACATCCTCTGCGTCTGGAGGAAAGAAGGTTTGTACACAAACATAGAAAAGGATTCTTTACGGTAAGAGCAGTGAGACTATGGACTCTTTACTGTAAGAGTAGTGAGACTATGGACTCTTTACTGTAAGAGCAGTGAGACTATGGACTCTTTACTGTAAGAGCAGTGAGACTATGGACTCTTTACTGTAAGAGCAGTGAGACTATGGACTCTTTACTGTAAGAGCAGTGAGACTATGGACTCTTTACGGTAAGAGCAGTGAGTCTATGGACTCTTTACTGTAAGAGCAGTGAGACTATGGACTCTTTACTGTAGGAGCAGTGAGACTATGGACTCTTTACTGTAAGAGCAGTGAGACTATGGACTCTTTACTGTAAGAGCAGTGAGACTATGGACTCTTTACTGTAAGAGCAGTGAGACTATGGACTCTATACTGTAAGAGCAGTGAGACTATGGACTCTATACTGTAAGAGCAGTGAGACTATGGACTCTATACTGTAAGAGCAGTGAGACTATGGACTCTATACTGTAAAAGCAGTGAGACTATGGACTCTATACTGTAAAAGCAGTGAGACTATGGACTCTATACTGTAAAAGCAGTGAGACTATGGACTCTATACTGTAAAAGCAGTGAGACTATGGACTCTTTACTGTAAGAGCAGTGAGACTATGGACTCTTTACTGTAAGAGCAGTGAGACTATGGACTCTACTGTAAGAGCAGTGAGACTATGGACTCTTTACTGTAAGAGCAGTGAGACTATGGACTCTTTACTGTAAGAGCAGTGAGACTATGGACTCTATACTGTAAGAGCAGTGAGACTATGGACTCTTTACTGTAAGAGCAGTGAGACTATGGACTATATACTGTAAGAGCGGTGAGACTATGGACTCTTTACTGTAAGAGCAGTGAGACTGTGGACTCTTTACTGTAAGAGCAGTGAGACTATGGACTCTATACTGTAAGAGCAGTGAGACTATGGACTCTATACTGTAAGAGCAGTGAGACTATGGACTCTATACTGTAAGAGCAGTGAGACTATGGACTCTATACTGTAAGAGCAGTGAGACTATGGACTCTATACTGTAAGAGCAGTGAGACTATGGACTCTACTGTAAGAGCAGTGAGACTATGGACTATACTGTAAGAGCAGTGAGACTATAGACTCTATACTGTAAGAGCAGTGAGACTATGGACTCTTTACTGTAAGAGCAGTGAGACTATGGACTCTGTACTGTAAGAGCAGTCAGACTATGGACTCTTTACGGTAAGAGCAGTGAGACTATGGACTCTATACTGTAAGAGCGGTGAGACTATGGACTCTATACTGTAAGAGCGGTGAGACTATGGACTCTTTACTGTAAGAGCGGTGAGACTATGGACTCTTTACTGTAAGAGCGGTGAGACTATGGACTCTTTACTGTAAGAGCAGTGAGACTATGGACTCCATACTGTAAGAGCAGTGAGACTATGGACTCTATACTGTAAGAGCAGTGAGACTATGGACTCTTTACTATAAGAGCAGTGAGACTATGGACTCTTTACTGTAAGAGCAGTGAGACTATGGACTCTTTACGGTAAGAGCAGTGAGACTATGGACTCTGTACTGTAAGAGCAGTGAGACTATGGACTCTATACTGTAAGAGCAGTGAGACTATGGACTCTTTACTGTAAGAGCAGTGAGACTATGGACTCTATACTGTAAGAGCAGTGAGACTATGGACTCTTTACTGTAAGAGCAGTGAGACTATGGACTCTTTACGGTAAGAGCAGTGAGACTATGGACTCTTTACTGTAAGAGCAGTGAGACTATGGAACTCTCTGCCTGAGGAGGTGGTGATGGTGAGTACAATAAAGGAATTCAAGAGGGGCCTGGATGTATTTCTGGAGTGTAATAATATTACAGGCTATAGCTACTAGAGAGGGGTCGTGGATCCAGGGAGTTATTCTGATTGCCTGATTGGAGTCGGGAAGGAATTTTTTATTCCCCTAAAGTGAGGAAAATTGGCTTCTACCTCACAGGTTTTCTTTTACCTTCCTCTGGATCAACCTGCAGGATAACAGGCCGAACTGGATGGACAGATGTCTTTTTTCGGCCTTATGTACTATGTTACTACTATGGAGGGGGCACAGCGGGCATTACTACTATGGAGGGGGGGCAGAGGTCTTTATTATGATGGAGGGGGCACAGAGTATTTTATTACTATAGAGGGGGCACAGAGTATTTTATTACTATAGAGGGGGCACAGAGTATTTTATTACTATAGAGGGGGCACAGAGTATTTTATTACTATAGAGGGGGCACAGAGTATTTTATTACTATAGAGGGGGCACAGAGTATTTTATTACTATAGAGGGGGCACAGAGTATTTTATTACTATAGAGGGGGCACAGAGTATTTTATTACTATAGAGGGGGCACAGAGTATTTTATTACTATAGAGGGGGCACAGAGTATTTTATTACTATAGAGGGGGCACAGAGTATTTTATTACTATAGAGGGGGCACAGAGTATTTTATTACTATAGAGGGGGCACAGAGGATTTTATTACTATAGAGGGGGCACAGAGGATTTTATTACTATAGAGGGGGCACAGAGGATTTTATTACTATAGAGGGGGCACAGAGGATTTTATTACTATAGAGGGGGCACAGAGGATTTTATTACTATAGAGGGGGCACAGAGCCTGGGATTAAGGGTATAATTATTCCACAGATGTCCCTTACCATTTCCTGCAAATGAGTCCAAAGGGTCTGGGAATGTTTATAACTTCATAACCCAGATAGTAAACCCAAGACTGAAGTAGTTAAAGGGTTTTCTGAGATTTTTTTAACTGATGACCTATCCTCTGCAATATTTCCAATATGTCCATTATATAATTCATGGACGATCATGGTTACTGGTTTCCCTTACGTCATGGCAAATAGTCACATGACACAAGGGGATCCAGTCTCTGCCGCGGCCAGTGTCGGCTGTGGCAATGCCAAACCAGATGAGCCCAGCTGAGCATTGCAGGCTTGGAAGAGAAGGAGCGGAGAGCCAGCGCCAGGAAGCAGGTAAGTAATCTTCCCTTTACAAGTCCAGTAAAGTAGGGGAGTTTGCCAAAGCCCCTCATTCTTGCACAACCCCTTTAAAGGGGAATTCTCATGACGCCGTTTAATACTTACCTGCTCCCGGCGCGCTGTCCACTTCCTGGTTTCGGCACTCGGCGGGCTCCATCTTGATTGATGTCTCCTCCGAGCCACGCGCTGTACTGAACGCGCATGCCGAGACCGCGCATGCGCCCTGGTGACTTCTTCCTGGCAAGTATACTATACTGGACATGAAGAAATCACCATAGCGCATGCGCGGTCTCGGCGTGCGCGTTCAGTACAGCGCGCGGCCGGCCGGGAGAAGATAAGTCGTCTGCGCGGCCACCGCGATTCCTGAGAAGAGTGGTGGCCGTAACCAGGGGAGACGGAAGACAACAGTCAGGTAAGTATAGGTTTATTTTCTTCTAAGGGGTGGGAATTTGTTAATTAAATATATTTAGAAAAATGATCACTGTTAAATCATTAACAGATTTAACAGTGATCATTAAGATGATAATACCCCTTTAAGATCTAAAATTATAACCGCTGTAACTACACTTCTGAATATACTGATTTTCTTTTAATTCCTGCTTCAATATATATGCAATATTTTTATAACAAAGCTGAGTCTTCTCGCTATAAATGATAGCAAGAAAAATATGGAAATTCATGGCATATTTTACAGGAAGGATTCAGAATTGGTTGTTCCTGGTGTGAATTCTCTGATGTTGAACAAGAGATGATTTCCGAGTAAAACATTTTCCACATTCTGAACATGAATACGGCTTCTCTTCTGTGTGACTTCTCTGATGTCTATCTAGACTTGATTTCTCAGTATAACATTTGCCACATTCTGAACATGAATATGGCTTCTCTCCTGTGTGACTTCTTTGATGTAGAAGAAGAATTGACTTTCTAGTAAAGCATTTTGCACATTGTGAACACGAAAACAGCTTCTCTCCTGTGTGAATTTTCTGATGTTTTTCAAGATGTGTTTTTCTAGTAAAACATTTTCCACATTCTGAACACGAAAAAGGCTTATCTCCTGTGTGAATTTTCTGATGGCTCTTAAGAGATGATTTCTCAGTAAAAGTTTTCCTACATTCTGAACATGAATACGGCTTGTCTCCTGTGTGAATTCTCTGGTGGCTCTGAAGATGGAATTTCTGAGTAAAAGATTTGCCACATTCTGAACATGAAAACGGCTTCTCTCCTGTGTGAATTTTCTGATGGTTTTTAAGATGTGTTTTTCTAGTAAAACATTTTCCACATTCTGAACATGAAAACGGCTTCTCTCCTGTGTGTATTCTCTGATGTCTTTCAAGATGTGTTTTTCTAGTAAAACATTTTCCACATTCTGAGCAAGAAAATGGCTTATCTCCTGTGTGAATTTTCTGATGGCTCTTAAGAGATGATTTCTCAGTAAAAGATTTCCTACATTCTGAACATGAATACATCTTGTCCCCTGTGTGAAGTCTCTGGTGGTTGTGAAGACGTGATTTCTGAGTAAAAGATTTTCCACATTCTGAACATGAATATGGTTTCTCTCCTGTGTGACTTCTTTGATGTAGAAGAAGAACTGACTTTTTAGTAAAGAATTTCGCACATTCTGAACACAAAAACAGCTTCTCTCCTGTGTGAATTCTATGATGGCTGTCAAGACTTGATTTATCAGTAAAAGATTTCCTACATTCTGAACATGAAAATGGCTTCTCTCCTGTGTGGGTTCTCTGATGGTCTTGAAGATGTGCTTTTCTAGTAAAACATTTTCTACATTCCGAACATGAAAACGGCTTCTCTCCTGTGTGAATTCGCCGATGGGTTTCAAGATGTGTTTTTTTCGTAAAACATTTTCCACATTCTGAACATGAAAACGGCTTCTCTCCTGTGTGAATTCTCTGATGGTTTTGAAGATGTGATTTGTTAATAAAACGTTTCCCACAGTCTGAACAGGAATACAGCTTCTCACCTGTGTGATGTCTTTGATGTTGAAGAAGGCCTGATTTCCAAGTAAAACATTTGCCACATTCTGAGCATGAATACGGCTTTTTCTGAGCTCTTTGGGTTCTTCTGCGAGTTTCATTCTGAGTAAGAGTATGTGATGAATTAGAAGATTGGACTTGTTTTAAAGGATGACATGATAGATTTTTGCTGTGAAGGTCTGAGGGTACATCTGGGATAATGGCACGCTCTTCATATGTATCTGATATGACACATGGATCATCTGCATTATATGTAGATATGAGATGTTTCTCCAAGCTCCCAGTACAGTCATCTACCAAGAACAAAACATTTTTTAAATTATTTTTGAAAATTATTGAAGGCAGCTAGCAAAATTCATAACTGACGAGAGGCTAGAGGGGGCTGTCCAATTGTGTCATGTGACCCCACAGCTAAAAACATAAAGTACAGTCCTGATCAAAGGTTTAAGACCACTTGAAAAATGGCAAAAAATCTTATTTTACATTGTTGGATATTCACGAGGTTCCAAGTGGAGCTTCAACATGCAACAAGAAGAAATGGGAGTGAGACAAAACATTTTTTGAGCATTCAATTAATTTAAAATAACGATTAAACTGAAACAGGCTGTTTTTCAGCTGATCCAAATTTTTGGACCACATGCCTTTAAAGGGCCAAATCTGTGCAAAGATGTGGATTCATTGTCATTTTCTGTCAGGTAGTCACACGTTGTGATGGCAAAGGCAAAAAAACTCTCCCTTTTTGAACGTGGTCGGGTTGTTGAGCTGCATAAGCAGGGTCTCTCACTGAGCGCCATCGCTGCTGAGGTGGGACGCAGTAAGACAGTCATTTGGAATTTCTTAAATGATCCTGAGGGTTATGGAACAAATAAGTCAAGTGGAAGACCCAAAAAAAAATCATTAGCACTGAGCTGGAGGATCCAATTGGCTGTCCGTCAAGACACTGGACGATCCTCGACCCAAATTAAGGCCCTTCTTCTTGTTGCATGTTGAAGCTCTACTTGGAACCTTGTTAAGATCCAGCCATGCTAAATGTGATTTTTTGCCATTTTTCAAGTGGTCTTAAACTTTTGATCAGGACTGTACATAGAAGGGTGAGACAAGAAGAACAGAGCTGTTACAACAGGCAAGAGTCAGGCAATCATATGCACAGGTTTCTCACATCCTAGAGATCAATCATCTAACACAGGGAGGCTCAATCTGCGGCCCTCCAGCTGTTGCAAAGCTACAACTCACAGCATGCCCTAATAGCTGTAGGCTATCCAGGCATGCTGGGAGTTGTAGTTTTGCAACAGTTGGAGGGCCGCAAGTTGGGCATTTGTGATCAAACCGAATACTGTGAAAAATATTCTTTGCCCGGCGTCAGAAGGAGGAGGAGACGCTGCCCCAGTCCATGAACAGCATACAACAATTGATGGCAATGTTACAGCAGAAGGAATAAGAAGGGGCCAAGTCCATAACCAATACTGATGATGTGATGTGGGACCAGTTTGTGTTATATCTCATGGCATATGGCAAAGGAACCGGTGTGAGAAACTCATAGTAACATTGCCTTAAGAGAGGACACAGGTTCATCAAGTTTAATCTATTTTGATCAACTCAAGTGAGAACCTGAACGGACTATACACCAGTTGTTGAAGGCAGAAATAACGTTAGGAAAGAAGAAGCCAACTGAAAAATTGAATAACTGACTCTAGCATTATAACAATAAGTTATTGTATGCAACAGAGGTGTCAGGAGGGCCAGGAAACCTACCCCCTATTAGAGGTATGGCAGCCCAATAATCACAATTTTTCAGATGAAACCAGAAGGTACCCGGGGCCTGTATGGACGACACGTGTGTTGACACCTTGTACATTCGTAATTTGGACACCAGAATCCAGTGCAGTCCAGAGTGTATGTGACATGAGGCCTGTGAAATGCTGCACAGAGGGACACCGGGACACATCCAGGAGATTCATGGAAGAGACCTGTCACCCTGATATTACTGAGCAAGGCCTGGAGAGTCACAGCGCAGACCTGAGGGAGTCGCTACCACCTTAGTGTAATGGGCTAGGATCAGCGGGAACACTCCTATGGTTTCATCTTCTCCTGTCTACTAGTATGTTTGGGGCAGTTGCTATGTATTATACAGTAGCTGTTCTCTTGCTCAGCCGACCTCTCTTCTGTAGCTCACCTTGGTTGGAGAGGAGCTCCTGACTGGTTAGCCTCGCTGTAAATATTCCTAGTTTCTGCAGGGGGCTGCTGGTTATAATGTAAGCTCTGTGCCTTTCGAATGCAGAAATCCTTTTATTTTCTAGTATCTCTCCTAGTTTTCCTCATCGGTGTAGTTTTGTTCTTATGATCAGTCCAGTCTTTACCTCTGATTCTTGTAGTCGTTGTGTGTGGTTGGGGGGAGGGGATGTTCCATGTTTCAGTCTGTCCTGCCTTGATTCTAGTTCAGCTCTGCTCAGTTTGGGTTGGGTCTTAGTGTCCTCCTGTTGTCTGTTTTAGGGTCAGTTTTAAGGTCCATTCACACGTCCGTGGTGTATTGCGGATCCGCAAGACACCCGGCCGACACTCCCATACAACAGCATGTTCTATTTTTTTCCGGAGCTGCGGACTGTAAGTTCAGGGCCGCGCTCCGGAAATGCGGATGCGTTGAGTACATAGTGTGCTCTCGGCTTCCATTCCATCCACATAAAGAATGAATGGGTCTGCACCCGTTCCGCAGAATTGCGAAACGGGTGCAGACACATTTATACGGACGTGTGAATGGACCCTTAGAGATTAGGATTTTCCATAGGAATGTCTCAAGGGACAGTGAGGGACATTGATGTCTGGTATTAGGGTCAGCATGTAAGGACAGATCTAGGAAAAGATCCAGTCAGTGCCACATATTGTCTGTTCAATCATCCGTTCACCATATAACCCCCATCATCCGTCTGTTCCATTGTCTGATTACCATCCCCATCCTGGTCCAGTCATCTACTGATGAGTTCCTATCTCCTGGCTTTCGTCTTACCTGCTAGTGCAGTGATATGTGCTTTGTATTACACAGTTTGGTCCTAATGTAAGTCCTGGGGGTATATAAGTCCTGGGGGTATCTGAGTACTGGAGGACACTGTTCGCACCTGGGGAATGCGCCTGCTATAATGGAAAGTCCAATTCAGGGTCATTACGGTTACAGACTCATCTCTGCTTCATTTAGTGGTCACTACTCACCTGGGCTCTTATCTGTAGGGATCTCCTCCTTGTATTCCTCATCGCCCCTCACATCTGTCTCTGTAGGAATCTCCTCCTTGTATTCCTCATCGCCCCTCACATCCGTCTCTGTAGGAATCTCCTCCTTGTATTCCTCATCGGCCCTCACATCTGTCTCTGTAGGAATCTCCTCCTTGTATTCCTCGTCGCCCCTCACATCTGTCTCTGTAGGAATCTCCTCCTTGTATTCCTCGTCGCCCCTCACATCTGTCTCTGTAGGAATGTCCTCCTTGTATTCCTCATCGCCCCTCACATCTGTCTCTGTAGGGATCTCCTTCTTGTATTCCTCATCGCCCCTCACATCTGTCTCTGTAGAGATCTCCTCCTTGTATTCCTCATCGCCCCTCACATCTGTCTCTGTAGGAATCTCCTCCTTGTATTCCTCATCGCCCCTCACATCTGTCTCTGTAGGAATCTCCTCCTTGTATTCCTCATCGCCCCTCACATCTGTCTCTGTAGGAATCTCCTCCTTGTATTCCTCATCGCCCCTCACATCTGTCTCTGTAGCATTAATATTGTTCAGATCTTCATCCTGATTCAAAATGTGTGAAACAAATATTGTGAGTTACAGGACAGTTGGACAAGTTGAGTGGAATGTTTTAGATGCCTACAAAAGATCATTAAAAGAGTTATCGAACTTTAAACTTGTGTAATAGACCCCTTCAGAGAGGCGGACCCCCGGTGGAGTTCATACTTACTTGGTCCCTGCCTCTGTGTTCTGGCTTCATTGCTCCACTGTCGACTCTGCAGGTGCTGTGTCTGTGGAAATCAACACACTGTTGACAGGGGGGCGGGGGTGGAGATAGTTGGGGGGTTGGGTGCATCTGCTGCAGCCAAGGACTGGCAGCAGCGGTGACCTGTGACCAATGTGGCACATGACTGAGTGACGTACTGCATGGGTGGCAGGTGCTCCCCTGCCCTGTCAACTGGATGTTGATTCTCAGAGACCCGGGATCTGCAGAGGTGCCCATGTATCGATGGAGCTGGAACCCACCAGCAGGGATCAGGTAAGTATGAATCCAGCCACTCTGAAGGGGTCTGTTAAATAATTAGGCTGGATAACCTCTTTTGCAGGGACAGGAACACAGAGATGTTACAAGGCTCCTCTCACCATCTCCCTCCAGTGTTTTCTGAAATACTACACCAGGATGGATGCAACTAAAAATGTATTTACTCATTACCAATGACACCACATGGAGCGATACCAGATAAGCATGTGGTTGGGGGAGAAGGGAGTCTGGGTCAAATCTCTCAAGGGCTAACACCTGATTGTATTAGATGTCCAGTCTGTAATAACGCTCGCCCGAGGCGCTGCTCTGCAGATCTGATCAGTAGATGCCTCTGCTCTCTCTGCCCATGGAACTAAAATGTCCCTGGTGTGATTGGCTTTAATTCCATCTGGACCAGGAAATCTTTGCGAATTACAGAATTATTGGATTGCAGTCTTCAGCCACCTCGCCAAGGTGGTCTCTGAGACCTTCTTCTCCTTGTTCCTTCCTGAGAACTGTATGAACAGAATTGGATCTTATCTCCAGGATCTCCAGGCATCTAAAAATTTTCCTATTGATCTTTTGACATCTAAGATGTGGAATCACCGTTGTGAGGGGATGCATTGAAAAGATGGAAAAAACATCTCTTGTTTAAGGTGAAAGGCTGAGGAAATTTTAGGGAGGAAGGCCGGATACACTTTTATGATCTTATTGAAATCTTTGCGATAAGACTCACGGATGCAAAGGGGCTGTAATTTCCCGGCCCTACGAGCCAAGGTAATGGCATCTGGGAAAACAGTTTTAAGGGACAAGAATCTCAAACTTAACTCCTCAAGAGTATCGCAGAGACCCCTGAAGTTAGGTCTCAAAGAGGAATGGATTGTTTTAGGGCCGGTCTGATCCAGGATGTAGCCTTAATGAACATTTTGATCCATTTATAGTCTGCAAGGGGAAGGACCAGAAAACAGCCCAGGGCTGAGATCTGTACCTTTAGGCTCCTGGGTCTAATGCCATCATTATATCCTGTCACACTTCAGTGTTTGTGGGGAAGCGGGAGGGGGGGGGGGGGGGTGACACCACACCGAGCATAGGAAGGACAGGGGTGAGGGAATAAGGCCTGGAAACTAGGGAAAGAGCAGGACACCTCCGAGAGCAACCCTAATCAAAGTCCTGACTATCAGACAGGCTGTTCACCCACCTGAACAGCCTGCCGCTAATGTAAAAGTAGCCTGAAAAGGGACCGAACATTCAGATTCGTACCAGGAGCAAAATCTCTTTCAAATCTCCCTGTAAACTGGTGAGGAAACTTCCTTGGGACTCTGCTGTAAGGTAGATATTACTCTGACAGTCCCTGAATTTTGAGGATTTCCCTCTCAGGATTCAAGCTTTCAGGATTTCTGCATCTGGACCTTTCGATACAGAAGAGGGCCCTGGAGAAGAACAATATTTAATCTTAGATAAAGAGGTTCTGGGTCTTCCAGAAATAAATACTTCAGTATCGGGAACCAGCTGTGCTTTGGACAGAATTAAGTAATTTGAATGACACTGGTTGCTTTTAACCATATATTCTTCAGGACGGCCAGGATAAAAGGAAAAGGAGGAAATGAGCATGCTAGGCCCATATTCTATTCCTGAGCATCTCATCCCTTTTTTCTGGTATCCATAGGGACTTATATTCTAAAGAATCCTTCATTACAGGTTTTCTGGGAAAGCCCACGAAAGTAAAGCCTGTCTTCTCACTCTGGATAAAAGGATTTTTCCCACGGCACAAAGAAGCCAACCATGGTCCAGATGTTAATGGTAAGAAAGGATCTTTATTGTAGGTTTACTTTATTGCGTGAACCTGCAATAAAGATCCTTTCTTACCATTAACATTTGGACTGTGGTTGGCTCCTTTGCACCGTGGGAAAAATCCTTTTACTCTTTGAAAATTCGCAACTTCTTGGGGACTCCAGGTATCTCCGATAAGAAGATTTCCCTCCGTGGCTGCAGGTCCACCACCAACTGGGATTCCAGTATACATCTTGAGCTTCTACTAGAGTTGTGCCTACAGGTAGCACAACCACTAAAGGTGAGCCTTGTACTGGAACCATTTCTCTACCTATTTCAAAACGGTATTACCCTATGGTGCTGGATAAACAGCACAAATATAAGCCTGAGGATTTGCTCTCACTCTGGGAAGAATTGTTTGGTTGAGGCAGTAAGAATCAATTTCTGGAGAGAACAGACGTGAAACTGGCTCCAAAGAACTGTGGAGATGCAGAAGGTCATTAACCCCAAGATGTTCATAGCTTCCTATAATAAGCAGTGGCTCTTTCTCCAGAAGACTGATATTTTCCCCTGTATCATCTCATATTTGAGAATTGGCAGAAATGAGTGTTTGTCAAGAAAAATCTTCCTGGTGTCTGGAGAGAAATCTGATTTCTTGATGTTCACGATCCAACAATTCTCCAAAAATCCACAATTTATAGGTACTTTGGAGAATTGGAGTGGATTCTGACATCAAGAGAAAATTGTCCAAACTATGGAACTATGATGAGATCTCTTTCTCTGAGGAAGGCCAGGATCTCTACTACCAGGTTTCTGAAAAGTCACTGGGCAGAGGGTGCCCACAGAGAGGGCTCTGAGTGCCGCCCCTGGAACCAGCACCATAGGTTCGCCACCACTGATCTAGGCTGTTCTGACTTTTAGGAAATGTTGGGCGCACTGGTTATGTTAGTGCAGGTAGTGTTAACAAGCTCCGGACAGCCCAGACAGACTACCAGTAGAGAGGATCGTGTGATCTACCGACAAGAATGAGCAGCTCCCATAGTTTTGTTGTCCACCTGTAATGACCGGCGTCACGCACATGGAGGGAAAAGGGAAAGCCCTGCCCAAGGGAGAGGGAAAGGTGGTGACCCCTGACTCACCTTGCGGCTGGCACCTGACTGCCCTGACGTTCCTAGACGGGTTCCTCACCCGTGTGGCGATCACGTGCCTAAACCCTGGCTTTCCCTAGAATGAGCCCTAGATAGTGAACGGGCCGGTGGGATCGCTAGTCCGCACCACTGTCACTAAGAGGGAAACACCAGGGAGAGGACAGACAATACAGACAAACACATACACCCAGGTGGGCGACCACAGCAGACCACAAAGGTCCAACAAGGATCCGGAGGGTAACGTTCTGGACCAACTACCAGAGAACGCAGCAACACAGCTCCAGAGGGTCAGTATAGAAGTCCAGGCAGGAAGCTCTATATTTGGCAACCAGAGAAGTGTGAGAGGGGAATATAAGGAGGTTGGGAGTGCTGGACAAGGAACAGCTGAGGAGAAAGAGCTACGGATCCCTGAGTGAGCCAAAAAGGGTTGCAAAGCAAACCCAGAAAGCTACCATAAGGAAACAGCCCTATCTTACATAGAGCGTTCAGCCAACCGCTGCGACTTCCTGACCCCGGGTATAACGGAGTCAGGCGTGGTTCTTGACACCCTCGTGACACCACCACCTAGACACAAGTGGCCCCTTAATTACACCCCTGTCTCTGCCCAGACATTCAGCAGAAGGAAATCTGACATCATGGCGTCCATTATGTGTCCTGTCATTGACAGTCAGCTACTGTAATCTTCGTTTGCAGGGATGTCCTAATTGGGAAACCTGGACTACTACAGACTGGAACTGTATGGTCTTTAGGTTTTAGTATGGAGGTCTCCTGGTGAGCGCTTCAATCCTTTGCTATGGAGCGACATACTGCCCTAACTGCTGGTGTGATGATCGTGGGAGCCATCGCATACGACAGTCGGTGACCCCTAGTAGTGGTCCGAGGGGCACTAACAACTCAGGGATATGTGCAGGACATCCTGCTGCCACATGTATTCTTCTCATAGCACTTTTCAGCTGGACATGCTCGCCTGCGCACAGCGAGGCTTCTCCAGGAAGGTCTCCTCCTGCTTTATTACCTATAAAGCATTTATGGGAACAGCTGAAATGCGAGCTTCAGCAACCTATGAGTGTGCAGGATCTACAGGGTCAACTGTAACATCTGTGGGCAAATGTACCCTAGGATACCATACCGAACATGTATGTCTCCTTGCCCAACCGTATCTCATCCATCTTGTATCCGGGCTAGAGGCCGTATCTCATCTTGGACCCGGGCTAGAGGCCGTATCTCATCTTGGACCCGGGCTAGAGGCCGTATCTCATCTTGGACCCGGGCTAGAGGCCGTATCTCATCTTGGACCCGGGCTAGAGGCCGTATCTCATCTTGGACCCGGGCTAGAGGCCGTATCTCATCTTGGACCCGGGCTAGAGGCCGTATCTCATCTTGGTCCCGGGCTAGAGGCCGTATCTCATCTTGGACCGGGGCTAGAGGCCGTATCTCATCTTGGACCGGGGCTAGAGGCCGTATCTCATCTTGGACCGGGGCTAGAGGCCGTATCTCATCTTGGACCGGGGCTAGAGGCCGTATCTCATCTTGGACCGGGGCTAGAGGCCGTATCTCATCTTGGACCGGGGCTAGAGGGCGTATCTCATCTTGGACCCGGGCTAGAGGCCGTATCTCATCTTGGACCCGGGCTAGAGGCCGTATCTCATCTTGGACCCGGGCTAGAGGCCGTATCTCATCTTGGACCCGGGCTAGAGGCCGTATCTCATCTCGGACCCGGGCTAGAGGCCGTATCTCATCTCGGATCCGGGCTAGAGGCCGTATCTCATCTCGTCTCCAGGCTAGAAGCCGTATCTCATTTTGTCTCCAGGATAGAGGCAGCCCAACAGGGTCCTAAAATCTCCTTAGAATTTAACAATTTTCACCAATAAATGTCTCCATTTCTGTAATATTGGGATCCCTTACATTTATCATCATTACAGTCACACTGGGAAAGTTTCATCCCAACATCTCCTTCTTGGTGCAGGATTTTTGGTCAATGAGTGTATATACATATGGGCTCTTACCACTCATGTTCTCATAAAGCTCCTCACCTTTTCCTCCAGGAGAGTCTGTTGGACAGATGTGAGTCCTGACCCGGGGGACTCAAGCCTTCAGATGCTCCATGCTGCCTGCCAGGACCTTCTGATGACAAAGCCAGAGCTCAAATAGGGAAGCAACATCCCCGACATCAAACCTGATGGGAAGGGTCCCTTCAGCAGGACATGACCATCCCATACAGCCGATCTGAGAAGGTCTAGAAAGGGTCTGGGATGGGCTAGGGGACCCCTACCATGGAAGGTACTTGCCAGTCTAGACATGGGCTGGAAGGAGAGGAAACCCCCATACAACCCTAACAAAGATCCTACAATTTGATAGAACAGGAAAATTCCACTCAGGAATCCTCTCTGCACCTGTCCTCTGTAGACACAGGAAGAGCACTGGAGGCTGGAGCGGCCTATTGACTTCTCTGTGTTCTAGTCCCTACAGAAGACCAGAAGGACGACCTACATATGGTGCTGTCATGGAGAACGTCCTGGAAAAAGTTATCTGGAGTAGTGCATACAACACTTGAAGTAGAGAAATGCAGAAACCGCTGCTCTCCAGTATAATATTCATCCTTTTTAGCTTCTTTACTCCCTCCTCTGCAGCTCTGGTCTCTTCATTCTCTGTGGGTGGGCAGCAGCTCATCCCATGTGACCATCAAGCACCTGCATCTCCCAGGAGTGCGCTGCAGCCAGCTCTTCCTAAGCCCCTCTCCCCTCCCCCCGTGTAGAGATACAGCTATATACCTCCATGAATATACAAGTAGGGATGAATGAAAGGAGTCTGCACTGCTTCTCCACGAGATGACTGCACCGGCACTGACAGGAGGAGGGAGCAGAGAAGATACTGAGCATGTGTCCATCCCTGAATGCAGAAGAAGGTGGACCAGAAACCTAGTCACAGAAGAAACAGCAGGGGGCGCTACCAGATGGAAGATGTACTGTACATATTATTACTGCATGTACATAGTAATAAAACCTCATCAGAAATGCCCCATTCACTGCACTGTGATACTTGTTATGTAATAACCCCTTTAATTATCATGACAACCACAAATGACCCAACAACAGTCATCGTCTGAGCCTAATGGCTGCAGTTCTCCCAGAGGCTGGACCTAGATATTAGATGGCGGCTCACAGCCAATAGCCTTGTACACATGCATCCTCAGCACGGCCGGACATGCTGCAGGTGGTTTCCGTGGAGATCGGCTTCTACCAGACGCGTCCAGACTCGTTCCTCTCGGAGACATAAACCTATTGGTTCCTTATTCCCACCAGTGGTCTCCATAGCCAGAGACTTGTAGGAAGAAGCAGAGAACATGGAGCGTCTGTGGTCGGCTGTAATCCCACCATCTCCAGCTCATTACACCAGTATAAACCAGTATAAACCTATAAAATTACTGGATAAAACAAGGCGTCCTCCTACAGAGGAGGAGACATCTCCATTACCTGACCGTCCTGTGGAAGAAGAGGACGCGGACATCTCTCTGGTGTTGTCCTCTGACTGGATCTCTCTGCAGGAGACACAGAGACTGGACTCAGACTTTACAGACAGAGAATTCCAGGACATTTGTATTTAGTCCTGTCCGTTACCTGGAGATGTGAGGGGCTGGTCCTCCTCCATCTTGACCTCCTTGTACAGACCCTTGTGTCCTTCTAAATACTCCCACTCCTCCATGGAGAAATAGACAGCGACATCCTGACACCTTATAGGAACCTGACAACACAATGACACCGTCATCACCCAGACCCCTCCAGTGCTGTGACTGTATAATGTCCCAGCATTCCCGGCGGTGTCACCTCTCCAGTCAGCAGCTCCATCATCTTGTGGACAACTTCTAGGATCTTCTCATTTTTCTTCTCATGTATCAGATTACTAGACGTCTTCTTCACCGTGGAGTAATCCTGTTCATGGAAGACACAATAATAAATGTCACAATGTACATTTCAGAGTCCATCACTTCTACAGCCATGTCCACCTGTAATTACCATAGATAATGATGTAATGTGACATCATCAGAACCTCTCACCTCTCCAGTCACATCCCCTGTAATTACCATAGATAATGGTGTAATGTGACATCATCAGAACCTCTCACCTCTCCAGTCACATCACCTGTAATTACCATAGATAATGGTGTAATGTGACATCATCAGAACCTCTCACCTCTCCAGTCACATCCCCTGTAATTACCATAGATAATGATGTAATGTGACATCATCAGAACCTCTCACCTCTCCAGTCACATCCCCTGTAATTACCATAGATAATGATGTAATGTGACATCATCAGAACCTCTCACCTCTCCAGTCACATCCCCTGTAATTACCATAGATAATGATGTAATGCGACATCATCAGAACCTCTCACCTCTCCAGTCACATCCCCTGTAATTACCATAGATAATGATGTAATGTGACATCATCAGAACCTCTCACCTCTCCAGTCACATCCCCTGTAATTACCATAGATAATGGTGTAATGTGACATCATCAGAACCTCTCTCCAGTCACATCCCCTGTAATTACCATAGATAATGGTGTAATGTGACATCATCAGAACCTCTCACCTCTCCAGTCACATCCCCTGTAATTACCATAGATAACAGTGTAATGTGACATCATCAGAACCTCTCTCCAGTCACATCCCCTGTAATTACCATAGATAATGGTGTAATGTGACATCATCAGAACCTCTCACCTCTCCAGTCACATCACCTGTAATTACCATAGATAACGATGTAATGTGACATCATCAGAACCTCTCACCTCTCCAGTCACATCCCCTGTAATTACCATAGATAATGGTGTAATGTGACATCATCAGAACCTCTCACCTCTCCAGTCACATCCCCTGTAATTACCATAGATAACAGTGTAATGTGACATCATCAGAACCTCTCACCTCTCCAGTCACATCACCTGTAATTACCATAGATAATGGTGTAATGTGACATCATCAGAACCTCTCTCCAGTCACATCCCCTGTAATTACCATAGATAATGGTGTAATGTGACATCATCAGAACCTCTCACCTCTCCAGTCACATCACCTGTAATTACCATAGATAACGATGTAATGTGACATCATCAGAACCTCTCACCTCTCCAGTCACATCCCCTGTAATTACCATAGATAATGGTGTAATGTGACATCATCAGAACCTCTCACCTCTCCAGTCACATCCCCTGTAATTACCATAGATAACAGTGTAATGTGACATCATCAGAACCTCTCACCTCTCCAGTCACATCACCTGTAATTACCATAGATAATGGTGTAATGTGACATCATCAGAACCTCTCACCTCTCCAGTCACATCACCTGTAATTACCATAGATAATGGTGTAATGTGACATCATCAGAACCTCTCACCTCTCCAGTCACATCCCCTGTAATTACCATAGATAATGATGTAATGTGACATCATCAGAACCTCTCACCTCTCCAGTCACATCACCTGTAATTACCATAGATAATGATGTAATGTGACATCATCAGAACCTCTCACCTCTCCAGTCACATCCCCTGTAATTACCATAGATAACGATGTAATGTGACATCATCAGAACCTCTCACCTCTCCAGTCACATCCCCTGTAATTACCATAGATAATGATGTAATGTGACATCATCAGAACCTCTCACCTCTCCAGTCACATCCCCTGTAATTACCATAGATAATGGTGTAATGTGACATCATCAGAACCTCTCACCTCTCCAGTAAGCAGGAAGAGTATCTCTAGGGTAAGATCTAATATCCTCTCCGCCATCTTGTCCCGGTCTCCATCCATTATCTGGTACTGATGATGTCATCGGACAATCCTATATCACAGGAACCTGAATGGAAGAAGAGGAGTCAATGTAGAATCCGCATGAAATCCCATAGAAATGCTTATAATGACCGGAGATGATGAGGGACATTTGGGAGAAATCAGAGGAGATGAGGTCTTCTCTCTATTGTCTGGACTGAGGACTGGAAGATCTCGTCAGGGCAGTTCCTCCATGTCAGGAGAGCAGCGCATGCGCAGTATGTCAGTGCGGCCTGTGACGAACATAATAGACTGCACTACTGAAGCAACGACTGCCTCGGACATAATAGACTGCACTACTGAAGCATCGACTGCGACGGACATAATAGACTGCACTACTGAAGCATCGACTGCGACGGACATAATAGACTGCACTACTGAAGCATCGACTGCGACGGACATAATAGACTGCACTACTGAAGCACCAGCTGTGACAGACATCATACACTGCACTACTGAAGCACCAGCTGTGACAGACATCACACACTGCACTACTGAAGCATCAGCTGTGACAGACATCATACACTGCACTACTGAAGCGTCAACTGCCACAATACACTGCACTACTGAAGCGTCAACTGCTACAATACACTGCACTACTGAAGCGTCAACTGCCACAATACACTGCACTACTGAAGCATCAACTGCCACAATACACTGCACTACTGAAGCGTCAACTGCCACAATACACTGCACTACTGAAGCGTCAACTGCCACAATGCACTGCACTACTGAAGCATCGACTGCCACAATACACTGCACTACTGAAGAGTCAACTGCCACAATACACTGCACTACTGAAGCACCAGCTGTGACAGACATCATACACTGCACTACTGAAGCACCAGCTGTGACAGACATCACACACTGCACTACTGAAGCACCAGCTGTGACAGACATCATACACTGCACTACTGAAGCACCAGCTGTGACAGACATCACACACTGCACTACTGAAGCACCAGCTGTGACAGACATCATACACTGCACTACTGAAGCGTCAACTGCCACAATACACTGCACTACTGAAGCATCAACTGCCACAATACACTGCACTACTGAAGCATCAACTGCCACAATACACTGCACTACTGAAGCATCGACTGCCACAATACACTGCACTACTGAAGCATCAACTGCCACAATACACTGCACTACTGAAGCATCAACTGCCACAATACACTGCACTACTGAAGCATCGACTGCCACAATACACTGCACTACTGAAGCATCAACTGCCACAATACACTGCACTACTGAAGCGTCAACTGCCACAATACACTGCACTACTGAAGCGTCAACTGCCACAATACACTGCACTACTGAAGCGTCAACTGCCACAATACACTGCACTACTGAAGCATCAACTGCCACAATACACTGCACTACTGAAGCGTCAACTGCCACAATACACTGCACTACTGAAGCGTCAACTGCCACAATACACTGCACTACTGAAGCGTCAACTGCCACAATACACTGCACTACTGAAGCGTCAACTGCCACAATGCACTGCACTACTGAAGCATCAACTGTCACAATACACTGCACTACTGAAGCATCGACTGCCACAATACACTGCACTACTGAAGAGTCAACTGCCACAATACACTGCACTACTGAAGCACCAGCTGTGACAGACATCATACACTGCACTACTGAAGCACCAGCTGTGACAGACATCACACACTGCACTACTGAAGCACCAGCTGTGACAGACATCATACACTGCACTACTGAAGCACCAGCTGTGACAGACATCACACACTGCACTACTGAAGCACCAGCTGTGACAGACATCATACACTGCACTACTGAAGCGTCAACTGCCACAATACACTGCACTACTGAAGCATCAACTGCCACAATACACTGCACTACTGAAGCATCGACTGCCACAATACACTGCACTACTGAAGCATCAACTGCCACAATACACTGCACTACTGAAGCGTCAACTGTGACAGACATCACACACTGCACTACTGAAGCGTCAACTGCCACAATACACTGCACTACTGAAGCGTCAACTGCCACAATACACTGCACTACTGAAGCATCGACTGCCACAATACACTGCACTACTGAAGCGTCAACTGCCACAATACACTGCACTACTGAAGCATCGACTGCCACAATACACTGCACTACTGAAGCATCAACTGCCACAATACACTGCACTACTGAAGCGTCAACTGTGACAGACATCACACACTGCACTACTGAAGCGTCAACTGCCACAATACACTGCACTACTGAAGCGTCAACTGCCACAATACACTGCACTACTGAAGCATCGACTGCCACAATACACTGCACTACTGAAGCATCAACTGACATCACACACTGCACTACTGAAGCACCAGCTGTGACAGACATCACACACTGCACTACTGACTGCGGCCCCCGGCTCCCCGGTACCTGCTCCTCCTCATGCCGGGGCTCTCCCTCCCGCTGTCCGGACATCAGAGCCTCTTTACAGGACGTTTCCAGCAGAACTTCCTCTTTCCCTCAGGTTCCTCGAGGTTTCCTCTCCCAGCATGCTTTGCGGTGTGACGTCACAGGGCTGGCCCCGCCCGGCACACTGGTCAGTCAGCACTAGCCCCGCCCCCTACACCTCCGGCGGCCATGTTAGTACACCCAGACATGGCTCCTGCTCCTCTCCTCACATCACTGAGGGCCACAGGCGCTTCCTCACCATCTCCAGAGCCCCAAACACTGGGAGCGGCCAGCACAGCCGTATCTAAGCCTCTCATGTGAGATACAGCCTGCTGAGCCTGGATCACAGCTTCTCTTGTGTGATACTGTCTGGTGGGCTGTGTATCTAATCCTCTCCTGTGTGATACTGTCTGCTGAGCTGTGTATCTAATCCTCTCCTGTGTGATACTGTCTGCTGAGCTGTGTATCTAATCCTATCCTGTGTGATACTGTCTGCTGAGCTGTGTATCTAATCCTGTCCTGTGTGATACTGTCTGCTGAGCTGTGTATCTAATCCTATCCTGTGTGATACTGTCTGCTGAGCTGTGTATCTAATCCTCTCCTGTGTGATACTGCCTGCTGAGCTGTGTATCTAATCCTATCCTGTGTGATACTGCCTGCTGAGCTGTGTATCTAATCCTATCCTGTGTGATACTGCCTGCTGAGCTGTGTATCTAATCCTATCCTGTGTGATACTGCCTGCTGAGCTGTGTATCTAATCCTATCCTGTGTGATACTGCCTGCTGAGCTGTGTATCTAATCCTATCCTGTGTGATACTGCCTGCTGAGCTGTGTATCTAATCCTGTCCTGTGTGATACTGTCTGCTGAGCTGTGTATCTAATCCTATCCTGTG
The DNA here is from genome assembly GCF_905171765.1 of Bufo bufo. NCBI lineage: Eukaryota > Metazoa > Chordata > Amphibia > Anura > Bufonidae > Bufo > Bufo bufo. Next base: position 558,791,136 of record NC_053393.1, on the reverse strand, counting down.
TGATACTGTCTGCTGAGCTGTGTATCTAATCCTATCCTGTGTGATACTGTCTGCTGAGCTGTGTATCTAATCCTGTCCTGTGTGATACTGTCTGCTGAGATGTGTATCTAATCCTATCCTGTGTGATACTGTCTGCTGAGCTGTGTATCTAATCCTATCCTGTGTGATACTGTCTGCTGAGCTGTGTATCTAATCCTGTCCTGTGTGATACAGTCTGCTGAGCTGTGTATCTAATTCTATACTGTGTGATAGTCTGCTGAGCTGTGTATCTAATCCTATCCTGTGTGATACTGTCTGCTGAGCTGTGTATCTAATCCTATCCTGTGTGATACTGTCTGCTGAGCTGTGTATCTAATCCTATCCTGTGTGATACTGTCTGCTGAGCTGTGTATCTAATCCTATCCTGTGTGATACTGTCTGCTGAGCTGTGTATCTAATCCTATCCCGTGTGATACTGTCTGCTGAGCGGTGTATCTAATCCTATCCTGTGTGATACTCCCTTCTGAGCTGTGTATCTAATCCTATCCTGTGTGATACTGTCTGCTGAGCTGTGTATCTAATCCTATCCTGTGTGATACTTCCTGCTGAGCTGTGTATCTAATCCTACAGTGTGATACTGTCTGCTGAGCTGTGTATCTAATCCTATCCTGTGTGATACTCCCTGCTGAGCTGTGTATGTAATCTTATCCTGTGTGATACTGTCTGCTGAGCTGTGTATCTAATCCTATCCTGTGTGATACTGTCTGCTGAGCTGTGTATCTAATCCTATCCTGTGTGATACTTCCTGCTGAGCTGTGTATCTAATCCTCTGTTCTGTGATACAGGAGGAGCTGATCACATGGTACAGTCCCCCCCGTCCCCTCATTGGTATAGTCCTCACCCGCCGGTCCCTTCTTTCACCCTAGTGTTAGGTTTGCCCGTTTCTGGCGGGGGAACATCCTGCCGGATCCGGACTAACGCTCGCACACGTCTGCTTCCGGAAGTCTGGCCCGGCCCCATTCATTATAACGGGGACGGGCGGGAGATGCGGCCGCAGCACGGGAAACATGCCGAGAGGCGGCCGGACAGAAACCGCCTGCTGGTCAGTGGAGGAGACCCCTTTACATGCAGCGATCTCCTCCACAGTACGGGCAGCAGGGATCGGTGATGTTGCTCTTCGTCTCCATACAGAACCATTTCTTGCTCTTTGTACAGCAGGATCTGCTGCCGCTAAGAAGGATTGCGGCGTCATGAGAAACAATCCGCGCGTTGTGCTCAGTTATCCGGTAGTCGAGGGCACATTTACAATGGCCGGTTATTGCTGACGAGGGCTCATTAGCCATAATTTGCCCGAACCAAGGGGCCTAAGGCTGATGTTGTCCATCTGTCGGTCGCCCCATCGCCAATAAAGCCCAAACCAGACAGCACCAGTAACAGGTAAACCAGGAGCCATCAGCACCGAACCAGTAACAGGGGACACGGTGCAGGGAAATCAGAGTAATGAGGGGGTGCAGGTCACCGTGGAGCCCCCAACTATTCTCTGTGAAGGAAAAGCTGACCCAAGGGGAACCGCAGCAGTGTAGCATGGTCCATGACCTTAGGGAGGCGAACAAGATGATCTCTGATGTACAGAACCCCCACACCTTACTTCACCAAGTGCCACCGACTTCTTCTTCTTCTCCAGTGGTTGACGTGGCCAGAGGTTTTTCCTTCCTGCCCCTGGAGGAGACCGGTCACTAATTGCTGGAGCAGCCGACCTCAGGGTGCAGCAATGTCACCATTCGCCTTCTCAGAAGAAATGTCCCAGGTTCTGGGGGTGTGAAGATCACATTACCCTACAACACAACTTCTGCAGTATCTCCCCGAGACCCCAGACAGAAGGGAGGCCATATGCAGAGTACCAGTACCCACTACAGTATATCACTAAGGGCCGTGTGGGCTCCTGCTGGGAATGGACCCCCAGTGCCTCTAGCTGCAGGTTCTGTACAAGGCTCTGACCTCACGGGGACAAAAAGGTCTACTGACACGGACAGGACAGACTTTCAGCTCCAGCCTCAGCTTTACCTGACTACAATACATGGACAAGAGGTAATAACCGAACTCCATGGAAAAACCTCCGACCGTTAGGTTACTACTCCTAACATCCACAGACACAATAATTAGGGCTTCTCCTTCACATGTGAGAGATGTAACCGCAGCAGCCACACCGGAATACAAGGCGACTGACATAGTCCTGGACCAGCCGCTGACAATCCAAATTTCATAAGTAGTCGAGGAAATGAGAACCAAACACATCTCCGCTGCCAGGTGGACACAGTACGAGGTGGCAATACCAACGCCGTCAGGAAGAACCATCAGACAAGGTCTGGGTTAGATGACCAGATAATCAGCATTATTGTATTGAATTGCTGAAAATTGAAAAGCAGGAGCTGGAGAAACTCCAATCGCTAACTTAGAATTTTTGGTAGATGGATCCCGGTACCACCATGAAGGAAGTCCATGGACTGGGTAGGCAGTCACTACCCTACCCTCCTGCTTAGCATAGAAAGCATAGCTACAGGTATTCACTGCAACATGTACAATGGCTCAAGTTCTCACAGCTAATACATACACACACTGCAGATAGGTCTTTGGGGTGGCAGAAGACTATGGTCCTATCTGGAAGAGCAGAGACTTTGTGTAATCAGCAGATAAACCCATTAAAACTGTAGAGTCTCTTGGGGTACTGATCATCAAGGTATAAACTCCCGAGGCAGGGGGTAATGCCTTTGCTGACGCAGCAGCCTGAGCAGCCACTCTGAAGCCCTAATGGAGGCCTACTGAGGAACCAAGTCCGACTGATATCTCTTTACTGGACAAGGCAGTAGATGTCTGGTTGTGTAGAGTGGAAGCAGCAGTACAGTTTGGAACATGATGGACAAGGGAGGACATGTGGGGGAGTAGAAGTGGCAGCAGCACAGTATGGGACCTGACGGACAAGACTGGAGATGCACAGCTGTGTAGGGGTAGTAGTAGCAGCAGTACAGTATGGAACATGATGGACAAGCATCGTCCTGCTGTGATTGAGATGATGAGTAAGCAGTCCCATCCACAGTCATCCTTTTTCTATGCTGTAACATGCGGCCACCTACCAGAGGTGAGGGAGAGCTGTGACCTGTTACTACAGGCCGGACGGCTGGTGCTGACAGTGCTGCTGCTACCTCCACTACAGCCACCCACATTCTCACTGGTGAATGACATGGTACGGCCACCATTGCACCTTTACTGGTTATTCCAACCACAAGGCCCACAGCTAACTGCCAGACGTTAGAGGAGATCTCCTGCCTGTACAAGTCATTCCTTCCTCATCCATTGGCCACAGCTCTATTTCGGGACTCTTTCGCATGCCAGAAAATCTTCATGGGCGTAGAGGACCCAATTCATATATAAACTGGGTTGTATTAACCATCTGCCAATGTACGGCCTACCACCCACCTAAAACCTCAGTCTCAATTACTTTCTGGACCCAGGAGCCGGAAGTGGCCGCACAGCGCTGAGATGCCTATAGGTCCAGTGTTCTCCTAATTCAGCAAACCCTAATTCAGGTACATTTTCCGGAAAAAGGGGAGAGGTGAAGGGGCAGTGGACTATTTTTGATGAGCACGGATATTTATCTCAAGTGGAGAAGCCAGAGCCACCCTTTGCCTTCTTTGAAACAATCCACAGTTTAACAAGTCCGGACACCATTTTTGTATCTTTCTTCTCTTCATACTGAGCAGAAGAATGTCTGCACCTTTTTACAGCTGACTGATTGCAAGAACTGAAGACTACGTTTGTTGTTCTGTCAAAAAGCCGTCTACTCTGCTTGGTTTAATACGGTTGCCGACTCTCTGGGGGGTGCCAGAAGCAATGAGCACTTCCATCAATACAGACAGAAGAGCTCATTGCTGGAGCGCAGGGAGCTGGGTCCTGTCACTCACCGCTCAGCTCCCCGCGCTCCTCCCCTCCCTCAGGCCGGCATCGCACAGAATGGTGAAGCAGGAAGACTTCTCCCCGCTCCACCATTCAGCCTGCAGACACAGATCGCGCTGCCGGCCGGTGTGGGTGGGGCCTGCAGCCTGGAAATCTGCATAATCTCCACCCACACCGTGCTGCAGAGCAATCTGTTCCTAAAGGGAAGAGAGGTATGTGAGCTTCAGGAACGGGACAAGGTGAGTAGTTACTGTGAGTTATTTTTTTTAATACAGAGGGCTTTAATGCTATGGAGGGGGCACAGAGGGCATTACTACTATGGAGGGGGCACAGAGGGCATTACTACTATGGAGGGGGCACAGAGGGCATTACTATGGAGGGTTCACAGCGGGCATTACTACTATGGAGGGGGGCACAGAAGACTATTACTATGGAGAGGGGGCAGAGTATTTTATTACTATAGAGGGGGCACAGAGTATTTTATTACTATAGAGGGGGCACAGAGTATTTTATTACTATAGAGGGGGCACAGAGCCTGGGATTAAGGTTATTATTATTCCCCAGATGTCCCTTACCATTTCCTGCAAATGAGTCCAAAGGGTCTGGGAATGTTTATAACTTCATAACCCAGATAGTAAACCCAAGACTGAAGTAGTTAAAAGGGTTTTCCAATATGTCCATTATATAATTCATGGACGATCATGGTTACTGGTTTCCCTAACGTCATGGCAAAAAGTCACATGACACAAGGGGATCCAGTCTCTGCCGCGGCCAGTGTCGGCTGTGGCAATGCCAAACCAGATGAGCCCAGCTGGGCATTGCAGGTTGGAAGAGAAGGAGCGGAGAGCCAGCGCCAGGAAGCAGGTAAGTAATCTTCCCTTTACAGATCCAGTAAAGTGGGGGAGTTTGCCAAAGCCCCTCATTCTTGCACAACACCTTTAAAGGGGTATTCTCATGACGCCGTTTAATACTTACCTGCTCCCGGCGCGCTGTCCACTTCCTGGTTTCGGCACACGGCGGGCTCCATCTTGATTGATGTCTTTACCCGGCTGGGCCGCGCGCTGTACTGAACGCGCACGCCGAGACCGCGCATGCGCCCTAGTGACTTCTTCCTGGCAAGTATACTATACTGGCCAGGAAGAAATCACCATAGCGCATGCGCGGTCTCGGCGTGCGCGTTCAGTACGGCGCGCGGCCGGCCGGGAGAAGATAAGAAGTCGTCTGCGCACGCGCGGCCACCGCGATTCCTGAGAAGAGCGGTGGCCATAACCAGGGGAGACGGAAGACAACAGTCAGGCAAGTATAGGTTTATTTTCTTCTAAGGGGTGGGAATTTGTTAATTAACCCCTTAAGGACCCAGGACGTACCGGTACGCCCTATTTCCCGAGTCCTTAAGGACCCAGGACGTACTTGTACGTCCTGACTTAAAATCTGTATTCCGGCGCCCCAGGGGTTAATTGGAACGGGATTTCGGCTGAAATCATTCAGCCGGCATCCCGTAACAATGCAGGGGGGGGTCATTTGACCCCCCCCGTATCGGCGATCGCAGCAAACCGCAGGTCAATTCAGACATGCGGTTTGCTGCGCTTTTTGCAGTTTCTGATCGCCGCGGTCCCTGACCGCGGAGATCAGAAACTTTAGAGTGGCTAAAATAAATATTTTTCACGCACCCCTGCACGATTTTATGCCGGAGGGTGGTGCGGGGGGGGGGGGGGGGGGGGGGGGGGGGGTGTCGCATGCGGTGGGGGCGTTGCGGGAGGCGGGCGGTGCGGCAGGCGGGATCGCGATCCCCCGCCCGCCTCCCCATGAATGATCGTTGGCTTCTAGTGGTTATACCAGGGTGCCAGCACATTACTGGCACCCTGGTATAAACGGCTGACATCTGTGCAGATGTCAGCCGTTTAACCCTTTCCATACCGCGGTCCGTACGGACCGCTGTATGGAAAAAGTTAACTGTCATCGGTCAGGGAGCTCCCTCCCTCTCTATCGGGGGGCTGCTGTGCCTTTGCAGCCCCCGGATGGAGAGGGAGAGAGCCCCCCTCAGCCCCGTGCTTACCCTTCCCCGTCTGCGAAGTTCTGAGCAGACGGGGAAGGTTCCCATGGCAACAGGACGCCTGCTCAGGCGTCCTGCTGTCCATGGTGCTGAACAGATCTGTGCTAAAAGCATAGATCTGTTCAGTGTAAGTAAAATACAGTACAGAACAATACATATTGTACTGTACTGTATTATACAGACATCAGACCCACTGGATCTTCAAGAACCAAGTGGGTCTGGGTCACAAAAATGTAAAAAAAAGTGAAAAAAGTTAAGATAAAAAAAAAAACATTTATCACTGAATAAAAATTAAAAAAATAAAATACACTACACATATTAGGTATCGCCGTGTCCGTAACGACCTGATCTATAAAACGGTCATGTTACTTTCTCCGCACGGTGAACGCCATAAAAATAAAAAAATAAAAACTATGAGAAAATTGAAATTTTGCCCACCTTACTTCCCAAAAAAGGTAATAAAAGTGATCAAAAAAGTTGCATGTGCGCCAAAATAGTACCAATCAAACCGTCATCTCATCCCGCAAAAAATCATACCCTACTCAAGATAATCGCCCAAAAACTGAAAAAACTATGGCTCTTAGACTATGGAAACACTAAAACATGATTTTTTTTGTTTCAAAAATGAAATCATTGTGTAAAACTTACATAAATAAAATAAAAAGTATACATATTAGGTATCGCCGCGTCCGTATCGACCGGCTCTATAAAAATATCACATGACCTAACCCCTCAGGTGACCACCGTAAAAAAACAAAAACGGTGTAAAAAAAGCCATTTTTTGCCATCTTACGTCACAAAAAGTGTAATAGCGAGCGATCAAAAAGTTATATGCACCCCAAAATAGTGCCAATCAAACCGTCATCTCCTCCCACAAAAAATGAGACCCTACTCATGATAATCGCCCAAAAACTGAAAAAACTATGGCTCTTAGACTATGGAGACACTAAAACATTTTTTTGGTTTTAAAAATGAAGTTATTGTATAAAACTTACATAAATAAAAAAAATTGTATACATATTAGGTATCGCCGCGTCCGTGACAACCTGCTTTATAAAATTACCACATGAAAAAACCTGTCAGATGAATGTTGTAAATAAAAAAAACGTGGCAAAAAAGCTATTTCTTGTTACCTTGCTGCACAAAAAGTGTAATATAGAGCAACCAAAAATCATATGTACCCTAAACTAGTACCAACAATACTGCCACCCTATCCCGTAGTTTCTAAAATGGAGTCACTTTTTTGGAGTTTCTACTCTCGGGGGGCATCAGGGGGGGGGCTTCAAATGGGACATGGTGTAAAAAAAAACAGTCCAGCAAAACCTGCCTTCCAAAAACCGTATGGCATTCCTTTCCTTCTGCGCCCTGCCGTGTGCCCGTACAGCGGTTTACAACCACATATGGGGTGTTTCTGTAAACTACAGAATAAGGGCCATAAATAATGAGTTTTGTTTGGCTGTTAACCCTTGCTTTGTAACTGGAAAAAAATATTAAAATGGAAAATCTGCCAAAAATGTGAAATTTTGAAATTGTGTCTCTATTTTCCATTAAATCTTGTGCAACACCTAAAGGGTTAACAAAGTTTGTAAAATCAGTTTTAAATAGCTTGAGGGGTGTAGTTTCTTAGATGGGGTCACTTTTATGGAATTTCTAATCTAGGGGTGCATCAGGGGGGCTTCAAATGGGACATGGTGTCAAAAAACCAGTCCAGCAAAATCTGGCTTCCAAAAACCAAACCGCGCACCTTTCACTCTACGCCCTACTGTGTGCCCGTACAGTAGTTTACGGCCACATATGGGGTGTTTCTGTAAACGGCAGAGTCAGGGCAATAAAGATACAATCTTGTTTGGCTGTTAACCCTTGCTTTGTTAGTGGAAAAAATGGGTTAAAATTGAAAATTAGGCAAAAAAATGAAATTCTCAAATTTTATCCCCATTTGCCAATAACTCTTGTGCAACACCTAAAGGGTTAACGACGTATGTAAAATCAGTTTTGAATACCTTGAGGGGTGTAGTTTCTTAGATGGGGTCACTTTTAGGGAGTTTCTCCTCTAGGGGTGCATCAGGGGGCTTCAAATGGGACATGGTGTCAAAAAACCAGTCCATAAAAATCAGCCTTCCAAAAACCAAACGGCGCACCTTTCACTCTACGCCCCGCTGTGTGGCCGTACAGTAGTTTACGGACACATATTGGGTGTTTCTGTAAACGGCAGAGTCAGGGCAATAAAGATACAGTCTTGTTTGGCTGTTAACCCTTGCTTTGTTAGTGGAAAAAATGGGTTAAAATGAAAAATTTGACAAAAATATGAAATTCTCAAATTTCCTCCCCATTTGCCAATAACTCTTGTGCAACACCTAAAGGGTTAACAATGTATGCAAAATCAGTTTTGAATACCTTGAGGGGTGTAGTTTCTTAGATGGGGTCATTTTTGGGTGGTTTCTATTATGTAAGCTTCGCAAAGTGACTTCAGACCTGAACTGGTCGCTAAAAATTGAGTTTTTGTAAATTTCTGAAAAATTTCAAGATTTGCTTCTAAACTTCTAAGCCTTATAACATCCCCAAAAAATAAAATATCATTCCCAAAACAATTCAAACATGAAGTAGACATATGGGGAATGTAAAGTCATCACAATTTTTTGGGGTATTACTATGTATTACAGAAGTAGAGAAACTGAAACTTTGAAATTTGCTAATTGTTTTCAAATTTTTGGTAAATTAGGTATTTTTTTGTGCAAAATAAATAATTTTTTTTACTTCATTTTACCAGTGTCATGAAGTACAATATGTGACGAAAAAACTATCTCAGAATGGCCTGGATAAGTCAAAGCGTTTTAAAGTTATGAGCACTTAAAGTGACACTGGTCAGATTTGCAAAAAATGGCCTGGTCCTTAAGGTGAAAATGAGCCCGGTCCTTAAGGGGTTAAATATATTTAGAAAAATGATCACTGTTAAATCATTAACAGATTTAACAGAGATCATTAAGATGATAATACCCCTTTAAGATCTACAATTATAACCGCTGTAACTACACTTCTGAATATACTGATTTTCTTTTAATTCCTGCTTCAATATATATGCAATATTTTTATAACAAAGCAGAGTCTTCTCGCTATAAATGATAGCAAGAAAAAAATATGGAAATTCATGGCATATTTTACTGGAAGGATTCAGAATTGGTTGTTCCTGGTGTGAATTCTCTGATGTTGAACAAGAGATGATTTCCGAATATAACATTTGCCACATTCTGAACATCAATACGGCTTCTCTTCTGTGTGACTTCTCTGATGTCTATTTAGACTTGATTTCTCAGTATAACATTTGCCACATTCTGAACACGAAAATGGCTTTTCTCCTGTGTGAATTTTCTGATGTTTTTCAAGATTTGTTTTTCTAGTAAAACATTTTCCACATTCTGAGCACAAAAACTGCTTATCTCCTGTGTGAATTCTCTGATGGTTCTTAAGAGATGATTTCTCAGTAAAAGTTTTCCTACATTCTGAACATGAATATGGCTTGTCCCCTGTGTGAATTCTCTGGTGGCTCTGAAGATGGAATTTCTGAGTAAAAGATTTGCCACATTCTGAACATGAAAACGGCTTCTCGCCTGTGTGAATTTTCTGATGGTTTTTAAGATGTGTTTTTACAGTAAAACATTTTCCACATTCTGAACATGAAAACGGCTTTTCTCCTGTGTGAATTTTCTGATGGTTTTTAAGATATGCTTTTCTAGTAAAACATTTTCCACATTCTGAACATGAAAACGGCTTTTCTCCTGTGTGAATTTTCTGATGGTTTTTAAGATGTGTTTTTCTAGTAAAACATTTTCCACATTCTGAACATGAAAACGGCTTCTCTCCTGTGTGAATTCTCTGATGTCTTTCAAGATGTCTTTTTCTAGTAAAACATTTTCCACATTCTGAGCAAGAAAATGGCTTATCTCCTGTGTGAATTTTCTGATGGCTCTTAAGAGATGATTTCTCAGTAATAGATTTCCTACATTCTGAACATGAATACATCTTGTCCCCTGTGTGAAGTCTCTGGTGGTTGTGAAGACGTGATTTCTGAGTAAAAGATTTTCCACATTCTGAACATGAATACGGTTTCTCTCCTGTGTGAATTCTTTGATGTAGAAGAAGAACTGACTTTTTAGTAAAGGATTTCGCACATTCTGAACACAAAAACAGCTTATCTCCTGTGTGAATTCTATGAAGGCTGTCAAGACTTGATTTATCAGTAAAAGATTTCCTACATTCCAAACATGAAAACGGCTTCTCTCCTGTGTGAATTCGCCGATGGGTTTCAAGATGTGTTTTTTTCGTAAAACATTTTCCACATTCCGAACATGAAAACGGCTTCTCTCCTGTGTGAATTCTCTGATGGTTTTGAAGATGTGATTTGTTAATAAAACGTTTCCCATAGTCTGAACAGGAATACAGCTTCTCACCTATGTGATGTCTTTGATGGTGAAGAAGGCCTGATTTCCAAGTAAAACTTTTGCCACATTCTGAGCATGAATACAGCTTTTTCTGAGCTCTTTGGGTTCCAGAACATCTTCTGCGAGTTTCATTCTGAGTAAGAGTATGTGATGAATTAGAAGATTGGACTTGTTTTAAAGGATGAGATGATAGATTTTTGCTGTGAAGGTCTGAGGGTACATCTAGGATAATGGCACGCTCTTCATATGTATCTGATATGACACATGGATCATCTGCATTATAATATGTAGATATGAGATGTTTCTCCAAGCTCCCAGTACGGTCATCTACCAAGAACAAAACATTTTTTTTAATTATTTTTGAAAATTATTAAAGGCAGCTATCAAAATTCATAACTGACGAGAGGCTAGAGGGGGCTGTCCAATTGTGTCATGTGACCCCACACCTAAAAACATAATGGCCCTAAGGACAGTCCTGATCAAATGTTTAAGACCACTTGAAAAATGGCAAAAAATCATATTTTACATTGTTGGATCTTAACAAGGTTCCAAGTAGAGCTTCAACATGCAATAAGAAGAAATGGGAGCGAGAGCAAACATTTTTTGAGCATTCAATTAATTTAAAATAACGATTAAACTGAAACAGGCTGTTTTTCAGCTGATCCAAAATTTTGGACCACATGCCTTTAAAGGGCCAAATCTGTGCAAAGATGTGGATTCATTGTCATTTTCTGTCAGGTAGTCACACGTTGTGATGGCAAAGGCAAAAAAACTCTCCCTTTTTGAACGTGGTCGGGTTGTTGAACTGCATAAGCAGGGTCTCTCACAGCGCGCCATCGCTGCTGAGGTGGGACGCAGTAAGACAGTCATTTGGAATTTCTTAAATGATCCTGAGGGTTATGGAACAAAAAAGTCAAGTGGAAGACCCAAAAAAATGTAATCAGCACTGAGCCGGAGGATCCAATTGGCTGTCAGTCAAGACACTGGATGATCCTCGACCCAAATTAAGGCCCTTACTGGTGCTGACTGCAGCCCCATAACCATCAGACGGCATCTGTAACTGAAGGGCTTCAAAAACAAAAAACGTCTTCAAAGACCTCGTCTCCTTGAACGCCACAGAACTGCTCGTTTGGACTTTGCAAGAGAGCACCAAACATGGGACATTCTAGAGGTGGAAGAAAGTTTTATTCTCTGATGAGAAAAAAATTTAACCTTGATGATCCTGATGGTTTCCAACGTTACTGGCATAACAAGCAGATCCCACCTGAGATGCTTTCTACGCGCCACAGTGTAGGGGGCGCCATAATGGTCTGGGGTGCTTTTTCCTTCAGTGGAACAATGGAGCTTCAGGAAGTGCAGGGGCATCAAACGGCCGCTGGCTATGTCCAGATGTGGCAGAGAGCATTCCTCATGACTGAGGGCCCTCGTCTGTGTGGTAACGACTGGGTTTTTCAACAGGACAACGCTACAGTACACAATGCCCGCAGGACAAGGGACTTCTTCCAGGAGAATAACATCACTCTTTTGGCCCATCCTGCGTGTTCCACTGATCTAAATCTAATTGAGGACCTTTGGGGATGGATGGCAAGGGAAGTTTACAAAAAAGGACAACAGTTCCAGACAGTAGATGGCCTTCGTGCGGCCGTCTTCACCACTTGGAGAAATGTTCCCACTCACCTCATGGAAACGCTTGCATCAAGCATGCCGAAACAATAACGGCGGAGCTACTCATTACTGAGCTCATGTTTGGAAAGTGGATTTCTGTTTTGGGGGGGGTTAGTTTTTTTTTTTGGAGGTGTGGTCCTAAACTTTTGATCAGCTGAAAAACAGCCTGTTTCAGTTTATTCGTTGTTTTCATTAAATCGAAGGTTTAAAAAATGTTTTGTCTCACTCCCATTTCTTCTTGTTGCATGTTGAAGCTCTACTTGGAACCTTGTTAAGATCCAGCCATGCTAAATATGATTTTTTGCCATTTTTCAAGTGGTCTTAAACTTTTGATCAGGACTGTACATAGAAGGGTGAGACAAGAAGAACAGAGCTGTTACAACAGGCAAGAGTCAGGCAATCATATGCACAGGTTTCTTACATCCTAGAGATCAATCATCCTACACGGGGAAGCTCAATCTGCGGCCCTCCAGCTGTTGCAAAGCTACAACTCACAGCATGCCCTAATAGCTGTAGGCTGTCCAGGCATGCTGGGAGTTGTAGTTTTGCAACAGTTGGAGGGCCGCAAGTTGGGCATCAGTGATCAAACAGAATACTGTGAAAAATATTCTTTGCCCGGCGTCAGAAGGAGGAGGAGGAGACGCTGCCCCAGTCCATGAACAGCATACAACAATTGATGGCAATGTTACAGCAGAAGGTATGAGAAGGGGCAAAGTCCATAACCAATACTGATGCTGTGATGTGGGACCAGTTTGTGTTATATCTCAGAAATCAACCATGGCAAAGGAACCGGTGTGAGAAACTCATAATTACATTGCCTTAAGAGAGGACACAGGTTCATCAAGTTTAATCTATTTTGATCAACTCAACTGAGAACCTGAACGGACTATACACCAGTTGTTGAAGGCAGAAATAACCTTTGGAAAGAAGAAGCCAACTGAAAAATTAAATAAATTGACTCAAGCATTATAACAATAAGTCATTGTATGCAACAGAGGTGTCAGGAGGGCCAGGAAACCTACCCCCTATAAGAGGTATGGCAGCCCAATAATCACAATTTTTCAGATGAAACCAGAAGGTACCCGGGGCCTGTATGGACGACACATGTTGACACCTTGCACATTCGTAATTTGGACACCAGAATCCAGTGCAGTCCAGAGTGTATGTGACAGGAGACCTGTGAAATGCTGCACAGAGGGACACCAGGACACGTCCAGGAGATTCATGGAAGAGACCTGTCCCCCTGATATTACTGAGCAAGTCCTGGAGAGTCACAGCGCAGACCTGAGGGAGTCGCTACCACCTTAGTGTAATGGGCTAGGATCAGCAGGAACACTCCTATGGTTTCATCTTCTCCTGTCTACTAGTATGTTTGGGGCAGTTGCTATGTATTATACAGTAGCTGATCTCTTGCTCAGCCGACCTCTCTTCTGTAGCTCACCTTGTTTGGAGAGGAGCATCTGACTGGTTAGCCTCGCTGTAAATATTCCTAGTTTCTGCAGGGGCTTACTGGTTATAGTGTAAGCTCTGTGCTTTTCAGTCCAGTAATCCTTTTATTTTCTAGTATCTCTCCTAGTTTTCTATATCGGTGTAGTTTTGTTCTTATGATCAGTCCAGTCTTTACCTCTGATTCTTGTAGTCTGTGTATGTGGTTGGGGGGAGGGGATGTTCCATGTTTCAGTCTGTCCTGCCTTGATTCTAGTTTAGCTCTGCTCACTTTGGGTTGGGTCTTAGTGTCCTCCTGTTGTCTGTTTTAGGGTCAGTTTTAGGGTCCATTCACACGTCCGTGGTGTATTGCGGATCCACAATACACCCGGCCGACACTCCCATACAACAGCATATTTTTGTCTGCAGCTGCGGACAAGAATAGGACATGTTCTATTTTTTTCCGGAGCTGCGGACTGCAAGTTCAGGGTCGCGCTCCGGAAATGCGGATGCGTTGAGTACATAGTGTGCTCTTAGCTTCCATTCCGTCCACATAAATAATGAATGGGTCTGCACCCGTTCCGCAGAATTGCGAAACGGGTGCAGACACATTTATAGAGACGTGTGAATGGACCCTTAGAGATTAGGATTTTCCATAGGAATGTCTCAAGGGACAGTGAGGGACAGTGATGTCTGGTATTAGGGTCAGCATGTAAGGACAGATCTAGGAAAAGATCCAGTCAGTGCCACATATTGTCTGTTCAATCATCCGTCTGTTCCATTGTCCGATTACCATCCCCATCCTGGTGCAGTCATCTACTGATGAGTTCCTATCTCCTGGCTTTCTTCTTACCTGCTAGTGCTGTGATATGTGCTTTGTATTACACAGTTTGGTCCTAATGTAAGTCCTGGGGGTATCTGAGTACTGGAGGACACTGTTCGGACCTGGGGAAGGTGCCTGCTATAGGGGAAGTCCAATTCAGGGTCATTACGGTTACAGACTCATCTCTGCTTAATTTAGTGGTCACTACTCACCTGGGCTCTTATCTGTAGGAATCTCCTCCTTGTATTCCTCATCGCCACACACATCTGTCTCTGTAGGGATCTCCTCCTTGTATTCCTCATCACTCCTCACATCTGTCTCTGTAGGGATCTCCTTGTATTTCTCATCGCCCCTCACATCTGTCTCTGTAGGGATCTCCTCCTTGTATTTCTCATCGCCCCTCACATCTGTCTCTGTAGGGATCTCCTCCTTGTATTCCTCATCGCCCCTCACATCTGTCTCTGTAGGAATCTCCTCCTCGTATTTCTCATCGCCCCTTACATCTGTCTCTGTAGGAATCTCCTCCTTGTATCCCTCATCGCCCCTCACATCTGTCTCTGTAGGGATCTCCTCCTTGTATCCCTCATCGCCCCTCACATCTGTCTCTGTAGGGATCTCCTCCTTGTATTCCTCATCGCCCCTCACATCTGTCTCTGTAGGAATCTCCTCCTTGTATTCCTCATCGCCCCTCACATCTGTCTCTGTAGGGATCTCCTCCTTGTATTCCTCATCGCCCCTCACATCTGTCTCTGTAGGAATCTCCTCCTCGTATTTCTCATCGCCCCTTACATCTGTCTCTGTAGGAATCTCCTCCTTGTATCCCTCATCGCCCCTCACATCTGTCTCTGTAGGGATCTCCTCCTTGTATCCCTCATCGCCCCTCACATCTGTCTCTGTAGGGATCTTCTCCTTGTATTCCTCATTGCCCCTCACATCTGTCTCTGTAGGAATCTCCTCCTTGTATTCCTCATCGCCCCTCACATCTGTCTCTGTAGGAATCTCCTCCTTGTATTCCTCATCGCCCCTCACATCTGTCTCTGTAGCATTAATATTGTTCAGATCTTCATCCTGATTCAAAATGTGTGAAACAAATATTGTGAATTACAGGGCAGTTGGACAAGTTGAGTGGAATGTTTTAGATGCCTACAAAAGATCATTAAAAGAGTTATCCAACTTTAAACTTGTGTAATAGACCCCTTCAGAGAGGCGGACCCCCGGTGGAGTTCATACTTACTTGGTCCGTGCCTCTGTGTTCTGGCTTCATTGCTCCACTGTTGACTCTGCAGGTGCTGTGTCTGTGGAAATCAACACACTGTTGACGGGGACGGGGACGGGGACGGGGTGTGGGGGTGGAAATAGTTGGGGAAGGGTTGGGCGCAACTGCTGCAGCCAAGGACTGGCAGCAGCGGTGACCTGTGACCAATGTGGCACATGACTGAGTGACGTACTGCATGGGTGGCAGGTGCTCCCCTGCCCTGTCAACTGGATGTTGATTCTCAGAGACCCGGGATCTGCAGAGGTGCCCATGTATCGATGGAGCTGGAACCCACCAGCAGGGATCAGGTAAGTATGAATCCAGCCATTCTGAAGGGGTCTGTTAAATAATTGGGCTGGATAACCTCTTTTGCAGGGACAGGACCACAGAGAGGTTACAGGGCGCCTCTCACCATCTCCCTCCAGTGTTTTCTGAAATACTACACCAGGATGGATGCAACTAAAAATGTATTTACTCATTACCAATGACACCACATGGAGCGATACCAGATAAGCATGTGGTTGGGGGAGAAGGGAGTCTGGGTCAAATCTCTCAAGGGTTAACTCCTGATTGTATTAGATGTCCAGTCTGTAATAAAGCTTGCCCGAGGCGCTGCTCTGCAGATCTGATCAGTAGATGCCTCTGCTCTCTCTGTCCATGGAACTAAAATGTCCCTGGTGTGATTGGCTTTAATTCCATCTGGACCAGGAACTCTTTGTGAATTACAGAATTACTGGATTGCAGTCTTCAGCCACCTCGCCAAGGTGGTCTCTGAGACCTTCTTCTCCTTGTTCCTTCCTGAGAACTGTATGAACAGAATTGGATCTTATCTCCAGGATCTCAAGGCATCTAAATATTTCCTATTGATCTTTTGACATCTAAGATGTGGAATCACCATTGTGAGGGGATGCATTGAAAAGATGAAAAAAACATCTCTTGGTTAAGGTGAAAAGCTGAGGCAATTTTAGGGAGAAAGGCCAGATACACGTTTATGATCTTATTGAAATCTTTGAGATAAGACTCACCGATGCAAAGGGTGTGTACTTTCCCGACCCTACGGGCCAAGGTAATGGCATCTGGGAAAACTGTTTTAAGGGACAAGAATCTCAAACTAAACTCCTCAAGAGTATTGCAGAGACCCCTGAAGTTAGGTCCCAAAGAGGAATGGATTGTTTTAGGGCCGGTCTGATCCAGGATGTAGCCTCAATGAACATTTTGTCCATCTATAGTCTGCAAGGGGAAGGTCCAGAAAACAGCCCAGGGCTGAGATCTATACCTTTAGGCTCCTGGGTCTAATGCCATTATCATATCCTGTCACACTTCGGGGTGTGTGTGTGGGGGGGGGGGGGGGGGGGTGATGGCACCGAGCATAGGAGGGACAGGGGTGAGGGAATAGGGCCTGGAAACTAGGTAAAGAGCAGGACACCTCCGAGAGCAACCCTAATCAAAGTCCTGACTATCCGACAGGCTGTTCACCCGCCGGAACAGCCTGCCGCTAATGTGAAAGTAGCCTGAAAAGGGACCGAACATTCAGATTCGTTCCAGGAGCAAAATCTCTTTCAAACTTCCCTGTAAACTGGTGAGGAAGCTTCCTTGGGACTCTGCTGTAAGGTAGATATTACTCTGACAGTCCCTGAATTTTCATGATTTCCCTCTCAGGATTCAAGCTTTAAAGGATTTCTGCATCTGGACCTTTCGATACAGAAGAGGGCCCTTGTGAAGAACAATATTTAATCTTAGATAAAGAGGTTCTGGGTCTTCCAGAAATAAATACTTCAGTATCGGGAACCAGCTGTGCTTCGGATAGAATTAAGTAATTTGAATGACACTGGTTGATTTTAACCATATATTCTTCAGGACGGCCGGATTAAAAGGAAAGGAGGAAATGAGCATGCTAGGCCCATATTCTATTCCTGAGCACCTCACCCCTTTTTGCTGGTATCCATAGGGACTTACATTCCAAAGAATCCTTCATTACAGGTTTTCTGGGAAAGTCCACGAAAGTAAAGCCTGTCTTCTCACTCTGGATAAAAGGATTTTTCCCACGGCACAAAGAAGCCAACCATGGTCCAGATGTTAATGGTAAGAAAGGATCTTTATTGTAGGTTTACTTTATTGCGTGAACCTGCAATAAAGATCCTTTCTTACCATTAACATTTGGACTGTGGTTGGCTCCTTTGCACCATGGGAAAAATCCCAACTTCTTGGGGACTCCAGGTATCTCTGATAAGAAAATTTCCCTCCGTGGCTGCAGGTCCACCACCAACTGGGATTCCAGTATACATCTTGATGAGCTTCTACTAGAGTTGTGCCTACAGGTAGCACAACCACTAAAGGTGAGCCTTGTACTGGAACCATTTCTCTACCTATTTCAAAACGGTATTACCCTATCGTGCTGGATAAACAGCACAAATAAAAGCCTGAGGATTTGCTCTCACTCTGGGAAGAAGAATTGTTTGGTTTAGGCAATAAGAATCAATTTCTGGAGAGAACAGACGTGAAACTGGCTCCAAAGAACTGTGGAGATGCAGAAGGTCATTAACCCCAAGATGTTCATAGATTCCTATAATAAGCAGTGGCTCTTTCTCCAGAAGACTGATATTTTCCCCTGTATCATCTCATGTTTGAGAATTGGCAGAAATTAGTGTTTGTCAAGAAAAATCTTCCTGGTGTCTGGAGAGAAATCTGATTTCTTGATGTTCACGATCCAACAATTCTCCAAAAATCCACAATTTATAGGTACTTTGGAGAATTGGAGTGGATTCTGACATCAAGAGAAAATTGTCCAAACTATGGAACTATGATGATATCTCTTTCTCTGAGGAAGGCCAGGATCTCTACTACCAGGTTTCTGAAAAGTCATTGGGCAGAGGGCTCTGAGTGCCACCTCTGGCACCCGTGCCAAAGGTTCGCCACCACTGATCTAGGCTGTTCTGACCTTTAGAAAATGCTGGGTGCAGTGGTTATGTTAGTGCAGGTAGCGTTACCAAGCTCCGGACAGCCCAGACAGACTACCAGTAGAGAGGATCGTGTAATCTACTGACAAGAATGAGCAGCTCCCATAGTTTTGTTGTCCACCACCTAGACACAGGTGGCCCCTTAATTACACCCCGTCTCTGCCCAGACATTCAGCAGAAGGAAATCTGACATCATGGCGTCCATTATGTGTCCTGTCATTGACAGTCAGCTACTGTAATCTTCGTTTGCAGGGATGTCCTAATTGGAAAACCTGGACTACTACAGACTGGAACCGTATTGTCCTTAGTGACAATTCTAGGTCCTCTTTGGGTTCCAGTATGGAGGTCTCCTGGTGAGCGCTTCAATCCTTTGCTATGGAGCGACATACTGCCCTAACTGCTGGTGTTATGATGGTGGGAGCCATCGCATACGACAGTCGGTGACCCCTAGTAGTGGTCCGAGGGGCACTAACAGCTCAGCAATATGTGCAGGACATCCTGTCGCCACATGTATTCTTCTCAGCACTTTTCAGCTGGATATGCTCGCTGCGCACAGCGAGGCTTCCCCAGGAAGGTCTCCTCCTGCTTTATTACCTATAAAGCATTTATGGGAACAGCTGAAATGCGAGCTTCAGCAACCTATGAGTGTGCAGGATCTACAGGAGCATCTGTAACATCTGTGGGCAAATGTACCCTAGGATACCATACCGAAAATGTATGTCTCCTTGCCCAACCGTATCTCATCCATCTTGTATCCGGGCTAGAGGCCGTATCTCATCTTGGACCCGGGCTAGAGGCCGTATCTCATCTTGGACCCGGGCTAGAGGCCGTATCTCATCTTGGATCCGGGCTAGAGGCCGTATCTCATCTTGGATCCGGGCTAGAGGCCGTATCTCATCTTGGATCCGGGCTAGAGGCCGTATCGAATATTGTATCCAGGCTAGAGGCAGCCTAACAGGGTCCTAAAAACTCCTTAGAATTGGACAATTTTCGCCAAATGTCTCCATTTCTGTAATATTGGGACCCCTTACATTTATCATCATTACAGTCACATTGGGAAAGTTTCATCCCAACATCTCCTTCTTGGTGCAGGATTTTTGGTCAATGAGTGTATATACAGATGGGCTCTTACCACTCATGTTCTCATAAAGCTCCTCCCCTTTTCCTCCAGGAAAGTCTCTTGGACGGATGCGAGTCCTGAACCTGGGGACTCAAGCCTTCAGATGCTCCACGCTGCCTGCCAGGATCTTCTGATGACAAAGCCAGAGCTCAAATAGGGAAGCAACATCCCCGACATCAAACCTGGTGGGAAGGGTCCCTTCAGCAGGACATGACCATCCCATACAGCCGATTTGAGAAGGTCTAGAAAGGGTCTGGGATAGGCTAGGAGACCACTACCATGGAAGGTACTTGCCAGTCTAGACATGGGCTGGAAGGAGAGGAAACCCCCATACAACCCTAACAAAGATCCTACAATTTGATAGAACAGGAAATTTCCACTCAGGAATCCTCTCTGCACCTGCCCTCTGTAGAGACAGGAAGAGCACTGGAGGCTGGAGCGGCCTATTGACTTCTCTGTGTTCTAGTCCCTACAGAAGACCAGAAGGACGACCTACATATGGTGCTGTCATGGAGAACGCCCTGGAAACAGTTACCAGGAGTAGTGCATACAACACTTGAAGTAGAGAAATGCAAAAACCCGCTGCTCTCCAGTATAATATTCATCCTTTTTAGCTTCTTTACTCCCTCCTCTGCAGCTCTGGTCTCTTCATTCTCTGTGGGTGGGCAGCAGCTCATCCCATGTGACCATCAAGCACCTGCATCTCCCAGGAGTGCGCTGCAGCCAGCTCTTCCTAAGCCCCTCTCCCCTCCCCCCGTGTAGAGATACAGCTATATACCTCCATGAATATACAAGTAGGGATGAATGAAAGGAGTCTGCACTGCTTCTCCACGAGATGACTGCACCGGCACTGACAGGAGGAGGGAGCAGAGAAGATACTGAGCATGTGTCCATCCCTGAATGCAGGAGAAGGTGGACCAGAAACCTAGTCACAGAAGAAACAGCAGGGGGCGCTACCAGTAGGAAAATGTACTGTACATAAAAATACTACCAATATTATTACTGCATGTACATAGTAATAAAACCTCATCAGAAATGCCCCATTCACTGCACTGTGATACTTGTTATGTAATAACCCCTTTAATTATCATGACAACCACAAATGACCCGACAACAGTCGTCGTCTGAGCCTAATGGCTGCAGGTCTCCCAGAGGATGGACCTGGATATTAGATGGCGGCTCACAGCCAATAACCTTGTACACATGCATCCTCAGCACGGCCGGACATGCTGCAGGTGGTTTCCGTGGAGGAGATCGGCTTCTACCAGACGCGTCCGGACTCGTTCCTCTCGGAGACATAAACCTATTGGTTCCTTATTCCCACCAGTGGTCTCCATAGCCAGAGACTTGTAGGAAGAAGCAGAGAACATGGAGCGTCTGTGGTCGGCTGTAATCCCGCCATCTCCAGCTCATTACACCAGTATAAACCTAGAATAGTACTGGATAAAACAAGGCGTCCTCCTACAGAGGAGGAGACATCTCCATTACCTGACCGTCTTGTGGAAGGAGAGGACGCGGACATCTCTCTGGTGTAGTCCACTGACTGGATCTCTCTGCAGGAGACACAGAGACTGGACTCAGACTTTACAGACAGAGAATTCCAGGACATTTGTATTTAGTCCTGTCCGTTACCTGGAGATGTGAGGGGCTGGTCCTCCTCCATCTTGACCTCCTTGTACAGACCCTTGTGTCCTTCTAAATACTCCCACTCCTCCATTGAGAAATAGACAGCGACATCCTGACACCTTATAGGAACCTGACAACACAATGACACCGTCATCACCCAGACCCCTCCAGTGCTGTGACTGTATAATGTCCCCGCATTCCCGGCGGTGTCACCTCTCCAGTCAGCAGCTCCATCATCTTGTGGACGACTTCTAGGATCTTCTCATTGTTCTTCTCATGTATCAGATTACTAGACGTCTTCTTCACCGTGGAGTAATCCTGTTCATGGAAGACATAATAATAAATGTCACCATGTACATTCCAGAGTCCATCACTTCTACAGCCATGTCCACCTGTAATTACCATAGATAATGGTGTAATGTGACATCATCAGAACCTCTCACCTCTCCAGTCACATCCCCTGTAATTACCATAGAAAATGATGTAATGTGACATTATCAGAACCGCTCACCTCTCCAGTCACATCCCCTGTAATTACCATAGATAATGGTGTAATGTGACATCATCAGAACCTCTCACCTCTCCAGTCACATCCCCTGTAATTACCATAGATAATGGTGTAATGTGACATCATCAGAACCTCTCACCTCTCCAGTCACATCCCCTGTAATTACCATAGATAATGGTGTAATGTGACATCATCAGAACCTCTCACCTCTCCAGTCACATCACCTGTAATTACCATAGATAATGGTGTAATGTGACATCATCAGAACCTCTCACCTCTCCAGTCACATCCCCTGTAATTACCATAGATAATGGTGTAATGTGACATCATCAGAACCTCTCACCTCTCCAGTCACATCCCCTGTAATTACCATAGATAATGGTGTAATGTGACATCATCAGAACCTCTCACCTCTCCAGTCACATCCCCTGTAATTACCATAGATAATGGTGTAATGTGACATCATCAGAACCTCTCTCCTCTCCAGTCACATCCCCTGTAATTACCATAGATAATGGTGTAATGTGACATCATCAGAACCTCTCACCTCTCCAGTCACATCCCCTGTAATTACCATAGATAATGGTGTAATGTGACATCATCAGAACCTCTCACCTCTCCAGTCACATCCCCTGTAATTACCATAGATAATGGTGTAATGTGACATCATCAGAACCTCTCTCCTCTCCAGTCACATCCCCTGTAATTACCATAGATAATGGTGTAATGTGACATCATCAGAACCTCTCTCCTCTCCAGTCACATCCCCTGTAATTACCATAGATAATGGTGTAATGTGACATCATCAGAACCTCTCACCTCTCCAGTCACATCCCCTGTAATTACCATAGATAATGATGTAATGTGACATCATCAGAACCTCTCACCTCTCCAGTCACATCCCCTGTAATTACCATAGATAACGATGTAATGTGACATCATCAGAACCTCTCACCTCTCCAGTCACATCCCCTGTAATTACCATAGATAACGATGTAATGTGACATCATCAGAACCTCTCACCTCTCCAGTCACATCACCTGTAATTGCCATAGATAATGATGTAATGTGACATCATCAGAACCTCTCACCTCTCCAGTCACATCCCCTGTAATTACCATAGATAATGGTGTAATGTGACATCATCAGAACCTCTCACCTCTCCAGTAAGCAGGAAGAGTATCTCTAGGGTAAGATCTAACATCCTCTCCGCCATCTTGTCCCCGTCTCCATCCATTATCTGGTACTGATGATGTCATCGTACAATCCTATAATCACAGGAACCTGAATGGAAGAAGAGGAGTCAATGTAGAATCCGCATGAAATCCCATAGAAATGCTTATAATGACCGGAGATGATGAGGGACATTTGGGAGAAATCAGAGGAGATGAGGTCTTCTCTCTATTGTCTGGACTGAGGACTGGAAGATCTCGTCAGGGCAGTTCCTTCATGTCAGGAGAGCAGCGCATGCGCAGTATGTCAGTGCGGCCTGTGACGGACATAATAGACTGCACTACTGAAGCATCGACTGCGACGGACGAGGCTGAAGTTGGTTTCTTATTCACTGAAGTTGGTTTCTTATTCGGCAGTTTCTTATACATTACTATGACAAATAAACCTTTTTTCCTCTTATTCCTCTGCAGTAAATCTGTTTTTTTCTACATAAATGTTAAATATTATTTGTGAACAATCAGATTAATAAAAAAAAAATCTACATTATTGGTGTTTTTACAAAAAAAAAAACGATAGTGAAAAATGGATGAAAAAATATGCATTTTGAATAAGTAACTGAGGAATTTAAGGGGTTAAACGCCGTTGGGCCACTGATCTAAGGGTGGAAATATAAAGAGTAAGGACCCCTCTATAATACCCAACTGTATCCAGCCTGGCCCAAACTGTGGATTGGCAAGAAAACAGGTGCCAACCTTGCCAACTATATACATTTTCAGCATTTTGAATAAGTAACTGAGGAATTTAAAGGGTTTCTGTCACCCCATTAAACCGTTTTTTTTTTTTTTTCTTTACTAATAATCCCTATAGTGCGATCTCATGATACATAAGCAAATTAATCATTTTGGTTCAGTAGAATTTGCTATTTATATATGTGTCATATATAAGCATCTGTATATTTGAGTAGGGCTTATTATTCATATTCGTTGGTGGTATAGTGTTAATAATTGTACTTTTGATAACAATTATTTATTGTTTTTTATGACCATTTCGTTGGTGGTTTTTGTGGCAGCATGCTTATTACGTACATACCTGATTCGAGCATCCAGCGACGTCATCCAGACTCTCCGCCTCCTTCCAGCGATGCCGGCGTCTTCTCTTCCGGGTGTATGCGATGACGTCATCGACGCAGGCGCATTGAGGATGGAGCGGTCGAGCGAGCGGCCGCCTCTCAGATTTCAAATTCTAACAGGGCCAGCAGAGATGGATTCCCTTCCCTGGCCCTGTCAATCAGCATGCGGAGGGGGCGTCATTACCATCGGAGGATGCGGCTGCTACCAGCAAGTAGCCGCCCTACTTGCTGGTAGCAAGGTAATTAGCATATTTTAAAAATTGATTTTTAGCAAATTCTACTGAACCAAAATGATTAATTTGCTTATGTATCATGAGATCGCACTATAGGGATTATTAGTAAAGAAAAAAAATAAAAAACGGTTTAATGGGGTGACAGAAACCCTTTAAGGGGTTAAACGCCGTTGGGCCACTAATCTAAGGGTGGAAATATAAAGAGTAAGGACCCCTCTATAATACCCAACTGTACCCAGCCTGGCCTAAACTGTGGATTGGCAAGAAAACAGGTGCCAACCTTGCCAACTATATACATTTTCAGCATTTTGAATAAGTAACTGAGGAATTTAAGGGGTTAAACGCCGTTGGGCCACTGATCTAAGGGTAGAAATATATAGAGTAAGGGCCCCTCCATAACACCCAACTGTACCCAGCCTGGCCCAAACTGTGGATTGGCAAGAAAACAGGTGCCAACCTTGCCAACTATATACATTTTCAGCATTTTGAATAAGTAACTGAGGAATATAAGGGGTTAAACGCCGTTGGGCCACTAATCTAAGGGTGGAAATACAAAGAGTAAGGGCCCCTCCATACCCAACTGTATCCAGCCTGGCCCAAACTTTGGATTGGCAAGAAAACAGGTGCCAACCTTGCCAACTATATACATTTTCAGCATTTTGAATAAGTAACTGAGGAATTTAAGGGGTTAAACGCCGTTGACCACTGATCTAAGGGTAGAAATATATAGAGTAAGGGCCCCTCCATAACACCCAACTGTACCCAGCCTGGCCCAAACTGTGGATTGGCAAGAAAACAGGTGCCAACCTTGCCAACTATATACATTTTCAGCATTTTGAATAAGTAACTGAGGAATATAAGGGGTTAAACGCCGTTGGGCCACTAATCTAAGGGTGGAAATACAAAGAGTAAGGGCCCCTCCATACCCAACTGTATCCAGCCTGGCCCAAACTTTGGATTGGCAAGAAAACAGGTGCCAACCTTGCCAACTATATACATTTTCAGCATTTTGAATAAGTAACTGGTGATTTTAAGGGGTTAAACGCTGTTGGGCCACTAATCTAAGGGTGGAAATATAAAGAGTAAGGACCCCTCCATAATACCCAACTGTACCCAGCCTGGCCCAAACTGTGGATTGGCAGGAAAACAGGTGCCAACCTTGCCAACTATATACATTTTCAGCATTTTGAATAAGTAACTGAGGAATTTAAGGGGTTAAACGCTGTTATGCCACTGATCTAAGGGTGGAAATAAAAAGAGTAAGGACCCCTCCATAATACCCAACTGTATCCAGCCTGGCCCAAACTGTGGATTGGCATTAAAACAGGTGCCAACCTTGCCAACTATATACATTTTCAGCATTTTGAATAAGTAACTGAGGAATTTAAGGGGTTAAACGCTGTTGGGCCACTAATCTAAGGGTGGAAATAAAAAGAGTAAGTTCCCCTCCATAACACCCAACTGTACCCAGCACAGCCCAAACTGTGGATTGGCATTAAAACAGGTGCCAACCTTGCCAACTATATACATTTTCAGCATTTTGAATAAGTAACTGAGGAATTTAAGGGGTTAAACGCCGTTGGGCCACTGATCTAAGGGTGGAAATAAAAAGAGTAAGGACCCCTCCATAATACCCAACTGTACCCAGCCTGGCCCAAACTGTGGATTGGCATTAAAACAGGTGCCAACCTTGCCAACTATATACATTTTCAGCATTTTGAATAAGTAACTGAGGAATATAAGGGGTTAAACGCCGTTGGGCCACTAATCTAAGGCAGGAAATACAAAGAGTAAGGGCCCCTCCATACCCAACTGTATCCAGCCTGGCCCAAACTTTGGATTGGCAAGAAAACAGGTGCCAACCTTGCCAACTATATACATTTTCAGCATTTTGAATAAGTAACTGGTGATTTTAAGGGGTTAAACGCTGTTGGGCCACTAATCTAAGGGTGGAAATATAAAGAGTAAGGACCCCTCCATAATACCCAACTGTACCCAGCCTGGCCCAAACTGTGGATTGGCAGGAAAACAGGTGCCAACCTTGCCAACTATATACATTTTCAACATTTTGAATAAGTAACTGAGGAATTTAAGGGGTTAAATGCCGTTGGGCCACTGATCAAAGGGTTAAAATATAAAGAGTAAGGACCCCTCCATAATACCCAACTGTATCCAGCCTGGCCCAAACTGTGGATTGGCAGGAAAACAGGTGCCAACCTTGCCAACTATATACATTTTCAGCATTTTGAATAAGTAACTGAGGAATTTAAGGGGTTAAACGCTGTTATGCCACTGATCTAAGGGTGGAAATAAAAAGAGTAAGGACCCCTCCATAATACCCAACTGTATCCAGCCTGGCCCAAACTGTGGATTGGCATTAAAACAGGTGCCAACCTTGCCAACTATATACATTTTCAGCATTTTGAATAAGTAACTGAGGAATTTAAGGAGTTAAACGCCGTTGGGCCACTGATCTAAGGGTGGAAATAAAAAGAGTAAGGACCCCTCCATAATACCCAACTGTACCCAGCCTGGCCCAAACTGTGGATTGGCATTAACCACTTAAGGACACAGCCTTTTTACACCTTAGGACCAGGCCATTTTTTGCAAATCTGACCAGAGTCCCTTTAAGTGCTGATAACTTTAAAACGCTTTGACTTATCCAGGCCATTCTGAGATTGTTTTTTCGTCACATATTGTACTTCATGACACTGGTAAAATGAAGTCCCCCCCAAAAAATTTTTACATAAAAAAATACCTAATTTACCAAAAATTTAGAAAAATTTGCATTTTTCAAAGTTTCAGTTTCTCTACTTCTGTAATACAAAGTAATACCCCCAAAAATTGTGATGACTTTACATTCCCCATATGTCTACTTCATGTTTGAATTGTTTTGGGAATGATATTTTTTTTTTTGGGGGATGTTACAAGGCTTAGAAGTTTAGAAGCAAATCTTGAAATTTTTCAGAAATTTACAAAAACTCAATTTTTAGGGACCAGTTCAGGTCTGAAGTCACTTTGCGAGGCTTACATAATAGAAACCACCCAAAAATGACCCCATCTAAGAAACTACACCCCTCAAGGTATTCAAAACTGATTTTGCATACGTTGTTAACCCTTTAGGTGTTGCACAAGAGTTATTGGCAAATGGGGAGGAAATTTGAGAATTTCATTTTTTTGTCTAATTTTTCATTTTAACCCATTTTTTCCACTAACAGAGCAAGGGTTAACAGCCAAACAAGACTGTATCTTTATTGCCCTGACTCTGCCGTTTACATAAACACCCAATATGTGGCCGTAAACTACTGTACGGCCATACAGCGGGGCGTAGAGGGAAAGGTGCGCCGTATGGTTTTTGGAAGGCTGATTTTTATGGACTGGTTTTTTTACACCATGTCCCATCTGAAGCCCCCTGATGCACCTCTAGAGGAGAAACTCCATAAAGGTGACCCCATCTAAGAAACTACACCCCTCAAGGTATTCAAAACTGATTTTACATACGTCGTTAACCCTTTAGGTGTTGCACAAGAGTTATTGGCAAATGGCGATGAAATTTGAGAATTTCATTTTTTTGCCTAATTTTTCATTTTAACCCATTTTTTCCACTAACAAAGCAAGGGTTAACAGCCAAACAAGACTGTATCTTTATTGCCCTGACTCTGCTGTTTACAGAAACACCCCATATGTGGCCGTAAACTACTGTACGGCCACACAGCGGGGTGTAGAGGGAAAGGTGCGCCGTTTGGTTTTTGGAGGGCTGATTTTGCTGGACTGTTTTTTTGACACCATGTCCCATTTGATGCCCCCCTGATGCACCCCTAGAGCAGAAACTCCCTAAAAGTGACACCATTTTAGAAACTATGGGATAGGTTGGCAGTTTTGTTGGTACTAGTTTAGGGTACATATGATTTTTGGTTGCTCTATATTACACTTTATTTTGCGGCAAAGTAACAAGAAATAGCTTTTTTTTTTGTTATTTACAACATTCATCTGACAGGTTAGATCATGTGGTATTTTATAGAGCAGGTTGTCACGGACGCAGCGATACCTAATATGTATACAATTTTTTTTATTTATGAATATTTTGTACAATAACTTCATTTTTAAAACCAAAAAAATGTTTTAGTGTCTCCATAGTCTAAGAGCCATAGTTTTTTTCAGTTTTTGGGCGATTATCTTGAGTAGGGTCTCATTTTTTGCGGGATGAGATGACGGTTTGATTAACATCTATTTTGGGGTGCATATGACTTTTTGATTGCTTGCTATTACACTTTTTGTGACGTAAGATGACAAAAAAATGGCTTTTTTTACACCGTTTTTATTTTTATTTGTTTACGGTGGTCATCTGAGGGGTTAGATCATGTGATATTTTTATAGAGCCGGTCGATACGGACGCGGCGATACCTAATATGTATACTTTTTTTTTTATTTATGTAAGTTTTACACAATGATTTCATTTTTGAAACAAAAAAAATCATGTTTTAGTGTTTCCATAGTCTAAGAGCCATAGTTTTTTCAGTTTTTGGGCGATTATCTTAAGTAGGGTATGATTTTTGCGGGATGAGATGACGGTTTGATTGTTACAATTTTGGCGTACATGCGACTTTTTTGATCACTTTTATTACCTTTTTTGGGAAGTAAGGTGGGCAAAATTTCAATTTCATCATAGTTTTTTATTTTTTATTTTTATGGCGTTCACAGTGCGGGGAAAGTAACATGACCGTTTTATAGATCAGGTCGTTACGGACGCGGCGATACCTAATATGTGTAGTGTATTTTATTTTTTTTATTTTTATTCAGTGATAAATGTGTTTTTTTTAAACTTTACTTTTTTCACTTTTTTTTTGACCCAGACCCACTTGGTTCTTGAAGATCCAGTGGGTCTGATGTCTGTATAATACAGTACAGTACAATATATATTGTACTGTACTGTATTTTACACTTTGTCTGAACAGATCTATGCCTTTTAGCACAGATCTGTTCAGCACCATGGACAGCAGGACGCCTGAGAGGCGTCCTGTTGCCATGGGAACCTTCCCCGTCTGCTCAGTACTGCTCAGAACTGCGCAGACGGGGAAGGGTAAGCACAGGGCTGAGGGGGGCTCTCTGGGGGCTCTCTCCCATCGGGGGGCTGCAAAGGCACTGCAGCCCCCCGATGGGAGAGGGAGGGAGCTCCCTGCGCTGTTAACCTTTTCCATACAGCGGTCCGTACGGACCGCTGTATGGAAAGGGTTAAACGGCTGACATCGCATCGCAGATGTCAGCCGTTTATACCAGGGTGCCAGCAATGTGCTGGCACCCTGGTATACCCACTAGAAGCCAACGATTATACCAGGGGAGGCGGGCGGGGGATCACGATCCCGCCTGCCGCACCGCCCGCCTCCCGTACCGCCCGCAACCCTCCCCCTGCACCTCCCGCCACCATAAAATCATTCGGGGGTGTAGGGGGGGGGGGTGAATAAAACTTTATTTTAGGCATATAAAGTTTCTGATCCCCGCGGTCAGGGACCGCGGGGATCAGAAAATGCAGAAATCGCAGCAAACCGCAGGTCTGAATTGACCTGCGGTTTGCCGCGATCGCCGACATGGGGGGGTCACGGGACCCCCCCGCGCATTTAACCTAGGTGCCTGCTCAATGATTTGAGCAGGCACCGGGTTCCGATCACTGCCAGCCGCACGGCAGTGATCGAAAATACACAGGGCGTACATGTACGCCCTGTGTCCTTAAGTACCAGGGCACAAGGGCGTACCTGTACGCCCTATGTCCTTAAGAGGTTAAAATAGGTGCCAACCTTGCCAACTATATACATTTTCAGAATTTTGAATAAGTAACTGAGGAATTTAAGGGGTTAAACGCCGTTGGGCCACTAATCTAAGGGTGGAAATATAAAGAGTGAGGACCCCTCTATAATACCCAACTGTACCCAGCCTGGCCCAAACTGTGGATTGGCATTAAAACAGGTGCCAACCTTGCCAACTATATACATTTTCAGCATTTTGAATAACTGGTGATTTTAAGGGGTTAAACGCTGTTGGGCCACTAATCTAAGGGTGGAAATAAAAAGAGTAAGTGCCCCTCCATAATACCCAACTGTATCCAGCCTGGCCCAAACTGTGGATTGGCAGGAAAACAGGTGCCAACCTTGCCAACTATATACATTTTCACCATTTTGAATAACTGGTGATTTTAAGGGGTTAAACGCTGTTGGGCCACTGATCTAAGGGTGGAAATATAAAGAGTGATGCATTTCTCTGGAAAAAAAAATAACATGTGGGGGGAGATTTATTAACACCTGTCCATAGAAAAGTTGCTGAGTTGTCCATAGCAACCAATCAGATCGCTTCGTTCATTATTAACAAGGACTCTACAAAATGAAAGAAGCGATCTGATTGGTTTATGTTCAACTCATCAACTTTTCCTTTGGACAGATTTTGATAAACCTCCCCCGTTATCTGTAGGTCCATATATTTACAACGATACAATATAGGTCTTGTTTTAATCCACAGTTTGGGCCGGGCTGGGTACAGTTGGGTGTTATGGAGGGGTCCTTACTCTTTATATTTTAACCCTTTGATCAGTGGCCCAACGGCATTTAACCCCTTAAATTCCTCAGTTACTTATTCAAAATGTTGAAAATGTATATAGTTGGCAAGGTTGGCACCTGTTTTCCTGCCAATCCACAGTTTGGGCCAGGCTGGGTACAGTTGGGTATTATGGAGGGGTCCTTACTCTTTATATTCCCTCCCTTAGATTAGTGGCCCAACAGCGTTTAACCCCTTAAATTCCTCAGTTACTTATTCAAAATTCATATTTTTTCATCCATTTTTCACTATAATTTTTTTCAGTAAAAACACCAATAATGTAGATTTTTTTTTTATTAATCTGATTGTTCACAAATAATATTTAACATTTATGTAGAAAAAAACAGATTTACTGCAGAGGAATAAGAGGAAAAAAGGTTTATTTGTCATAGTAATGTATAAGAAACCAACTTCAGCCTCGTCTGCGACGGCCATAACACACTGCACTACTGAAGCATCGACTGCCACAGACATCATACACTGCACTACTGAAGCATCGACTGCCACAGACATCACACACTGCACTACTGAAGCACCAGCTGCCACAGACATCACACACTGCACTACTGAAGCATCGACTGCCACAGACATCATACACTGCACTACTGAAGCATCGACTGCCACAGAAATCATACACTGCACTACTGAAGCATCAGCTGCGACAGACATCATACACTGCACTACTGAAGCACCAGCTGCCACAGACATCATACACTGCACTACTGAAGCACCAGCTGCCACAGACATCATACACTGCACTACTGAAGCATCAGCTGTGACAGACATCATACACTGCACTACTGAAGCACCAGCTGTGACAGACATCATACACTGCACTACTGAAGCATCAGCTGCCACAGACATCATACACTGCACTACTGAAGCATCATCTGCCACAGACATCATACACTGCACTACTGAAGCATCAGCTGTGACAGACATCATACACTGCACTACTGAAGCATCAGCTGTGACAGACATCATACACTGCACTACTGAAGCATCAGCTGTGACAGACATCATACACTGCACTACTGAAGCATCAACTGCGACAAACATCACACACTGCACTACTGAAGCATCAGCTGCGACAGACATCACACACTGCACTACTGAAGCACCAGCTGTGACAGACATCACACACTGCACTACTGAAGCATCAACTGCGACAGACATCATACACTGCACTACTGAAGCATCAACTGCCACAGACATCATACACTGCACTACTGAAGCATCAACTGCGACAGACATCATACACTGCACTACTGAAGCATCAACTGCCACAGACATCACACACTGCACTACTGAAGCACCAGCTGTGACAGACATCATACACTGCACTACTGAAGCACCAGCTGTGACAGACATCACACACTGCACTACTGAAGCACCAGCTGTGACAGACATCATACACTGCACTACTGAAGCACCAGCTGTGACAGACATCATACACTGCACTACTGAAGCACCAGCTGTGACAGACATCACACACTGCACTACTGAAGCACCAGCTGTGACAGACATCACACACTGCACTACTGAAGCACCAGCTGTGACAGACATCACACACTGCACTACTGAAGCATCAGCTGTGACAGACATCACACACTGCACTACTGAAGCATCAGCTGTGACAGACATCATACACTGCACTACTGAAGCATCAACTGTGACAGACATCACACACTGCACTACTGAAGCACCAGCAGTGACAGACATCACACACTGCACTACTGACTGCGGCCCCCGGCTCCCCGGTACCTGCTCCTCCTCATGCCGGGGCTCTCCCTCCCGCTGTCCGGACATCAGAGCCTCTTTACAGGACGTTTCCAGCAGAACTTCCTCTTTCCCTCAGGTTCCTGGAGTTTTCCTCTCCCAGCATGCTTTGCGGTGTGACGTCACAGGGCTGGCCCCGCCCGGCACACTGGTCAGTCAGCACTAGCCCCGCCCCCTACACCTCCTGCGGCCATGTTAGTACACCCAGACATGGCTCCTGCTCCTCTCCTCACATCACTGAGGGCCACAGGCGCTTCCCTCACCATCTCCAGAGCCCCAAACACTGGGAGCGGCCAGCACAGCCGTATCTAAGCCTCTCATGTGAGATACAGCCTGCTGAGCCTGGATCACAGCTTCTCTTGTGTGATACTGTCTGCTGAGCTGTGTATCTAATCCTATCCTGTGTGATACTCTCTGCTGAGCTGTGTATCTAATCCTCTCCTGTGTGATACTGTCTGCTGAGCTGTGTATCTAATCCTATCCTGTGTGATACTGTCTGCTGAGCTGTGTATCTAATCCTATCCTGTGTGATACTGTCTGCTGAGCTGTGTATCTAATCCTATCCTGTGTGATACTGTCTGCTGAGCTGTATATCTAATCCTCTCCTGTGTGATACTGTCTGCTGAGCTGTGTATCTAATCCTATCCTGTGTGATACCGTCTGCTGAGCTGTGTAGCTAATCCTATTCTGTGTGATACTCCCTGCTGAGCTGTGTATCTAATCCTCTCCTGTGTGATACTGCCTGCTGAGCTGTGTATCTAATCCTCTCCTGTGTGATACTCCCTGCTGAGCTGTGTATCTAATCCTCTCCTGTGTGATACTCCCTGCTGAGCTGTGTATCTAATCCTCTGTTGTGTGATACAGGAGGAGCTGATCACATGGTACAGTCCCCCCTGTCCCCTCATTGGTATAGTCCTCACCCGCCGGTCTCTTCTTTTACCCTAGTGTTAGGTTTGCCCGTTTCTGGCGGGGGAACATCCTGCCGGATCCGGACTAACGCTCGCACACGTCTGCTTCCGGAAGTCTGGCCCGGCCCCATTCATTATAATGGGGACGGGCGGGAGATGCGGCCGCAGCACGGGAAACATGCCGAGAGGCGGCCGGACAGAAACCGCCTGCTGGTCAGTGGAGGAGACCCCTTTACATGCAGCGATCTCCTCCACAGTATGGGCAGCAGGGATCGGTGATGTTGCTCTTCGTCTCCATACAGAACCATTTCTTGCTCTTTGTACAGCAGGATCTGCTGCCGCTAAGAAGGATTGCGGCGTCATGAGAAACAATCCGCGCGTTGTGCTCCGTTATCCGTTAGTCGAGGGCACATTTACAATGGCCGGTTATTGCTGACGAGGGCTCATTAGCCATAATTTGCCCGAACCAAGGGGCCTAAGGCTGATGTTGTCCTTCTGTCGGTCGCCCCATCGCCAATAAAGCCCAAACCAGACAGCACCAGTAACAGGTAAACCAGGAGCCATCAGCACCGAACCAGTAACAGGGGACACGGTGCAGGGAAATCAGAGTAATGAGGGGGTGCAGGTCACCGTGGAGCCCCCACTATTCTCTGTGAAGGAAAAGCTGACCCCAGGGGAACCGCAGCAGTGTAGCATGGTCCATGACCTTAGGGGGGGGAACAAGATGATCTTTGATGTACAGAACCCCCACACCTTACTTCACCAAGTGCCACCGACTTCTTCTTGTTCTCCAGTGGTTGACGTGGCCAGAGGTTTTTCCCCTCCCCCACGACAGCACCATAGAGAGAGGGATCCACCCCCAGGGACAGGAAACCTACAGAAATAAAAGGGTGGAGCCTCTCCTCCTATTCAGTGGTTTCCGGTCCCTGGAGTGGGAGACCTACAGTTTCCTTTTTTCTTTAGGTCTTACCGTTGGTCTTTGTTTCCTAGGAGTTTCCTAGAGGGCTGACGGTCGCTGCCGGGGTCTATCGCGCTGCTGGGCAGGCTGAAAGGACCCTAGGATACGGAGGTGCTCCAGGGGGCTCTCCGTATCTTGCGGCAGACATGTGGGTAACTCTCAGGGAGAGCTCTGCCCCATGGAAGCGCCATCTGGACGGCTGGAGAGTGGTTATCCTTGGATACAAGGCTCTCCCACTGGTTTTTCTGTTGGAGCAGCGGCAGGACGCTTCCGGACACGTGGTGAGATTGGTCACTTCCGGTACGCGACAAATGCATGACGCACTTGCGGTTTCCCTGAAGAGCTCCATCGAGGCGTGGAACGCATATTGGGTGTGGAACGCATATTGCGCGACTTCCGGTTTCAGATACCGGATGGGGCGCGCTTTTCAAAAGCGGCAGATGAGCGAACGCCCTGGGGTATTTAAGAGAGCTGGCCAGACCAGTCAGTGAGCCTATACAGGACGGTCTGTGCTGATCTGCATGTAGGGGCCTCCTGGCAGTTGTTATTTTATAACAGAGCTACGGATCAGAGTCTAACTATACCCCTTTTTTCCCATAAGTGTATAGACTCCCTGCCTCCTCCATCCTGATACAATGGAGGAAGAGAGAAGACCTGAATCTGCTGAGGGTGAAGTGGATCCCATCCCGGTAGTTCTTTGATCTTCAGGGGGTAAGTGGCTCCGTTTTTGTTTTTTTTTATTAAAGTTATGCCTTGTGCTCTCTCCTTTCCAGCCTAAACCAAAGAAAGTGCTGGTAAAGAGAAAAAACAAGGAGTGTGCGCTGTGCAGGACTTCTTTATCCTCTTCTTATGGGAAGAAATTGTGCAAAAAATGCATAGACAAGATCATTTCGGACGAATCCCCATCCTTATTGGAAAACATTAGATCACTCATTAAGACGGAGGTTAAAAATACCCTTAAGTCAGGCAAGAAGGAAAAGACTTTGATTAAAGATAAAAATACAAAATCTAGCCTGCCTCAGGACTTCTCTCCAGACGACAGTGACACACCTCAGGGGTCGTCCTCGTCTGGTTCATCATCGGAAGATGAATCTATGTCCAACACCTTTTTTCCTTCAGAAGATACAGATAAATTGCTAAAAATTATAAGATCCACCATGAACATTGAGGATGTTAAGGAGGATAAATCTGTGGCAGACTCTTTGTTTAAGGGGTTACAGGAAAGGAAGGGTCGCTGTTTTCCCGTACATAGCAGCATTATGTCTTTGATTCAAAGAGAATGGCGGAAACCAGGCAGGAAGGTATTTGCCTCTAAGGCCTTTAAACGAAAATATCCATTTGAAGAAGTGGCCTCTTCCTCTTGGGGGAAAGCTCCAAAAATTGATGTGGCCATCTCTAAGGTGTCTAGAAAATCTTCTCTTCCTTTTGAAGATACGGGCATGCTTAAAGAGCCCTTAGATAAAAAGGCGGAGGGCTTCCTTAGGGGTGCTTGGGAGGCCTCTACCTTGTCCTTTTGTCCCGCTGTAGCGGCTACAGTCACGGCTAGGACCCTAGCTCTATGGTTACAGCAGCTAGAAGTACAGTTAAAAGAAAGAGCCCCTAGGGATCAGATATTATCCTCATTGCCAACTTTACAAAAAGCAGCTGACTTTCTGACAGATGCGTCGGTTGATTCTATTAAACTTAACGCACAGTCAGCCTCCCTCACCAATTCTGCGCGTAGGGCTCTTTGGTTAAAAAGTTGGAATGGGGGTGATATGGCCTCCAAACAGAGGTTATGTAATATCCCCTGTCAGGGAGAATTTTTGTTTGGGCCAGAGCTAGACGATCTATTAGAAAAGGCAGCTGATAGAAAGAAAAGGTTTCCAGTCCCTAATCCTGCTGCTACCTTTAGTTCCCGAGGTAGGCAGTCCTTTCGTCCCTATAGAAATTATGCAGGCAGAAGGCAGAGCAGAGATAAGGATCAGAGATTCCGATCCAGAAATTTTGGGGGCAAAGGATTCTTGTTCGGAAATCCTTCCTCTGCTAATAAGAAACAACCCCAACAATGACGCCAGGCCAGAGGTGGGAGGAAGGCTGAAATTCTTTCAGGAAGCCTGGGGGAAGGATTGCAGGGCCATGGGTTCTAGATATTATTTGTTCAGGTCTAAAACCAGAATTCCATTCCTTGCCTCCGCAAAAATTCACCATTACAAAAAGCGTTTGTGTAAAAGGTCGGTTTCCCATAATAAAAGAAGTTTCAGACCTTATCAAGAAAAATGTTTTGATTCCTGTTCCTCCAGAAGAGCAATTCAAAGTGTTTTTCTCCCACCTGTTTCTGGTTCCAAAACCGGATGGTACACACAGGACGATCATCAATCTCAGGGATTTGAACAAATTTCTGGTGTTCAAAAAGTTCAAGATGTAAACAATGAGGAATACGATCCAGCTTCTTTTTCCTCATTGTTTCATGGCGGTGTTGGATTTAAAAGACGCTTACTTCCATATACCAATGCACCAGCAGTTTCAAAAATTCCTGAGAGTGGCGATTCCGATGGATGGTCAGGTTCGGCAATTCCAGTTCCAGGCATTGCCCTTTGGCCTGACCATGGCCCCAAGAATATTTACGAAAGTGGTAGCGGAGATGATGTCATTCATAAGACTCAAGGACATTTTGATAGTTCCATATCTGGACGACTTTCTCATCATTGCGAGTTCCAGGCTGAATTGCGAAAGGAATGTTCAGACTGTCATTCAGACCTTTCAAAAACTGGGTTGGATAGTGAATTACAAAAAATCCAAGTTAGAACCAGTCAGAATTCAGCGGTTCCTTGGCCTGATTTTAAACTCAGAGACTCAGAAAGTGTATCTCCCAGAAGAAAAAATTTCAAAAATCTGGAATCAAGTCAGATCCCTCTCTTCCACATCCCTGACTCTTCGAAAGGCCATGTCGGTTCTAGGATCCCTAACCTCCTGCATCCCGGCGGTAGAGTGGGCCCAACTTCATTCCCGTCAGTTACAGTCGGAGATCTTGACGGCTTTCAAAAAACACAAGGGTATGTTAAATGTCAAGATAAAAATTTCAGACACAACCAGAAGGAGTCTATCTTGGTGGCTGGATAGGGACAATCTAGTTCAGGGGGTTCCATGGTCCTACCCAGATCCTATGGTCCTGACCACGGATGCGAGCCCTTGGGGGTGGGGAGCCCACATTCAACAATACAATTTTCAGGGTCTTTGGTCCCCAGTCTAAAAATCATTCTCTTCCAACCGGAAAGAGTTGGTAGCTGTAAGGCTAGCCGTAAAAGCAGCTCTGCCACTACTAGGCACAGGTCACGTGAGAATTCTTTCAGACAATCAAACGACGGTGGCATATGTGAACCATCAAGGGGGGACAAGGTCAACGTCCCTAAGGTGGGAAGCAGGAAAATTGTTAGCGCTGCTAGAGAAAGAAGTCAGTTACGTATCGGCCCTCCA
Organism: Bufo bufo; assembly: GCF_905171765.1. Lineage (NCBI taxonomy): Eukaryota > Metazoa > Chordata > Amphibia > Anura > Bufonidae > Bufo > Bufo bufo. The sequence goes on along the minus strand of NC_053393.1, from coordinate 558,753,120 downwards.
CATAAAGGGAAAGGAGAATATTCAAGCAGATTTTCTCAGCAGACATCCACTAAAACAAGGGGAATGGTCCCTGAACTCCTCAGTATTTTCCAGGATCAGTGCGTCATGGGGCATGCCAGTCATAGATCTCTTCAGCACAAGCCAGAACAAAAAGGTGGAAGTCTTTTGTTCCCTGAATCCAAGAGAATCCCCATATGGGGTGGATGCTTTTCTACTGAAGTGGGACTTTCCCCTAGCATATGCTTTTCCCCCCTTCCAGTTGATTCCAGCAGTCCTGAAAAAGATCAGAAAGGACAGGGCAAGGGTCATCCTTATTGCCTCCTTTTGGCCCAGGAGGGCATGGTTCACCCTGCTCAGGACGATGTCGATCTCAGAACCCTGGATTCTGCCGGACCTGCCAGATCTGTTGTCCCAAGGTCCAGTTTTTCATCAGGCGGTCAGTGGTCTACATCTGACTGCATGGAATTTGAACGGAGCCTGTTGATCAAAAAAGGTTTCTCCCAGGAGCTCATCACGACCTTGCTTAAAAGCAGAAAGCCTGTTACCATTTCCATCTATGCCAGAACTTGGAAGAAATTTATTGAATTCAGTAATCTGAACCCAGGACATTTACCCTTGTCTGTCCCTATTTCCCAGGTTCTTGAATTTCTACAAAAAGACCTTTCCTTAGGTCTTGCTAAGAGTACCCTTAAGGTACAGGTCTCTGCCCTGTCAGTTCTATTCGAGCAGAACTTTGCCTCCAATCCATGGATCACCAGATTCTTTAAAGCGGTAGATAGGATGACGCCAGTTTCATCCCCTAGAGTTCCCCCGTGGAATCTTAATGTTGTACTTAACTCCTTAACAAAAGCACCCTTTGAACCTATCAATTCTGTAAGCATAAAGCTTCTTACTTTCAAGCTTGTCTTGCTAGTGGCCCTCACTACTGCTAGAAGGATAAGCGAGTTACATGCCATTTCCATTAACCCCCCTTTCACTACAATTATGGAGGATAGAGTTATTATTTTGCCCGATCCAGCCTTTTTACCCAAGGTGTCGTCCAGATTTCATAGGTCTCAGGAGATTATTCTTCCCTCCTTTTGTGACCATCCCAAGAACTCTGGAGAGTTGACATTTCATACTCTAGATGTGCGGAGATGCCTAATTCAGTATCTCGAAATTACAAAAGAATGGAGAAAGTCTTCTGCTTTATTCATCCTCTTTTCAGGACCAAATAAAGGGAAGAAGGCTACCAAAAGTACCCTGTCTAGGTGGCTTAGACTGGGCATTATACAATCTTACCTGGAGGAGGGCCTTTCTCCTCCAGTCTCGGTGAAGGCTCACTCTACTCGCTCTGTTTCCACTTCTTGGGCTGAAAGGTCAGGGGCCTCTATCAAGCAAATTTGTAGGGCAGCCACGTGGTCTCCCTCTACTTTTTTCCATCACTACCGTTTGGATCTGCACTCTTCTTCTGATCTTTCCTTTGGTAGAAAGGTTTTGCAAGCGGTGGTCCCTCCCTAGGAAGGGTTCTTCCTCTGTAATTCTCTCTATGGTGCTGTCGTGGGGGAGGGGAAAAATGAAGATTACACTTACCGGTAATCGGATTTTCCAGACCCCACGACAGCACCATTCCTAATTCCCTCCCTTGGTGGTGGTTTCTAAAAAAAAAAAAAAAAATATATATTATGTTCCAAGATTTGTATTGTTTATGCGAATATCTGCTGTTTAAGCTCAGACTAATTAATGGCGTAGGAGTCCCTCTCTTGCTCTGTAATCCACTGAATAGGAGGAGAGGCTCCACCCTTTTATTTCTGTAGGTTTCCTGTCCCTGGGGGTGGATCCCTCTCTCTATGGTGCTGTCGTGGGGTCTTGAAAATCCGATTACCGGTAAGTGTAATCTTCATTTTTCCTTCCTGCCCCTGGAGGAGACCTGTCACTAATTGCTGGAGCAGCCGACCTCAGGGTGCAGCAATGTCACCATTCGCTTTCTCAGAAGAAATGTCCCAGGTTCTGGGGGTGTGAAGACCACATTACCCTACTACACAACTTCTGCAGTATCTCCCAGAGACCCCAGACAGAAGGGAGGCCATATGCAGAGTACCAGTACCCACTACAGTATATCACTAAGGGCCGTGTGGGCTCCTGCTGGGAATGGACCCCCAGTGCCTCTAGCTGCAGGTTCTGTACAAGGCTCTGACCTCACGGGGACAACAAGGTCTACTGACACGGACAGGACAGGACAGACTTTCAGCTCCAGCCTCAGCTTTACCTGACTACAATACGTGGACAAGAGGTAATAACCGAGCTCCATGGAAAAACCTCCGACCGTTAGGTTACTACTCCTAACATCCAGACACAATAATTAGGGCTTCTCCTTCACATGTGAGAGATGTAACCGCAGCAGCCACACCGGAATACAAGACGACTGACATAGTCCTGGACCAGCCGCTGACAATCCAAATTTCATAAGTAGTCGAGGAAATGAGAACCAAACACATCTCCGCTGCCAGGTGGACACAGTACGAGGTGGCACTGCCAACGCCGTCAGGAAGAACTATCAGACAAGGTATGGGTTAGATGACCAGATAATCAGCATTATTGTATTGAATTGCTGAAAATTGAAAAGCAGGAGCTGGAGAAACTCCAATCGCTAACTTAGAATTTTTGATAGATGGATCCCGGTACCACCATGAAGGAACTCCATGGACTGGGTAGACAGTCACTACCCTACCCTCCTGCTTAGCATAGAAAGCATAGCTACAGGCATTCACTGCAACATGTACAATGGCTCAAGTTCCGACAGGTCTTTGGGGTGGCAGAAGACCATGGTCCTATCTGGAAGAGCAGAGACTTTGTGGAATCAGCAGATAAACCCATTAAAAACGTAGAGTCTCTTGGGATAGTGATCATCAAGGTACAAACTCCCGAGGCAGGGGGTAATGTCTTTGCTGACGCAGCAGCCTGAGCAGCCACTCTGAAGCCCTAATGGAGGCCTACTGAGGAACCAAGTCCGACTGATATCTCTTTATTGGACAAGGCAGTAGATGTCTGGTTGTGTAGAGTGGAAGCAGCAACAGTTTGGAACATGATGGACAAGGGAGGACATGTGGGGGAGTAGAGGTGGCAGCAGCAGCAGCAGCACAGTATGGGACCTGCCGGACAAGACTGGAGATGCACAGCTGTGTAGGGGTAGTAGTAGCGGCAGCAGCAGAACAGTATGGAACATGATGGACAAGCATCGTCCTGCTGTGACTGAGATGATGAGTAAGCAGTCCCATCCACAGTCATACTTTTTCTATGCTGTAACATGAGGCCACCTACCAGAGGTGAGGGAGAGCTGTGACCTGTTGCTACAGGCCGGACGGCTGGTGCTGACAGTGCTGCTGCTACCTCCACTACAGCCACCCACATTCTCACTGGTGACTGACATGGTACGGGTGCTTCCTCTTACATTACCCATCCACTGAACTCTGTCTTTCTTTTTAAGAACGGAGGCACCTGTCATGGCCTATGGTGTGCGCTGTGACACTGTTGTTACATTTGCGGTTGCCCGCGGCAACATGTTGCTGTGTGTGCATGCGGTGGCAGTGTCTCGGCCTTCTGGGTGATTGCCGTGACATGGTTGCCACGCATGTTGTTGCCTGCGGCAACGTGTAGCTTTCTATGCTTGTGTGTGCACTTCCGCTTTAAGTGGCCTCCTTCCCTTGTCTGGTGTTGGAAGGGTTAACTCCCTTCCTAGTGTTTTGTGAACACTGGTTTATGTGTGTGCGGCTGCTTGGGCTATTTAGTCTCTGCTGGAGGCCTGTATCTGAGTTGTACTCCAGCCTTGGTGTGTACGGAGTTAAGCTCCTTGTCTGGCTTCACCATCTGTCCAGTGAGGGCCACCCTTGTGATCATCGATGTTCTATGTTATCACGGTGTCTCCTTCCCTTCCTGTCCCTTTGTGTATGGAGTGGGTTTTGATCAGGGTGTTGTATGTCTATTTTTGGTGTTACATGTCTGGTGGGGTTTGGTTTCCAGCATGTTTTTAGGACATTCCCGTCTCACATTTATTGCAGCTATGGTGTCCTGGGTTCCTGTGTGGTTGTGGTTTGTGCTGTGTCCTTTAATGTTGGTGTGGACACTAGCACTTGTGCACGGGTTCCAGCCAGTGTGTCTGTGGCAGGTAAGTGTGTTAATGGTTTCACTTACCTGCCATCTCCATATGTTGTACGTGTTCCCCTCTCCTTGGAGCCTGGCCTTAGTTAGAGACGCCTGTTCTTCCGTGTTGAGGATCAACAGGTCGTCTCTTCCCGGCTCCTTGGTGAGGGATTACCAGGGCGACTTAGGGTTTCTAGGAAACCAGAGTATGAGCCGTCCTACCATCGGGGTCCGCTCATACAGTGAGGAGTCAGGGAGAGGATTAGGGACACGGTAGGAGGTGACCTGCTCCCTTATCACTTCTTTTTGGCCAGGCTGATCCCCTTTACCCTTTGACACCGCATGGTGGGGGGTTTCCCTCACTTCCCGCCGTGACAGCACCATTGCACCTGCACTGGTTATTCCAACCACAAGGCTTACAGCTAACTGCCAGACGTTAGAGGAGATCTCCTGCCTGTACAAGTCATTCCTTCTTCATCCATTGGCCACAGCTCTATTTCGGGACTCTTCATGGGCGTAGAGGACCCAATTCAGATTTAAACTGGGTTGTATTAACCATCTGCTAATGTACGGCCTACCGCCCACCCAAAACCTCAGTCTAAATTACTTTCTGGACCCAGGAGCCGGAAGTGGCCGTACAGCGCTGAGATGCCTATAGGTCCAGTGTTCTCCTAATTCAGCAAACCCTTTCCTCTGGTGCTAGGTGAATGAGTAGAAGGACTTAGCTGGTGGATTGGGGACTGCAAGTCCTGCTGCTGAGTCATCTTTCCGACCTGTTGCTTGGGGCCCACATGACTGCCCAAACCAGGCACACTCTGCTTCTGAGCACCAGGAGTTGCATAAGGTACATTTTCCTGAAAAAGGGGAAAGGTGAAGGGGCAGTGGACTATTTTCGATGAGCACAGATATTTATCTCAAGTGGAGAAGCCAGAGCCACCCATTGCCTTCTTTGAAACAATCCACAGTTTAACGAGTCCTGACACCCTTTTTGTTTCTTTCTTCTCTTCATACTGAGCAGAAGAATGTCTGCACCTTTTTACAGCTGACTGATTGCAAGAACCGAAGACTAAGTTTGGTGTTCTGTCAAAAAGCCGTCTACTCTGCTTGGTTTAATACGGTTGATTATGCTGACAGAGCCTCATTAACAATAAAACTCAGTGGCGTACTAAGGGGGGGGGGTCTGCCCCGGGTGCCGGCTCTCTAGGGGGGTGCCAGAAGCAATGAGCACTTCCATCAATACAGACAGAAGCGCTCATTGCTGGAGCGCAGGGAGCTGGGTCCTGTCACTCACCGTTCAGCTCTCCGCGTTCCTCCCCTCCCTCAGGCCGGCGGCGCACAGAATGGTGAAGCAGGAAGACTTCTCCCTGCTCCACCATTCAGCCTGCAGACACAGATCACGCTGCCGGCCTGTGTGGGTGGGGCCTGCAGCCTAGAAATCTGCATAATCTCCACCCACACTGTGCTGCAGAGCAATCTGTTCCTAAAGGGAAGAGAGGTATGTGAGCTTCAGGAACGGGACAAGGTGAGTAGTTACTGTGATTTTTTTTTTTTAATACAGAGGGGGCACAGAGGGCATTACTACTATGGAGGGGGCAAAGAGGGCTTTAATGCTATGGAGGGGGCACAGAGGGCATTACAACTATGGAGGGGGCACAGAGGGCATTACTACAATGGAGGGGGCACAGAGGACTTACTATGGAGGGGGGGCAGAGGTCTTTATTACGATGGAGGGGGCACAGAGTATTTTATTACTATAGAGGGGGCACAGAGTATTTTATTACTATAGAGGGGGCACAGAGTATTTTATTACTATAGAGGGGGCACAGAGTATTTTATTACTATAGAGGGGGCACAGAGTATTTTATTACTATAGAGGGGGCACAAAGGATTTTATTACTATAGAGGGGGCACAGAGGGCATTACTAATGTGAAGGGGGCACAGAGTCTGGGATTAAGGTTATAATTATTCCCCAGATGTCCCTTACCATTTCCTGTAAATGAGTCCAAAGGGTCTGGGAATGTTTATAACTTCATAACCCAGGTAGTAAACCCAAGACTGAAGTAGTTAAAAGGGTTTTCCAATATGTCCATTATATAATTCATGGACGATCATGGTTACTGGTTTCCCTTACGTCATGGCAAAAAGTCACATGACACAAGGGGATCCAGTCTCTACCGGGGCCAGTGTCGGCTGTGGCAATGTCAAACCAGATGAGCCCAGCCGGGCATTGCAGGTTGGAAGAGAAGGAGCGGAGAGCCAGCGCCAGGAAGCAGGTAAGTAATCTTCCCTTTACAGATCCAGTAAAGTGGGGGAGTTTGCCAAAGCCCCTCATTCTTGCACAACCCCTTTAAAGGGGTATTCTCATGACGCCGTTTAATACTTACCTGCTCCCGGAACGCTGTCCACTTCCTGGTTTCGGCACTCGGCGGGCTCCATCTTGATTGATGTCTTCTCCCGGCTGGGCCGCACGCTGTACTGAACGCGCACGCCAAGACCGCGCGTGCGCCCTGGTGACTTCTTCCTGGCAAGTATACTATACTGGCCAGGAAGAAATCACCATAGCGCATGCGCGGTCTCGGCATGCGCGTTTAGTACAGCGGCCGGCCGGGAGAAGATAAGAAGTCATCTGCGCATGCGCGGCCACCGCGATTCCTGAGAAGAGCGGTGGCCGTAACCAGGGGAGACAGAAGACAACAGTCAGGTAAGTATAGTTTTATTTTCTTCTAAGGGGTGGGAATTTGTTAATTAAATATATTTAGAAAAATGATCACTGTTAAATCATTAACAGATTTAACAGAGATCATGAAGATGGTAATACCCCTTTAAGATCTACAATTATAACCGCTGTAACTACACTTCTGAATATACTGATATTTTCTTTTAATTCCTGCTTCAATATATATGCAATATTTTTATAACAAAGCTGAGTCTTCTCGCTATAAATGATAGCAAGAAAAAAATATGGAAATTCATGGCATATTTTACAGGAAGGATTCAGAATTGGTTGTTCCTGGTGTGAATTCTCTGATGTTGAACAAGAGATGATTTCCGAGTATAACATTTGCCATATTCTGAACATCAATACGGCTTCTCTTCTGTGTGACTTCTCTGATGTCTATTTAGACTTGATTTCTCAGTATAACATTTGCCACATTCTGAACATGAAAACGGCTTCTCTCCTGTGTGAATTTTCTGATGCTTTTCAAGATGTGTTTTTCTAATAAAACATTTTCCACATTCTGAGCACGAAAACGGCTCATCTCCTGTGTGAATTCTCTGATGGTTCTTAAGATATGATTTCTCAGTAAAAGTTTTCCTACATTCTGAACATGAATATGGCTTGTCCCCTGTGTGAATTCTCTGGTGGCTCTGAAGATGGAATTTCTGAATAAAAGATTTGCCACATTCTGAACATGAAAACGGCTTCTCTCCTGTGTGAATTTTCTGATGGTTTTTAAGATGTGTTTTTCTAGTAAAACATTTTCCACATTCTGAACATGAAAACGGCTTCTCTCCTGTGTGAATTTTCTGATGGTTTTTAAGATGTGTTTTTCTAGTAAAACATTTTCCACATTCTGAACATGAAAACAGCTTCTCTCCTGTGTGAATTTTCTGATGGTTTTTAAGATGTGTTTTTCTAGTAAAACATTTTCCACATTCTGAACATGAAAACGGCTTCTCTCCTGTGTGAATTCTCTGATGTCTTTCAAAATGTGTTTTTCTAGTAAAACATTTTCCACATTCTGAGCAAGAAAATGGCTTATCTCCTGTGTGAATTTTCTGATGGCTCTTAAGAGATGATTTCTCAGTAATAGATTTCCTACATTCTGAACATGAATACATCTTGTCCCCTGTGTGAAGTCTCTGGTGGTTGTGAAGACGTGATTTCTGAGTAAAAGATTTTCCACATTCTGAACATGAATACGGTTTCTCTCCTGTGTGAATTTTTTGATGTAGAAGAAGAACTGACTTTTTAGTAAAGGATTTCGCACATTCTGAACACAAAAACAGCTTCTCTCCTGTGTGAATTCTATGATGGCTGTCAAGACTTGATTTATCAGTAAAAGATTTCCTACATTCTGAACATGAAAACGGCTTCTCTCCTGTGTGAGTTCTCTGATGGTCTTGAAGATGTGCTTTTCTAGTAAAACATTTTCCACATTCCGAACATGAAAACGGCTTCTCTCCTGTGTGAATTCGCCGATGGGTTTCAAGATGTTTTTTTTTTGTAAAACATTTTCCACATTCCGAACATGAAAACGGCTTCTCTCCTGTGTGAATTCTCTGATGGTGTTCAAGATGTGATTTGTTAATAAAACGTTTCCCACAGTCTGAACAGGAATACAGCTTCTCACCTGTGTGATGTCTTTGATGGTGAAGAAGGCCTGATTTCCAAGTAAAACATTTGCCACATTCTGAGCATGAATACGGCTTTTTCTGAGCTCTTTGGGTTCCAGAACATCTTCTGCGAGTTTCATTCTGAGTAAGAGTATGTGATGAATTAGAAGATTGGACTTGTTTTAAAGGATGAGATGATAGATTTTTGCTGTGAAGGTCTGAGGTTACATCTGGGATAATGGCACGCTCTTCATATGTATCTGATATGACACATGGATCATCTGCATTATAATATGTAGATATGAGATGTTTCTCCAAGCTCCCAGTATGGTCATCTACCAAGAACAAAACATTTTTTTAATTATTTTTGAAAATTATTGAAGGCAGCTATCAAAATTCATAACTGATGAGAGGCTAGAGGGGAGCTGTCCAATTGTGTCATGTGACCGCACACCTAAAAACATAATGGCCCTAAGTACAGTCCTGATCAAATGTTTAAGACCACTTGAAAAATGGCAAAAAATCATATTTTACATTGTTGGATCTTAACAAGGTTCCAAGTAGAGGTTCAACATGCAACAAGAAGAAATGGGAGTGAGAGCAAACATTTTTTGAGCATTCAATTAATTAAAAATAACGATTAAACTGAAACAGGCTGTTTTTCAGCTGATCCAAATTTTTGGACCACATGCCTTTAAAGGGCCAAATCTGTGCAAAGATGTGGATTCATTGTCATTTTCTGTCAGGTAGTCACACGTTGTGATGGCAAAGGCAAAAAAACTCTCCCTTTTTGAACGTGGTCGGGTTGTTGAACTGCATAAGCAGGGTCTCTCACAGCGCGCCATCGCTGCTGAGGTGGGACGCAGTAAGACAGTCATTTGGAATTTCTTAAATGATCCTGAGGGTTATGAAACAAATAAGTCAAGTGGAAGACCCAAAAAAGTCATCAGCACTGAGCCGGAGGATCCAATTGGCTGTCAGTCAAGACACTGGATGATCCTCGACCCAAATTAAGGCCCTTACTGGTGCCGACTGCAGCCCCATAACCATCAGACGGCATCTGTGACTGAAGTGCTTCAAAAACAAAAAACGTCTTCAAAGACCTCCTCTCCTTGAACGCCACATAACTGCTCGTTTGGACTTTGCAAGAGAGCACCAAACATGGGACATTCTAGAGGTGGAAGAAAGTTTTATTCTCTGATGAGAAAAAAATTTAACCTTGATGATCCTGATGGTTTCCAACGTTACTGGCATAACAAGCAGATCCCACCTGAGATGTTTTCTATGCGCCACAGTGGAGGGGGCGCCATAATGGTCTGGGGTGCCTTTTCCTTCAGTGGAACAATGGAGCTTCAGGAAGTGCAGAGAGCATGTCCAGATGTTGCAGAGAGCATTCCTCATGACTGAGGGCCCTCGTCTGTGTGGTAACGACTGGGTTTTTCAACAGGACAACGCTACAGTACACAATGCCCGCAGGACAAGGGACTTCTTCCAGGAGAATAACATCACTCTTTTGGCCCATCCTGCGTGTTCCCCTGATCTAAATCTAATTGAGGACCTTTGGGGATGGATGGCAAGGGAAGTTTACAAAAATGGACAACAGTTCCAGACAGAATATGGCCTTTGTGCGGCCGTCTTCACCCCTTGGAGAAATGTTCCCACTCACCTCATGGAAACGCTTGCATCAAGCATGCCGAAACAAATTTTTGAAGTGATAAACAATAACGGCGGAGCTACTCATTACTGAGTTCATGTTTGGAAGTTGGATTTCTGTTTTGGGGGGGTTTAGTTTGTTTTTGGTGTGGTCCTAAACTTTTGATCAGCTGAAAAACAGCCTGTTTCAGTTTATTCGTTGTTTTCATTAAATTGAATGCTTAAAAAATGTTTTGTCTCACTCCCATTACTTCTTGTTGCATGTTGAAGCTCTACTTGGAACCTTGTTAAGATCCAGACATGATAAATATGATTTTTTGCCATTTTTCAAGTGGTCTTAAACTTTTGATCAGGACTGTACATAGAAGGGTGAGACAAGAAGAACAGAGCTGTTACAACAGGCAAGAGTCAGGCAATCATATGCACAGGTTTCTCACATCCTAGAGATCAATCATCTAACACAGGGATGCTCAATCTGTGGCCCTCCAGCTGTTGCAAAGCTACAACTCACAGCATGCCCTAATAGCTGAAGGCTATCCAGGCATGCTGGGAGTTGTAGTTTTGCAACAGTTGGAGGGCCGCAAGTTGGGCATCCGTGATCAAACAGAATACTGTGAAAAATATTCTTTGCCCGGCGTCAGAAGGAGGAGGAGACGCTGCCCCAGTCCATGAACAGCATACAACAATTGATGGCAATGTTACAGCAGAAGGTATGAGAAGGGGCAAAGTCCATAACCAATACTGATGATGTAATGTGGGACCAGTTTGTGTTATATCTCAGAAAACAACCATGGCAAAGGAACCGGTGTAAGAAACTCAAAATTACATTGCCTTAAGAGAGGACACAGGTTCATCAAGATTAATCTATTTTGATCAACTCAAGTGAAAACCTGAACGGACTATACACCAGTTGTTGAAGGAAGAAATAACCTTAGGAAAGAAGAAGCCAACTGAAAAATTCAATAATTAACTCTAGCATTATAACAATAAGTCATTGTATGCAACAGAGGTGTCAGGAGGGCCAGGAAACCTACCCCCTATTAGAGGTATGGCAGCCCAATAATCACAATTTTTCAGATGAAGCCAGAAGGTACCCGGGGACTGTATGGACGACACGTGTGTTGACACCTTGTACATTTGTAATTTGGACACCAGAATCCAGTGCAGTCCAGAGTGTATGTGACATGAGGCCTGTGAAATGCTGCACAGAGGGACACCAGGACACGTCCAGGAAATTCATGGAAGAGACCTGTCACCCTGATATTACTGAGCACGGCCTGGAGAGTCACAGCGCAGACCTGAGGGAGTCGTTACCACCTTAGTGTAATGGGCTAGGATCAGCAGGAACACTCCTATGGTTTCATCTTCTCCTGTCTACTAGTATGTTTGGGGCAGTTGCTATGTATTATACAGTAGCTGATCTCTTGCTCAGCCGACCTCTTCTGTAGCTCACCTTGGTTGGAGAGGAGCTCCTGACTGGTTAGCCTCGCTGTAAATATTCCTAGTTTCTGCAGGGGGTTGCTGGTTATAGTGTAAGCTCTGTGCTTTTCATTTCAGAAAATCCTTTTATTTTCTAGTATCACTCCTAGTTTTCTTTATTGGTGTAGTTTTGTTCTTATGGTTAGTCCAGTCTTTACCTCTGATTCTTGTAGTCTGTGTGTGTGGTTGGGGGAGGGGATGTTCCATGTTTCAGTCTGTCCTGCCTTGATTCTAGTTCAGCTCTGCTCAGTTTGGATTGGGTCTTAGTGTCCTCCTGTTGTCTGTTTTAGGGTCAGTTTTAGGGTCCATTCACACGTGCGTGGTGTATTGCGGATCCACCCTTAGAGATTAGGATTTTCCATAGGAATGTCTCAAGGGACAGTGAGGGACAGTGATGTCTGGTATTAGGGTGAGCATGTAAGGACAGATCTAGGGAAAGATCCAGTTAGTGCCACATATTGTCTGTTCAATCATCCGTCTGTTCCATTGTCTGATTACCATCCCCATCCTGGTCCAGTCATCTACTGATGAGTTCCTATCTCCTGGCTTTCTTCTTACCTGCTAGTGCTGTGATATGTGCTTTGTATTACACAGTTTGGTCCTAATGTAAGTCTTGGGGGTATCTGAGTACTGGGGGACACTGTTCGGACCTAGGGAAGGCGCCTGCTATAGGGGAAGTCCAATTCAGGGTCATTACGGTTACAGACTCATCTCTGCTTCATTTAGTGGTCACTACTCACCTGGGCTCTTATCTGTAGGGATCTCCTCCTCGTATTCCTCATCGCCCCTCACATCTGTCTCTGTAGGAATCTCCTCCTCGTATTCCTCATCGCCCCTCACATCTGTCTCTGTAGGAATCTCCTCCTCGTATTCCTCATCGCCCCTCACATCTGTCTCTGTAGGAATCTCCTCCTCGTATTCCTCATCGCCCCTCACATCTGTCTCTGTAGGAATCTCCTCCTCGTATTCCTCATCGCCCCTCACATCTGTCTCTGTAGGAATCTCCTCCTCGTATTCCTCATCGCCCCTCACATCTGTCTCTGTAGGAATCTCCTCCTCGTATTCCTCATCGCCCCTCACATCTGTCTCTGTAGGAATCTCCTCCTCGTATTCCTCATCGCCCCTCACATCTGTCTCTGTAGGAATCTCCTCCTCGTATTCCTCATCGCCCCTCACATCTGTCTCTGTAGGAATCTCCTCCTCGTATTCCTCATCGCCCCTCACATCTGTCTCTGTAGGAATCTCCTCCTCGTATTCCTCATCGCCCCTCACATCTGTCTCTGTAGGAATCTCCTCCTCGTATTTCTCATCGCCCCTCACATCTGTCTCTGTAGGAATCTCCTCCTCGTATTCCTCATCGCCCCTCACATCTGTCTCTGTAGGAATCTCCTCCTCGTATTCCTCATCGCCCCTCACATCTGTCTCTGTAGCAATCTCCTCCTCGTATTCCTCATCGCCCCTCACATCTGTCTCTGTAGGAATCTCCTCCTCGTATTCCTCATCGCCCCTCACATCTGTCTCTGTAGGAATCTCCTCCTCGTATTCCTCATCGCCCCTCACATCTGTCTCTGTAGGAATCTCCTCCTCGTATTCCTCATCGCCCCTCACATCTGTCTCTGTAGGAATCTCCTCCTCGTATTCCTCATCGCCCCTCACATCTGTCTCTGTAGGAATCTCCTCCTCGTATTCCTCATCGCCCCTCACATCTGTCTCTGTAGGAATCTCCTCCTTGTATTCCTCATCGCCCCTCACATCTGTCTCTGTAGCATTAATATTGTTCAGATCTTCATCCTGATTCAAAATGTGTGAAACAAATATTGTGAATTACAGGACAGTTGGACAAGTTGAGAGGAATGTTTTAGATGCCTACAAAAGATCATTAAAAGAGTTATCCAACTTTAAACTTGTGTAATAGACCCCTTCAGAGAGGCGGACCCCCGGTGGAGTTCATACTTACTTGGTCCCTGCCTCTGTGTTCTGGCTTCATTGCTCCACTGTCGACTCTGCAGGTGCTGTGTCTGTGGAAATCAACACACTGTTGACAGGGGGGCGGGGGGTGGAGATAGTTGGGGGGTTGGGTGCAACTGCTGCAGCGGTGACCTGTGACCAATGTGGCACATGACTGAGTGACGTACTGCATGGGTGGCAGGTGCTCCCCTGCCCAGTCAACTGGATGTTGATTCTCAGAGACTCGGGATCTGCAGAGGTGCCCATGTATCGATGGCGCTGGAACTCACCAGCAGGGATCGGGTGAGTATGAATCCAGCCACTCTGAAGGGGTCTGTAAAATAATTGGGCTGGATAACCTCTTTAAAGGGATTATCCCACAAATTAAGAAGTAGGAATTCTACCAGCGACTGGTTTCTCTGGAGGCCTACATGACAGCACCACATGGAGATTGCCCTTCTAGTCTTCTGCAGGGACAGGACCACAGAGAGGTTACAAGGCTCCTCTCACCATCTCCCTCCAGTGTTTGCTGAAATACTACACCAGGGTGGATGCAACTAAATACACTGCGTGCAGAATTATTAGGCAAATGAGTATTTTGACCACATCATCCTCTTTATGCATGTTGTCTTACTCCAAGCTGTATAGGCTCAAAAACCTACTACCAATTAAGCATATTAGGTGATGTGCATCTCTGTAATGAGAAGGGGTGTGGTCTAATGACATCAACACCCTATATTAGGTGTGCATAATTATTAGGCAACTTCCTTTCCTTTGGCAAAATGGGTCAAAAGAAGGACTTGACAGGCTCAGAAAAGTCAAAAATAGTGAGATATCTTGCAGAGGGATGCAGCACTCTTAAAATTGCAAAGCTTCTGAAGCGTGATCATCGAACAATCAAGCGTTTCATTAAAAATTGTCAACAGGGTCGCAAGAAGCGTGTGGAAAAACCAAGGCGCAAAATAACTGCCCATGAACTGAGAAAAGTCAAGCGTGCAGCTGCCAAGATGCCACTTGCCACCAGTTTGGCCATATTTCAGAGCTGCAACATCACTGGAGTGCCCAAAAGCACAAGGTGTGCAATACTCAGAGACATGGCCAAGGTAAGAAAGGCTGAAAGACGACCACCACTGAACAAGACACAAGCTGAAACATCAAGACTGGGCCAAGAAATATCTCAAGACTGATTTTTCTAAGGTTTTATGGACTGATGAAATGAGAGTGAGTCTTGATGGGCCAGATGGATGGGCCCGTGGCTGGATTGGTAAAGGGCAGAGAGCTCCAGTCCGACTCAGACGCCAGCAAGGTGGAGGTGGAGTACTGGTTTGGGCTGGTATCATCAAAGATGAGTTTGTGGGGCCTTTTCGGGTTGAGGATGGAGTCAAGCTCAACTCCCAGTCCTACTGCCAGTTTCTGGAAGACACCTTCTTCAAGCAGTGGTACAGGAAGAAGTCTGCATCCTTCAAGAAAAACATGATTTTCATGCAGGACAATGCTCCATCACACGAGTCCAAGTACTCCACAGCGTGGCTGGCAAGAAAGGGTATAAAAGAAGAAAATCTAATGACATGGCCTCCTTGTTCACCTGATCTGAACCCCATTGAGAACCTGTGGTCCATCATCAAATGTGAGATTTACAAGGAGGGAAAACAGTACACCTCTCTGAACAGTGTCTGGGAGGCTGTGGTTGCTGCTGCACGCAATGTTGATGGTGAACAGATCAAAACACTGACAGAATCCATGGATGGCAGGCTTTTGAGTGTCCTTGCAAAGAAAGGTGGCTATATTGGTCACTGATTTGTTTTTGTTTTGTTTTTGAATGTCAGAAATGTATATTTGTGAATGTTGAGATGTTATATTGGTTTCACTGGTAAAAATAAATAATTGAAATGGGTATATATTTGTTTTTTGTTAAGTTGCCTAATAATTATGCACAGTAATAGTCACCTGCACACACAGATATCCCCCTAAAATAGCTAAAACTATAAACAAACTAAAAACTACTTCCAAAAATATTCAGCTTTGATATTAATGAGTTTTTTGGGTTCATTGAGAACATGGTTGTTGTTCAATAATAAAATTAATCCTCAAAAATACAACTTGCCTAATAATTCTGCACTCCCTGTATGTATTTACTCATTACCAATGACACCACATGGAGCGATACCAGATAAGCATGTGGTTGGGAGAGAAGGGAGTCTGGGTCAAATCTCTCAAGGGCTAACTCCTGATTGTATTAGATGTCCAGTCTGTAATAAAGCTTGCCCGAGGCGATGCTCTGCAAATCTGATCAGTAGATGCCTCTGCTCTCTCTGCCCATGGAACTAAAATGTCCCTGGTGTGATTGGCTTTACACCACAACGAGCATAGGAGGGACAGGGGTGAGGGAATAAGGCCTGGAAACTAGGGAAAGAGCAGGACACCTCCGAGAGCAACCCTAATCAAAGTCCTGACTATCCGACAGTCTGTTCACCTGCCGGAACAGCCTGCCGCTAATGTAAAAGTAGCCTGAAAAGGGACCGAACATTCAGATTCGTACCAGGAGCAAAATCTCTTTCAAACTTCCCTGTAAACAGGTGAGGAAACTTCCTTGGGACTCTGCTGTAAGGTAGATATTACTCTGACAGTCCCTGAATTTTCAGGATTTCCCTCTCAGGATTCAAGATTTCAGGATTTTTGCATCTGGACCTTTCGATACAGAAGAGGGCCCTGGAGAAGAAGAATATTTTATCTTAGATAAAGAGGTTCTGGGTCTTCCAGAAATAAATACTTCAGGATCGGGAACCAGCTGTGCTTTGGACAGAATTAAGTAATTTGAATGACACTGGTTGCTTTTAACCATATATTCTTCAGGACGGCCGGAATAAAAAGGAAAAGGAGGAAATGAGCATGCTAGGCCCATATTCTATTCCTGAGCATCTCATCCCTTTTTGCTGGTATCCATAGGGACTTACATTCCAAAGAATCCCTCATTACAGGTTTTCTGTGAAAGTCCACAAAAGTAAAGCCTGTCTTCTCACTCTGGATAAAAGGATTTTTCCCACGGCACAAAGAAGCCAACCACGGTCCAGATGTTAATGGTAAGAAAAGATCTTTATTGCAGGTTTACTTTATTGCGTGAACCTGCAATAAAGATCCTTTCTTACCATTAACATTTGGACTGTGGTTGGCTCTTTTGCACCGTGGGAAAAATCTTTATACTCTTTGAAAATTCACAACTTCTTGGGGACTCCAGGTATCTCCGATAAGAAGATTTCCCTCCGTGGCTGCAGGTCCACCACCAACTGGGATTCCAGTATACATCTTGATGAGCTTCTACTAGAGTTGTGCCTACAGGTAGCACAACCACTAAAGGTGACCCTTGTACTGGAACCATTTCTCTACCTGTTTCAAAACGGTATTACCCTATGGTGCTGGATAAACAACACAAATAAAAGCCTGAGGATTTGCTCTCACTCTGGGAAGAAGAATTGTTTGGTTGAGGCAGTAAGAATCAATTTCTGGAGAGAACAGACGTGAAACTGGCTCCAAAGAACTGTGGAGATGCAGAAGGTCATTAACCCCAAGATGTTCATAGCTTTCTATAATAAGCAGTGGCTCTTTCTCCAGAAGAATGATATTTTCCCCTGTATCATCTCATATTTGAGAATTGGCAGAAATGAGTGTTTGTCAAGAAAAATCTTCCTGGCATCTGGAGAGAAATCTGATTTCTTGATGTTCACGATCCAACAATTCTCCAAAAATCCACAATTTATAGGTACTTTGGCGAATTGGAGTGGATTCTGACATAAAGAGAAAATTGTCCAAACTATGGAACTGATGATGATATCTCTTTCTCCGAGGAAGGCCAGGATCTCTACTACCAGGTTTTTGTAAAGTCAATGGGCAGAGGGTGCCCACAGAGAGGGCTCTGAGTGCCGCCACTGGAACCAGCACCATAGGTTCACCACCACTGATCTAGGCTGTTCTGACTTTTAGGAAATGTTGGGCGCAGTGGTTATATTAGTGCAGGTACCGTAATCTTCGTTTGCAGGGATGTCCTAATTCGGAAACCTGGACTACTACAGACTGGAACTGTATGGTCTTTAGTGACAATTCTAGGTCCTCTTTGGGTTCCAGTATGGAGGTCTCCTGGTGAGCTCTTCAATCCTTTGCTATGGAGCGACATACTGCCCTAACTGCTGGTGTGATGATCGTGGGAGCCATCGCACACGACAGTCGGTGACCCCTAGTAGTGGTCCGAGGACACTAACAGCTCAGGGATATGTGCAGGACATCCTGCCGCCACATGTATTCTTCTCAGCACTTTTCAGCTGGATATGCTAGCCTGCGCACAGCGAGGCTTCCCCAGGAAGGTCTCCTCCTGTTTTATTGCCATATAAAGCATCTTGGATCCGGGCTAGAGGCCGTATCTCATCTTGGATCCGGGCTAGAGGCCGTATCTCATCTTGGATCCGGGCTAGAGGCCGTATCTCATCTTGGATCCGGGCTAGAGGCCGTATCTCATCTTGGATCCGGGCTAGAGGCCGTATCTCATCTTGGATCCGGGCTAGAGGCCGTATCTCATCTTGGATCCGGGCTAGAGGCCGTATCTCATCTTGGATCCGGGCTAGAGGCCGTATCTCATCTTGGATCCGGGCTAGAGGCCGAATCATATCTTGGATCCGGGCTAGAGGCCGTATCTCATCTTGGATCCGGGCTAGAGGCCGTATCTCATCTTGGATCCGGGCTAGAGGCCGTATCTCATCTTGGATCCGGGCTAGAGGCCGTATCTCATCTTGGATCCGGGCTAGAGGCCGTATCTCATCTTGGATCCGGGCTAGAGGCCGTATCTCATCTTGGATCCGGGCTAGAGGCCGTATCTCATCTTGGATCCGGGCTAGAGGCCGTATCTCATCTTGGATCCGGGCTAGAGGCCGTATCTCATCTTGGATCCGGGCTAGAGGCCGAATCTCATCTTGGATCCGGGCTAGAGGCCGTATCTCATCTTGGATCCGGGCTAGAGGCCGTATCTCATCTTGGATCCGGGCTAGAGGCCGTATCTCATCTTGGATCCGGGCTAGAGGCCGTATCTCATCTTGGATCCGGGCTAGAGGCCGTATCTCATCTTGGATCCGGGCTAGAGGCCGTATCTAACATTGTATCCGGGCTAGAGGCCGTATCTAACATTGTATCCAGGCTAGAGGCAGCCCAACAGGGTCCTAAAACCTCTGTGGAATTGCACAATTTTCACCAATAAATGTCTCCATTTCTGTAATATTGGGATCCCTTACATTTATCATCATTACAGTCACACTGGGAAAGTTTCATCCCAACATCTCCTTCTTGGTGCAGGATTTTTGGTCAATAAGTGTATATACAGATGGGCTCTTACCACTCATGTTCTCATAAAGCTCCTCACCTTTTCCTCCAGGAGAGTCTGTTGGACGGATGCGAGTCCTGAACCTGGGGACTCAAGCCTTCAGATGCTCCACACTGCCTGCCAGGACCTTCTGACGACAAATCCAGAGCTCAAATAGAGAAGCAACATACCCGACATCAAACCTGATGGGAAGGGTTCCTTCAGCAGGACATGACCATCCCATACAGCCGATATGAGAAGGTCTAGAAAGGGTCTGGGATGGGCTAGGGGACCCCTACCATGGAAGGTACTTGCCAGTCTAGACATGGGCTGGAAGGAGAGGAAACCCCCATACAACCCGAGCAAAGATCCTACAACTTGATAGAACAGGAAAATTCCACTCAGGAATCCTCTCTGCACCTGTCCTCTGTAGAGACAGGAAGAGCACTGGAGGCTGGAGCGGCCTATTGACTTCTCTGCGTTCTAGTCCCTACAGAAGACCAGAAGGACAACCTACATATGGTGCTGTCATGGAGAACGTCCTGGAAACAGTTATCTGGAGTAGTGCATACAACACTTGAAGTAGAGAAATACAGAAACCGCTGCTCTCCAGTATAATAGTCATCCTTTTTAGCTTCTTTACTCCCTCCTCTGCAGCTCTGGTCTCTTCATTCTCTGTGGGTGGGCAGCAGCTCATCCCATGTGACCTCCAAGCACCTGCATCTCCCAGGAGTGCGCTGCAGCCAGCTCTTCCTAAGCCCCTCTCCCCTCCCCCCGTGTAGAGATACAGCTATATACCTCCATGAATATACAAGTAGGGATGAATGAAAGGAGTCTGCACTGCTTCTCCACGAGATGACTGCACCGGCACTGACAGGAGGAGGGAGCACAGAAGATACTGAGCATGTGTCCATCCCTGAATGCAGAAGAAGGTGGACCAGAAACCTGGTCACAGAAGAAACAGCAGGGGGCGCTACCAGAAGGAAAATGTACTGTACATAAAAATACTACCAATATTATTACTGCATGTACATAGTAATAAAACTTCATCAGAAATGCCCCATTCACTGCACTGTGATACTTGTTATGTAATAACCCCTTTAATTATCATGACAACCACAAATGACCCGACAACAGTTGTCGTCTGAGCCTAATGGCTGCAGGTCTCCCAGAGGCTGGACCTAGATATTAGATGGCGGCTCACAGCCAATAACCTTGTACACATGCATCCTCAGCACGGCCGGACATGCTGCAGGTGGTTTCCGTGGAGGAGATCGGCTTCTACCAGACGCGTCCGGACTCGTTCCTCTCGGAGACATAAACCTATTGGTTCCTTATTCCCACCAGTGGTCTCCATAGCCAGAGACTTGTAGGAAGAAGCAGAGAACATGGAGCGTCTGTGGTCGGCTGTAATCCCGCCATCTCCAGCTCATTACACCAGTATAAACCAGTATAAATCTAGAATACTACTGGATAAAACAAGGCGTCCTCCTACAGAGGAGGAGACATCTCCATTACCTGACCGTCTTGTGGAAGGAGAGGACGCGGACATCTCTCTGGTGTTGTCCTCTGACTGGATCTCTCTGCAGGAGACACAGAGACTGGACTCAGACTTTACAGACAGAGAATTCCAGGACATTTGTATTTAGTCCTGTCCGTTACCTGGAGATGTGAGGGGCTGGTCCTCCTCCATCTTGACCTCCTTGTACAGACCCTTCTGTGCTTCTAAATACTCCCACTCCTCCATGGAGAAATAGACAGCGACATCCTGACACCTTATAGGAACCTGACAACACAATGACACCGTCATCACCCAGACCCCTCCAGTGCTGTGACTGTATAATGTCCCCGCATTCCCGGCGGTGTCACCTCTCCAGTCAGCAGCTCCATCATCTTGTGGACGACTTCTAGGATCTTCTCATTGTTCTTCTCATGTATCAGATTACTAGACGTCTTCTTCACCGTGGAGTAATCCTGTTCATGGAAGACATAATAATAAATGTCACCATGTACATTCCAGAGTCCATCACTTCTACAGCCATGTCCACCTGTAATTACCATAGATAATGGTGTAATGTGACATCATCAGAACCTCTCACCTCTCCAGTCACATCCCCTGTAATTACCATAGATAATGGTGTAATGTGACATCATCAGAACCTCTCACCTCTCCAGTCACATCCCCTGTAATTACCATAATGATGTAATGTGACATCATCAGAACCTCTCACCTCTCCAGTCACATCCCCTGTAATTACCATAATGATGTAATGTGACATCATCAGAACCTCTCACCTCTCCAGTCACATCACCAGTAATTACCATAGATAATAGTGTAATGTGACATCATCAGAACCTCTCACCTCTCCAGTCACATCACCAGTAATTACCATAGATAATGGTGTAATGTGACATCATCAGAACCTCTCACCTCTTCAGTCACATCCCCTGTAATTACCATAGATAATGGTGTAATGTGACATCATCAGAACCTCTCACCTCTCCAGTCACATCCCCCGTAATTACCATAGATAATGATGTAATGTGACATCATCAGAACCTCTCACCTCTCCAGTCACATCCCCTGTAATTACCATAGATAATGATGTAATGTGACATCATCAGAACCTCTCACCTCTCCAGTCACATCCCCTGTAATTACCATAGATAATGGTGTAATGTGACATCATCAGAACCTCTCACCTCTCCAGTCACATCCCCTGTAATTACCATAGATAATGGTGTAATGTGACATCATCAGAACCTCTCACCTCTCCAGTCACATCCCCTGTAATTACCATAGATAATGGTGTAATGTGACATCATCAGAACCTCTCACCTCTCCAGTCACATCCCCTGTAATTACCATAGATAATGGTGTAATGTGACATCATCAGAACCTCTCACCTCTCCAGTAAGCAGGAAGAGTATCTCTAGGGTAAGATCTAATATCCTCTCCGCCATCTTGTCCCCGTCTCCATCCATTATCTGGTACTGATGATGTCATCGGACAATCCTATTCACAGGAACCTGAATGGAAGAAGAGGAGTCAATGTAGAATCCGCATGAAATCCCATAGAAATGCTTATAATGACCGGAGATGATGAGGGACATTTGGGAGAAATCAGAGGAGATGAGGTCTTCTCTCTATTGTCTGGACTGAGGACTGGAAGATCTCGTCAGGGCAGTTCCTCCATGTATGAGGTGACAGCAGTGTAAAGCATGGTGCACCCTGACACTAGCCACAGTGGTGATACCAGTAATGTAAACCATCATGGCCACAGTGGTCATGTGACACTTATACTGGTATCACTGCTGGGATACATCCTCATAACATGGACGTCTATGGGAGATGACGACCACTGCTGGAGACACTGGTGGACGCCTCCCAGGTCCCTCTCCGGCAGAGACTTCAGTGTCACCGACGTCAGGAGAGCAGCGCATGCGCAGGATGTCAGTGCGGCCTGTGACTGACAGAATACACTGCACTACTGAAGCGTCAACTGCCACAATACACTGCACTACTGAAGCATCAACTGCAACAATACACTGCACTACTGAAGCATCAACTGCCACAATACACTGCACTACTGAAGCGTCAACTGCCACAATACACTGCACTACTGAAGCGTCAACTGCCACAATACACTGCACTACTGAAGCGTCAACTGCCACAATACACTGCACAACTGAAGCGTCAACTGCCACAATACACTGCACTACTGAAGCGTCAACTGCCACAATACACTGCACTACTGAAGCGTCAACTGCAACAATACACTGCACTACTGAAGCATCGACTGCCACAATACACTGCACTACTGAAGCGTCAACTGCCACAATACACTGCACTACTGAAGCGTCAACTGCCACAATACACTGCACTACTGAAGCATCAGCTGCCACAATACACTGCACTACTGAAGCGTCAACTGCCACAATACACTGCACTACTGAAGCATCAGCTGCACCAATACACTGCACTACTGAAGCGTCAACTGCCACAATACACTGCACTACTGAAGCGTCAACTGCCACAATACACTGCACTACTGAAGCACCAACTGCCACAATACACTGCACTACTGAAGCATCAACTGCCACAATACACTGCACTACTGAAGCGTCAACTGCCACAATACACTGCACTACTGAAGCACCAACTGCCACAATACACTGCACTACTGAAGCATCGACTGCCACAATACACTGCACTACTGAAGCATCGACTGCCACAATACACTGCACTACTGAAGCGTCAACTGCCACAATACACTGCACTACTAAAGCATCAACTGCCACAATACACTGCACTACTGAAGCGTCAACTGCCACAGACATCACACACTGCACTACTGAAGCATCAACTGCCACAGACATCACACACTGCACTACTGAAGCACCAGCTGTGACAGACATCATACACTGCACTACTGAAGCACCAGCTGTGACAGACATCACACACTGCACTACTGACTGCGGCCCCCGGCTCCCCGGTACCTGCTCCTCCTCATGCCGGGGCTCTCCCTCCCGCTGTCCGGACATCAGAGCCTCTTTACAGGACGTTTCCAGCAGAACTTCCTCTTTCCCTCAGGTTCCTGGAGTTTTCCTCTCCCAGCATGCTTTGCGGTGTGACGTCACAGGGCTGGCCCCGCCCGGCACACTGGTCAGTCAGCACTAGCCCCGCCCCCTACACATCCGGCGGCCATGTTAGTACACCCAGACATGGCTCCTGCTCCTCCCCTCACATCACTGAGGGCCACAGGCGCTTCCCTCACCATCTCCAGAGCCCCAAACACTGGGAGCGGCCAGCACAGCCGTATCTAAGCCTCTCATGTGAGATACAGCCTGCTGAGCCTGGATCACAGCTTCTCTTGTGTGATACTGTCTGCTGAGCTGTGTATCTAATCCTATCCTGTGTGATACTGTCTGCTGAGCTGTGTATCTAATCCTATCCTGTGTGATACTGTCTGCTGAGCTGTGTAACTAATCCTATCCTGTGTGATACTGTCTGCTGAGCTGTGTATCTAATCCTATCCTGTGTGATACTGTCTGCTGAGCTGTGTATCTAATCCTCTCCTGTGTGATACTGTCTGCTGAGCTGTGTATCTAATCCTATCCTGTGTGATACTGTCTGCTGAGCTGTGTATCTAATCCTATTCCGTGTGATACTGTCTGCTGAGCTGTGTATCTAATCCTATCCCGTGTGATACTGTCTGCTGAGCTGTGTATCTAATCCCCTCCTGTGTGATACTGTCTGCTGAGCTGTGTATCTAATCCTATCCTGTGTGATACTGTCTGCTGAGCTGTGTATCTAATCCTATCCTGTGTGATACTGTCTGCTGAGCTGTGTATCTAATCCTATCCTGTGTGATACTCCCTGCTGAGCTGTGTATCTAATCCTATCCTGTGTGATACTGTCTGCTGAGCTGTGTATCTAATCCTATCCTGTGTGATACTGTCTGCTGAGCTGTGTATCTAATCCTATCCTGTGTGATACTGTCTGCTGAGCTGTGTATCTAATCCTATCCTGTGTGATACTGTCTGCTGAGCTGTGTATCTAATCCTCTCCTGTGTGATACTGTCTGCTGAGCTGTGTATCTAATCCTATCCTGTGTGATACTGTCTGCTGAGCTGTGTATCTAATCCTATTCCGTGTGATACTGTCTGCTGAGCTGTGTATCTAATCCTATCCCGTGTGATACTGTCTGCTGAGCTGTGTATCTAATCCTATCCTGTGTGATACTGTCTGCTGAGCTGTGTATCTAATCCTATCCTGTGTGATACTGTCTGCTGAGCTGTGTATCTAATCCTATCCTGTGTGATACTCCCTGCTGAGCTGTGTATCTAATCCTCTCCTGTGTGATACTGTCTGCTGAGCTGTGTATCTAATCCTATCCCGTGTGATACTGTCTGCTGAGCTGCGTATCTAATCCTATCCCGTGTGATACTGACTGCTGAGCGGTGTATCTAATCCTCTCCTGTGTGATACTGTCTGCTGAGCCGTGTATCTAATCCTATCCTGTGTGATACTGTCTGCTGAGCCGTGTATCTAATCCTATCCTGTGAGATACTGTCTGCTGAGCTGTGTATCTAATCCTATCCCGTGTGATACTGTCTGCTGGGCT
Organism: Bufo bufo; assembly: GCF_905171765.1. Lineage (NCBI taxonomy): Eukaryota > Metazoa > Chordata > Amphibia > Anura > Bufonidae > Bufo > Bufo bufo. Next base: position 558,728,114 of record NC_053393.1, on the reverse strand, counting down.
GTGTATCTAATCCTATCCCGTGTGATACTGTCTGCTGAGCTGTGTATCTAATCCTATCCCGTGTGATACTGTCTGCTGAGCTGCGTATCTAATCCTATCCCGTGTGATACTGACTGCTGAGCGGTGTATCTAATCCTCTCCTGTGTGATACTGTCTGCTGAGCCGTGTATCTAATCCTATCCTGTGTGATACTGTCTGCTGAGCTGTGTATCTAATCCTATCCTGTGTGATACTGTCTGCTGAGCCGTGTATCTAATCCTATCCTGTGAGATACTGTCTGCTGAGCTGTGTATCTAATCCTATCCCGTGTGATACTGTCTGCTGAGCTGTGTATCTAATCCTATCCCGTGTGATACTGTCTGCTGAGCTGTGTATCTAATCCTATCCTGTGTGATACTGTCTTCTGAGCTGTGTATCTAATCCTATCCTGTGTGATACTGTCTGCTGAGCCGTGTATCTAATCCTATCCTGTGTGATACTGTCTGCTGAGCCGTGTATCTAATCCTATCCCGTGTGATACTGTCTGCTGAGCTGTGTATCTAATCCTACAGTGTGTGATACTGTCTTCTGAGCTGTGTATCTAATCCTATCCTGTGTGATACAGTCTGCTGAGCTGTGTATCTAATCCTATCCTGTGTGATACTGTCTGCTGAGCTGTGTATCTAATCCTATCCTGTGTGATACTGTCTGCTGAGCTGTGTATCTAATCCTGTCCTGTGTGATCCTGTCTGCTGAGCTGTGTATCTAATCCTATCCTGTGTGATACAGTCTGCTGAGCTGTGTATCTAATCCTATCCTGTGTGATACTGCCTGCTGAGCTGTGTATCTAATCCTATCCTGTGTGATACTGTCTGCTGAGCTGTGTATCTAATCCTATCCTGTGTGATACTGCCTGCTGAGCTGTGTATCTAATCCTATCCTGTGTGATACTGCCTGCTGAGCTGTGTATCTAATCCTCTCCTGTGTGATACTGCCTGCTGAGCTGTGTATCTAATCCTATCCTGTGTGATACTGTCTGCTGAGCTGTGTATCTAATCCTATGTGATACTGCCTGCTGAGCTGTGTATCTAATCCTATCCTGTGTGATACTGTCTGCTGAGCTGTGTATCTAATCCTCTCCTGTGTGATACTGTCTGCTGAGCTGTGTATCTAATCCTATCCTGTGTGATACTGCCTGCTGAGCTGTGTATCTAATCCTATCCTGTGTGATACTGCCTGCTGAGCTGTGTATCTAATCCTATCCTGTGTGATACCGTCTGCTGAGCTGTGTATCTAATCCTATCCTGTGTGATACTGTCTGCTGAGCTGTGTATCTAATCCTATCCTGTGTGATACTGTCTGCTGAGCTGTGTATCTAATCTTATCCTGTGTGATACCGTCTGCTGAGCTGTGTATCTAATCCCGTCCTGTGTGATACTGTCTGCTGAGCTGTGTATCTAATCCTATCCTGTGTGATACTGTCTGCTGAGCTGTGTATCTAATCCTATCCTGTGTGATACTGCCTGCTGAGCGGTGTATCTAAGCCTCAGTTGTGTGATACAGGAGGAGCTGGTCACATGGTGCAGTGTCGCTGTCAGGGTCGATCTGTTCCGCGCCCTCGCTCTCTCGCCCCTCTGCAGACCGGCCTCAGATTGCGCCTCGATCACACGCCGCCTCCATCTATGGCATTTAAATCAATTCCCCGATTAATTAACCCCTTAGTGACCACCCATACGTGTTTTTACGGCGGTCACTAAGGGGCCTTGGGCTGGAGCGCGGCCTTTTTACGGTGGCCCTTCAGCCCAAGTTAGCGATAAAATCCAGCGCTGTAGCTCCGTGCCCGCAGCTACCGGAGGAAGGGGCAGTGACCAGAGACCGCGACAATCGCTCTCTGGTCACGTGATCGCCGTCATACACTTTATCACGGCGATCACAGAAAATGCCGGCGGCGGAGTTGTCCGCACTAAACTTTCTCCCTCCTCTCATGTAAGAGAAAGTCTCCGGTGCAGCGATCGGGCCCCCCAGCGCTTCTGGCCCTAAGCTGGGTCCCGATCCTCACCCCCCTTCCCTCAAGAAAGATGGCGGCCCGGCGCATGCGCAGACTGAAAGCCGACCGCCGCCGCTCACAGTAAGGTCTCTCTCTTATGCCCCGATCGGGTCCCCCAGCACCCCGACCGGGGCAATATGGCCCCCAGATATGTTTAAATAGAGTTATTAGGGCCCCCCCCCCCACATCTAATTAAATAATAATAATAATAGATGGCGCAGACATGCGCGCTGGTTACTGAGCTGAAGATCTGCCTCCAGCACAGTCACCATCAGGGACCAGTAATAATGGTCCCAGATCATGTGGTCTCCATGACAACCCCATCATGGAGATCACATCCATTCTATTTACAGAACAGAGGCGGATCCAGGGGGGCAACGGTGCAATTGCCCCCCCCCCCCCCCCCCCCGAGCTGGCGGCGGGGCACAGGGAGATGAGCGCTCATCTCCAGTCATCTGTATCACCGTCCTCAGTGCCTGCAGCCTATTAGAGGGCTGGCACAGGGGGGCTGTTATTACTATCACAGGGGGGCTGTTATTACTGGCACAGGGGGGCTGTTATTACTGGCACAGGGGGCTGTTATTACTGGCACAGGGGGGTTGTTATTACTGGCACAGGGGGGCTGTTATTACTATCACAGGGGGGCTGTTATTACTGGCACAGGGGGGCTGTTATTACTGGCACAGGGGGCTGTTATTACTGGCACAGGGGGGCTGTTATTACTGGCACAGGGGGGCTGTTATTACTGGCACAGGGGGGCTGTTATTACTGGCACAGGGGGGCTGTTATTACTGGCACAGGGGGGCTGTTATTACTGGCACAGGGGGGCTGTTATTACTGGCACAGGGGGCTGTTATTACTGGCACAGGGGGGCTGTTATTACTGGCACAGGGGGGCTGTTATTACTGGCACAGGGGGGCTGTTATTACTGGCACAGGGGGGCTGTTATTAATACTGGCACAGGGGGGCTGTTATTACTGGCACAGGGGGGCTGTTATTACTGGCACAGGGGGGCTGTTATTACTGGCACAGGGGGGCTGTTATTAATACTGGCACAGGGGGGCTGTTATTACTGGCACAGGGGGGCTGTTATTACTGGCACAGGGGGGCTGTTATTAATACTGGCACAGGGGGGCTGTTATTACTGGCACAGGGGGGCTGTTATTACTGGCACAGGGGGCTGTTGTTACTGGCACAGGGGGGCTGTTATTAATACTGGCACATTATTGGGGGCACTATAGGGGCATCTACTGAGGCCACAAAGAAGGGGTATTTTATATGGGGCGCTCTGTACAGTACAATTTTATACTGGGACACATCATGGTGGGTACTATGGGGAAGGGGGGAGAGGAGTACTATGGGGTCATCTACGGGGGGCACTAAGAAGGGGTATTTTATACTTGCAAATGATGGGGGACACTGAGGGCATCTACTGGAGCATTTTATACTGGTACATTATGGGGGGCACTAGGAGGAAGGAGGATGTGGAGCACTATGGGGGCATTTACTGGGGGCACTATATAGGGGTATTTTATACTGGGACATTATGGGGGCACTAGGAGGATGTGGAGCACTATGGGGGCATTTACTGGGGGCACTATATAGGGGTATTTTATACTGGGACATTATGGGGGCACTATGGGGACATTAGCTCAACTGGGGGCATTACAAGGGGGTATTTTTTGCACTGTCACATTATAAGGAGAATTATTTCTATCCTCACAATTTTGTCCCACTTTTTCAAGAACTTAATACACTTATGGCTAGGTGGACGCCCTTGCCTATCTCTTTGTTGGGACGTATCGCAGCGGTCAAAATGACCTACTACCCGAGCTACTATATGTGATGGAGACTATTCCAGTCCTGAGAGCATTACAATCTTCTATCCTCCGGTTTGTCTGGAATGGGAAGAGACATAGGATTGCATGCAACACCCTAACTGCTCTTAAATCGCGGGGTGGTCTGGGGCTTCCTGACATAACGAAATATTACTGGGCGACGCATCTGCCTCGGATCCCGGCGTGGTCCTCTCTTCAGGCATTTTCTAGATGGATGGAGATTGAAAAGCTTTGGCTCTGATATAAGACCTCTACTAAAGGTCTTATATCAGATATCTATGTCCTCCTCTCAACCCCGGAGCCACCTCAGGTCCTACGACATGCGTATATGTCTAAATGGGAGAGATACCTTGAACGAGACATCTCGCCAAACGAGTGGCAGCTTATCTGGCGTAGGGCGGCAATGTCATCCACTTGTGTGACCTTCAGGGAGAATTCATATAAAACATTGATGTTTTGGTATTATACCCCCCCAGATGCTTAGACATTTGAACCCTACGGTTTCTGGTACTTGTTGGAGGTGTGATTCTGGTCAAGGGTCTCTATTCCACATCTTTTGGGACTGTCCAGTCATCTTCCCATTGTGGAAAGAAGTCCAGCGCCTTTTATTGCAGCTTCTTAATATCACGTTCTCATTGGACCCCTACATGTTTCTATTGAACATGCCCCCAACAATGCTAAAGAAGCCGGTGCTTTGTCTAGTACTTCATGTCCTGTCAGCGGTGAAACGCCTCATTGCTCAGACATACCTACTAAATTAGAATTGTTCACCAGTATTGCGGAAATTAGAAGAATGGAGTATCAGACAGCAGGTATTAATAATATGGTAGATAAGTGTAATAAGGTTTGGCAACCTTGGGATACTTTCTTTGATAAGAGCGACTAATACTCTCTTCCCCTTTTTGTATGTCTGTCCTCTTGTGTCTTGTCTCCTATTTTCGTCTTTATAGTGTAACCCTGTGAAGTTACACCGGCTGCGTTATCTGAAATGCCCAGTAGATGGACTCAGTATGCTGTTAATAAAACATTAAGTATTCATCACATGACCGGCTGAAATGAGTCACATGGTTAGTGACATCATCGCAGGTCCTGAAAGGACACTTCCTGCACAGCTCTAAAGAGGAAGGTCCTGGAAGTTTCTGGAAGTTACGATTTGCTCAGCCAGAGAGAGGACATGTGTCTGGCATTGAGAGACTGCAGCACAGAGATAGAACCTGGCGGAGAGAACTTACTTCACCCAAGATCACACCTGCTGAGAGAGGGACCGCTGGCAAAGACAAGCACGGAGTCCAGACGTCTGGTGAATCCAGTGAGAGGAGATTGCTGCGGACTGGCCTGGTAAATGGTGTTGTGAGGGTAAGTCAAACCTCTCCCTGTATCACCACAGGGCACCTGTCTCCTCACCACAATAAAGACTCTGAGGTCCAGTGACGGACATTACACAGCTCAGGCTGCTTCAGTGACCCTGCGGAGCAGGACTTATAATGGCCCCAACTCTCCTATGTGCACCAACGGCCATTAGGGCGAAGATAGGGGGTGGGACGCAGGTGTGCTGGTGGGTGGGTGAGGAAACATCCACATTACATCGTTATCTGTGTTTACTCTATTGTATTTTCCTGTGTATGTTGGTTCATTTGTTACACACTATATAAAGTTAATTCCAGTTAGGCTGTGTCAGTCTCATTGCACCAAGTATGTTCCCAGTGGGACCCCACATCCCTACCCCGGATGCTCCACTGGGTGGAGGCACTGCCGCAGACATGTACCCCAGTTCCCAGATAGCGGAGGCTCAGGATCCGCCTGTCAGGCATAGTGAGTTAACTAGGTTTAGGGACCCCAAAGACACTAGGGGGCGCCCCCAAAACCCCGTTACAATAGTATATAATATCATACTAGAGTGTTGGTATTATTTACCCGGCTATCGGGACTTATTATGACATTTGATTGAGATTGATAGGATTAATAATTTGATGCTGTATCTGTATTGTCATTCCTGCTACTTTTTCCATTTAAATTGTTTGATCGTCAAATGTTTACATGAAAAAATTGTAAAAGTGCACTTTTATTATTGTACTTTTTCTTCAATAAAGAGACAATTATACAAAAAAAAAAGGAGAATTATTACTACTGGGGGGGGGGGGGGGGGGGGGGCATTATGGTGGGCTTTATTACTCCCCCATGGTATGACCCCCTAGTAGCAGCACCAGCCTCTCCCTGCTCTGCTATCCCTCTGCCCCTTCTCCAAATCCTTATTATGAAATCTTTCTCATTAGGATAAAGCACAACATCAGCTCCGCCGAGCCCCCGGCCAAAGTGTGGAAGTGGCGTCCGAGATCCCCAAGGGCCAAGCCAAGTAACTGTAAGTGTTCATGTGAAATATGTTTATGTTATACACATATAGCATCCACTGTGCCACACAATATACAGTATACCTCTACACTGTGCCCACAATATACAGTATACCGCTACACTGTGCCCCACAATATACAGTATACCGCTACACAGTGCCCCACAATATACAGTATACCGCTACACTGTGCCCCACAATGTACAGTATACCGCTACACTGTGCCACACAATATACAGTATACCTCTACACTGTGCCACACAATGTACAGTATACCGCTACACTGTGCCCCACAATGTACAGTATACCGCTACACTGTGCCCCACAATATACAGTATACCGCTACACAGTGCCCCACAATATACAGTATACCGCTACACTGTGCCCCACAATATACAATATACCTCTACACTGTGCCCACAATATACAGTATACCTCTACACTGTGCCACACAATGTACAGTATACCTCTACACTGTGCCCACAATATACAGTATACCTCTACACTGTGCCCACAATATACAGTATACCTCTACACTGTGCCACACAATATACAGTATACCGCTACACTGTGCCACACAATGTACAGTATACCGCTACACTGTGCCACACAATGTACAGTATACCGCTACACTGTGCCCCACAATGTACAGTATACCTCTACACTGTGCCACACAATATACAGTATACCTCTACACTGTGCCCACAATATACAGTATACCTCTACACTGTGCCACACAATATACAGTATACCGCTACACTGTGCCACACAATGTACAGTATACCGCTACACTGTGCCCCACAATATACAGTATACCTCTACACTGTGCCACACAATATACAGTATACCGCTACACTGTGCCACACAATATACAGTATACCTCTACACTGTGCCACACAATATATAGTATACCTCTACACTGTGCCACACAATATACAGTATACCTCTACACTGTGCCACACAATATACAGTATACCTCTACACTGTGCCACACAATATACAGTATACCTCTACACTGTGCCCACAATATACAGTATACCTCTACACTGTGCCATACAGTATACCTCTACACTGTGCCTCACAATATACAGTATACCTCTACACTGTGCCTCACAATATACAGTATACCTCTACACTGTGCCACACAATATACAGTATACCTCTACACTGTGCCCCACAATATACAGTATACCTCTACACTGTGCCCCACAATATACAGTATACCGCTACACTGTGCCCCACAATATACAGTATACCTCTACACTGTGCCACACACTATACAGTATACCGCTACACTGTGCCCCACAATATACAGTATACCTCTACACTGTGCCCACAATATACAGTATACCTCTACACTGTGCCACACAATATACAGTATACCTCTACACTGTGCCTCACAATATACAGTATACCTCTACACTGTGCCTCACAATATACAGTATACCTCTACACTGTGCCCCACAATATACAGTATACCTCTACACTGTGCCCCACAATATACAGTATACCGCTACACTGTGCCCCACAATATACAGTATACCGCTACACTGTGCCACACACTATACAGTATACCGCTACACTGTGCCACACAATATACAGTATACCTCTACACTGTGCCACACACTATACAGTATACCTCTACACTGTGCCACACAATATACAGTATACCTCTACACTGTGCCACACAATATACAGTATACCTCTACACTGTGCCACACAATATACAGTATACCTCTACACTGTGCCACACAATATACAGTATACCTCTACACTGTGCCACACAATATACAGTATACCTCTACACTGTGCCACACAATATACAGTATACCGCTACACTGTGCCCCACAATATACAGTATACCGCTACTGTGCCACACAATATACAGTATACCTCTACACTGTGCCACACAATATACAGTATACCTCTACACTGTGCCACACAATATACAGTATACCGCTACACTGTGCCACACAATATACAGTATACCTCTACACTGTGCCACACAATATACAGTATACCGCTACACTGTGCCACACAATATACAGTATACCTCTACACTGTGCCACACAATATACAGTATACCGCTACACTGTGCCCCACAATATACAGTATACTGCTACTGTGCCACACAATATACAGTATACCTCTACACTGTGCTTCACAATATACAGTATACCTCTACACTGTGCCCCACAATATACAGTATACCTCTACACTGTGCCCCACAATGTACAGTATACCTCTACACTGTGCCCCACAATGTACAGTATACCTCTACACTGTGCCCCACAATGTACAGTATACCTCTACACTGTGCCCCACAATGTACAGTATACCTCTACACTGTGCCACACAATATCCAGTATACCTCTACACTGTGCCACACAATATACAGTATACCGCTACACTGTGCCACACAATATACAGTATACCTCTACACTGTGCCACACAATATACAGTATACCGCTACACTGTGCCACACAATATACAGTATACCTCTACACTTTGCCACACAATATACAGTATACCGCTACACTGTGCCCCACAATATACAGTATACTGCTACTGTGCCACACAATATACAGTATACCTCTACACTGTGCTTCACAATATACAGTATACCTCTACACTGTGCCCCACAATGTACAGTATACCTCTACACTGTGCCCCACAATGTACAGTATACCTCTACACTGTGCCCCACAATGTACAGTATACCTCTACACTGTGCCCCACAATGTACAGTATACCTCTACACTGTGCCCCACAATGTACAGTATACCTCTACACTGTGCCCCACAATGTACAGTATACCTCTACACTGTGCCCCACAATGTACAGTATACCTCTACACTGTGCCCCACAATGTACAGTATACCTCTACACTGTGCCCCACAATGTACAGTATACCTCTACACTGTGCCCCACAATGTACAGTATACCTCTACACTGTGCCCCACAATGTACAGTATACCTCTACACTGTGCCCCACAATGTACAGTATACCTCTACACTGTGCCCCACAATGTACAGTATACCTCTACACTGTGCCCCACAATGTACAGTATACCTCTACACTGTGCCCCACAATGTACAGTATACCTCTACACTGTGCCCCACAATGTACAGTATACCTCTACACTGTGCCCCACAATGTACAGTATACCTCTACACTGTGCCCCACAATGTACAGTATACCTCTACACTGTGCCCCACAATGTACAGTATACCTCTACACTGTGCCCCACAATGTACAGTATACCTCTACACTGTGCCCCACAATGTACAGTATACCTCTACACTGTGCCCCACAATGTACAGTATACCTCTACACTGTGCCCCACAATGTACAGTATACCTCTACACTGTGCCCCACAATGTACAGTATACCTCTACACTGTGCCCCACAATGTACAGTATACCTCTACACTGTGCCCCACAATGTACAGTATACCTCTACACTGTGCCCCACAATGTACAGTATACCTCTACACTGTGCCCCACAATGTACAGTATACCTCTACACTGTGCCCCACAATGTACAGTATACCTCTACACTGTGCCCCACAATGTACAGTATACCTCTACACTGTGCCCCACAATGTACAGTATACCTCTACACTGTGCCCCACAATGTACAGTATACCTCTACACTGTGCCCCACAATGTACAGTATACCTCTACACTGTGCCCCACAATGTACAGTATACCTCTACACTGTGCCCCACAATGTACAGTATACCTCTACACTGTGCCCCACAATGTACAGTATACCTCTACACTGTGCCCCACAATGTACAGTATACCTCTACACTGTGCCCCACAATGTACAGTATACCTCTACACTGTGCCCCACAATGTACAGTATACCTCTACACTGTGCCCCACAATGTACAGTATACCTCTACACTGTGCCCCACAATGTACAGTATACCTCTACACTGTGCCCCACAATGTACAGTATACCTCTACACTGTGCCCCACAATGTACAGTATACCTCTACACTGTGCCCCACAATGTACAGTATACCTCTACACTGTGCCCCACAATGTACAGTATACCTCTACACTGTGCCCCACAATGTACAGTATACCTCTACACTGTGCCCCACAATGTACAGTATACCTCTACACTGTGCCCCACAATGTACAGTATACCTCTACACTGTGCCCCACAATGTACAGTATACCTCTACACTGTGCCCCACAATGTACAGTATACCTCTACACTGTGCCCCACAATGTACAGTATACCTCTACACTGTGCCCCACAATGTACAGTATACCTCTACACTGTGCCCCACAATGTACAGTATACCTCTACACTGTGCCCCACAATGTACAGTATACCTCTACACTGTGCCCCACAATGTACAGTATACCTCTACACTGTGCCCCACAATGTACAGTATACCTCTACACTGTGCCCCACAATGTACAGTATACCTCTACACTGTGCCCCACAATGTACAGTATACCTCTACACTGTGCCCCACAATGTACAGTATACCTCTACACTGTGCCCCACAATGTACAGTATACCTCTACACTGTGCCCCACAATGTACAGTATACCTCTACACTGTGCCCCACAATGTACAGTATACCTCTACACTGTGCCCCACAATGTACAGTATACCTCTACACTGTGCCCCACAATGTACAGTATACCTCTACACTGTGCCCCACAATGTACAGTATACCTCTACACTGTGCCCCACAATGTACAGTATACCTCTACACTGTGCCCCACAATGTACAGTATACCTCTACACTGTGCCCCACAATGTACAGTATACCTCTACACTGTGCCCCACAATGTACAGTATACCTCTACACTGTGCCCCACAATGTACAGTATACCTCTACACTGTGCCCCACAATGTACAGTATACCTCTACACTGTGCCCCACAATGTACAGTATACCTCTACACTGTGCCCCACAATGTACAGTATACCTCTACACTGTGCCCCACAATGTACAGTATACCTCTACACTGTGCCCCACAATGTACAGTATACCTCTACACTGTGCCCCACAATGTACAGTATACCTCTACACTGTGCCCCACAATGTACAGTATACCGCTACACTGTGCCCCACAATGTACAGTATACCGCTACACTGTGCCCCACAATGTACAGTATACCGCTACACTGTGCCCCACAATGTACAGTATACCGCTACACTGTGCCCCACAATGTACAGTATACCGCTACACTGTGCCCCACAATGTACAGTATACCGCTACACTGTGCCCCACAATGTACAGTATACCGCTACACTGTGCCCCACAATGTACAGTATACCGCTACACTGTGCCCCACAATGTACAGTATACCGCTACACTGTGCCCCACAATGTACAGTATACCGCTACACTGTGCCCCACAATGTACAGTATACCGCTACACTGTGCCCCACAATGTACAGTATACCGCTACACTGTGCCCCACAATGTACAGTATACCGCTACACTGTGCCCCACAATGTACAGTATACCGCTACACTGTGCCCCACAATGTACAGTATACCGCTACACTGTGCCCCACAATGTACAGTATACCGCTACACTGTGCCCCACAATGTACAGTATACCGCTACACTGTGCCCCACAATGTACAGTATACCGCTACACTGTGCCCCACAATGTACAGTATACCGCTACACTGTGCCCCACAATGTACAGTATACCGCTACACTGTGCACCACACAATGTACAGTATACCTCTACACTGTGTAGTCTGTTCTATAAGCACCCTTGTTTTGTGGCGGCGGACAGAAAAAAATCTGAAAGTGCCCCTCCCGAGATCAGGCTCTGGATCCGCCACTGGGCAGGACGGGGCCGCGCTTCTCTGTGAGGAGCGATCAGACTTCTGTCCTGGCTCTGGGATTACATACTGGGGAAACTGTCCGTCAGTAAGTGGCGGTCAGTGGGTGTCCGTGATTAGGCGTCTATTAGTGACGGTCAATTATCTTTATTAGGGACCTGTGTCCGTCTGTTACTGGCGGTCGGTGGGTGTCAGTCAATCAGTCGGTGGGTGTCAGTCAGTCAGTCGGATTCAGTCAGTCGGATTCAGTCAGTCGGATTCAGTCAGTCGGTGTCTGTCAGTCGGTGTCTGTCAGTCGGTGTCTGTCAGTCGGTGTCAGTCAGTCGGTGTCAGTCAGTCGGTGTCAGTCAGTCGGTGTCAGTCAGTCGGTGTCAGTCGGTGGGTGTCAGTCAGTCGGTGTCAGTCAGTCGGTGTCAGTCAGTCGGTGTCAGTCGGTGGGTGTCAGTCGGTGGGTGTCAGTCAGTCAGTCGGTGGGTGTCAGTCAGTCAGTCGGTGTCAGTCAGTCGGTGTCAGTCAGTCGGTGTCAGTCAGTCGGTGTCAGTCAGTCGGTGTCAGTCAGTCGGTGTCAGTCAGTCGGTGTCAGTCAGTCGGTGTCAGTCGGTGGGTGTCAGTCGGTGGGTGTCAGTCAGTCAGTCGGTGGGTGTCAGTCAGTCAGTCGGTGGGTGTCAGTCAGTCAGTCGGTGGGTGTCAGTCAGTCGGTGGGTGTCAGTCAGTCGGTGTGTGTCAGTCAGTCGGTGGGAGTCAGTCGGTCGGTGGGTGTCCGTCAGTCGGTGGGTGTCAGTCAGTCAGTCGGTGGGTGTCAGTCGGTGTCAGTCAGTCGGTGTCAGTCAGTCGGTGTCAGTCAGTCGGTGTCAGTCAGTCGGTGTCAGTCAGTCGGTGTCAGTCGGTCGGTGTCAGTCGGTGGGTGTCAGTCAGTCAGTCGGTGGGTGTCAGTCAGTCAGTCGGTGGGTGTCAGTCAGTCAGTCGGTGGGTGTCAGTCAGTCAGTCGGTGGGTATCAGTCAGTCAGTCGGTGGGTATCAGTCAGTCAGTCGGTGGGTATCAGTCAGTCAGTCGGTGGGTGTCAGTCAGTCAGTCGGTGGGTGTCAGTCAGTCAGTCAGTCGGTGGGTGTCAGTCAGTCGGTGGGTGTCAGTCAGTCAGTCAGTCGGTGGGTGTCAGTCAGTCAGTCGGTGGGTGTCAGTCAGTCAGTCAGTCGGTGGGTGTCAGTCGGTGGGTGTCAATCACTGCCGTCCAATACCAGTCTATTAGGGACGGTCCGTTATTGTAATTTCTTTCTGAGCTGTACAGAAAAAACAATGGCTCAGAGATTGTTCCGTGCGGAGCAGCCTCCGAATGTCTCTGACCACTCTGAATCTGACACCGCTTCAGAGGCGGAAATATTTTCAGATAGCGGGGACTCCGATTCCACCCCAGACCCCATAGCCCTATGGCGGTAGAAGGCGCCACTCCTCTTGCACATCTTCATTTCCATCTGCTCTGTAGAAAAAATCTGTCTTGAAATTGACACTTTTGTGTAAAAAAATAAAAATATATTTTTTCCGCCTGCTTTGCATTAATTTCTACAAAAAACTAGGGTTTCTAAATGCTCACTACACCCCTAGATGAATACCTTAGGGGGTCTAGTTTTCAAAATGGGGTCCATTATGGGGGTTTTCTATTGTTTTGGCGGCTCAACGCCATTACAAGTCTGCAATGGGGCCGGAACTATTTGTAAGCAAAGTTTGTGTTCCGAAAACAACTGGGTGCTCCTTTATGTTGGGGCCCTGCCGTTTGTCAAGACATAAGATTAGGGCCACAATGGGGGTATTTCTGAAGACAGGAGAAACGGGGTGATACATTTTGGGGTGAACATCTTAATTTTCATGTGCTCTGTAGGAAAAATATGTCTTTAAATTAATACTTTTGTGCAAAAAAATTAAAATTTAATTTTTTTTCATCTTCTTAGCATTAATTTCTTAAAAAAACTAGTGGGTCAAAAAACTCATTACACCCATAGATAAATACGTTAAGGGGCCTAGTTTTTAAAATGGGTTCACTTTTGGGGGGTTCTATTATTCTGACACTTATAAGCCTCTGCAAACTTGGCTTGTTGCAGGAAAAAATATGTACTTCAAAAATTTTAAAATTTATGTTAAAATGTTAAGTCTCCTAAATAAAAAAAGTTTAAATTTTTTTGTAAGTGCAGCCAAAATAAAGTAAAGATGTGGAAATATATTTCTGATAAAAATATTGAATAGTATTTGTTTGTATGTGAAATATTGCAGTTGAAAATAGGAAAATCTGCCAATTTTTACAAATTTTCATAAAGTTATTCTAAGCTAAAATGACACGTCAGATTCCCAAAATTTGGCTTGGTGATTAAGGCCCAAACAGGCTTGGTCACTAAGGGGTAAAGGGCTCCTAGAAAACCCCACAGCGCCCCCCCCCCCCCCCTCCGCACTAAAAAGGTACAGGACTTGCTGGGGCCCACAGAGAATTCATGGGGCCCCAGAGTTAAACTTAGTACTGGGCCCTCTCTTCCCGCACAAATATAAAGTACAATTTCAGTAATATATATACACACAGTGTTTTTTATTATTTTTTGCTTCTGATTAGAGATGAGCAAATTTCCGCTTATGAAATCCGTTCACACTTCGTTTACTGGTAAAAGCAGAATTGCGTTATGGATTCTGTTACCACGGATCGTAACACAATTCTATGACGGAATGCATAACCGATTGCCTTTAGAGGGTTTCCGTTATTCATTCCGTCATAATAGAAGTCTATGGATTGCAAAACGGATCCGTCCCATTTCCGTTATGCAGGGGAGGACTCGGGATCAGGGGGGAGGACTCGGGATCAGGGGAAGGACTCGGGATCAGGGGAAGGACTCGGGATCAGGGGAAGGACTCGGGATCAGGGGAAGGACTCGGGATCAGGGGAAGGACTCGGGATCAGGGGAAGGACTCGGGATCAGGGGAAGGACTCGGGATCAGGGGAAGGACTCGGGATCAGGGGAAGGACTCGGGATCAGGGGAAGGACTCGGGATCAGGGGAAGGACTCGGGATCAGGGGAAGGACTCGGGATCAGGGGAAGGACTCGGGATCAGGGGAAGGACTCGGGATCAGGGGAAGGACTCGGGATCAGGGGAAGGACTCGGGATCAGGGGAAGGACTCGGGATCAGGGGAAGGACTCGGGATCAGGGGAAGGACTCGGGATCAGGGGAAGGACTCAGGATCAGGGGAGCACTTGGGATCAGGGGAGGACTCCCCTGCATAACGGAAACGGGACGGATCCATAGACTTCTATTATGACGGAATGACTAACGGAATGCCTCTAAGGGTAACGTGGTAACGGAATCCATAAGTCAAAAAACAAAATGG
This sequence comes from Bufo bufo, assembly GCF_905171765.1. Lineage (NCBI taxonomy): Eukaryota > Metazoa > Chordata > Amphibia > Anura > Bufonidae > Bufo > Bufo bufo. Next base: position 558,712,706 of record NC_053393.1, on the reverse strand, counting down.
CTGCACACTGTTATATATACAAACAATAGAGCTAAAAAATGGGGGTCATTCTAGATAAAAGTGGTACAGTACCGACTATAAATGAGTAATGGAAGCTCTTAGCGCACATACGTGTCGGGCCCATCTACCAGGCATCAAGGTGGCTTCCGCAGATGGGTCCCTATCACTAAATACCGTATTTTTCGCCCTATAAGACGCACCGGCCCATAAGACGCACCTAGGTTTTTGAGGAGGAAAATAATTTTTTGAGTTTATGTACCCTCGGCACCCAGTGGCGGCCACGTTCTACAGCCTCCCTAAAGTCCACAAAGGACTTAAACCACTCAAAGGGAGACCGATCGTGGCCGGCATTGGGAGTTTGGGACTAAACATAGGGGTGTATATTGATCAGATATTGATGCCCTTTGTCACCGCTCTTCCGTCCTTTACCCGTGACACTATGGACTTATTGAAGCGGGTTGACGGAGTATGTATTGATGACCACTCCTGCCTTGCCAGTGTTGATGTTGAGGCTTTATACTCCTCGATACCACACGAGGCGGGCTTGAGAGCAGTTAGTTACTACCTGAGTATGCGAGGACAGCAGTTTGCGGCTCACAATGAGCTAGTCCTACAGCTGCTCAGGTTTCTACTAACACATAACTTCTTCATGTTTGACGGTCGCCTCTACCACCAGCTCAGGGGCACGGCGATGGGTTGCTCCTGTGCGCCGTCTTACGCAAACCTGCTCCTGGGCTGGTGGGAGGCTACTACCGTCTTTGGAGAGGGGGAGTCGATGACCGGGCCCATTATCTTGTGGGCCCGGTACATCAACGACATCCTTATAATCTGGAATGCCAGCCATGCAGCCTTCAAGCTTTTTGTGGAATTCCTTAATAACAATTCCATCGGTCTGCGTTTCACGTACGAGATTGATAATCAAACATTACCTTTCCTTGATGTATGTATATCCAAAAAAAGTGGGGGGGAGCTTTCTACAAGCATTTACCGCAAATCCACAGCAACTAATTCAGTCCTCCACTGGCAGAGTAGCCACCCTATGCCCTTAAAGCGAGGTATTCCCTATGGGCAGTACCTGCGCCTGCGGAGGAACTGTTCTGAGGAACAGGAGTTCAAGACGCAGGCGGCTGACCTCAGACAGAGATTCTTGGCCAGGGGCTATTCCGACTGTGTCTTGAAAAAGGCTTTTCAGAGAGCAGCCCACATCCACAGAGACACACTGCTAGTCCCCAAAAAGAAGCAGGAGACGGACAAAAAAATCAGGTTTATAACCACATTTGATGGCTCTGCCAAAAAGTCAAGAGAGATCCTCGAACGCCACTGGCCCATTCTTTTGATGGACCCTGACGTGAGTGATGTCCTGTATGATTACCCACAGGTCACATTTAGACGAGGCAAGAGCCTCAAGGACCTGTTGGTACACAGCCACCTTTTACCACCGGCTGCCCCGGACACCTGGCTGAGTCGTCGGCCTGTGGGCAGTTTCAGGTGTAGTGGCTGTGTGGCCTGTAACAGCATTGCCACTGGAAAGACCTTCTTCAGTAGCAATCTCAGGCGAACATTTAACATCAAGGACTTCATCTCTTGCAGAACGGCAGGCGTTATATATAAAATCACATGCATCTGTGAGAAAGAGTACATTGGCAAGACCAAACGTGAACTACGTAGGCGAATAGGAGAACATCTCCTTGATATTGATAAACGACGAGATACGGCAGTTTCCCGTCATGTGTGCGACTTTCACAAAGGTGATACACGTGCCATTAGAGTTAGTGGTATTGAAGCAGTTGCCCCCCCCCAAACGGGGAGGAGATTGGGATAAGATCCTCCTACAGCGTGAAGCCCGCTGGATCTTCCTTTTACGAACAGTCGCACCAACGGGCTTAAATGAACAGCTGAATTACAGTTGTTTTCTGTGAAAGATTCAGCTGTGCCCCTACTTACGTATGGGTGCAGACACTGTTTAGGGCTGTATCAAGTAGGCCTCTATCTCTCTATCATATTTATTAACATGACTTTTTCCATTTTATCTACAATATTTTGTGCCAAAATATACCTACTAGTCGTAACATCATAGTATCTGCTTTTTCCATAATCCAGAAATTAGATTTTTAGTCTGTATCTGACTAGATAGCCTAAATACTGTACTTTACTGATGGCCCGATTCTGGGCTAAGATGCTGTGTTGACAGGGCGAGTTCCGAGCGTCCTGCCACCCTGCAGCATCAATGGACAACTGTTATCAGTCTTTGTCTATATCTATAGTATCGCTGTCAAATCAGCTGGCAGCCGCGGTGTCGTAAGAACAAACGAGGCCGCACATGCGCAGGAGAGAGCCGGCATCCAGGGCATTTCCTTGCGTTCCAGACCTCGTTTCTGACTCTGCAGTGAGCGCATGCGCGGCGCCGACGTGCGAGCGCACGGATGCGCCCATTGGCCCTGTTACATCGTGGGCGGCGGAGGCGGCAGCCAGGTGATTATTTAAACATGGTGTAAACGCCAGACAGGTTGGCGTCCCATGTGCAGTCCTTTTTATCATGTCACTGCATGCACCATAGTCTCCTTATCTACAGAGACCGCCCCAGGAGGTGTCCACTATCTGGTTACCCCCATTACTGGCTGACGTATCTAGTTAGGCTGGTCTCTAGGGATGAAGGGTTTATCTTATACCTATCCCTAGTACTTTTTCCCTTATCTCCCCTGATGAATTGCCTTCTAATTTGGTTTTTTAGGCAGTGAAACATGCGTGTAGGGAGTTCTTTTTAGATCCTTTAGGGACATATAGTTTATTCATTTTAGGGACAGGATCCGGACGGGGTCGTCCTTGTCAGGACGAGTGCCCTGTGGTGAGGCTGCTACCTATATCTAGTATTAGGGATACACATCTTAGCCAGCCATAGGGCCTTAACAGGGACCCTGCACACATGTGCATCACTGCCTAACGTTCATTGATTTCTTCAATCTTTATCCTGATTTGAAGAAACCTCAACCGAAGGCTTGACGGTGGTGATCGATCCGTATCCTGTTCCGCGGTACCGGTAGGACAAACGGTTACTGGTGCCGCCGTGCACTAATTTAGTGTATTTTTTGTCATTTTCATTTGGGATAGACACCTGGGTTACCCTAGGGTCCATACATCATTTCTATCCCAAGGTTTGTCTTTTGCACACTTTATTTTGGAAAACATTTATCTGCATTATCAATAAATATTAAATTTTAGATTACCCACTTTCTGATTTATGAGGAAAATAAGAAAAAAAATATTTTGAACCAATAGGTGTGCTTTTGGGTGGGTTTTGAACTAATTGTGGTCTGTGGATGGCGCACTGTTATGGGGGATCTGTGGGTGACGCACTGTTATAGGGGATCTGTGGGTGACGCACTGTTATGGGGGATCTGTGGGTGACGCACTGTTATGGGGGATCTGTGGGTGACGCACTGTTATGGGGGATCTGTGGGTGACGCACTGTTATGGGGGATCTGTGGGTGACACTTATGGGGGATCTGTGGGTGGCTCTTATTGGGGTCTCTGGATGGCACTGTTATGGGGTTCTGTGTATGACACTGTTATGGGGGGGATCTGTGGATGACACATATATAGCATCTTATGCTATGTGTCATCCACAGATCCCCTCCATAACAGTGTCCCTGTAGTGAATGACCCTCAATACAGGGGGTGGGGGTCGCATCTTGTTTTATAATGACAGCGGGGCCCGTGCAGTGACTGTATTCTACTACACGGGCCCCGCTCACTGTATAATCGTATCTCGAATAGTTAATTATGTATATACCGGTAATCGCATAATCAGCGCTACTTACAACTACAAGCGCTCGGTAGGTAGCAGAGAGGAGGGAGGAGGCAGGCCGGGAGGACGGGCGCTGGCAGCGTGAATCACTACGTCATGCGCCAACGCCGCCTGCTTCATTCATAAAGTTGGGCGGCGCAGGCGCGTGACGTAGTGAGTGACGCGCCGCCCGCCCGTCCTCCCGGCCCGCCTCCTCCCTCCTCTCTGCTACCTACCGAGCGCTTGTAGTTGTAAGTAGCGCTGATTATGCGATTACCGGTATATACATAATGAACTATTACATTAATTACTGTGATGCCGTACAAGGAATGTGCATCGCAGTGCGCATGCGCCGGCCAAAGGAATGGGTGCGCAGGCGCGGGATCTCGGCGGAATAACAAGTTGGTAGATAGGCGGTCAGTAGGGAAAGGATGGGCGGGTGGAGGGTAGGAAGGGGCGGGGGGACGCAATGAAAAGGCTGAGCAAGCAGGGCACCTAAGAGAGTAACGCCGCCCCTGGGCACTTGCGAGCCCTCATTTGCATATCTTATAAAGATCGTTTTTGATGGTTCTATAAGTCTAGGATTGATACCAGAGGTAACGTTTTTATTAACTGTAAGCATGCTAGGGAGCTGTGGGAAGGGTTAAAAAAGAGAAATGCTGGTGACAGACTCCCTTTAAGTTTTTATAATAGCAATTTGCATGTACTCCAGAATGGTATGAAGAGTGATCAGATGAATTGCATAGTCCTTCTTTGCCATGAAAATTAACTTAATCCCCAAAAAACCTTTCCACTGCATTTCATTGCTGTCATTAAAGGACCTGCTGAGATCATTTCAGTAATCGTCTTGTTAACTCAGGTGAGAATGTTGACGAGCACAAGGCTGGAGATCATTATGTCAGGCTGATTGGGTTAAAATGGCAGACTTGACATGTTAAAAGGAGGGTGATGCTTGAAATCATTGTTCTTCTATTGTTAACCATGGTGACCTGCAAAGAAACGCGTGCAGCCATCATTGCGTTGCATAAAAATGGCTTCACAGGCAAGGATATTGTGGCTACTAAGATTGCACCTCAATCAACAATTTATAGGATCATCAAGAACTTCAAGGAAAGAGGTTCAATTCTTGTTAAGAAGGCTTCAGGGCGTCCAAGAAAGTCCAGCAAGCACCAGAATCGTCTCCTAAAGAGGATACAGCTGCGGGATCGGAGTGCCACCAGTGCAGAGCTTGCTCAGGAATGGCAGCAGGCAGGTGTGAGCGCCTCTGCACGCACAGTGAGGCCAAGACTTTTGGAAGATGGCCTGGTGTCAAGAAGGGCAGCAAAGAAGCCACTTCTCTCCAAAAAAAACATCAGGGACAGATTGATCTTCTGCAGAAAGTATGGTGAATGGACTGCTGAGGACTGGGGCAAAGTCATATTCTCCGATGAAGCCTCTTTCCGATTGTTTGGGGCATCTGGAAAAAGGCTTGTCCGGAGAAGAAAAGGTGAGCGCTACCATCAGTCCTGTGTCATGCCAACAGTAAAGCATCCTGAGACCATTCATGTGTGGGGTTGCTTCTCATCCAAGGGAGTGGGCTCACTCACAATTTTGCCCCAAAACACAGCCATGAATAAAGAATGGCACCAAAACACCCTCCAACAGCAACTTCTTCCAACAATCCAACAACAGTTTGGTGAAGAACAATGCATTTTCCAGCATGATGGAGCACCATAAGACAAAAGTGGCTCGGGGACCAAAACGTTGACATTTTGGGTCCATGGCCTGGAAACTCCCCATATCTTAATCCCATTGAGAACTTGTGGTTAATCATCAAGAGGCGGGTGGACAAACAAAAACCCACTAATTCTGACAAACTCCAAGAAGTGATGATGAAAGAATGGGTTGCTATCAGTCAGGAATTGGCCCAGAAGTTGATTGAGAGCATGCCCAGTCGGATTGCAGAGGTCCTGAAAAAGGGCCAACACTGCAAATACTGACTCTTTGCATAAATGTCATGTAATTGTCGATAAAAGCCTTTGAAACGTATGAAGTGCGTGTAATTATGTTTCACTACATCACAGAAACAACTGAAACAAAGATCTAAAAGCAGTTTAGCAGCAAACTTTGTGAAAACTAATATTTGTGTCATTCTCAAAACTTTTGGCCACGACTGTATATAAAGTGCAAGTGCTGCCAAAAATTACAAGGAAGAGGCACTCCGATACAACCTGTATATCACATAAAGGAGGGCCTCATTCACATTGTGGTACAATTGTTCAGGTAGTCGGACTCCTACACTCATAAAGCCTATGCACTAAGGGAAAGGGCTGCCAAAAATTACAAGGAAATGGCACTCCAATACACCCTTTGTTACACATAAAGGAGGGCATCATCCACACCCTTGAAAAATTATGATTAATGGCCTGCTGGTGGCCCTCAAAAACATTTGGAGCAAGGGCCTGCTGATCTGACCATCATAAACATTAGGGGTGAGGGTCTGCTGCTGAGCTGACCATCGAAAAAATTATGGTTGCGGGCCTGCTGCTTAGCTGACCATTTAAAATATTATCGGCGAGTACCTGGTGCTTAGCTGACCAATGAAAAAATTATGGTTAAGGGCCTGCTGCCGAGCTGACCCTCTAAAATATTATGGTTAAGGGCCTTCTGCTGAGCTGACCCTCTAAAACATTATGGTTGAGGGCCTGCTGCAGAGCTGACCATCTAAAACATTATGGGCGAGGGCCTGCTGCCGCTTTGGTGACTCTAGATAACCTAGAGCCGATCGAACGGCGACGATCCATTCGGATGTCTGCCCTATCAACTTTCGATGTTACTTTCTGAGCCTACCATGGTGACCACGGGTAACGGGGAATCAGGGTTCGTGTCCGGAGAGGGAGCCTGAGAAACTGCTACCACATCCAAGGAAGGCAGCAGGCGCGCAAATTACCCACTCCCGACTCAGGGAGGTAGTGATGATAAATAACAATACAGGACTCTTTATAGGCCCTGTAATTGGAATGAGTAAACTTTAAATCCTTTAACAAGGATCTATTGGGGGGGCAAGTGTGGTGCCAGCAGCCGACTTACTCCTGGCCTCCACAACGTTCACCCAGTCTGCCGTCAGGGTGAGGATTGTGTTGACCAGACTCTGGATAGTGAGACTGGACTTGTAGGTGGGGGCCTTCAGGTGAGCTGACCCTGTAAAACATTATATATGAGGGCCTGCAGGTGAGGTGACCTTGTAAAACATTATATGCAAGGGCCTGCAGGTGAGATGACCTTGTAAAACATTATATGCGAGGGCCTGCAGGTGAACTGACCCTGTAAAAGATTGTAGGTGAGGGCCTGCAGGTGAGCTGACCCTCTAAAACATTATATGCGACAGCCTGCAGGTGAGCCGACCCTCTAAAACATTATATGCGACAGCCTGCAGGTGAGCCGACCCTGTTAAAGATTGTAGGTGAGGGCCTGCTGGTGAGCTGACCCTCTAAAAGGTTGTAGGTGAGGGCCTGCATGTGAGCTGACCCTCTAAAACATTATATACGAGGGCCTGCAAGTGAGCTGACCTTGTAAAAGGTTGTAGTTGAAGGCCTGCAGGTGAGGTGACCCTGTAAAACATTATATGCGAGGGCCTGTAGGTGAGCGGACACTCTAAAACATTATATGCGAGGGCCTGTAGGTGAGCTGACCCTGTAAAAGATTGTAGGTGAGGGCCTGCTGGTGAGCTGACCCTGTAAAACATTATATGCAAGGACCTGCAGTTGAGCTGACTCTGTAAAAGATTGTAGGTAAGGGTGTGCAGGTGAGCTGACCCTGTAAAAGATTGTAGGTGAGGGCCTGCTGGTGAGCTCACCTTCTAAAAAATAATATGCGAGGGCCTGCAGGTGAGCTGACCATCTAAAAAATTATATGTGAGGGCCTATAGGTGAGCTGACCCTCTAAAAATTATATGTGAGGGCATTTTATGCAACAAATAAGCATGTTGATATGATGGAAGAGTAGAAGGAGGATGAGAAAAGGAAGATTCAACCATATACCTTTTTTTGTGGTGGAAGGGGTACATGGGAATACAGTGTATTCAGTACATTATAAACAACACATGTAAAGTGCCTTTTTGTTCAGCCGCTTTCCTCTGGTGGATTCGAAAAGTCAGGGGCAATCCAGGCCTTGTTCATTTTTTATCTAAGTCAACCTGTCAGCATTGTCAGTGGACAAGCGGATACGCTTATCGGTTATAATGCCAAAATACCCGCTCAGACAAAACGCTGGCAGCAGGGCAGGCCAGCACCTCCAAGGCGTAGAGCGCATGTTCGTGCCACGTGTCCAGCTTGGACACCCAGTAGTTGTAAGGCACAGGGGGATCATTGAGGACACTGACACGGTCTGCTATGTACTTCTTAACATCTTCCAAAATGTTTCCCTACTTGTGACAGTAGGCCGCGCATCATGAAACTGTCCCAGGCCTTGGAGAGTGTTGCCCTGCCTCTGTTGGAACTGCTGTGTGTTCCCCTTGTCTCTCCTCCTCGGTTGCCCAAGGAACTACGGACTCTGCCGCCAGCGTTGTCAGATTGATTTTTTTTTTTGTGTAGGTCTATTGTGGTACTTGTGGTTCGCTGCAGGCATCCTACACTGTATGCATTTTTGCTGGGGATCACCATTATCAACGGGCCACAAGGGCAGGATCTGCTCCCCTGTATATAGATGCACAACTGCATTTGGGTTTGAGCACTTCCTGCCTGTTTAACACCACACCACTTTTTCTGTTGTTTTGTACATAGAGATTCTTGGAGGTGTATAAACTCCTATGTAAATGTGCCTGATTTTCATCCACAGGCAGCATTATGGTGCACCTGTGAGGCCTGGGTCATATCAGCCAGTCTTGGGTGGGGCTCACAGCCTCCTCCCTCCTCTCATTGCAAGCATGGCTGCATGCTGGAGGTAACTGGTGAGGATGCTGTAAGTTGGACTTTCCGCTCCTGTAATTTGCCCACTGGCCCCTAGTATTGCCCATTTGGCACAGGTAGGTGAGTGTTAGGTCCCGAGCTACTTGAGAAACCTTGGCGCGGTGCTCGGGCTCAGACATGTCCTCCATAGTAGGATATGTTGGCTAATCTCTCAATTTTAACATCAGCATGAGGGTTTAGTAGGTGTGCACCTGTCTATTCAATTGTTATTGGTATATTGTTTATCACATCCACACAATTTCCATCTTGTGTAGGAGATCTATTGTGGTACTTGTGGTCCGCTGCAGGCATCCTCCATTGTATGCATTTTTGCTGGGAATCGCCATTAGCAACGGCCACAAGTGCAGGATCTGCTCCCCTGTATATAGATGCACAACTGCATTTGGGTTTGAGCACTTCCTGCCTGTTTAACACCACACCACTTTTTTAGTTGTTTTGGACACTTTTGGAACAATTTTTCCACAAGGACCTTCTGGTATTGCACCGTTTTGCTAGTCCTCTCCACCAGAGGAATGAGAGATGAGTTCTCTTTGTAGCGGGGATCAAGAAGGGTGAACAACCAGTAATCCATGTTGTCTAAAATGCGTATAGCGCGCCAGTCGTGGGAAAGGCAGCCTAACATGGTCAGCCATGTGTGCCAGAGTACCAACAGGCAAGACTTTGCTGTCGTCATCAGGAGGATCACTCTCAATCTCCTCATCCTCCTCTGCCCACCCACACTGAACAGATGGAAGTAAACTTCCATGGGTACTACCCTCTGTAGCGGAGGCAACCGTCTCCTGCTCCTCCTCTTCATCGTCCAATTCGCGCTGAGAAGACGAACTGAGGGTGGTCTGGCTATCACCCTGTGTAATGTCTTCCCCCATTTCCACCTCTTCCACATGCAAAGCGTCCTCCTTCATTGTGAGCAGCGAGCGTTTGAGTAGACACAGCAGTGGGATGGTTACGCTGATAATAGCGTTATCGCTGCTCACCATCTGTGTTGATTCCTCAAAGTTTCTTAAACCCTCACAGAGGTCAGACATCCATGCCCACTCTTCGCTTGTGAATAGCGGGAGCTGACTGGAAAGGTGACGACCATGTTGCAGCTGATAGTCCACTACTGCCCTCTGCTGCTCACAAAGCCTGGCCAACATGTGGAAAGCAGAGTTCCAGCGTGTGCTCATGTCGCACAACAGCCGGTGAGCTGGCAATTTCAAGCGCTGCTGCAGCATTGACAGGCCGGCAGAAGCTGTCGATGACTTGCAGAAATGAGCACACGCGGCGCACCTTCACCAGTAGCTCAGGCAAATTGGGGTAGGTTTTGAGAAACCGCTGAACCACTAAGTTTAAGACGTGGGCTAGGCATGGGATGTGTGTAAGCTTGACGAGCTCCAAAGCCGCCGCCAAGTTACTGCAATTATCAGACACAACCATGCCTGGTTGTAGGTTGAGTGGCGAGAGCCACAGCTCAGTCTGGTCTCTTATCCCCTGCCACAGCTCTGCAGCGGTGTGCTGTTTGTCCCCTAAGTATATCAGCTTCAGCACGGCCTGTTGCCGCTTCCCCACTGCAGTGCTACACTGCTTCCAGCTACCGGCTGATGGCTGACTGGTACTGCACGCGGATAATTCGAAGGTGGAAGTGGAGCAGGAGGCGGAGAAGTGGGGGTTGGAGCCACTAATGTAGGTGCTGGTGGAAACCCTGATTGACGCAGGGCCCGCAATCCTCGGCATCGGTAGCACCTGTGCCATCCCAGGGTATGACTCGCTCCCGGCCTCCACAACGTTCACCTAGTGTGCCATCAGGGAAATGTAGCATCCATGGCCGAATGCACTTGTCCATGTGTTCATGGTTAAGAAGACCTTCCCAGTAACTACGTTGGTCAGGGCAAGTGTGATGTTACTGAACACATGGAGGCATCTGTGCCTGTGCCTTCAACAGGGGACTGGCCAGCACATAACACAGGGGAAGAGGAGGCAGTGGTGTGACCCGCAGACACAGATTGTGGACTCAGGCGTTCATCCCACTTATTACAGTGCTTGGATGCCATGTGGCGGATCATGCTGGTGGTGGTAAGGTTGCTAGTGTTCACGCCCCGGCTCATTTTCATATGGCACAGGTTGCAAACTACTATTCTTTTGTCGTCCGCACTTTCCTCCAAAAGGCACCATACTGCGGAACACATACCCCTTGGCAAGGGAAATTTCTGCAAGGGGGTGATCCGTGGAAGATTGCGGGTACGTTTGGTGTGGCCCGCCTTCTCCCTTTTGACACCCCACTGCCTCTTCCAGCCTGTTGCGGTGCTGCGGATCCCTCCCCCTCTGTACTGCTATCCTCGCTCGGCTTTCCACCTTCCCAGGTTAGGTCAGTGACTTCATCGTCCACCACCTCCTCTTCCACTTACTCACTCTGCTCATCCTCCTGACTTGACCTAACCACAAAGTCAGTGATTGACAACTGTGTCTCATCCTTTTCATCAACCTCTTGAGACAGTAATTGCCGTTGACTTATTGCCAACTGTGTCTCATCATCCACCTTTTTAAACAGTAATTGCCGTTCCCCACCGTCATCTTCTTGTGACTGTGGATGCTCAAGAGTTTGAGAATCAGGGCACAAGATCGGTCCCTCTTCAAGCGTGCTTGGCGAGAGGGCCAAATCAAGGAATGGCGATGAAAAAAGGTCCTCAGATTATCCGAGTGTGGGATCAGTTTGCCCAGACAATCCATGGTGGGAGGAAGGAGTATCAAGACTGGACTTGGTGGAAGACAGGCCGGTGCTTAACCGTCTGGAAGCATTATCTTCTGCAATCCAACCGACCACCTGGTTGCATCGGTCAGACTTCAAGAGTGTTGTCCTGCACCACCCTGCAAACTGGGACATGAAGCTAGGCATCATGGATGATTGTTTTTCTTGTGCTCTGGCAGCAGACACAGTTTCAATGCGCCCAGGGCCACGGCCTGTGCGTGCACCATCAGCATCACAGCCACTTCCTCGTCCCTTACTGCTCGCCTTCTTCATATTAAATGTTATCAATGAAAAAAATCACTCAGATACGTAGCTGTATTCTCGCGCTGCACGTCCTCAATGTGATGTGGGCAGAAATCACAGAATCAGGCAAAAGTCGTTTAATAGAAGACCGCGCTGTGGTTATATATGCTTGAAAGTCTGTCACACGTACAATAGCGTAGGATTTGGAAGTGTATGCGCAAAAAAATGTAAAAAGGTATTTGGGATGTGGAAAGGTCACACAGGAGATATCCCGCAGATAATGTCCATACTGTCACCAGCAGCTAATAAAAAATTACAGGGAATGTCACGGGTATTTTTTGGATACGCACACTTTGCACTGGAGATGTGGTGCAGCTAATGTCGCTATCTGCAGCGTCGTAACTATTGCACGCTATTTAGCGCAGTTTGCGTGAAAAAAAGATATTGCTGCCGCCACACACAATAGTCCTTAAAAGGACTTTTGGGTTCCGAAAAGTTTTTGTTATAAAAATATTCTTAGATCAGTCCCTACACTGTCTGTCCCTTCCTCAGCACAGCTCTCCGACTAAGACTGAGCCGAACATGCGTCATCGGGTGCTATATAGCACCCTATGACGCGTTGCGCCCAGCCAATCACTGTAATGCCAGCAGCCAACATGGCTATGGCATTACAGTGAGGGCAGTACTTACCTGCACATTTATTGGCTGTGTAGCAACCAAGAAACATGCAGGGAGGAGACTTGAGGACATGCGGTATTCGGCCAAATACCGCCATGGGCCGAGCATCGAGATGTTCGAGCCAAACTAATGTTCGGCCAAGCATGCTCGATCATCACTACTAAGCACTCATACATTTTATTAAAACCACACAAGGCACACAAGCATACACTATCTAAGTGGATGACAACAGCAACCAGAGATACACCGCAGCACGGGAGCTTCTAGACCGTCATCTCCAGGGCTGTTGTATCATCTGTTTTCAATGAAGGGTTTTCCCCTACTGCAACGAGACATTAGTAATTTCCAGACAATTCGCAATGTCAAAACCAATCGGTTCATGTGAATCCTCGACCCAGGTGCAGCATTCTTCTCCTGTGACGGCACAAGTCCCACCCTCTATAGCCAGGAGGTAGTCTAAGCCTATCCTGTTTTGGAGAGCCACTTTCCTGACTTGTGCCAGTTCCTCATTAAGGGCATGGATTGAACTTGTGGTTTCCTTAATAATTCTATCCATGACACTGGCATACTTAGATAATTTATTTGATAACTCAATTACCCAACCACTCCAGGAAGGGAACCACATCCAGGCTTTATCTGCTGATGTGAAGAGCTCTTGTTTATTTCTAGTCATCTCATGAAGAGTTTCAGGCACACTGATAAATGAAATGTTTGAGCGTGGTCTGATGGCTGGGACAACTCTTCCTATGGTACAGTTACCCCATGCCCACATAGGGAGCCATGAGTAAGCTCAGTTACCACAAATGTAGTGTAGTCCTTGTTTCAGGACTTTGGGGATCATTCTACCATGACGTCCCAGCCATCCCTGAAACCATCTCATATTACCATACAACTACGTTGGTCCTCGTCCGTTTCTTCTGGGCAGGCACACCTGGGTGCACAAGAAGCACAAGCTGTTACAGTCAGTATCCACTATGTCACATGGATCACCCTTAAAATCCATATTGAATACCAAATTAGCATTTCTACAGTCTGTTTCCCTGCTGCGTGGTTCACACACATAGGCCCCAAACATATAGTGGGGGAAGAGATTATACCGGCAATTTCCAAGAATATCCCTTGATCAGAAATGGCATTATGTGAGGTGTGATCTACATCTATTTGGACATTATAACTATAGTCTGTGAGATGCAAAATTGAGAGATTAGCCAACATATCCTACTGTGGAGGACATGTCTGAGCCCGAGCACCGCGCCAAGTAGCTCAGGTATTACATCAACACATTTGCTATCCTGTGTAGGATGTCCATTGTGGTACTTGTGGTCCGCTGCAGGCATCCTCCATTGTATGCATTTTTGCTGGGGATTGCCATTAGCAGCGGACCACAAGTGCCGGATCTGCCCCCCCCGTCAATTTGTAGTTTGTAATACCACGTCAATTTGTAGTTTGTAAGTATGAACCCAGCCACTCTGAAGGGGTCTGTTAAAGAATTGGGCTGGATAACCTCTTTATAGGGATTATCCCACAAATTAAGAAGTAGGAATTCTACCAGTGTCACGGCTGTATGTGAGCAACAATAGTAATACACAGTACAGAGCTACTGACTGGACCCAGAACTAGGGAGGATAACGGGTGACCCCTGTCCGACCCTCAACGCTCTCCCTATTCTGCTAAAGCACATGCCCGGATCCAAATGGCGGAACGAGGCATGCCCACGTGCCTAAGACTAATGACCACTGTAACTCCTACAATAGTGGAAGGGGCACGGCCACCAGTGCCCTACTCAGTATATGGAGGGAACCGTGGCCACCTCAGATCCAGTCAGAAAATAAACAGGAAGACAACAATGTCTGCACACTTAGCTGACGGTGTTGCAGCCGCAGAGAAGACGGATCCAAGGACAGGCTGGCAATATCCGGAGTGCTAGCTGCAGCAGAACACAGGTCCAGTGAACTGATAGCTACAAGTGAAGAAACTAAAGCAAGAGCTACAACTGAAGTGAGAACTATAATCCACATCCTATCATAGGAGGAGGGGTGATATAAAGAGAGGGAAATCAGACACATGAAGAACAGCTGTGGTGAAAGAAACCAAAAGTAAACAGAGTAGTGAGAACTCCTCCCAGCTCTAGTAGTGACATCATCACAGGGGTGGAGAAACAGAGCTGTGAGAACGTCCCAAAGCTCTGGTAGTGACAACCAGCGACTGGTTTCTCTGGAGTCCGACATGACAGCACCACATGGAGATTGCCCTTCTAGTCTTCTGCAGGGACAGGACCACAGAGAGGTTACAAGGCCCCTCTCACCATCTCCCTCCAGTGTTTTCTGAAATACTACACCAGGATGGATGCAACTAAATATGTATTTACTCATTACCAATGTAATACAAACCATGGGAAGGAAAGTAAGGCTGGGGTCATGGCAGACAATTACTGGACTCATTTCTACTTTTCAGTACATCCTCCATGACAGCACCACGTGGAGCAATACCCGATAAGCATGTGGTTGGGGGAGAAGAGAGTCTGGGTCAAATCTCTTAAGGGCTAATTCCTCAGCATGTTCGCCGTGCTGCTGCCGGACCTCCGGACCACCCCCATTATAGGCAATGGGGCCGGAGCCGACCTTCGGCAGCACACGTGCACTAGCGGCAGCACGGATCCGGCAGGCTGTTCACCCGCCTGAACAGCCTTCCGCTATTGTGAAAGTAGACTGAAAAGGGACCGAACATTCAGATTCGTACCAGGAGCAAAATCTCTTTCAAATCTCCCTGTAAACTGGTGAGGAAACTTCCTTGGGACTCTGCTGTAAGGTAGATATTACTCTGTTTGACAATCCCTGAATTTTCAGGATTTCCCTCTCAGGATTCAAGCTTTCAGGATTTCTACATCTGGACCTTTCGATACAGAAGAGGGCCCTGGAGAAGAACAGTATTTTATCTTAGATACAGAGGTACTAGGTCTTCCAGAAATAAATACTTCAGGATCGGGAACCAGCTGTGCTTTAGACAGGATTAAGTAATTTGAATGACACTGGTTGCTTTTAACCATATATTCTTCAGGACGGCCAGAATAAAAAGGAAAAGGAGGAAATGAGCATGCTAGGCCCATATTCTATTCCTGAGCACCTCATCCCTTTTTGCTGGTCTCGATAGGGACTTATATTCCAAAGAATCCCTCATTACAGGTTTTCTGGGAAAGTCCACGAAAGTAAAGCCTGTCTTCTCACTCTGGGAAGAAGAATTGTTTGGTTGAGGCCGTAAGAATCAATTTCTGGAGAGAACAGATGTGAAACTGGCTCCAAAGAACTGTGGAGATGCAGAAGGTCATTAACCCCAAGATGTTCATAGCCTCCTATAATAAGCAGTGGCTCTTTCTCCAGAAGACTGATATTTTCCCCTTTATCATCTCATGTTTGAAAATTGTCAGAAATGAGTGTTGGTTTAAAAAAAAAAAAATCTTCCTGGTGTCTGGAGAGAAATCTGATTTCTTGATGTTCACAATCCAACAATTCTCCAAAATCCACAATTTAGGCCTCATGCACACTACCGTTGTTGTGTTCCGTTCCGCAAAATGGGGTTCCGTCGTTCGTTTTTGTTTCCGTGTGTCTTCCTTGATTTTTGGAGGACCACCAGACATAAAGGAAAGTAAAAAAAAGTCTAAGACAGGTTTGCCATGCAAATGATAGGAAAAAAACAGACACGTGGACGCGGATGTGTGCCTCCGCGTTTTTTTAGCGGTCCCATTGACTTGAATGGGTCCGCGAACCCTTTTCTGCGAAAATAATAGGACAGGTTATATTTTTTTGACGGACTGGAATCACGGATCACGGACGCGGGTGGCAAACAGTGAATTAGCCGAGTTTTTAACGGACCCATTGAAAGTCAATGGGTCCGCAGAAAATCCCGAAAAACGGCACAACGGACACGGAATAAAACAACGGTCGTGTGCATGAGGCCTTATAGGTACTTTGGAGAATTGGAGTGGGTTCTGCCATCAAGACAAAATTGTCCAAACTATGGAACTGATGATGATATCTCTTTCTCTGAGGAAGGCCAGAATCTCTACTACCAGGTTTTTGAAAAGTCACTGGGCAGAGGGTGCCCACAGAGAGGGCACTGAGTGCCGCATCTGGCACCCGTGCCATAGATTCGCCATCACTGATCTAGGCTGTTCTGACTTAGCTTTTAGGAAATGTTGGGCGCAGTGGTTATGTTAGTGCAGGTAGAGTTACCAAGCTCCGGACAGCCCAGACAGACTACCAGTAGAGAGGATCGTGTGATCTACCAACAAGAATGAGCAGCTCCCATAGTTTTGTTGTCCGCCACCTAGACACAAATGGCCCCTTAATTACACCCCCGTCTCTGCCCAGACATTCAGCAGAAGGAAATCTGACATCACGGCGACCATTATGTCATTGACAGTCAGCTACCGTAATCTTTCCCTGATTGGTAAACCTGGATATCACGGTGGTGAGTGGGGGAAACGCCCCACCGTACGGTAAAGGGGTGTGTCGGGAAGCAGCTAGACCAGGCTGCCAAGAAAAGGGAGCTGGTCACCTCCTATAGCATCCCTAAATCTGGCCCTGTTCTCCTAACTGTATGAACCAACCCCTAAGGTAGGAGGGCCCATACACTGCAAACCTCAGAACCCTGAAATCCCTGAATATCCATGAGGTTAGGAGACAGGGACAAGAGACAACCAGGTTCATCCAAGACACGGATGAACCAGAGTCTCCACAGGCCTAGCTGCAGGGAAAAGTGGACGACTGAATACAGCAACAGAGTCGGCAGGTACTAACACCAGAACCACACTTACCTGCCACAGCCACCATGACTGGAACCCATGCATAAGTACAGATGCCCACACACCAAATAGGGCACTGTACACTGTACCAGAATCCAGCACACCTGTTACTGCCTGGGCCCCATACAGCAAGGTGTAGGCAGCCCCAGGCAGCACTGCATCCAGACTTATGGTTCACCCCTCCGGGAAACCAGCCCCCTTCCGGAGGTATGAACATACCGGGTGACGAATAGCTTACATGCAGGGACCAACACCAACAACAGGCCAGACATGTAACACATACAACAAGTGAGGGTAAAGGTACATGGATGGTACATAAGGGAGGACAATTTATGTTCCATAAGGTGGCCCTCAAGGACTGGGCAGAAACACCCAGGCAAGGAGCAAAGCTCCAACACCAAGCAAGGATGTAGTACAACTGCACCCAGCCAGCAAGCCACAGGTATATATCAAGCCCGCGGCCACACCCAGGAAATACCTTAATCCCCACTAGCAAGATTAACCCCTTGCTCAACAAACAGCAGGGAGGCAAACCTTAAAGGGGAAGTGCACATGCAAACTGCCAACAACACGTTGCCACCGGCAACCAGTCTGCATGGCAACCGCTCTACGGTCAAACTACAATATGACTGTGACACTGGACTACTACAGACTGGAACCGTATCGTCTTTGGTGACAATTCTAGGCCCTCTTTGGGTTCCACTATGGAGGTCTCCTGGTGAGCGCTTCAATCCTTTGCTATGGAGCGACATACTGCCCTAACTGCTGGTGTGATGATCGTGGGAGCCATCGCATATGACAGTCGGTGACCCCTAGTAGTGGTCCAAGGACACTAACAGCTCAGGGATATGTGTAGGACATCCTGTCGCCACATGTATTCTTCTCAGCACTATTCAGCTGGATATGCTCGCCTGCACACAGCGAGGCTTCCCCAGGAAGGTCTCCTCCTATTTTATTGCCTATAAAGCATTTATGGGGACATCTGCAATGCGAGCTTCAGCAACATATAAGTGTGCAGGATCTACAGGAGCATCTGTAACATCTGTGGGCAAATGTACCACAGGATACCGAACATGTATGTCTCCTTGCCCAACCGTATCTCATCCCTATTGTATCCAGGCTAGAGGCCGTATCTCATCCCTATTGTATCCAGGCTAGAGGCCGTATCTCATCCCTATTGTATCCAGGCTAGAGGCCGTATCTCATCTTGTATCCAGGCTAGAGGGCGTATCTCATCTTGTATTCAGGCTAGAGGCAGTATCTAATCTTGTATCCAGGCTAGAGGCAGTATCTAATCTTGTATCCAGGCTAGAGGCCGTATCTCATCTTGTATTCAGGCTAGAGGCAGTATCTAATCTTGTATCCAGGCTAGAGGCAGTATCTAATCTTGTATCCAGGCTAGAGGCCGTATCTCATCTTGTATTCAGGCTAGAGGCCGTATCTCATCTTTTATTGAGGCTAGAGGCCTAATCTCATCTTGTATTAAAGCTAGAGGCCATATCTAATCTTGCATCCGGGCTAGAGGCCATATACCATCTTGTATCCAGGCTAGAGGCAGCCCAACAGGGTCCTAAAACCTCCTTGGATTTGGACAATTTTCACCAATAATGGTCTCCATTTCTGTAATATTGGGATCCCTTACATTTATCATCATTACAGTCACACTGGGAAAGTTTCATCCCAACATCTCCTTCTTGGTGCAGGATTTTTGGTCAATGAGTGTACAGTCGTGGCCAAAAGTTTTGAGAATTACATAAATATTGGAAATTGGAAAAGTTGCTGCTTAAGTTTTTATAATAGCAATTTGCATATACTCCAGAATGTTATGAAGAGTGATCAGATGAATTGCATAGTCCTTCTTTGCCATGAAAATTAACTTAATCCCAAAAAAAAATTTCCACTGCATTTCATTGCTGTCATTAAAGGACCTGCTGAGATCATTTCAGTAATCGTCTTGTTAACTCAGGTGAGAATGTTGACGAACACAAGGCTGGAGATCATTATGTCAGGCTGATTGGGTTAAAATGGCAGACTTGACATGTTAAAAGGAGGGTGATGCTTGAAATCATTGTTCTTCCATTGTTAACCATGGTGACCTGCAAAGAAACGTGTGCAGCCATCATTGCGTTGCATAAAAATGGCTTCACAGGCAAAGATATTGTGGCTACTAAGATTGCACCTCAATCAACAATTTATAGGATCATCAAGAACTTCAAGGAAAGAGGTTCAATTCTTGTTAAGAAGGCTTTAGGGCGTCCAAGAAAGTCCAGCAAGCGCCAGGATCGTCTCCTAAAGAGGATTCAGCTGCGGGATCGGAGTGCCACCAGTGCAGAGCTTGCTCAGGAATGGCAGCAGGCAGGTGTGAGCGCATCTGCACGCACAGTGAGGCGAAGACTTTTGGAAGATGGCCTGGTGTCAAGAAGGCCAGCAAAGAAGCCACTTCTCTCCAAAAAGAACATCAGGGACAGATTGATCTTCTGCAGAAAGTTTGGTGAATGGACTGCTGAGGACTGGGGCAAAGTCATATTCTCCGATGAAGCCTCTTTCCGATTGTTTGGGGCATCTGGAAAAGGGCTTGTCCAGAGAAGAAAAGGTGAGCGCCACCATCAGTCCTGTGTCATGCCAACAGTAAAGCATCCTGAGACCATTCATGTGTGGGGTTGCTTCTCATCCAAGGGAGTGGGCTCACTCACAATTTTGCCCAAAAACACAGCCATGAATAAAGAATGGTACCAAAACACCCTCCAACAGCAACTTCTTCCAACAACAGTTTGGTGAAGAACAATGCATTTTCCAGCACGATGGAGCACCGTGCCATAAGGCAAAAGTGATAACTAAGTGGCTCGGGGACCAAAACGTTGACATTTTGGGTCCATGGCCTGGAAACTCCCCAGATCTTAATCCCATTGAGAACTTGTGGTCAATCCTCAAGTGGCGGGTGGACAAACAAAAACCCACTAATTCTGACAAACTCCAAGAAGTGATGATGAAAGAATGGGTTGTATCAGTCAAGAATTGGCCCAGAAGTTGATTGAGAGCATGCCCAGTCGGATTGCAGAGGTCCTGAAAAAGAAGGGCCAACACTGCAACTACTGACTCTTTGCATAAATGTCATGTAATTGTCGATAAAAGCCTTTGAAACGTATGAAGTGCGTGTAATTATATTTCACTACATCACAGAATCAACTGAAACAAAGATCTAAAAACAGTTTAGCAGCAAACTTTGTGAAAACTAATATTTGTGTCATTCTCAAAACTTTGGCCACGACTGTATATACAGATGGGCTCTTAATCCCTTGGCTACTGGAGGCTTTTTTATTTTAGCGTTTTTCATTTTCTGTGAGCCATAACTTTTTATATTTCCGGTAACATAGCTGTATGAGAGTTAAATTTTTGCAAGACAAGTTGTACTTTCTAATGCCACCATTAATTATGGCATAAAATATAGTGGTAAGCGGAAAAAAATTCCAAATGTGGTGGAATTGGGAAAAAAAAACGCAATCCCTCCACCGTTTTACAGGTTTTGTTCCCACATTGTTTCGTTTTCGGTAAAAATCACCCATGCCCTTCATTCTCTGGGTCAGTATGATTTCAACGATACCCCATATGTATAGGTTTTTTTTATGACTAAATAGTGTAAAAATAAATGTAAACTTCAAGATTTTTTTTTTTTTTACATCACCATTCTCTGCCCCCCATAACTTTTTTTTATACTTATGTCTACTGAGCTGTTTAGGGGCTCATTTTTGCAGAACAATGTGTAATTTTTATTGATACCATTGTGGAGTGTGTGACTTTTTGATCACATTTTATTACATTTTGGCAAATCGGCCATTTTGACCCTTTTTTCCCATTACGCCATTTGCCGTATTGGATTATTTTTTTTCTATTTTAATAGTATGGGCGTTTTCGGTCACGGTGATACCCATGATGTTTATATTTATTGTTATTTAGGTATTTATTTTTAAATTAAACGGAAAGGGGGGTGATTTAAACTTTTAGATATTTTTTTATATCTTTTTTTTTTTGTGATAATTTTGTGGCTCATGTAGCAGCATATCGGGGGTCATTTGAATAATTTTGTACTTGTGACCGACTCCTGTGTCTACATTCACTGTAACATTTTGTGTTTTTCTTTCTCGTTTTCCATCTCTGATGAGTGCGGTCTGCTGTGGGATACGAGGGGGATGAAGGGGTCCATGCTGGCCACTCATGAAGAAGGTTGAATTTTATTGAATTTTAAGTTGATCTTTTTCAGATCTTCTAGTCTCCATTTTCAATCCCTTCCCATTTATACTGTATTCCCTCTTAAATTTTGAATAATTTTGTACTTGTGACCGACTCCTGTGGATTCTCTCTAACCATGTTTTGTTTTTTATTTTTTTCGGTGTCTCATCGGCCCGTTGATTGTACACTTGGCAGAATCTCCTGATTTCAGACCGGTGCTTATGGCAGGCAGCAGGCTGTGTTCCTAGTGTGGTTATTACAAGGACCCTGCCGATCCTGTAACTGCTTCTTCTACAGAAATCTCCCACTTAGCTGATTGGTAACACGTGCTGCAGACATGACAAACCCTTCATCTTCTCGTAACCAGAGAGAGATCATTATATTATAAAGATACTGCCCTCCTGATGCCATTCGGCTTTTCTTCACAGGTGATTGAACTTGCTCCATGTTGGATACCGCACTGGCTTTTCTTAAACAGTTTCAAGTTTTAACTTTCATTTCTAATTCTACATATAAAGTCTAATCTGCATATTAATTGTAAAGAAATAAAGTAGATTGCAGACGCCTTGACATGCTATTTTTGTTACTTTGTGTAAATGGGGGCTATTAATCACCAATATTTATGCAAATATCGATAATTAATATTCATAAATAGGAGAAGCCGTCTATTGATAACCCCGCCTATTTATACCTTTATATTAATAATACAATACTTTCACTATACTTTGCCTCACGCTAATCACTAATCTAGCTGCATGCGCCTTACTAAACTATCGCTAATAACCACACATTACACAGATAGTTATATATAAAACACAGTATTTATTATTACCAACAATACACTACGCACGCAATACACTAACAATACAGTACTATAAATACAGCACTAAACTACACTACACGGTTCCCAAATTCCACCCACAAACTAACTATACAATACACTTACACAAATATTAGCAGCCCACCCCACCTGGTTCCATTCCTGTCCCTAAGGGAACGACTAGGGTTAACGGGGGCCCTGCAGGGGTGAATGCAGGCCACAGACACAGAATAGGGAGCAGGGATGCTCCTGTAGGGTAAGGGTAGGGATTCAGATGACGTCACTGCGCCAGCCCGCGCGCCCCCGGACGAGCGCGGCCCCGACACGCCACTTGCTAACAGGCGGGAGAAGCCTTTGATCTCCCGCCTGTAGCACTTTGGATTCCGGGCAGCGCAATGGTAATCGCGCTGCCGGAATGCACATAATAGAAGGAGGTTTCTCCCTTCCTTCTATCATGTATAATTATCTCCAGCAGCGCTGAAGATAATTAAAACAAAAGACACTATATAAATTGAGAAATGTGGTTATGACTCTTGGTTTTAAAGGAAAACTAGTGCTAGGATTGTCAGACTGTATTGCTAACACTATGGTTCCCTCTGATCCATTTTTGTCAGTTACCTGATTGCTGGTAAGGCACCGCCAACATCAGTACCCTCCAGCGCACGCATTTGGGCTTCCCCATTGGAAAGCATTAAAGGGATTCTGTCACCCCCAAACCGCAATTCTCAGTATTGGACTTAATATAATTGCTGATGTACGCAGAGTCCATATACACCCCTCTTACCTCTGGCTGGGCTTTAAATTCTTTAAAAATAGTACTTTTGTGATATGCAAATTTCTTCACTACCAGCAAGTTGGGCGGTTAGTTGCCGGTAGCCGCCGCATCCTCGGTCTAAAAAAATGTCCCCTCCTCCGCTTGATTGACAGGGCCAACGAGCGCTCTCCTCCTCCCGCTGGCCCTGTCTGCAGCTGAAATCCCGCGCCTGCACCATACCCGTCCTCATTCGGCGCAGGCGCACTGAGGAAGGAGCAGCCAAGCGAGCGTCCATCTTTCAGAGCTCCTGCGCCGAGTGAGGACGGGTATGGCGCAGGCGTGGGATTTCAGCTGCAGACAGGGCCAGCGGGAGGAGGAGAGCGCTCGTTGGCCCTGTCAATCAAGCGGAGGAGGGGACATTTTTTTTAGACCGAGGATGCGGCGGCTGCCGGCAACTAACCGCCCAACTTGCTGGTAGTGAAGAAATTTGCATATCACAAAAGTACTATTTTTAAAGAATTTAAAGCCCAGCCAGAGGTGAGAGGGGCGTATATGGACTCTGCGTACATCAGCAATTATATTAAGTCCAATACTGAGAATTGCTGTTTGGGGGGTGACAGAAGCCCTTTAACTCAATGCTTTTCTATAGGGTTTTTAAAGACACTGGTTGTGCTCATGCAAATCGTGAGGACGTCCCGTGTCATTTTACGTAGTTCGACTCCGTTAAGGACCCTGAAGCGCCTCTAGTGGCCGTTTGCTACACAGACAATAGAGTCTGAATTAACCTTGAAAGGTATTAATAATTAGCATTGCAGGGTTTAGAGGACATGGGCACTACACCCAAACAGTGCCCCTGGGAAGAGAAACTTCTTACTGTACTTACTGTTATCTTTTGGAAGTCATCACAGTTGTAAGCAGAACTCTGCCTAGGCCCAGAGACGAGAGGACCGCTGTGCACCAGAAGTGACCACAGGATGTCCTAACAGTCCGGGATTGTTTGGTAAAGGGCCAGTTCCAGGTTGCTCTCCAGTGTCCCACAGTGATTAACAGGTTAACGTCATGTACAGATAAACATTTCACTGCACAGACAAATTACTGAGGATTTCTAAATAGTTAATAGTTAAAATAAAAAAAAGGAAAATGGCAGTAATTTTTTTTTTTAAAACAATATTTCATTTCTAATTTAACATAAAAGTGAAAGTCTATACATTAGAGAGATAGTAATTGCACACGTGGCGGACGATCAGATATTGCTGGCCGCTCTTCGATCTCCTCCTGTGCCCTTCAGGGTCCGATAGTCTCTTATGCACGGACTCCTCTCTGCTCCTTCCCTCTGGAGCTGTGAAAAAAGAAAATAGTTAAGACTCACCAAATCTTTAGCAGAAACCATATTACAATCTAGATCTTTTATATTAGTAAACACTATAATTCCCATGTTGAGGATAGGAGGTGTAGAATAGAAAGAATGACAGCTCTTTCAATTTTGACCTAAAGCATCTATATCACCACATATGTTAAGGGAAAATAGGGTCAACTCAGGGGCGGACATAGCGCCTGCACTTGGGGCCCAGCGTGGGAGCGGGCCCTCCAATTAAGCTGTCCATGCATCTACAGGCTGATAGTAATGGTGACGCAGAGAGCCGCACGCCTCACCATTCCCCATCCAGCATGTGGAAGGGGCCCACCTCACTATCGGACGTCAGTCTCAGGACGCTCTGAGGAGCGGGGCCGGGGCAGCCCATCCCCCATACAGCTCAGTCCTGCTGTGTGGTGGGCCGCGTCAGCCAGGTCTGTGCTCAGCCACTTCACTGTGTCGTAGCCCCGCCCCCTGGTGGTAGTCCCGCCCACATGCGCTCCTCTCCTAGAGCTTCTGGTGCTTAGTGTGTGAGGCCTGCAGCAACTTAGGAGGAAGTGAGTGAGGAGCGGAGGCCGCCCCAGTGCCCACTGCCTCTGCCAGACACTGAACGGGGCTTGGTGTGTGGTTGGTTTTTACCCCACCCGTCCCCCCTGTCCCCCTCTGGCCCTCCTGTGACTGTCCCTTACCCACATACTGTGAGGCTACATTAACAATGTATTTTGCGGTCCGCGGATCGGCCACATATGGATGCCATCCATATGCGATCTGTATATTTTTGCAAACCCATTAACTTTAATGGGTCTGCAGTCCGCATTTTGTAGAGAAATATAGGACACGTAACATTTTCCATCTTGTGCAGAACGGACATACAGATGCAGAAAGCACATGGGAGTCATTTGTTCCGCAAAGGATAGAAAATGTGACATGTCCTATACTGGTCCGCAACATGCAGGCTCGTTAATAGGTCTGCAAAAAAATGCACATGGGCGTCATCCGTAATTTGCAGATCATAAAATACATATGTTCCGTGTCGTGTAAATGGGTTAAAAGTGTTTTACACACCGGTCTTAATAACCCCTAAACTGGAAGTGGTTCTGCTGATGTTATGAAGAGGCGCCGGCTTCTCCATAACTTCAGCGCATCCAGCGCCAGTGTAAATGCATATCATCCAGACTGAATCCTGACCCGTTCATTTCAATAGGTCTGTGTGAGGAGGCATATGTCTGGCCATAACTACTGTGAGGGGGGACAATATCTGGCCATAACTACTGTGAGGGGGGGACAATATCTGGACATAACTACTGTGAGGGGGGACACATATCTGGCCATAGCTAATGTGAAGGGGCACATATCTGGCCATAACTACTGTGAAGGGGGGACATTATCTGGACATAACTACTGTGAGGGGGGACAATATCTGGCCATAACTATTGTGAGGGGGGACAATATCTGGACATAACTACTGTGACGGGGGACAATATCTGGACATAACTACTGTGAGGGGGGACAATATCTGGCCATAACTACTGTGAAGGGGGGACAATATCTGGACATAACTACTGTGAGGGGGGACAATATCTGGACATAACTACTGTGAGGGGGGGGCACATATCTGGACATAACTACTGTGAGGGGGGGCACATATCTGGACATAACTACTGTGAGGGGGGACAATATCTGGACATAACTACTGTGAGGGGGGACAATATCTGGACATAACTACTGTGAGGGGGGACAATATCTGGACATAACTACTGTGAAGAGGGGGACAATATCTGGGCATAGCTACTGTAAAGGAGGCACATATCTGGCCATAACTACTGTGAGGGGGCATATATCTGGCCATAACTACTGTGAAGTGGGGGGGGGGCGACAATATCTGGGCATAGCTACTGTAAAGGAGGCACATATCTGGCCATAACTACTGTGAGGGGCACATATCTGGCCATAACTACTGTGAGGGGGGGCACATATCTGGACATAACTACTGTGAGGGGGGCACATATCTGGCCATAACTACTGTGAGGGGGGGCACATATCTGGACATAACTACTGTGAGGGGGGCACATATCTGGACATAACTACTGTGAGGGGAGCACATATCTGGACATAACTACTGTGAGGGGGGACAATATCTGGACATAACTACTGTGAGGGGGGACAATATCTGGACATAACTACTGTGAGGGGGGACAATATCTGGACATAACTACTGTGAGGGGGGACAATATCTGGACATAACTACTGTGAGGGGGGGCACATATCTGGACATAACTACTGTGAGGGGGGACAATATCTGGACATAACTACTGTGAGGGGGGACAATATCTGGACATAACTACTGTGAGGGGGGACAATATCTGGCCATAACTACTGTGAGGGGGGGCACATATCTGGCCATAACTACTGTGAGGGGCACATATCTGGCCATAACTACTGTGAAGGGGGGGACAATATCTGGGCATAGCTACTGTAAAAGAGGCACATATCTGGCCATAACTACTATGAGGGGCATATATCTGGCATAACTACTGTGAAGTTGGCACATATCTGGGCATAAAAACTGTGAGGGGGCACATAATCTGTCACAATTACTTTGAGGGGAAACATAATCTGGCATAACTACCGTGATGGGCAAATAATCTGGCATAACTACTGTGGCGGGCATGTATCTGGGCATAACTACTGTGAGGGGCACATATCTGGGCATAATTACTGCGAGGGGGTACATATCTGTCCATAGCTACTGTGGAGGGGGTACAAAGTGGATATTACTACTGTGTGCTGGCACAAAGGGGCAAAAATTACTATGTAGGAGCATTAAGAGGACATTAATACGCACCACAGTATCTGAAGGGTTTCCCCCATCTTTGATGCGACTGATCACCCCTTCCTCTCCCTGTAGGATTGGGGGACGATGACAAATTGGGGTCCCTTCTGCTGCCACACCTCGTTGTATTAATCTTTACCTATGGCCTATGTTTATTTCTATATGTGTGGTTGGGGGGCCCGGGCACATTCTTTGCACAGGGGCCCTCTGCTGCCAGTGTCCGCCCCTGGGTCAACTTTATCTTAAGGATTTTTCCTAATCTTGACAAAAGGCAGAGCTACCTAGGGTACCCTTGGGCATGCATGTGAGTAGAGCGATTCCGTTGGCTCCAGGAGATGAAGAGGACCTTCTGAAAGAAGATGGCAGTACATACAAAGGACAGTTTAATCCAAGTAAAAACGACCTTCACATGCCCTCCATGGAATACGAGTGGAACAGTGACCAGCTGGAGTCTGTGCAGAATATGTAAAAACCACAGAAGGTGACAGAGACATTTTTATTATAATTTGCATTTATATGGTGCCAAGTTATGCCGCCGCGCTTTACAATATTATTAATGGTGAAATTAAACAATATATGTGACCATTATTAAATGTTATAGGAACAATATGCTGATGAGGAACCTACTGAAACAAGTTTACGAATCAGTTCTAACATATTTTTGGAGACTACATTGGTCTTTAGTGCAGTGGGGGATGCGGGAGCGCTCCTGAACCCACAGCCACGACAGAGGGCTGTAGTGGAGAACTACTACTGGGTCTGGTTCTTGGAGGGTTCTTTGCATGCACATAGGAAAGTGATCTCACAACAGTCCAAACAACACCTGACTTAAGTGACTTGGACTATAAAACCCTAGATTTCCTCTTTGATGGATCCCAATAAATATCAGCGGTGTTTAAGTGAAACGGTCACAGTATAAGCAGTGTTTCGGTGATACAGGCGCTTCATTTTCCACAGTCACAGGATTTGTGGTAATCGTTAATTTCTAACGATAATTTGTTTTCCCTTAGTCCTAGCAGCAGCACAGATGGGGTTAACTGCCCCTGTGGACTGGTAGGACCGGCGGAATTTTAATGAGCCCAAAGAACCAATAAACGATCTTCAGCTCCCTGAAAGGGAGGAGATCCCCCCCCAGCCCACCGTGTTTTTAACAAGCATAATGTATTTAGGGTGGGATATTTGTGTGCTGCTGCTAGGACTAAGGGAAAACAAATTATCGTTAGAAATTAACGATTCCCTTACGTCCTACCAGCAGCACAGATGGGGAGATAGCAAGAAGAATCCCCTAGGGAGGGTCCTCATGCCTGGCAGAACTAAGAACAGTCTGCCCAAAAGCCGAAAACTCTGCCATCCTAGCATCTATCCTATAATGGGAGATGAAGGTTGACTCAGAGCTCCAGGAGGCCGCCTTACAGATCAACTCTAAGGGGAGGAGTCTTCTCTCCGCAACCGAGGTGGAGACCGCCCTAGTAGAATGGGCTCTCACAAACTCAGGAGGATCTAAGGATTGGGAGACGAAAGCTTCCATAATGGCCTCCTTAATCCAGCGACTAATGGTAGCTTTAGACGCTTTATGGCCTTTAGACTTACCGGCAAACAGGATAAGAAGATTCTCATCTATCCTGAACTCTCTAGATCTATCCACATAGATCTGGAGGCATCTTGAAATATCCAGCGGGTCTCTAGCTGGAGTATCAGAGGAGGAGGCTGTAAACAAAACTGGTAAAGAGATTAGTCTTTCAGCTCCCTTCAGGAAGCGTTTAATGAGTGGGTCCCGAGAATGTGGCCTGTTGAGACAGGCCGAGATGGCATAAACCTGTACCTTCAAGGTAGCTGGAGATAGGCCTCTATCTAATCCATCTTGAAGAAATTGAAGTATCGCAGGAAGGGGCGGATCTGCGGACGCCACCTGTCTGGAATCACACCATGCCACGAAGATTCTCATGATCCTGGAGTAGGCCTTCTTTGTAGACTCTGCTCGGGAATGCGACAAAGTTCTCAGGACCGACTCGGAAAGCCCTTTTATGTTGGGAAGGGACTGATCAACCTCCAGGCTGTCAGGTTGAACCTGTGCAGATCTGGGCAGAGGTGAGTGTCCCACGACACCAGGGTCTGCTCCGGGGGGAGTCTCCAGTATTGTCCCCGACTCATCTGAATGAGCTGGGTAAACCAGGATCTTCTGGGCCAAAACGGTATGATGGCTATTACAGAGGCCTGATCCTGACGGATTTTCATCAATACCCTCGGTATCATGGAAAACGGAGGGAAGATGTAAGCCAGCCTGAACCTCCACGGTATTGACAGAGCATCTATCGCCAGGGGGTTGTCTTCCCTGTAGAGGGAACAGAACCTCAGCACCTTGGCGTTGAACCTGGTTGCCATGAGATCCACTTCTGGCATACCCCATCTGTGAACTAGCTGCCTGAAGATCTCCGGATGCAGAGACCACTCCATGGTCGGTAATCCTCGACTTAAGCGGTCCGCTATCATATTGAGGGAGCCTCGAATATGAACGGCAGATAGATGGGAAAGGTTCGTCTCTGCCCACCGAAGAATCACCCCGATCTCTGACAGAAGGGGCAATGATCTTGTGCCTCCCTGTTTGTTTATATAGAGAACTGCAGTCATATTGTCTGACTGGACTTTCACTGCTTTGCCCCGGATCTGAGGGGCAAAGTGAAGGAGGGCTAGCCGGATAGCTCGCATCTCGCGAAGATTGGAAGAAAGACGCCGCTCCAGAGGAGACCAAGATCCCTGTATTGGGGATCCGTCCAGGTGAGCGCCCCAGCCTACAAGGGACGCGTCTGTAGTCAATATGACCCAAGCTGGTTGGGTCATAGACTTCCCTGGTGGTAGCTGAAACCACCATCTGAGGGAATTCCGGGTTTGACCGGACAGGGAGCACAGGGAATCTAGCCCCGCAGGGCTGCCGTTCCATAGGTGTAAGACCTCCGACTGAAGAGGACGGAGGTGCCATAGCGCCCAAGGGACTGCATCCGCAGCCGCTGACATGAGCCCCAGCATCTTCATGAGAGTCCGGATAGAGACTCGACGAGGGACATAAAGGACCTTTGCTAGGTCCTGAATCCGCGCTCTCCTTTCTGGAGTCAACCGGAGGGACATCTCCACAGAGTCGACCACGAATCCTAAGTAATGGATTGAAGTCGATGGGCTCACATTCGACTTCTGCCAGTTGATAATCCAGCCTAGGCGGAAGAGAAAAGAGATTGCGACCTGAAGATGGTGGGTAAGGATCGGAACTGAAGAGGCTAGGAAAAGCCAATCGTCCAGATAAGGAATAATAGTCAGTCCTTGAAGTCTCAAAGCTGCCACCACCGACACCACCACCTTGGTGAAGATAAGGGGGGCAGAAGAGATTCCGAAGGGAAGCGCGGCGAACTGAAAGTGCCTGCGAACCCCTGAAATCTGGACCGCGATCCTGAGGAGTTTCCGGGACGTGGAATGGATCGGAATGTGAAGATACGCATCCTTGAGGTCCAGAGTAGCCATGACGTCCCCAGGGTTGAGGATATGGCTGACTGACCTTATGGTTTCCATGCGAAACCTTGTTTTCCTTATAAATCGATTGAGAAATCTCAAGTCGATGATCATCCGGAGATCTCCCATCTTTTTGGGAACCAGGAACACTGGTGAATAAATCCCTAGGCCCCTCTCCCCTGCCGGCACCTCCTCTAGGGCTCCCTTGGAAATATAGTCCTGAATGTAAGCTTCTAGGACCACCTGTTTGGCAGACCCGAAGTTTCGTGTGGCGATGAATCTCTCTGGGGGGAGAGAGATAAGATCTACCCGGTACCCGAGGGAAACTATGTCCTGGACCCAGGGGTCTGCAATCAACCGGCTCCAAGAGTCTTTGAAATGGGTAAGACGACCCCCCACGTGAATCTGGGGGAGGGGTACGGGAAAAACTAGGGGAGATACTGCAGGGGCAGCAGGGCTTATCCAAGAGCCTCGAAGAGGCCCATAGTCAGGAGGGTTTTGCCTCCCTGGTGGGTTTACGGGAGCGTCTCGAATATTTACGAGATGGTCCCCCCCAATCTCTGCGCCTAGACTGCTGCCCTGGACGACCTCCGCCTTTCTTCTCCTGCCTGGGGCGTCCCCGAAAGGGCTGCTGGGGGAGGCTCTTCCCCTTTTTATCGGAGAGCCCCTCCATTATCTTGTCCAATTCGGACCCGAATAGCCTATCCGGTTCGAAGGGGAGCCCACAAAGATTGAACTTGGACGCATTATCAGCGATCCAAGGTTTCAACCAGAGTGGTCTGCGGGCAGCCGAAACTAGGGCCATAGTTTTGGCGGCCAGCTTCAGCTGCATCTGGGTAGAATCTACCAGAAAGTCCATGGCCAGATTGGCCGACTTGAAGGCTGCCAGGATATCATCCCTTGATACGCTCTGATCAACGTCCGTCTGGATTCGGTTAAGCTTAGAGCGTAAATAGGTGGCTACCTCCGTGGCCGCAATAGAAGTTGATGCGGAGGCAGCAGCCGCCACGTAACTCCTCCTAAGGGTGCACTCTGCCCTCCGGTCTAGAGGGTCCTGCAGACTAGACCCATCGTCTGCAGGAACTAGAGTGCGCCGGGACAACTTGGCAATAGCCATGTCCACCTTGGGAACGGAACCCCACGATTCCACCAAGGGTTTAGCCATCGGGTACATCAGTTTGAATTTTCTAGTGAGAACTGGACCTTTCTCAGGCTTTCTCCATTCCGTGCGCATCACGGAGAGAAGGGTCTCATCCGCTCTAAAGACACGCTGTGTCCGTCCGGCGGGATCGGAGGACTCCCCCATGTCAACATCATGGTCCCCCGACCTGATGGACTTGAGTAACTTCTGCGTCTTTTCTGGAGGGAAAAAGCAAGAAGTAGATTCTTCTTCCTCAGAAGAAGAAGACCCCAGAGAACAGGGGGTAGGTCTTTCGACCGGTGCGACCACCTCCATGGGAGTCTGAGAGGGTCCTGGTAGCCTCTCATTCAGCAGCTGCACCACTCCCTTAATAGAGTCATCCACGTATGTCTTCGTCCACTGAAACATTTCTTGCATCGTGGGTTCCGTGGATGCCGTGCGACAACTCTCACATCTACGGACAGCTGTCGTCTAAGGGGGTGTTACATTCGTAACACGCCAGATGCTTCCTCTTGGCCCCAGCTTTACGCTGATCCGGATCCTTAGGGGAAGCCATAGTCTGTAATTAGAAAGAACACAGGTCATAACACCTACAATTTTACCTGGAGGTGGTGAAACAAGACCTTATGGGGGCCCACCAGCACTAGCAGAAAATAGAGCTGTAAAAGAGGAAACCACAATCCCAAGCCAAGCAATACTAATATCTCAAGGCACAGGGAACTCTGGAGCTAGCTTGTGAAAGCGACGCAACCAGAGCACAGACTGACAGGCTCTGGGCGCTTAAAAGGAGGAAGCCCCGCCCCCTGGGCGGGGCCTCAATCGTAACTAGCCCAGAGGGATAACAGAGCCTAAACAGGCTCAGCAAGCCCTAAATGTCTCCCCCACCTAATCCTGGATCCCAGGGTGACATGGGGAGAAAGTTTTAATAAAAGTAGTGAGGTTTAAACCCTCACGGCATCGCTATGGAAAAACCGGAAGTGACGTAGCGCACCTAGTGTGCGTCACTTCCGGAGATGGCGGCGCCCATATCGCCACCACATGCGGCGAGAGAAGGACGGGATACCGCAGCACACGAGTGGAAGAAGAGGGGAGGGGACACCCTCCTCCCCGACAGTACCCCAGCGGCACCCGGCGGCCATAGCGCCGCTCACATGCGGCGAGGGAGGACGGGATACCACAGCTGGGTTCAAAGAAGAGGGGAGGGGACACCTCTCACCCCGACGGTACCCCAAATAGAACGCAGACTAGCCTATAATAAAGGCAATGAGAGGCCATAGAGGGCAAACTTTAGATCTAAAAAAATAAAGCCCCTAGCACTCTTCAGCTCCCAGAGGGGGAGCGACACCGCCAGTCCACCTGTCCAGAGGACAGAAAAAAACACGGTGGGCTGGGGGGTGATCTCCTCCCTTTCAGGGAGCTGAAGATCGTTTATTGGTTCTTTGGGCTCATTAAAATTCCGCCGGTCCTACCAGTCCACAGGGGCAGTTAACCCCATCTGTGCTGCTGGTAGGACGTAAGGGAACCACATAAGTACTAGTCACTCACATTGGTGGGATTGGCACATGGATATACATGTGAGCAGTAACGCCAAGGCTTCTACCCTTGTTACTGACCGTTCATACGCATTTGGTACTCCAGATGTTTCGGACTTCACCTCCCATGATGCTTCTCTATTTCACAGGATCTTGAGTGCCTAAGGTTACCAACCTCTGAACTAGACGGTGATCACGGTACACAATGGTGAAGTCTCTCCGCAAACTGGAACAGCTTTTCACGTGCCAGATGACACTGTAAATTCAATACTCCACACTGGACATGAGCATCAAAGATGGGCCTCTTCATCCGCCTCGTGTTCCATAGGAGAACATGCTTTTCCGAGTTGTCTCACACACAAAATAATATATATGGTTAGAGTTAATGGCATGACAGACACAGTGCATGCAACATATATACAGCGGACAGACAAAAGGATCGTGGGAGCCGCACAGTATTAACCACCTCAGCCCCCCTAGCTTAAACCCCCTTAATGACCAGACCACTTTTT
Source organism: Bufo bufo (assembly GCF_905171765.1). Classification (NCBI taxonomy): domain Eukaryota; kingdom Metazoa; phylum Chordata; class Amphibia; order Anura; family Bufonidae; genus Bufo; species Bufo bufo. Next base: position 558,678,858 of record NC_053393.1, on the reverse strand, counting down.
ACAACTCTGCACTACACTACTTTCACGGTTTATTGCTCGGTCATACAACTTACCACCCAAATGAATTTTGCCTCATTTTCTTCTCACTAATAGAGCTTTCATTTGGTGGGATTTCATTGCTGCTGACATTTTTACTTTTTTTTGTTACTAATCGAAATTGACCGAAATTTTTGCAAAAAAATAACATTTTTCACTTTCAGTTTTTTCAAATAAAACTACATTTCTATATAAATTTTTCTCTAAATTTATTGTTCTACATTTCTTTGATAAAAAAAAATGCAATAAGTGTATATTTATTGGTTTGCGCAAAAGTTATAGCGTTTACAAATTATGGTACAAAAATGTGAATTTCCGCATTTTGAAGCAGCTCTGACTTTCTGAGCACCTGTCATGTTTCCTGAGGTTCTACAATGCCCAGACAGTAGAAACATCCCACAAATGACCCCATTTCAGAAAGAAGACACCCTAAGGTATTCGCTGATGGGCATAGTGAGTTCATGGAAGTTTTTATTTTTTGTCACAAGTTAGCGGAAATTTTTTTCTTTTTTTTTCTTTTCTTACAAAGTCTCATATTCCACTAACTTGTGACAAAAAATAAAATTTTACATGAACTCGCCATGCCCCTCACGAAATACCTTGGGGTGTCTTCTTTCCAAAATGAGGTCACTTGTGGGGTATTTATACTGCCCTGGCATTTTAGGGGACCTAAAGCGTGAGAAGTAGTTTGAAATCCAAATGCGTAAAAAATGCCCTGTGAAATCCTAAAGGTGCTCTTTTGAATTTGGGCCCCTTTGCGCACCAAGGCTGCAAAAAAGTGTCACACATGTTGGTATCGCCATACTCAGAAGAAGTAGGGCAATGTGTTTTGGGGTGTATTTTTACATATACCCATACTGGGTGAGAGAAATATCTCTGTAAAAGTCAACTTTTCCCATTTTTTTTATACAAAGTTGTCATTTTACAGAGATATTTCTCTCACCCAGCATGGGTACATGTAAAAATACACCCCAAAACACATTGCCCAACTTCTCCTGAGTACGGCGATACCACGTGTGACACTTTTTTGCAGCCTAGGTGCGCAAAGGGGCCCAAATTCCAATGAGTACCTTTTAGGAGGGCATTTTTAGACATTTGGATTCCAGACTTCTTCTCACGCTTTAGGGCCCCTAAAATACCAGGGCAGTATAAATACCCCACATGTGACCCTATTTTGGAAAGAAGACACCCCAAGGTTTTCCGTGAGGGGCATGGCGAGTTCATAGAAGATTTTTTTTTTTTGGCACAAGTTAGCGGAAATTGATTTTTGTTCCCGCTAACTTGTGACAAAAATTTCAATCTTTCATGGACTCAATATGCCCCTCAGCGAATACCTTGGGGTGTCTTCTTTCCAAAATGGGGTCATTTGTGGGGTGTTTGTACTGCCCTGGCATTTGAGGGTCTCCGCAATCATTACATGTATGGCCAGCATTAGGAGTTTCTGCTATTCTCCTTATATTGAGCATACGGGTAATGAGATATTTTTTTTTCGTTCAGCCTCTGGGCTGAAAGAAAAAATGAACGGCACAGATTTCTTCATTCGCATCAATCAATGTGGATGAAAAAATCTCTGCCAAAAAATGTGCAAAAAAAAAAAAAGGGAGGGGAAAGGCGTCTGCCAGGACATAGGAGCTCCGCCCAACATCCAAACCCACTTAGCTTGTATGCCCTGTCAAACCCGATTTCTCCATTCACATCAATCGATGTGGATGAATAAATCATTGCCGGAATTTTTTATTTTTTTTATAACAAATGTTTGCCAAAGCATATGAACACCGCCCCTCAGATCATAAGCCTCGGCAAACGTATCTTTTTTACTGCAGAGGAGAAATCTCATCTTGCAGCGCCGCATACACCGACTTTTGTGTAATCTGACAGCAGCGCAATGCTTCTGTCAGAATGCACATCAGTGCTGCAGCTCGTTCATCGCTTGGTCCACCTAGGAGGTAAAAAAGCAAAAAAAAAAAACAGGCCGCAACGCAATATATTTATTAACATTAACTTTATATAACATTTGAAACAGAACATTAACTTTTATAAACTTTATTGAACTTTTGGAACATTAACTTTTTTGCTTACCTGTTTTTTTTTTTTACCTTTATAGGACAAACCTCTCCTTCCCCATGGGACAATGTGCAAAGCGCAAATCGCCCAGAGATGTGGCGAAGTATATTATGCACTTTGTCCCAGGTGAAAGGAGAGGTTTGCAGCAGCTCTGTGTGAAAGGGCCCTAAGACCCCTGTGTGCCTGTCCTGTGTCACGCAATCCCTATACTAAGTGTACCTGTGTGTGGTACTTCCAGAAACACTCCCCTAAGCAGGGTGGTCAGGGCAGTCAGGACAGAAATAGCGCCTTATTCCACTCCTGCTACAGACACGACATCTTTTTCGGGGTGGCGCTTGGTTTGAGGTACCAGCAACGACACTGGGGAAATGTCACTCATGTAGACGGCTCACTACACTGGTGGATGGGGCCACGGAACCTCCTGGATACAGGAGGATCTTGATGATCTCTTCCTGATCTTGTTCTCCCAGCCATTCTGTAGAGAACAAAACTATTATATACAGTCAATTGAATTAGGTATACAGACACCTTCTTATACCAGCGTATGGTCCAGCGGGCAAGTAAATAAGGAGCCAACATCTGGTCATTGAAATCCACCCCTCCCATGTGAAGGTTATAGTCGTGGACCTAGAGGGGCTTTTCAATGACACGGGTTGCCCGTTCAATTTGTATTGTCGTGTCTGCGTGAATGGAGGAGAGCATGTAAATGTCACGCTTGTCTCTCCATTTCACCGCGAGCAGTTCTTCGTTACACAAGGCAGCCCTCTCCCCCCTTGCACAAGACGGGTGGTAACGAGCCGTTGGGGGAAGCCCCGGCGACTAGGTCGCGCGGTCCCACAGCAGCCAATCTGTTCTAGAAACAAATGCCTGAAGAGGGGCACACTTGTGTAGAAATTGTCCACATAAAGATGGTACCCCTTGCCAAATAAGGGTGACACCAAGTCCCAGACTGTCTTCCCACTGCTCCCCAGGTAGTCAGGGCAACCGACCGGCTCCAGGGTCTGATCTTTTCCCTCATAGACTCGAAATTTGTGCGTATAGCCTGTGGCCCTTTCACAGAGCTTACACAATTTGACCCCATACCGGGCACGCTTGCTTGGGATGTATTGTTTGAAGCCAAGGCGCCCGGTAAAATGTATCAGGGACTCGTCTACGCAGATGTTTTGCTCAGGAGTATACAAATCTGCAAATTTGGTGTTAAAGTGGTCTATGAAGGGCCGAATTTTGTGGAGCCGGTCAAAAGCTGGGTGGCCTCTGGGACGAGAGGTGCTGTTGTCACTAAAGTGCAGGAAACGCAGGATGGTCTCAAATCGTGTCCTGGACATAGCAGCAGAGAACATGGGCATGTGATGAATTGGGTTCGTGAACCAATATGACCGCAATTCATGCTTTTTTGTCAGGCCCATGTTGAGAAGGCCCAGAAAAGTTTTAAATTCGGAAACTTGGACGGGTTTCCACCGGAAAGACTGGGCATAAAATCCTATCCTGTGTAATACTGTCTGCTGAGCTACGTACCTAATCCTATCCTGTGTGATACTGTCTGCTGAGCTGTGTATCTAATCCTATCCTGTGTAATACTGTCTGCAGAGCTGCGTATCTAATCCTATCCTGTGTGATACTGTCTGAAGAACTGCATATCTAATCCTATCCTGTGTGATACTGTCTGAAGAACTGCATATCTAATCCTATCCTGTGTGATACTGTCTGAAGAACTGCATATCTAATCCTATCTTGTGTGTTACTGTCTGCTGAGCTTTGTATCTAATCCTCTCGTGTGATACTGTCTGCTGAGCGGTGTATCTAATCCTATCCTGTGTGATACTGTCTGCTGAGCTGTGTATCTAATCCTCTGTTGTGTGATACAGGAGGATCTGATCACATGGTGTAGTGTCCCCCCCCCCCCCCCATCCCTTCATTGGTATAGTCCTCACCCGCCGGTCGCTTCTTTCACACTAGTGTTAGGTTTGCCCGTTTCTGGCGGGGGAACAGCCTGCCGGATCCGGACTAACGCTCGCACACGTCTGCTTCCGGAAGACTGGCCCAGCTCCATTTATTATAATGGGGACCGGTGGGAGATGCGGCCGCAGCATGGGAAACATGCCGAGAGGCGGCCGGCCAGAAACCGCCTGCTCGTCAGTGGAGGAGACACATTTACATGCAGCGATCTCCTCCACAGTATGGGCAGCAGTGATCGGTAATGTTGCTCTTCGTCTCCATACAGAACTATTTCTTGCTCTTTGTACAGCAGGATCTGCTGCCGCTAAGAAGGATTTAGGCGTCATGAGAAACAATCCGCGCGTTGTGCTCCGTTATCAGGTAGTCGATGGCACATTTACAATGGCAGGTTATTGCAAACGAGTGTTCATTAGCGATAATTTGCCCGAACCAAGGGGCCTAAGGCTGATGTTGTCCTTCTGTCGGTCGCCTCATTGCCAATAAAGCCCAAACCAGACAGCACCAGTAACATGTAAAACAGGAGCCATCAGCACCGAACCAGTAACAGGGACACAGTGCAGGGAAATCAGAGTAATGATGGGGTGCAGGTCACCGTGGAGCCCCCCCACTATTCTCTGTGAAGGAAAAGCTGACCCCAGGGGAACCGCAGCAGTGTAGCATGGTCCATGACCTTAGGGAGGTGAACAAGATGATCTTTGATGTACAGAACCCCCACACCTTACTTCACCAAGTGCCACCAACTTCGTGTTGTTTTCCAGTGGTTGACGTGGCCAGAGTTTTTTTCTTACTGCCCCTGGAGGAGACCGGTCACTAATTGCTGGAGCAGCCGACCTCAGGGTGCAGCAATGTCACCATTCGCCTTCTCAGAAGAAATGTCCCAGGTTCTGGGGGTGTGAAGACCACATTACCCTACAACACAACTTCTGCAGTATCTCACAGATACCCCAGACTGAAGGGAGGCCATATGCAGAGTGCCAGTACCCACTACAGTATATCACTAAGGGCCATGTGGGCTCCTGCTGGGAATGGACCCCCAGTGCCTCTAGCTGCAGGTTCTGTACAAGGCTCTGACCTCACGGGGATAACAAGGTCTACTGACACGGACAGACTTTCAGCTCCAGCCTCAGCTTTACCCGACTACAATAAACCTTTTAATCTGTTTTGCCACAAGGTCGTTGAACGTGGACAAGAGGTATTAACCGAGCTCCACGGAAAAACCTCAGACCGTTAGGTTACTACTCCTAACATCCAGACACAATAATTAGGGCTTCTCCTTCACATGTGAGAGATGTAACCGCAGCAGCCACACCGAAATACAAGGTGACTGACATAGTCCTGGACCAGCCGCTGACAATCCAAATTTCATGAGTAGTCTAGGAAATGAGAACCAAACATATATCTCCGCTGCCAGGTGGACACAGTACGAGGTGGCACTGCCAACGCCGTCAGGAAGAACCATCAAACAAGGTATGGGTTAAATGACCCAGATAATCAGCATTATTGTATTGTATTGAATTGCTGAAAATTGAAAAGCAGGAGCTTGAGAAACTCCAATCTCTAACTTTGAATTTTTGGTAGATGGATCCCGGTACCACCATGAAGGAAGTCCATGGACTGGGTAGGTAGTCACTACCCTACCCTCCTGCTTAGCATAGAAACAATAGCTACAGGCATTCACTGCAACATGTACAATGGCTCAAGTTCCGACAGCTAATACATACACACACTGCAGATAGGTCTTTGGGGTGGCAGAAGACTATGGTCCTATCTGGAAGTGCAGAGACTTTATGGGCTCAGCAGATAAACCCATTAAAACTGTAGTCTATTGGGGTAGTGATCATCAAGGTACAAACTCACGAGGCAGGGGGTAATGCCTTTGCTGACGCAGCAGCCTGAGCACACACTCTGAAGCCCTAATGGAGGCCTACTGTCACGGCTGTATGTGAGCAACAAGAGCATACACAGTTAATAGAGCTACTGACCGGACCCAAACTAGGGAGGATAAAGGGTGACCCCTGTTAGACCCTCAAAGCTCTCCCTATGCTGCTAAAGCACATGCCCGTATCCAAATGGTGGAACGGGGCATGCCCACGTACCTAAGACTGATGACCACTGTAACCCCTACAATAGTGGAAGGGGCACGGCCACCGGTGCCCTGCTCAGTATATGGAGGGAACCGTGGCCGCCTCAGATCCAGTCAGAAAATAAACAGGTACACAACAATGTCTGCACACTTAGCTGAAGGAGCTGCAGCAGCAGAGAAGACGGATCCAAAGACAGCTGGCAATATCCGGAGTGCTTGCTGCAGCAGAACACAGGTCCAGTGAAATGATAGCTAACAAGTAAAGATAGTCAAGCAAGAGCTACAACTCAAATGAGAAATATAATCCACACCCTAGAAAGGAGGAGGGGTGATTTAAAGGCAGGGAAATCAAACGCAGGAGGAACAGCTGGGAGGACTCCTCCAAGCTCTAGTAGTGACATCATCACAGGAGTGGAGAAACAGAGCTGTGAGAACGTCTCAAAGCTCTGGTAGTGACACCTACTGAGGAACCATGTCCGACTGATATCTCTTTACTGGACAAGGCAGTAGATGTGTGGTTGTGTAGAGTGGAAGCAGCAATAGTTTGGAACATGATGGACAAGACTGGAGATCCGCAGCTGTGTAGGGGTAGTAGTAGCGGCAGCAGCAGTACATTATGGAACATGGACTGCTGTGACTGAGATGATGAGAGCTGTGACCTGTTACTACAGGCCGGACGGCTGGTGCTGACAGTGCTGCTGCTACCTCCACTACAGACACCCACATTCTCACTGGTGAATGACATGGTACGGGTGCTTCCTCTTACATTACCCCACCCACTGAACTCTGTCTTTCCTTTTAAGAACGGAGGCACCATTGCACCTGCACTGGTTATTCCAACCACAAGGCCCACAGCTAACTGCCAGGCGTTAGAGATCTCCTGCCTGTACACGTCATTCCTTCCTCATCCATTGGCCAGAGCTTTATTTTCGGGACTCTTTCGCATGCCAGAAAACTTTCCCGGGCCTAGAAAACCCAATTCATATTTAAACTGGGTTGTATTAACCATCAGCCAATGTACGGCCTATCGTCCACCCAAAACCTCAGTCTCAATTACTTTCTGGACCCAGGAGCCGGAAGTGGCCGTACAGCGCTGAGATGCCTATAGGTCCAGTGCTCTCCTAATTCAGCAAACTCTTTCCTCTGGTATCAGCTGAATGAGTAGGACTTAGCTGGTGGATTGGGGACTATAGAGGAGATGGCACCTTTCCTCCACTCTGGGAACGCGGCCTCTTCGCTTCTCTCTGCAATCTGCACCGCTCTTGTGTGGCTACTAGCTGTTTTACCTGGGAGCTGAATGAAGCTGTGGTTGCTGCACTGTTCGGAGGGCGGTCAGGTGTAGGAGCCTTGGTGGCTGCCATTGTAGCTGTGTCAGCAGAAAACATCCACTACCTGCTGCTGTGTAATCTGCTCTACCACTGCAAGTCCTGCCGCTGAGTCATTATTCCCATCTGCTGCTTGGGGCCCACATGACTGCCCAAACCGGGCACACACTGCTTCTGAGCACCAGGAGTTGCATAAGGTACATTTTCCTGAAAAAGGGGAGAGTTTAAGGGGCAGTGGACTATTTTTGATGAGCACAGATATTTATCTCAAGTGGAGAAGCCAGAGCCACCCTTTGCCTTCTTTGAAACGATCCACAGTTTAACAAGTCCTGACACCATTTTTGTTTCTTTCTTCTCTTCATACTGAGCAGAAGAATGTCTGCACCTTTTTACAGCTGACTGATTGCAAGAACCGAAGACTACGTTTGTTGTTCTGTCAAAAAGCCGTCTACTCTGCTTGGTTTAATACGGTTGATCATGCTGACAGAGCCTCATTAACAATAAAACTCAGTGGCGTACTAAAGGGGGGGGGGAAACAGTCCGCCCGGGTGCCGGCTCTCTGTGGGGTGCCAGAAGCAATGAGCACTTCCATCAATACAGACAGAAGCGCTGATTGCTGGAGCGCAGGGAGCTGGGTCCTGTCACTCACCGCTCAGCTCCCCGCACTCCTCCCCTCCTTCAGGCCGGCGGCGCACAGAATGGTGAAGAAGGAAGACTTCCCCGCTCCACCATTCAGCCTGCAGAAACAGATCACGCTTCCGACCTGTGTGGGTGGGGCCTGCAGCCTAGAAATCTGCATAATCTCCACCCACACCGTGCTGCAGAGCGATCTGTTCCTGAAGGGAAGAGAGGTATGTGATCTTCAGGAACGGGACAAGGTGAGTAGTTACTGTGATTACTTTTTTTTTAATAGAGGGGGCACAGAGGGCATTACTACTATGGAGAAGGCACAGAGGGCATTACTACTATGGAGGGGGGCACAGAAGACTTTATTACTATTGGGGGGGCAGAGGTCTTTGCTACTATGGTGGGAGCACATAGGATTTTATTACTATAGAGGGGGCACAGAGGGCATTACTAATGTGAAGGGGGCACAGTCAAAGGGCATTATTACTGTGAATGGGGAAGAGTGGGCATTATTCCTACAAATGGGGCACAATGAGGATTATTATTATAAAGGGGGCACAATGGTGATTATTGCTATAAAGTGGGCACAGTGGGCATTACTATGAAGGGGGCACAGTGGGTGTTATTACTATAAAGGGGGCACAGTGGGCATTATTACTATAAGGGGGCACAATGAGTATTATTACTGTGAAGGAGGCACAGAGGGCATAACTACTGTGAGGGGGCACACATCTGTACAAAACTACTGTGTAGATTGTACAATGAGGGCAATACTACTGTAAGGGGGTACAATTATTTCAAAGTATTAGGGGGTAAGGGGGGGCAGAGAAAAGACCCGTCCCGATTGCCAAACACCCTAGGCACGCCACTGATAAAACTCCTCCATTTCCTAGGTCTCTCCATCTCAAAATGTTCAATCAGCAATACATGTTTCAGATGTTCTATGACATCATGCTGGAAGGCGTCACAGGCTGCAACGAAAATTCCAAAAAGGCATAGTGTGGTGACCAGACTGATCGAGTGGAACACAACAGGCAAACACTTCTCCACAGAGTCCTTTCCACTTCCCTCAAACAATTAAATTGTGGGATTAAGGGTATGATTATTCCTCAGATGTCCCTTACCATTTGCTGCAAATGAGTCCAAAGGGTCTGGGAATGTTCACAACTTCATAACCCAGGTAGTAAACCCAAGACTGGAGTAGTTAAAAGGGTTTTCTGAGATTTTGTTAACTGATGACCTATCCTCTGAAATATTTCCAATATATTCCAATATGTCCATTATATAATTCATGGACGATCACGGTTACCGGTTTCCCTTACGTCACGGCAAATAGTCACATGACACAAGGGGATCCAGTCTCCGCTGCTGCCAGTGTCGACTATGGCAATGCCAAACCAGATGAGCCCAGCCGAGCATTGCAGGCTTGGAATAGAAGGAGCGGAGAGTCAGCGCCAGGAAGCAAGTAAGTAATCTTCCCTTTACAGATCCAGTAAGTGGGGGAGTTTGCCAAACCCCCTCGTTCTTGCACAACCCCTTTAAGGTCTACAATTATAACAGCAGTAACTACACTTCTGAATATACTGATTTTTTTTTTTAATTCCTGCTTCAAATTATATGCAATATTTTTATAACAAAGCAGAGTCTTCTCGCTATAAATGATAGCAAGAAAAAATATGGAAATTCATGGCATATTTTACAGGAAGGATTCAGAATTGGTTGTTCCCGATGTGAATTCTCTGATGTTGAACAAGAGATGATTTCCGAGTAAAACATTTGCCACATTCTGAGCCCGAAAACGGCTTCTCTCCATTGTGAATTATCTGATGGTTTGCAAGATGTGTTTTTTCAGTAAAACATTTTCCACATTCTGAACATGAATATGGCTTCTCTTCTTTGATGTAGAAGAATAATTGACTTTCTAGTAAAGCATTTTGCACATTCTGAACACTGGTGATCATATCAACTAAAATGTGATCCCTTTGTAGCGATGGTATCATATTAAGCATCTGGCTTATATGATGTGCAGGCTCCCTTGACGTAACCTTCTACGTACCGATACATTCAGGTTACATCCGGGTTGGTGCTGTCCAATCTTGTGAAGCGCGCGTGGTTAGAAACATAGAATGTGTCGGCAGATAAGAACCATTTGGCCCATCTAGTCTGCCCAATATACTGAATACTATGAATAGGTTATTGTAGGCAGGATAAAAGGAGAGATGGGTGTGATGTGTAGACACGCCCCCAGGAAGAAGCTTAGACCAAACGTGCGTTGGTGTGCCCTGTGATTCTCCCGGTCTGTATGACAATATTAGCTATTTTTGCACATGCGTTATTGTTAAGGATTGGTCCTGTGGATTAGATTTGCTCTGTGTATGTAAGTTGAGGACGTTGGTTCCTTTTGTATATGCTTACAGCAGTACAACCAATTTGTATCACACTATATATAATCAGTGACATGGTGTGGGAATTACCTGTGGGACAATGTATCCCATAGATTTTTCACACATACATCATAGGCAAGAGTGTTGCTTTCGTATTTTCACTTGTACTTTGGTGCGCATTTTGAGGACGCTTGTTCCTTGCGTATATGCTTATAACAGTGCAATTAATCTGCATGACAATTGATGAATTTAGTGACATGGTGTGGTAGCTATTTATGGGACAAATAAGGCCTGGATCATAATGTGTAATATGTTCAATGATATTTACCAGTGCCTATTGTCTCTTGGTTAGGTCATATTATGTACTGGGAGTATCGCTGTGACACACCTGTGTTTATCAGTACCTCCAACATTTGATACTTTAATTATTTTGTAATAATAAAGATATATTTATTCATCATTTATGTGTGTTAGATTTTTTGGTTGTTATTGATGTGGTGTAGCACACATTTAAGCTTAGTAGTCTGTCTACTTGTTGTTGGCATTACATTCTGAACACGAAAACGGCTTCTCTCCTGTGTGAATTCTCTGATGTTACTCAAGACTTGATTTCTCAGTAAAAGATTTTCAACATTCTGAACATGAATACAGCTTGTCCCCTGTGTGAATTCTCTGGTGGCTCTGAAGATTTATTTTCCGAGAAAATGATTTGCCACATTCTGAACATGAATACGGCTTCTCTCCTGTGTGAATTCGCTGATGGTTTTCAAGATGTGTTTTTCTAGTAAAACATTTTCCACATTCTGAACATAAAAATGGCTTCTCTCCTGTGTGAATTCTCTGATGTATCTCAAGACGTGATTTCTCAGTAAAAGATTTCCTACATTCTGAACATGAATACATCTTGTCCCCTGTGTGAAGTCTTTGGTGGCTCTGAAGATGTGCTTTCTGAGTAAAAGATTTTCCACATTCTGAACATGAATACGGCTTCTCTCCTGTGTGACTTCTTTGATGTAGAAGAAAAACTGACTTTTTAGTAAAGGATTTCTTACATTCTGAACACAAAAACAGCTTCTCTCCTGTGTGAATTCTATGATGGCTATCAAGACTTGGTTTATCAGTAAAAGATTTCCTACATTCTGAACATGAAAACGGCTTAATTCCTGTGTGAACTCTCTGATGGTTTTCAAGATGTGATTTTCTAGCAAAACATTTACCACATTCTGAACATGAAAACGGCTTCTCTCCTGTGTGAATTCTTTGATGGTTTTCAAGATGTGTTTTTCTAGTAAAACATTTACCACATTCTGAACATGAAAACGGCTTCTCTCCTGTGTGAATTCTATGGTGGCTCTCAAGACTTGGTTTATCAGTAAAAAAAATTCTACATTCTGAACATGAAAACGGCTTCATTCCTGTGTGAATTCTTTGATGGTTTTTAAGATGTGATTTTCTAGCAAAACATTTACCACATTCTGAACATGAAAACGGCTTCTCTCCTTTGTGAATTCTTTGATGGCTTTCAAGATATGTTTTTCTAGTAAAACATTTACCACATTCTGAACATGAAAACGGCTTCATTCCTGTTTGAATTCTTTGATGGTTTTCAAGATATGTTTTTCTAGTAAAACATTTACCACATTCTGAACATGAAAACGGCTTCTCTCCTGTGTGAATTCTCTGATGGTTTTTAAGATTTGATTTGTTAGTAAAACATTTTCCACATTCTGAGCATGAATACGGCTTTTTCTGAGCTCTTTGGGTTCCATAACCTCTTCTGTGAGTTTCATTCTCAGTTAGAGTATGTGAGGAATTAGAAGATTTGACCTGTTTTAAAGGATTAGATGATAGATTTTTGCTGTGAAGGTCTGAGGGTACATCGGGGATAATGGCACGCTCTTCATATGTATCTGATATGACACCTGGATCATCTGCATTATAATATGTAGATATGAGATGTTTCTCCAAGCGCCCAGTACAGTCATCTACCAAGAACAAAACATTTTTAAAATTATTGAAGGCAGCTATCAAAATTCATAACTGACGAGACTAGAGGGGGCTCTCGAATTGTGTCATGTGACCCCCACATAGCAATATAACAAAATAGCAAAGACAGGTACACTCTGCGGTCTTACTAAACCCTCAAACTGATTTTAAAATTGAGAGATTAGTCAAGATGTCCTACGGTGTAGAACATGTCTAAGCCCGGGCACCACGCCAAGGTTTCTCAAGTAGCCCGGGACCTAACACTCTCCTAACTGGGCCGTATGGGCAATACCAGGAGCCAGTGGGCAAATTACAGGAGCATGAGGCCGACTCACAAACAACTCACCAGTTACCTCCAGCATGTAACCATGCTTGCAATGGGAGGAGGGAGGAGTCTGCGAGTCCCACTCAAGACTGGCTGATATGTCCCAGGCCTCACAGGTGCACCTAAATGTGGCCTGTAGATGGAAAACAGGCACATTTAAATTGGAGTTTATACACCTCCAGGAATCTCTGGATTCCAGTCTCAAACTGAAAAGACTAGCGTGGTATTAGCAGGAGTAGCTCAAACCCACATGCAGTCGTGCATATATATAGGGGAGCAAATCCTGCACTTGTGGCCCGTTGCTTGTGACCCGTCGCAGACTCCTCCCTCCTCCCATTGCAAGCATGGTTACATGCTGGAGGTAACTGGTGAGTTGTTTGTGAGTCGGCCTCATGCTCCTGTAATTTGCCCACTGGCTCCTGGTATTGCCCATAAGGCCCAGTTAGGAGAGTGTTAGGTCCCGGGCTACTTGAGAAACCTTGGCGTGGTGCCCGGGCTTAGACATGTTCTACACCGTAGGAGATGTTGACTAATCTCTCAATTTTAAAATCAGTTTGAGGGTTTAGTAAGACCGCAGAGTGTACCTGTCTTTGCTATTTTGTTATATTGCTATATTGATTATGACATCCACACAATTGCTACCTTGTGTGGGATGTCTATTGTGGTTTTTGTGGTTCGCTGCGGGCATCCTCCACCGTATGCATTTTTGCTGGGGATCGCCATTAGCAACGGGCCACAAGTGCAGGATTTGCTCCCCTATATATATGCACGACTGCATGTGGGTTTGAGCACCTCCTGCTAATACCACGCTAGTCTTTTCAGTTTGTATTCATGTGACCCCACACCTAAAAACAGAATGGCCCTAAGTACATAGAAGGGTCAGACAAGAAGAACAGAGCTGTTACAACAGGCAAGAGTCAGGCAATCAAATGCACAGGTTTCTCACATCCTGGAGATCAATCATCTAACACAGGGAGGCTCAATCTGCAGCCCTCCAGGTGTTGCAAGGCTACAACTTCCAGCATGCCCTAATAGCTGTAGGCTGTTCAGGCATGCTGGGAGTTGTAGTTTTGCAATAGTTGGAGGGCAGCAAGTTGGGCATCCGTGATCTAACAGAATACTGTGAAAAACATTCATTGCCCGGCGTCAGAAGGAGGAGACGCTGCCCCAGTCCATGAACAGCATACAACAATTGATGGCAATGTTACAGCAGAACATAGGATAGAAGGTGTAGCAGCACTAGAGGGTATACTGGCCTTAATGTGGTGGTGCACGCGGTGTTGAATGCCAGTCCATAGCGTCCCTCCAAGCAGGCAACCAAAAATAGTAAAATCGCAGCACTCTCTTGTCTGATTAATTTCTTTATTCCATCAAATCCATGCGACGTTTCGACCTGAACGTTTTTTTTCAAGCTGCTTGAAAAAGACCGTTCAGGTCGAAACGTCGCATGGATTTGATGGAATAAAGAAATTAATGAGACAAGAGAGTGCTGCAATGTTACAAAAGAAGGTATGAGAAGGGGCCAAGTCCATAACCAATACTGATAATGTGATGTGGGACCAGTAGGCTATCCAGGCATGCTGGGAGTTGTAGTTTTGCAACAGTTGGAGGGCCGCAAGTTGGGCATCCGTGATCAAACAGAATACTGTGAAAAATATTCTTTGCCCGGTGTCAGAAGGAGGAGGAGGAGACGCTGCCCCAGTCCATGAACAGCATACAACAATTGATGGCAATGTTACAGCAGAAGGAATAAGAAGGGGCAAAGTCCAGAACCAATACTGATGATGTAATGTGGGACCAGTTTGTGTTATATCTCAGAAGTCAAGCATGGCAAATGAACCGGTGTGAGAAACTCATAATTACATTGCCTTAAGAGAGGACACAGGTTCATCAAGTTTAATCTATTTTGATCAACTCAAGTGAGAACCTGAACGGACTACACACCAGTTGTTGAAGGCAGAAATAACCTTAGGAAAGAAGAAGCCAACTGAAAAATTGTATAAATTGACTCTAGCATTATAACAATAAGTCATTGTATGCAACAGAGGTGTCAGGAGGGCCAGGAAACCTACCCCCTATTAGAGGTATGGCAGCCCAATAATCAAAATTTTTCAGATGAAACCAGAAGGTACCCGGGGCCTGAATGGACGACACGTGTTGACACCTTACACATTTGTAATTTGGACACCAGAATCCAGTGCAGTCCAGAGTGTATGTGACATGAGTCCTGTGAAATGCTGCACAGAGGGACACCAGGACACATCCAGGAGATTCATGGAGGAGACCTGTCACCCTGATATTACTGAGCAAGGCCTGGAGAGTCACAGCCAGACCTGAGGGAGTCGTTACCACCTTAGTGTAATGGGCTAGGATCAGCAGGAACACTCCTATGGTTTCATCTTCTCCTGTCTACTAGTATGTTTGGGGCAGTTGCTATGTATTATACAGTAGCTGATCTCTTGCTCAGCCGACCTCTCTTCTGTAGCTCACCTTGTTTGGAGAGAAGCTCCTGACTGGTTAGCCTCGCTGTAAATATTCCTAGTTTCTGCAGGGGGCTGCTGGTTATAGTGTAAGCTCTGTGCTTTTCATTTCAGAAATCCTTTTATTTTCTGGTATCTCTCCTAGTTTTCCTCATCGATGTAGTTTTGTTCTTATGATCAGTCCAGTCTTTACTTCTGATTCTTGTAGTCTGTGTATGTGGTTGGGGGGAGGGGATGTTCCATGTTTCAGTCTGACCTGCCTTGATTCTAGTTCAGCTCTGCTCACTTTGGGTTGGGTCTTAGTGTCCTCCTGTTGTCTGTTTTAGGGTCCATTCACACGTCCGTGGTGTATTGCGGATCCGCAATACACCCGGCCGGCACTCTCATAGCTGCGGACAAGAATAGAACATGTTCTATTTTTTTCCGGAGCTGCGGACCGGACGTTCGGGGCCGCTCTCCAGAAATGCGGATGCGTTGAGCACATAGTGTGCTCTCGGCATCCATTCCGTCCACTTAAAGAATGAATGGATCCGCACCCGTTCCGCAGAATTGCGGAACGGGTGCAGACACATTCATACGGACGTGTGAATGGACCCTTAGAGATTAGGATTTTTCATAACAATGTCTTAAGGGACAGTGATGTCTGGTATTAGGGTCAGCATGTAAGGACAGATCTAGGGAAAGATCCAGTCAGTGCCACATATTGTCTGTTCAGTCATCCGTCTGTTCCATTGTCTGATTACCATCCCCATCCTGGTCCAGTCATCTACTGATGAGTTCCTATCTCCTGGCTTTCTTCTTACCTGCTAGTGCTGTGATATGTGCTTTGTATTACACAGTTTGGCCCTACTGTAAGTCCTGGGGGTATCTGAGTACTGGAGGACACTGTTCGGACCTGGGGAAGGTGCCTGCTATAGGGGAAGTCCAATTCAGGGTCATTATGGTTACAGACTTAACTCTGCTTCATTTAGTGGTCACTATTCACCTGGGCTCTTATCTGTAGGGATCTCCTCCTTGTATCCCTCATCGCCCCTTACATCTGTCTCTGTAGGAATCTCCTCCTTGTATTCCTCATGGCCCCTCACATCTGTCTCTGTAGGGATCTCCTCCTTGTATTCCTCATCGCCCCTCACATCTGTCTCTGTAGGAATCTCCTCCTTGTATTCCTCATCGCCCCTCACATCTGTCTCTGTAGGGATCTCCTCCTTGTATTCCTCATCGCCCCTCACATCTGTCTCTGTAGGAATCTCCTCCTTGTATTCCTCATCGCTTCTCACATCTGTCTCTATAGCATTAATATTGTTCAGATCTTCATCCTGATTCAAAATGTGTGAAACAAATATTGTGAATTACAGGACAGTCAGACAAGTTGAGTGGATTGTTTTAGATGCCTACAAAAAAATCATTAAAAGAGTTATCCAACTTTGAACTTGTGTAATAGACCCCTTCAGAGAGGCCCTGGAGAAGAACAATATTTTATCTTAAAGAGGTTCTGGGTCTTCCCGATCCTGAAGTATTTATTTCTGGAACCAGCTGTGCTTTGGACAGAATTAAGTAATTTGAATGACACTGGTTGCTTTTAACCATATTCTTCAGGACAGCCGGAATAAAAGGAAAAGGAGGAAATGAGCATGCTAGGCCCATATTCTATTCCTGAGCACCTCGCCCCTTTTTGCTGGTATCCATAGGGACTTACATTCCAAAGAATCCCTCATTACAGGTTTTCTGGGAAAGTCCACGAAAGTAAAGCCCGTCTTCTCACTCTGGGAAGAAGAATTGTTTGGTTTAGGCAGTAAGAATCAATTTCTGGAGAGAACAGATGTGAAACTGGCTCCAAAGAACTGTGGAGATGCAGAAGGTCATTAACCCCAAGATGTTCATAGCCTCCTATAATAAGCAGTGGCTCTTTCTCCAGAAGACTGATATTTTTCCCCTGTATCATCTCATGTTTGAGAATTGGCAGAAATGAGTGTTGGTCATAAAATCTTCCTGGTGTCTGGAGAGAAATCTGATTTCTTGATGTTCACGATCCAACAATTCTCCAAAATCCACAATTTATAGGTACTTTGGAGAATGGGAGTCGATTCTGCCATGAAGAGAAAATTGTCCAACCTATGGAACTATGGTGATATCTCTTTCACTGAGGAAGGCCAGGATCTCTACTACCAAGTTTTTGAAAAGTCACTGGGCAGAGGGTGCCCACAGAGAGGGCTCTGAGTGCCACCCCTGGAACCAGCACCATAGGTTCATCACCACTCATCTAGGCTGTTCTGACTTTTAGGAAATGTTGGGCGCAGTGGTTATGTTAGTGCAGGTAGTGTTACCAAGCTCCGGAGAGCCCAGACAGACTACCAGTAGAGAGGATTGTGTGATCCACCGACAAGAATGAGCAGCTCCCATAGTTTTGTTGTCCGCCACCTAGACACAGGTGGCCCCTAAATTACACCCCCGTCTCTGCCCAGACCTTTTCCAGACATTCAGCAGGAAATCTGACATCATGGCGCCAATTATGTGTCCTGTCATTGACAGTCAGCTACTGTAATCTTCGTTTGCAGGGATTTCCTGATTGGGAAACCTGGACTACTACAGACTGGAAACGTATTGTCTTTAGTGACACTTCTAGGTCCTCTTTGGGTTCCAGTATGGAGGTCTCCTGGTGAGCTCTTCAATCCTTTGCTATAGATCGACATACTGCCCTAACAGCTGGTGTGATGATGGTGGGAGCCATCGCATACGACAGTCGGTGACCCCTAGTAGTTGTCCGAGGGGCACTAACAGCTCAGCGATATGTGCAGGACATCCTGCCGCCACATGTATTCTTCTCAGCACTTTTCAGCTGGATATGCTCGCCTGCGCACAGCGAGGCTTCCCAGGAAGGTCTCCTCCTGTTTTATTGCCTATAAAGCATTTATGGGAACATCTGAAATGCGAGCTTCAGCAACCTATGAGTGTGCAGGATCTACAGGAGCATCTGTAACATCTGTGGGCAAATGTACCCTAGGATACCGAACATCTACAGGTGAAACTCGAAAAAAATTTGAATATCGTGCAAAGTTCATTTATTTCAGTAATGAAACTTAGAGGACCTTTCATCGGTCCAAACATTGTAAAATAAGTGTCAGGATCTGTACAGCGGCGCACAGGGTTCTCACTGCACTTACTATTATCCCTTGGTGCCGCTCCATTCTCCCGCTATGCCCTCCGGTATGTTCGGTCACTTGGTTATAGTAGGCGGAGACTGCCCTTGTTCTGCTGGGCGTCTCCTTCTCCCAGGCTGTAGCGCTGGCCAATCGCGGCGCAGAGCTCACAGCCTGGGAGAAGAAGACGCCCAGGAGAACAAGGGCAGTCTCCGCCTACTATAACCAAGTCCCCCAAGTCTCCGCCCACTATAACCAAGTGACCGAACATACCGGAGGGCATAGTGGCAGAATGGAGCGCCACCCAGAAATAATAGTAAGTGCAGTAAAAACCCTGGGCGCCGCTGTACAGATCCTGACACTTATTTCACAAAGTTTGGACCAATAAAAGGTCCTCTTTAAAAGGTGAAACTAATATAGGAGATAGACTCATTACATGCAAAGCGAGATATTTCAAGCCTTTGTTATAATTTGGATGATTATGGCTTACAGCTTTATGGAACCCCAAAGTCACAATCTCAGGTCCCCTTTGCTCAGGGGGTATGGATTAATTAGCTGACTAGAGGGGGACACTTTGAGCCGAGAATATTCTACTTTTTCGAGTTTCACATGTATGTCTCCTTGCCCAACTGTATCTCATCCATATTGTATCCGGGCTAGAGGCCGTATCTCATCATGGATCAGGGCAAGAGGCCGTATCTCATCTTGGATCCGGGCAAGAGGCCGTATCTCATCTTGGATCCGGGCAAGAGGCCGTATCTCATCTTGGATCCGGGCAAGAGGCCGTATCTCATCTTGGATCCGGGCAAGAGGCCGTATCTCATCTTGGATCCGGGCAAGAGGCCGTATCTCATCTTGGATCCGGGCAAGAGGCCGTATCTCATCTTGGATCCGGGCAAGAGGCCGTATCTCATCTTGGATCCGGGCAAGAGGCCGTATCTCATCTTGGATCCGGGCAAGAGGCCGTATCTCATCTTGGATCCGGGCAAGAGGCCGTATCTCATCTTGGATCCGGGCAAGAGGCCGTATCTCATCTTGGATCCGGGCAAGAGGCCGTATCTCATCTTGGATCCGGGCAAGAGGCCGTATCTCATCTTGGATCCGGGCAAGAGGCCGTATCTCATCTTGGATCCGGGCAAGAGGCCGTATCTCATCTTGGATCCGGGCAAGAGGCCGTATCTCATCTTGGATCCGGGCAAGAGGCCGTATCTCATCTTGGATCCGGGCAAGAGGCCGTATCTCATCTTGGATCCGGGCAAGAGGCCGTATCTCATCTTGGATCCGGGCAAGAGGCCGTATCTCATCTTGGATCCGGGCAAGAGGCCGTATCTCATCTTGGATCCGGGCAAGAGGCCGTATCTCATCTTGGATCCGGGCAAGAGGCCGTATCTCATCTTGGATCCGGGCAAGAGGCCGTATCTCATCTTGGATGCGGGCAAGAGGCCGTATCTCATCTTGGATCCGGGCAAGAGGCCGTATCTCATCTTGGATCCGGGCAAGAGGCCGTATCTCATCTTGGATCCGGGCAAGAGGCCGTATCTCATCTTGGATCCGGGCAAGAGGCCGTATCTCATCTTGGATCCGGGCAAGAGGCCGTATCTCATCTTGGATCCGGGCAAGAGGCCGTATCTCATCTTGGATCCGGGCAAGAGGCGTATCTCATCTTGGATCCGGGCAAGAGGCCGTATCTCATCTTGGATACAGTTACAGATGGGCTCTTACCACTCACAATGTCATAAAGTTCCTCCCCTTTTCCTCCAGGAGAGTCTCTTGGACGAATACGAGTCCTGAACCTGGGGACTCAAGCCTTCAGATGCTCCACGCTGCCTGCCAGGACCTTCTGACGACAAAGCCAGAGCTCAAATAGGGAAGCAACATACCCGACATCAAACCTGATGGGAAGGGTCTCTTCAGCAGGACATGACCATCCCATACATCCGATTTGAGAAGGTCTAGAAAGGGTCTGGGATGGGCTAGGGGACCCCTACCATGGAAGGAGATGGAAGAAACCCCCATACAACCCTAGCAAAGATCCTACAATTTGATGAAACAGGAAAATTCCACTTAGGAATCCTCTCTGCACCTGTCCTCTGTAGAGACAGGAAGAGCACTGGAGGCTGGAGCGGCCTATTGACTTCTCTGTGTTCTAGTCCCTACAGAAGATCAGAAGGACGACCTACATATGGTGCCGTCATGGAGAACGCCCTGGAAAAAGTTATCTGGAGTAGTGCATACAACACTTGAAGTACAGAAATGCAGAAACCGCTGCTCTCCAGTATAATATTCATCCTTTTTAGCTTCTTTACTCCCTCCTCTGCAGCTCTGGTCTCTTCATTCTCTGTGGGTGGGCAGCAGCTCATCCCATGTGACCATCAAGCACCTGCATCTCCCAGGAGTGCGCTGCAGCCAGCTCTTCCTAAGCCCCTCTCCCCTCCCCCCGTGTAGAGATACAGCTATATACCTCCATGAATATACAAGTAGGGATGAATGAAAGGAGTCTGCACTGCTTCTCCACGAGATGACTGCACCGGCACTGACAGGAGGAGGGAGCAGAGAAGATACTGAGCATGTGTCCATCCCTGAATGCAGGAGAAGGTGGACCAGAAACCTAGTCACAGAAGAAGCAGCAGGGGGCGCTACCAGAAGGAAGATGTACTGTACATAAAAATACTACCAATATTATTACTGCATGTACATAGTAATAAAACTTCATCAGAAATGCCCCATTCACTGCACTGTGATACTTGTTATGTAATAACCCCTTTAATTATCATGACAACCACAAATGACCCGACAACAGTCGTCGTCTGAGCCTAATGGTTGCAGGTCTCCCAGAGGCTGGACCTAGATATTAGATGGCGGCTCACAGCCAATAATCTTGTACACATGCATCCTCAGCACGGCCGGACATGCTGCAGGTGGTTTCCGTGGAGGGGATCGGCTTCTACCAGACGCGTCCAGACTCGTTCCTCTCGGGGACATAAACCTATTGGTTCCTTATTCCCACCAGTGGTCTCCATAGCCAGAGACTTGTAGGAAGAAGCAGAGAACATGGAGCGTCTGTGGTCGGCTGTAATCCCGCCATCTCCAGCTCATTACACCAGTATAAACCAGTATAAACCTAGAATAGTACTGGATAAAACAAGGCGTCCTCCTACAGAGGAGGAGACATCTCCATTACCTGACCATCCTGAGGAAGGAGAGGACGCGGACATCTCTCTGGTGTTGTCCTCTGACTGGATCTCTCTGCAGGAGACACAGAGACTGGACTCAGACTTTACAGACAGAGAATTCCAGGACATTTGTATTTAGTCCTGTCCGTTACCTGGAGATGTGAGGGGCTGGTCCTCCTCCATCTTGACCTCCTTGTGTAGACCCTTGTGTCCTTCTAAATACTCCCACTCCTCCATGGAGAAATAGACAGCGACATCCTGACACCTTATAGGAACCGGACAACACAATGACACCGTCATCACCCAGACCCCTCCAGTGCTGTGACTGTATAATGTCCCCGCATTCCCGGCGGTGTCACCTCTCCAGTTAGCAGCTCCATCATCTTGTGGACGACTTCTAGGATCTTCTCATTGTTCTTCTCATGTATCAGATTACCAGACGTCTTCTTCACCGTGGAGTAATCCTGTTCATGGAAGGCATAATAATAAATGTCACCATGTACATTCCAGAGTCCATCACTTCTACAGCCATGTCCACCTGTAATTACCATAGATAATGGTGTAATGTGACATCATCAGAACCTCTCACCTCTCCAGTCACATCCCCTGTAATTACCATAGATAATGATGTAATGTGACATCATCAGAACCTCTCACCTCTCCAGTCACATCACCTGTAATTACCATAGATAATGGTGTAATGTGACATCATCAGAACCTCTCACCTCTCCAGTCACATCCCCTGTAATTACCATAGATAACGATGTAATGTGACATCATCAGAACCTCTCCAGTCACATCCCCTGTAATTACCATAGATAATGATGTAATGTGACATCATCAGAACCTCTCACCTCTCCAGTCACATCCCCTGTAATTACCATAGATAATGGTGTAATGTGACATCATCAGAACCTCTCACCTCTCCAGTCACATCCCCTGTAATCACCATAGATAATGGTGTAATGTGACATCATCAGAACCTCTCACCTCTCCAGTCACATCACCTGTAATTACCATAGATAATGATGTAATGTGACATCATCAGAACCTCTCACCTCTCCAGTCACATCTCCTGTAATTACCATAGATAATGGTGTAATGTGACATCATCAGAACCTCTCACCTCTCCAGTCACATCCCCTGTAATTACCATAGATAACGATGTAATGTGACATCATCAGAACCTCTCACCTCTCCAGTCACATCCCCTGTAATTACCATAGATAATGATGTAATGTGACATCATCAGAACCTCTCACCTCTCCAGTCACATCCCCTGTAATTACCATAGATAGTGGTGTAATGTGACATCATCAGAACCCCTCACCTCTCCAGTCACATCCCCTGTAATTACCATAGATAATGGTGTAATGTGACATCATCAGAACCTCTCACCTCTCCAGTCACATCCCCTGTAATTACCATAGATAATGGTGTAATGTGACATCATCAGAACCTCTCATCTCTCCAGTAAGAGTATCTCTAGGGTAAGATCTAATATCCTCTCCGCCATCTTGTCCCCGTCTCCATCCATTATCTGGTACTGATGATGTCATCGGACAATCCTATATCACAGGAACCTGATTGGAAGAAGAGGAGTCAATGTAGAATCCGCATGAAATCCCATAGAAATGCTTATAATGACCGGAGATGATGAGGGACATTTGGGAGAAATGAGAGGAGATGAGGTCTTCTCTCTATTGTCTGGACTGAGGACTGGAAGATCTCGTCAGGGCAGTTCCTCCATGTCAGGAGAGCAGCGCATGCGCAGTATGTCAGTGCAGCCTGCGACGGACATAATAGACTGCACTACTGAAGCATCAGCTGTGACAGACATCATACACTGCACTACTGAAGCCCCAGCTGTGACAGACATCATACACTGCACTACTGAAGCACCAGCTGTGACAGACATCACACACTGCACTACTGAAGCCCCAGCTGTGACAGACATCACACACTGCACTACTGAAGCACCAGCTGTGACAGACATCACACACTGCACTACTGAAGCCCCAGCTGTGACAGACATCATACACTGCACTACTGAAGCCCCAGCTGTGACAGACATCACACACTGCACTACTGACCGCGGCCCCCGGCTCCCCGGTACCTGCTCCTCCTCATGCCGGGGCTCTCCCTCCCGCTGTCCGGACATCAGAGCCTCTTTACAGGACGTTTCCAGCAGAACTTCCTCTTTCCCTCAGGTTCCTGGAGTTTTCCTCTCCCAGCATGCTTTGCGGTGTGACGTCACAGGGCTGGCCCCGCCCGGCACACTGGTCAGTCAGCACTAGCCCCGCCCCCTACACCTCCGGCGGCCATGTTAGTACACCCAGACATGGCTCCTGCTCCTCTCCTCACATCACTGAGGGCCACAGGCGCTTCCCTCACCATCTCCAGAGCCCCAAACACTGGGAGCGGCCAGCACAGCCGTATCTAAGCCTCTCATGTGAGATACAGCCTGCTGAGCCTGGATCACAGCTTCTCTTGTGTGATACTGTCTGCTGAGCTGTGTATCTAATCCTATCCTGTGTGATACTGTCTGCTGAGCAGTGTATCTAATCCTATCCTGTGTGATACTGTCTGCTGAGCTGTGTATCTAATCCTGTCCTGTGTGATACTGTCTGCTGAGCTGTGTATCTAATCCCCTCCTGTGTGATACTGTCTGCTGAGCTGTGTATCTAATCCTATCCTGTGTGATACTGTCTGCTGAGCTGTGTATCTAATCCTCTCCTGTGTGATACTGTCTGCTGAGCTGTGTATCTAATCCCCTCCTGTGTGATACTGTCTGCTGAGCTGTGTATCTAATCCTATCCTGTGTGATACTGTCTGCTGAGCTGTGTATCTAATCCTATCCTGTGTGATACTGTCTGCTGAGCTGTGTATCTAATCCCCTCCTGTGTGATACTGTCTGCTGAGCTGTGTATCTAATCCTATCCTGTGTGATACTGTCTGCTGAGCTGTGTATCTAATCCTATCCTGTGTGATACTGTCTGCTGAGCTGTGTATCTAATCCTGTCCTGTGTGATACTGTCTGCTGAGCTGTGTATCTAATCCTATCCTGTGTGATACTGCCTGCTGAGCTGTGTATCTAATCCTATCCTATGTGATACTGTCTGCTGAGCTGTGTATCTAATCCTATCCTGTGTGATACTGTCTGCTGAGCTGTGTATCTAATCCTATCCTGTGTGATACTGTCTGCTGAGCTGTCTATCTAATCCTATCCTGTGTGATACTCCCTGCTGAGCTGTGTATCTAATCCTATCCTGTGTGATACTGTCTGCTGAGCTGTGTATCTAATCCTATCCTGTGTGATACTGTCTGCTGAGCTGTGTATCTAATCCTATCCTGTGTGATACTGTCTGCTGAGCTGTGTATCTAATCCTACAGTGTGTGATACTGTCTGCTGAGCTGTGTATCTAATCCTCAGTTGTGTGATACTGTCTGCTGAGCGGTGTATCTAATCCTATCCTGTGTGATACTGTCTGCTGAGCTGTGTATCTAATCCTACAGTGTGTGATACTGTCTGCTGAGCTGTGTATCTAATCCTCAGTTGTGTGATACTGTCTGCTGAGCGGTGTATCTAATCCTATCCTGTGTGATACTGTCTGCTGAGCTGTGTATCTAATCCTACAGTGTGTGATACTGTCTGCTGAGCTGTGTATCTAATCCTCAGTTGTGTGATACTGTCTGCTGAGCGGTGTATCTAATCCTATCCTGTGTGATACTGTCTTCTGAGCCTTGTATCTAATCCTATCCTGTGTGATACTGTCTGCTGAGCTGTGTATCTAATCCTACAGTGTGTGATACTGTCTGCTGAGCTGTGTATCTAATCCTCAGTTGTGTGATACTGTCTGCTGAGCGGTGTATCTAATCCTATCCTGTGTGATACTGTCTGCTGAGCTGTGTATCTAATCCTATCCTGTGTGATACTGTCTGCTGAGCTGTGTATCTAATCCTACAGTGTGTGATACTGTCTGCTGAGCTGTGTATCTAATCCTCAGTTGTGTGATACTGTCTGCTGAGCGGTGTATCTAATCCTATCCTGTGTGATACTGTCTGCTGAGCTGTGTATCTAATCCTATCCTGTGTGATACTGTCTGCTGAGCTGTGTATCTAATCCTACAGTGTATGATACTGTCTGCTGAGCTGTGTATCTAATCCTCAGTTGTGTGATACTGTCTGCTGAGCTGTGTATCTAATCCTATCCTGTGTGATACTGCCTGCTGAGCGGTGTATCTAAGCCTCAGTTGTGTGATACAGGAGGAGCTGGTCACATGGTGCAGTGTCGCTGTCAGGGTCGATCTGTTCCGCGCCCTCGATCTCTCGCGCCTCTGCACACCGGCTTCAGATTGCTCCTAGATCACACGCCGCCTCCATCTATGACATTTAAATCAATTCCCCGATTAGTTAAAGGGCTTCTGTCACCCCCCAAACAGCAATTTTCAGTATTGGACTTAATATAATTGCTGATGTACGCAGAGTCCATATACACCCCTCTTACCTCTGGCTGGGCTTTAAATTCTTTAAAAATAGTACTTTTGTGATATGCAAATTTCTTCACTACCAGCAAGTTGGGCGGTTAGTTGCCGGTAGCCGCCGCATCCTCGGTCTAAAAAAACGCCCCCTCCTCTGCTTGATTGACAGGGCCAACGAGCGCTCTCCTCCTCTCGCTGGGCCCCTCTGCCAATAAAATCCCGCGCCTGCGCCGTACCCGTCCTCACTCGGCGCAGGCGCTCTGAGAAGGACGCTCGCTTGCCCGCTCCTTCCTCAGTGCGCCTGCGCCGATGACGTCAGCCTACACCCAGTAAAGAAGCATCGCTGGCCCTGTCAATCAAGTGGAGTGAAGAAATTTGCATATCACAAAAGTACTATTTTTAAAGAATTTAAAGCCCAGCCAGAGGTAAGAGGGGTGTATATGGACTCTGCGTACATCAGCAATTATATTAAGTCCGATACTGAAAATTGCTGTTTGGGGGGTGACAGAAGCCCTTTAAGGGCTCCTAGAAAACCCCACAGCGGTCCGGTCTGTGCAGTGCACACAAGAGGGGAGGGGGGCCACAGAGGAGAAGCAGGGCCCGCCCCAGCCCCGGATAGAAGACAAGCCATACTGCAGACATGGTAGGGGGTGGGGCTTTTCATCCACTCCGGGCCCCCTCCTGCCACGGGCCCCTAGCAGTTGCGTGGTCTGCCTCTATTGGCGGTACGCCACTGAGTACTTGGTTACAAGAAATAAGACCTACATAAACGTGCGTAAAACAGTATAAAAAATAAAAGGATAAAAAGCAGAAAGGTTCTTACTGGAGGATTGTGCGGTCAGAGGTCCTTCTGGAGGAAAGTGGAGCACAACCCAATGCTGATCGGATCCCCAAATTGTGTCAAAGAAATGTTCCCAATAGTTCACTTTTTATCCCCATTCGGCAGAGGGTGGAGCAGATAGGAGTCTCCCTCCGATGGTGTCCGGCCTTCTGGGATGGCTCATTACCTGCGCACGCTCCACCGCTCTTACTCGGCTGGCAGACATGGCTTCCCGTCCACACTAACGGATATTCGGACCCGACATGTTTCAGTAATGTATATTATATCCGGCTGATCAGTTTGATACCACACATGGTCCCAGAAGGTGAGATACTGGTTATGTGGGCATGCTGGCTGCCAGGGATGGGGGGTCTAGACCCCGATGCCCACATCACACGGAATACAATGATCACCGCTATTAATGTGTGAGTTGTACCAGAGATGAGTTATTGCTTCTGAGACGTCTTCTTCATCCTCTGGCACTGTATTGGAAAGGCTCCTGGACCCCTGCGGGGTGAGGGTCCGGGCTGTCTGGGAGTCTGCATTTCAGGGACCACCTTCATTACCGCTGGCAAAGGGCCAGTCTTTTCACAGTGAGGTGATAAACTGATTAACTCCGAAGAGTAATGCGTATTCTAACCGCAGGCCCAGACGGAACGGCGCGAACAATCACAGAACGGAAAGTATATAGGATCACACGACAGATATAAAACATACACAGATAATACACGTGATGAGAAAGACCGTAATTAGACTTACCGGAAATTCTGTTTCCTTGAGTCCACCATGATGGCTTAACCTGGAGATTGACCCCTTGACCTCTGTAGGGGCAGGAACACAGAGAGTTTAAAAGGCCACCACCCACTCTTACCCTCAGTGCTTTCCAAATTACCAAGTGGGTGCAGCCTTAATTTTATATATTATTTTCTTTCTTTTTTTTTTTTTTTGAGTATTAATTCATACTCGAACCCCTCTTTAAATCTTCAGGGGGGGAATATATCAGCCGTCATGGTGGACTCAAGGAAACAGAATTACCGGTAAGTCTAATTACGGTCATTCCATTTCGTCCACCATGACGGCTTAACCTGGAGAACTACCAGATTATTTATTAGGGTGGTTAACTCACTGCAAGACCTGACCGAAGGTCAAGTCGGCAGAAGCCTAAACTTTATTTCGGTAGTGCTTAATAAAGGTATTAATACTGGACCAGGTCGCTGCTCTGCAGATTTTATCTAAGGAAACGCCTCCTCTTTCTGCCCATGAGGAGGCCACCGCTCTTGTGGAATGAGCCCTTATCTCTGTAGGATTATCAAGACCCGCCATCTGGTAGCATCAAGATATGGTGGACCTGATCCAGCGCCCAATGGAGGCTTTGGATGCTTTCTTCCCTTTGTTTGGACCAGCAAACTGAATGAGATTATCTTCCTTCCTGAATTCTTCTGTTGTCTTTAGGTACTGTAAGACAGTATCTCGAACATCCAGGAGTTGATATTGATCCTCAGATGTACTCGACTCCTCTTTAGGGAATGATGGGAGAACAATTTCCTGGTCTCTATGAAATTCAGAAATGACCTTCAGAAGGAAACCCGGATCCAACCTTAATACTATTTTGTTGGGGAACACAGAAAGATAGGGTTCCAGACAGGAGAGTGCCTGGATCTCTCCTAAACGTCTAGCTGATGTTATGGCTATTAAGAAGGCAGCCTTGAGCGTCAGATGTTTTACAGAAATGTCCTGTACTGGGGTAAATGGTGGTTTCATTAGTCCTTTCAGGACCCGGTCTAAGTCCCACTGAGGGGCCCTAGGTGTTATGGATGGTCTTAATCTCGAGGCAGCCCTTACAAATCTTCTCACCCATCTATTGCTGGCCAGGTCTGTGTCATAGCATGCTCCTAAGGCCGAGATCTGTACTTTAAGTGTACTAGGTCTCAAGCCCAAATCCAGCCCCCTTTGGAGAAAATCAAGAATATTTATGATGTTTGGGGGAGAATTTACCGGAGGGTTCTGACCCAGCCAGTTGCAGCATTTCCTCCAGATCTTAAGATATATCGTGGAGGTGACTTTTTTTCCTGCTGGATCTAAGGGTATTGATGACCTTCTCGGAAAGACCCCTACTTTTTAATACCTTGCGCTCAGGATCCATGCTGACAATTTGAATAGTCCTGGATTCTGATGGAGGATCGGACCCTGCGATAAAATGTTCTCTCAGAGGGGAATTCTCCATGGTTCCTCCAGCGCTAATTCCTTTAATATCGGGAACCAGTTTCTCTGTCCAGTATGGGACCACAAGGATCACTGTTACCGGGTCGGACCTTATCTTTTGTAGTACTCTGGGGATTAATGCCTACGGAGGGAAGGCATAGGCAAGATCCCAGGTCCATCTGATAGAGAATGCGTCCACTGTTCAAGGGTTTTCCCTGGGGTTTAGGGAGCAAAAGTGCCCGACCTTCGCATTTTCTTTTGCTGCGAAGAGATCTATCTGAGGGGTTCCCCACCTTTTGGAGATCTGTCTGAACACTTCTGGATTTAGGGACCATTCCCCCGGATCTATGGTCCTTCTGCTGAGGAAGTCTGCTTGAATATTTTCCGAACCTTTTAGGTGAATAGCCGTGATGGAGGATACATTTTTTTCCGCCCAGAAGAATATTCTCCTCGCCAGTTCTTCTAGACTTGGAGATCTTGTGCCTCCCTGGTGTTTTAAGTATGCTACCGCCGTCACATTGTCGGAGAGAATCTCCAGGTGCTTTCCGAGTACTGTCTTTTGGGATGACCTTAGCGTCTCCCAGATTGCCCTTAGTTCTCGGTAGTTTGAAGATCTTACTTTTATGTCCTCTGTCCATCTGCCTTGGTAGTTTGAGGAACCTACTCTCGCCCCCCATCCAGTGCCGCTTGCGTCTGTGAACACCTGAATCTCTGGATCTTTTATCCAACTTACACCTTTTGACAGGTTTGTCTTTTCTATCCACCAGTTCAAATTAGACTTTACATGAATGGGGATGGATATCTTTTTCTCTAAGGAGGACTGTTTCTTGTCCCAATTCCTCAGGATCCAGGACTGAATTCAGTGGCGTTGCTAGGGCTGGTGTCACCCGGTGCGGTAGAAAATGGTGTCACCCCTTCCCCCCCACCCCCTCCCCGAAGCAAATTTTTTTGCCATATATGGGGGCTATGGTGGTGCTACTGCCATAGGGGGCATCCGTTAGCTCAGCAGACCCCCCCTAGCAGTCAGAGCCTGGTCTCGGGAGGGGCACTTCCAGATTATTTTCTGTCCGCCGCCACAAAACAATGGTGCTTATAGAACAGACTACACAGTGTAGCGGTATACTGTATATTGTGTGGCACAGTGTAGAGGTATACTGTATATTGTGGGGCACAGTGTAGAGCAAGCATGTCAAACTCAAAGGCTAACATGGGCCAAAAAAACAAAATTTTAGTTTATGTGGGCCGCATCAAAAAAAAATAAAATTTTTTTTTACAATATAATGCAGACGGATCCGTTCTGAACGGATCCACCGTCTGCATTATATGAGCGGATCCGTCTCAGACGGATCCGCTCTGAACGCAAGTGTGAAAGTAGCCTTAGGGGCGAGAACCTGGGATCTTTCATCCCTTGTCCTATTCAGCTCTATCAGGGTGAATAGGACTTCACACTGTCCCTGCTGCTCTGTGCCTTGTGCACACAGCATCAGGGATGTTACCATGGCAACCAGGGCTTCTGTAGCGTCCTGGCTGCCATGGTAACTGATCGGAGCCCCAGGCTTACACAGCTGGGGCTCCGATCAGAAGCTGCCACTGCACCACCAATGAGGGGGAGGGGAGAGGTCCCTGTGGCCACTGCCACCAATGATTTTAATACTGGGGGGGTTGAGAGGGGCTGGCGCACTGTGCCACCAATGATTTTAATGGGATGGGGGGTTGAGGGTGAGGGGGCACACTGCACCACCAATGATAAATTACCCCTTTATACAGGAGGCTAGTACTGGCAGATCAGCAGTTAACCCCTCAGGTGCGGCATCTAAGGGGTTAACTGCCTCTGATCGCAGCTCCCTGTCAGCGGCAGGGTGCCGGCAATGCGATTCTGCTGCCGGCACCCGCCTCCTGTATTGTGTTAAAGACTAACTTTCACTATCAGGCCACACAGAGCGGCGCCCAGCGATGTCTCAGCACTCACCATTAGTCCTGGGCGCCGCTCCGTTCGCCTGCAGTGCTCCATTACTGTCTCCTCTCCTGCTCCACATGCTGCTGATTACTATCGGAGCGATGGGAGGAGACATCAGCTTCACTAGTGGGCGTTCCTTCTTCCTGGCTGTAGCGCTGTCCAATCGCAGCGCAGGGAGAAGGAACGCCCACTAGTGAAGCTGATGTCTCCTCCCATCGCTCCGATAGTAATCAGCAGCATGTGGAGCAGGAGAGGAGACAGTAATGGAGCACTGCAGGCGAACGGAGCGGCGCCCAGGACTAATGGTGAGTGCTGGGACATCGCTGGGCCCCGCTCTGTGTGGGAAATGGGAATAGTCCTATCATTGGTGGCTCAGTGCGCCCGCCCCTCCTCCGCCCCTCTCTCCTCATTGGTGGCGCAGTGCGCCCGCCCCTCCTCCCCCCCTCTCTTCTCATTGGTGGCAGCGGCAGCAGCACAGGGGGGAGGGAGGACAGCTTCCTTCTCCCCGTGCTGCTGAGAGAACATGAGCGCGCCGATAGCAGCGCTCATGTTCAGAGATACTAGACTGCCGGGCCGCAAAGATATTCATTGCGGGCCGCATGCGGCCCGCGGGCCGCATGTTTGACACCCATGGTGTAGAGGTATACTGTATATTGTGTTGCACAGTGTAGAGGTATACTGTATATTGTGTGGCACAGTGTAGCCGTATACTGTATATTGTGTGGCACAGTGTAGAGGTATACTGTATATTGTGGGGCACAATGTAGAGGTATACTGTATATTGTGTGGCACAGTGTAGAGGTATACTGTATATTGTGTGGCACAGTGTAGATTTATACTGTATATTGTGTGGCACAGTGTAGATGTATACTGTATATTGTGTGGCACAGTGTAGATTTATACTGTATATTGTGGGGCACAATGTAGAGGTATACTGTATATTGTGGGGCACAGTGTAGAGGTATACTGTATATTGTGTGGCACAGTGTAGAGGTATACTGTATATTGTGGGGCACAGTGTAGCGGTATACTGTATATTGTGTGGCACAGTGTAGCGGTATACTGTATATTGTGTGGCACAGTGTAGAGGTATACTGTATATTGTGGGGCACAGTGTAGAGGTATACTGTATATTGTGTGGCACAGTGTAGCGGTATACTGTATATTGTGGGGCACAGTGTAGAGGTATACTGTATATTGTGTGGCACAGTGGAGAGGTATACTGTATATTGTGTGGCACAGTGTAGAGGTATACTGTACATTGTGTGGCACAGTGTAGAGGTATACTGTATATTGTGTGGCACAGTGTAGAGGTATACTGTATATTGTGTGGCACAGTGTAGAGGTGTACTGTATATTGATGTGGCACAGTGTAGAGGTATACTGTATATTGTGTGGCACAGTGTAGAGGTATACTGTATATTGTGGGGCACAGTGTAGCGGTATACTGTATATTGTGTGGCACAGTGTAGAGGTATACTGTATATTGTGTGGCACAGTGTAGAGGTATACTGTATATGGTGTGGCACAGTGTAGAGGTATACTGTATATTGTGTGGCACAGTGTAGCGGTATACTGTATATTGTGTGGCACAGTGTAGCGGTATACTGTACATTGTGGGGCACAGTGTATAGGTATACTGTATATTGTGTGGCACAGTGTAGCAGTATACTATATATTGTGGGGCACAGTGTAGAGGTATACTGTATATTGTGTGGTACAGTGTAGAGGTATACTGTATATTGTGTGGCACAGTGTAGCGGTATACTGTATATTGTGTGGCACAGTGTAGCGGTATACTGTATATTGTGTGGCACAGTGTAGAGGTGTACTGTATATTGTGGGCACAGTGTAGAGATATACTGTATATTGTGGGGCACAGTGTATAGGTATACTGTATATTGTGTGGCACAGTGTAGCAGTATACTATATATTGTGGGGCACAGTGTAGAGGTATACTGTATATTGTGTGGTACAGTGTAGAGGTATACTGTATATTGTGGGCACAGTGTAGCGGTATACTGTATATTGTGTGGCACAGTGTAGCGGTATACTGTATATTGTGTGGCACAGTGGATGCTATATGTGTATAACAAACATATTTCACATAAAAACTTAGTTACATGACTTGGCCCTTGGGGATCTCGGACGCCACTTCAACACTTGGCCGGGGGCTCGGCGGAGCTGATGTTGTGCTTTATCCTAATGAGAAAGATTTCATAATAAGGATTTGGAGAAGGGGCAGAGGGATAGCAGAGCAGGGAGAGGCTGGTGCTGCTACTAGGGGGTCATACCATGGGGGAGTAATAAAGCCCACCATAATGCCCCCCCCCCCCCCCAGTAGAAATAATTCTCCTTTTAATGTGACAGTGCAAAAAATACCCCCTTGTAATGCCCCCAGTTGAGCTAATGTCCCCATAGTGCCCCCATAATGTCCCAGTATAAAATACCCCTATATAGTGCCCCCAGTAAATTCCCCCATAGTGCTCCTTTCCCCCTTCTTCCTGCTAGTGCCCCCCATAATGTACCAGTATAAAATGCCCCATATATAGTGCCCCTGTAGATGCCCCTCAGTGTCCGGCCTCTGATAGGCTGCCGGCCTAGTGTCCCCCATAATGCCCCCCAATAATGTGCCAGTAAGTGTCCCCATACATGCCCCCCCATCATGTGCCAGTATCAAATGCCTCTCTCCTCCCCCCACATGTCCCAGTATCATAGTGCCATCTACCCCCCAATGTGCCAGTATGAAGTGCCTCTCTCCTCCCCCCCCACATGTCCCAGTATCATAGTTCCATGCCATCTCCCCCCCCAAAAGTGCCAGTATCAAGTGCCTCCCCCCCCCATGTCCCAGTATCATAGTGCCATTCCATCCCCCCCCCAAAAGTGCCAGTATAAAGTGCCTCTCCCCCCCCCATGTCCCAGTATCATAGTGCCATGCCATCTCCCCCCCCAAAAGTGCCATATCAAGTGCCTCCCCCCCATGTCCCAGTATCATAGTGCCATTCCATCCCCCCCCCCCAAAAGTGCCAGTATAAAGTGCCTCTCCCCCCCCCCATGTCCCAGTATCATAGTGCCATGCCATCTCCCCCGCCCCATGTGCCAGTATCAGGTGCCAACCCCCCTCCCCCCCATGTGCCAGTATCAGGTGCCAACCCCCCTCCCCCCATGTGCCAGTATCAAGTGCCTCCCGCTCCCACCATGGCAGTAACAGTCGGGTATTAAAAAAAAAAAAATAAACACTTCTACTTACCTCCATGTTAGCGATGCGATGCAGCCTCTTCCTGTGTCCCGCCCTGTATGTCCATATATGGAGTTAGTGCTTCTGTATTTCAGAAAAGCTTCTGCTGGGATTCGAACCCACGGCCTTCTGTATCAGAGGCAAAGCATCTAACCATACGGCCATAAGAACAGCCTTGCTACTGACTGAAAATATATGAGACTTCTACTGTTATAGCTGTACATCTATACACATGACAGCTGCCCTAACACACCCAGCACTGCTATATCTCTATATGACAGTTGTCCCAGCACACTCAGCCCTCCTATATCTCTATATATGATAGCTGCCCTAACACACCCAGCTCTGCTACATCTAATACACATGACAGCTGCACCAGCACACTCAGCTCTACTATATCTCTATATATATGACAGCTGCTCCAGCAAACCCAGCTCTGCTACATCTATACACATGACAGCTGCCCAAACACACCCAGCACTGCTACATCTAATACACATGACAGCTGCACCAGCACACTCAGCTCTACTATATCTCTATATATGACAGCTGCTCCAGCAAACCCAGCTCTGCTACATCTATACACATGACAGCTGCCCTAACACACCCAGCACTGCTATATCTCTATATGACAGCTGTCCCAGCACACTCAGCTCTGCTATATCTCTATAAATGATAGCTGCCCCAGCACACCCAGCTCTGCTACATATGATACACATGACAGCTGCACCAGCACACTCAGCTCTACTATATCTCTATATATGACAGCTGCCCCAGCAAACCCAGCTCTGCTACATCTATACACATGACAGCTGCCCAAACACACCCAGCACTGCTACATCTAATACACATGACAGCTGGAGCAGCTGTCATATATAGAGATATAGTAGAGCTGAGTGTGCTGGTGCAGCTGTCATGTGTATCATATGTAGCAGAGCTGGGTGTGCTGGGGCAGCTATCATTTATAGAGATATAGCAGAGCTGAGTGTGCTGGGACAGCTGTCATGTGTATCATATGTAGCAGAGCTGGGTGAGCTGGAGCAGCTATCATTTATAGAGATATAGCAGAGCTGAGTGTGCTGGGACAGCTGTCATATAGAGATATAGCAGTGCTGGGTGTGTTAGGGCAGCTGTCATGTGTATAGATGTACAGCTATAACAGTAGAAGTCAGTAGCAAGGCTGTTCTTATGGCTGTGTGGTTAGATGCTTTGCCTCTGATACAGAAGGTCGTGGGTTCGAATCCCAGCAGAAGCTTTTCTGAAATACACAAGCACTAACTCCATATATGGACATGGGCGGGACACAGGAAGAGGCTGCATCGCAGTGCTTTGCCTCTGATACAGAAGGTCGTGGGTTCGAATCCCAGACACATCTTTCCCTCTCCTGAGGACGGCAATACAAATGGTTAGTAAATGCCGGCCCTGCTGGTGTCACCCCCATCAATGGTGTCACCCGGTGCGGTCCGCAACGCCACTGACTGAATTATCCTGGTATGAGCCTAGGACCACAATACCGATGTTATGCAGGAGGTCATTGTTCCCAATAGACTCATGGAATTGCGTACGGAGCACTTGATCTGGCCCTGAAATTTTTTTGTTTTCCCTATGAAGGATATTAATTTTTCCTGAGGAAGAGATGTCATCTGAGCTCTTGAATCTAAAACTACTCCTAGGAATTTCATCTTGGTTGATGGGACCAGGCAAGATTTTTTCTGATTTATTATCCAGCCCAACTCTGAAAACCGATGAATTAGGTAGTTGGTGAGACTGGACGCCTCTGACTTTGATTTTCCCAGAATGAGGAAATCGTCTAGATACGGGAAGATTTTTATTCCCTCTGATCTGAGAGGAGAGATCATTTCCACTACTAGCTTTGTGAAAACTCTCGGGGCTGAGGAAATTCTGAAGGGTAGAGCCGTGAACTGGAAGTGGTTTACCACTCCGGTGCTGTCTAACAGGGCAAACCTGAGATATTTTTGTGAGTTTTCGTGTATGGGGACGTGATAGTAAGCGTCCTTTAAATTTATGGACGTCATGTAATCTGCTTGGATTAGAGGAGTGATGGACGTTATACAGTTGTGTTCAAAATTATTCAACCCCCACTGAAATTGAGTGTTTTGTCCAGTTTGACATTGATTTTGATCATTTCCGTTATCTTGTTTACAATTAAATCAAAGAGGCCCTTGTAAGTCAGACAAATATAACATAACATTTATAATGAAATAACCACAAATGTCTTTTCTGTGCTCACATCATTATCAGTTTTATTCAACCCCCAAGTGACATTCAATCTTAGTACTTAGTACAACATCCTTTTCCAGTAGTAACAGCTTTTAAACGTGAAGCATAGCTTGACACAAGTGTCTTGCAGCGATCTACGGGTATCTTCGCCCATTCTTCATGGGCAGAAGCCTCCAGTTCAGTCACATTCTTAGGCTTGCGCGCTGCAGCTGCTTTCTTTAAGTCCCACCAGAGGTTCTCAATCGGATTTAAATCTGGTGACTGCGATGGCCACTTCAAAATGTTCCAGCCTTTAATCTGCAACCATGCTCTAGTGGACTTGGAGGTATGCTTGGGATCATTGTCCTGTTGAAAGGTCCAACGTCTCCCAAGCCTCAGGTTTGTGACGGACTGCATCACATTTTCATCCAATATCTCCTGGTACTGAAGAGAATTCATGGTACCTTGCACACGCTGAAGCTTCCCTGTACCTGTAGAAGCAAAACAGCCCCAAAGCATTAATGACCCCCCGCCATGCTTCACAGTAGGCAAGGTGTTCTTTTCTTCATAGGCCTTGTTCTTCCTCCTCCAAACATAGCGTTGATCTAATTTTGTTTCATCAGTCCACAGAACACTATCCCAAAACCTTTGTGGTTTGTCCACATGACTTTTGGCATACTGCAGTCGACTCTTCTTATTCTTTGGAGACAGCAAGGGGGTGCGCCTGGGAGTTCTGGCATGGAGGCCTTCATTACGCAGTGTGCGCCTTATTGTCTGAGCTGAAACTTCAGTACCCACATCTGACAGATCTTTCTTCAGTTCCTCAGCAGTCACACGGGGACTTTTCTCCACTTTGCGCTTCAGGTAGCGCTCAGCAGTCGAAGTCAGCATCTTCTTTCTGCCACGACCAGGTAGCGTTTCAACAGTGCCCTTTGCCTTGAATTTGCGAATGATGCTTCCTATGGTGTCTCTTGGTATGTTTAACATCTTTGCAATCTTCTTATAGCCATTGCCCTTCCTGTGAAGAGAAATCGCCTCTTCTCTTGTCTTCCTGGACCATTCTCTTGACTTCACCATGTTTGTAAACACACCAGTAAATGTCTAGAAGGAGCTGAGTATCACAGTCCTTTTACATCTGCCTAATTGGTGCTTATTGTGCTTGATTGCTGCTCCTTGACATCCATAGGTGTTTTCAATACCTGATCGAAAACACTTGAATGAACCTCTGTTCTTAAGAGTGGTAGTCTTTAAGGGCTTGAATAATTGTGTCAATGAAGAAATCACAAAAAAAAACATTTAATACTGTATTACAAAAACAATTGATGTCATTTTAGTTGCATTTGGTTCTTTAAAAAGTCCTTGTAAGATTTCATTCTGAACACAATTACAAATGTACACTAAATTCCCTAAAACCCTTTACAGCATTGGGGGTTGAATAATTTGGAACACAACTGTAGATTCCATTTTGAACCTCCTGTAAACAATGGACGTATTTAACCCCTTCAGGTTTATGATGGTACGAAAGGAGCCATCTGGCTTCTGTACCAAAAACAGGTTGGAATAATAGCCCCTTTCTTCTTCTGAACAAGGGACCTATGGTGCCACGCCTTACTCTATCAACTGCAAAACGCCCTGCCAAATCCTTTCCAGAAATTTTGAGCTGTGAGAAGTTGTCCGAAACTTTTTTGGAGGGGTTGAGGAAAATTCTATCCGATAACCGTTTTTTACAATATCCAAGGCCCAGAGGTTCTGGGTCGTGGTTTCCCAAAAGAGTAGAAATCTCAACCTTCCTCCCACTCTGGCGTCATTGCTAGTCAGGCTGTTTGTTTTGGGGATTAAGGAGGAAACCTCTACCCTTTCCTCCTTTTTAGTAGCTCGACCTACCTGTTTTCCCTTTCCCCCTATAGGACCTGGATTGGGTGTTAAAGGGACGAAAGGGCTTCTTTTTGTTTTCCTCAGGGAATCCCTTCTTTTTATCGGCTGCTTTCTCGAGTATAGAATCTAGTACGGGACCAAAAACCTATTCCCCTGAAAAAGCGATAGAGCATAATTTAGACTTTGACGCTCTATCACCTCCCCAGGATTTCATCCACAGGGCCCTCCTTGCAGAATTTGAAAGAGCAGCATCCTTGGCGGCAAACCTCACGGACTCAGCTGAGGCATCCGCCAAAAATGCTGTAGCTGATTTAAGGAGAGGAATGGAATTTAGAATTTCCTCTCTCTGGGTTTTGTTCTTAATATGGGTTTCAAGCTCCTTAAGCCAGAAGTACATAGATCTAGCTACAGAGGTTGCATCTATGTTCGTTTTTAGACCGAACATGGATGCTTCCCAGGACTTCTTCAGGAGAGAATACGCCTTTCTCTCCATCGGATCCTGTAATTGGGAGGAATCCTCAAAGGGAAGGGAGGTCTTCTTCTTGACCACCTTTGCAACCTGGACGTTGATTTTCGGAATTTCGTTAAATATTTTTATGTCGGTTGGGTCAAAGAGTAATCTATTTTTGAATTCTCTGGGGACTCCCAGTCTCCTCTCAGGGTCCATCCACTCATCCATGATCATATACTTTATATTCTCGTTTACCGGAAATACTTTAGATTTCTTGGCTCTGAGCCCCCCAAATATTTAGTCTTGGACCGATCTAGGTTTTTGTACCTCCTCTATGCCCATGGTTGCCCTTACGGCATCCAATAATTCCTCCATCTCTTCAGAAGAAAAGAAATACTTTTTCCTGTCCTCCACTATCTCTCCCTCTGACAGTGCGTCTACGTTCTGTCTAGAAGTGGAAGCGTCTTCGTCCATGTCCTCTGATTTAGAGGAGGATGGAACAGACACTCGCGTTTTTTTCGCAGGAGGAGTCGGAGGGGCAGATCTGAGAGACGCTAGCGAGGATTTTATCTCGCTCTGAATCATTGATTTGACCTCCATAAGTATGGATAGTTGCTTCTCTTTAACAAGCTCATTAATGCACACTTGGCAGAGCTTCTTTTTATTATTTTCCGGCAATCTTTTGCCACAAGTAGCACATCTAGGGATTTTGGCCTTAGTTCTGGGCTCTTTAATTCCCTAAAAGAGGAGCACCCCAGTATCAGTAAGCTATTGCAAGAGGTACATAAAAACATGATACATATTTTTCTTTCCCCACAGGAGGACTCACGATCTGAGCAGCCGAGGGGGTAGCTGTAGAGTCCATCTTGTCTGCAGGGGTATCGGGGGCCGACATCTGGAGCAGGAGTCTCTTCTGGGACGCTAGACCTTTCAAATCTCCCGCCTTGCAGCGATGGACGTCATCTTTGTGCGCGTGCGTCCCGGCTCATAGCTCCGCCCCCTCAACCATCTGCCGGCTGGAACGACGCTGCGGATTCACACACAATGGGTCCGCGAGCAGTGCGTTCGACGGTGCGCGGTCAGCTTCCTTCAGGAGGAAAGGGGGACCCTGCGCTTTGGGGAGGTATTCATGCCCCCGCAAAAGCAGGAACGAGATCCACTCCATAATCCTCCTCTGCCCAGCTTAGGAATAAGCCGCCGGAGGGCAGAGGGAAGGGATAAACGATCCCAAAGGTACTAAAATAACAAACGCTGTAGTCTTCTCGCCTCCAACAGTTCTCTCTGTGAGGTGCCCCCCGTAGGGACAGGAAACACTGAGGGTGAGAGTGGGTGGTGGCCTTTTAAACTCTCTGTGTTCCTGCCCCTACAGAGGTCAAAGGGTCAATCTCCAGGTTAAGCCGTCATGGTGGACGAAATGGAAATGTCCATTTCTCACAGTATCCCCCCCCCCCCGTCCCCTCATTGGTATAGTCCTCACCCGCCGGTCGCTTCTTTCACACTAGTGTTAGGTCTGTCCGTTTCTGGCGGGGGAACAGCCTGCTGGATCCAGACTAACGCTCGCACACGTCTGCTTCCGGAAGTCTGGCCCGGCCCCATTCATTATAACGGGGACGGGCAGGAGATGCGGCCGCAGCACGGGAAACATGCCGAGAGGCGGCCGGCCAGAAACCGCCTGCTGGTCAGTGGAGGAGACCCCTTTACATGCAGCGATCTCCTCCACAGTATGGGCAGCAGTGATCGGTAATGTTGTTCTTCGTCTCCATACAGAACCATTTCTTGCTCTTTGTGTCATGAGAAACAATCCGCGCGTTGTGCTCCGTTATCAGGTAATCGATGGCACATTTACAATGGCAGGTTATTGCTGACGAGTGCTCATTAGCGATAATTTGCCTGAACCAAGAGGCCTAAGGCTGATGTTGTCCATCTGTCGGTCGCCCTATTGCCAATAAAGCCCAAACCAGACAGCACCAGTACCAGGTAAACCAGGAGCCATCAGCACCGAACCAGTAACAGGGGACACGGTGCAGGGAAATCAGAGTAATGAGGGGGTGCAGGTCACTGTGGAGCCCCCACTATTCTCTGTGAAGGAAAAGCTGACCCCAGGGGAACCGCAGCAGTGTAGCATGGTCCATGATCTTAGGGAGGTGAACAAGATGATCTTTGATGTACAGAACCCCCACACCTTTCTTCACCAAGTGCCACCAACTTCTTCTTCTTCTCCAGTGGTTGACGTGGCCAGAGGTTTTCTCTTCCTGCCCCTGGAGGAGACTGGTCACTAATTGCTGGAGCAGCCGACCTCAGGGTGCAGCAATGTCACCATTCGCTTTCTCAGAAGAAATGTCCCAGGTTCTGGGGGTGTAAAGACCACATTACCCTACAACACAACTTCTGCAGTATCTCCCCGAGACCCCAGACAGAAGGGAGGCCATATGCAGAGTGCCAGGACCCACTACAGTATATCACTAAGGGCCGTGCGGGCTCCTGCTGGGAATGGACCCCCAGTGCCTCTAGCTGCAGGTTCTGTACAAGGCTCTGACCTCACGGGGACAACAAGGTCTACTGACACGGACAGGAAACTGCTGTTGAGGCAGACCAAGGGTCAGACACGTGAGGATCGAGCCACGTGTTCAAGGTGAATGACGTCAACGGAGGAAAATGACAGAAGTCAGGACACAGGTTGAAATTCTGCTAGGATCCCAAATTGTGAGTGTCCGAGGCCCTTTATTTATACCCATTCCAAGGGTGTAACCTCTTACAGTATTGACGTAATTTGTTTACAAATTTCCAACAATGACTTCTGATTGGGACACAAATAATCTACTAAAGGGTTAATTGGTGAGACTTCTGCTTTTAGTAAGACATGCACACTGCTTGCTCAGCAGGTACACAGCTTGTCTTATCTCAGCACACACTTACTAACTTCTTTAGTTTTATCTTCTGTCATCGCCATCTTCATCTTCTGATAGACACAGAAATGTACACACAAAAGTTCTTTATGAAATGGAAGTCACAGAAAAGCTGGAGACGTCTCTAACATTTCCCTCCTCTTGTTTCAGTTTCTGAGGGGCTGAAGCATCTCTTCACATAGTAGATGTTTCCTCTGAAGGCTCCATTGTATCGCTCGTGTATCTCACTTCTAAGGCTACTTTCACACTTGCGTTATTCTTCTCCGGCATAGAGTTCCGTCAAAAGGGCTCTATGCCGGAAAAGAACTGATCAGTTACATCCCAATGCATTCTGAATGGAGTGAAATCCGTCATCAGTTCAGTCACTGTCAGGCGTTTTGGACGGAGGAAATACCGCAGCATGCTACAGTATTGTCTCCGTCCAAAATGCCTGATCAGTTGCCGGAATGCAGGATCCGGCATTAATTTACATTGACTTGTATTAGTGCCAGATCCGGCATTGGGATACAATATGGATCCGTCTATCCGCATGACAAGCAGAGAGATGGATCCGTTCTTGCAATGCATTTGTGAGACGGATCCGGATCCGTTTACAAATGCTGTCAGTTGTCACACAGATCGGCGGATCCGGCAGGCAGTTCTGACGATGGAACTGCTTGCCAGATAAAAGTGCCGCAAGTGTGAAAGTAGCCTAACGACTAACCTACCTAAGCAAATAAATTACATCTTAGACAGCCGGTGAATCACAGAGTATACAGATAAGCTGCATAAACCATGCGATGCAAGCATCGATTCCGCTCTGTCTAGCAGTTGTCATTTTTCCTAAGCACTAGTGTTGATAGAGCACCAAAGTGCTCGGGCCGAACACATCATGATGCTCGGGCTGAACACATCGGGATGC
This sequence comes from Bufo bufo, assembly GCF_905171765.1. Classification (NCBI taxonomy): domain Eukaryota; kingdom Metazoa; phylum Chordata; class Amphibia; order Anura; family Bufonidae; genus Bufo; species Bufo bufo. The sequence goes on along the minus strand of NC_053393.1, from coordinate 558,636,231 downwards.
TCGGGCTGAACACATCGGGATGCTCGGGCTGAACACATCGGGATGCTCGGGCTGAACACATCGGGATGCTCGGGTTCTCTACAGAGCACACAAGTATAATGGAAGTCAATGGGAGAACCAGAGCATTAAACCAGGCACCCCCTGCTCTGAAGAGGGGAGGGCGCCTGGTTCACAGGAAAAGTTCAGAAATTGATGGAAACACCACCGAAATGGTTCGGGAACAGCAGGGGAAGGATGTCTGGATGCATCTTGGACTCACAGGTCGCTGCTGGGAACGATGTTGTCCGAGTAGTGCGCCACTTTTACAGACTGACAATAATACTCACAAAACCGAAGATAAAATCGATTTTAGAGGAAAAATTGTTAGGAAACATTCTTTCCTGTATATTTACTTGTATATAAAGTGCAAGTGCTGCCAAAAATTACAAGGAACCGGCGCTCCAATACACCCTTTATTACACATAAAGGAGGGCATCATACACAGCCTTGTAAAATTATGATTAATGGCCTGCTGGTGACCCTCAAAAACATTTGAAGCAAGGGCCTGCTGATCTGACCCTCTAAAACATTAGGGGTGAGGGTCTGCTGCTGAGCTGACCATTTAACCACCTCAGCCCCCTTAGCTTAAACCCCCTTAATGACCAGGCCACTTTTTACACTTCTGACCTACACTACTTTCACCGCTTATTGCTCGGTCATACAACTTACCACCCAAATGAATTTTACCTCCTTTTCTTCTCACTAATAGAGCTTTCATTTGGTGGTATTTCATTGCTGCTGACATTTTTACTTTTTTTGTTATTAATCGAAATTTACAGGTTTTTTTTGCAAAAAAATGACATTTTTCACTTTCAGTTGTAATTTTTTTTTAAAAAAAACGACATCCATATATAAATTTTTCTCTAAATTTATTGTTCTACATGTCCTTGATAAAAAAAAAAATGTTTGGGTATAAAAAAAATGGTTTGGGTAAAAGTTATAGCGTTTACAAACTATGGTACAAAAATGTGAATTTCTGCTTTTTGAAGCAGCTCTGACTTTCTGAGCACCTGTCATGTTTCCTGAGGTTCTACAATGCCCAGACAGTAGAAACACCCCACAAATGACCCCATTTCGGAAAGTAGACACCCTAAGGTATTCGCTGATGGGCATACTCAGAAGAAGTTGGGAAATATGTTTTGGGGTGTCTTTTTTACATATACCCATGCTGGGTGAGAGAAATATCTTGGCAAAAGACAACTTTTCCCATTTTTTTATACAAAGTTATTTATCTCACCCAGCATGGGTATATGTAAAATGACACCCCAAAACATTCCCCAACTTCTCCTGAGTACGGCGATACCACATGTGTGACACTTTTTTGCAGCCTAGATGCGCAAAGGGGCCCAAATTCCTTTTAGGAGGGCATTTTTAGACATTTGGATCCCAGACTTCTTCTCACGCTTTAGGGCCCCTAAAATGCCAGGGCAGTATAAATACCCCATATGTGACCCCATTTTGGAAAGAAGACACCCCAAGGTATTCAATGAGGGGCATGGAGAGTTCATAGAATTTGTTTTTTTTTGGCACAAGTTAGCGGAAATTGATTATTTATTTATTTTTTTCACAAAGTCTCCCTTTCCGCTAACTTGGGACAAAAATTTCAATCTTTCATGGACTCAATATGCCTCTCAGCGAATACCTTGGGGTGTCTTCTTTCCGAAATGGGGTCATTTGTGGGGTGTTTGTACTGCCCTGGCATTTGAGGGTCTCCGCAATCATTACATGTATGGCCAGCATTAGGAGTTTCTTCTTATATTGAGCATACGGGTAATGAGATATTTTCTTTTTCCGTTCAGCCTCTGGGCTGAAAGAAAAAATGAACGGCACAGATTTCTTCATTCGCATCGATCAATGTGGATGAAAAAATCTCTGCCAAAAAAAAAAAGGAGGGGAAAGGCGTCTGCCAGGACATAGGAGCTCGCCCAACATCCATACCCACTTAGCCCGTATGACCTGGCAAACCAGATTTCTCCATTCACATCAATCGATGTGGATGAATAAATCATTGCCGGGATTTTTTATTTATTTTTTATATACAAAGTGTTTGCCAAAGCATATGAACACCGCCACCTCCTCAGCTCATATACCTCGGCAAACGTATCTTTTACTGCAGAGGAGAAATCTCGTCTTGCAGCGCCGCATACACCGACTTGTGTAATCTGACAGCAGCGCAATGCTTCTGTCAGAATGCACATCAGTGCTGCAGCTAGTCGATTGGTCGGTCCACCTGGAAGGTAAAAAAAACAAAACAAAAAAGAAAAAACCAGGCCGCAACGCAATAAATTTATTAACTTTATAATTATTTTTTTACCTTTATAGGACAAACCTCTCCTTCCCCATGGGACAATGTGCAAAGCGCAAATCGCCCAAAGACGTGGCGAAGTACATTATGCACTTTATCCCAGGTGAAAGGAGAGGTTTGCAGCAGCTGTGAGTGTAAGGGCCCTAATAGCCCTGTGTGCCTGTCCTGTGAGATGCAATCCCTATGCTAGGTGTACCTGTGTGTGGTACTTCCGGAAACACTCCCCTAAGCATAGGGCAGGGTGGTCAGGGCAGTCAGGACAGAAATAGCGGGTGTCACGCCTTATTCCACTCCTGCTACAGACACAACATCTTTTTCGGGGTGACGGTTGGGTTGAGGTACCAGCAACGACATTGGGGAAATGTCGCTCGTGTAGACGGCTCACTACACTGGTGGATGGGGCCACGGAACCTCCTGGATACAGGAGGTTCTCGATGATCTCTTCCTGAAATTTGAGGAAGGATCCTGTTCTCCCAGCCTTACTGTAGAGAACAAAACTATTATATGCAGCCAATTCAATCAAATATACAGACACCTTCTTATACCAGCGTCTGGTGCATCGGGAAACTAAATAAGGAGCCAACATCTGGTCATTGAAGTCCACCCCTCCCATGTAAAGGTTATAGTCGTGGACTGAGAGGGGCTTTTCAATGACACGGGTTGCTCGTTCTATTTGTATTGTCGTGTCTGCGTGAATGGAGGAGAGCATGTAAACGTCACGCTTGTCTCTCCACTTCACCGCGAGCAGTTCTTCGTTACACAAGGCAGCCCTCTCCCCCCTTGCAAGACGGGTGGTAACGAACCGTTGGGGGAAGCCCCGGCGACTAGGTCGCACGGTGCCACAGCAGCCAATCTGTTCTAGGAACAAATGCCTAAAGAGGGGCACACTTGTGTAAAAATTGTCCACATAAAGATGGTACACCTTGCCAAATAAGGGTGACACCAAGTTCCAGACTGTCTTCCCACTGCTCCCCAGGTAGTCAGGGCAACCGACCGGCTCCAGGGTCTGATCTTTACCCTCATACATCCGAAATTTGTGGGTATAGCCTGTGGCCTTTTCACAGAGCTTATACAATTTGACCCCATACCGGGCGCGCTTGCTTGGGATGTATTGTTTGAAGCCAAGGCGCCCGGTAAAATGTATAAGGGACTCGTCTACGCAGATGTTTTGCTCAGGGGTATACAAATCTGCAAATTTGGTGTTGAAGTGGTCTATGATGGGCCGAATTTTGTGGAGCCGGTCAAAAGCTGGGTGGCCTCTGGGACGTGAGGTGCTGTTGTCGCTAAAGTGCAGGAAACGCAGGATGGCCTCAAATCGTGCCCTGGACATAGCAGCAGAGAACATGGGCATGTGATGAATTGGGTTCGTGGACCAATATGACCGCAATTCATGCTTTTTGGTTAGACCCATGTTGAGGAGAAGGCCCAGAAAAATGTTAATTTCAGAAACTTGGACGGGTTTCCACTGGAAAGACTGGGCATAAAAGCTTCCCGGGTTGGCGGATATAAATTGAGTGGCATACCGATTTGTTTCTGCCACGACTAAGTCCAAGAGCTCCGCAGTCAAGAACAGCTCAAAAAATCCCAGTGCCGAACCGATCTGAGCTGTCTCAACCCGAACTCCAGACTGGGCGGTGAAAGGGGGAACTACTGGTGCGGCTGAAGTTGGGGGCTGCCAATCAGGGTTTGCCAGCACCTCAGGGACTCTAGGGGCTCTACGGGCCTGTCTGTGCGGTGGCTGCGACGGGGTAACTACTGCACGTGCCACCGTACCAGCTTCAACTGCCCTTCTGGTGCTCGCCACGTCACCATGTTGTACGGCAGTGCTAGTACTAGGTCCAGGGAGGGCTGCGCTGCTGGTGTATGCCTCACCATGTAATCCGACAGCGCCAGCCCCACTCTGCTGCCCTTGAAGCGGATCCTGCGCAACCTGTGGTCTAGCAACATGGGGCCGGGTACGCCTGGTGCTATCAGGGACCTCAACCTCCTTGTCCGAACTTTGGGTCAGACAGCCACTGCTTTCTACAGGTTCATATTCTGACCCGCTAGATTCGTCAGATGAGGGTTCCCATTCCTCATCCGACTGGGTCAGAATCCTGTAGGCCTCTTCAGAAGAATACCCCTTGTTTGCCATTTGGTCAACTAAATTTAGGGGTATTCCCTGAGACTACCCAAGAAAAAAAGCAAACCTGTCTTACAAAGGGGAGGCTAGCGAAGTACCGGAGGCCGCTGCGATTTATAAAAAATATCAAAACTGATTTTTTTTATTGCCGCAGCGCTTGTGTAGTGATTGTGCAGTGATCAAAAAATATATATTTTTTTGTCACTGCGGTGGGGCGGGCGTGGGTGAACGCACGTGTGGGCGACCGATCAGGCCTGATCGGGCAAACACTGCGTTTTGGGTGGAGGGCGAGCTAAGGTGACACTAATACTATTATAGATCTGACTGTGATCAGTTCTGATCACTTACAGATACTATAAAAGTACAAATGGTGATTAGCGATACGCTAATCAGCGAATCAGTGACTGCGGTGCGGTGGGCTGGGCGCTAAATGATCGCTAACTACCTAACCAAGGGGCCTAAACTATCCTAAACCTAACAGTCAATACTAGTGAAAAAAAAAAGTGCCAGTTTACACTGATCACTTTTTTCCCTTTCACTAGGTGATTGACAGGGGCGAGCAAGGGGTTAATTGGGGTGATCTGGGGCTAAGTGTGGTGGGTACTCACTGTGATGTCTGCTCCTCTGCTGGGACCAACCGACGAAAAGGACCAGCAGAGAAGCCATTTAACACCTTATATTTATAAATATAAGGTGTTAGATGGCTTCTGATTTGATTTTTTGAAAATCGCCAGCCTGCCAGCGACGATCATTGGCTGGCAAGCTGGTGACGAAACGCTCCTTTAACTTTTGCCGGCCCACAATGCGCATACGCGGGCCAGCTGTGAGCGTAATCTCGCGTCTCGCGAGATGACGCGTATATGCGTCCAGGAGGAATGAATCGACCGCCGCCAGGACGCATCCCTGCGTAAGGCGGTCGGGAAGCAGTTAAAAGTCTCTCATCTTCCAGTTTTGAAACTTTCTCTGTCCAATCCTCATAGTTTCTTTTTTGTAGGGTTTTCAATATATATTTCCTCGTGTTTCTCCACCTCTTGTTGCAAGTTGGTTATTTTTTTCCTTATCCCTTTCTTGTATATTACCGTGTACTTTGTAAAAATCCCTCTTATATAGGCCTTCGCAGCCTCCCATATTATATTAATTGCCGCTGAATCATCATTAATCTCAAAAAACTCCACTATCTCTTTTAAAATCTTATCGTGTATCCCCATTATATTTATCCACCCTACGTTTATATGCATCCTCCTTAAAAAAATAATTGTGTTTTTAAATTTATAATAATTGGATTATGATCCGAGATCCCGCATTGTCCATATTTAACCCCTTCAATATCCAACACACCTTTGTTGTTTGTGAAGACTAAATCAATCCGTGATAAGCTCCTATGTGTCTTTGAAAAACATGAATATTTTTTTAGTTTAGGGTGCAGTACCCTCCAAATATCAATCCAACGCATTTTCTCCGTGATATTTTTAATTTAGATCCCGTGCAAAGATTTTGAGCATTACCTAACCTACATCTATCTATTTTACTATCCATAATATTATTAAAATCCCCCATAACGTCCAAGTGGTTTATCCCCCACCTTGAGCACAAAATCATGAATTCTTAATAGGACATCTATTTTGAAGGGTGGCGGTATATGTACATTGGCTATTATCCACGGTCTTCCTTCCAACAAGCAATCAATCAGAACATATTGGCCCTCCTCATCTTTAACTGTTTGCCCTATTTTAATATCAATATCACGATGTATTAAAATACTCACGCCTCTAGCATATGATGAATAAACTGAATGAAAAGAATACTGTATCCATGGTCTAGACAGACCCTTTATCGTTTTACTTGTCAGGTGCGTCTCCTGTAAACAGATTATAGCAGGTAGAGATCTCTGTATTGCATAAAAAACGCTACCCTCTTTACTCCCCTGCTCAAACCCCTAATATTCCAAGAGATTATTCTCATAAAAAAATATTTATTTGTCTACCCCATCTTCTAATATAGCTGGAGCCCCCGAGAGGAAGGGAGGAGAAAAGGCAGGGAGAAAAAAAAAAAACACCCGACAACAGCACAGCAAAATACTACCTTACCCACCCCCTTTGCCTTCTGAATGAGCCAGGTTAACTTCAGTCCTGGTTCTCTCTCTTAACAGTTCCCCCTCCCCGCCAAACCCAGCCCGAATACACCTCAGCTCCTTATATTTTCTTTAATCCATAGTTGTATCGCATCTGCTTTGTCAAAAACCCAGTTTTTGCTTTCCCATTCAATCCTCAGTTTAGCCGGGAACATCATCGAATATTTGACATTATTTGAACGCAAGATTTTTTTCACCTCAATAAAATAACTTCTTTCCTTTATCGTCTCTTTTGCATAATCCGAAAATAACATTACTATTGCGCCCCAAATATTTTAGCTTCCCTTTTTTCCTTGACCTGCGCAATATCTCATATAACAAACTAAGGAGTATAGGTCTCGTTCTCATCCCCGATACCGGTGGCTTAGACGGTATCCTATAGGCCCGTTCCACAAATTTTTGTAATCTGAGATGCCCTGGCCCAGTTGTTCCATCAGCCATGATTGTATAAAGGCGCATCCGCGCCCTCAGTGATTCCAAGGCATCTCAGATTAAACCTTCTAGTCCTATTTTCCAACTCCAATATTCTACTTTTTAATTCCCTATTTTCCTCGTTTAGGGAATTTTTTTCTTTAACTATTGTCTGCAGGAGGTCCTCAGAGTCAGACGCTCTTTTCTCGATTTCGATCAACCTTTCTTTATATTTTTGAACATCCACTCTGAGGAGCCCCACAGACTCCCTAATATTTCCAGTCTGGAGAGAGAGATCCTGTATTGCCAAATTACATTTTTTTATTTCTTGAAATATATCTTGCAGGCTGGGAACCTGCTCCTCCTTTGTTGAGGCAATTTCTTCCGTCACTCTCCTCTCTTTTTACCAGCCCCCTGTCTAACCATCACTGGACTTTCTTACACAATACCCCCCTCCTCCACCCGCCTTACCTTAACAACCTCACAATATCTCTAAGTAAATCAACAGCGAGGGAGGATCATCATACAGGCCAGAAAAACAACAATACGTCCAACACTTGTACATATACATAAATAATTTGTAGACTCTACTAATTCATATGTTCAGTCCACCAATATTCGTTCTCCCTCCTAAGACATAAAAATACATTTAATTTAATATCAAGACTTCACGATTGTAAAACCAGCAGCCAATCAGTTAATACCAGTTAATACCAAAAGGTCAGTGGCAGACACTTAATTAGTAGACATTGGTTAGTCAGTTAGTTCATAATATCCGTGACGACCTATAGTTAATTAATTCAGTTAGTAACCATTCGAGACATGCAGGGTGTTTGACACCCACCGAGCGTAGCGGTATGACGTAGCGGTGTAGCTACGTGGACGTACCGCGCGTCCGCATGGAGACCGCCCCCCTCATCCACCTGCCTCAGCCTGGCGTCTCGGCGTCCTCTCCTCCCCGCCTGCTCTAGCGTGGCATACTCTGGAGCTTGGCTGGAGCGGACGGTATCTGCCATGATATCGGGCAGTATATAGAGCGAGGCCACCGAGTCGAGTCCCTGGTATGGATGGAGGTCGGATGGAGGTCCTGGTATGGATTGACAACCGACCCCTGTACTAATCTACCCTGCATCGGCCCGGATAATAAACGCCGTACCTGTAGGCTGCACAGCGCACCAAATCGGGTCGTCTGAAGGGGGTCGATGTCCTGGCAGCACTAGGGGATACACGAGACCATGGAGTGTGGAGACCGTGCAGCATGTGATGTGGGACCACAGTGACCGCCGAATGCCGAACGCTGAGACCACATACTAGTGGCTGTATACCCCCCACCCTCCTGGCCGGCTGGTTGAAAGTTGGTGAGATCGTTCCCTTTTGGGTTTTTTCCGTTTCCACTCCCTCCTATTAATGGATTCCGCTTATTTTATTTAACTTGGCCTGAAGGAGGGTTGCTGACCGGCTGACCGGCCGTGGGCACAGGGTGCTATACAAGCTGGGGTTGCGCCCTGGGTTTGTCCCCCGGAGTTTGCCCTGTGGGATTGACATCTGACACTCCGGGTGGATTTTCCCGATGTAAAGTGAGGGTTTGTCTACCTAGCCAGGTAGTATGAGTGAACTGGGTGTTATGCCCCCCCTCCCTTATCATCTCTACTGATACCCCTTGTAGTGATGTATGGCAATGGCGTACTGATTGGCCACTTGATGGAGGATTAGTGGTGCCCCTACCTCTGTGGGATCATTGCCCTCCATTGCCCACTATTGCCCTTCATATTCCTCTATTGAGTAAACGAGGAAACTAACACCACGAGTAACTTTTAAAGTTCCCATCGCCCAGGCAGGAGGGCTGAAGATCGGCAGGACTATTTTTCTCGTGTACTACATTGACACTTCAAAGGTGGACACCTTGTTAGCTTGGGGGTCTTGATAGGCGCTGCACTGGGTTTATGTGGGGTGTGGCGAGGAGTATCTCCACTCGACCACTGTCCCCACCTGAACCCATTGCCGTGGCCAAGCACCCACCTTGTCTATACCACCGTGCTGTGCATGCAGTTACTGGAAGGGGTATCTGCCCGCACCGGCTTTGTGATGCTTCTATACCTGTTCTCTGCTCTTGTGTTTTTTTTTTTTTTTTTTCTCTTCTGGTGTTACCTATATGTGTTTTTGGTTTTATGGATTACGGCCTAGGAAGGTGGGTGAGCTGATTAGTTGGTATAGGCATACCCTTCTATTAATATAGGGTGTAAATATATACTACAGGGCGTAAATACCTTGCCTCAGCAAACTTAATAACTGAATATTACATTGGGTAAATAAATAGCTAAATAACGTGTGACGACCCAGATTCTAGCCTGGTCTGTGTAGGTAGTACAACTTTGGGGTGGTATTGTGGCCTCGGTTGTCTTGGAGGTGCTTTGTCTCTGCTCACTCCTCTCCTGTTGTTAATACATGACGTGTCTTTTTAGGCTAGAACTGTAGCTATTATGCCTCCTAAATACGGCAGGAGATCTGTGGGCACGGGATCCCCCAAGGCGGGCGAAGGTGATAGTCCACAGGCTAGAATGGATAAATATCTGAAATCACCCCCACCTAAGCTTAGAGGGGGGAAGAAAATTTCAGAACCGGTTGAGGTGCGGGGAGATTCTCTGACACTGACGGAGCAATATACAGGGGCTGACATGGGTAGATTTGACATCATAGATAATAAGCTGGCAGACATACTGACGGTAGTTCATACCACCAACCAATCAGTCACAGACATTTCTACAACGGTAAAGACACTACAGACAGAGTTAATGCTGATTAGAGATGACATGAACAAAATCAGGGCTAGTATTAAGTATGTAGAAACTGGTTTATCGGAGGTTCAAATAACCCAGAGACAGATGACCACAAAAATAGATGACTTAGATAAGGAAAACAAACGGATCAATGCAAGATTAACAGATATGGAGGATAGAACACGGCGGAACAATTTGAGAGTGGTGGGCTTCCCTGAGGGGGTAGAGGGAGGGAACCCCGTGGAGTTTATACAAAAGTGGTTGACCGACACATTGGGAGCTAGGGGGGACGCCCCCGTGCTCTGTGTTGAGAGGGCGCATAGAATTCCCTTTAAAAAGCCCCCACCGGGTGGCCCCCCTCGATCTTTCTTGATCAGAATACTTTCCTCGGCTGATAGAGATTGGGTGCTCCGGCGTAAGAGGGAACTAAAGGAGATTGCCCTTAATGGATATCCAATACAAATATACCCTGACTTCTCTAGGGACACCCAAAGCAAGCGCAGGGAATATTTTGATATAAAAAAAAGACTACGAGGTTCCAATATCAAATACTCTATGTTATATCCTGCCAAACTAAGAGTGGTCCATAGGGACATTGTAATGTTCTTCCATTCACCTAGAGAAGCCTTAGAATGGCTGGACACGGTTGGGGAATAGACAACACGACGTTGGTCCAGGGGGTGGGAGGATGCCTCGACGGCTGGGGTGGCGGGATGGTGGGGGTGGCCCATGGACGGATGGGCAAAATGGAAGAGGTTGACAAGATGCTCCGCATCAGTGAACCAGTCTGGGGGATAGGGGGTGGTGGGTTGGAGGATTGGGGTGGGGGGGAGGGTTGGGGAGGGGGTGTTTGGAGGGAGGGGGATCTGGCCTGGTTGCGGCTGCCTCTGGGGGGCGGTGGACGACTCCTTTATAGCTCCATAACATAATGAACGATAAAGTGATAACATGGAATGTTCGTGGACTGGGAGACAGAACAAAACGGGTTATGGTCTTTGACCTGATTATTCGACATCTTCCAGCAATAGTTGCACTACTGGAAACGCACGCTTCACCAGAGATCCCAGAGTATCTAACCAGGAGATGGGCGGGACATCAGTTCCACTCCGGATTCTCGACATACTCCCGAGGGATTAGTGTATATGTACATCAGAGCATTGACTTTATCCCCCTGGATCAGTTGATTGATAGAGACGGGAGATATATCTTTCTTTATGCTCGATGGAATGGTAGAAAGTGTGTTTTGGCTTTCCTGTATATTCCTCCACCATTTGCAATGACTGTCCTCAACCAGTTGACGACCTTTATGTACAATAGGGAGCGGTGCCCGGTATTAATATGTGGTGACTTTAACTGCATACTGGACCCCGTGCTGGATAGAATTTCAACGGTGGGGAAAAGTGGGCAGGGAAAGCACTCCCTACTTCTAGGATTCTGTGAGGAGATAGGACTAAAAGATGTCTGGCGATGGCTTTACGGCAATAAACAGGTGTTCTCTTGCTTCAGTAAAACATACAATGCCATGTCCAGAATCGATATTGCCTTGGCCAATGGTGAGATGCTTGACTACATTCTAAAAATGAAATATGAGATACATGGAATCTCCGATCACTCACCGATCTTATTGGTTATGAAGATTGGGCAACAATCGGTTATTACCAGACCATTTAGACTGAATGAGCATTGGTTAACCATATTAAATGATTCTGAAGGGATTGATAAGGAACTCACACAATTTTGGCAAGAGAATATCGGTACAACGCATATCCACTTCGTATGGGATGCCATGAAGGCTTTTATTCGTGGGTTATATTACAGCAGAATAAAAAGGAAAAAAAAAGAGTTCCTTAAAGAGCAAAAAAATTTGGAAGTAAATATTGCATACCTGGAGGGTAGGATTCGAATAAACAACGACGTGAATATGCGAGCTAACTTAAAAATTGCTAAGGACCACTACATAAATTTTATGAGGAATAAGGCTCAGAATCAATTATTCTTTATGGGTTATAAACACTTCTGTGAGGGAGGTTCCCCGGGTAAATTATTGGTTTCCATAATAGCCAACCAGAGGGCCCCCCAAAAGATCAGACAAATTCTGGCAGGTGATGGTCGAACATTGGAAAGAGGAGTGGAGATTGAGGGAGAATTTTTAAAGTGCTTCAACGATCTCTATCGTTCCGGACTGGACGATACAGGGACAAATATAGACGATTTCCTAGAAAAGGTCAAGGTCCCGGTGCTGTCGGACCCGGAATCGGCCTTCCTATGTGCCCCCATCTCTCTGGAGGAGTTACAGGCGGTCTTGCAGGAGGTTCGGGGCTCTTCAGCGCCCGGGTCGGATGGCCTTCCGTATGGCATCTACAAGAGCCATGCGGGGGTCCTACTGCCCGGGCTACTGCAGGTCCTGAACGAATCCTGTAACTGTGGAAAGTTGCCCCCGTCTTTGACGGAGGCAACTATCACCCTGATTCGGAAGAAGGGGAAAAACGGAAATAAAGTTGAGGCTTATCGCCCTATATCTTTGCTCAACGCAGATTATAAAATAATCGCAAAAGTCCTCGCTAATAGGTTAAAAAAAGTAATAACTGGCCTAGTCCATATAGATCAGACAGGGTTTATTCCCGGGCGACAGATCCAGACCAATATACGTAGGACCATCCTTAATATTCAGATTGGGGGGGGGGGGACCGCTCCATCCTCTCTTTAGACGCCGCTAAGGCGTTCGATCGGGTGGAGTGGTCCTTCCTCTGGCGGGTGATGCATAGGATGAACATTGGCCAGGAATTTGTCGGCTGGGTTAAATTATTGTATAATGGACCAACAGCCAGAATTAATATTAACGGAGGGATTACCCCGGCTATTTCCCTACAGCGTGGGACACGACAGGGATGTCCACTCTCTCCACTCCTCTTTTCGATCTTTATGGAACCTCTCGCTTGTCGGATACGGGCGGAGCCTAGCATTGTGGGATTTGGTGGGAGGGGAAGGGACGACAAGATCTGTCTATACGCAGATGATGTGTTGCTTTACCTAAATGATGGGTGGAGAAGTGTTCCACGTGTTATGCAAATAATAGAGGAGTTTGGCAGTGTCGCCGGTTATGAGATAAATTGGACAAAGTCTGTCCTTTTCCCCCTCAATCGGGCACCGCCCCAAAATGATCTAAAGGTCAGAATTATCGCCCCAACGGGCCACTTAGAATACCTAGGAATAAAAATTAGCAGCACAATCGGGGATTATAAAACACTAAATATCATCCCCCTAGTTGATAAAATAAGGGAGAAGATTAGGGTCTGGCAGAAGCATCCGCTTTCTCAGGTTAATAGAATTGCGTTGATTAAAATGATTCTGTTGCCCTGGATATTGTACACGGTTAGTTCTTGCCTTGCCTGGATCGAAGATAGTGTCTTTAACTTGATCGATCGACTGATTAACGACCTGATATGGGGCAGGAAAAGGGTCCGTATTAAGTTGCAATATTTACGATTAGCTGGAAGTGACGGTGGTCTCGGCCTCCCCCACTTCCAAAGTTATTATCTATGCGCACAGCTACAGTGGTGTATCAACACGGGGGATGGGCTATTAATATCTCATATTTTAGGACAACACCAACAGCCCACATGTAATATATTCAACTTATTGGAATCCGGACTCCTGGAGCGCGTGGACTACTCCTGTCCCATTGGCTTAGCGCTACAGAAGGTTTGGAACAAAATTAAGGAACTTATCCAGGCCCCTCATGTTTTGGAGTTCACCCCGTTATGGGATAACCCTGCGCTAACGGAATTTTTGGCCCTTAACGAAAATGGTTACTGGACTCGGAGAGGCATTACGTTAGTTTCACACATATGCACAAAAGGGAAAATTAAACCAATAGGGGAAATGTTTCAACAGATACCAAACACTGCATTAGAACACTATAGATATTTGCAACTACAACATGCACTAGTATGCACGTTTAAAAAAGCATCTTTGATAATTGGCACTTCGCGATTTTTATCATTTTGTTATAGTTCATTAGGAAATAAAGTTAGGGTCGCACTAATCTATAGGAGATTAATAGAGGAACTCAGCACGATCACTAAATTTAAAAGTGTAGACAAATGGAAGGCGGATATAGGGGAATGTAACCCTTTACAATGGCACGAAATATATCAAAATATTAAGAAGGCCTCCCTTTCAAGACAACACCGTTTGACTCAATTTAAAATAATACACCGGTTATATGTCACTCCGAGTCTTCTAACTAAAATGTATGGTAATGAGGGAAAAGAATTCCATTGCTTGAAATGCTCTTTTGTAGCTGCAGGGTACGTCCACATGCTATGGGGATGCCCAGTAATCAAGACCTTTTGGGATATTATATTTCGGGAATTAGCGGAATCAATTGGGAACACCCCTCCCCTAACTATCCAAGTAGCTGTGCTTGGACTCCTTCCACCTGAGTATAAAAATAAAACCACCAAAATTTCGCAGATCCGTTGGTTGAAGGGACTCCTATTGGCCAAGGTAATAATTCTTAGACATTGGGTGAAGGATAGACCACCCACAATATACGAATGGCAAAGTCTAACGACAAGGGTAACAGATTTCGAATGTATGAAACGCCGTGGCGAGAAATAAATAAATAGAAACAGGGATATAGCCGCAAAGAAATGAAGAAATGATTAAAATAGAGGTAATACCGGGCTGGAGCTGATGATCTACCATCTCTTTAGAAATATTCTACTATATGATGATCTGGGGAACACATTAAAGGAGGGTGTGACGCGCCCCCCGCCCCTCGAGGCGGTCGTACCAGGCCAGGTACAGTGGGGAGGATGGGTGGGTGGCTGGGAGGGGATGGTTTTTGCTTTGTTATGGGTGACAGAGATTTGATAATAATTTTGAGGCGCTTTTGGTTTTGATATTTGTTGGGCTATAACGTGCGCCTCGACATCATGGGTAATATTGTACAAATGTACCTGTTGTGTCTATTCTCTGTGATCAGATACCTTTTTATATTTTGTTATGTCGTAAGAAAATTAATAAAGATATTAATAATCAAAAAAAAATAAAATATTCAGTTAGTAACGTTCTTTCATGACATGACACAGTATTAATCCTTCTTTCCACTTCAAAGTGTAGGGTAGCGAGCTCCCAGGCTGTTTCCACCTCATATACCAGTAGTATAGTGGGACATGTCTCGTCAAACTCAAAGTGACAGGTGCCCCCCCCCTTTCCACACCATAACCCCTCCCAGAAAAATGCCATAACCCCGCCCATATCCACCCATTTCTCTCCCCTCGCAGCCCAAAACCACACCTAAATGCCTCCCACTTTGATATGATTTTCCTATCATTTTATATAGTTTAATATAAATTTTTATATCAAATGATAAGCTTTTTATATCACTTTATAAGTCCTTATGAAATGATAAGCTTTTATTAACACTTTATATCCCATTTATAACATTTTGATATGGTTTTATACCAATTTTATGTCATTTTGTGATTTGATATCACTTTGATATCATTTTGATATGCCTTATATATTGGCATGCCCTTTTGATACAGTTTTATACCACCTTTATGTCATTTTGTGATTTGATATCAATTTGATATCATTTTGATATGTCTTTTATATATTGGCATGCCCGGACATGTCCAAAAGACGTTTGCTACACGGCCGGGCGTCTTTTAATTATAATAGCAACGATAAAAAATCAAGTATGACAAAAATTTTATCATTTTAAAAAGTTTTAGCAATTTAATTATAATGCTATACCATGTAAATTAAAAGCAATGTCACATTCCTGCTATAAATGTACATTTTCCCACAGGTACAAAAGCGTACAGTAGATTGAAACTTGAAGTGGGTTATGATCATAGCACAGGACGACAGTTGTTACTTGAAACTCACGGTCCTTACATCCTAACATCAAACTTTTCATTTGCTACAAGATCACACACATAAGTATCAGGCCAGCAGCTGTGACAACCTTAGAGGTGCTAATTTTCTCGGGATCTGTCTATAGCAGAGTTAACACATAAACTACTGGTATCGTTTCAACAGCTGAGGCAAACACTATGCAGTATCTATCCATATTTCTCTACGATTATTACGCCTGGGTGTGTCATGCATTTATCTATGTATCTATCTATCTAGCCTATCTATA
This sequence comes from Bufo bufo, assembly GCF_905171765.1. Taxonomy (NCBI): domain Eukaryota; kingdom Metazoa; phylum Chordata; class Amphibia; order Anura; family Bufonidae; genus Bufo; species Bufo bufo. Next base: position 558,620,289 of record NC_053393.1, on the reverse strand, counting down.
GAACTTTTCATCTACTGTATCTATCTATCTATATAACTTAATTACTATGTTTGAAATTCTTAATAGTTAGAGCTTAATGTTATCTCTTTTAGCCAAAAGAAAAGAAAGCGCAAAATTTTGTTCTGTTAAAGAGAAACGACGAACAAGCACAAAGCAGCCGGAACTGTTCACGCCGATTTCCGAAATTCTAACAACCCCACAGCCGGTTCCGCAGAGTGGTGAGCCAACACGCGTAATAAATGATGTTACACATTTTTGCGACATATCGCCGACGTTCGACACACAAGGTGCAATGTCTTTTAAAAGGCGCATCACATTTGAGACGCCAGATTCGCCCTATGACGTACAACAGACGGACCTAGGGCAGACGCACGACAACCAACAGGCACACGCACCTTATTCTTGTTCTTGCATTTGTTGGGACGAGAATACGAGTAGTATAGTGGGACATGTCTCGTCAAACTCAAAGTGACAGGTGCCCCGCCCACTTTTCACACCATAACCCCCTCCCAGAAACGCCCTAACCCCGCCCAGATCCGCCCATTTTTCTCCCCTCGCCGCCCCAAACCACGCCTAAATGCCTCCCACTTTGATATGATTTTCCTATCATTTTATTTGGTTTAATATAAATTTTATATCAAATAATAAGCTTTTTATATCACTTTATAAGTCCTTATCAAATGATAAGCTTTTATTAACACTTTATATCCCATTTATAACATTTTGATATGTTTTTATACCACTTTTATATCATTTTGTGATTTATCACTTTGATATAATTGTGATATGCCTTTTATATATCGGCATGCCCTTTTGATACAGTTTTATACCACTTTTATGTCATTTTGTGATTTGATATCACTTTGATATCATTTTGATATGCCTTTTATATATTGGCATGCCCGGACATGTCCAAAAGACGTATGCTACACGGTCGGGCGTCTTTTAATTATAATAGCAACGATAAAAAATCAAGGATGACATCTTTGCAGGGGGATGTGCGCACCCCCCTTCCAGCGTCCGAGCTCCCGGCCCGAAGTGTGCTCGCTCTCACCCAAGGCACTGATGAACTGATGCCGCCCGGCGTACTGCTCTCACGCCGCTTCAGCTAACATCCTGAGGCTGCTTCGGCTGATCCATATGACGCCCGACCGGACCGCTGACTACTGCCCTGTTCCGAAGCTATCTCCACCGCCCCGCTGCCCTGACTGCCGTCACTATCTTAGCAAGAGTCCTTAAAGTTTCGGCTGATTACTGTCCTCTCACCTGCTGATACAGTTTGACGCTGATCTTACCTCCTTGCCGACTGCCGCTCGTTTTCTCTTTCCGCATGTGGGACAAGCAGGCTCTGATCCCCCTGTCTCTGGAGACTGAGGTCAGTACGGAGTTGGGTGAGAGATCTGGAAGAGACAGCAGGTGACTTGGATTCATGGGTGTGCACGTCTTATCTTCCTCCTTCCACTCGGTGATAGTGTGGTGAGAAAACTGTTATTTTTTCTTGCGAGGTACGGTGTAATTAATAGCCTGATATAGTGAGAGAAGGTGCAGACTGGGGGTGTGTGAGGGGACCATGTTAGCAGGTCCTAAAGTATATATAAGAGGGACTTGAGTGGTCCCCCTGTCACAGTCGTTACCTTTGACTGTGACCTTCCGTCCTTGCTCGTTCGGCGCTCCTCGCTGAAGTTTCGTTACTGTGTGTATTTGTGGTTCTGTATGGGTAAACTCCTCTGTGTGCCTATTAGGAGTTAATCCTCTGTCTGCTCCATGGGTGTGGCCTCTCTGCTGCACCCATGGAACGTGTATATAAGGCTGAGGTTTCCTCAGTTCTGTGTCAGCTCTCCTGGTGTGTGTTGTCTTGTCCTGCTCCTGGTTTGTACTCTCTCTCCCATGCTGCTGACCCATGGGATCCATGTCTGTGCTCTGTGGGTTTCCCTACTTGTTCATTGACGTCCTCTTTCCCGTCCTCTTTCCTGTCTTTCTGTTATCTGTTCTGCCAGTTATGTTTTAGTTGCTTGTGTGTATTCATATGTCTGTGTTCAGCAAGCCTTTGCAGCAGAGTGCTATGCGCAAGGCCACGCAGTATACCACTGGTGGAGCAAGTCCTTCTCTGCTCATTGTCACTCCTGTTTCCTTGCTATGTATTTCTGCTTGTGTTATTAATTGCCCTCTTTTGTATTTGCCTGTCTGTTATGTTTGCCTATGTGCCGTCGGTACCTTCTGGTACCTGTTGTCCATTCATTCCTGCTGTCACTGTCTAGTTCACGCTCCAGAGTGGACCCTGACAACTTCCTGCGGCAAAGTCTAACCCTACCTTCTGGGGCCCTAGTGAATACTAGGAGTTGCTTAGTCACGCCCCTCTGGAGTATTACTAGACAGTGGCACAGTGGGGGTTTTCTCCCACTGTGCTGACGGTACATAGAGCTCATGTTTTGTCTGTGCTGCCTTCCATGTTTTTGTTTGTGCAATAAACTTATGTGTCTGTACCTGATTTCCGTTTGTTTATTGCTTGACGCGCGGTGGTCTCTCTTGGGACCTCCAACTCGTGACACCCCCCCTCCATATACAGTAAGCACTTAGATTCCATATTGGCAGAGGAAAAAGATTGCAACTGGATGCGGGCTCCAGTCTATAAGTACCTAAATGGAGAGCTGCAAGCGGCAGGGGGGTTTATAATCTGGCGGGCTTAATAGGACAGAGCGCTGACTAGAACTGTTATAGACGACCTAGACTGCTTGCGTTCAGAACAACAGCAACAGCAGATGATATACTAAGGGAGAGTCGTCTAATTTTCCTCTGCGGGTCTGTCTTTAATGGACTTGGGTAAGATGGTGGAATACAGTATGCAAGAGCTTTTATTGAAGAGTAATGGTAATGGTATATAGGATGTGGTGAAACATCTGAAATAATGAACTAATATGAACTAACATGAACTAACCCTAATTAACAGAGGACTGCCGCGACCTATGAACTACTAATCCATTGAAATAGAAATCAAATAAATCGCAACTTTACAATTAATAATGTCATTAATCACCAAAGTAAAGAAGGACTGCTAACCGTCAGTGGTTACTGGAGAGCGGACTTGGCTGTATATATGTATATGTATGTTGAATTGATAAAGCGATGAAGCGAGTCAAATAATAAAGGTTCACTTCATATAGAAGGTGTTAAATACGCACAACGAGGGATTTCGGATCATAATCCAATTAATATAAAAACAACAACAACAAAAAAAATAGGGATGAATATAAATATAGGATGGATAAACTTAATGGGTGTACATAAAAAGATCCTGAGATAAATGATGGTTCTGCGGCAATTAACACGGTATGGGAAGCTGCAAAGGCTTTCATTAGAGAGATTTTTAAACAATATACAAAAAGGTATAGGAAAGGAATAAGGAAAAAAATAAAAGAAATGGAAAAAGAATAGGAAAAATATGAAAAAAAAGCACATTAAAAACCCTACAGAACAAAGTTAGGCCTCATGCACACGACCGCTGTGTGCATCCGTGGCCATTGTTCCGTTTTCCGTGATTTTCTGCGGACCCATTGACTTTCAATGGGCCCGTTGAAAACTCGGAAAATGCACCGTTGTTCATCAGCGGACGTGATCCGTGTTTCCTGTCCGTCAAAAAAATAGGACCTGTCCTATTTTTTTGACGGACAACGGTTCACGGACCCATTCAAGTCAATAGGTCCGTGAAAGAACACGGATGCACACAAGATTGGCATCCGCGTCCGTGATCCGTGGCCGTAGGTTACTTTCATACAGACGGATCCGAAGATCCGTCTGCATAAAAGCTTTTTCAGAGCTGAGCTGGGAGGAGCTCCCGGCCGGTCACAAACAACTCACCAGCATGGCCACATGCTGGAGGTAACTGGTGAGTTGTTTGTGAGTCGGCCTCATGCTCCTGTAATTTGCCCACTGGCTCCTGGTATTGGCCATACGGCGCAGGTAGGTGAGTGTTAGGTCCCCGAGCTACTTGAGAAACCCTGGCGCGGTGCTCGGGCTCAGACATGTCCTACACCGTAGGATATGTTGGCTAATCTCTCAATTTTAACATCAGTTTGAGGGTTTAGTGAGACCGCAGAGTGCACCTGTCTTTGCTATTATTTTGTTATATTGCTATATACAGTATAGTAGTAAGGTTAATAAGAATTCAGAGGAGATACAACAGTTTCTGGATAAAATGTATATTTCCAGATTAACAGTAGATTAATGGGAGTGTTTGGAAACTCCCCTAACCTCTCTAGAAGTAGATGATACACTATCCAGGATAACCAAAAATAAGGCCCCGGGAATAGACGGTATTCCGTTCGAGGTACATGTACAATATAAAGAAATACTAATACCGAAACTGCTAGTTTCCCTGCGAGAAGCCCTAATTACACTTATTTTAAAACCTAGAAAGGATCCAACTTTACTGGATTCATATCGCCCTATTTCACTGATTAGTGCTGATAACAAAATACTAGCCAGAATATTGGCAGCTAGACTCAGCAGCGTGGTCTCGGGGCTTATTCATGAGGATCAGACCGGGTTCATGGCAGGAAAGACCACAACCGATAATCTTATGCGTTATTTTGTGAACACTCAACTTGAACCTTCAAATTGCAGGGAATAAATGATTGTAACTATAGACGCTTCAAAAGCCTTTGATACTGTAGAATGGCCCATTCTAATTAATACTCCGAAGAAAATGGGATTTGGTGAAAATTTTATCTCTTGGGTAAAACTATTGTATACTGACATCTCAGCAAGGGTGTTAGTAAATGGAGAACATTCTGATAATACACTGTCACAACCAGACAGCTGAGAAGCTCTGACAGAAGCCTTTCAGAACCTCCTCCTTGAGTTTTCTTTGTTTTGGTTTTCAGTTCCTCATCTCGTTAGCCTCTCTCAGCTGTCATGCAGTTGGACTGATTGCATCCCTTTAAATTCCTCCCCATAATGCATTAGTGTGCGGCTTATACAACTTCCTGGAGTGTGTGTGCATGCTGTTCCTATTTCCCAGTCTTCTGCAAGATAAGTGCTGTTCATTTATTTGTGATTTTCTGTTTGCTGGATCTCAGGTGACCCTGACTCCCTCCGTGTCTAGTGTAGGGAGCCGGTGGTCGTGTCCCCTCACTATTGTAGGGTCTTCAGGTGTTAGATAGTCGAGGTACGTGGATATGCGACCATCCACCTTTGGGGTGTTCGCATAGGCTGAGCAGTCAGGGAGAGTGTGCCAGGTCTCATGCAGGGGTCTCCCTTTTGTTCCTTAGTTGTGGATCCAGTGAGTCATAGATTATTTTGCATTGTCTTGTTTCCTGTACACCATCCGTGACATACACATATTGGCAGTGGAGTTAGACAGGGTTGTCCCCTTTCTCCTCTGCTTTTTGCCACAACCATGGAACCACTTGCAGATATGATTAGGCAGGATAAAGAAATTGTAGGGTTTAAGTTTGGCAGATATGAGGAAAAAATTGCTCTTTATGCAGATGACATCATGCTGTTTGTGGGTTCACATGGTTCACTAACTAAGATCTTTCAAGTTTTTGATCAGTACGGTAAATATGCTGGACTTAGAATAAATTGGTCTAAATCCCGATTGACCCTCTGAATGATTTTAGACCGGGACCACTCGAAATTAAGAGGACCAACGAACCGGTTAAGTGTTTAGGTATATATATTACCCCAAATCCCAGAGACTACGTCCAGATGAACGTGGTCCCAAAAATAAAGGAAATTAGGAAAAAAATAGAGATATGGAAAAAACTATATGTCTCAATGGCAGGTCGTATCTCACTGGTGAAGATGTGCTTATTACCCGGCTTAAACTATATTATGTGGAATACGCCGGTGATAATCCCAAAAAGAGTTTTCAAAATAATAACTAGTTTATTTAACGAATCTAATATGGCGAGGGAAAAAACCGAGGATAAAGGCACAAATATTGTGCATTCATGAGAAGGAAGGTGGACTATCAGTTCCAGACCTGGAACTCTACTTTATTTCCGGCCATTTAAAAAATATGTTAACATGGAGTAGTACGCAAGATACAAGAATATGATAGTGGAGATTAACAAAAGATTGGAAAAATGTAACATCTTCCAAATAATGGAGGCAGGTACTCTCCTGCAACAGCGGGACGAAAAGCCACCAATATTCGAATTGATGTCTAAAACATGGAAGGAAGCTAGAGAATTGTGGTCGCAGAGTGGGCCCCATATCGGTACCATACTGTGGGACAATGTCTATTTTACAGAATTAAAGTTTATTGAACAGAGAATCTGGTGGAAATATGGAATATACAAACTGGGCCAGGTATGGAATGAGGGGGACATAATTCCCTATGAAGATCTTATAGATAGGTTCCAATTGAATGGTATAGATCTGAGGTTTTACTATATACAATTGAAACAAGCATTGAGAAAAATGCTAGGAAAAGGTACACAAATAGCCACCCTATCGTCACCACTAGTAAAAATTATGGAATTGACACCAGGTAAGAAACTAGTTTCCAAAATATATGAAATCTTGCTATATCAAAAAACTAAGAGTAGAACAGTTGGCAGCTTAATGCATAAATGGCAAGGGGCAATAAATCCTCAACGGGAAGAGTTTTGGGAACTGGCCATACAGGAAAAAAGTAGGGTCTTGTTAAAGGGGATATTAATTATTGAGATTTATGCCAATCTCAATAATTAATATTCATAAATAGGCGTGAGTCGTCTAGTGATGCCTTTCGCCTATTTATACCAATTAAACAAATCACTACTGATTACCTTACTCTACACTGAACTGCCTACGTCTATTGCTGCGGCACCTATTACAATAAGAGACCACACACAGTGATTAAATAAAAGGTATTTATTAAAACACTATATGTTATAGTCTAATATCTGTTTATAATTATATACACTCACCTAAAGAATTCTTAGTGCCCCCATACTAATACGGTGTTGGACCCCCTTTTGCCTTCAGAACTGCCTTAATTCTACGTGGCATTGATTCCACAAGGTACTGATAGCATTCTTTAGAAATGTTGGCCCATATTGATAGGATAGCATCTTGCAGTTGATGGAGATTTGAGGGATGCACATCCAGGGCACGAAGCTCCCGTTCCACCACATCCCAAAGATGCTCTATTGGGTTGAGATCTGGTGACTGTGGGGCCATTTTAGTGCAGTGAACTCATTGTCATGTTCAAGAAACCAATGTGAAATGATTGGAGCTTTGTGACATGGTGCATTATCCTGCTGGAAGTAGCCATCAGAGGATGGATACATGTTCTCATTCTGTTTACCCCAAATTCGGACTCTACCATTTGAATGTCTCAACAGAAATCGAGACTCATCAGACCAGGCAACATTTTTCCAGTCTTCAACAGTCCAATTTTGGTGAGCTCGTGCAAATTGTAGCCTCTTTTTCCTATTTGTAGTGGAGATGAGTGGTACCCGGTGGGGTCTTCTGCTGTTGTAGCCCATCCGCCTCATGGTTGTGCGTGTTGTGGCTTCACAAATGCTTTGCTGCAGACCTTGGTTGTAACGAGTGGTTATTTCAGCCAACGTTGCTCTTCTTTTCTTTTTCAAAATTCTTTTTCTTTTTTCAAGAAAATAAAACATCCATATAGTATAAAATGTTCTACAGTGACACTTAGTAAAAGAGTATACATTCACCATATTGGATTACAAAGTGTGATAATATTTGAACATAATACATTAAAGCAAGATTGCATTAGTTTAAGGGATTTGTTATATAAGCGTGAAAGAATAGGATAACAGATACTGCATAGATATCCCTAAAGTATACTGTATCGCAGTCAACGTTGCTCTTCTATCAGCTTGAATCAGTCGGCCCATTCTCCTCTGACCTCTGGCATCCACAAGGCATTTTCGCCCACAGGACTGCCGCATACTGGATGTTTTTCCCTTTTCACACCATTCTTTGTAAACCCTAGAAATGGTTGTGCGTGAAAATCCCAGTAACTGAGCAGATTGTGAAATACTCAGACCGGCCCGTCTGGCACCAACAACCATGCCACGCTCAAAATTGCTTAAATCGCCTTTCTTTCCCATTCTGACATTCAGTTTGGAGTTCAGGAGATTGTCTTGACCAGGACCACCCCCCTAAATGCATCGAAGCAACTGCCATGTGATTGGTTGACTAGAGAATTGCATCAATGAGAAATAGAACAGGTGTTCCTAATAATTCTTTAGGTGAGTGTATATCTATATCAATGGAATAGATATATATATTTATAGCAGCACACAACAATATAATATGTAAACGACTATAACAACACACTAATACGGTACTAACTACACTAGACACAATCCCACTTACAATACTCACCCCCAAAATCGAACTATACCTAACACTTACATACACGTTAACAACCCACCCAACCTGGCTCTAAGCTGTCCCTAAGAGAGTAACAAGGGGTTAATACAGACTCAGCTGCTGCTAAGGTATGCAGGGCAGCCGTGAAAGGGTATCAAGGGGTACCAGGGGTAGAAGATGAGGTGATATATACCAGGGGATTTATAAGGGTTGAATAACAGGGGTGAAACCAGGGGAGCAGGGGATATAGGGGAATGAGGGATACTTCGGGTACGTTGGTGGCATAGGGGGAGTAAGGGTTAATGCGTTGGTGGTATAGGGGGAATTCGTTGGTGGTATAGGGAGGGTTAATGCATGGGAATAAGGGTTTGTTGGTGGTATAGGGGGGAGTAAGGGTTAATGCAGGGGAATAGATAAGTGTTAATTCGTTGGTGGTATAGGGAGGTTTAATGCAGGGGAATAAGGGTTCGTTGGTGGTATAGGGGGAAGGTAAGGGTAAATATCGTTGGTGGTATAGGGGTTGCAGGGGTTAATGATACTCAGCGCTCGTTGTCCAGGGGGTGCTTGTTCGTCTAGGGGATGATCCTCTCTGGCTGCTGGTGGTAAGTCAGTTCTATTGAGCGTAGCGCCGCCAGACTATTTAAGCTCGGCGGCGCTCTCTCCCATATCACCAGTGCCGCGGCACACATGGGCCGGCGCGGTGATATGACGTTACCGCTTTAAACAATATTGACCCAAGAGAGAGTCGCCAGAACCACCCTATAAATGCACATCCGACAATAAATCAGTATCAAAAATATATAAAGTTTATTAGACACACCAACAGACACATTAAAAAATTGTATACAATTAGAGCAAAGTGCGGTATGCAATAAATGTGTAACCAGCACATACAGGTCCACTGAGTAGCCAAGACATAGGCAAAACATTATATACCAGCATATACAGATTTCAATGTAAAGTATAAAGCAAATGTAACATAGGGTGAGACCTCTTAAAAATGTAAACAGACCTAAAATAGGGTCACAATAAAAGAGCCAAACCTACATGAGAAGCTGGTGCAGTGGACCTGAAAAATGAGAAAGCGCCCAACGCGTATCGCCGGAGCAATCCGGCTTCCTCAGGGGTAAAGGGTCAACTGCTGGGGCATCACCTTATATGGGATAATAGATAAAATTCAAATAGCATTCACCTGTGCAGCAGAGGTCAAACATTAAACGCCATATACAGACGTGCAGGACGAAGCATGGCCGGAAACCGGAAGCAGGAAGTCCATGTGATACACAGGTGGAATGCGTCACCGCTTGCCCGCGTCCTCCAGAGCGCGCTTTCAGGCGGGGGGATCCTTTGATCCTCCCGCCTGTGGAGCGAATGCACACCTCCGGCGCTGTAATTACAGCGCCGGAGGTCAGCCACACACAGGGGCATGGGAACTCTTTGTTCCCATGTCCCTGTTAGGCACACCATCTCCGGCGCTGGCAGAGATGGCGACAAAGGGCAGAGGATCTTATTTATCCTCTGTCATTTGAATAGGCCGACGCTGGACATAATTGTACATATAGGGGGCAATACTGTACATATAGGGGGCAGATATACATAATAAGCCCACCTATACCATATATATATATATTATATACATAGTTCAACTGGATCGACACAGCCTGTTATTAACAGGAATGTACCTCCTAAATGTATATCAACCAAAGAGAATCGGTACTATATAGTATCCAATAAAATAGATTTTTATTAAATGACATAAAAAGACATATACAAATACATATATGTAGAGACCATACAGGGTGCCAGGGAGGGCAGTCCACAATAGCGTTACTATTCACCAATGGATAATCACTGTAAAGTCAGCCATCTTAATGTAGGAAAGCTGTGTGCAAACGTCCAGGTCAGCATATAATATCGAGGCTGGCTCTGGCTATAATCACAGCTACCTGGACATTAGATGCATCTGGCATAAATATAAATAGGGTATGAATAGCATTCATATGATGAGGCCGACACCATGTAAACTATAAAGTGCATCATATGATGCTACAATGTGTATAGTCAAGCCGATCAAAGTCTCTTTTTCTTACCCTGTATCCAGTGATGTATTAGTGTGGGCTGGCTCTGTTTGGCGCGCTCCTCGACGCACGTTTCGCTAATGCTTCATCAGGAGGGGCTTCCTTTCTAATGAATCATGAGGTCTTTTTATATGGCTGTTAACCAATGGCCCGGTCCGTTAGTGTCATGTGTCTCCACTGACGTTGATTTCCTTTGTGGCGCGTCATGCGATGGCTAGATTCAGGATTCTAATGGGACTTCCGCCCTTCCGTCTGCGTGATCCAGGCGAGGGCAGAATGCGTCTGACGTCACCAGGATCTCGCCTGACGGGACGGCGAAAGTCCTCCCATCTGCAATCCATGACGCGCACAGAAATCTAAGTCTAACCTTCCTGCATATATGAGAGGATAAGGATTTTACCTAATCTAGATTGGATATATATATTATTCTCCATATTCATCCATCTCCACAGTGTAGTGACATGATGATAATGGAGACAACATACGCACTTCCTAGATATTTCATGTTGGAGACTTTGATCGCCTTGATACTATCCCTAAGTAGCAGCACATTACATTACTATATCTACATTAAATCCACATAGTTATTTCATACTTTATATGTTAGTCTATATGGCAAGAGCTCAGAAATACATATTTATACAGGCGCATCAATACAATAAAGTGTCATGTGCATATATAGCATAAATATTAAATAAAGTGCATATATCAATAAAAATATATATTTTTTACATTATTCAGTGCAATTACATTGTCGCAATATTAAAGTGTCATGTGCATACATAGTGTTGATCCCAATAAATCTATCCTACTATTAATCCCATAAATGTTTTTTACTTGTGTTCATGATTTAATATCTCATTATTATCTATTCCATATTTGTGAAATATCACCAATTGTGTACTATCTTAGTATTAGAGGTAATGCTAAAATATTTAATGATTAAAATAACCTATATTAGCACCATAGATATACTGTCATTAGTGCATATATACCTCTATTGATTATTTGTAATAAAAGGTACTGATTGCTCCCTCTGAATTTAGTAATTAGCATCTTGCACATTATTATATTCTCAGATGTATATATGTGACGTATGTTATTTTCTCGAATATATATACGTAGCGTTTATTTCCCATCTTTTCTCTAACCATTGTCTATATATGATAAGCTGTTCAAGGCAGCTGCCCCTATATACACTCTGGTCATACATGCTTATATGAGACTAGATGCAGACATTAACATTTTTCATAATTATCTGACTTCGTCATCTCTAGTAGTTGTTCCATGTGTTGCATTAATATATCATGAATAATTGAATATACCTATTAAATATCCAATCCTTCTTTTTCTTTTTGAATTTTTTCTCTCTCCTCCTTTTGTTTCCTTCTTTGCAGGTTTTTTAGTGGATTCCCACCATCCCATGACTCCGGTCATCGATCAGTCCAACGCAAACAGGTAAGTTCTACAATAATCACAATAAGACTATGTTAAAATATTATATAACTATCTCTAAACTTGAACTTTAAAACTTATCTAAAACCTCCTACAGTTACAGGAAGGAACTAAATCCAAGGGTCCTCTAGGTGCCATGGTGCCCAATCTGAAGATCCATTTGCTCTCAATTTGAGCCAACCTCTTATTGAGGTCTCCCCCCCCGTATTCCCATATGTACCTGGTCTATACCTGTGAATTTTAACAATTTTTCATCACTTTGATGAAATAGTTTAAAGTGTCTGGGTATTGTTTTCAGATTGTTCAGGTCTTTTTCCTCTTTGCTCTTTTCTATATCCCGTATGTGCTCCCTGATACGTACTCTCAGTTCTCTAGATGTTAGGCCTATATATATTTTATTACAAGGGCATCTGGCATGATATATTACGCCTTTTGAGGAGCACGAGATATATTCCCTAATTTTATACCTTTTGTTATGGTTTAGGCCAGTGAATTCGGTGGTTTTTATCATATTTTTACATGCCTTGCATGTCCCACAGGGAAAGGATCCTTTCAGTTTGTCATTATTATCACTACCAGTTTTACTTATGTAATGGCTGTGCACTAATGACAGTATATCTATGGTGCTAATATAGGTTATTTTAATCATTAAATATTTTAGCATTACCTCTAATACTAAGATAGTACACAATTGGTGATATTTCACAAATATGGAATAGATAATAATGAGATATTAAATCATGAACACAAGTAAAAAACATTTATGGGATTAATAGTAGGATAGATTTATTGGGATCAACACTATGTATGCACATGACACTTTAATATTGCGACAATGTAATTGCACTGAATAATGTAAAAAAAATATATTTTTATTGATATATGCACTTTATTTAATATTTATGCTATATATGCACATGACACTTTATTGTATTGATGCGCCTGTATAAATATGTATTTCTGAGCTCTTGCCATATAGACTAACATATAAAGTATGAAATAACTATGTGGATTTAATGTAGATATAGTAATGTAATGTGCTGCTACTTAGGGATAGTATCAAGGCGATCAAAGTCTCCAACATGAAATATCTAGGAAGTGCGTATGTTGTCTCCATTATCATCATGTCACTACACTGTGGAGATGGATGAATATGGAGAATAATATATATATCCAATCTAGATTAGGTAAAATCCTTATCCTCTCATATATGCAGGAAGGTTAGACTTAGATTTCTGTGCGCGTCATGGATTGCAGATGGGAGGACTTTCGCCGTCCCGTCAGGCGAGATCCTGGTGACGTCAGACGCATTCTGCCCTCGCCTGGATCACGCAGACGGAAGGGCGGAAGTCCCATTAGAATCCTGAATCTAGCCATCGCATGACGCGCCACAAAGGAAATCAACGTCAGTGGAGACACATGACACTAACGGACCGGGCCATTGGTTAACAGCCATATAAAAAGACCTCATGATTCATTAGAAAGGAAGCCCCTCCTGATGAAGCATTAGCGAAACGTGCGTCGAGGAGCGCGCCAAACAGAGCCAGCCCACACTAATACATCACTGGATACAGGGTAAGAAAAAGAGACTTTGATCGGCTTGACTATACACATTGTAGCATCATATGATGCGCTTTATAGTTTACATGGTGTCGGCCTCATCATATGAATGCTATTCATACCCTATTTATATTTATGCCAGATGCATCTAATGTCCAGGTAGCTGTGATTATAGCCAGAGCCAGCCTCGATATTATATGCTGACCTGGACGTTTGCACACAGCTTTCCTACATTAAGATGGCTGACTTTACAGTGATTATCCATTGGTGAATAGTAACGCTATTGTGGACTGCCCTCCCTGGCACCCTGTATGGTCTCTACATATATGTATTTGTATATGTCTTTTTATGTCATTTAATAAAAATCTATTTTATTGGATACTATATAGTACCGATTCTCTTTGGTTGATATATATTATATACATAGAGATGCATGCTGCCGAGGGGGCGTACATGCATCTCTATGTATATACACACCCCACCTGGACAGGCCCATGAAAAAGGGGCAATATATATACAAATATATATATATACAATCACCTAAAGAATTATTAGGAACACCTGTTCTATTTCTCATTGATGCAATTATCTAGTCAACCAATCACATGGCAGTTGCTTCGATGCATTTAGGGGGGTGGTCCTGGTCAAGACAATCTCCTGAACTCCAAACTGAATGTCAGAATGGGAAAGAAAGGTGATTTAAGCCATTTTGAGCGTGGCATGGTTGTTGGTGCCAGACGGGCCGGTCTGAGTATTTCACAATCTGCTCAGTTACTGGGATTTTCACGCACAACCATTTCCAGGGTTTACAAAGAATGGTGTGAAAAGGGAAAAACATCCAGTATGCGGCCGTCCTGCGGGCAAAAATGCCTTGTGGATGCTAGAGGTCAGAGGAGAATGGGCCGACTGATTCAAGCTGATAGAAGAGCAACGTTGACTGAAATAACCACTCGTTACAACCGAGGTCTGCAGCAAAGCATTTGTGAAGCCACAACACGCACAACCTTGAGGCGGATGGGCTACAACAGCAGAAGACCCCACCGGGTACCACTCATCTCCACTACAAATAGGAAAAAGAGGCTACAATCTGCACGAGCTCACCAAAATTGGACTGTTGAAGACTGGAAAAATGTTGCCTGGTCTGATGAGTCTCGATTTCTGATGAGACATTCAAATGGTAGAGTCCGAATTTGGCGTAAACAGAATGAGAACATGTGTCCATCCTCTGATGGCTACTTCCAGCAGGATAATGCACCATGTCACAAAGCTCCAATCATTTCACATTGGTTTCTTGAACATGACAATGAGTTCACTGTACTAAAATGGCCCCACAGTCACCAGATCTCAACCCAATAGAGCATCTTTGAGATGTGGTGGAACAGGAGCTTCGTGCCCTGGATGTGCATCCCTCAAATCTCCATCAACTGCAAGATGCTATCCTATCAATATGGGCCAACATTTCTAAAGAATGCTATCAGCACCTTGTGGAATCAATGCCACGTAGAATTAAGGCAGTTCTGAAGGCAAAAGGGGGTCCAACACCGTATTAGTATGGTGTTCCTAATAATTCTTTAGGTGAGTGTATATGTCAGGGCATATACAGTCAGGTCCATAAATATTGCGACATCAACACAATTCTAGCATTTTTGGCTCTATACACCACCACAATGGATGTGAAATGAAACGAACAAGATGTGCTTTACCTGCAGACTGCCAGCTGTAATTTGAGGGTACTTACATCCAAATCAGGTGAACGGTGCAGGAATTACAGCAGTTTTCATATGTGCCTCCCACTTGTTAAGGAACCAAAAGTAATGGGACAGAATAATAATCATAAATCAAACTTTCACTTTTTAATACTTGTTTGCAAATCCCTTGCAGTCAATTACAGCCTGAAGTCTGGAACGCATAGACATCAGCAGACGCTGGGTTTCATTCCTGGTGACGCTCTGCCAGGCCTCTACTGCAATTGTCTTCAGTTCCTGCTTGTTCTTGGGGCATTTTCCCTTCAGTTTTGTCTTCAGAAAGTGAAATGCATGCTCAATCGGATTCAGGTCCGGGGATTGACTTGGTCATTGCAGAACATTACGCTTCTTTCCCTTAAAAACTCTTTGGTTGCTTTTGCAGTATGCTTTGGGTCATTGTCCATCTGCACTGTGAAGCGCCGTCCAATGAGTTCTGAAGCATTTGGCTGAATATGAGCAGATAATATTGCCCGAAACACTTCAGAGTTCATCCTGCTGCTTTTGTCAGCAGTCACATCATCAATAAATACAAGAGAAGCAGTTCCATTGGCAGCCATACATGCCCACGCCATGACACTACCACCACCATGCTTCACTGATGAGGTGGTATGCTTAGGATCATGAGCAGTTCCTTTCCTTCTCCATACTCTTCTCTTCCCATCACTCTGGTACAAGTTGATCTTGGTCTCATCTGTCCATAGGATGTTGTTCCAGAACTGTGAAGGCCTTTTTAGATGTTGTTGGGCAAACTCTAATCTGGCCTTCCTGTTTTTGAGGCTCACCAATGGTTTACATCTTGTGGTGAACCCTCTGTATTCACTCTGGTGAAGTCTTCTCCTGATTGTTGACTTTGACACACATACACCTACCTCCTGGAGAGTGTTCTTGATCTGGCCAACTGTTGTGAAGGGTGTTTTCTTCACCAGGGAAAGAATTCTTTGGTCATCCACCACAGTTGTTTTCCATGGTCTTCCAGGTCTTTTGGTGTTGCTGAGCTCACAGGTGTGTTCCCCCTTTATAAGAATGTTCAAAACAGTTGTTTTGGCTGCGCCTAATGTTTTTGCTATCTCTCTGATGGGTTTGTTTTGTTTTTTCAGCCTAATGATGGCTTGCTTCACTGATAGTGACAGCTCTTTGGGTCTCATCTTGAGAGTTGACAGCAACAGATTCCAAATGCAAATAGCAGACTGGAAATGACCTCTGGACCTTTCATCTGCTCATTGTAATTGGGATAATGAGGGAATAACACACACCTGGCCATGGAACAGCTGAGAAGCCAATTGTCCCATTACTTTTGGTTCCTTAACCACCTTCGGACCGCCGAACGCAGCGACGCGTCCTGGAGGTGGTTGATTCATTCCTCCTGGACGCGCCGGCGCATCCTCTCGCGAGACGCGAGATTTCCTGTGAACGCGCGCACACAGGCGCGCGCGTTCACAGGATCGGAAGGTAAGCGAGTGGATCTCCAGCCTGCCAGCGGCGATCGTTCGCTGGCAGGCTGGAGATGTGATTTTTTTAACCCCTAACAGGTATATTAGACGCTGTTTTGATAACAGCGTCTAATATACCTGCTACCTGGTCCTCTGGTGGTCCCTTTTGTTTGGATCGACCACCAGAGGACACAGGTAGCTCAGTAAAGTAGCACCAAACACCACTACACTACACTACACCCCCCCTGTCACTTATTAACCCCTTATGAACCCCTGATCGCCCCTGATCACCCCATATAGACTCCCTGATCACCCCCCTGTCATTGATCACCCCCCTGTAAGGCTCTATTCAGATGTCCGTATGATTTTTACGGATCCACTGATAGATGGATCGGATCCGCAAAACGCATACGGACGTCTGAATGGAGCCTTACAGGGGGGTGATCAATGACGGGGGTGATCACCCCATATAGACTCCCTGATCACCCCCCTGTCATTGATCACCCCCCTGTCATTGATCACCCTTCTGTCATTGATCACCCCCCTGTCATTGATCACCCCCCTGTAAGGCTGCATTCAGATGTCCGTATGATTTTTACGGATCCACTGATACATGGATCGGATCCGCAAAACACATACGGACGTCTGAATGGAGCCTTACAGGGGGGTGATCACCCCATATAGACTCCCTGATCACCCCCCTGTCATTGATCACCCCCCTGTAAGGCTCCATTCAGACATTTTTTTGGCCCAAGTTAGCGGAAATAATTATTTTTTTTTCTTACAAAGTCTCATATTCCACTAACTTGTGTCAAAAAATAAAATCTCACATGAACTCACCATACCCCTCACGGAATCCAAATGCGTAAAATTTTTTAGACATTTATATTCCAGACTTCTTCTCACGCTTTAGGGCCCCTAGAATGCCAGGGCAGTATAAATACCCCACATGTGACCCCATTTCGGAAAGAAGACACCCCAAGGTATTCCGTGAGGGGCATATTGAGTCCATGAAAGATTGACATTTTTGTCCCAAGTTAGCGGAAAGGGAGACTTTGTGAGAAAAAAAATAAAAATATCAATTTCCGCTAACTTGTGCCAAAAAAAAAAAAATTCGATGAACTCGCCATGCCCCTCATTGAATACCTTGGGGTGTCTTCTTTCCAAAATGGGGTCACATGTGGGGTAGTTATACTGCCCTGGCATTCTAGGGGCCCTAAAGCGTGAGAAGAAGTCTGGGATCCAAATGTCAAAAAATGCCCTCATAAAATGAATGTGGGCCCCTTTGCGCATCTAGGCTGCAAAAAAGTGTCACACATCTGGTATCTCCGTACTCAGGAGAAGTTGGGCAATGTGTTTTGGGGTGTCATTTTACATATACCCATGCTGGGTGAGATAAATATCTTGGTCAAATGCCAACTTTGTATAAAAAATGGGAAAAGTTGTCTTTTGCCGAGATATTTCTCTCACCCAGCATGAGTATATGTAAAAAGACACCCCAAAACACATTGCCCAACTTCTCCTGAATACGGCGATACCACATGTGTGACAATTTTTTGCAGCCTAGGTGGGCAAAGGAGCCCACATTCCAAAGAGCACCTTTAGGATTTCACAGGTTATTTACCTACTTCCCACACATTAGGGCCCCTGGAAAATGCCAGGGCAGTATAACTACCCCACAAGTGACCCCATTTTGGAAAGAAGACACCCCAAGGTATTCCGTGAGGGGCATGGCGATTTCCTAGAATTTTATATTTTTTGTCACAAGTTAGCGGAAAATGATGATTTTTAAAAAAAAAAATTTTTTCACATTTTTGTACCATAGTTTGTAAACGCTATAACTTTTACCCAAACCATTTTTTTTTTTATCAAAGACATGTAGAACAATAAATTTTGAGAAAAATTTATATATGGATGTCGTTTTTTTTGCAAAATTTTACAACTGAAAGTGAAAAATGTCATTTTTTGTAAAAAAATTGTTAAATTTCGATTAATAACAAAAAAAGTTAAAATGTCAGCAGCAATGAAATACCACCAAATGAAAGCTCTATTAGTGAGAAGAAAAGGAGGTAAAATTCATTTGGGTGGTAAGTTGCATGACCGAGCAATAAACCGTGAAAGTAGTGTAGTGCAGAAGTGTAAAAAGTGGTCTGGTCATTAAGGGGGTTTAAGCTAGGGGGGCTGAGGTGGTTAACAAGTGGGAGGCACATATGCAAACTGCTGTAATTCCTGCACCGTTCACCTGATTTGGATGTAAATCCCCTCAAATTACAGCTGACAGTCTGCAGGTAAAGCACATCTTGTCCGTTTCATTTCACATCCATTGTGGTGATGTCTAGAGCCAAAAATGTTAGAATTGTGTCGATGTCCCAATATTTATGGACCTGACTGTATACATATATATATATATATATATATATATATATATATATATATATAAATCTCACACTTCCCTCAACAGGTCTCAAAGAATTTATCGCATAGAATCATCCAATTTAATATACTGTACCGCCTCTATTACTCTCCTAAGATTCTAATGAATTGTTATAAAACCAAGGTGTTTGGCTGTCAAAAATGTGGAGAGATAGGAGTTGACGATATACATACACTTTGGACATGCGTGAGAATTTGAGAGTTCTGGGCAAAGGTTAACGGAAAAATAGAGGAATATCATCGGTTTAAAGTACCCAGTCAATTTGAAAACTGTATTTTGGGGGTGATGGAAGGAGTGGACTCCCCTCAACACCGAGAGATAGCATCCAAACTCCTATTCCATGCTAGGAGATGTATTGTTTGTCACTAGGGGGGGGCGGGGGGGGGGGGGGAGTGCTGCTCCCACGGTTGATGAATGGGAGAGGTCCACCAGAGTCTGCCTGGCCAGTGAGGAATTCCACCTGGTAAATAAAATAATAAAATCTAGATTTGCCAGAACATGGCAGAAATGGCTAAATTAAATGACAGAGGGGATTGGGTGGAGGGGATGGGGAGATGAGGTGGGAGAGGGGGGATAGGAGAGAGAAAATTATTATTTTCATTTAGATTCCTTTTTTTTTTTTTTTTATATAAGCGGCGGCTTAGTGGGGGATTTTACAGTTGCAAGAAAAAGTATGTGAACCCTTTGCAATGATATGTATTTCTGCACAAATTGGTCATAAAATGTGATCTGATCTTCATCTAAGTCACAACAATAGACAATCACAGTCGGCTTAAACTAATAACACACAAATAATTAAATGTTACCATGTTTTTATTGAACACACCATGTAAACATTCACAGTGCAGGTGGAAAAAGTATGTGAACCCTTGGATTTAATAACTGGTTGAACCTCCTTTGGCAGCAATAACTTCAACCAAACGTTTCCTGTAGTTGCAGATCAGACGTGCACAACAGTCAGGAGTAATTCTTGACTATTCCTCTTTACAGAACTGTTTCAGTTCAGCAATATTCTTGGGATGTCTGGTGTGAATCGCTTTCTCGAGGTCATGCCACAGCATCTCCATCGGGTTGAGGTCAGGATTCTGACTGGGCCACTCCAGAAGGCGGATTTTCTTCTGTTTAAGACATTCTGTTGTTGATTTACTTCTATGCTTTGGGTCGTTGTCCTGTTGCAACATCCATCTTCTGTTGAGCTTCAGCTGGTGGACAGATGGCCTTAAGTTCTCCTGCAAAATGTCTTGATAAACTTGGGAATTAATTTTTCCTTCAATGATAGCAATCCGTCCAGGTCCTGACGCAGCAAAGCAGCCCCAAACCATGATGCCTCCACCACCATACTTCACAGTTGGGATGAGGTTTTGAGGTTGGTGTGCTGTGCCTCTTTTTCTCCACACATAGTGTTGTGTGTTTCTTCCAAACAACTCAACTTTGGTTTCATCTGTCCACAGAATATTTTGCCAGTACTGCTGTGGAACATCCAGGTGCTCTTGTGCAAACAGCAGTGGCTTCCTCTGTGGTATCCTCCCATGAAATCCACTCTTGTTTAGTGTTTTACATATCGTAGATTCGCTAACAGGGATGTTAGCATATGCCAGAAACTTTTGTAAGTCTTTAGCTGACACTCTAGGATTCTTCTTCACCTCATTGAGCAGTCTGCGCTGTGCTCTTGCAGTCATCTTTACAGGACGGCCACTCCTAGGCAGAGTAGCAGCAGTGCTGAACTTTCTCCATTTATAGACAATTTGTCTTACTGTGGACTGATGAACAGCAAGGCTTT
Organism: Bufo bufo; assembly: GCF_905171765.1. Classification (NCBI taxonomy): domain Eukaryota; kingdom Metazoa; phylum Chordata; class Amphibia; order Anura; family Bufonidae; genus Bufo; species Bufo bufo. The sequence continues at coordinate 558,599,476 of NC_053393.1, read as the reverse complement.
TGGAGATACTTTTATAACCCTTTCCAGCTTTATGCAAGTCAACAATTCTTAATCGTAGGTCTTCTGAGAGCTCTTTTATGCGAGGCATCATTCACATCAGGCAATGCTTCTTGTGAAAAGCAAACCCAGAACTGGTGTGTGTTTTTTATAGGGCAGGGCAGCTGTAACCAACACCTCCAATCTCATCTCATTGATTGGACTCCAGTTGGCGGACACCTCACTCCAATTAGCTCTTGGAGATGTCATTAGTCTAGGGGTTCACATACTTTTTCCACCTGTACTGTGAATGTTTACATGGTGTGTGCAATAAAAACATGGTAACATTTAATTCTTTGTGTGTTATTAGTGTAAGCAGACTGTGATTGTCTATTGTTCTGACTTAGATGAAGATCAGATCACATTTTATGACCAATTTGTGCAGAAATCCATATCATTCCAAAGGGTTCACATACTTTTTCTTGCAACTGTATATGTATGTATGTATGTATGTAAATTAATTAAATAGCTGCAAAAAAAATGATCATTATTGACTGTAAAAAAGTAATAAAGATATTTATAAAAATAAAGTCAAGGATTACAAAATTTCAATCATTTTAAAAAGTTTTATTAATTATAATGCTATACCATGTAAATTAAAAGCGCTCTTATAACTGCAGCCAACGCTTACATTGTATGCATGTCTATGAAATCTACCCCCCATTGTGAGTGCCTGAGTGTAATTTAACTCCCACCACACCGGACAGCTGTGTCAAAACACTGAATTTGAATTAAAAACCTGAAATGTCACATTCCTGCTTTAAATGTACATTTTCCCACAGGTCCACAAGCGTACAGTAGATTGAAACTTTTCATTTCCTACAAGACCACACACATGAGTATCAGGCCAGCAGCTGTGACAATCTTAGAGGTGTTAATTTTCTCGGGATCTGTCTATAGCAGAGTTAACACAAAACTAAAGGTATCGTTTCAACAGCTGAGGAAAACCTTATGCAGTATCTATCCATATTTTTATAGCATCTCTTTTCAGGAAACAAAATGATTGTGATTGGTTGTATCACCGCCACCACCTATTGCATATGCTAATGGTAAAAAAAACCCAGGCAGGATCTGTATATATACATGTTGGCAGAGCACCACAGGGCATAATCATTTGACATTGAGGCTCTGCAAGAAATGTACTTTGCGGTTAAACGCTCTAAAATAGTTGGGTTAAAAAGACGACGCCTGCGTAACAAGACTGTTGCAATGGCTTGTCTGAACGCTGTACAAACACCACAGCAGCCTCAGGTATCGCAAGCAGCGCACATTCAGCCAAACAGCACACAAATGAACAGGCGTTCAAATGATCAGCTCCTGTATAACAAAATAAGCGCCGTAAAGACCGGCATTATGCGCTATGAACGTGTAGCCGGAAAACTTTCCGTCGATAAAAAAGCGTACAAAATTACGCGTACAGGATTTACCGCTAAATTCAAACGAACCTGGAAAAGGCCCAGGAAACCCAGTGTAAACATGCCAATAAGAGACGTTCCAAGGGGGTAAATTTTGTACTCGGCGATAAGGTGTGGTTGTCGACTAAGAATCTTGCTTTGAAACAGTGTTCTAGGAAATTCTCTCCGCGTTTCATTGGACCATACAATATTATTGAAGTTGTTAACCCAGTGTCCTTTAGACTTAAGCTACCAGACTCCTTTCGTATTCATGATGTGTTTCATAAGTCGTTGCTTAAGAGATATGTGTCACCAGTGGTTCCGGTTAAAAAACCTCCTCCACCTGTGGAGGTTGAAGGTCAGGAGGAATTCGTCATCTCTAGAATTATTGATGTTAGAAAGGTTAGGAACTCCTTTCAATACCTGGTCCTCTGAAAAGGCTATGGACCCGAGGAGAGGTCTTGGGTCCCAGTTACTAACATCCACGCCCTGAGGCTCATCAAGAAGTTTCATGATGAGCATCCTGGGAGATTTGTACCCAAGGGCTTGGGTCCGGTGGCCCCTCAAAAAGGGGGGTACTGTAAGGCGCACTTGATCTCCCATCAGCCGCAGACCTTCTGCTTAACTTCGGGAACGAGGATTTGTGTTCAGCCTCGTTTCCAGGGTGGCTTTTGCTAGCTGGGAGGCTCCCTGCTCCTAGGTCTGCCTTGAGCGCCGAGCTGATCACTCGGTGCTCGACTTGTTTGTCTGTCGATCATGTGACGCTGGCCACGTCACATGACCCTCACTCCCCACTATAAATACAGGCAACCTGCTGGCTACAGGTTGCCTGTGATTTTGGTCCCTTAGGCTGTGTATTATTATTGTTATTTAGCCTACCTTTGGATTTGACCCTTGATCTGCTTCCTGACACCTCTTCTGCCTGCTCCCTGAACCTTGACGCTACCTCTCGGATTTTGACCTCGGCTTGCTTTTGGATTTTGTCTTTGCCTCATCTCTTGTACTGATGTGTCCTCCTGGACTGACCCCGGCTAGTTGACCAGCCTCGCCCTTCCGTTTTTGGTGGTACCTTGCTTGTTCCACCTCTCTGTCCGCTTTAGTGCTACCTCTCATTGGCTGTCCGCTTCCCTGCTGTCTCTATCTCTCTGCTTGCACTTACTCAGGTCAGGGACTGTCGCCCAGTTGCGCCCCATCACCTAGGGGTGGTGCAAGTAGGCAGGGACAGGGGACCGGGTGGCAGCTCAGGGGGTGCACCTCCGCTCTATCTTTATACCCGCAATTCTACCTCGTGACAGCTTACAGATCTTTTTGCGCTTTTAAAAGGCCGTCCCCCGCCAACCATGTCTAGTCAGTACCTGCCTAACATCTCTTTTTCAATAGCGTCAAGGTGAGTAATCAGTCTACCGTATTTGCCGCACGTATCATGTATTTTCAGCGCAGTTATTTTGTTGGGTCTGTTAAACGCTAAAGAGAAAGAGTCTTTAACGCAACATTCTAAATACCTGGCTATGCGTAACATTTTGTCGTTGCATATTGAGAGAGAACTTAACGCGTCGTACGTATTCTCGTCCCAAAAATGCAAGAACAAGCATGAGGTGCGTGTGCCTGTTGGCGTCGTGCGTCTGCCCTAGGTCCTTCTGTTGTACATCATAGGGCGAATCTGGCATCTCAAATGTGATGCGCCTTTTAAAAGACGTTGCACCTTGTGTGTCGAACGCCGGCGATATGTCGCAAAAATCTGTAACATAATTTATTACGTGTGTTGGCTCACCACTCTGCGGAACCGGTTGTGGGGTTGTTAGAATTTCGGAAATTGGCGTTAACAGTTCCGGCTGCTTTGCGCTTGTTCGTCGTTTCTCTTTAACAGAACAACATTTTGCGCTTTCTTTTCCTTTGGCTAAAATTTAAAAGAGATAACATTAAAGGGGTTATCCGACTTAAATAAATCTATTCTAATTGGATTTATTGTAGACCAGTGAAAGATTCTTAAAATCACTTTCATCACCTATCTATCACTGTTTGGCCAGTTCAGTTCAGGGTCATGTTACACCTGACGTCAGTAAGCCTGCTCTGCTGATGACGTCTCGTTTACAAGCTTCTCCCTGCTTGAGGGAGTGTCCAGGCTCTGTAAACGAGACGTCAGAGCCTCTGGTGCCCTCCCCCCTCCAGCTCTTGTCACTGCCTCGGCTCTGCTATGCGATCGCTCATGTGTAGTACAAACCAGAGCCGAGGTGATCTCCAGCAGCACAGGGTATGTTTGTCCCTCCTGCATTCACTGGGGCTAGAGGTGGCAGTTTGTAAACGTTCCCCTCTGCATCTGGGGATCGTTATTACAGCCCTGCCCCCCCCCCCCACTAGTACACATTCAACACCCCCTGGGAAATATAAATAAATTATTGGCCATCATTATTATCATCATCATTATTCAGCTATATAAAATCCTCATCTGCCACCAATATATATATATTTATCTAAGCAATATCCATATTGAATATATATTTGAATAATACAGATAATGCTAATGATATTTTCACACTAGCGGCAGGACGTATCCGACAGGCTGTTCTCCCTGTCGGATCCGCCCTGCCGCTATTTGGCCGTGCCGCTGGATGGATCCGTTATTGCAATGCATTTCTAGACTGATCCGCACCTGGATCCGTGTACAAATGCTGTCACTTGTCACACTGATCGGCGGATCCAGCAGGCACGCAGCTCTGACGACGGAGCTGCCGTGCGGATCCGGCGTTGCAAAACAACTGAAGGACGGATCCGTCCTTCCGGTCTGCGCATGCGCAGAACATGAAAAATGTGAAAAAGACTGACAGAGGGATCCGTCCATCCACATGACAAGCGGATAGACGGATCCGTCCTTCCGGTCTACGCATGCACAGAACATGAAAACTGTGAAAAAGACTGCAAGAGGGATCCGTCCATCCGCATGACAAGCGGATAGACGGATCCGTTATTGCAATGCATTTCTAGACGGATCCGCACCTGGATCCGTCTACAAATGCTGTCAGTTCAGTTGTCACACTGATTGGCGGATCCGGCGGGCAGCTCAGACGATGGAACTGCCTGCCGGATCACACTAACGCTAGTGTGAAAGTACCATAAAAAGTCGAAAATCCAGGACTTTTAGTCAAGTGGCCGCTCCCTGTGCACTGCCGTGCTGCGCCATAGCTCCACCCCCGTCCCCTTTATAGTCAATGGGGACAGAGCGGCAGTCCAGCGGCACGGCAAAATAGCGGCTGGCCGGATCCGACAGGGTGAACAGCCTGTTGGATCGATCCTGCCTCTAGTGTGAAAGTAGCCTTAGGCTCCATTCACACATCCGCAAATGGGTCCGCATTTGTTCTGCAATTTTGCGGAACGGGTGCGGACCCATTCATTTTCTATGGTGACGGAATTTGGAATTAGTGCAAATACGTCCTCCTTGATATACTGTAATAACAGAAAGAAAATTTTTAGACTAGAAACAAAACCAAACATGAAAGAAATGTATGTAAAATAACATAACTTACACTGTGCAGCTGCAAGGTAACAGGAAGATCTTCTGCCCTGTGTGTGGATTTATTTATTTTAATGCAAAGTGCAGAGCAGGGGGCGGGGAAGGTCAGATTGATCACGCCCAGAAATATTCATGAGGCAGAGCTCAGGCTTTGTTGGTACACGCCCCCTCAGCATGTACTTCAGCATGTAAACAAAGCAATGACAGGACCATGAAAAGGTGCAAATATGGGTTTTAACTTGATGAAATCAAGCTTAACCAAATTATATGTATATCCTGATGGATTTTAAGTGTTTTTTTTTTTTTTTTATTAACTCGGATAACCCCTTTAAGCTCTAACTATTAAGAATTTCAAACATAGTAATTAAGTTATATTAGTGCGCCACGATATTTATTTATGATCTTTATGATCTTATTGAAATCTTTGAGATAAGACTCACGGATGCAAAGGGGCTGTAATTTCCCGAACCTACGGGCCAAGGTAATGGCATCTGGGAAAACAGTTTTAAGGGACAAGAATCTCAAACTCAACTCCTCAAGAGTATTGCAGAGACCCCTGAAGTTAGGTCCCAAAGAGGAATGGACTGTTTTAGGGCCGGTCTGATCCAGGATGTAGCCTTAATGAACATTTTGATCCATCTATAGTCTGCAAGGGGAAGGTCCAGAAAACAGCCCAGGGCTGAGATCTGTACGTTTAGGCTCCTGGGTCTAATGCCATTATCATATCCTGTCATACTTCGGTGTGTGTGTGGGGGAAGGGGGGGACACCACACCAAGCATAGGAGGGACAGGGGTGAGGGAATAAGGCCTGGAAACTAGGGAAAGAGCAGGACACCTCCGAGAGCAACCCTAATCAAAGTCCTGACTATCCGACAGGCTGTTCACCCGCCGGAACAGCCTGCCGCTAATGTGAAAGTAGCCTGAAAAGGGACCGAACATTCAGATTCGTACCAGGAGCAAAATCTCTTTCAAACTTCCCTGTAAACTGGTGAGGAAACTTCCTTGGGACTCTGCTGTAAGGTAGATATTACTCTGACAATCCCTGAATTTTCAGGATTTCCCTCTCAGGATTCAAGCTTTCAGGATTTCTGCATCTGGACCTTTCGATACAGAAGAGGGCCCTGGAGAAGAACAATATTTTATCTTAGATACAGAGGTTCTGGGTCTTCCAGAAATAAATACTTCAGGATCGGGAACCAGCTGTGCTTTGGACAGAATTAAGTAATTTGAATGACACTGGTTGCTTTTAACCATTGTGAGGATTCGCTCTGGTAGGCAGGGTAAGCGGACGCAGAACAGAGGCAAAAGAAACAGTTTGTAAAACAAAACTTCAGTGTTTATTCACACAGGAGGAAAAAAACAAAGCAACATTTTTCCGTCATAGTGTTCGTTCACACTAAGGAAAGTTCAAAGCACAAAACAGTCACCTTGATAGCAGGTTTTTTCAGCGGTCCACAACAGGCTTTAGGGGCCTGTTTCCCCGCATGCGGCTCTCAGCCCTCTAGCACGGCACCAAGCCTCAGATCCCAATACAGAGACTCCGATTCTGAGCCCAGCTGCCTATTTAAATGACAGTCAGGTGCTGCCAAAACCCGGATCGGCACTTAAATTCGGGTCTGGTATTTGATCTCACCTGGCTGGAAATCAGCCCAGCCGCCCATGTTGGGAGGAAAATAGCTGCCTTCCTAAACAAAACCCCTTGCTATGTCACACCATATATTCTTGAGGATGGCTGGGATAGAAGGAAAAGGAGGAAATGAGCATGCTAGGCCCATATTCTATTCCTGAGCACCTCACCCCTTTTTGCTGGTATCCATAGGGACTTACAGTCCAAAGAATCCTTCATTACAGGTTTTCTGGGAAAGTCCACGAAAGTAAAGCCCGTCTTCTCACTCTGGATAAAAGGATTTTTCCCACGGCACAAAGAAGCCAACCACGGTCCAGATGTTAATGGTAAGAAAGGATCTTTATTGTAGGTTTACTTTATTGCGTGAACCTGCAATAAAGATCCTTTCTTACCATTAACATTTGGACTGTGGTTGGCTCCTTTGCACCTTGGGAAAAATCTTTTTACTCTTTGAAAATTCGCAACTTCTTGGGGACTCCAGGTATCTCTGATAAGAAGATTTCCCTCCGTGGCTGCAGGTCCACCACCAACTGGGATTCCAGTATACATCTTGAGCTTCTACTAGAGTTGTGCCTACAGGTAGCACAACCACTAAAGGTGAGCCTTGTACTGGAACCATTTCTCTACGGTATTACCCTATGGTGCTGGATAAACAGCACAAATAAAAGCCTGAGGATTTGCTCTCCCTCTGGGAAGAAGAATTGTTTGGTTTAGGCAGTAAGAATCAATTTCTGGAGAGAACAGACGTGAAACTGGCTCCAAAGAACTGTGGAGATGCAGAAGGTCATTAACCCCAAGATGTTCATAGCTTCCTATAATAAGCAGTGGCTCTTTCTCCAGAAGACTGATATTTTCCCCTGTATCATCTCATATTTGAGAATTGGCAGAAATGAGTGTTTGTCAAGAAAAATCTTCCTGGCGTCTGGAGAGAAATCTGATTTCTTGATGTTCACGATCCAACAATTCTCCAAAAATCCACAATTTATAGGCACTTTGGAGAATTGGAGTGGATTCTGCCATCAAGAGAGAATTGTCCAAACTATGGAACTGATGATGATATCTCTTTCTCCGAGGAAGGCCAGGATCTCTACTACCAGGTTTTTGAAAAGTCACTGGGCAGAGGGTGCCCAAAGGGAGGGCTCTGAGTGCCACCACTGTCACCCGTGCCATAGGTTCGCCACCACTGATCTAGGCTGTTCTGACTTTTAGGAAATGTTGGGCGCAGTGGTTATGTTAGTGTAGGTAGTGTTAACAAGCTCCGGACAGCCCAGACAGACTACCAGTAGAGAGGATCATGTGATCCACCGACAAGAATGAGCAGCTCCCATAGTTTTGTTGTCCACCACCTAGACACAGGTGGCCCCTTAATTACACCCCTGTCTCTGCCCAGACCTTTTCCAGACATTCAACAGAAGGAAATCTGACATCATGGCGCCCATTAAGTGTCCTGTCATTGACAGTCAGCTACCGTAATCTTCGTTTGCAGGGATGTCCTGATTGGGAAACCTGGATTACTACAGACTGGAACCGTATTGTCTTTAGTGACAATTCTAGGCCCTCTTTGGGTTCCAGTATGGAGGTCTCCTGGTGAGCGCTTCAATCCTTTGCTATGGAGAGACATACTGCCCTAACTGCAGATGTGATGATCGTTGGAGACATGTAGTGGTACAGGGGGCATTAACAGCTCAGCGATATGTGCAGGACATCCTGTCGCCACATGTATTCTTCTCATAGCAATTTTCAGCTGGATATGCTCGCCCCCGCACAGCGAGGCTTCCCCAGGAATGTGTCCTTCTATTTTTTTGCCTATAAAGCATTTATGGGAACATCTGAAATGCGAGCTTCAGCAACCTATGAGGTGCAGTATCTACAGGAGCATCTGTAACATCTGTGGGCAAATGTACCCTAGGATACCGAACATCTTCAGGTGAAAGTGGAAAAAATAGAATATCGTGCAAAGTTAATTTATTTCAGTAATGTAACTTAAAAGGGGTTGTCCGGGTTTAGAGCTGAACCCGGACATACACATAATGTCAGCTCGGCAGCCCCCCTGACTTGAGCATCGGAGCAGTTTATGCTCCGACGCTCTCCTTTGCCCTGCGCTAAATTGCGCAGAGCAAAGGCTCTTTTGTTTACAATCACACACTGCCGGGCGGAAGCTTCCGCCCGGCAGGGTGTTTGGTGACGTCACCAGCTCTGATGGGCGGGCTGTAGCGCTGCCCTAGCCGTTTTACTGGCTAGGGCAGCGCTAATTCCCGCCCATCAGTGCCGTTGATGTCACCGGGCTTCCTGGCAGCCCCATGGAGAGCCTGGTACATCACCGGATCTCCAAAAAATGCCTTTGCCCTGCGCGATTTAGCGCAGGGCAAAGGAGAGCATCGGAGCATGAACTGCTCTGATGCTCAAGTCAGGGGGGCTGCCAGGGTGAAAATGGAGGTATGGCCGGGTCCAACCCCTTTAAAAGGTGAAACGAATATAGGAGATAGACTCATTACAGGCAAAGCGAGATATTTCAAGCCTCTATTTGTTATAATTTGGATGATTATGGCTTACAGCTTTATGAAACACCAAAGTCACAATCTCAGGTCCCCTTTGCTCAGGGGGTATGGATTAATTAGCTGACTAGAGGGTGACACTTTGAGCCGAGAATATTCAACCTTTTCACAATATTCAAATTTTAAGCTGCATTACTGAAATAAATGACCTTTTGCACAATATTCAAATTTTTCGAGTTTCACCTGTATGTCTCCTTGCCCAACCGTATCTCATCCATATTGTATCCAGGCTAGAGGCCCTATCTCATCTTGTATCCAGGCTAGAGGCCGTATCTCATCTTGTATCCAGGCTAGAGGCCGTATCTCATCTTGTATCCAGGTTAGAGGCCGTATCTCATCTTGTATCCAGACTAGAGGCCATATCTCATCTTGTATACAGACTAGAGGCCGTATCTCATCTTGTATCCAGAATAGAGGCCGTATCTCATCTTGTATCCAGACTAGAGGCCATATCTCATCTTGTATACAGACTAGAGGCCGTATCTCATCTTGTATCCAGAATAGAGGCCGTATCTCATCTTGTATCCAGGTTAGAGGCCGTATCTCATCTTGTATCCAGACTAGAGGCCATATCTCATCTTGTATACAGACTAGAGGCCGTATCTCATCTTGTATCCAGAATAGAGGCCGTATCTCATCTTGTATCCAGACTAGAGGCCATATCTCATCTTGTATACAGACTAGAGGCCGTATCTCATCTTGTATCCAGAATAGAGGCCGTATCTCATCTTGTATCCAGAATAGAGGCCGTATCTCATCTTGTATCCAGGTTAGAGGCCGTATCTCATCTTGTATCCAGACTAGAGGCCATATCTCATCTTGTATACAGGCTAGAGGCCATATCTCATCTTGTGTCCAGGCTAGAGGCCGTATCTCATCTTGTGTCCAGGCTAAAGGCCGTATCTCATCTTGTGTCCAGGCTAAAGGCCGTATCTCATCTTGTGTCCAGGCTAGAGGCCGTATCTCATCTTGTATCCAGGCTAGAGGCCGTATCTCATCTTGTATCCAGGCTAGAGGCAGTATCTCATCTTGTATCCAGGCTAGAGGCAGCCCAACAGGGTCCTAAAACCTCCTTGTAATTGGACAATTTTCACCAATAAATGTCTCCATTTCTGTAATATTGTGATCCCTTAAATTTATCATCATTACAGTCACAACGGGAAAGTTTCATCCCAACATCTCCTCCTTGGTGCAGGATTTTTTGTCAATGAGTGTATATACAGATGGGCTCTTACCATTCATGTTCTCATAAAGCTCCTCCCCTTTTCCTCCAGGGACTCGATCCTCCAGGAGACCCATACAGCTGATTTGAGAAGGTCTAGAAAGGGTCTGGGATGGGCTAGGGGACCCCTACCATGGAAGGAGAGGGAAGAAACCCCCATACAACCCTAGCAAAGATCCTGCAGTTTGATAGAACAGGAAAATTCCACTCAGGAATCCTCTCTGCACCTGTCCTCTGTAGAGACAGGAAGAACACTGGAGGCTGGAGCGGCATATTGACTTCTCTGTGTTCTAGTCCCTACAGAAGACCAGAAGGACGACCTACATATGGTGCCGTCATGGAGAACGTCCTGGAAAAAGTTATCTGGAACAGTGCATATAACACTTGAAGTACAGAAATACAAAAACCGCTGCTCTCCAGTATAGTATTCATCCTTTTTGGCTTCTTTACTTCCTCCTCTGCAGCTCTGGTCTCTTCATTCTTTGTGGGTGGGCAGCAGCTCATCCCATGTGACCATCAAGCACCTGCATCTCCCAGGAGTGCGCTGCAGCCAGCTCTTCCTAAGCCCCTCTCCCCGTGTAGAGATACAGCTATATACCTCCATGAATATACAAGTAGGGATGAATGAAAGGAGTCTGCACTGCTTCTCCACGAGATGACTGCATCGGCACTGACAGGAGGAGGGGAGCAGAGAAGATTTCTGACGTGGAGATATGTAATATGTTTATTATTTATACATTTTATATGTGAAATTGGGAAAAGGGGGTGATTCATACTTAATATTTTGGTGGGGGGGGGTTTATTTTATAATTTTTTTACACTTTTTATTTAATAACTATTTCCCCCCTTAGGGGCTAGAACCTCGGATTTTTCATCCCTTGTCCTATTCACCCTGTGACAGCTTTATCAGGGTGAATATGACTTCACACTGTCCCTGCTGCTCTGTGCACACAGCATCAGGGATGTTACCATGGCAGCCAGGGCTTCAGTAGCGTCCTGGCTGCCATGGTAACCGATCGGAGCCCCAGGCTTACACTGCTGGGGCTCCGATCAGAAGCTGCCACTGCCACCAATGAGGGGGAGGGGAGAGGACCCTGTGGCCACTGCCACTAATGATTTTAATACTGGGGGGGGGGGGGGTTGAGAGGGGCCGGAGCACTGTGCCACCAATGATTTTAATACTGGGTGGGGGGTTGAGGGGGGGCACACTGCGCCACCAATAATAATTACCCCTTAATACAGGAGGCGGGTACTGGCAGATCAGCTGCAGTAAACCCCTCAGGTGCCACACTGATCGCAGCTCCCTGTCAGGTGCAGGGTGCCGGCAATGCGATTCTGCTGCCGGCACCTGCCTCCTGTATTATGTGTTAAAGTCTACTTTTCCTGGGTCCAGACTTTAAGTATTAGGCTACACAGAGCGGCGCCCAGAGATGTCCCAGCACTTAATGTTATTCCTGGGCGCCGCTCCGTTCGCCCGCAGTGCTCCATTACTGTTTTCTGCTCCATATGCTAATTACTATCGGAGCGATGGGGAGGAGACATCAGCTTCACTAGTGGGCGTTCCTTCTCCCTGGCTGTAGCACTGTCGAATCGCAGCGCAGGGAGAAGGAACGCCCACTAGTGAAGCTGATGTCTCCTCCCCATCGCTCCGATAGTAATCAGCATGTGGAGCAGGAGAGGAGACAGTAATGGGGCACTAAGGGTGAACAGAGCGGCGCCCAGGAATGGTGAGCGCTGAGACATCGCTGGGCGCCGCTCTGTGTAGGAAAAGTCGTATCATTGGAGGCGCAGTGTGCCCGCCCCTCTCATTGGTGGCAGCGGCAGCACATGGGGGAGGGAGAGACTTCTTCCTTCTCCCCTGTGCTGCTGAGAGAACATGAGCGCACCGACCACAGCGCGCTCATGTTCAGAGATACTAGGCTGTGCAGAAGTGCAGCCCAGTGTCGAAAAAATGGAAATCCCGGTGTAACGGATCTCCTAGCACCCCGATCGGGTACCTCCGTTGATAGTTGCTCCTAGTAATTCCCAAGGACTCCAAGCACTCCACTTGACACCGTAAGCACTGCAGACCCCACGAACTGCCGAAGCTTGGTTGAGGTCTCACAGTCTCCTACCCACCCTGGACCTACGACAAGGCTCCAGTGGGTGAACCTCTCCTAAATCCAGAGAGCAGGAACAGCTCTTACAAGAGCTAGTAGTTATAGCCAGTGGAGTATAGCAAATCTTCAGCGTATAGCAATCCCCCAGTGTCGATCAGTTACCCAAACACCAGCCTCAACATGATGAAGGATAAAACAGGAACTCTTTATTTTAATACACAAGCATTGATTTATACACATTTTCCAACAAGGTTACCACCCACAGGGTTTTGTAAAAACAGCCAATAACCACGTACAATACACTCAGACACTCCCACACAAAATCCTCCCCTCTGCCTGCGATACCATTACCTCACACTGGGTTGATGTAATCATCTCAGGCAGGAGAATACACAATATCCTGTGTCCTGGAGACAACTGAGAAGTAATTAAATTATCTCTCAGGACAAAGGACATCGCCAATACACACAGAGAGACAATGGAACAGACCTCCCTACTCAACGTATACAATATCCCACCCTTATCAATACACATAGACATTTAACATCCCAAAATGGCACGAATTAGACCACGGGTTCAAGTTAGTACAAGTCCTTTGTGAACAAAGGAAGCCTGGCTGATGAGAGGGCCCATAATCCTGGGGCAAGAGGCTGGTAGCCAGGCCCCTCTAAAACCCAGTGGCGAGGTTGGTTTCGCCACACATCTCCCCCTCCCAGGGAAGACTAACCAGATACCTGACCTCACGCCGGTCGGTACCTGAGTTAGTCTGGCAGTCCACCCACAACCCAATACTGGACCTGTTGAATTTTGGGGCCTGGCTCTGTTCTGTATGTCCCCAGCTGTTGAGGGGGCATCGCTACTCCTTGCTTCCTTGTTGTTCTTTAGTTTGGAGCTGTAGGTACTTGGTGGGCAGAGGCCGACTGCGCTCTGCCCAGATGCCAGCTCTTCTGCTGGAGTAGCCTGTGGGAAGTCCGGCTCTGGAGAAGAGGATAGGGGAGGGCAGAGGCCGACTGCACTCTGCCCAGATGCCAGCTCTTCCACTGGGATGGGGTCAGGGAATCCTACCCCCATGACCCTGTTGCGGATCATCTGTGGAGAGGAGGGATCGCTTACCTCCTCCTCCTGGCATTCCTGTGGGGTTGGTGGGGAATCTGTACCGGCCGTCCAACATCCCGGTAGGCCTGGTGCAGAGACCTTGGTCCCATCTGCACCATTGGAGTTAGGGGTGCTGTCCCCCTGTGGTTGGGGAGAGAGACCGGTTGTCTCCTCTCCCTTCAAAAGTACACTGCCACTGGGGAATGGAGCCGATGCTCTCCTCTCCCTGCAAAACATACTGCCGCTGGGGAGCAGGACCAACTGTCCCTACTCCCTGAAACTCCGGCTGCCGTTGGGGATCTGGGCCGACTGCCCAGCATCCCTGTAGGGCCGGTGGAGAGATCTCGGTCCCATCTCCCCCTGCCATATGGGTTTCCCCCCTGGACCAATCTATGAGGTCCTCTACCTCTGTAGCTGGTACTAAAGCAGGGGATACTTCAGTCGGGTCTTCCCAGTACACCTCCACAATATCCTCCCAGCTGAAGGGCTCTGGACCTGGGTCTGACACTCTACTCTCTCGCTGAGCCCTCTTAATGAAGTGGAAGAGATCTCGGTAGTCCTGCTCCAGTTCCCACTCCAGGGTTGCTAGGTGAGCCAGGTCTTTCTCTACCTCGTGGGAGTCATCCCAATCCCGCCTAGCCTCCCTCTCGTAGAAAATGTTCTGAAGTCTGGACTGTGCAGGCCTCCCGAAGTCAGGCTCTGCAAAGGACTCCCATAACAAGCCAGGACCACCAAACTCCTCTCCCTCTGGCTTGTCATGCTCAGCTGTCCAGGGTATATACTGTGCCATATACCACCAGAGCGCCTGGTAGGCCTCCTCCAAACATAGCTCCTGCCATACCCGGTACTCTAGTTCCTTCACCCATTCCTCCCGGGGCTGCTCTCCCAGGAAGGGCATCCGCAGGGCCACTTGCTTCTGCAATTGCTGCTCTCCACTGGGGAGACTTTCACCTTGCTGGTATTGTACATTACCCAGGGCCTGGTACCAGATGTCTTTCCTTAATGCATTCCGGCCATCCAGGTCTTCCTCATCGTATGCCACTGCTGGTTCCATCCTGCTGCTGTAGCCAGGGGCGCGGTTGGTTTCGCCACACCCGGTATCGTATCGATACCGGGACAAAAGTATTGATTGGGTATCGAAATTTCGATACCCGCAACAACCCTAGCCATGTATCTAATCCTATCCCGTGTGATACTGTCTGCTGAACTGTGTATCTAATCCTATCCAGTGTGAAACTGTTTGCTGAGCAGAGTATCTAATCCTAGTGTGTGATAAAATCTGCTGAGTTGTGTATTTATTCCTATCCCGTGTGATACTGTCTGCAGAGCTGTGTATTTATTCCTATCCCGTGTGATACTGTCTGCAGAGCTGTGTATCTAATCCTCTGTTGTGCGATACTGTCTGCTTAGCTGTGTATCTAATCCTATCCTGTGTGATACTGTCTGCTGAGCTGTGTATCTAATCCTATCCTGTGTGATACTCCCTGCTGAGCTGTGCATCTAATCCTATCCCGTGTGATACTCTCTGCTGAGCTGTGTATCTAATCCTATCCTGTGTGATACTGGCTGCTGCTGAGCTGTGTATCTAATCCTATCCTGTGTGATACTCCCTGCTGAGCTGTGCATCTAATCCTATCCCGTGTGATACTCTCTGCTGAGCTGTGTATCTAATCCTATCCTGTGTGATACTGGCTGCTGCTGAGCTGTGTATCTAATCCTATCCTGTGTGATACTGTCTGCTGAGCTTTGTATCTAATCCTATCCTGTGTGATACTGTCTGCTGAGCTTTGTATCTAATCCTATACTGTGTGATACTGTCTGCTGAGCTGTGTATCTAATCCTATCCTGTGTGATACTGTCTGCTGAGCTGTGTATCTAATCCTATCCTGTGTGATACTGTCTGCTGAGCTGTGTATCTAATCCTATCCTGTGTGATACTGTCTGCTGAGCTGTGTATCTAATCCTATCTCTGTGATACTGTCTGCTGAGCTGTGTATCTAATCCTATCCCGTGTGATACTGTCTGCAGAGCTGTGTATCTAATCCTATCCTGTGTGATACTGTCTGCAGAGCTGTTTATCTAATCCTATCCTGTGTGATACTGTCTGCTGAGCTGTGTATCTAATCCTATCCTGTGTGATACTGTCTGCTGAGCTGTGTATCTAATCCTATCCTGCGTGATACTGTCTGCAGAGCTGTGTATCTAATCCTATCCTGTGTGATACTGTCTGCTGAGCGGTGTATCTAATCCTATCCTGTGTGATACTCCCTGCTGAGCTGTGTATCTAATCCTCTGTTCTGTGATACAGGAGGAGCTGATCACATGGTACAGTCCCCCCCCCGTCCCCTCATTGGTATAGTCCTCACCCGCCGGTCCCTTCTTTCACCCTAGTGTTAGGTTTGCCCGTTTCTGGCGGGGGAACATCCTGCCGGATCCGGACTAACGCTCGCACACGTCTGCTTCCGGAAGTCTGGCCCGGCCCCATTCATTATAACGGGGACGGCGGGAGATGCGGCCGCAGCACGGGAAACATGCCGAGAGGCGGCCGGACAGAAACCGCTTGCTCGTCAGTGGAGAAGACACCTTTACATGCAGCGATCTCCTCCACAGTATGGGCAGCAGGGATCGGTAATGTTGCTCTTCGTCTCCATACAGAACCATTTCTTGCTCTTTGTACAGCAGGATCTGCTGCCGCTAAGAAGGATTGCGGCGTCATGAGAAACAATCCGCGCATTGTGCTCCGTTATCCGGTAGTCGAGGGCACATTTACAATGGCCGGTTATTGCTGACGAGTGCTCATTAGCCATAATTTGCCCGAACCAAGGGGCCTAAGGCTGATGTTGTCCATCTGTCGGTCGCCCCATCGCCAATAAAGCCCAAACCAGACAGCACCAGTAACAGGTAAACCAGGAGCCATCAGCACCGAACCAGTAACAGGGGACACGGTGCAGGGAAATCAGAATAATGAGGGGGTGCAGGTCACCGTGGAGCCCCCCACTATTCTCTGTGAAGGAAAAGCTGACCCCAGGGGAACCGCAGCAGTGTAGCATGGTCTATGACCTTAGGAAGGTGAACAAGATGATCTTTGATGTACAGAACCCCCACACCTTACTTCACCAAGTGCCACCAACTTCTTCTTGTTCTCCAGTGGTTGACGTGGCCAGAGGTTTTTTCTTCCTGCCCCTGGAGGAGACCGGTCACTAATTGCTGGAGCAGCCGACCTCAGGGTGCAGCAATGTCACCATTCGCTTTCTCAGAAGAAATGTCCCAGGTTCTGGGGGTGTGAAGACCACATTACCCTACTACACAACTTCTGCAGTATCTCCCCGAGACCCCAGACAGAAGGGATGCTATATGCAGAGTACCAGTACCCACTACAGTATATCACTAAGGGCCGTGTGGGCTCCTGCTGGGAATGGACCCCCAGTGCCTCTAGCTGCTGGTTCTGTACATGTCACGGCTGAGGATGGGGAAAACCCTCAGCCGTGCGGTATCAGGAGATGGAAGGTCGCTACTTGACCAGTACCACAGAATTAGGGAGCAGGTCACCTCCTAGAGCTTCCCTAATCTGACCCTGACTCCTAGCTGCATGAGCCGCCCTTGAAGGTAGGAGGGCTCATGCTCAGGAACCTACTCGGATCCCTACTGACCCTCCATCGATCCCTATACTAGGAGCTGGGTAGACAGCCCGTTCCTCCTGGACACGGAGTAACAGGAGTCTAAAATGGCCAAGCTATAAAGAAAAGGGAACATAAACAGACATATGGCAATGGCAGGTAAGTGAGACTAGTACCACACTTACCTGCCACAGACACACAACCTGGAACCCACGTGCAAGTGCTGCTGTCCACAAACAACACAAAGGACACCGCACACACAGACATCACACGGGAACCCAGGAAACCATATTCTGCAATAAATAAAGACCAAACAAACATCTTCTAAACACCATAGATAAACCTATGACCACAAGGGTGGCCCCCACTGGCTGATGGAATACACAGGAGGCTGCTCCAGCTAACCTTGGCTGAAGTACCCCTCAGACAAGTGATATTCACTGAGGCTTTATAGGCCCAAGTAGCCACACCCACACAGACACACCCAGTGTACACACACACACAGAAGGGATTTAACCCTTCCAACACCAGGCAAGGGAAGACGGACTCTTAAAGGGGAATACACACATAAACAAACACACTTCACCTATTGCCGCGGGCAACGGCATGCGTGGCAATCATGTCCTGGGGATCAGCCATAGGGCTGAGACACTGCCACATGCACACAACACCACACGTTGCCACGGGCAACCAAGTGAAGGAAAGTGTCACAAAACATACCACTGGCCGTGACAGTACAATGCTCTGACCTCACGGGGCCAACGGACAGGACAGACTTTCAGCTCCAGTCTCAGCTTTACCCGACTACAATACATGGACAAGAGGTAATAACCGAGCTCCATGGAAAAACCTCAGACCGTTAGGTTACTACTCCTAACATCCAGACACAATAATTAGGGCTTCTCCTTCACATGTGAGAGATGTAACCGCAGCAGCCACATGTAACTGCAGCAGCCATACAAGGCGACTGACATAGTCCTGGACCAGCCGCTGACAATCCAAATTTCATAAGTAGTCGAGGAAATGAGAACCAAACATATCTCCAGGTGGACACAGTACGAGGTGGCACTGCCAACGCCGTCAGGAAGAACCATCAGACAAGGTATGGGTTAGATGACCAGATAATCAGCATTATTGTATTGAATTGCTGAAAATTGAAAAGCAGGAGCTGGAGAAACTCCATTCTCTAACTTTGAATTTTTGGTAGATGGATTCCGGTACCACCATGAAGGAAGTCCATGGACTGGATAGGCAGTCACTACCCTACCCTCCTGCTTAGCATAGAAAGCATAGCTACAGGCATTCACTGCAACATGTACAATGGCTCAAGTTCCAAAAGGTCTTTGGGGTGGCAGAAGACTATGGTCCTATCTGGAAGAGCAGAGACTTTGTGGAATCAGCAGATAAACCCATTAAAAACGTAGAGTCTCTTGGGGTAGTGATTATCAAGGTACAAACTCCCGAGGCAGGGGGTAATGCCTTTGCTGACGCAGCAGCCACTCTGAAGCCCTAATGGAGGCCTACTGAGGAACCAAGCCCGACTGATATCTCTTTACTGGACAAGGCAGTAGATGTCTGGTTGTGTAGAGTGGAAGCAACAGTTTGGAACATGATGGACAAGGGAGGACATGTGGGGGGAGTAGAAGTGGCAGCAGCACAGTATGGAACCTGACAGACAAGACTGGAGATGCGCAGCTGTGTAGGGGTAGTAGTAGCGGCAGCAGCAGTACAGTATGGAACATCATAGACAAGCATCGTCCTGCTGTGACCGAGATGATGAGTAAGCAGTCCCATCCACAGTCATCCTTTTGGTCATGAGGAAGGATCTGTAATATATTTTGATCCGAAACATGTTGATGAAATTAGCCTGATGTTTGGTTTTTAAGCACGTTTCCTAATAAAATACGCACTGCGAGGTCAAGCTGGACAATCTACTTTTTTCGCTACTTCTCAGCCTTGGTTCCGGTTCTGTGTCCGTGCTCCTCGGCGCTGTATGGCGAGGTGAGCTCCAACTTGGTGTTTTTACGTCATCCTTTTTCTATGCTGTAACATGCGGCTACCTACCAGAGGTGAGGGAGAGCTGTGACCTGTTACTACAGGCCGGACGACTGGTGCTGACAGTGCTGCTGCTACCTCCACTACAGCCACCCACATTCTCACTGGTGACTGACATGGTACGGGTGCTTCCTCTTACATTACCCATCCACTGAACTCTGTCTTTCTTTTTAAGAACGGAGGCACCATTGCACCTGCACTGGTTATTCCAACCACAAGGCCCACAGCTAACTGCCAGACGTTAGAGGAGATCTCCTGCCTGTATAAGTCATTCCTTCCTCATCCATTGGCCAGAGCTCTATTTCGGGACTCTTTCGCATGCCAGAAAACTTTCATGGGCCTAGATAACCCAATTCATATTTAAACTGGGTTGTATTAACCATCTGCCAATGTACGGCCTACCGCCCACCCAAAACCTCAGTCTCAATTACTTTCTGGACCCAGGAGCCGGAAGTGGCCGTACAGCGCTGAGATGCCTATAGGTCCAGTGCTCTCCTAATTCAGCTAACCCTTTCCTCTGGTACCAGCTGAATGAGTAGAAGGACTTAGCTGGTGGATTGGGGACTGCAAGTCCTGCCGCTGAGTCATCTTTCCCATCTGCTGCTTGGGGCCCACAGGACTGCCCAAACCAGGCACACACTGCTTCTGAGCACCAGGAGTTGCATAAGGTACATTTTCCTGAAAAAGGTGAGAGTTGAAGGGGCAGTGGACTATTTTTGATGAGCACGGATCTTTATCTCAAGTGCAGAAGCCAGAGCCACCCTTTGCCTTCTTTGAAACGATCCACAGTTTAACAAGTCCGGACACAATTTTTGTTTCTTTCTTCTCTTCATACTGAGCAGAAGAATGTCTGCACCTTTTTACAGCTGACTGATTGCAAGAACCGAAGACTAAGTTTGGTGTTCTGTCAAAAAGCCGTCTACTCTGCTTGGTTTAATACTGTTAATCATGCTGACAGAGCCTCATTAACAATAAAACTCAGTGGCGTACTAAGGGGGAGGGGTGCCGACTCTCTGGGGGTGCCAGAAGCAATACAGACAGAAGCGCTCATTGCTGGAGCACAGGGAGCTGGGTCCTGTCACTCACCGTTCAGCTCCCCGCGCTTCTCCCCTCCTTCAGGCCGGCAGCGAACAGAATGGTGAAGCAGGAAGACTTCTCCCTGCTCCACCATTCAGCCTGCAGACACAGATTGCACTGCCGGCCTGTGTGGGTGGGGCCTGCAGCCCGGAAATCTGCATAATCTCCACCCACACTGTGCTGCAGAGCAATCTGTTCCTAAAGGGAAGAGAGGTATGTGAGCTTCAGGAACGGGACAAGGTGAGTAGTTACTGTGATTTATTTTTTTTAATACAGAGGGGGCAGAGAGGGCATTACTACTATGGAGGGGGCAAAGAGGGCTTTATTGCTATCGAGGGGGCAGAGAGGGCATTACTACTATGGAGGGGGCACAGAGGGCATTACTACTATGGAGGGGGGCACAGAAGACTATTACTATGGAGGGGGGCAGAGGTCTTTATTATGATGGAGAGGGCACAGAGGATTTTATTACTATAGAGGGGGCACAGAGGGCATTACTAATGTGAAATGGGGTACAGAGTCTGGGATTAAGGTTATAATTATTCCCCAAATGTTATTTGACCATTACCTGCAAATGAGTCCAAAGGATCTGGGAATGTTCACAACTTCATAACCCAGGTAGTAAACCCAAGACTGAAGTACACTGCTCAAAAAAATAAAGGGAACACAAAAATAACACATCCTAGATCTGAATTAATTAAATATTTTTCTGAAATACTTTGTTCTTTACATAGTTGAATGTGCTGACAACAAAATCACACAAAAAAAAAAAGGAAATCTAATTTTTTAACCCATGGAGGTCTGGATTTGGAGTCACACTCAAAATTAAAGTGGAAACACACTACAGGCTGATCCAACTTTGATGTAATTTCCTTAAAACAAGTCAAAATGAGGCTCAGTAGTGTGTGTGGCCTCCAGGTGACTGTATGACCTCCCTACAACGCCTGTGCATGCTCCTGATGAGGTGGCGGATGGTCTCCTGAGGGATCTCCTCCCAGACCTGGACTAAAGCATCTGCCAACTCCTGGACAGTCTGTGGTGCAACGTGACGTTGGTGGATAGAGCGAGACATGATGTCCCAGATGTGCTCAATTGGTTTCAGGTCTGGGGAACGGGCGGGCCAGTCCATAGCATCAATGCCTTTGTCTTGCAGGAACTGCTGACACATTCCAGCCACATGAGGTCTAGCATTGTCTTGCATTAGGAGGAACCCAGGGCCAACCGCACCAGCATATGGTCTCACAAGGGGTCTGAGGATCTCATCTCGGTATCTAATGGCAGTCAGGCTACCTCTGACGAGCACATGGAGGGCTGTGCGGCCCTCCAAAGAAATGCTACCCCACACCATTACTGACCCAATGCCAAACCGGTCATGCTGGAGGATGTTGCAGGCAGCAGAACGTTCTCCACAGCGTCTCCAGACTCTGTCACATGCTCAGTGTGAACCTGCTTTCATCTATGAAGAGCACAGGGCACCAATGGTGAATTTGCCAATCTTGGTGTTCTCTGGCAAATGCCAAACGTCCTGCACGGTGTTGGGCTGTAAGCACAACCCCCACCTGTGGACGTCGGGCCCTCATATCACCCTCATGGAGTCTGTTTCTGACCGTTTGAGCAGACACATGCACATTTGTGGCCTGCTGGAGGTCATTTTGCAGGGCTCTGGCAGTGCTCCTCCTGTTCCTCTATGCACAAAGGTGGAGGTAGCGGTCCTGCTGCTGGGTTGTTGCCCTCTTACGGCCTCCTCCACGTCTCCTGATGTACTGGCCTGTTTCCTGGTAGCACCTCCATGCTCTGGACACTACGCTGACAGACACAGCAAACCTTCTTGCCACAGCTCGCATTGATGTGCCATCCTGGATAAGCTGCACTACCTGAGCCACTTGTGTGGATTGTAGACTCTGTCTCATGCTACCACTAGAGTGAAAGCACCGCCAGCATTCAAAAGTGACCAAAACATCAGCCAGGAAGCATAGGAACTGAGAAGTGGTCTGTGGTTACCACCTGCAGAACCACTCCTTTATTGGGGGTATCTTGCTAATTGCCTATAATTTCCACCTGTTGTCTATTCCATTTGCACAACAGCATGTGAAATTGATTGTCACTCAGTGTTGCTTCCTAAGTGGACAGTTTGATTTCACAGAAGTGTGATTGACTTGGAGTTACATTGTGTTGTTTAAGTGTTCCCTTTATTTTTTTGAGCAGTGTAGTTAAAAGGGTTTTCTGACATTTTTTAACTGATGACCTATCCTCTGCAATATTTCCAATATATTCCAATATGTCCATTATATAATTCATGGACGATCATGGTTACTGGTTTCCCTTACGTCATGGCAAATAGTCACATGACACAAGGGGATCCAGTCTCTACCGCGGCTAGTGTCGGCTGTGGCAATGTCAAACCAGATGAGCCCAGCCGAGCATTGCAGGCTTGGAAGAGAAGGAGCGGAGAGCCAGCGCCAGGAAGCAGGTAAGTAATCTTCCCTTTACAGATCCAGTAAAGTTGGGGAGTTTGCCAAAGCCCCTCATTCTTGCAAAACCCCTTTAAGATCTACAATTATAACAGCTGTAACTACACTTCTGAATATACTGATATTTTCTTTTAATTCCTGCTTCAATATATATGCAATATTTTTATAACAAAGAAGAGTCTTCTCGTTATAAATGCTAGCAAGAAAAATATGGAAATTCATGGCATATTTTACAGGAAGGATTCAGAATTGGTTGTTCCCGGTGTGAATTCTCTGATGTTGAACAAGAGATGATTTCTGAGTAAATCATTTGCCACATTCTGAACATGAATACGGCTTGTCTCCTGTGTGACTTATTTGATGTAGAAGAAGAATTGACTTTCTAGTAAAGCATTTAGCACATTGTGAACACGAAAACGGCTTTTCTCCTGTGTGAATTTTCTGATGGCTCTTAAGAGATGCTTTCTCAATAAAAGATTTCCTACATTCTGAACATGAATACGGCTTGTCCCCTGTGTGAATTCTCTGGTGGTTCTGAAGATGTATTTTTCTAGTAAAAGATTTGCCACATTCTGAACATGAAAACGGCTTCTCTCCTGTGTGAATTCTCTGATGGTTTTTAAGATGTGTTTTTCTAGTAAAACATTTTCCACATTCTGAACATGAAAACGGCTTCTCTCCTGTGTGAATTCTCTGATGTTTTTCAAGATGTGTTTTTCTAGTAAAACATTTTCCACATTCTGAGCACAAAAACGGCTTCTCTCCTGTGTGAATTTTCTGATGGCTCTTAAGAGATGATTTTTCAGTAAAAGATTTCCTACATTCTGAACATGAATACATCTTGTCCCCTGTGTGAAGTTTCTGGTGGCTGTGAAGACGTGATTTCTGAGTAAAAGATTTTCCACATTCTGAACATGAATACGGCTTCTCTCCTGTGTGACTTCTTTGATGTAGAAGAAGAACTGACTTTTTAGTAAAGGATTTCGAACATTCTGAACACGAAAACAGCTTCTCTCCTGTGTGAATTCCTGTATGATGGCTGTCAAGACTTGATTTATCAGTAAAAGATTTCCTACATTCTGAACATGAAAACGGCTTCTCTCCTGTGTGAGTACTCTGATGGTCTTGAAGCTGTGCTTTTCTAGTAAAACATTTTCCACATTCCGAACATAAAAACTGCTTTTTCTGAGCTGTTTGAAACTCGCAGAAGATGTTCTGGAACCCATTCTGAGTAAGAGTATGTGATGAATTAGAAGATTGGACTTGTTTTAAAGGATGAGATGATAGATTTTTGCTGTGAAGGTCTGAGGGTACATCTGGGATAATGGCACGCTCTTCATATGTATCTGATATGACACATGGATCATCTGCATTACAATATGTAGATATGAGATGTTTCTCCAAGCTCCCAGTACAGTCATCTACCAAGAACAAAACATTTTTTAAATTATTGAAGGCATAACTGACGAGAGGCTAGAGGGGGCTGTCTAATTGTCATGTGACCCCACACCTAAAAACATAATGGCCCTAAGTAAAGTCCTGATCAAAAGTTTAAGACCACTTGAAAAATGGCAAAAAAAATCATATTTTACATTGTTGGATCTTAACAAGGTTCCAAGTAGAGCTTCAACATGCAACAAGAAGAAATGAGAGTGAGACAAAACATTTTTTGAGCATTCAATTAATTGAAAATAACGATTAAACTGAAACAGGCTGTTTTTCAGCTGATCCAAATTTTAGGACCACATGCCTTTAAAAGGTCAAATCTGTTCAAAGATGTGGATTCATTGTCATTTTCTGTCAGGTAGTCACACGTTGTGATGGCAAAGGCAAAAAAACTCTCCCTTTTTGAACGTGGTCGGGTTGTTGAACTGCATAAGCAGGGTCTCTCACAGTGCGCCATCGCTGCTGAGGTGGGACGCAGTAAGACAGTCATTTGGAATTTCTTAAATGATCCTGAGGGTTATGGAACAAAAAAGTCAAGTGGAAGACCCCAAAAAAATTCATTAGCACTGAGCCGGAGGATCCAATTGGCTGTCCGTCAAGACACTGGACGATCCTCGACCAAAATTATGGCCCTTACTGGTGCTGACTGCCACCCCATAACAATCAGACGGCATCTAAGACTGAAGGGCTTCAAAAAACCTCTTCAAAGACCTCGTCTCCTTGAACGCCACATAACTGCTCGTTTGGACTTTGCAAGAGAGCACCAAACATGGGACATTCAAAAGGTGGAAAAAAGTTTTAGTCTCTGATGAGAAAAAATTTAACCTTAATGATCCTGATGGTTTCCAACGTTACTGGCATGACAAGCAGATCCCACCTGAGATGTTTTCTACGCGCCACAGTGGAGGAGGCGCCATAATGGTCTGGGGTGCTTTTTCCTTCAGTGGAACAATGGAGCTTCAGGAAGTGCAGGGGCATCAAACGGCCGCTGGCTATGTCCAGATGTTGCAGAGAGCATTCCTCATGACTGAGGGCCCTCATCTGTGTCGTAACGACTGGGTTTTTCAACAGGACAACGCTACAGTACACAATGCCCGCTGGACAAGGGACTTCTTCCAGGAGAAGAACATCACTCTTTTGGCCCATCCTGCATGTTCCCCTGATCTAAATCCAATTGAGAACCTTTGGGAATGGATGGCAAGGAAAGTTTACAAAAATGGACAACAGTTCCAGACAGTAGATGGCCTTCGTGCAGCCGTCTTCACCACTTGGAGAAATGTTCCCACTCACCTCATGGAAACGCTTGCATCAAGCATGCCGAAACAATAACGGCGGAGCTACTCATTACTGAGTTCATGTTTGGAAGTTGGATTTCTGCTTTGGGGGGGGGGGGGGGGTTTAGTTTTTTTTTGGAGGTGTGGTCCTAAACTTTTGATCAGCTGAAAAACAGCCTGTTTCAGTTTATTCGTTGTTTTCATTAAATTGAATGCTCAAAAAATGTTTTGTTTCACTCCCATTTCTTCTTGTTGAAGCTCTACTTGGAACCTTGTTAAGTCATGCCATGCTAAATATGTTTTTTTTTGCCATTTTTCAAGTGGTCTTAAACTTTTGATCAGGACTGTACATAGAAGGGTGAGACAAGAAGAACAGAGCTGTTACAACAGGCAAGAGTCAGGCAATCATATGCACAGGTTTCTCACATCCTAGAGATCAATCATCTAACACAGGGAGGCTCAATCTGCGGCCCTCCAGCTGTTGCAAAGCTACAACCCACAGCATGCCCTAATAGCTGTAGGCTGTTCAGGCATGCTGGGAGTTGTAGTTTTGCAATAGTTAAAGGACCGCAAGTTGGGCATCTGTGATCTAACAGAATAGTGAGAAAAGATTCTTTGCCCGGCGTCAGAAGGAGGAGGAGACACTGCTCCAGTCCATGAACAGAATACAACAATTGATGGCAATGTTACAGCAGAAGGTATGAGAAGGGGCAAAGTCCATAACCAATACTGATGCTGTGATGTGGGACCAGTTTGTGTTACATCTCAGAAATCAACCATGGCAAAGGAATCGGTGTGAGAAACTCATAATTACATTGCCTTAAGAGAGGACACAGGTTCATCAAGTTTAATCTATTTTGATCAACTCAAGCGAGAACCTGAACAGACTATACACCAGTTGTTGAAGGCAGAAATAACCTTAGGAAAAAAGAAGCAAGCCAACTGAAAAATTAAATAACTGACTCTAGCATTATAACAATAAGTCATTGTATGCAACAGGGGTGTCAGGAGGGCCAGGAAACCTACCCCCTATTAGAGGTATGGCAGCCCAATAATCACAATTTTTCAGATGAAACCAGAAGGAACCCGGGGCCTGTATGGACGACACATGTGTTGACACCTTGCACCTTCATAATTTGGACACCAGAATCCAGTGCAGTCCAAAGTGTGACATGAGGCCTGTGAAATGCTGCACAGAGGGACACCAGGACACATCCAGGAGATTCATGGAAGAGACCTGTCCCCCTGATACTACTGAGCAAGTCCTGGAGAGTCACAGCGCAGACCTGAGGGAGTCGCTACCACCTTAGTGTAATGGGCTAGGATCAGCAGGAACACTCCTATGGTTTCATCTTCTCCTGTCTACTAGTATGTTTGGGGCAGTTGCTATGTATTATACAGTAGCTGATCTCTTGCTCAGCCGACCTCTCTTCTGTAGCTCACCTTGTTTGGAGAGGAGCTCCTGACTGGTTAGCCTCGCTGTAAATATTCCTAGTTTCTGCAGGGGGCTGCTGGTTATAGTGTAAGCTCTGTGCTTTTCATTTCAGAAATCATTTTATTTTCTAGTATCTCTCCTAGTTTTCTTCATTGGTGTAGTTTTGTTCTTATAGTTGGCCTAGTCTTTACCTCTGATTCTTGTAGTCTGTGTATGTGGTTGGGGGGAGGGGATGTTCCATGTTTCAGTCTGTCCTGCCTTGATTCTAGTTCAGCTCTGCTCAGTTTAGGTTGGGTCTTAATGTCCTCCTGTTATCTGTTTGAGGGTCAGTTTTAGGGTCCATTCACACGTCCGTGGTGCATATTTTTGTCTGCAGCTGCAGACAAGAATAGGACATGTTCTATTTTTTTCGGGAGCTGCGGACCGTAAGTTCGGGGCCGCGCTCCGGAAATGCGGATGCGTTGGGCACATAGTGTGCCCTCGGCATCCATTCCGTCCACACAAAGAATGAATGGGTCTGCACCCATTCCGCAGAATTGTGGAACGGGTGCAGACAAGTTTATATGGACGTGTGAATGGACCCTTAGAGATTAGGATTTTTCATAGGAATGTCTCAAGGGACAGTGATGTCTGGTATTAGGGTCAGCATGTAAGGACAGATCTAGGGAAAGTTTCAGGGAAAGATCCAGTCAGTGCCACTTATTGTCTGTTTAATCATCCGTTCACCATATAACCCCCATCATCCGTCTGTTCCATTGTCTGATTACCATCCCCATCCTGGTCCAGTCATCTACTGATAGGTTCCTATCTACTGGCTTTCTTCTTACCCGCTAGTGCTGTGATATGTGCTTTGTATTACACAGTTTGGTCCTACTGTAAGTCCTGGGGGTATCAGAGTCCTGTAGGACACTGTTCGGACCTGGGGAAGGCGACTGCTATAGGGGAAGTCCAATTCAGGGTCATTATGGTTAGAAATTCATCTCTGCTTCATTTAGTGGTCACTACTCACCTGGGCTCTTATCTGTAGGGATCTCCTCCTTGTATTTATCATCGCCCCTCACATCTGTCTCTGTAGGAATCTCCTCCTTGTATTCCTCATCGCCCCTCACATCTGTCTCTGTAGGAATCTCCTTCTTGTATTCCTCATCGCCCCTCACATCTGTCTCTGTAGGGATCTCCTTCTTGTATTCCTCATCGCCCCTCACATCTGTCTCTGTAGGAATCTCCTCCTTGTATTCCTCATTGCCCCTCACATCTGTCTCTGTAGGAATCTCCTCCTTGTATTCCTCATCGCCCCTCACATCTGTCTCTGTAGCATTAATATTGTTCAGATCTTCATCCTGATTCAAAATGTGTGAAACAAATATTGTGAATTACAGGACAGTTGGACAAGTTGAGTGTAATGTTTTAGATGCCTACAAAAGATCATTAAAAGAGTTATCCAACTTTAAACTTGTGTAATAGACCCCTTCAGAGAGGCGGACCCCCGGTGGAGTTCATACTTACTTGGTCCCTGCCTCTGTGTTCTGGCTTCATTGCTCCACTGTCTATACTCTGCAGGTGCTGTGTCTGTGGAAATCAACACACTGTTGACAGGGGGGGGAGGGGCGGTGGGTGGAGATAGTTGGGGGGTTGGGAGCAACTGCTGCAGCCAAGGACTGGCAGCAGCGGTGACCTGTGACCAATGTGGCACATGACTGAGTGACGTACTGCATGGGTGGCAGGTGCTCCCCAGCCCCGTCAACTGGATGTTGATTCTCAGAGACCCGGGAACTTCAGAGGTGCCCATGTATCGATGGAGCTGGAAACCACCAGCAGGGATCAGGTAAGTATGAATCCAGCCACTCTGAAGGGGTCTGTTAAATAATTGAGCTGGATAAACTCTTTTGCAGGGACAGGACCACAGAGAGGTTACAAGGCTCCTCTCACCATCTCCCTCCATTGTTTTCTGAAATACTACACCAGGATGGCCGCAACTAAATATGTATTTACTCATTACCAATGACACCACATGGAGCGACACCATATAAGCATGTGGTTGGGGGAGAAGAGAGTCTGGGTCAAATCTCTCAAGGGTTAACTCCTGATTGTATTAGATGTCCAGTCTGTAATAACGCTTGCCCGAGGCGATGCTCTGCAGATCTGATCAGTAGATGCCTCTGCTCTTTCTGCCCATGGAACGAAAAAGGCCCTGGTGTGATTGGCTTTAATTCCATCTGGAGCAGGAACTCTTTGCGAACCTCGCCAAGGTGGTCTCTGAGACCTTCTTCTCCTTGTTCCTTCCTGAGAACTGTATGAACAGATTTGGATCTTATCTCCAGGATCTCAAGGGCATCAAAATATTTCCTATTGATCTTTTGACATCTAAGATGTGGAATCACCGTTGTGAGGGGATGCATTGAAAAGATGGAAAAAACATGTCTTGGTTAAGGTGAAAAGCTGAGGCAATTTCAGGGAGAAAGGCCGGATACACTTTTATGATCTTATTGAAATCTTTGAGGTAAGACTCACCGATGCAAAGGGACTGTAATTTCCCGACCCTACGGGCCAAGGTAATGGCATCTGGGAAAACAGTTTTAAGGGACAAGAATCTCAAACTCAACTCTTCAAGAGTATCGCAGAGACCCCTGAAGTTAGGTCCCAAAGAGGAATGAACTGTTTTAGGGCCGGTCTGATCCAGGATGTAGCCTTAATGAACATTTTGATCCATCTATAGTCTGCAAGGGGAAGGTCCAGAAAACAGCCCAGGGCTGAGATCTGTACCTTTAGGCTCCTGGGTCTAATGCCATTATCATATCCTGTCACACTTCGGTGTGTGTGGGAAAGGGGGGGGGGGGGAGACACCACACCGAGCATAGGAGGGACAGGGGTGAGGGAATAAAGCCTGGAAACTAGGGAAAGAGCAGGACACCTCAGAGAGCAACCCTAATCAAAGTCCTGACTATCCGACAGGCTGTTCACCCGCCGGAACAGCCTGCCGCTAATGTGAAAGTAGCCTGAAAAGGGACCGAACATTCAGATTCGTACCAGGAGCAAAATCTCTTTCAAACTTCCCTGTAAACTGGTGAGGAAACTTCCTTGGGAATCTGCTGTAAGGTAGATATTACTCTGACAGTCCCTGAATTTTCAAGATTTCCCTCTAAGGATTCAAGCTTTCAGGATTTCTGCATCTGGATCTTCCGATACAGAAGAGGGCCCTGGAGAAGAACAATATTTTATCTTAGATAAAGAGGTTCTGGGTCTTCCAGAAATAAATACTTCAGGATCAGGAACCAGCTGTGCTTTGGACAGAATTAAGTAATTTGAATAACACTGGTTGCTTTTAACCATATATTCTTCAGGACGGCCGGGATAAAAGGAAAAGGAGGAAATGAGCATGCTAGGCCCATATTCTATTCCTGAGCACCTCACCCCTTTTTGCTGGTATCCATAGGGACTTACATTCCAAAGAATCCTTCATTACAGGTTTTCTGGGAAAGTCCACGAAAGTAAAGCCCATCTTCTCACTCTGGATAAAAGGATTTTTCGCAAAGAAGCCAACCACGGTCCAGATGTTAATGGTAAGAAAAGATCTTTATTGCAGGTTTACTTTATTGCGTAAAGATCCTTTCTTACCATTAACATTTGGACTGTGGTTGGCTCCTTTGCACCGTGGGAAAAAAATCTTTTACTCTTTGAAAACTCGCAACTTCTTGGGGACTCCAGGTATCTCTCTCTGATAAGAAGATTTCCCTCCGTGGCTGCAGGTCCACCACCAACTGGGATTCGAGTATACATCTTGATGAGCTTCTACTAGAGTTGTGCCTACAGGTAGCACAACCACTAAAAGGTGATCCTTGTACTGGAACCATTTCTCTACGGTATTACCCTATGGTGCTGGATAAACAGCACAAATAAAAGCCTGAGGATTTGCTCTCACTCTGGGAAGAAGAATTGTTTGGTTGAGGCAGTAAGAATCAATTTCTGGAGAGAACAGATGTGAAACTGGCTCCAAAGAACTGTGGAGATGCAGAAGGTCATTAACCCCAAGATGTTCATAGCTTCCTATAATAAGCAGTGGCTCTTTCTCCAGAAGACTGAAATTTTCCCCTGTATCATCTCATGTTTGAGAATTGGCAGAAATGAGTGTTTGTCAAGAAAAATCTTTCTGGCGTCTGGAGAGAAATCTGATTTCTTGATGTTCACGATCCAACAATTCTCCAAAAATCCACAATTTATAGGCACTTTGGAGAATTGGAGTGGATTCTGCCATCAAGAGAAAATTGTCCAAACTATGGAACTGATGATGAGATCTCTTTCTCTGAGGAAGGCCAGGATCTCTACTACCAGGTTTTTGAAAAGTCAATGGGCAGAGGGTGCCCACAGAGAGGGCTCCGAGTGCCGCCCCTGGAACCAGCACCATAGGTTCGCCACCACTGATCTAGGCTGTTCTGACCTTTAGGAAATGTTGGGCGCAGTGGTAATGTTAGTGCAGGTAGTGTTACCAAGCTCCGGACAGCCCAGACAGACTACCAGAAGAGAGGATTGTGTGATCCACCGACAAGAATGAGCAGCTCCCATAGTTTTGTTGTCCACCACCTAGACACAGGTGGCTAATTACACCCTGTCTCTGCCCAGACCTTTTCCAGACATTCAGCAGAAGGAAATCTGACATCGCCCATTATGTGTCCTGTCATTGACAGTCAGCTACCGTAATCTTCGTTTGCCGGGATGTCCTAATTGGGAAACCTGGACTACTACAGACTGGAACTGTATGGTCCTTCGTGACAATTCTAGGCCCCCTTTGGGTTCCAGTATGAAGGTCTCCTGGTGAGCGCTTCAATCCTTTGCTATGCAGCGACATACTGCCCTAACTGCTGGTGTGATGATGGTGGGAGCCATCGCATACAACAGTCAGTGACCCCTAGTAGTGGTCCGAGGGGCGCTAACAGCTCAGCGATATGTGCAGGACATCCTGTCGCCACATGTATTCTTCTCAGCACTTTTCAGCTGGATATGCTCGCCTGCGCACAGCGAGGCTTCCCCAGGAAGGTCTCCTCCTGTTTTATTACCTATAAATTTATGGGAACAGCTGAAATGCGAGCTTCAGCAACCTATGAGTGTGCAGGATCTACAGGAGCATCTGTAACATCTGCGGGCAAATGTACCATAGGATACCGAACATCTACAGGTGAAACTCAAAAAATTTGAATATCGTGCAAAGTTAATTTATTTCAGTAATGTAACAAGGTGAAACTAATATAGACTCATTACAGGCAAAGCGAGATATTTCAAGCCTTTGTTATAATTTGGATGATTATGGCTTGCAGCTTTATGGAACCCCAAAGTCACAATCTCAGGTCCCCTTTGCTCAGGGGGTATGGATTAATTAGCTGACTAGAGGGTGAGACTTTGAGCCGAGAATATTCAACCTTTTCACAATATTCAAATTTTGCATTACCGAAATAAATGAACTTTTGCACGATATTCAACTTTTTCGAGTTTCACATGTATGTCTCCTTGCCCAACCGTATCTCATCCATATTGGATCCGGGCTAGAGGCCGTATCTCATCTTGGATCCGGGCTAGAGGCCGTATCTCATCTTGGATCCGGGCTAGAGGCCGTATCTCATCTTGGATCCGGGCTAGAGGCCGTATCTCATCTTGGATCCGGGCTAGAGGCCGTATCTCATCTTGGATCCGGGCTAGAGGCCGTATCTCATCTTGTGTCCGGGCTAGAGGCCGTATCTCATCTTGGATCCGGGCAAGAGGCAGCCCAACAGGGTCTTAAAACCTCCTTGGAATTGGACAATTTTCACCAATAAATGTCTCCATTTCTGTAATATTGGGATCCCTTACATTTATCATCATTACAGTCACACTGGGAAAGTTTCATCCCAACATCTCCTTCTTGGTGCAGGATTTTTGGTCAATGAGTGTATATACAGATGGGCTCTTACCACTCATGTTCTCATAAAGCTCCTCCCCTTTTCCTCCAGGAGAGTCTCTTGGACGGATGCGAGTCCTGAACCTGGGGACTCAAGCCTTTTAGATGCTCCACACTGCCTGCCAGGACCTTCTGATGACAAAGCCAGAGCTCAAATAGGGAAGCAACATCCCCGACATCAAACCTGATGGGAAGGGTTCCTTCAGCAGGACCTGACCATCTCATACAGTCGATTTGAGAAGGTCTAGAAAGGGTCTGGGATGGACTAGGGGACCCCTACCATGGAAGGTACTTGCCAATCTAGACATGGGCTGGAAGGAGAGGAAACCCCCATACAACCCTAACAAAGATCCTACAATTTGATAGAACAGGAAAATTCCACTCAGGAATCCTCTCTGCACCTGTCCTCTGTAGAGACAGGAAGAGCACTGGAGGCTGGAGCGGCCTATTGACTTCTCTGTGTTCTAGTCCCTACAGAAGACCAGAAGGACGACCTACATATGGTGCTGTCATGGAGAACGTCCTGGAAACAGTTATCTGGAGTAGTGCATACAACACTTGAAGTACAGAAATGCAGAAAACGCTGCTCTCCAGTATAATATTCATCCTTTTTGGCTTCTTTACTCGCTCCTCTGCAGCTCTGGTCTCTTCATTCTCTGTGGGTGGGCAGCAGCTCATCCCATGTGACCATCAAGCACCTGCATCTCCCAGGAGTGCGCTGCAGCCAGCTCTTCCTAAGCCCCTCTCCCCTCCCCCCGTGTAGAGATACAGCTATATACCTCCATGAATATACAAGTAGGGATGAATGAAAGGAGTCTGCACTGCTTCTCCACGAGATGACTGCACCGGCACTGACAGGAGGAGGGAGCAGGGAAGATACTGAGCATGTGTCCATCCCTGAATGCAGGAGAAGGTGGACCGGAAACCTAGTCACAGAAGAAACAGCAGGGGGCGCTACCAGAAGGAAAATGTACTGTACATAAAAATACTACCAATATTATTACTGCATGTACATAGTAATAAAACCTCATCAGAAATGCCCCATTCACTGCACTGTGATACTTGTTATGTAATAACCCCTTTAATTATCATGACAACCACAAATGACCCGACAACAGTCGTCGTCTGAGCCTAATGGCTGCAGGTCTCCCAGAGGCTGGACCTGGATATTAGATGGCGGCTCACAGCCAATAACCTTGTACACATGCATCCTCAGCACGGCCGGACATGCTGCAGGTGGTTTCCGTGGAGGAGATCGGCTTCTACCAGACGCGTCCGGACTCGTTCCTTTAGGGGACATAAACCTATTGGTTCCTTTTTCCCACCAGTGGTCTCCATAGCCAGAGACTTGTAGAAAGAAGCAGAGAACATGGAGCGTCTGTGGTCGGCTGTAATCCCGCCATCTCCAGCTCATTACACCAGTATAAACCAGTATAAACCTATAAAACTACTGGATAAAACAAGGCGTCCTCCAACAGAGGAGGAGACATCTCCATTACCTGACCGTCCTGTGGAAGGAGAGGACGCGGACATCTCTCTGGTGTTGTCCTCTGACTGGATCTCTCTGCAGGAGACAGAGACTGGACTCAGACTTTACAGACAGAGAATTCCAGGACATTTGTATTTAGTCCTGTCCGTTACCTGGAGATGTGAGGTGCTGGTCCTCCTCCATCTTGACCTCCTTGTACAGACCCTTGTGTCCTTCTAAATACTCCCACTCCTCCATGGAGAAATAGACAGCGACATCCTGACACCTTATAGGAACCTGACAACACAATGACACCGTCATCACCCAGACCCCTCCAGTGCTGTGACTGTATAATGTCCCCACATTCCCGGCGGTGTCACCTCTCCAGTCAGCAGCTCCATCATCTTGTGGACGACTTCTAGGATCTTCTCATTGTTCTTCTTATGTATCAGATTACTAGACGTCTTCTTCACCGTGGAGTAATCCTGTTCATGGAAGACATAATAATAAATGTCACCATGTACATTCCAGAGTCCATCACTTCTACAGCCATGGCCACCTGTAATTACCATAGATAATGGTGTAATGTGACATCATCAGAACCTCTCTCCTCTCCAGTCACATCACCTGTAATTACCATAGATAATGGTATAATGTGACATCATCAGAACCTCTCCAGTCACATCCCCTGTAATTACCATAGATAATGGTGTAATGTGACATCATAAGAACCTCTCACCTCTCCAGTCACATCCCCTGTAATTACCATAGATAATGGTGTAATGTGACATCATCAGAACCTCTCACCTCTCCAGTCACATCCCCTGTAATTACCATAGATAATGATGTAATGTGACATCATCAGAACCTCTCACCTCTCCGGTCACATCACCTGTAATTACCATAGATAATGATGTAATGTGACATCATCAGAACCTCTCACCTCTCCAGTCACATCCCCTGTAATTACCATAGATAATGGTGTAATGTGACATCATCAGAACCTCTCACCTCTCCAGTCACATCCCCTGTAATTACCATAGATAATGATGTAATGTGACATCATCAGAACCTCTCACCTCTCCAGTCACATCACCTGTAATTACCATAGATAATGGTGTAATGTGACATCATCAGAACCTCTCACCTCTCCAGTAAGCAGGAAGAGTATCTCTAGGGTAAGATCTAATATCCTCTCCGCCATATTGTCCCCGTCTCCATCCATTATCTGGTACTGATGATGTCATCGGACAATCCTATATCACAGGAACCTGAATGGAAGAAGAGGAGTCAATGTAGAATCCGCATGAAATCCCATAGAAATGCTTATAATGACCGGAGATGATGAGGGACATTTGGGAGAAATCAGAGGAGATGAGGTCTTCTCTCTATTGTCTGGACTGAGGACTGGAAGATCTCGTCAGAACAGTTCCTCCATGTATGAGGTGACAGCAGTGTAAAGCAAGGTGCACCCTGACACTGGCCGCAGTGGTGATACCAGTAATGTAAACCATCATGGCCCCAGTGGTCATGTGACACTTATACTGGTATCACTGCTGGGATACATCCTAATAACATGGACGTCTATGGGAGATGACGACCACTGCTGGAGACACTGGTGGACGCCTCCCAGGTCCCTCTCCGGCAGAGACTTCAGTGTCCCCGACGTCAGGAGAGCAGCGCATGCGCAGGATGTCAGTGCGGCCTGTGACTGCCCCAATACACTGCACTACTGAAGCGTCAACTGCCACAATACACTGCACTACTGAAGCATCAACTGCCACAATACACTGCACTACTGAAGCATCAACTGCAACAATACACTGCACTACTGAAGCATCAACTGCAACAATACACTGCACTACTGAAGCATCAACTGCCACAATACACTGCACTACTGAAGCGTCAACTGCCACAATACACTGCACTACTGAAGCGTCAACTGCCACAATACACTGCACTACTGAAGCGTCAACTGCCACAATACACTGCACTACTGAAGCGTCAACTGCCACAATACACTGCACTACTGAAGCGTCAACTGCCACAATACACTGCACTACTGAAGCGTCAACTGCCACAATACACTGCACTACTGAAGCATCGACTGCCACAATACACTGCACTACTGAAGCATCGACTGCCACAATACACTGCACTACTGAAGCGTCAACTGCCACAATACACTGCACTACTGAAGCATCAACTGCCACAATACACTGCACTACTGAAGCATCAACTGCCACAATACACTGCACTACTGAAGCATCAACTGCAACAATACACTGCACTACTGAAGCATCAACTGCCACAATACACTGCACTACTGAAGCGTCAACTGCCACAATACACTGCACTACTGAAGCATCAACTGCCACAATACACTGCACTACTGAAGCGTCAACTGCCACAATACACTGCACTACTGAAGCATCGACTGCCACAATACACTGCACTACTGAAGCGTCAACTGCCACAATACACTGCACTACTGAAGCATCAACTGCCACAATACACTGCACTACTTTAGCATCAACTGCCACAATACACTGCACTACTGAAGCATCAACTGCCACAATACACTGCACTACTGAAGCATCGACTGCCACAATACACTGCACTACTGAAGCATGTACTGCCACAATACACTGCACTACTGAAGCGTCAACTGCCACAATACACTGCACTACTGAAGCATCAACTGCCACAATACACTGCACTACTGAAGCATCAACTGCCACAATACACTGCACTACAGAAGCGTCAACTGCCACAATACACTGCACTACTGAAGCATCGACTGCCACAATACACTGCACTACTGAAGCGTCAACTGCCACAATACACTGCACTACTGAAGCATCAACTGCCACAATACACTGCACTACTGAAGCGTCAACTGCCACAGACATACACTGCACTACTGAAGCGTCAACTGCCACAATACACTGCACTACTGAAGCGTCAACTGCCACAATACACTGCACTACTGAAGCGTCAACTGCCACAATACACTGCACTACTGAAGCATCAACTGCCACAATACACTGCACTACTGAAGCATCAACTGCCACAATACACTGCACTACTGAAGCGTCAACTGCCACAATACACTGCACTATTGAAGCACCAGCAGTGACAGACATCACACACTGCACTACTGAAGCACCAGCTGTGACAGACATCACACACTGCACTACTGAAGCATCAACTGCAACAATACATTGCACTACTGAAGCATCAACTGCCACAATACACTGCACTACTGAAGCATCGACTGCCACAATACACTGCACTACTGAAGCGTCAACTGCAACAATACACTGCACTACTGAAGCATCAACTGCCACAATACACTGCACTACTGAAGCGTCAACTGCAACAATACACTGCACTACTGAAGCGTCAACTGCCACAATACACTGCACTACTGAAGCGTCAACTGCCACAATACACTGCACTACAGAAGCATCAACTGCCACAATACACTGCACTACTGAAGCGTCAACTGCCACAATACACTGCACTACTGAAGCGTCAACTGCCACAATACACTGCACTACTGAAGCATCAACTGCCACAATACACTGCACTACTGAAGCATCAAAAGCCACAATACACTGCACTACTGAAGCATCAACTGCCACAATACACTGCACTACTGAAGCATCAGCTGCCACAATACACTGCACTACTGAAGCATCAGCTGCCACAATACACTGCACTACTGAAGCGTCAACTGCCACAATACACTGCACTACTGAAGCATCAACTGCCACAATACACTGCACTACTGAAGCATCAACTGCCATAATACACTGCACTACTGAAGCATCGACTGCCACAATAGACTGCACTACTGAAGCATCAACTGCAACAATACACTGCACTACTGAAGCACCAGCAGTGACAGACATCATAGACTGCACTACTGAAGCATCGACTGCCACAATAGACTGCACTACTGAAGCATCAACTGCCACAATACACTGCACTACTGAAGCATCAACTGCCACAATACACTGCACTACTGAAGCATCAACTGCCACAATACACTGCACTACTGAAGCGTCAACTGCCACAATACACTGCACTACTGAAGCGTCAACTGCCACAATACACTGCACTACTGAAGCGTCAACTGCCACAATACACTGCACTACTGAAGCATCGACTGCCACAATACACTGCACTACTGAAGCGTCAACTGCAACAATACACTGCACTACTGAAGCATCGACTGCCACAATACACTGCACTACTGAAGCGTCAACTGCAACAATACACTGCACTACTGAAGCATCAACTGCCACAATACACTGCACTACTGAAGCGTCAACTGCCACAATACACTGCACTACTGAAGCGTCAACTGCCACAATACACTGCACTACTGAAGCACCAGCAGTGACAGACATCACACACTGCACTACTGAAGCACCAGCTGTGACAGACATCACACACTGCACTACTGAAGCATCAACTGCAACAATACACTGCACTACTGAAGCATCAACTGCCACAATACACTGCACTACTGAAGCATCGACTGCCACAATACACTGCACTACTGAAGCGTCAACTGCAACAATACACTGCACTACTGAAGCATCAACTGCCACAATACACTGCACTACTGAAGCGTCAACTGCAACAATACACTGCACTACTGAAGCATCAACTGCCACAATACACTGCACTACTGAAGCGTCAACTGCCACAATACACTGCACTGCAGAAGCATCAACTGCCACAATACACGGCACTACTGAAGCGTCAACTGCCACAATACACTGCACTACTGAAGCGTCAACTGCCACAATACACTGCACTACTGAAGCATCAACTGCCACAATACACTGCACTACTGAAGCATCAACTGCAACAATACACTGCACTACTGAAGCGTCAACTGCCACAATACACTGCACTACTGAAGCATCGACTGCCACAATACACTGCACTACTGAAGCGTCAACTGCCACAATACACTACTGAAGCATCAGCTGCCACAATACACTGCACTACTGAAGCATCAACTGCCACAATACACTGCACTACTGAAGCGTCAACTGCCACGATACACTGCACTACTGAAGCGTCAACTGCCACAATACACTGCACTACTGAAGCGTCAACTGCCACAATACACTGCACTACTGAAGAATCAACTGCCACAATACACTGCACTACTGAAGCGTCAACTGCCACGATACACTGCACTACTGAAGCGTCAACTGCCACAATACACTGCACTACTGAAGCGTCAACTGCCACAATACACTGCACTACTGAAGAATCAACTGCCACAATACACTGCACTACTGAAGCGTCAACTGCTACAGACATCATACACTGCACTACTGAAGCATCAACTGCCACAATACACTGCACTACTGAAACATCGACTGCCACAATACACTGCACTACTGAAGCATCAACTGCCACAATACACTGCACTACTGAAGCATCAACTGCCACAATACACTGCACTACTGAAGCGTCAACTGCCACAATACACTGCACTACTGAAGCGTCAACTGCCACAATACACTGCACTACTGAAGCACCAGCTGTGACAGACATCATACACTGCACTACTGAAGCATCAGCTGTGACAGACATCATACACTGCACTACTGAAGCATCAGCTGTGACAGACATCATACACTGCACTACTGAAGCACCAGCTGTGACAGACATCACACACTGCACTACTGACTGCGGCCCCCGGCTCCCCGGTACCTGCTCCTCCTCATGCCGGGGCTCTCCCTCCCGCTGTCCGGACATCAGAGCCTCTTTACAGGACGTTTCCAGCAGAACTTCCTCTTTCCCTCAGGTTCCTGGAGGTTTCCTCTCCCAGCATGCTTTGCGGTGTGACGTCACAGGGCTGGCCCCGCCTGGCACACTGGTCAGTCAGCACTAGCCCCGCCCCCTACACCTCCGGCGGCCATGTTAGTACACCCAGACATGGCTCCTGCTCCTCTCCTCACATCACTGAGGGCCACAGGCGCTTCCCTCACCATCTCTAGAGCCCCAAACACTGGGAGCGGCCAGCACAGCCGTATCTAAGCCTCTCATGTGAGATACAGCCTGCTGAGCCTGGATCACAGCTTCTCTTGTGTGATACTGTCTGCTGAGCTGTGTATCTAATCCTATCCTGTGTGATACTGTCTGCTGAGCTGTGTATCTAATCCTATCCTGTGTGATACTGTCTGCTGAGCTGTGTATCTAATCCTATCCTGTGTGATACAGTCTGCTGAGCTGTGTATCTAATCCTATCCTGTGTGATACTGTCTGCTGAGCTGTGTATCTAATCCTATCCTGTGTGATACTGTCTGCTGAGCTGTGTATCTAATCCTATCCTGTGTGATACAGTCTGCTGAGCTGTGTATCTAATCCTATCCTGTGTGATACTGTCTGCTGAGCTGTGTATCTAATCCTATCCTGTGTGATACTGTCTGCTGAGCTGTGTATCTAATCCTATCCTGTGTGATACTGCCTGCTGAGCTGTGTATCTAATCCTATCCTGTGTGATACTGCCTGCTGAGCTGTGTATCTAATCCTATCCTGTGTGATACTGTCTGCTGAGCTGTGTATCTAATCCTATCCTGTGTGATACAGTCTGCTGAGCTGTGTATCTAATCCTATCCTGTGTGATACTGTCTGCTGAGATGTGTATCTAATCCTCTCCTGTGTGATACTGGCTGCTGAGCTGTGTATCTAATCCTCTCCTATGTGATACTGTCTGCTGAGCTGTGTATCTAATCCTATCCTGTGTGATACTGTCTGCTGAGCTGTGTATCTAATCCTATCCTGTGTGATACTGTCTGCTGAGCTGTGTATCTAATCCTATCCTGTGTGATCCAGTCTGCTGAGCTGTGTATCTAATCCTATCCTGTGTGATACTGTCTGCTGAGCCGTGTATCTAATCCTATCCTGTGTGATACTGTCTGCTGAGCCGTGTATCTAATCCTATCCTGTGTGATACTGTCTGCTGAGCTGTGTATCTAATCCTATCCTGTGTGATACAGTCTGCTGAGCTGTGTATCTAATCCTATCCTGTGTGATACTGCCTGCTGAGCTGTGTATCTAATCCTATCCTGTGTGATGCTGTCTGCTGAGCTGTGTATCTAATCCTGTCCTGTGTGATACTGTCTGCTGAGCTGTGTATCTAATCCTATCCTGTGTGATACTGTCTGCTGAGCTGTGTATCTAATCCTATCCTGTGTGATATTGCCTGCTGAGCTGTGTATCTAATCCTATCCTGTGTGATACTGTCTGCTGAGCTGTGTATCTAATCCTATCCTGTGTGATACAGTCTGCTGAGCTGTGTATCTAATCCTATCCTGTGTGATACTGTCTGCTGAGCTGTGTATCTAATCCTATCCTGTGTGATACTGCCTGCTGAGCTGTGTATCTAATCCTATCCTGTGTGATACTGTCTGCTGAGCTGTGTATCTAATCCTCTCCTGTGTGATACTGGCTGCTGAGCTGTGTATCTAATCCTATCCTGTGTGATACTGCCTGCTGAGCTGTGTATCTAATCCTTTCCCATTTCGTCCTCCGGCAGCACAGAATGGGTTAACTTCGTCATCATCTTTTTCCAGGACCGCCCACCTAGAACATATTAGTTAACAATTAATCAATGAAGTAACTCCCCTATAAGATGCCCTCTCCCATAATGCCTCCTATCGTCCGGCCGTTAACCCTGTTGTGACAAGGTTCAGAGGCCTCAGTATGGGGATAGCCATGTGTTCCTGGCTCCATACCTGACTCGCTAGCGCCCGGTTTTTATCGCAAGCACCTGCATTGAGAGCTCCGATGGCAGTGTGGAGATAGCCATGGGTTCCTAACCTGACCGCTAGCGCCTGATTTGATCGGGGTCTGAAGTTTCACAATAGGAGCCGCAAGTACCTGCAGTGAGAGCTCCGATGGCCGCACTTCCTGGTTCATGGAACGCATGTGGAACGCAGGCGCAGAGCGTCTGACGTCATCTAAAGCTGCCTCCCTCCCGATCTGACGCCAAATTTGAATTTAAAAGTGCGATCTTGCTGAGCTCCGGTGCCTGTGTGCCTGGCAGCCGAGCTCTAGCGTTTTTAAAGGTATAGGCCTGTCCTATTGTCAGGCAAACCTTTTGTTAAATATGGTAACCTAATTCTTTACTCATTTACTTTACTAATATTTAAATTTCTTAATAAATCTGTTTTCTCACTTCAGATGTCCAGTACGTCCGTCAGAGGGGAAAAATGTTCCCGCAAGAGTAAGCGCAGGATGTGCCAGTCATGTGAGCAGCCACTTCCAGATGACTTCCCTCAGGACCTCTGCATAAGGTGCCATCGGGATACCCAGGAACCCTCTCCGCCAAGAAAAAAACGGAGAGCCAGCTCTCCCATCTGTATTTCTTGTCTCCAGCCCCTACCGAATAACCACGCCACCAATATCTGTGAGCGATGTTCTCACGCTGATGAGTCCTCTGATGACGATACAAGCAAGATGTTTTCCCTCTTTAAATCCTTCCTTAAAAAATCCAAGGCAAAGAAGAAAGGTACCAAGAGGAGACCGCGTTCCCCATCCTCGTCCGAGAAATCGTCACGCTCCGAAGGAGAGATCTCCTCATTTTCTGATTCTCCCGTTATGGAGGATAATTTTTTATTTGATAAGGCAGACACAAATCAGCTGATTAAAGAGGTCAAGAATATTATGGAAACCAATAAAGAAAGATGCAGCAAACATAATGAAGAGGATCTTTTTTATTTTCCTAAAAAGAAGGCGTCAGTGTTCCCTGGGCACCCAGTCTTGGATGCAGTAATGTCTAAAGAGTGGGAACATCCGGTAGGAAGAATAAATCTAGGTTCCAGATTTAGAAGTGTATACAAGACGGATCCAGTGGAATCATCCTCCTGGGGTACCCCGGCTAAAGTGGACCCAGCTGTAGCTAGATTGGCTAAAAGATCATTTTTTCCTTCTGACGATTCATCCTTGTTGAAGGATCCTATGGAAAAAAAGGCGGATGGTCTCCTGAAAAGACAACATACATATCTCGCTTCTCTTAATAAAGCAGCGATGGCGACCGTTCCTGTTGCTCGAGCACTTAGAGTGTGGCTCAGTCATCTGGGTAGGGATATTGAAGATGGGGTATCAAGAGAAGAACTTCTCAAGCAATTACCTACACTCAAATCAGCAGCAGAATTTCTCTGTGATTTCCCGGTTGATACGATACGATTATGTGCCAAGAACATGGCATTAGCCAACTCGATCCGTAGATCTCTCTGGCTGAAGATTTGGTCGGGCGACTCCTCTTCAAAAAACAATCTGTGTGCCCTCCCCTTTGAACCTTGGAAGCTGTTTGGATCACAGTTAGATAAACTGTTGGAGGCTAATAAGGAAGATAAGGCCTTGAACTTTCCGCAACCCAGACACAGGGACAAGACCAGGTTTTTTCGTCCCTATAGGGGACAAGATTCTAGAAGATCAAGCTTCAGAGGACGGTCTGGACGAGGAAGATCTGATCGAAGAGCCTGGACCTCCTCAGAAAAGCCCATAAGAAAGGGAGAGGACATCAGACCCCCAAAATCTGACTTCTGACGCCAGAAGACAGAAAGTAGGAGGTCGGTTGTCTCTCTTCTACGAGAACTGGTGTCACATCACTTCAGACATCTGGGTCCTAGAGATTATAAGTAGAGGTTATCTACTAGAACTCGATCATATACCAAGAAACTGATTTGTACTCAGCAAGGGAGAGAATCCAGACGTCTTTCTACTGCTAAACGAGTTCCTAGGCAAAGGAGTTCTGGAAAAAGTTCCAAAGTCTCAGAAAAATTCGGGAGTATATTCCAGGATCTTCTGTATTCCAAAAAGAGATGGCAAGAGTCGGTTGATTATAGACCTCCGCTACCTGAACCGTTATATGAAGAAAATTCACTTCAAAATGGAGACAATAAGATGGAGACAATAAGATCCATCACTGCCGTTCTCAGGGAGAAGGTGTTTATGGCGTCTCTAGACCTAAAGGACGCATACCTCCATGTCCCAATAAGTCAAGAGTCGAGAAAATTCTTAAGAGTGGCCATCAAGAGGAATGGGGTGACACTCCACTACCAGTTCAAGGCCCTGCCATTTGGTCTATGCTCAGCCCCAAGAGTCTTTACGAAGATAGCTGTGGTAATTGCAGTAACACTGCGCCTCCAAGGAATTCAGATATTCCCCTACCTGAACGACTGGCTAATTGCAGCAGAATCGGAAGTCCTACTACATTTACATCTAAAGAAGACTATAGAACTCCTACAATCGGTGGGATTCCTAGTGAACTGGGAGAAGTCGGATATCGTCCCAGCCACCTCCAAGACCTTCTTGGGATTCACAATAGACACAAGGGCTATGAAGCTCTATCTCCCCCCTGGGAAAGTAGGGACCCTGAAGAAAGAAATAAAAATATTGATGTCGCTTCATTCCCCATCAATCCGCAGAGTGATGAAGACACTCGGCC
The DNA here is from genome assembly GCF_905171765.1 of Bufo bufo. Classification (NCBI taxonomy): domain Eukaryota; kingdom Metazoa; phylum Chordata; class Amphibia; order Anura; family Bufonidae; genus Bufo; species Bufo bufo. The sequence continues at coordinate 558,554,682 of NC_053393.1, read as the reverse complement.
ATCTCACGTCAGTCTCAGATGCTGTTCCCTGGGCGAATATTCACAGCCGAGATCTGCAACAAGATATACTACGTGCCTGGCGTCGGAACAAATTCAAATTGGACGCAAGAATGAGGATGAGACCCTCTACTATCCAGAGCCTCAGATGGTGGCTACGCACGAGCCATTTGACTATGGGAAAAAATTTCCGGTTTCTTACCCTAGTGATCATCACCACAGATGCTTCCGGTCAAGGATGGGGGGCTCACCTCCAGGACAAATGGGTGCAGGGTCTCTGGTCTTCCAAGGAAAAGAAACAATCCTCCAACTACAAAGAGATGAAAGCAGTCCTGTTAGCCCTTCACCGGTTCAAAACCGATGTATCAGGGAGACCAGTGTTGATCCGGTCAGACAACCTATCGACCGTATTTTATTTGAACAAGCAAGGTGGAACAAGAAGCTCTCGTCTTCTGAGGCTATGCAAGAAGATATTCAAGTGGGCAGAATTACATCTGCTGGAATTAAAAGCAATGGATATCAGAGCTTGCTACAATACTCGAGCGGACCATCTGAGCAGGAAGGCGATCAATCAAGCAGACTGGGAACCCAACCCAATCATCTTTCAACAGATCATAGCCAGATGGGGGACGCCAACCTGGGATCTGATGGCGTCAGCAAAAAACAAGAAGCTGGGCAGATTCTGTTCTCTGAACAGTCACGACAACCCCACTGTAGTAGATGCATTCTCTATGAATTGGAGACACCTGTCGGTCTACATCTTCCCTCCAGTTCCCCTTATCCCGAGAGTCCTGAGGAAAATAGTAGAGGAGAAACCTCAAGCCATATTAATAGCTCCTTTTTCGCAGAGGAGGTCGTGGTTCCCGCTCCTATTCCAGCTGTCCAAAGGCAACTTCTGGAAACTTCCCCTACGTCCGGATCTTCTGATTCAGAATGGGCTGCATCACCAAAGTCTGGACCGTCTACACCTTACTGCTTGGAGGCTGAAAGAAGTAGATTAGAGGGAAAAGGCCTCTCACAATCAGTTGTTAATACGCTGCTTTCTTCCAGAAAAGATTCTACGAATAGAAAATATGCTAAAGTCTGGAGAAGATTTATGTCCTGGATGTCGGAGACTGGCCATGAAAATATTAATGTTTCCTCCATCCTTTAGTTTCTCCAAGATGGATTCCAGAAAGGGCTAAAGCCCAATACCCTAAGATCACATATGACCGCTATTAATTCCATGACTGAGAATAAATACCTCCATCATCCGTTGATCGTGACATTTTTTAAAGCGGTCAGAAGACTTAATCCTAAACATAGGGATCCGTTTCCGGTCTGGGATCTTTCCTTGGTTCTGAAAAGACTGACCCTTTCTCCATTTGAACCATTGGAAGAGGCTGACCTCAAGTGGCTGTCTTACAAAGCACTCTTTCTCACAGCCATCACTTCTGCAAAAAGACTGGGGGAACTCCAAGCCTTATCATCCAAGTTTCCATACTTGCGTTTCCTTCCGGATGGAATTCTGCTCCGCACCATGCCATTCTTCATACCCAAGGTCCCGTCTTCAGTAAACAAAAACAGGGAAGCATTCCTTCCTGTATTCTGTCCGGAGCCTCTTGATGAACAACAGAGTCTCTGCCATACCTTGGATGTGAAGAGAGCGTTAGAGATCTATCTCCAAAGAACAGGAGAATTCAGAAGCAGTGAAAACCTGTTTAGGCTACTTTCACACTTGCGTTTGGAGCGGATCCGTCTGGTGTCTGCACAGACGGATCCGCTCCTATAATGCAAACGCTTGCATCCGTTCAGAACGGATCCGTTTGCATTACCATGAACAAAAAAAAAACAAAAAAAAATTATTTTTTTTTGTTCATGATAATGCAAACGGATCCGTTTTGACTTTACATTGAAAGTCAATGGGGGACGGATCCGTTTGAAGATTGAGCCATATTGTGTCAACTTCAAACGGATCCGTCCCCATTGACTTACATTATAAGTCTGGACGGATCCGTTGGCCTCCGCACGGCCAGGCGGAGACCCGAACGCTGCAAGCAGCGTTCAGGTGTCCGCCTGCTGAGCGGAGCGGAGGACAAACGCTGCCAGACTGATGCATTCTGAGCGGATCCGCATCCACTCAGAATGCATTAGGGCAGTACGGAAGCGTTCGGGGCCGCTTGTGAGAGCCTTCAAACGGAGCTCACAAGCGGAGCCCCGAACGCTAGTGTGAAAGTAGCCTAATTCTTTTCTCTGGCCCAAGGAAAGGACTCTCTCCTTCCAAAGATACCCTTGCAAGATGGATAAAGTCCACGATTCTGGAAGCTTATTCTCTTGAGGCCATACCTCCTCCTTTCCCCATCAGAGCGCACTCCACCAGAGCCACAGCCACTTCCTGGGCAGAGATGGCGCAGGTTCCGATAGAAGAGATTTGCAATGCGGCATCTTGGTCTTCATCTCTCACCTTCGTGAAACACTACCGTCTGGACATCAACGCTAGGAGCTCAGCCTTTGGCACTGGAGTATTGTCGGCAGCTCTTTCTGAAACTCCCCCCCTTTGAGATCTATAAAAATCCCATTCTGTGCTGCCGGAGGACGAAACGGGAAAGGAAAAATTCTTACCGGGATTTTACTTTCCTTGAGTCCAGAGGCAGCACAAGTATACCCTCCCTAATAAATTCTTTTTTTTTTGCATCCACTATTTGTCGGAGTCTATTCTTTTAAACACAAGGAGGCATTGTGGGAGAGGGCATCTTATAGGGGAGTGAATTAATTGATTAATTGTTAACTAATATGTTCTAGGTGGGCGGTCCTGGAAAAAGATGACGACGAAGTTAACCCATTCTGTGCTGCCTCCGGACTCAAGGAAAGTAAAATCCCGGTAAGAATTTTTCCTATCCTGTGTGATACTGTCTGCTGAGCTGTGTATCTAATCCTATCCTGTGTGATACCGTCTGCTGAGCTGCGTATCTAATCCTATCCTGTGTGATACTGCCTGCTGAGCTGTGTATCTAATCCTATCCTGTGTGATACTGTCTGCTGAGCTGTGTATCTAATCCTATCCTGTGTGATACTGTCTGCTGAGCTGTGTATCTAATCCTATCCTGTGTGATACTGTCTGCTGAGCTGTGTATCTAATCCTATCCTGTGTGATACTGTCTGCTGAGCGGTGTATCTAAGCCTCAGTTGTGTGATACAGGAGGAGCTGGTCACATGGTGCAGTGTCGCTGTCACGTGACCCGGGTGCGACTGCCAAGGGTCGATCTATTCCGCGCCCTCGATCTCTCGCGCCTCTGCACACCGGCCTCAGATTGCGCCTCGATCACACGCTGCCTCCATCTATGACATTTAAATCAATAACCCGATTAATTAACCCCTTAGTGATCACCCATACGTGTTTTTACGGCGGTCACTAAGGGGCCTTGGGCTGGAGCGCCGCCTTTTTACGGTGGAACTTCAGCCCAAGTTAGCGATAAAATCAAGCGCTGTAGCTCCGTGCCCGCAGCTACCGGTGGAAGGGGCAGTGATCAGAGACCGTGACAAGCGCTCTCTGGTCACGTGATCGCCGTCATACACTTTATCACGGCGATCACAGAAAATGCCGGCGGAGTTGCCCGCACTAAACTTTCTCCCTCCTCTCATGTAAGAGAAGAGGGAGAAAGTCTCCGGTGCAGCGATCGGGCCCCCCAGCGCTTCTGGCCCTAAGCTGGGTCCTGATCCTCACCCCCCCCTTACCCTCAAGAAAGATGGCGGCCCGGCGCATGCGCAGACTGAAAGCCGGCCGCCGCCGCTCACAGTAAGGTCTCTCATAAGAAGTTCAAATTATGCCCCGATCGGGTCCCCCAGCACCCCGATCGGGGCAATATTGTAGTGTCCCACTAGGTAAATGTGGGCACTACACAAGGGTCAATTGGGCCACGTCGTACTCCACCTCCTGTGGAACAGGGCCATTGTGTTTTATATGCATAATGTCATTTTATTCATGTTATTTATGTGCATTTTCCCTGTTTATCTGAGTATCGGGCCTGTTAGGGTGTAGTTCTACCTCCTAGACAGTAGAGGGAGCTAGGGAACCCCTAGTATATATAGTCAGGTTCTGTTCAGGGAAAGAAGTGTAGCGTCAGAAGTGAGTGTGGACTTTAGCTAGGCAACAGCTGAAGGGAGCTTATGACATGCAACTAGACAGCCCAGGTTTCTAGTTGACACCAGGAGGCTAGGGGGAGTAGTCCAGCCTGCCTGAGGATATTGAGCCAGAGTTAGCTCAGAAGATTTGTGGGGAAGAGTTGCCTCCTGAGAAACCAAGTTCCCATAACCTAGCAGAGCAGAGCCAGTATTCCAGCCAGACAAGAGAGCTGAAGGCAGAAGGATTTTACCTAAAGCAAGGATATATACCTGAGGAAGTTTTCTACCAAGGATAAAGCCAGCATTGGGATAAACACAGCCAGGAGTTCTAAAGAATAGTGCACAGGATTTCTGAGGAAAAGTGCAGCCTGGTCTGTAAGTGTTTCTACACTCTGTGTATCTTGCAAGAACTTTGTGCCTGCCAAATATATATATATATATATATACTCCTAAAGTATTATTAGGAACACCATACTAATACGGTGTTGGACCCCCTTTTGCCTTCAGAACTGCCTTAATTCTACGTGGCATTGATTCAACAAGGTGCTGATGGCATTCTTTAGAAATGTTGGCCCATATTGATAGGATAGCATCTTGCAGTTGATGGAGATTTGAGGGATGCACATCCAGGGAACGAAGCTCCCGTTCCACCACATCCCAAAGATGCTCTATTAGGTTGAGATCTGGTGACTGTGGGGCCATTTTAGTACAGTGAACTCATTGTCATATTCAAGAAACCAATTTGAAATGATTGGAGCTTTGTGACATGGTGCATTATCCTGCTGGAAGTAGCCATCAGAGGATGGATACATGTTCTCATTCTGTTTACGCCAAATTCGGACTCTACCATTTGAATGTCTCAACAGAAATCGAGACTCATCAGACCAGGCAACATTTTTCCAGTCTTCAACAGTCCAATTTTGGTGAGCTCGTGCAAATTGTAGCCTCTTTTTCCTATTTGTAGTGGAGATGAGTGGTACCCGGTGGGGTCTTCTGCTGTTGTAGCCCATCCGCCTCAAGGTTGTGCATGTTGTGGCTTCACAAATGCTTTGCTGCATACCTCGGTTGTAACGAGTGGTTATTTCAGTCAACGTTGCTCTTCTATCAGCTTGAATCAGTCGGCCCATTCTCCTCTGACCTCTAGCATCCACAAGGCATTTTCGCCCACAGGACTGCCGCATACTGGATGTTTTTCCCTTTTCACACCATTCTTTGTAAACCCTAGAAATGGTTGTGCGTGAAAATCCCAGTAACTGAGCAGATTGTGAAATACTCAGACCGGCCCGTCTGGCACCAACAACCATGCCACGCTCAAAATTGCTTAAATCACATTTCTTTCCCATTCTGACATTCAGTTTGGAGTTCAGGAGATTGTCTTGACCAGGAGCACCCCCCTAAATGCATCGAAGCAACTGCCATGTGATTGGTTGACTAGATAATTGCATTAATGAGAAATAGAGCAGGTGTTCCTAATAATTCTTTAGGTGAGTGTGTGTATGTGTGTGTGTGTGTGTGTGTGTGTGTGTGTGTGTGTGTGTATGTATGTATGTATATATATATATATATATATATATATATATATATATATACATATAAGCCTGCTTATTACTGCTGCTGTACCTGGAACTTACAAAAGACTGTATAAAGTTAACTATTTCCAGTAAAGGAAGTTTTGGTTCAGCACAACAACGTGTTCCTCACTTACAGGGAGTGCAGAATTATTAGGCAAATGAGTATTTTGACCACATCATCCTCTTTATGCATGTTGTCTTACTCCAAGCTGTATAGGCTCGAAAGCCTACTACCAATTAAGCATATTAGGTGATGTGCATCTCTGTAATGAGAAGGGGTGTGGTCTAATGACATCAACACCCTATATCAGGTGTGCATAATTATTAGGCAACTTTCTTTCCTTTGGCAAAATGGGTCAAAAGAAGGACTTGACAGGCTCAGAAAAGTCAAAAATAGTGAGATATCTTGCAGAGGGATGCAGCACTCTTAAAATTGCAAAGCTTCTGAAGCGTGATCATCGAACAATCAAGCGTTTCATTCAAAATAGTCAACAGGGTCGCAAGAAGCGTGTGGAAAAACCAAGGCGCAAAATAACTGCCCATGAACTGAGAAAAGTCAAGCGTGCAGCTGCCAAGATGCCACTTGCCACCAGTTTGGCCATATTTCAGAGCTGCAACATCACTGGAGTGCCCAAAAGCACAAGGTGTGCAATACTCAGAGACATGGCCAAGGTAAGAAAGGCTGAAAGACGACCACCACTGAACAAGACACACAAGCTGAAACGTCAAGACTGGGCCAAGAAATATCTCAAGACTGATTTTTCTAAGGTTTTATGGACTGATGAAATGAGAGTGAGTCTTGATGGGCCAGATGGATGGGCCCGTGGCTGGATTGGTAAAGGGCAGAGAGCTCCAGTCCGACTCAGACGCCAGCAAGGTGGAGGTGGAGTACTGGTTTGGGCTGGTATCATCAAAGATGAGCTTGTGGGGCCTTTTCGGGTTGAGGATGGAGTCAAGCTCAACTCCCAGTCCTACTGCCAGTTTCTGGAAGACACCTTCTTCAAGCAGTGGTACAGGAAGAAGTCTGCATCCTTCAAGAAAAACATGATTTTCATGCAGGACAATGCTCCATCACACGCGTCCAAGTACTCCACAGCGTGGCTGGCAAGAAAGGGTATAAAAGAAGAAAATCTAATGACATGGCCTCCTTGTTCACCTGATCTGAACCCCATTGAGAACCTGTGGTCCATCATCAAATGTGAGGTTTACAAGGAGGGAACAGTACACCTCTCTGAACAGTGTCTGGGAGGCTGTGGTTGCTGCTGCACGCAATGTTGATGGTGAACAGATCAAAACACTGACAGAATCCATGGATGGCAGGCTTTTGAGTGTCCTTGCAAAGTAAGGTGGCTATATTGGTCACTGATTTGTTTTTGTTTTGTTTTTGAATGTCAGAAATGTATATTTGTGAATGTCGAGATGTTATATTGGTTTCACTGGTAAAAATAAATAATTGAAATGGGTATAAATTTGTTTTTTGTTAAGTTGCCTAATAATTATGCACAGTAATAGTCACCTGCACACACAGATATCCCCCTAAAATAGCTAAAACTAAAAACAAACTAAAAATACCAAAAACCAAAAATATTCAGCTTTGATATTAATGAGTTTTTTGGGTTCATTGAGAACATGGTTGTTGTTCAATAATAAAATTAATCCTCAAAAATACAACTTGCCTAATAATTCTGCACTCCCTGTATTACCACTACCAATCGGTGTGCCACCGTTACAGGCACTGGTGTCACAAATCTTAAAGGGACCTTGCCCCCAACACATTAAACATCTGCAACATCCAGGGCACCTCACCCACCATCAGGCCTGGTCCCTATATACTGAGAGTGCCCCAGAGGACCCCTGTGCCAGCCTCTCCATCACTGCTGTACGCTGCCCAGGGTCTCCATACAAACTTTAAGTAACCCAGAGCAACCCTCGTTTGCCTAAGTAACCGTGACCTCACATCGCAATACCCTGCAGGTCTTTGTACTGCATATTTTGGCATCACGAACAGGATGCGATCATTCCTACGCCATTGTGGAATATAAACTGTGTGCCGTTATTTGCCTATAAAGTGATAAAGCCCTATTTGTTTATTTGAAATATTGATGGGCCAAGAACTGTAAAAACTGCGGTGTGAAAATTGTATTTTATGGACTGTTTTGCTGTTTTTAAGTCACCGCTTGCTGTCAGTGAAGAGACAGCGTTTTGCTCAAAGATGGCCGCTTAAGCTGACTGACTGATTTATTGCTGCGCCATCTCTGCATTTTGTTGGCGGGAAAAATTGGCACCTTCTGCTAAAAGTGCGGGAAAGACTGTATGTCCGCGCCACCGCCCTGTCTACAAATTTGCATGTCTGCTGCAATGGACTCCGCCTCCCCCATGCTAGAGTACCTGGGGGGCGGCCTCCCAGAGCAATGGGAGGTCTTGACTGAAATAATTGGTGCCGCCCTGTCGCTCTCCAGAGAAGGATCGAGCATGTTGATGAGTAAAGGCTGCTCTGACGTGATGTCTGCACCAACCGTCCAGAAAATGGAATTTGACCAATTGGAGCAAGAAGAAGCTCCACCAGCTTACACTCCGGGACCGGAGAGACCCACCAGCCTGCCGCCTGGATCGCAGCCTGAACCCTACTTTGGTTCATGGAAGGACTTTGCCAGGCCCAGTATGCAGTGGTCTGCACTGATGGCGGAGGTGCGGGAAGCTGCCATTAAAAAGACGACCCGCCAGAAAATATATTTTGAAGAGCTGGCCAAGACCGTACATGAACGCCACGCCACTACGCAACCCCGCCTGGAAAGGAGAATGGGGGTAGTGGTGACCTTCGATAAGGACGGAGGCTTCGGTTTCATTAAAGATTATACTACCGGCAGAGACTTGTTCGTGAACCGGAGGTCAGTTAAGCGCAGCTACCTCCCTGACCATCTGCATAACCTCCGCGAGGGACAGGAGGTAGAGTTCACCCCTGCCGAGGGACTGAGAGGCCCCTACGCAACTGCTGTAACCCGTCCCAAGCCGGGACCCGAAGATTGGGAAGAGCCCGATGAGCCCACCAGTCCGGGACGTGAACCGGAGCGCCCAACAGAACCGGCCCATAATACTTTCCAAGAACGGGGCTCCTTCATCGGTCCAAATGTGTTCTGGCAGCCGACTGTATTAGAAAAGTGTCCGTACCCCTCACCTGAACTGCCCCGCCGGGAGAAAACGATCAAGGAGATTGAGAACCTGGAAAGGTTCCATGCAGCGCTAGACAATATAAGGAAAGGAAAAAGTGTGGCTGCGGCGGCCGTGCCAGACAGCCCGGATCCCTTACCTGCACCTGCTGCAATTGCGAAGGATCAAAGTTCCAGCGAAGAAACAAAACCTAAAATCACAATTTCAATGATATAACTTAAGAGATCCCAATTGGACCTACTATGCGAAAAACTAAAAATATACATACAGGGTATGTGACTGATGGATTGCATCCAGAGACTAGATAATACACCTGGGGTACGGGAATAGATTATCCCTATATCTACCCCTATCCTAAAACCTCAGCCCAGGGAAGGCTCCTGATGGTGGAGGCCCCCTGTCCACGTTCCTAGACTAGTATCCCTAAGATGTCCCTAAAAGGGTATATATAGGAATTATTCTGGAGTGCCCCAGGTATGAGGTAAGGATAATAAAGTACCGGTGGTACAACCATTAGCTGGATGCAAAAAACAAGGTACAAACACACACAAAAATACAGATAGTCAGGGTTGACATTATAGTCATACACCTGGGTTACCTCGACACGTTTCCCCCTAGACAGCGCTATGGGATCATCAGGAGGTAGGATAGAACACTATTAGTCTATACAATGTTAATGTAACAAGATAAATACTAGCTTATAGCCAGGTCACATAATCAAATTCAGATCATCGCTCTACATATAATTGATACAGGAGGCGCTGTTTTAAGGCCAGTCCACATATAGTGTGGCACCATTCCAGACCGGTCACAGACAGACAGTATAATATGTGGTTATGGTGCCTTGGTCCAGCTCCTGAAGGCCAAAAAGAGGGTGTGCTCCGCATCCTGTTGAGCAAAAATGATCATACACCCAAATCAATACATTATCCAGCACTATTATGTGCAAAGTCCATTATTGTGCAGTGTAGACTCACAGTTAGAAGGTATGATACACCCCAGCCAAACAGCGTTCCTGTTGTCTCACTGTGAGAGAGTCTTGGTAAGACCCACACTGAAATCAAAGGACACAATCACCACAGATGCTTAAACAGAGTCCAAGAACTATGGTTACATCGATTCATTAAGGAGCTATGGTAGGTTCAACTTACATCCTGGAGGCCTCCCCTCAGTTACCGCTCCCCCTGGTAGGCGATCTACTACTCATGCTGCAGCTGTGTTTAAAGCGCTGCCCATTAGCGCCACTCACCTCATTGGTGAGTCACAATGTTTCCGGACTGGCCCTACTTCCTGTTGTTGGAACGCATATGCGTTCCACCGAGCGACTGTTCCGGTTCCTCTGATCCATCAGTTTAATGATCCTCCGGCCAGTGCAGATACATTTCAGTTCCGGTCTTTGGAACGCACATGCGTTCCACGAGGCAGCTTCCGGTCCGAGGAAAGGATCCCTGCAGCAACGCAACGTCCGAAAGCTTGGAAGACCAGATCGTGCGGCTGGAGCTCCAACTTCGTGGCCTGCGCCAACTTGCCACCTCCAGAGTGCCATCTCCGCCACCTAAAAAGAAGGATATGACCAAGGACTCAGACGCCTCGGAGCCAGAGGTAAGAGTGTCTATCCCTGCCAGTCGACCGACCATAGTGACTGCAGCTGCTGTCGCGGCACCGGAGAGACTTACTTATGCCAGGAGCCGTCGCTTACAGTCAGCGACACCCAGACCAGCGGAGCCTCTACAGTGATCATGCCTAGGCCCATGGAGCCACCGACAGTATTTACCCCTAGGCCTATGGGGCCCATACCAGTAAGGGGTCCATTTATTCTCCAGTTACCGCCTAATACTATTTTGTGGGCCCAGCCATACGTTGACCCTCGTGTCAGGCCCAGTTTGCCAGCAGAACCGGGATATACCACTGATGATCAAAGTGGATCCGATAAGTACCTGTGAGTAGGCCTGCCAGGCCATGATGCTGATTTTCTTTTGCTAAGGGACCCATACAATTGGATTAACCCTTGCAGGACAGGAGTCCTTTGTTTTGGCCCTATGAGCTGCTGCCAGTTTCCCACAGCTCAGTGGTGGTGGTAGGCCACTGAAAATACCAAGTGCTCCAAGGCCATACTGTTTACAGGATCCCCTGCCTGCTCCAAGTATACTTAAGCCAAGTTGTGCCTGTTGTTCATTTTTGCACCTTGACCCTTTTAACCCCCTTTTCAGGTTGAATAGGGACATTGCAGCACTATTTTATATACCATTTTAATAATAAGGACTTTGTGTGCTGTGACTTTTATATGCAAATTATAACTTCAAGAAATGTGCCCAGAGATGACCCCCACGCCTGAGGGCCTCTGAGATGCTGTTTTATGGGACTATTGTATTTAATTATTATGGACTATCCTGGTAATCCTTGATACGCTGTACCAGGTCAGCGCCCCCTGTTCCCTATACTATCCTGAGTGAAGAGAACGACGCCCCTTTTCACCGGACTTGTTACTTGGCCAGCGGTGCTGCCTGATATATACACTGCTCAAAAAAAAAAAAAAGGGAACACTTAAACAACACAATGTAACTCCAAGTCAATCACACTTTTGTGAAATCAAACTGTCCACTTAGAAAGCAACACTGAGTGACAATCAATTTCACATGCTGATGTGCAAATGGGATAGACAACAGGTGGAAATTATAGGCAATTAGCAAGACACCCCCAATAAAGGAGTGGTTCTGCAGGTGGTGACCAGAGAGCTCTTCTCAGTTCCTATGCTTCCTGGCTGATGTTTTGGTCACTTTTGAATGCTGGCGGTGCTTTCACTCTAGTGGTAGCATGAGACGGAGTCTACAATCCACACAAGTGGCTCAGGTAGTGCAGCTTATCCAGGATGGCACATCAATGCGAGCTGTGGCAAGAAGGTTTGCTGTGTCTGTCAGCGTAGTGTCCAGAGCATGGAGGCGCTACCAGGAGACAGGCCAGTACATCAGGAGACGTGGAGAAGGCCGTAGGAGGGCAACAACCCAGCAGCAGAACCGCTACCTCCGCCTTTGTGCAAGGAGGAACAGGAGGAGCACTGCCAGAGACCTACAAAATGACCTCCAGCAGGCCACAAATGTGCATGTGTCTGCTCAAACGGTCAGAAACAGACTCCATGAGGGTGATATGAGGGCCCGACGTCCACAGGTCGGGGTTGTGCTTACAGCCCAACACCGTGCAGGACGTTTGGCATTTGCCATAGAACACCAAGATTGGCAAATTCGCCACTGGCGCCCTGTGCTCTTCACAGATGAAAGCAGGTTCACACTGAGCACATGTGACAGAGTCTGGAGACGCCATGGAGAACGTTCTGCTGCCTGCAACATCCTCCAGCGTGACCGGTTTGGCATTGGGTCAGTAATGGTGTGGGGTGGCATTTCTTTCGAGGGCCGCACAGCCCTCCATGTGCTCGCCAGAGGTAGCCTGACTGCCATTAGGTACCGAGATGAGATCCTCAGACCCCTTGTGAGACCATATGCTGGTGCGGTTGACCCTGGGTTACTCCTAATGCAAGACAATGCTAGACCTCATGTGGCTGGAGTGTGTCAGCAGTTCCTGCAAGATGAAGGCATTGATGCTATGGACTGGCCCGCCCGTTCCCCAGACCTGAATCCAATTGAGCACATCTGGGACATCATGTCTCGCTCTATCCACCAACGTCACGTTGCACCACAGACTGTCCAGGAGTTGGCAGATGCTTTAGTCCAGGTCTGGGAGGAGATCCCTCAGGAGACCGTCCGCCACCTCATCAGGAGCATGCACAGGCGTTGTAGGGAGGTCATACAGGCACGTGGAGGCCACACACACTACTGAGCCTCATTTTGACTTGTTTTAAGGACATTACATCAAAGTTGGATCAGCCTGTAGTGTGTTTTTCCACTTTAATTTTGAGTGTGACTCCAAATCCAGACCTCCATGGGTTAAAAAATTTGATTTCCATTTTTTTATTTTTGTGTGATTTTGTTGTCAGCACATTCAACTATGTAAAGAACAAAGTATTTCAGAAAAATATTTAATTAATTCAGATCTAGGATGTGTTATTTTTGTGTTTCCTTAATTTTTTTGAGCAGTGTATATACATGTATATTGAAATAGTAGATGTGTCTGCCTGCTTAGCATTCTTTTTTGTCTTTCAGGTGACAGTTTCCAGCTGGGCCAGGGCCCCTTGTGTTGCGCCGAGGACGGTCAACGTTAAAGCAACGGGGTATGTAGTGTCCCACTAGGTAAATGTGGGCACTACACAAGGGTCAATTGGGTCACGTCGTACTTCACCTCCTGTGGAACAGGGCCATTGTGTTTTATATGCATAATGTCATTTTATTCATGTTATTTATGTGCATTTTCCCTGTTTATCTGAGTATCAGGCCTGTTAGGGTGTAGTTCTACCTCCTAGACAGTAGAGGGAGCTAGGGAACCCCTAGTATATATAGTCAGGTCCTGTTCAGGGAAAGGAGTGTAGCGTCAGAAGTGAGTGTGGACTTTAGCCAGGCAACAGATGAAGGGAGCTTCTGACATGCAACTAGATAGCCCAGGTTTCTAGTTGACACCAGGAGGCTAGGGGGAGTAGTCCAGCCTGCCTGAGGATATTGAGCCAGAGTTAGCTCAGAAGATTTGTCACCAGGGGAAGAGTTGCCTCCTGAGAAACCAAGTTCCCATAACCGAGCAGAGCAGAGCCAGTGTCACGGCTGTATGTGAGCAACAAGAGCATACACAGTAAATAGAGCTACTGACCGGACCCAAACTAGGGAGGATAAAGGGTGACCCCTGTCAGACCCTCAAAGCTCTCCCTATGCTGCTAAGCACATGCCCGGATCCAAATGGTGGAACGAGGCATGCCCGCGTACCTAAGACTGATGACCACTGTAACCCCTACAATAGTGGAAGGGGCACGGCCACCGGTGCCCTGCTCAGTATATGGACGGCCCCGGGGTCGCCTCGGATCCAGTCAGAAAACAAACAGAAACACTACAATGTCTGCACACTTAGCTCAAGGAGCTGCAGCAGCCGTGAAGACAGATCCAAAGACAGCTGGCAATATCCGGAGTACTTGCTGCAGCAGAACACAGGTCCAGTGAAATGATAGCCCACAAGTGAAGATACTCAAGCAAGAGATACAACTCAAATGAGAAATATAATCCGCTCCCTACAAAGGAGGAGGGGTGATTTAAAGGCAGAGAAATCAAACAGAGGAGGAACAGCTGGGAGGAAGGAAACAGAAAGTAAAGACCTCATCACAGCGGCTGAGAAACAGAGCAGTGAGAACTCCTCCAAGCTCTAGTAGTGACATCATCACAGGGGTGGAGAAACAGAGCTGTGAGAACGTCTCAAAGCTCTGGTAGTGACAGCCAGTATTCCAGCCAGACAAGAGAGCTGAAGGCAGAAGGATTTTACCTAAAGCAAGGATATATACCTGAGGAAGTTTTCTACCAAGGATAAAGCCAGCATTAGGGCATACAGGCCTTGGGATAAAGACAGACAGGAGTTCTGAGGAATAATGCACAGGATTTCTGAGGAAAAGTGCAGCCTGGTCTGTAAGTGTTTCTACCCTCTGTGTATCTTGCAAGAACTTTGTGCCTGCCAAATATATATATCCTGCTTATTACTGCTGCTGTACCTGGAACTTACAAAAGATTGTATAAAGTTAACTGTTTCCAGTAAAGAAAGTTTTGGTTCACCACAACAACGTGTTCCTCACTTATTACCACTACCAATCGGTGTGCCACCATTACAGGCACTGGCGTCACAAATCTTAAAGGGACCTTGCCCCCGGCACATTAAACATCTGCAACATCCAGGGCACCTCACCCACCATCAGGCCTGGTCCCTATATACTGAGAGTGCCCCAGAGGACCCCTGTGCCAGCCTCTCCATCACTGTTGTACGCTGCCCAGGGTCTCCCTACAAACTGTGAGTAACCCAGAGCAACCCTCGTTTGCCTAAGTAACCGTGACCTCACATCGCAATACCCTGCAGGTCTGCGTACTGCAATATGGCCCCCAGATATGTTTAAATAAAGTTATTAGGGCGCCCCCCCCCCCACATCTAATTAAAAAATAATAATAGATGGCGCAGACATGCACGCTGGTTACTGAGCTAAAGATCTGCCTTCAGCACAGTCACCATCAGGGACCAGTAATAATGGTCCCAGATCATGTGGTCTCCATGACAACCCCATGATGGAGATCACATCCATTCTATTTACAAAACAGAGGCCGGACGGGGCCGCGCTTCTCTCTCCGCTCTGTGAGGAGCGATCGGACCTCTGTCCTGGGAAAACTGTCCGTCAGTAACTGGCGGTCAGTGGGTGTCCGTGATTAGGCGTCCGTCATTAGACGTCTATTAGTGACGGTCAATTATCTTTATTAGGGACCTATGTCCGTCTGTTACTGGCGGTCAGTGGGTGTCAGTCAGTCAGTCGGTGGGTGTCAGTCACTGCCATCCATTACCAGTCTATTAGGGACGGTCCGTTATTGTAATTTCTTTCTGAGCTGTACAGAAAAAACAATGGCTCAGAGATTGTTCCGTGCGGAGCAGCCTCCGAATGTCTCTGACCACTCTGAATCTGACACCGCTTCAGAGGCGGAAATATTTTCAGATAGAGGGGACTCCGATTCCACCCCAGACCCCATAGCCCTATGGCGGTAGAAGGCGCCACTCCTCTTGCACATCTTCATTTCCATGTGCTCTGTAGAAAAAAATCTGTCTTGAAATTGACACTTGTGTAAAAAAATAAAAATATTTTCTTTCCGCCTGCTTTGCATTAATTTCTACAAAAAACTAGGGGGTCTAAATGCTCACTACACCCCTAGATGAATACCTTAGGGGGTCTAGTTTTCAAAATGGGGTCCATTATGGGGGTTTTCTATTGTTTTGGCGGCTCAACGCCATTACAAGTCTGCAATGGGGCCGGAACCATTTGTAAGCAAATTTTGTGTTCTGAAAACAACTGGGTGCTCCTTTATGTTGGGGCCCTGCCGTTTGTCAAGACATAAGATTAGGGCCACAATGGGAGTATTTCTGAAGACAGGAGAAACGGGGTGATACATTTTGGGGTGAACATCTTCATTTTTATGTGCTCTGTAGGAAAAATATGTATTTAACCCCTTCCCGTCACGGTAACGCCGATAGGCGTCAGGACAGCGGTGCTCTCAGGTCTCAGCGATGCCTATTGGCCTCATCTCGTGAGACCCGAGATCTCCTGTGAACGCGCGATCACAGGAGCGCACGTTCACAAGATTGCGCAGTATGGCTGGCAGGCTGTAGATTTTTAAAATAACCAATGAAGAAGGTATTTTGATAACAGCGTCTGATATACCTGCTACCTGGTCCTCTGGTGGTCCCTTTTGCTTGGATCGACCACCAGAGGACACAGGCAGCTCTGTAAGTAGCACCAATCACCACACACACATTACACCCCCCCCCCCTATTAGTTATGAACCCCTGATCACCCCCCTGTCATTGATCACCCCCCTGTAAGGGTCCCTCATTACCGCCAGTTACTTAGCTACTTGTTAGGTAGTTAGCGCCCACCGCACCGCAGTCACTGATTAGTCGCTGATTAGCGTCATCGCTGTCGCTAATCAGCACTAGTACTATATAGTATCTGTAAGTGATCAAGACTGATCGCAATCAGATCTATATCAGCACATTAGGGTCACCTTAGGCTCTACAAAAAACGCAGTGTTCGCTCAATCAGGCCTGATCTTGTGCGCACACTTGCGTTCAGTCCGCCCCACCGCAGTGACAGAAATGTCTTTTTTTTTCTGATCACTGCAAAAACACCGTAAAATCGCTGCGGCGCTATAAAGATCACTTTTGAGCTTTTTGGATCTTTATTAGCGATCGCAGCTTTACTTCGCAAGCACTCCTTTTTACTAGGTAGGTTTGCTCTTTTTCCTGGGTAGTCTCAGAGGAATACCCCCTAAATTTAGTTAGCCCAAAATGTCAAACAAGGGGTATTCCGCTGAAGAGGCCTACAGGATTCTGGCCCTGATGGATGAAAGCGATGGGGACGCCTCACCCGCTGAATCCAGTGGTTCAGAATATGAACCTGTAGACAGCAGTGGCACTCTAACCGCTAGTGAAGATGACGAGGTTGAGGTCCCTGCTACGGTCAGGCGAACCCGATCCCATGTCAGTGTTCTGCATACACCCCGTGATGAGCCTCATTTGCAGCAGAGTGGTGCTAGCGCTGATCTTGTTTATGGTGCGGCATACACCAGCAGCGCAGCACACCCTGGACCTTCTACCAGCACTGCCGTATTCCCTGGTGAAGTGGCGAGCACCAGAAGGGCAGTTCAAGCTGGTACGGTGGCACGTGCAATAACTCCCATGTCGCAGCCACCGCGTTCACAGGCCCGTAGAGCCCTTAGTCTCCCAGAGGTGCTGGCAAACCCAAATTGGCAATCCCCTGCTTCCGCCGAACCCGTATTACCCCCTTTCACCGCCCAGTCTGGAGTTTGCATGGAGACAGCTCATTTAGGATCAGCCCTTGAGATTTTTGAGCTGTTCTTCACCGCGGATCTCTATGACTTTGTTGTGGCAGAAACCAACTGCTACGCCACACCGTTTTTTTTACCGGCCATTCCGGAAAGCTTCTATGCCCAGCCTTTCCGGTTGAAACCAGTCACAGTTTCCGAATTTAAAATATTTTTGGGCCTTCTCCTCAACATGGGTCTAACAAAAAAAAATGTATTGCGGTCCTATTGGTCTAAAGACCCAATACATTACATGCCCATGTTCTCTGCTGCTATGTCCAGGGCACGTTTTGAGGTCATCATGCGCTTTATGCATTTCGCTGACAATAACACCCGTCATCCAAGAGGCCACCCTGCTTATGACCGGTTCCACAAAATTCGGCCCCTCATAGACCGTTTTTCATCCAGGTTTGCAGATGTGTATACCCCCAATCAAAACATCTGCATAGACGAGTCCCTTGTACATTTTACCGGGCGCCTTGGCATCAAACAGTACATCCCCAGCAAGCGCGCCCGGTATGGGGTCAAACTGTATAAGCTCTGTGAAAGGGCCACAGACTATACATACCGTTTTAGGGTCTATGAGGGAAAAGACTCAAAACTGGAGCCGGTCGGATGCCCTGACTACCTGGGGAGCAGTGGCAAGATTGTCTGGGACTTGGTGTCACCCTTACTCCACAAGGGGTACCACTTATACGTGGACAATTTTTACACTAGCGTGGCCCTCTTTCGGCACTTACATCTAGTCGGAATTCAATGCTGTGGCACCGCGCGACCTAGTCTCCGGGGCTTCCCCCAACAGCTCGTTAATACCCGACTTGTACGGGGGGAGAGGGCTGCCTTGTGTGACCAAGAACTGCTCGCGGTGAAGTGGAGAGACAAGAGGGACGTTTACCTTCTGTCCACCATTCACGCAGACACGACTGTCCAAATTGAAAGGGCAACTGTAGTCATTGTGAAACCCCTCTCTGTCCACGACTATAACCTTCAGATGAAAGGGGTGGACTTCAATGACCAGATGTTGGCTCCCTATTTAGTGTCCCGCCGCACCAGACGCTGGTATAAGAAGGTGTCTGTATATTTAATTCAATTGGCTGTCTATAATAGTTTTGATCTCTACAGTAAGGCTGGAAGAACGGGATCCTTCCTAAAATTCCAGGAAGAGATCATTTTGGAACTCCTATATCCAGGAGGGTCCGTGCCCCAAGGCCCTGATGTAGTGAGCCGGCTACATGGCAGACACTTCCCGTCTGTCTATCCTGGTACCCCAACTCACCGTTCCCCAAGAAAAAGATGTCATGTCTGTAGCAGGAGTGGAATAAGGCGTGACACCACCGTTTTTTGTCCTGACTGTCCTGACCAGCCTGCCCTATGCATAGGGGAGTGTTTCCGCAAGTACCACAGACAGGTACACTATTAGTGTAGGGATCGCGTGACACAGGACAGGCACACAGGGGTCTTAGGGCCCGTATGCTCAATATAAGGAGAATAGCAGAAACTCCTAATGCTGGCCATACATGTAATGATTGTGGAGACCCTCAAATGCCAGGGCAGTACAAACACCCCACAAATGACCCCATTTTGGAAAGAAGACACCCCAAGGTATTCCGTGAGGGGCATGGCGAGTTCATAGAAGATTTTTTTTTTTGGCACAAGTTAGCGGAAATTGATTTATTATTTTTTTTTTTTCTTACAAAGTCTCATATTCCACTAACTTGTGACAAAAAATAAAATCTTACATGAACTCGCCATGCCCCTCACGGAATACCTTGGGGTGTCTTCTTTCCAAAATAAGGTCACTTGTGGGGTATTTATACTGCCCTGGCATTTTAGGGGCCCAAAAGCGTGAGAAGTAGTTTGGAATCCAAATGCGCAAAAAATGCCCTGTGAAATCCTAAAAGTACTTTGGGCCCCTTTGCCCACCTAGGCTGCAAAAAAGTGTCACACATGTGGTATCACCGTACTCAGAAGAAGTAGCGCAATGTGTTTTGGGGTGTATTTTTACATATACCCATCCTGTGTGTGAGAAATATCTCTGTAAATGACAACTTTTTAATTTTTTTTATACAAAGTTGTCAATTTACAGAGATATTTCTCTCACCCAGCATGGGTAAATGTGAAAATACACCCCAAAACACATTGCCCTACTTCTCCTGAGTATGGCGATACCACATGTGTGACACTTTTTTGCAGCCTAGGTGCGTAAAGGGGCCGAAAGTCTAACGAGTACCTTTAGGCTTTACAGGGTTGCTCACAATTTAGCCCCGCCCAAAATGCCAGAACAGTAAACACACCCCACAAATGACCCCATTTCGGAAAGTAGACACCCCAAGGAATTCACTGAGGGGCATAGTGAGTCCGTGGGATATTTATTTATTTTTTGCCAGAAGTTAGCAGAAATGGAAACTATTATTTTTATTTTTTTCCTCAGAAAGTGTCATTTTCCGCTAACTTGTGAAAAAAAATTAAATCATACATGAACTCACCATGCCCCTCCGCAAATACTTTGGGGTGTCTTCTTTCGAAAATGGGGTCATTTGGGGGGTATTTATGCTATCCTGGCATTCTAGCACCTCAAGAAACATGACAGGTGCTCAGAAAGTCAGAGCTGCTTCAAAATGCGGAAATTCACATTTTTGTACTATAGTTTGTAAACGCTATAACTTTTGCGCAAACCAATAAAAATACACTTATTGGATTTTTTTTTAATCAAAGACATGTAGCACAATAAATTCTGACACAAACTTGTATAGAAATGTAATTATATTTGAACAATTTTACCAGAAAAAAGTTAAAAATATACTTTTTTTGATTAATATCAGAAAAACGAAAAATCTCAGCAGCAATCAAATACCACCAAAAGAAAGCTGTATTTATGAGAAGAAAAGGAGGTAAAATTCATTTGGGTGCCAAGTTGCATGACCGAGCAATAAACCGTTAAAGTTGTGAAGTGCCGATTTGTAAAAAAGGGCCTGGTCACTGGGGGGGGGGGGGGGGGGGGGAATATAAACCTGTGGTCCTTAAGTGGTTAATGAGATTCAAAAATCCCTGGCAGAGTATGACATTCCCCTGATATCTTGGATTGGCAGGAAAAATGTAATAGAAACATATATCCTACCCAAAGTCTTCTATAAACTTCAGATGCTACCGATAGCACTCCCACAAGTCTTTTTCTCCACACTGCGCTCTCTTTTCTAACGTTACCTTTGGAAGCAGAAGCGCCCCGGCGTGGCGCAGAAACCCCTGACCAGCCAAGAGAGGGGGCATTGGTCTACCGGATGTCCAAACAATATATAGAGCGATCCAATTGAGAAGATGGATCAACCTCACTTCCCTATCAGGCAAGCAAATGATCAATCACTGGGCGGCAAAGGCCTATAAGGGTGACCTAATGAGAGACATGTGGCTGCCCCCCAAAACTCATAACACATATACATCTACAAACGCCCAAAAATACGCCCCTTCTGGTCCAAAGTGGAACTCGTAACAAAAGAGATCACGGGAATGAATCTAACGCCGACTCCCTCACTTGTGCTGTTGGGCTGCTCTACCTCGGAATACCTTCCATCCGCATCATCTTTAGTTACGCATTTTTTTACCTGCAGCCAAATCTCTGATCCCCCTAAAGTGTCTAAACCCCACACCTCCTACGGTAGCTGATTGGCTGGGAAAACTGCACCAAATATGCAGGTTTGAAGAGATGTCCAGTAGAGCGAACCGAATACACCACAGATTTCTCACAATGTGGGATAAATGGTTGGTTTCACCATATTGCAAATCCGAGTCATCCGCGCACAATTGTTAGAGAGGCGACGGTCTCATACAGAGTATCGAGGGCACACGCCTGTATATACTCGCTCCCCCCCCCCCCACCTCTCTCTTTTCCTCTTTATCCTACTTCCTCTAACTTCTCCACCCTAATTTTGCTAAACTTTGATATCCATATTTCCTGGATGTCTATTTACCCAATATTGGAGATGTGATATGTTCTATTTTGAATATGTTTAATTGTTCCGGTTCAAGAAACCGGTTGTTCAGTGACTTTAGTCATGTAAGCCGATTACTGTTGTCTCACCTTTTTCCCATGTTGGGATATCTGTGAAATTCCTGTTTGTAACTGATGAATAATTGTAACAGTCCTACAGGCTCACCTGAGTCAGAGGACCGCTTGCTGGGGGTAGGATTGGAGCCCAGTGGCAAGGACCGCAGGCAGGTAGTAGGTGCAGGAAGTCTGGCAGAGGCGTAGTCGGTAGGCAGGCGGTGGGTCAGGGCAGGCGGCAGTAAACGTGGTCAGACAATCCGGATGGCAACAGTAGTAGCAGTTCAGTAGGTAGGGATAAGGCAGAAGAGTAGTCGGTAGGCAATTCCTGGTCAGCAGTGGACTTCCAGCAGTAGCAAGAGCAACAGATGACGAGAAGCTTGATCAAGGCTCAGGAGCTCAATAATCAGCAAACTGGAGTGCAAGGGGCTGGACTTATATAGGGAAGTACCAGGTGTGGGGAATCAAGGGTAATGAGCAAGGCTTGGCAAGACTGAGGTTAACTAATAGGCTTCAGGGAGGAATGTCCAGAGAGGACGGTAGCCTAGTAAGCAGGGCTACCGCCTGGGATGTGGCTGGTCACGGGTTCGAATCCCGACAGTACTCCCCCCCTTCCAAGGTGACCTCCGGACCCCGCAGGGGCAGGCTTACCGGGGTGCCGTTGGTGGAACTCTTTTACCAGTCTGGGGGCGTGGACATTTTCCTCTCGCTCCCAGGAGTTATCCTCGGGAGGGTAACCCTCCCACCCAATTAGGTATTGTAGTCTTCCCCGGTGGATCCTGGAGTCGAGAATCTTTGCGACAACGTATTCTTCTTCACCCTGTACACTCACGGGTGGTGGAGGGGGAGAGTGGCGGCCTGTGAAGGTGTTCTCCACGTATGGCTTGAGGAGAGAGCAATGGAAGACAGGGTGCACCCTAATGGAGTCCGGAAGGTCGAGCCGGAAAGTGACCTCGTTGATTTGTGCGGTGATCCGGAACGGACCCATGTATCTTTGGGCAAATTTTTTGGAGGGGACCTTCAATCTGAGGTTCCTGGTGGACAGCCACACCTTGTGTCCCACATGGAAGCCCGGGGTGGGTTTGCGACGTCTGTCTGCTCCCTGTTTAAAGCGCCTCTGGGCAAGCTGGAGGTTGTCTATAATGTTCTTTTGTGCCTCCTGTAGGGTTGTTAGGCGTTCGGCCACTGCTGGGAGGGTGGAGGCGACGGGTAGGTGGGGAATGAACACCGGGTGCGAGCCTGTGTTAGCAAAGAAGGGGCTGTGCTTGGTTGAGCTGTGCTCAGCATTGTTGTAGGCGAACTCGGCCGTGGGGAGATGATCAAGCCAGTCATCCTGCAGGTGGGAGCTGAAACAGTGTAGGTATTGCTCTAGGGTCTGATTAGTTCTCTCAGTCTGCCCGTTTGACTGAGGGTGGAAAGCAGAGGACAGGTTCACTTTAACCCCGAGCGCCAGGCAGAAGTTCTTCCAGAACTTTGAGGCAAATTGTACGCCTCGGTCGGAGACCACGTCGTCCGGGATCCCATGCAGCCTGAAGACCTCTCTGAGAATAAGATCGGCCGTCTGTTTGGCGGTGGGTAGGCCTTTGTAGGGGATGAAATGGGCCATCTTGGTGAGACGGTCGACCACGACCAGGATTGTGTTCATCCCTTTTGAAGGAGGAAGGTCTACCACAAAGTCCATGGAGATCGAGCCCCAGGGGCGGGAGGGAATCGGGAGGGGTTGTAATAGACCCACGGGAGAGGAACGAGGAGTCTTATTGCGGGCACAGACCGTGCACGAGGAGATGTACCTCTTGATGTCCTCCTTGTATGTTGGCCACCAGAAGGAGCGGGAGAGAAGCTCCTGGGTCTTTCTTGTGCCAAAATGGCCGGCCACCTTGGAGTCATGGTTGAGTTTGAGCACTTCGAGCCGTGCGATTTCTGGTACATATAGTTGTAGGTCCTGATGAAACCAATGACCGTTCTTAAACGTAAGGCTGACATTGCCTGTGGGGTGGGAGAGGAAGGGGTCATTTTCATATCCTTCTTTGATTGTGCCCAGGAGTTCTTTAGAGTAGGTGGCCCCTACGACCCTTCTCTCGGGTAAGATGTTATTTTGGCCCTTGTTACTCTGTGAGGGCTCGGAAAACATTCTGGAGAGGGCGTCAGCCTTGCCGTTTTTTGATCCAGGGCGATAGGTGATGAGATAGTTGAAGCGGGAAAAGAATAGGCTCCATCTGGCCTGTCTGGCTGAGAGTCTCTTAGCGCTGCGGATGAACTCGAGGTTCTTGTGGTCAGTTAGTACGATTATGGGGTTGGTGGCTCCCTCCAGCAGGTGTCTCCACTCGGAGAAGGCATCCTTGATCGCCAGTAGTTCTTTGTTCCCGATGTCATAGTTCTTCTCGGAGGGGGACATCTGGCGGGAGAAATATGCGCACGGGTGTAATAGCATCCTCTCCCCTGTCCGTTGTGACAAAACTGCCCCCACCGCAGAGTCTGATGCATCCACTTCGACTGTAAATGGGAGCTCGGGGTTCGGGTGGATTAGGATTGGGGCAGAAGTGAAGAGGAGTTTCAACTTGGTGAAGGCCTCCTGGGCCTCGGGTGTCCAGGAGAAGGGGACTGCCTTCTTGGTGAGTTGGGTAATTGGTGCTATGACCTTGGAGAAGTTCCGGATAAACTTCCGATAGAAGTTGGTGAAGCCAATGAATCTTTGTATCTCCTTCTCGTTTTTCGGAACGGGCCAGTTCATCACAGCTTGGACCTTCCCCGGGTCCATACTTAGGCCCTCTGGCGAGATGATGTATCCGAGGAACTGAGTGGTGGTTTGCTCAAACTCGCATTTCTCTAGCTTGATATAGAGAGAGTTCTGTCTGAGTCTCTGCAGTACCCTGCGGACGTGTTCGCGGTGCTGCTCGAGGTCTTCAGAGAAGATCAAGATGTCGTCCAGGTAAACGACTACAAACAGATCCAGCATGTCCCTGAGGACGTCGTTAATGAAGTGCTGGAAGGTGGCGGGAGCATTGCAGAGTCCGAAAGGCATGACCAGGTACTCGAAATGACCATAACGTGTCCGGAAGGCGGTCTTCCATTCGTCCCCAGGGCGGATTCGGACGAGGTTGTAGGCCCCTCGAAGGTCGAGTTTGGTGAAGATCTTCGCTTCCCGGAGTCTCTCAAGGAGTTCGGAAATCAGTGGGAGCGGGTACCGTTTTTTTACGGTTATGTCATTAAGCTTTCTGTAGTCTATGCAGGGACGCAGGGAGGAGTCTTTTTTCTCTACGAAGAAAAATGGGGCTCCCGCGGGGGAGGTGGAGGGCCGGATGAACCCCTTCCTCAGGTCCTCGTCCAGGTACTCTTTCAGGGCCTTGAGTTCAGGCTCTGAGAGGGAGTAGATACTGCCAAAGGGTATTTCGGCCCCGGGCAACAGTTCTATAGGGCAGTCGTAGGGCCGGTGTGGTGGCAGCTTGTCTGCGTTTTTCTTGTCGCAGACATCCTGGAACTCGCGGTATTGAGGGGGTAGCAGATCCTTGACGGATAGTTTAGAGATGGTGGTGTCTTCGGGTGGAAGGACGGGTTTGTGGGAGCAATTTAGCGTGCAGAACTCGGATGGGAATCGTATGCAGCGGGTTTCCCAGTCCACCAAGGGGTTGTGGGTGGCCAACCATGGGATGCCCAAGATCACTGGGAACTTCGGGGAAGCGATCAGAGAGAAGTTGATCTTTTCACGGTGATCTGGTTCTATGAGGAGTTGTAGTTCGGTGGTCTCGTGAGTGGCCGGCCCCGAGGAGAGTGGGGATCCGTCGACGGTTTCCAGGTCAACGGGGGCTGCCTTGATTGTCAGTGGAATGTTCTTTTCGCGGGCGAAGGTTAGGTCCATGAAGTTGCCTCCCGCCCCGGAGTCTAACATCGCTGAACAGGGGAGTTGTCGCCCCTCAATGTCGATGAGGATGGGGATGATGAAGTGGGATCCATGAGCCGCCGTGTTGTTATTTTCAGGGGCTGCTGGCGGGGTTGGAGTCTGTGGTTGCTCCTTTAGCTCCGTGACGGCAATAGTCTTTCGGATCTTATGAGGACATTTGATGGCAAAATGACCCGGCTCCCCACAGTAGAGGCAGAGGTTTTCGGCCAGCCTTCTCTCCTTCTCAGCTGTGGATAGAGACCTACGTAGAGCGTCGACCTGCATAGGTTCAGTTACTGACTGTGGGTCGCGCTGGGCGGTGGAAGAGAAGGAGTAAGTGGGTCTGTGGTCCGAGGACCAGAGTCTTTCTCTCTTCCTCTCGGAGAGTCTTTGATCTATCTGGATGCATAACTGAATGAAGTCATCCAGATCGTCCGGGGCCTCAACTCTGGCGAGTTCGTCCTTTATTAATTCTGACAGGCCTCGCCGGAATTGGCTTCTCTGTGCCGCTGGGTTCCAGGTGGTGTCCGTGACCCAACGGCGAAACTCTGCAGTGTATTCGGCGATGGAGCGTCTCCCTTGCCGCAGACCATGTAGTCGCGCCTCGGCTGTCGCACAGCGGTTGGGGTCATCGAAGACTTGGCTCATGGCGGTAATAAAGTTGTTTAGGTTGTCCAGGAGCTGACTGTTAGTCTCCACGTATGGTGATGCCCATGCTAATGCTTCATCCGTCAGGAGATTGACCACGAATAGCACCTTCTTTTTCTCGGTGGTGAAGGGGGCCGGGTACATCTGAAAATATATGCGGCATTGGTTTAAAAACCCCCGATACTGGCGTCTGTCGCTGCCGAATCTTGATGGGAGTGGCATACGGGTGTCTGCGGCCGCGCCGCGGACGTCCAGGTGTTGCCTCTGTAGTTCAATAATCTCCCTTTGCAGGCTTTGGACTACGCCTTGGAGCTGGGCAAATTTCTCCTGATATGTAGTACCAAATTCTTGAAGTTCGGAGACCTGCTTACGCAGAGTGGCCATTGCGGACTCCATGGTGGGGCTGATTATTCTGTAACAGTCCTACAGGCTCACCTGAGTCAGAGGACCGCTTGCTGGGGGTAGGAGTGGAGCCCAGTGGCAAGGACCGCAGGCAGGTAGTAGGTGCAGGAAGTCTGGCAGAGGCGTAGTCGGTAGCAGGCGGTGGGTCAGGGCAGGCGGCAGTAAACGTGGTCAGACAATCCGGATGGCAACGGTAGTAGCAGTTCAGTAGGTAGGGATAAGGCAGAAGAGTAGTCGGTAGGCAATTCCTGGTCAGCAGTGGACTTCCAGCAGTAGCAAGAGCAACAGATGACGAGAAGCTTGATCAAGGCTCAGGAGCTCAATAATCAGCAAACTGGAGTGCAAGGGGCTGGACTTATATAGGGAAGTACCAGGTGTGGGGAATCAAGGGTAATGAGCAAGGCTTGGCAAGACTGAGGTTAACTAATAGGCTTCAGGGAGGAATGTCCAGAGAGGACGGTAGCCTAGTAAGCAGGGCTACCGCCTGGGATGTGGCTGGTCACGGGTTCGAATCCCGACAATAATACTCATAAGTCTGTAAACCGATAAAAACACAGATGATAAAAAAAAAATCCCTTTTAGTTAGGTAGTGTCCTGCACCTGCTGAGCGCTGATCAGAAACATCCATTTTTCTGACCGCTCTGCTCAGTTTACTGTGCACATTTATTTTTCTTTGTGTAGTTAGTTTTATCTATATATATATAAATCTCCATATACATACAGTCAGGTCCATAAATATTGGTACACGGACACAATTCTAACATTTTTGGCTCTATACACCACCACAATGGATTGTTTGACTCTAGAGCCCTGCCATGCACCCATACATAATCTTTTGAGCACACATGGGGTGTTTCTGTAAACTCCTGATTCAGGGTAATAGATTTTGAGTTGTTTAGATGTTAACCCTTGATGTGTTGCAGAAAAAATTGATAAAAATTTAAAATCTGCAAAAAAAAATTGGAAATTTTGAATTTTCATTTAATTCTCGTGGGGCACCTTAAGGGTTAACCAAGTTTGTAAAATCAGTTTTGAATACCTTGAGGGGTGTAGTTTCTATAATGGGGTGATTTATGGGTGGTTTTAATATGTAAGCCCCAGAAAGCGACTTCATAACTGAACTTGGGGTTTGGAAATGTTCGTAAACATTTTAAGATTTGCTTCTAAACTTCTAAGCCTCTAACGTCCCAAAAATATAAAATGTCATTTTCAAAATGATCCAAACATGAAGTAGACATATGGGGAATGTAAAGTAATAAACGATTTATAGTTATTACTATCTATTATAAAAGTAGAGAAATAGAAATTTGAAAATTTGAAAGTTTTTCCACATTTTTGGTAAATTTGGTATTTTTTTATAAATAAAAATGAAATATTTTGACAAAATTTTTCCACTGTCACAAAGTACAAAATGTGACGAGAAAATAGTCTCAGAATGGCCTGGATAAGTAAAAGCGTTTTAAAGTTATTACCACATAAAGTGACACTGGTCAGATTTGCTAAAAATGGCCTGGTCCTTAAGGTGAACAATGGTCCGGTCCTTAAGGGGTTAAGGGTATAATTATTCCTCAGATGTCCCTTACATTTGCTGCAAATGAGTCCAAAGGGTCTGGGAATGTTCACAACGTCATAACCCAGATAGTAAACCCAAGACCGGTGTAGTTAAAAGGGTTTTCTGATTATTTTTCTTTAATGATGACCTATCCTCTAGATCAGCGGTCCCCAACCGCCGGGCCACGGCCCAGGACCGGGCCCTGGAAGATGGTTTGCTGGGCCGCGGCAATCAGGGCCGTCTTTAACGCTGTACTAATAAACCGCTTCCATTATGGAAGCGCTTCATTAGTACCGGCGGACCAGGAAGCGGTGAAGGATCTGTACTCACAACTTCCTGGTCCTCGGCTCGGCTGTGCAGGGCTGCGCACAGCGTGAGGGCGTTCTGTTACTTCACACTGTGCGCCGCGAAACACAGCCGACAGCAGGATGAAGAGGATCGCGATGGTGAGGAGCGGTGGCGTCCAGGAGCAGGAGAGTGGCGTTTTATTTTATTTTATTTGCGCTGGGGGCTGACATGGGGGGCTGATGGCTGACATGGGGGGCTGATGGCTGACATGGGGGGCTGATGGCTGACATAAGGGCTGGGGGCTGACATATGGCTGGGGGCTGACATGGGGGGCTGATGGCTGACATGGGGGGCTGATGGCTGACATGATGGCTGATAGATGGCTAAAGGTTGGGGGTCTGATCTGAGGACTGATTAACATTGGGGGTCTGATTGTTGGTCTGACCTAAGGTGTAATGAAAAATATTTTTTTCTTATTGTTCTCCTCTAAAACCTAGGTGCGTCTTATAGGGCGAAATATACAGTACAGTGCAGCAGAGACCAGTGCAGCAGACACCAGTGCAGCAGAGACCAGGTGCAGCAGAGACCAGGTGCAGCAGAGACCAGAGTCAGTTTATATAGTGTTATATAATTTAATGTGCACCTTGTGATTTGTTATGCGCGTGAATCAGTCAGCGTCGACTAGCACCCCCTAAGCCCCCCGGTCCAGGGAAAATTTTCTTGCATGAAACTGGTCCTTGGTGCAAAAAAGGTTGGGGACGACTGCTCTAGATAGGTCATCAGTATCTGATCGGTGGGGGTCCAACAACAGGGGGTCCAACAACAAGCTTGCTGCTTTTCCAAGACTGCTTACCAAGAGCTGATCTACAAGAGCATTGGAGATATTCAGGAGATACTCAGGAGGTAATCTGGAGGTGGATACAATCTAAACAAGTAAGATTTGTTTGTTTAAAATCTTTCCCCTCTTTACAATGGCAGATCTGGTTCTGTGCATGAATTGTTGTGCTTTTATTTCAGGTTCCACTCTTCAGAGGTTTGGATACTGTCTGATCTGTAGACAGCTCTCCATAATGCAGCAGGAAATTACCTTTTTGAAATATGAGATTTTAAAATTAACCACTAAACAAACTCAGGCTGAGAACATTGCAATGCCACTGCCACAGAGGCCCCCTAGAATTGGAAGATGGGTTACTGTAGGTTCTGGTAGACTGAGAGTTGTGGATAGAAGGCATGTCCCACAGTCTGTGGCTCTCCATAATTCATTTTCAGAACTTTCAGAGTGCAAGAGCAACATGGAGGATGGCTCAAGCACAGTGGGTGAGAAACAGTCATCTCCCATGCCTAAAGTATGTAAGACTGCAGCCAAAGACAAAAAGGAGAAGGTGAGGATTGATAGTAAGCAGCTGTTGGTGGGCGATTCCATCATAAGAGGTGTCAAGTTTGAGGAGAATGGTGTTGTGAGATGTCTCCCTGGTGCTACCGCTAGCAGGGATAGACGACGGATCCTTAATATTGTTAGGCAAGCAAAGCAGGAAAGGGAAGTGGATGTTATTCTCCATCTTGGGACAAACGATCTGGCTTGCAATGAGGTTTCAAAGGTGAAAGAAGCTTTTCACACACTTGGAAAGGATATACAGGAGGTTGCATCAACTGTTTCATTCTCTGCAGTTTTGCCTGTTGTGGGGGGTTAGCTCTTCTCCGGGGGTCATTCACACAAGTATCGTCGCCAGACACCAAGTTTCAGGTCCAAACATCACTTTATTTGGCACCTCAGCAAACCAAACATAAATGATACAAAATAAACACCTGCCCGGCTGGGCTCTAACTAAACATATAATAACCTGACTCACCTAAGTCACAGTTCACACCCTGTGAACACAAGCGGCTTTCTCGGCCAATGTCCCACAGCCTCCTGGCTGTATAGAGCACAGTACGCCCACTGCTTCCAGTCCAGTGTCTCAGCACACATGGGGAATAGTGGTCTCTCAGCCCTCCTGGCTTGGACCACACAGAGCCTCCAGGCCTCTGTCCACAGGTAACACACTTCCCCCTTTTTGACACTCTGGGAGGTGCCTTATGCCAGGCTGATTACCTCCAGCTTCTCTCACCTGTGGTGGAACAGGGGTGTGGACCGCACTATCCACCCCTTCCTTGCCTCTAACCTGAGTGAGACCTGTCACTGTCTCACACTGTGCATAACCTTCAGCATGACAGGAAGATGCGCATTAAGGAATTCAATGTATGGCTTGGTGAATGGTGTCTGAACCAAGGGTTTGGCTTTGTGTCTCATGTTAGCTCTTGTTGGAATGGAAAAGAACTGTACAAGAAAGATGGTTTGCATCTTTCTCTCAAAGGAACGAATGTCCTCGGTGAACAGTTCCAGGTATTTGCTAAGAAGCATTTAAACTAGGGAAGGGGGGCAAAAGAGTGATAATCCAGCAGTCCAACTGCCCCCCGGAACAATGCCAGAAGAGGCCAGTAGCACAAAGGTTAAGAAATGACAAGCTCAGAGTCTTGTCTACAAATGCTCGCAGTCTAGGGAATAAGATCAATGAACTTGAGGCTATAATGGCATCTGAGAATATAGATGTAGTGGCTGTTACTGAGACGTGGTTCAAGGGGAGTAATGACTGGGATATATCAATACCAGGGTTCTCTCTATACAGGAAAGACAGAGAAGGCAAGAAGGGGGGAGGGGTGGCCCTGTATGTGAAAGATAACATAAAATCTAATTTGATACAAGTTAGCGAGAACAATTTAGAGTCAGTTTGGGTTACCGTGCAGCTTGATAATCATAAGGTAACTCGTGTAGGTGTGATATATAGACCACCTAGCCAAGTCAAAGAATTAGATGATCTACTAGTTGAGGAAATAGCTAAAATGACATTGAAGGGGGAAGTTATCATTATGGGAGACTTCAATCTTCCAGATGTAAACTGGAAAACCAAAATAGCTAGTTCTGCCAGGAGTACAGATATTCTAAATTCCCTACTGGGATTATCTCTACAGCAAGTAGTCGAGGAGCCAACCCGGAAGGAGGCCATTTTAGATTTAGTATTCACAAATGGGAATTTGGTATCTGATATTACTGTAGGGGAAAGCTTGGGATCTAGTGATCACCAGTCAGTGTGGTTTACTATAAGTACAGTGACTGAGTCACACCACACAAAAACAAAAGTTTTAGATTTTAGAAAAACCGACTTTTCTAAAATTAGATTAGTGGTATACGAGTCCCTATCAGATTGGAACAGTTTCATTGGAGTCCAGGAGAAATGGGACTACTTAAAAGAGGCACTATTGAAGGCAACAGAAAATTGCATTAGGCTTGTCAGTAAAAGCAAAAAAAGGAAGAGACCACTGTGGTACTCAGCAGAAGTGGCCAAAATCATTAAAAACAAAAAGATAGCCTTTAGGAATTATAAAAAAAAACAAAACGAGGATGACAGACAAATTTATAAGATTAGGCAGAGAGAGGCCAAACAAGTTATAAGAGCTTCCAAAGCACAGGCAGAAGAGAAATTAGCTCAGTCAGGGAAAAAAGGCGATAAGGCATTCTTCAGATACATAAATGAAAAAAGGAAACTAAAACAAGGAATTACCAAATTAAAAACAAAAGTAGGAAGGTATATGGAAGAAGATAAAGAACTAGCTGACTGCCTCAATAAATATTTCTGTTCAGTTTTTACAAAGGAAAATGAAGGAGAAGGACCTCAGTTAGGAAAGAAGACTAATGAATCTTTTGATGCATGTGTCTTTACAGAGGAAGAGGTTCTAAGTCAGCTGTCTAAAATTAATACAAATAAGTCACAGGGGCCTGATGGGATACACCCAAAGCTATTAAAAGAGCTCAGCGGTGAACTAGCAAAACCATTAACAGATTTATTTAACCAATCACTGGCAACAGGAGTCGTCCCAGAAGATTGGAAATTAGCAAATGTTGTGCCCATTCACAAGAAAGGTAGTAGGGAGGAATCGGGCAACTATAGGCCAGTAAGCCTGACATCAATAGTGGGGAAATTAATGGAAACCATACTTAAGGAGAGGATTGTGGAACATCTAAAATCCCATGGATTGAAAGATGAAAAACAGCATGGGTTTACTTCAGGGAGATCATGTCAAACTAATCTTATAGATTTTTTTGATTGGGTGACTAAAATAATAGATGGAGGAGGTGCAGTAGACATCGCTCATCTAGACTTTAGTAAGGCTTTTGATACTGTCCCACATAGAAAGCTTATCAATAAAGTGCAGTCTTTGGGCTTGGACTTCCATATTGTTGAATGGATTAGGCAGTGGCTGAGGGACAGGCAACAGACGGTTGTAGTCAATGGAGTATATTCAGACCAAGGTCTTGTTACCAGTGGGGTACCTCAGGGATCTGTTCTGGGACCCATATTGTTTAATATCTTTATCAGCGAAATTGCAGAAGACCTCGATGGTAAGGTGTGTCTTTTTGCTGATGACACAAAGATTTGTGCCTTCTCAACCAGCTGATTGGCGGTGGTCCTGGATCTCTTTAATAAAGACTGATATTTACCTGCTCAAGGATCCTCAAAAAAATGAAGAACAGAAGAATTGATGTTCCACAGATGTCCTAGTTTGGTTAAGAAAAAAAAAAAAAGCTAAAATATTTCCAATATATTCCAATATGTATCCTATATAATAACAGCCCTGTGTGCGTGCGCTGTGTCCGTGTGTGTCACCAGTTTTGCACTGGGCCTGAGCGGCGGGGCAACCAATCAGGACACAGCTCTCCACACACGGCGCTGAAACTCTGCCTCAAAAAACTGTTTAACCCCTTCCATGCCGCAGTCCTTAGGGACCACTGTCTAAAACGGGCACCCCTGCCCCCTTTCAAGATGCAGAACGCGCAGCACCCTAGCCCCCTTTCAAGATGCAGAAGGCGCAGCACCCCCGCCCCCTTTCAAAATGCAGAGCGCGCAGCACCCCCCCATTTTAAGATGGCAGAGTGCGCAGCACCCCCCCTTTCAAGAAGCAGAGCACACAGCACCCCACCCCTTTTCAAGATGCAGAGTGCAGAGCACCCCTGCCCCCTTTCAAAATGCAGAGCGCGCAGCACCCCCCCTTTCAAGATGGCAGAGCACACAGCACCCCCCCTTCCCGTTTCAAGATGGCACAGTGCACAGCACCCCCGCCACTTTTAGGATGGCAGAGAGGCAGCGGGGTAGAGTGTTAGCACCAATGTCAGCCATTTAACCCCTTCCTTAGTGATCGCTGTATGGAGGGGCTAACCATCGGGCCGCTGCTCTGCTGTGGCAGCGGGCGATGCTTGAATAATAAACTAAGGGAGGGAGCTCCCCCATCAGGCCGTTGCACTGTGGCAGCATCCCGATGGTTACCATGGCAACCGGACGCTTTCACAGGCATGCGGCTTGCCGTGGTATATCTGATCAGGCTCCTGCTAAAGGCTTAGTGTGTTTAATACACTGCAGTACATTATATAGTGTACTGCAGTGTATTGTAAGCCATCAGACCCACTGGATCTATAACCAAGTGGGTCTGGGTCAAATAGTTTTTTTTTTTTAAAAGTGAATAAAGTAAAAAAAAATACCTTCCTATATCCACACTTAATTGGTTAAAAATGTAAAAAATAAAAAACCCTAAACATTTCTGATATTGCCGCGTCCGTAAGGACCTGATCTATAAAAGGATCATGTTACTTTTACCGCATGGTGAACAGCATAAAAAAAATATATATATAAAAAGGAAAAACTGTGATGGAATTGCAATTTAGCCCACCGCACTTCCCAAAAAACGGTTTAAAAAATTTATAAAAGTCATATGTATCCAAAATTAGCACCAATCAAAAAGTGACCTCATCCCACAAAAAATGAGCCCCTACATAAGCCAATCGTAAAAAAAAAACATATGGCTTTCAGAAAATGGAGACACAAAAACATGATTTTTTTTTCAAGCATGCTTTTATTGAATAAAATAAAGTTTAAAAAAAATGGCATTTTCTATATAGGTTGTGTATTTAGTATGATGACTGCCACAGGCATAGTTATTACTTGAACAAGTAATTATCCCATGGTTGGGGTATATAATCGGATGTTGTTATTGTAACGGGCTTAATGTCTAGTATTCTATAATTCATGGACGATCACGGTTACCGTTTTCCCTTACGTCATGGCAAAAGTCACATGACACAAGGGGATCCAGTCTCCACTGCGGCCAGTATCGGCTGTGGCAATGTCAAATCAGATGAGCCCAGCCGTGCATTGCAGGTTGGAAGAGAAGGAGCGGAGGGCCAGCGCCAGGAAGCAGGTAAGTAATCTTCCCTTTACAGATCCAGTAAAGTAGGGGAGTTTGCCAAACCCCCTCATTCTTGTACAACCCCTTTAAGATCTACAATTATAACAGCTGTAACTACATTTTTGAATATACTGAAATTTTCTTTTAATTCCTACTTCAATATAAAACTATAGCAAGAAAAAATATGGAAATTCATGGCATATTTTACAGGAAGGATTTAGAATTGCTTGTTCCCTGTGTGAATTCTCTGATGTTTACCAAGAGATGATTTCTGAGTAAAACATTTCCCACATTCTGAACATGAATATGGTTTCTCCCCTGTGTGAATTCTCTGATGTCTCTCAAGAATTGATTTCATGGTAAAACATTTGCCACATTCTGAACATGAATATAGTTTCTCTCCTGTGTGAATTATCTGATGGCTCTCAAGTGTTGATTTCTGAATAAAACATTTCCCACATTCTGAACATGAATATGGTTTCTCCCCTGTGTGAATTCTCTGATGTCTCTCAAGAATTGATTTCATGGTAAAACATTTGCCACATTCTGAACATGAATATGGTTTCTCTCCTGTGTGAATTCTCTGATGTCTCTCAAGATCTGATTTGATGGTAAAACATTTGCCACATTCTGAACATGAATATGCTTTCTCTCCTGTGTGAATTTTCTGATGGCTCTCAAGAACTGATTTCGTAGTAAAACATTTCCCACATTCTGAACATGAATATGGTTTCTCTCCTGTGTGAATTCTCTGATGGCTCTCAAGATTTGTTTTCTGATTAAAACATTTCCCACATTCTGAACATGAATATGGTTTCTCCCCTGTATGAATTCTCTGATGGCTCTCAAGTGATGATTTCTGAGTAAAACATTTCCCACATTCTGAACATGAATATGGTTTTTCCCCTGTGTGAATTCTCTGATGGCTCTCAAGTGATGATTTATGAGCTAAACATTTCCCACATTCTGAACATGAATATCGTTTTTTCTGAGCTCTTCTTTGGGTTCCAGAACCTCTTCTGTGAGTTTCATTCTGAGTAAGAGTATGTGATGAATTAGAAGATCGGACCCGTTTTAAAGGATGAGATGATAGATTGCTGTGAAGGTCTGAGGGACCATCTGGGATAATGGCACGTTCTTCATATGTATCTGATATGACACCTGGATCATCTGCATTATAATATGTAGATATGAGATGTTTCTCCAAGCGCCAAGTACAGTCATCTACAAAGAACAAAACATTTTTTAAATTATTTTTAATTAATATAATCTTTTACAAATTGAAGGCAGCTATCAAAATTCGTGAGAACAGGGACACTTGCGCTACAGTCAGGTATTTCCCTGAGGCTGGTCTATTCACCTAGTTTGCCGCTGCCTGGTATTAGGGGTGAGCTATCAAAATTCATAACTGACAAGAGGGCTGTCCAATTGTGTCATGTGACCCCACACCTAAAAGCAGAATGGCCCTAAGTACATAGAAGGGTCAGGCAAGAAGAACAGAGCTGTTACAACAGGCAAGAGCCAGGCAATCATATGCACAGGTTTCTCACATCCTGGAGATCAATCATCTAATATAGGGATGCTCAATCTGCGGCCTTCCAGCTGTTGCAAGGCTACAACTCCCAGCATGCCCTAATAGCTGTAGGCTGTTCAGGCATGCTGGGAGTTGTAGTTTTGCAATAGTTAAAGGACCGCAAGTTAGGCAGGAGGAGGAGACGCTGCTCCAGTCCATAAACCGCATACAACAATTGATGGCAATGTTACAGCAGAAGGAATAAGAAGGGGCCAAGTCCATAACCAATACTGATGCTGTGATGTGGGACCAGTTTGTGTTATATCTCAGAAATCAACCATGGCAAAGGAACCGGTGTGAGAAACTCATAGTTACATTGCCTTAAGAGAGGACACAGGTTCATCAAGTTTAATCTATTTTGATCAACTCAAGTGAGAACCTGAACGGACTATACACTAGGGTTGTTGCGGGTATCGAAATTTCGATACCCAATCGATACTTTTGCTCCGGTATCGATACTTCTGCGCAGTCTAGTATCTCTTAACATGAGTGTGTTGCTGTAGGCGCGCTCATGTTCCCTCAGCAGCACAGGGGAGAAGGAAGCAGTCTCTCACATCCCCCCTGTGCCGCTGCCACCAATGGGGAGAAAGGGGCAGAGGAGGGGCAGGCGCACCGCGCCACCAATGATAGTACTTTTCATGGGTCCGGCTACACAGAGCGGCGCCCAGGGATGTCCCAGCACTGACTGTTATTCCTGGGCGCCGCTCCATTCGCCCGCAGCGCCCCATTACAGTTTCCTGCTCCATATGCTAATTACTATCGGAGCAATGGGCAGGAGACATCAGCTTCTCTAGTGGGTGTTCCTTCTCCCTGTCTGTAGCGCTGTCCAATCGCAGGGCAGGGAGAAGGAACACCCACTAGAGAAGCTGATGTCTCCTCCCCATTGCTCCAATAGTAATTAGCATATGGAGCAGGACTGCAGGAGACGGAAATGGGGCACAGGCACACAGCGGGCGAACGGAGCGGCGCCCAGGAATAATAGTAAGTGCTGGGACATCCCTGGGCGCCGCTCTGTGTAACCTGCTGCTTAACAAAGTCCAAACCCATATAAGGTCGTCTTTAACTTTCAATACAGGAGGCAGGTGCCGGCAGCAGAATCGCATAGCCGACATCCTGCCTCTGACAGGGAGCTGTGATCAGCGGCAGTGCTGCACCTAAGGGGTTAACTGCAGCGGATCTCAGCTCCCTGCCATAGAGGTCGGGTGCCGGCTATTTGATTCCGGCACCCGCCTCCTGTATTTGTATTAACAGGTCAGTTATCTTCATTGGTGGAGCAGTGCGCCCCCCCCCCCCCCCCAACACCCCAGTATAATAAACATTGGTGGCGCAGTGCGCCCCCCCCAACACCACAGTATAATAAACATTGGCGGCGCAGTGCGCCCCCCAACACCACAGTATAATAAACATTGGCGGCGCAGTGCGCCCCCCAACACCACAGTATAATAAACATTGGTGGCGCAGTGCCAATGAGGGTTAAAAAAATAAATAATTAACTCACCTCCTCCAATTGATCGCGTAGCTGTCGGTCTCCTGCTCTTTCTCCAGGACCTGTCAAAGGACCTGTGGTGATGTCACGGAGATCATCACATGGTCAATTACCATGGTGATGGATCATGTGATGGACCATGTGATAAGCGCAGTGACGTCACCACAGGTCCTTTTCCTCACAGATGAAGACAGAAGAGAAGCCGGGCTGCGCGAACAAGTGGATTAAGGTGAGGTAAATTATTGTTATTTTTTAACCCCTCCAGCCCTATTTTACTTAGCATTCTGTATTAAGAATGCTATTATTTTCCCTTATAACCATGTTATAAGGGAAAATAATTACATCTACACAACACCCAACCCAAACCTGAACTTCAGTGAAGAAGTTCGGATCTGGGTACCACAGTCAGTTTTCTATCACATGCGTGCAAAACACATTACATGCACCCGCGCGATAAAAACTGAACAACGGAAAGCAATCGCAGTCAAAACTGCCGCAACGCACCCGGGACGCATCCGGAGCCAAAACGTGACGCCCGTCTAAAAGAGGCCTAAGGCTACTTTCACACTTACGGCAGTGAGATCCGGCAAGCAGTTCCGTCGTCGGAACTGCCTGCCGGATCCGTCGATCTGGATGTGACTGAAAGCATTTGTGAGACGCATCCGGATGCGGATCCGTCTCACAAATGCATTGCAAGAACGGATCCGTCTCTTCGCTTGTCATGTGGACAGACGGATCCATCTTGTATCTTTTTACACATTTTTACCGTTCTGCACATGCGCAGAATGGAAGGACGGCTCCGGTATTCCGGTATTTTGAATGCCGGATCCGCAGTAATACATTCCTATGGGGAAAAATGCAGGATCCGGCATTCCGGCAAATCTTCAGTTTTTTTTCGCCGGAGATAAAACCGTAGCATGCTGCGGTTTTATCTTTTGCCTGATCAGTCAAAATGACTGAACTGATCAGTTCTTTTCCGGTATAGAGCCCCTGTGACGGAACTCAATGCCAGAAAAGAAAAACGCTAGTGTGAATGTACCCTAAAATATTAAGTTTAAATCCCCCCTTTCCCAATTTTACATATAAAATATATAAACAATAAATAAATAAACATATTACATAGCGCTGCGTCTTTAAAGTCCAAACTATTACATTATAAAAAAATATCTCCTATGCGGTGAGCGCCGTAACAGAAATAAATAAAAACCATGCGATTCGCCAATTTTTTGTCACCCCAAAAAA
Organism: Bufo bufo; assembly: GCF_905171765.1. Classification (NCBI taxonomy): domain Eukaryota; kingdom Metazoa; phylum Chordata; class Amphibia; order Anura; family Bufonidae; genus Bufo; species Bufo bufo. The sequence continues at coordinate 558,515,967 of NC_053393.1, read as the reverse complement.
AATAGGATAGGACTGTTCTATTGGGCCGAACGTTTCATAAAATGCGAAATGCACGCGGCTTTTTTTGGTGTTTTTTTTGGTATCGCAATATTTTTTTAGGGTGACGAAAGCGAATCCAAATTTTGGTATCGAAACAAAATCTACGCCAATCTGATTGGCGTAGCGTTGTCACGATACCAAAATTTTGATTCGGTTTCGATTTAGCGACTAAAAATTTTATTTGGCTGCAATATTTTTCAGTTCAGGAGCCAATGGCTACTAGGTATTTTTTTTAGTCTGGAGCACTGCCCCCTTTCCCAATTTTACAAATAAAATATATAAACAATAAATAAATAAACATCGCCACGTCCGAAAAGTCCAAACTATTAAAATATTTAAAAAATAATTTTTTTAAAATGCGGAATGCACGTGGCTTTTTTTTTTTTTTTTTTTTTCGTGTGGTATTGAATATCGCAACCGAATCTAAATTTTGGTATCGCAACAACTCTACTATACACCAGAAATAACCTTAGGAAAGAAGAAGCAAGCCAACTGAAAAAATAAATAAATTGACTCAAGCATTATAACAATAAGTCATTGTATGCAACAGGGGTGTCAGGAGGGCCAGGAAACCTACCCCCTATTAGAGGTATGGCAGCCCAATAATCACAATTTTTCAGATGAAACCAGAAGGTACCCGGGGCCTGTATGGACGACACGTGTGTTGACACCTTGTACATTCGTAATTTGGACACCAGAATCCAGTGCAGTCCAGAGTGTATGTGACATGAGGCCTGTGAAATGCTGCACAGAGGGACACCAGGACACGTCCAGGAGATTCATGGAAGACACCTGTCCCCCTGATATTACTGAGCAAGGCCTGGAGAGTCACAGCGCAGACCTGAGGGAGTCGTTACCACCTTAGTGTAATGGGCTAGGATCAGCGGGAACACTCCTATGGTTTCATCTTCTCCTGTCTACTAGTATGTTTGGGGCAGTTGCTATGTATTATACAGTAGCTGATCTCTTGCTCAGCCGACCTCTCTTCTGTAGCTCACCTTGTTTGGAGAGGAGCTCCTGACTGGTTAGCCTCGCTGTAAATATTCCTAGCTTCTGCAGGGGGCTGCTGGTTATAGTGTAAGCTCTGTGCTTTCGAATCCAGTAATCCTTTTATTTTCTAGTATCTCTCCTAGTTTTCTTCATTGGTGTAGTTTTGTTCTTATGGTTAGTCTAGTCTTTACCTCTGATTCTTGTAGTCTGTGTGTGTGGTTGGGGGGAGGGGATGTTCCATGTTTCAGTCTGTCCTGCCTTGATTCTAGTTCAGCTCTGCTCAGTTTGGGTTGCGTCTTAGTGTCCTCCTATTGTCTGTTTTAGGGTCAGTTTTACAGATTAGGAATTTTCATAGGAATGTCTTAAGGGACAGTGATGTCTGGTATTAGGGTCAGCATGTAAGGACAGATCTAGGGAAGGTTTCAGGGAAAGCTCCAGTCAGGGCCACTTATTGTCTGTTCAATCATCCGTTCACCATATAACCCCCATCATCCGTCTGTTCCATTGTCTGATTACCATCCCCATCCTGTTCTAGTCATCTACTGATAAGCTCCTATCTCCTGGCTTTCTTCTTACCTGCTTGTGGTGGAATATGTGCTTTGTATTATTCTTCAAGGGACGGTCCGGCTGTTACACAGTTTGGTCCTAATGTAAGTCCTGGGGGTATCTGAGTACTGGGGGACACTGTAAGTACCTGGGGAAGGCGCCTGCTATAGGGGAAGTCCAGTTCAGGGTCATTACAGTTACAGACTCGTCTCTGCTTCATTTAGTGGTCACTACTCACCTGGACTCTTATCTGTAGGAATGTCCTCCTTGTATTCCTCATCGCTCCCCACATCTGTCTCTGTAGGGATCTCCTCCTTGTATTCCTCATCGCCCCTCACATCTGTCTCTGTAGGGATCTCCTCCTCGTATTCCTCATCGCCCCTCACATCTGTCTCTGTAGGAATCTCCTTCTTGTATTCCTCATCGCCCCACACATCTGTCTCTGTAGGAATCTGCTCCTCGTATTCCTCATCGCCCCTCACATCTGTCTCTGTAGGAATCTCCTCCTTGTATTCCTCAGCGCCCCTCACATCTGTCTCTGTAGGAATCTCCTCCTTGTATTCCTCATCGCTCCCCACATCTGTCTTTGTAGGGATCTCCTCCTCGTATTCCTCATCGCCCCTCACATCTGTCTCTGTAGGAATCTCCTCCTCGTATTCCTCATCGCCCCTCACATCTGTCTCTGTAGGAATCTCCTCCTCGTATTCCTCATCGCCCCTCACATCTGTCTCTGTAGGAAAGTCCTCCTTGTATTCCTCATCGCCCCTCACATCTGTCTCTGTAGGAATCTCCTCCTCGTATTCCTCATTGCCCCTCACATCTGTCTCTGTAGGAATCTCCTCCTCGTATTCCTCATCGCCCCTCACATCTGTCTCTGTAGAGATCTCCTCCTCGTATTCCTCATCGCCCCTCACATCTGTCTCTGTAGGAATCTCCTCCTCGTATTCCTCATCGCCCCTCACATCTGTCTCTGTAGCATTAATATTGTTCAGATCTTCATCCTGATTCAAAATGTGTGAAACAAATATTGTGAATTACAGGACAGTTGGACAAGTTGAGTGGAATGTTTTAGATGCCTACAAAAGATCATTAAAAGAGTTATCCATCTTTAAACTTGTGTAATAGACCCCTTCAGAGAGGCGGACCCCGGGTGGAGTTCATACTTACTTGGTCCCTGCCTCTGTGTTCTGGCTTCATTGCTCCACTGTCGACTCTGCAGGTGCTGTGTCTGTGGAAATCAACATACTATTGACAGGGGGGGCGGGGGTGGAGATAGTTGGGTGCAACTGCTGCAGCCAAGGACTGGCAGCAGCGGTGACCTGTGACCAATGTGGCACATGACTGAGTGACGTACTGCATGGGTGGCAGGTGCTCCGCTGCCCTGTCAACTGGATGTTGATTCTCAGAGACCCGGGATCTGCAGAGGTGCCCATGTATCGATGGAGCTGGAACCCACCAGCAGGGATCAGGTAAGTATGAATCCAGCCACTCTGAAGGGGTCTGTTAAATAATTAGGCTGGATAACCTCTTTAAAGGGATTATCCCACAAATTAAGAAGTAGGAATTCTACCAGCGACTGGTTTCTCTGGAGTTCGACATGACAGCACCACATGGAGATTGCCCTTCTAGTCTTCTGCAGGGACAGGACCACAGAGAGGTTACAAGGCTCCTCTCACCATCTCCCTCCAGTGTTTTCGGAAATACTACACCAGGATGGATGCAACTAAAAATGTATTTACTCATTGCCAATGACACCACATGGAGCAATACCAGATAAGCATGTGGTTGGGGGAGAAGAGAGTCTGGGTCAAATCTCTCATTGGATTGCAGTCTTCAGCCACCTCGCCAAGGTGGTCTTTGAGACTTCTTCTCCTTGTTCCTTCTTGAGAACTGTATGAACAGATTTTGATCTTATCTCCAGGATCTCAATGCTCCAGGTTCACGTGGGCCCTTGGGCGATCCAAGTCTCAGTGGGCCCCCTTACACAGTGATCGCTCTCTGAGTACAGATAATGTAGTAGATGTCACCTGCAGTCCTATGTAACACCACAGATGACACTAGTGCTGATAATGTGGTAGTGTTACCTACATCCTTAGTGTGCCTCCTTGTGTCTCTCCTACAGACTCCCTGCTCGTGGCGCTGCCTCCTCTTCCATCTTCTTATTCCCCCGCACAGAACGCCCTGATGCAGCTGCGTCAAGGCATAGGAGCACTGTGGGCATGGTGATGGTGATAGACAGGGAGAGACACACAGACAGACACAGAGCTAGGCCTCACCACATTCCAGCCAGGCTCCTGTCCCTACAGGAACACAGCTCTCTGCACCTCCCCCACAGGTCACATGGGCGGATGACATCAGGAAGGTCCTTTAGCCCAGTAGGAAACTCAATCTACCCTGTTCTGAGTCCTGCGGCCGCCCACAACTGCAGTGCACATGGCGAAAATTGTCCGCATTGCTGGGGTAAGGTGCCTTAGAATTCAGAACAGGCAGTTTAATAAAGACCAGGACACAGCTGCAGGAGTGAGGGGGCACAGTGGGCCCTCCCAGGAGCAGTGGGCCCCAGCATTTGATCTTTTGACATCTAAGATGTGGAATCACCGTTGTGAGGGGATGCATTGAAAAGATGGAAAACCCATCTCTTGGTTAAGGTGAAAAGCTGAGGCAATTTTAGGAAGAAAGGCCGGATACACGTTTAGGATCTTATTGAAATTTTTCAGATAAGACTCACCGATGCAAAGGGGCTGTAATCTCCCGACCCTATGGGCCAAGGTAATGGCATCTGGGAAAACAGTTTTAAGGGACAAGAATCTCAAACTCAACTCCTCAAGAGTATTGCAGAGACCCCTGAAGTTAGGTCCCAAAGAGGAATGGATTGTTTTAGGGCCGGTCTGATCCAGGATGTAGCCTTAATGAACATTTTGATCCATCTATAGTCTGCAAGGGGAAGGTCCAGAAAACAACCCAGGGCTGAGATCTGTACCTTTAGGCTCCTGGGTCTAATGCCATTATCATATCCCTTCTGAAGAAAATCCAAAGATTTGATTTAATTAAGGCTACTTTCACATTAGCGGCCGCCTTCTCCGGCAGGCTGTTCCAGCGGGTGAACATAAAACTACATCTTCAAAATGTTTTTAGAGAAGGCTCACCTCCTAGACAAAAAATGGAGTGGGTGCACCTACAAAGATGGTTCAACCCAATCTTCAAGAAAATTGTATAGATAAATTGAAGGAGTAGGGCACACCTTCATTCAGATACACATGGAAGAGTTTTTCTAGACAATAAATGTATTTATACCAGAAAAAAATAAATATATATACATAAAATATTATTAAACATATATTTGCATGTTATATAGACTTATAGTCACTTTAAAATTATTAAAATTGCAAACATCCATAAAAAGCAACACTAAAATATAAAATTATGTGAAAAATCCTAGGGAAGAAATGTCCTGAATAGAGTCTAAAAAATTTTTTCTGTTATTTTCTATTAATCTGAATGTCCGTGTTACATTAATTGTCCAGTGGACCTGATATCCATGCTATTTGGACGCAGTCCGTGGTAATCAGGATTTTAGAAAGTTCACAGGTTAGTTTCAATGTAGCCGAAGTGAGGATGTGTGGTTGAGTCACTCACATTTCTTTTGCTACAAGTTTAGCAATACATCCAATCACTTTGCCTGTGTATACATCCTTACGGCATTGGTTTTACTTACAGTTCTGTAGATTTATGCCGGCTGTACTGCGGTTGACGTGGCGTCCCACGTCTAGTACGCTTACAGGCTGCAATGTAGTTTCTAGGAGATAGATTCAGGGATCTGCAGCAATCAACTGTAGGAGTGCCGTCTCAGTGGTTTTGTGTGGTTTAGTTCCTGCACAGGTGCTCAATCAAGCAAGCAGGTCAGATGTCACTGCGGCTGTTGAGAAGGCTGCCGCTAATGTGAAAGTAGCCTGAAAAGGGGCCGAACATTCAGATTCATACCAGGAGCAAAATCTCCTCCAAACTTCCCTGTAAACTGGTGAGGAAACTTCCTTGGTTGCTTTTAACCATATATTCTTCAGGACGGCCGGAATAAAAGGGAAAGGAGGAAATGAGCATGCTAGGCCCATATTCTATTCCTGAGCACCTCATCCCGTTTTGCTGGTATCCATAGGGACTTACATTCCAAAGAATCCCTCATTACAGGTTTTCTGTGAAAGTCCACGAAAGTAAAGCCCGTCTTCTCACTCTGGGAAGAAGAATTGTTTGGTTGAGGCAGTAAGAATCAATTTCTGGAGAGAACAGACGTAAAACTGGCTCCAAAGAACTGTGGAGATGCAGAAGGTCAATAACCCCAAGATGTCCATAGCTTCCTTTAATAAGCAGTGGCTCTTTCTCCAGAAGACTGAATTTTTTCCCCGTATCATCTCATGTTTGAGAATTGGCAGAAATGAGTGTTGGTCATAAAATCTTCCTGGTGTCTGGAGAGAAATCTGATTTCTTGATCTTCACGATTCAACAATTCTGCAAAATCCACAATTTATAGGTAGTCTGGAGAATTGGAGTGGATTCTGCCATTAAAAGAAAATTGTCCAAACTATGATGAGATCTCTTTCTCTGAGGAAGGCCAGGATCTCTACTACCAGGTTTTTGAAAAGTCACTGGGCAGAGGGTGCCCACAGAGAGGGCTCTGAGTGCCGCCTCTGGCACCCATGCCATAGGTTCACCACCACTGATCTAGGCTGTTCTGACTTAGCTTTTAGGAAATGTTGGGCGCAGTGGTTATGTTAGTGCAGGTACCGTAATCTTCGTTTGCAGGGATGTCCTGATCGGAAAACCTGGATTACTACAGACTGGAACCGTATTGTCTTTAGTGACAATTCTAGGCCCTCTTTGGGTCAATTATGGAGGTCTCCTGGTGAGCGCTTCAATCCTTTGCTAAGGAGCGACATACTGCCCTAACTGCTGGTGTGATGATCTGGGAGCCATCGCATACGACAGTCGGTGACCCCTAGTAGTGGTCCGAGGGGCACTAACAGCTCAGCGATATGTGCAGGACATCCTGCTGCCACATGTATTCTTCTCAGCACTTTTCAGCTGGATAATGCTCGCCTGCGCACAGCGAGGCTTCCCCAGGAAGGTCTCCTTCTGTTTTATTGCCTATAAAGCATTTATGGGAACATCTGAAATGAGAGCTTCAGCAACCTATGAGTGTGCAGGATCTACAGGAGCATCTGTAACATCTGTTGGCAAATATACCCTAGGATACCATACCAAACATGCTAGAGGCCGCATCTCATCTTGTGTCCGGGCTAGAGGCCGCATCTCATCTTGTGTCCGGGCTAGAGGCCGCATCTCATCTTGTGTCCGGGCTAGAGGCCGCATCTCATCTTGTGTCCGGGCTAGAGGCCGCATCTCATCTTGTGTCCGGGCTAGAGGCCGCATCTCATCTTGTGTCCGGGCTAGAGGCCGCATCTCATCTTGTGTCCGGGCTAGAGGCCGCATCTCATCTTGTGTCCGGGCTAGAGGCCGCATCTCATCTTGTGTCCGGGCTAGAGGCCGTATCTCATCTTGTGTCCGGGCTAGAGGCCGTATCTCATCTTGTAAAAATGTGACAGTAATTTATTCCAATGCAATAGTAGCCCATAAAAGGATCAATATAACAAATTAGTAGCAAAGAAAGGTGCACTCTGCAGTCTTACTAAACCCTCAAACTGATTTTAAAATTGAGAGATTAGTCGACATGTCCTACGGTGTAGGGCATGTCTAAGCCCGGGCAGCACGCCAAGGTTTCTCAAGTAGCCCAGGACCTAACACTCTCCTACCTGAGCCGTATGGGCAATACCAGGAGATCGCCATTAGCAACGGGCCACAAGTGCAGGATTTGCTCCCCTATATATATGCACGACTGCATTTGGGTTTGAGCACCTCCTGCTAATACCACGCTAGTCTTTTTAGTTTGTATATATAGATTCCTGGAAGTGTATAAACTCCTATGTAAATGTGCCTGCTTTCCATCCACAGGCCACATTTAGATGCACCTGTGAGGCCTGGGACATATCAGCCAGTCTTGAGTGGGACTCGCAGACTCTTCCCTCCTCCCATTGCAAGCATGGTTACATGCTGGAGGTAACTGGTGAGTTGTTTATGAGTCGGCCTCATGCTCCTGTAATTTGCCCACTGGCCCCTAGTATTGCCCACATGGCACAGGTAGGTGAGTGTTAGGTCCCGGGCTACTTGAGAAACCTTGGCGCGGTGCTCGGGCTCAGACATGTCCTACACCGTAGGATATGTTGGCTAACCTCTCAATTTTAAAATCAGTTTGAGGGTCTAGTTAGACTGCAGCGTGCACCTGTCTTTGCTACTAATTAGTTATATTGTTATATTTATTATAACATCCACACAATTGATACCTTGTGTAGGATGTCTATTGTGGTACTTGTGGTTCGCTGCGGGCATCCTCCACCGTATGCATTTTTGCTGGGGATTGCCATTAGCAACGGGCCACAAGTGCAGGATTTGCTCCCCTGTATATAGATGCACAACTGCATTTGGGTTTGAGCATTTCCTGCTTGGTTAATGCCACACCATTCTTTTCAGTTTGTACATAAAAGGATCAAGATAAAATATGAGTAAATGCATATACCCAATACATAAATAAAATAAAATGAATCCACTGATCAGGGAAAGTGTAATGAAATAAATGTCTCTAGATGGGGAATAAATACATCAAAGGCCCATTTCACTCCTCCAAAAATCGAAATCCAGTATAAAACGTCTCAAGAATGGAAACACAGCAATATCAGTGTGGAGGAAGTCTCAATATTGAGTGTACAGCAATATAGCAGCTATAAATGATGATTACCACCGAACACGTCTCGTCACAGCCCAGTGTGGATAAGCGATTCCGGGTTCAGCCTCACTGAGGCTCTTACCGCTCTGTTGAAGCTGCAGTGTCTGTTCAGTGCAATGGCATAAAAGCCACTCACGTGTGTATTTGGGCGCTGGTTGATTCTTACCACTCATGTTCTCATAATGCTCCTCTTCTATTCCTCCAGGGACTCGATCCTCCAGGAGAGTCTGTTGGACGGATGCGAGTCCTGAACCTGGGGACTCAAGCCTTCCAACTCTCCACACTGCCTGCCAGGAGCTTCTGACGACAAAGCCAGAGCTCAAATAGGGAAGCAACATCCCCGACATCAAACCTGATGGGAAGGGTCCCTTCAGCAGGACATGACCATCCCATACAGATGATTTGAGAAGGTCTAGAAAGGGTCTGGGATGGGCTAGGGGACCCCTACCATGGAAGGTACTTGCCAGTCTAGACATGGGCTGGAAGGAGAGGAAACCCCCATACAACCCTAGCAAAGATCCTACAATTTGGTAGAACAGGAAATTTCCATTTAGGAATCCTCTCTGCACCTGTCCTCTGTAGAGACAGGAAGAGCACTGGAGGCTGGAGTGGCCTATTGACTTCTCTGTGTTCTAGTCCCTACAGAAGACCAGAAGGACGACCTACATATGGTGCTGTCATGGAGAACGTCCTGGAAACAGTTATCTGGAGTAGTGCATACAACACTTGAAGTACAGAAATGCAGAAACCGCTGCTCTCCAGTATAATAGTCATCCTTTTTAGCTTCTTTACTCCCTCCTCTGCAGCTCTGGTCTCTTCATTCTCTGTGGGTGGGCAGCAGCTCATCCCATGTTACCATCAAGCACCTGCATCTCCCAGGAGTGCGCTGCAGCAAGCTCTTCCTAAGCCCCTCTCCCCTCCCCCCGTGTAGAGATACAGCTATATACCTCCATGAATATACAAGTAGGGATGAATGAAAGGAGTCTGCACTGCTTCTCCACGAGATGACTGCACCGGCACTGACAGGAGGAAGGAGCAGAGAAGATACTGAGCATGTGTCCATCCCTGAATGCAGGAGAAGGTGGACCAGAAACCTAGTCACAGAAGAAACAGCAGGGGGCGCTACCAGAAGGAAAATGTACTGTACATAAAAATACTACCAATATTATTACTGCATGTACATAGTAATAAAACTTCATCAGAAATGCCCCATTCACTGCACTGTGATACTTGTTATGTAATAACCACTCTAATTATCATGACAACCACAAATGACCCGACAACAGTCGTCGTCTGAGCCTAATGGCTGCAGGTCTCCCAGAGGCTGGACCTGATATTAGATGGCGGCTCACAGCCAATAACCTTGTACACATGCATCCTCAGCACGGCCGGACATGCTGCAGGTGGTTTCCGTGGAGGAGATCGGCTTCTTCCAGACGCGTCCGGACTCGTTCCTCTCAAGGACATAAACCTATTGGTTCCTTATTCCCACCAGTGGTCTCCATAGCCAGAGACTTGTAGGAAGAAGCAGAGAACATGGAGCGTCTGGTGGTCAGCTGTAATCCCACCATCTCCAGCTCATTACACCAGTATAAACCAGTATAAACCTAGAATACTACTGGATAAAACAAGGCGTCCTCCTACAGAGGAGGAGACATCTCCATTACCTGACCATCCTGTGGAAGGAGAGGACGGGGACTTCTCTCTGGTGTTGTCCTCTGACTGGATCTCTCTGCAGGAGACACAGAGACTGGACTCAGACTTTACAGACAGAGAATTCCAGGACATTTGTATTTAGTCCTGTCTGTTACCTGGAGATGTGAGGGGCTGGTCCTCCTCCATCTTGACCTCCTTGTACAGACCCATGTGTCTTTCGAAATACTCCCACTCCTCCATGGAGAAATAGACAGCGACATCCTGACACCTTATAGGAACCTGACAACACAATGACACCGTCATCACCCAGACCCCTCCAGTGCTGTGACTGTATAATGTCCCAGCATTCCCGGCGGTGTCACCTCTCCAGTCAGCAGCTCCATCATCTTGTGGACGACTTCTAGGATCTTCTCATTGTTCTTCTCATGTATCAGATTACTAGACGTCTTCTTCACCGTGGAGTAATCCTGTTCATGGAAGACATAATAATAAATGTCACCATGTACATTCCAGAGTCCATCACTTCTACAGCCATGTCCACCGGTAATTACCATAGATAATGGTGTAATGTGACATCATCAGAACCTCTCACCTCTCCAGTCACATCCCCTGTAATTACCATAGATAATGGTGTAATGTGACATCATCAGAACCTCTCACCTCTCCAGTCACATCCCCTGTAATTACCATAGATAATGATGTAATGTGACATCATCAGAACCTCTCCAGTCACATCCCCTGTAATTACCATAGATAATAGTGTAATGTGACATCATCCGAACCTCTCACCTCTCCAGTCACATCACCTGTAATTACCATAGATAATGGTGTAATGTGACATCATCAGAACCTCTCACCTCTCCAGTCACATCCCCTGTAATTACTATAGATGATGATGTAATGTGACATCATCAGAACCTCTCACCTCTCCAGTCACATCCCCTGTAATTACCATAGATAATGGTGTAATGTGACATCATCAGAACCTCTCACCTCTCCAGTCACATCCCCTGTAATTACCATAGATAATGATGTAATGTGACATCATCAGAACCTCTCACCTCTCCAGTCACATCACCTGTAATTACCATAGATAATGGTGTAATGTGACATCATCAGAACCTCTCACCTCTCCAGTCACATCCCCTGTAATTACCATAGATAATGGTGTAATGTGACATCATCAGAACCTCTCACCTCTCCAGTCACATTCCCTGTAATTACCATAGATAATGATGTAATGTGACATCATCAGAACCTCTCCAGTCACATCCCCTGTGATTACCATAGATAATGGTGTAATGTGACATCATCAGAACCTCTCACCTCTCCAGTCACATCCCCTGTAATTACCATAGATAATGATGTAATGTGACATCATCAGAACCTCTCACCTCTCCAGTCACATCACCTGTAATTACCATAGATAATGGTGTAATGTGACATAATCAGAACCTCTCACCTCTCCAGTCACATCTCCTGTAATTACCATAGATAATGATGTAATGTGACATCATCAGAACCTCTCACCTCTCCAGTCACATGCCCTGTAATTACCATAGATAATGGTGTAATGTGACATCATCAGAACCTCTCCAGTCACATCCCCTGTGATTACCATAGATAATGGTGTAATGTGACATCATCAGAACCTCTCACCTCTCCAGTCACATCCCCTGTAATTACCATAGATAATGGTGTAATGTGACATCATCAGAACCTCTCACCTCTCCAGTCACATATCCTGTAATTACCATAGATAATGATGTAATGTGACATCATCAGAACCTCTCACCTCTCCAGTCACATGCCCTGTAATTACCATAGATAATGGTGTAATGTGACATCATCAGAACCTCTCCAGTCACATCCCCTGTAATTACCATAGATAATGGTGTAATGTGACATCATCAGAACCTCTCACCTCTCCAGTCACATCCCCTGTAATTACCATAGATAATGATGTAATGTGACATCATCAGAACCTCTCACCTCTCTAGTCACATGCCCTGTAATTACCATAGATAATGATGTAATGTGACATCATCAGAACCTCTCACCTCTCCAGTCACATCACCTGTAATTACCATAGATAATGATGTAATGTGACATCATCAGAACCTCTCACCTCTCCAGTCACATCACCTGTAATTACCATAGATAATGATGTAATGTGACATTGTTGAGGAACGGTTGAGATGTATGCATATATATCCATGCATGCCTGCAAACACGTGCGGGCATGTATGGTATATATATGTGCATACATTAGACCTAGCATCATGGGACGATGTGCGCAGATGTGCCCAGCATCTGCGCACGTCTGCCCATGGTGATCCGCAGGGGCTCATGGTGGCCCCTGTGGGAAATATGTGCCCCCTTATAGTGTAGGGGCTTGTGCCCCCTTATAGTGTAGGGGCTTGTGCCCCCTTATAGTGTAGGGGCTTGTGCCCCCTTATAGTGTAGGGGCTTGTGCCCCCTTATTTGTGCCACCTTATATATCCCCTTATATAATCCCCCTTAGATATGATTAATGTATACATGTGTATGGATGTGCCCCAAGCATCAATACACATGTATATTATATATATCCCCCCCCCCTCCTACAACTGAAACCAGGTGCATCGGTGTGAATGTGCCCCAAGCATTCGCACCGATGCAATCTGGCTAATTGCATCAGAATGACCGGACAAGGGTCCGGTCATCCTGATGGATACAAAGAGCTCAGATTCAACAGAATCTGAGCCCTTTGTTGTAATTATCTCAGCGCCGCTGGAGATAATTACACATGATAGAAGAAGGGGAGAAGCCTCTCCTCCTTCTATTATGTGCATTCCGACAGTGCGATTACTATCGCACTGTCCGGAATGCGAGGTGCAGCAGGCGGGAGATCAAAGGCTTCTCCCGCCTGTCTGCAGCGCGTCCCCGATGTGCTGGCCGGCGCAGTGACGTCATATCACTGCGCCGGCCCACGTGGATGATGGGGGCGCGCGCGCGCCCCCTGGTGGCGCGGGAGTGCGGGCCGCCGGGGGATAAATACCCGGCGGCCCCGGCACTCAAAGAGTCTTCATCTGGCCCCCACCTGGAAGAGGAGCGCGTCCTGCGCTCCGGGAGTCAGGGCCTCCCACGTGGCAGCTGACCTGACCCCCCCCTTCATCTAGGAGAGCGCAATCGGCGCTCATGGCCGCAGTTAGGATCGGGGCCCCCACCCCCTGAAAGGGCAGCGCATCCTGCGCTCCACCGGACCCGACCCCTGCAGCCTTTCCTGCGCTCAGAGCAGAGCGCCCGACCGGACCTCCCCCCTGGACGAACGAGCAACAAAACCTTAAGTATCACCCCCTTTATCCTAACCCTGTCACCCCTGGTCTCCCCTGGTCTCCCCTGGTCACCCCTGGTCACCCCTGGTCTCCCCTGGTCACCCCTGGTCACCCCTGGTCTCCCCTGGACCCTGTGTGCCTACTCACCCCCCCATAGACCCCTGTACCCTGAATAACCCCTGATCCACCCCTATCCACACCACCTCCCCTGATTAACCCTTTATTACCCTGATCCCTGGTTAACCCTATATCCCCTGATCCCCTACTGACCCCTGGAACCCTAACCCTGATTAACCCCTAGTGGTTACCCTGGTCCTGTAGAGCATGCTTCTGCTCTGCAAACAAATCCTTTTAACCCTTCGTCATACCCCGTAGGGACAGTGAATAGTCAGGTGGGGTGGGTTCATATACTTGAATGTGTGAATTGTATAGTTAGTTGATGGGTAGAATTGGGAATGGGTAGTGTAGTTTAGGATGGTATATTTAGTGCTGTATTGTAGTGCACTGCGTGCGTAGTGTATTGTAGTGTACTGCGTGCGTAGTGTATTGTTAGTGTATTGCTTGGTGTAATAAATACTGTTATATTTGTACCCTTTTGTGTAGCGTGTACTTGTTAGCGGTAGCGAGTTAGTAAGGCGCATAAGGCGGTTAGCATAAGTGATCAGTGTAGAGCATAGCGAAGGTTTTGTTATTATTATATAAAGGCATAAATGGGCGGAGTTATCACTAGATTATTCCTCCCATTTATGAATATTAATTATCAATATTTGCATAAATATTGGTGATTAATATTCCCCCTTTACAGACATCATCAGAACCTCTCACCTCTCTAGTCACATCACCTGTAATTACCATAGATAATGGTGTAATGTGACATAATCAGAACCTCTCACCTCTCCAGTCACATGCCCTGTAATTACCATAGATAATGGTGTAATGTGACATCATCAGAACCTCTCACCTCTCCAGTCACATATCCTGTAATTACCATAGATAATGATGTAATGTGACATCATCAGAACCTCTCACCTCTCCAGTCACATGCCCTGTAATTACCATAGATAATGGTGTAATGTGACATCATCAGAACCTCTCCAGTCACATCCCCTGTAATTACCATAGATAATGGTGTAATGTGACATCATCAGAACCTCTCACCTCTCCAGTCACATCCCCTGTAATTACCATAGATAATGATGTAATGTGACATCATCAGAACCTCTCACCTCTCTAGTCACATGCCCTGTAATTACCATAGATAATGATGTAATGTGACATCATCAGAACCTCTCACCTCTCCAGTCACATCACCTGTAATTACCATAGATAATGATGTAATGTGACATCATCAGAACCTCTCACCTCTCCAGTCACATCACCTGTAATTACCATAGATAATGATGTAATGTGACATTGTTGAGGAACGGTTGAGATGTATGCATATATATCCATGCATGCCTGCAAACACGTGCGGGCATGTATGGTATATATATGTGCATACATTAGACCTAGCATCATGGGACGATGTGCGCAGATGTGCCCAGCATCTGCGCACGTCTGCCCATGGTGATCCGCAGGGGCTCATGGTGGCCCCTGTGGGAAATATGTGCCCCCTTATAGTGTAGGGGCTTGTGCCCCCTTATAGTGTAGGGGCTTGTGCCCCCTTATAGTGTAGGGGCTTGTGCCCCCTTATAGTGTAGGGGCTTGTGCCCCCTTATTTGTGCCACCTTATATATCCCCTTATATAATCCCCCTTAGATATGATTAATGTATACATGTGTATGGATGTGCCCCAAGCATCAATACACATGTATATTATATATATCCCCCCCCCCTCCTACAACTGAAACCAGGTGCATCGGTGTGAATGTGCCCCAAGCATTCGCACCGATGCAATCTGGCTAATTGCATCAGAATGACCGGACAAGGGTCCGGTCATCCTGATGGATACAAAGAGCTCAGATTCAACAGAATCTGAGCCCTTTGTTGTAATTATCTCAGCGCCGCTGGAGATAATTACACATGATAGAAGAAGGGGAGAAGCCTCTCCTCCTTCTATTATGTGCATTCCGACAGTGCGATTACTATCGCACTGTCCGGAATGCGAGGTGCAGCAGGCGGGAGATCAAAGGCTTCTCCCGCCTGTCTGCAGCGCGTCCCCGATGTGCTGGCCGGCGCAGTGACGTCATATCACTGCGCCGGCCCACGTGGATGATGGGGGCGCGCGCGCGCCCCCTGGTGGCGCGGGAGTGCGGGCCGCCGGGGGATAAATACCCGGCGGCCCCGGCACTCAAAGAGTCTTCATCTGGCCCCCACCTGGAAGAGGAGCGCGTCCTGCGCTCCGGGAGTCAGGGCCTCCCACGTGGCAGCTGACCTGACCCCCCCCTTCATCTAGGAGAGCGCAATCGGCGCTCATGGCCGCAGTTAGGATCGGGGCCCCCACCCCCTGAAAGGGCAGCGCATCCTGCGCTCCACCGGACCCGACCCCTGCAGCCTTTCCTGCGCTCAGAGCAGAGCGCCCGACCGGACCTCCCCCCTGGACGAACGAGCAACAAAACCTTAAGTATCACCCCCTTTATCCTAACCCTGTCACCCCTGGTTACCCCTGGTCTCCCCTGGTCTCCCCTGGTCACCCCTGGTCACCCCTGGTCTCCCCTGGTCACCCCTGGTCACCCCTGGTCTCCCCTGGACCCTGTGTGCCTACTCACCCCCCCATAGACCCCTGTACCCTGAATAACCCCTGATCCACCCCTATCCACACCACCTCCCCTGATTAACCCTTTATTACCCTGATCCCTGGTTAACCCTATATCCCCTGATCCCCTACTGACCCCTGGAACCCTAACCCTGATTAACCCCTAGTGGTTACCCTGGTCCTGTAGAGCATGCTTCTGCAAACAAATCCTTTTAACCCTTCGTCATACCCCGTAGGGACAGTGAATAGTCAGGTGGGGTGGGTTCATATACTTGAATGTGTGAATTGTATAGTTAGTTGATGGGTAGAATTGGGAATGGGTAGTGTAGTTTAGGATGGTATATTTAGTGCTGTATTGTAGTGCACTGCGTGCGTAGTGTATTGTAGTGTACTGCGTGCGTAGTGTATTGTTAGTGTATTGCTTGGTGTAATAAATACTGTTATATTTGTACCCTTTTGTGTAGCGTGTACTTGTTAGCGGTAGCGAGTTAGTAAGGCGCATAAGGCGGTTAGCATAAGTGATCAGTGTAGAGCATAGCGAAGGTTTTGTTATTATTATATAAAGGCATAAATGGGCGGAGTTATCACTAGATTATTCCTCCCATTTATGAATATTAATTATCAATATTTGCATAAATATTGGTGATTAATATTCCCCCTTTACATTGGCGAGCCAGGCCCACTGCGTGGATTTTGCGTTTATTTTTGGTCTTAAGGCTGAAGGTCGCTAGTACTGTGAATTAGCGGGCAGGAGAGACGCGGTCAGCGGAGTGTCTGAGCGTCTAGGACCCGATAATTCGTACAGGAGAAGCGATACTTCCCTTAGAGTACCAGAAATAAAACAAAATCTTTTGCAGAGAATCTATAATTGTTCTGTGTACTAATATTTTTGTATTTGCTTTACACGGTCACCGTCGCTGGGGTAAGAGAAGAAGACACGGAAAAGTACAGCACCAACAAGAATCGCTCAAGTGATTGCAAGGGAGAAGAGCACACGTCACTGGAGGAGATCCATCTTCGTGGGAGCGGCGTACAAGTCAGGCTGGTCGGGAAGAGGCGATCCGGGAAAATGGACTTCTTCCAAGCAGCTGCGAGGTACGGCACCAAGGAGAAGATGGACACTCATCAAACGGTGAGTATGGACTTCCCCACACTGCAACACTTGAGCAGACACAGCACATTTAACCCCATCCTCCCCACTACATACAAGTCAGCAGAAATGCTGTGGTCCGATTTGTTAGCACAGGCTTGTAGTTACGACAAGCTTTGTGTTAACAAACGGACGGTTTTGAACAAGGCCACCAAACGGCTTCGGATGCTGGCCAAACTCGTTCATACGTTTGAGGCTAGCATCTGTAAGCCAAAGGAAGTTGCGCTGGTGTCTCGGTCAACGGAGACAATTCCTCCGGCCATTCACTGCCAGTGCTGTGCCAGTAATTCGGACCAGGTTTCGACATTGCAGGCGCAGCTGGCAGAGAATGTGCAGTCTACTGTTGACCGAGATGCGCAGGTGGCTAGGATAGAGTCACAGTTGGTAGAGCTGCAGAGGCAGAAGGAGGAAATTGAGGCTAAGTTGACTCAGTCTTATACTGAAGTCAAAGCCTTCAAGGAGCGGACTGCCTCTACTGACGTGACGGTAGCCAAATTGAAGGCTCAGGTTGCTGTAAGGTCCCAGCTAATGTCTGGCATGCAACAGGTTATCACCAAGTTGGTGCCGGCCCTTTCTTTTTCCGTAAAGCCAGGGTCGGAATCTCCCAAAATGTTGCCCTGTGCAGGGCCACAAGGGGGGAGAGTAGTCTGTGACCGGTCTGATCATCAGGTCAAGCCGGTCCAGACTAACAGAGATTTTTCCCTGACTTTGGGAAAAAGAACTGTGAAGAGTGCGTCCCTGAGGACGGTACAATTCAGAAGAAGGGAGCACGGCTGCAGTGTAGATGGACCTGGGCCATGCAGAGCAAACATCAGATGTTTTGCATGTGGTGGCCTAGGTCACATAGCGAGACACTGCAAAACACACAGGACAGGAAACCAAGTCACGTGTTTCAGGTGTGGGAACAAAGGACACATTGCAAGGAATTGCCCTTGTGCAAGTAATTGCAATGTGTCCAACAGTATCAGCCAGGTAACAAATTGTGCAGTGGGGTCTAGTCAGCCTGGCCATAACGGGGTTACCTCTCGGCAGCATCACCAGCTGCTGAGGGGTCAGAGTGGCCAAGCTAGGCTAGGCAACATTTGACACCCCTGTACTATTTGTTACACCGTGTGTTCCCTGTGTATGTCCATGTTGTGTGTTTTTGTTATCTGTTTGTACGTTCTTCTTGATGTTGATGGTGGTAGTCCTTGTCTACGGATGTGTTCTACCATGCTGATTTATGTAGTGTTGTAAGTCCCGTCTGCTGTCTTTGTTTCATTCTGTGTCCCCTTGGAGTGGAACAGTGTTATACTGTGGATCGAGTACGTATAGGTTCGCGAGCAGATAATATCACACGGGAAATCCTGCTGGACGGGAGAAGGCATAAGGACCTTCTCCATGCAGCACACAAAGGATGATGTGATATTATTCTGGGCAGCCAGGGTCTCGGATCGATACAGATAACACTGTTGTGCTCCAGGTTTTCGGTGGGGCTGTGTTGCGCTGGGGACTGGGGCGGACAGACAACATTGGTGTAATGTTGTGCTGCGCACTTAATTCTAGTCCGAGCAGGCGGCACAGCTCTGATAGGGATTGGACGCAGAGTGTTTGGCAGCAGAGGGTGGACTGTGTTCTTGTGTTGTGGGGTCCTGGGGAGCCAGGGCATGACTATGCCATTGGTTCTGCGGGCCTCCGCAAGGCGGGATCACAGGGGGAAATCAGCCTGGGTACACACGAGTGGACAGGGATGTGGTGCCATCAATAACAAGATGGTGCTTTGTCCACAGAACTCCAGTTATCCTAACCTAGAAGGGTGGCCATCCTTATCTGTTGGTGCAGAGGGATGTGTTGCAGAGGCGATCCTCTGAAGGTAGGGTGTTCAGACACCAGTGTTGGGATAACGAGGGGTCCTGTGAGATAAAGGGCAGCCCAATACCTTTCTCTACCCATGGGTCAAAGGTATTGGTGCTAGGAATTTATACATTTAATCGCACTGTTAGGGGAGAAATTCCCCCGGGAGCGCCTGGTGTTTTCTTCTGCCATAGGTGTGATTTTATATGGAGCGGAAGAAAAACCTAGGAGATGCCACAAGAAGAGGCCAGCTATTCCCCCTGACACTGTTGTGAAGCTCCAGAGGATCCCACTGGATTTTGGCAACGAAGCGACCTCTACCTAGAGGGGTTCTAGAGATGGAAGACTGTGCCACAATCCAGCGGGAGCATTATTTAAGGCTCTGGAGGAAGACTTGGGAGACGTTCGGGTGGAAGAACTTATTCAATTGTTTCACCCAGTGAAACTTCTTCTGGTTCTGGTCATCGTAATCTGAGGGTCAAGGGACTTACTGACCAAATACACCAGAACCAGATAGAACTTTACAGAGCTATCCGGAGGAGGAGGCTCAGGACATAACTCAAACATTGTTCCTGTAGCCAAATATTGTATGGACACACTTTGTTTCCTATGAGGGTTCGGGACGTATAACTTGTACTACCCTGAAACCCCATAGCACATTGTATTGTACAGTTATTGATTTTGTTTGTTGGTTGATTGTGTACCCATGGACACTCTAGGTACAAATGTGTGACAGCCTATACCCAGGGAAACTCGCCCAACGCATTGCGGTGAGTTATTATTTGGCTGTACACATTTGCATCATATAGTAGTTTCCCATTGACACAGGGGTCTGCGACCTACCTGTGTCTTTGGAGGTGTAGAGATATGCCAGGTTGCATTAGTCTCTATGGGTACACACATTTAATGGAATTTGGTGGTGTTGGGAGGGATGTGTATTTTGTGTGAATGGGGATAAGGTTAGGTCACGATAGGGACAGGCATAATTCATTTGCCACCTTGAACCCTGGAACGGTGAGGTTCTTAAGGGAAGGGCTGGAGGTGTAGTGTGGCGGAGGTGTTCTCCGCAGTAGAATTTAGGTACCATGACATCACCGCTTAAGAGTCTGACCTGCCTTGTAAAGACCTATTAATCTGTCCACGGGAGAACCGCACCCATCAAGATGGAAACAGACATTTGGATAGAAGAAAGTTGGGACAAAGACTGTAAGGGTGAACCCGCTCCAGAATTAGGGGGGGGACGAAGATACCTGAAGATCGGCAGAATTACCGAGAGACTGTGGGGGTGTGGTCACTCCAAAGTGGGGGTGGCCGACACCAAGAGACTGTTATAGAAAGGCCAGTTAAAGACTGTAAGGGTGAACCCACTCCAGAATTGGGGGGGGCGAAGATACCTGAAGATCGGCAGAATAACCGAGAGACTGTGGGTGTGTGGTGTATCCTGTGGACGGAGGAGGAGGTTACGGGGAAGGGCAGGTCGGAGGAAGCCGGATTGGGGATGTCTAAGTACCTAAAGATCAGTGTGCACTACAGTTCTTCCTGAACTTCCACCAAAGATGGGGTTGAAGGGGGGCAAATATATCTCAACCCGTTCCCCCATTATATTGTCGTATTATTTTCCGACAACAGGGGGATTGTTGAGGAACGGTTGAGATGTATGCATATATATCCATGCATGCCTGCAAACACGTGCGGGCATGTATGGTATATATATGTGCATACATTAGACCTAGCATCATGGGACGATGTGCGCAGATGTGCCCAGCATCTGCGCACGTCTGCCCATGGTGATCCGCAGGGGCTCATGGTGGCCCCTGTGGGAAATATGTGCCCCCTTATAGTGTAGGGGCTTGTGCCCCCTTATAGTGTAGGGGCTTGTGCCCCCTTATAGTGTAGGGGCTTGTGCCCCCTTATAGTGTAGGGGCTTGTGCCCCCTTATTTGTGCCACCTTATATATCCCCTTATATAATCCCCCTTAGATATGATTAATGTATACATGTGTATGGATGTGCCCCAAGCATCAATACACATGTATATTATATATATCCCCCCCCCCTCCTACAACTGAAACCAGGTGCATCGGTGTGAATGTGCCCCAAGCATTCGCACCGATGCAATCTGGCTAATTGCATCAGAATGACCGGACAAGGGTCCGGTCATCCTGATGGATACAAAGAGCTCAGATTCAACAGAATCTGAGCCCTTTGTTGTAATTATCTCAGCGCCGCTGGAGATAATTACACATGATAGAAGAAGGGGAGAAGCCTCTCCTCCTTCTATTATGTGCATTCCGACAGTGCGATTACTATCGCACTGTCCGGAATGCGAGGTGCAGCAGGCGGGAGATCAAAGGCTTCTCCCGCCTGTCTGCAGCGCGTCCCCGATGTGCTGGCCGGCGCAGTGACGTCATATCACTGCGCCGGCCCACGTGGATGATGGGGGCGCGCGCGCGCCCCCTGGTGGCGCGGGAGTGCGGGCCGCCGGGGGATAAATACCCGGCGGCCCCGGCACTCAAAGAGTCTTCATCTGGCCCCCACCTGGAAGAGGAGCGCGTCCTGCGCTCCGGGAGTCAGGGCCTCCCACGTGGCAGCTGACCTGACCCCCCCCTTCATCTAGGAGAGCGCAATCGGCGCTCATGGCCGCAGTTAGGATCGGGGCCCCCACCCCCTGAAAGGGCAGCGCATCCTGCGCTCCACCGGACCCGACCCCTGCAGCCTTTCCTGCGCTCAGAGCAGAGCGCCCGACCGGACCTCCCCCCTGGACGAACGAGCAACAAAACCTTAAGTATCACCCCCTTTATCCTAACCCTGTCACCCCTGGTTACCCCTGGTCTCCCCTGGTCTCCCCTGGTCACCCCTGGTCTCCCCTGGTCACCCCTGGTCACCCCTGGTCTCCCCTGGACCCTGTGTGCCTACTCACCCCCCCATAGACCCCTGTACCCTGAATAACCCCTGATCCACCCCTATCCACACCACCTCCCCTGATTAACCCTTTATTACCCTGATCCCTGGTTAACCCTATATCCCCTGATCCCCTACTGACCCCTGGAACCCTAACCCTGATTAACCCCTAGTGGTTACCCTGGTCCTGTAGAGCATGCTTCTGCTCTGCAAACAAATCCTTTTAACCCTTCGTCATACCCCGTAGGGACAGTGAATAGTCAGGTGGGGTGGGTTCATATACTTGAATGTGTGAATTGTATAGTTAGTTGATGGGTAGAATTGGGAATGGGTAGTGTAGTTTAGGATGGTATATTTAGTGCTGTATTGTAGTGCACTGCGTGCGTAGTGTATTGTAGTGTACTGCGTGCGTAGTGTATTGTTAGTGTATTGCTTGGTGTAATAAATACTGTTATATTTGTACCCTTTTGTGTAGCGTGTACTTGTTAGCGGTAGCGAGTTAGTAAGGCGCATAAGGCGGTTAGCATAAGTGATCAGTGTAGAGCATAGCGAAGGTTTTGTTATTATTATATAAAGGCATAAATGGGCGGAGTTATCACTAGATTATTCCTCCCATTTATGAATATTAATTATCAATATTTGCATAAATATTGGTGATTAATATTCCCCCTTTACAGACATCATCAGAACCTCTCACCTCTCTAGTCACATCACCTGTAATTACCATAGATAATGATGTAATGTGACATCATCAGAACCTCTCACCTCTCCAGTCACATCCCCTGTAATTACCATAGATGATGATGTAATGTGACATCATCAGAACCTCTCACCTCTCCAGTCACATCCCCTGTAATTACCATAGATAATGGTGTAATGTGACATCATCAGAACCTCTCACCTCTCCAGTCACATCCCCTGTAATTACCATAGATAATGATGTAATGTGACATCATCAGAACCTCTCACCTCTCCAGTCACATCACCTGTAATTACCATAGATAATGGTGTAATGTGACATCATCAGAACCTCTCACCTCTCCAGTTACATCACCTGTAATTACCATAGATAATGATGTAATGTGACATCATCAGAACCTCTCACCTCTCCAGTCATATCACCTGTAATTACCATAGATAATGGTGTAATGTGACATCATCAGAACCTCTCACCTCTCCAGTAAGCAGGAAGAGTATCTCTAGGGTAAGATCTAATATCCTCTCCGCCATCTTGTCCCCGTCTCCATCCATTATCTGGTACTGATGATGTCATCGGACAATCCTATATCACAGGAACCTGAATGGAAGAAGAGGAGTCAATGTAGAATCCGCATGAAATCCCATAGAAATGCTTATAATGACCGGAGATGATGAGGGACATTTGGGAGAAATCAGAGAAGATGAGGTCTTCTCTCTATTGTCTGGACTGAGGACTGGAAGATCTCGTCAGGGCAGTTCCTCCATGTTTGAGGTCACAGCAGTGCAGGGTGGATAAAAATCAATGATTTTTTTTAAAAAATAAAAAAAAAAGTTTTTTTTTATTTAAATCTGATTTTTTTTAATATAAAATGCTTTTTGAG
This sequence comes from Bufo bufo, assembly GCF_905171765.1. Classification (NCBI taxonomy): domain Eukaryota; kingdom Metazoa; phylum Chordata; class Amphibia; order Anura; family Bufonidae; genus Bufo; species Bufo bufo. The sequence continues at coordinate 558,492,429 of NC_053393.1, read as the reverse complement.
GAAAATATATTACCATCCAATGGTTATTCCATCATGAAATAAAGATTTTTTTTTAAATTATGTAGAATAAGGCCTCTTTCACACTTGCGTTGTCCGGATCCGTCGTGCACTCCATTTGCCGGAGGTGCCCGCCGGATCCGTAACACCGCAAGTGAACTGAAAGCATTTGAAGACGGATCCGTCTTCAAAATGCGTTCAGTGTTACTATGGCAGCCAGGACGCTATTAAAGTCCTGGCTGCCATAGTAGTAGTGGGGAGCGGGGGAGCAGTATACTTACAGTCCGTGCGGCTCCCGGGGCGCTCCAGAGTGACGTCAGAGTGCCCCATGTGCATGGATGACGTGATCCATGTGATCATGTCATCCATGCGTGTGGGGCGCCCTGACGTCACTCTGGAGTGCCCGGGGACCCGCACGGACGGTAAGTATACTGCTCCCCCGCTCCCCACTACACTTTACCATGGCAAACAGGACTTTAGTGTCCTGGCAGCCATGGTAACCATTCAGAAAAAGCTAAACGTCGGGTCCGGTAATGCGCCAAAACGACGTTTAGCTTAAGGCCGGATCAATGGGCATTAATTCCGGATCCGGCCTTGCGGCAAGTGTTCAGGATTTTTGACCGGAGCAAAAAGCACAGCATGCTGCGGTATTTTCTCCGGCCAAAAAACGTTCCGTTCCGGAACTGAAGACATCCTGATGCATCCTGAACGGATTTCTCTCCATTCAGAATGCATTAGGATAAAACTGATCAGGATTCTTCCGGCATAGAGCCCTGACGACGGAACTCTATGCCGGAACACAACAACGCAAGTGTGAAAGAGCCCTAAGGCTGTACTTGGACTCCCATATTGTGGAATGGATTAGGCAGTGGCTGAGGGACAGACAACAGAGGGTTGTAGTCAATGGAGTATATTCAGACCAAGGTCTTGTTACCAGTGGGGCACCTCAGGGATCTGTTCTGGGACCCATATTGTTTAATATATTTATCAGCTACATTGCAGAAGGCCTCGATGGTAAGGTGCGTCTTTTTGCTGATGACACAAAGATTTGTAACAGGGTTGATGTTCCTGGAGGGATACACCAAATGGAAAAGGATTTAGGAAAACTAGAGGAATGGTCAAAAATCTGGCAACTAAAATGTAATGTTGATAAGTGCAAGATAATGCACCTGGGGCGTAAAAACCCAAGAGCAGAATATACAATCAGTGATACAGTCCTAACCTCAGTATCTGAGGAAAGGGATTTAGGGGTCATTATTTCAGAAGACTTAAAGGTAGGCAGACCATGTCATAGAGCAGCAGGAGATGCTAGCAGAATGCTGGGGTGTACAGGGAGTGCAGAATTATTAGGCAAGTTGTATTTTTGAGGATTCATTTTATTATTGAACAACAACCATGTTCTCAATGAACCCAAAAAACTCATTAATATCAAAGCTGAATATTTTTGGTTTTTGGTATTTTTAGTTTGTTTTTAGTTTTAGCTATTTTAGGGGGATATCTGTGTGTGCAGGTGACTATTACTGTGCATAATTATTAGGCAACTTAACAAAAAACAAATATATACCCATTTCAATTATTTATTTTTACCAGTGAAACCAATATAACATCTCAACATTCACAAATATACATTTCTGACATTCAAAAACAAAACAAAAACAAATCAGTGACCAATATAGCCACCTTTCTTTGCAAGGACACTCAAAAGCCTGCCATCCATGGATTCTGTCAGTGTTTTGATCTGTTCACCATCAACATTGCGTGCAGCAGCAACCACAGCCTCCCAGACACTGTTCAGAGAGGTGTACTGTTTTCCCTCCTTGTAAATCTCACATTTGATGATGGACCACAGGTTCTCAATGGGGTTCAGATCAGGTGAACAAGGAGGCCATGTCATTAGATTTTCTTCTTTTATACCCTTTCTTGCCAGCCACGCTGTGGAGTACTTGGACGCGTGTGATGGAGCATTGTCCTGCATGAAAATCATGTTTTTCTTGAAGGATGCAGACTTCTTCCTGTACCACTGCTTGAAGAAGGTGTCTTCCAGAAACTGGCAGTAGGACTGGGAGTTGAGCTTGACTCCATCCTCAACCCGAAAAGGCCCCACAAGCTCATCTTTGATGATACCAGCCCAAACCAGTACTCCACCTCCACCTTGCTGGCGTCTGAGTCGGACTGGAGCTCTCTGCCCTTTACCAATCCAGCCACGGGCCCATCCATCTGGCCCATCAATACTCACTCTCATTTCATCAGTCCATAAAACCTTAGAAAAATCAGTCTTGAGATATTTCTTGGCCCAGTCTTGACGTTTCAGCTTGTGTGTCTTGTTCAGTGGTGGTCGTCTTTCAGCCTTTCTTACCTTGGTCATGTCTCTGAGTATTGCACACCTTGTGCTTTTGGGCACTCCAGTGATGTTGCAGCTCTGAAATATGGCCAAACTGGTGGCAAGTGGCATCTTGGCAGCTGCACGCTTGACTTTTCTCAGTTCATGGGCAGTTATTTTGCGCCTTGGTTTTTCCACACGCTTCTTGCGACCCTGTTGACTATTTTGAATGAAACGCTTGTTTGTTCGATGATCACGCTTCAGAAGCTTTGCAATTTTAAGAGTGCTGCATCCCTCTGCAAGATATCTCACTATTTTTGACTTTTCTGAGCCTGTCAAGTCCATCTTTTGACCCTTTTTGCCAAAGGAAAGGAAGTTGCCTAATAATTATGCACACCTGATATAGGGTGTTGATGTCATTAGACCACACCCCTTCTCATTACAGAGATGCACATCACCTAATATGCTTAATTGGTAGTAGGCTTTCGAGCCTATACAGCTTGGAATAAGACAACATGCATAAAGAGGATGATGTGGTCAAAATACTCATTTGCCTAATAATTCTGCACTCCCTGTATAGGGAGAGGCATTACCAGTAGACAGAGGGGGGCGCTCATGCCACTCTACAGAGCACTAGTGAGACCTCATCTGGAGTATTGTGCTCAGTACTTGAGACCATATCTGCAGAAGGATACTGATACTTTGGAGAGAGTTCAGAGAAGAGCTACTAAACTGGTACATGGATTGCAGGATAAAACTTACCAGGAAAGATTAAAGGACCTTAACATGTATAGCTTGGAAGAAAGACGAGACAGAGGGGATATGAGAGAAACTGCTAAATACATAAAGGGAATCAGCAAGGGAAAAGAGGAGAGAAGATTTACAAGAAGAAAAACTGCTACAAGAGGACATAGTGTTAAATTAGAGGGGCAAAGGTTTAAAAGTAATATCAGGAAGTATTACTTTACTGAGAGAGTAGTGGATGCATGGAATAGCCTTCCTGCAGAAGTGGCAGCTGCAAACACAGTGAAGGAGTTTAAGCATGCATGGGATAGGCATAAGGCCATCCTTCATATAAGATAGGGCCAGGGACTATTCATAGTACTCAGTATATTGGGCAGACTAGATGGGCCAAATGGTTCTTATCTGCCGACACATTCTAGGTTTATATATGTAATTTCTTTGGTAAATAAACTCCATGAATCCATTCACAATGTCCGGCTCTTCCAGAGGTTTTTGTAAGATTATTGGGCAGTTTCTTTGCCTACAAGATATTATCACAGATGCTTGGTTTACTTTTGCAGTTCTCAAAACTGAATTTGACTCAGCAGAGATCACAGGCCGCCTCTTCTCCACAGCAAAAATGTTATAACATGAACAGAGTAGAGAAAAAGACCTTAATCCGAACTTCTACAAACCTCTGAAAGCAGAATCAACCGAATCAAACTAATGTGAAAAGCTGTTTAAATCTTCATCTACTTATTATAAGTTATATCAGAAGAATCAGTCTCCATGGAGAAAACTAGGATTTAAATCGTGATTTACTGAAGCGTCAACTGCCACAATACACTGCACTACTAAAGCGTCAACTGCAACAATACACTGCACTACTGAAGCGTCAACTGCCACAATACACTGCACTACTGAAGCGTCAACTGCCACAATACACTGCACTACTGAAGCGTCAACTGCCACAATACACTGCACTACTGAAGCATCAACTGTCACAATACACTGCACTACTGAAGCGTCAACTGCCACAATACACTGCACTACTGAAGCGTCAACTGCCACAATACACTGCACTACTGAAGCGTCAACTGCCACAATACACTGCACTACTGAAGCGTCAACTGCCACAATACACTGCACTACTGAAGCATCAACTGCCACAATACACTGCACTACTGAAGCATCAACTGCCACAATACACTGCACTACTGAAGCGTCAACTGCAACAATACACTGCACTACTGAAGCATCAACTGCTACAATACACTGCACTACTGAAGCATCAACTGCCACAATACACTGCACTACTGAAGCATCAACTGCCACAATACACTGCACTACTGAAGCATCAACTGCCACAATACACTGCACTACTGAAGCGTCAACTGCCACAATACACTGCACTACTGAAGCGTCAACTGCAACAATACACTGCACTACTGAAGCATCAACTGCCACAATACACTGCACTACTGAAGCATCAACTGCCACAATACACTGCACTACTGAAGCGTCAACTGCCACAATACACTGCACTACTGAAGCGTCAACTGCTACAATACACTGCACTACTGAAGCGTCAACTGCAACAATACACTGCACTACTGAAGCGTCAACTGCAACAATACACTGCACTACTGAAGCGTCAACTGCCACAATACACTGCACTACTGAAGCATCAACTGCCACAATACACTGCACTACTGAAGCATCAACTGCCACAATACACTGCACTACTGAAGCGTCAACTGCCACAATACACTGCACTACTGAAGCATCAACAGCCACAATACACTGCACTACTGAAGCGTCAACTGCCACAATACACTGCACTACTGAAGCGTCAACTGCCACAATACACTGCACTACTGAAGCATCAACTGCCACAATACACTGCACTACTGAAGCATCAACTGCCACAATACACTGCACTACTGAAGCATCAACTGCCACAATACACTGCACTACTGAAGCGTCAACTGCCACAATACACTGCACTACTGAAGCGTCAACTGCCACAATACACTGCACTACTGAAGCGTCAGCTGCCACAATACACTGCACTACTGAAGCATCAGCTGCCACAATACACTGCACTACTGAAGCGTCAACTGCAACAATACACTGCACTACTGAAGCGTCAACTGCCACAATACACTGCACTACTGAAGCGTCAACTGCCACAATACACTGCACTACTGAAGCGTCAACTGCCACAATACACTGCACTACTGAAGCGTCAGCTGCCACAATACACTGCACTACTGAAGCGTCAACTGCAACAATACACTGCACTACTGAAGCGTCAACTGCAACAATACACTGCACTACTGAAGCATCAGCTGCCACAATACACTGCACTACTGAAGCGTCAACTGCAACAATACACTGCACTACTGAAGCGTCAACTGCCACAATACACTGCACTACTGAAGCGTCAACTGCCACAATACACTGCACTACTGAAGCGTCAACTGCCACAATGCACTGCACTACTGAAGCATCAACTGCCACAATACACTGCACTACTGAAGCATCAGCTGCCACAATACACTGCACTACTGAAGCGTCAACTGCCACAATACACTGCACTACTGAAGCGTCAGCTGCCACAATACACTGCACTACTGAAGCGTCAGCTGCCACAATACACTGCACTACTGAAGCATCAACTGCCACAATACACTGCACTACTGAAGCATCAACTGCCACAATACACTGCACTACTGAAGCGTCAACTGCCACAATACACTGCACTACTGAAGCGTCAACTGCCACAATACACTGCACTACTGAAGCATCAACTGCCACAATACACTGCACTACTGAAGCATCAGCTGCCACAATACACTGCACTACTGAAGCGTCAACTGCCACAATACACTGCACTACTGAAGCGTCAGCTGCCACAATACACTGCACTACTGAAGCGTCAGCTGCCACAATACACTGCACTACTGAAGCATCAACTGCCACAATACACTGCACTACTGAAGCATCAACTGCCACAATACACTGCACTACTGAAGCACCAGCTGTGAAAGACATCATACACTGCTCTAATGAAACACCAGCTGTGACAGACATCACACACTGCACTACTGAAGCACCAGCTGCATCAATACACTGCACTACTGAAGCACCAGCTGCGACAGACATCATACACTGCACTACTGAAGCATCAGCTGCCTCAGACATCATACACTGCACTACTGAAGTATCAGCTGCCACAGACATCATACACTGCACTACTGAAGCATCAGCTGCCACAGACATCATACACTGCACTACTGAAGCATCAACTGCCACAATACACTGCACTACTGAAGCATCAACTGCCACAATACACTGCACTACTGAAGCATCAACTGCTACAATACACTGCACTACTGAAGCGTTAACTGCCACAATACACTGCACTACTGAAGCACCAGCTGTGACAGACATCATACACTGCACTACTGAAGCACCAGCTGCAACAATACACTGCACTACTGAAGCATTAACTGCATCAATACACTGCACTACTGAAGCACCAGCTGCAACAGACATCATACACTGCACTACTGAAGCATCAGCTGCCTCAGACATCATACACTGCACTACTGAAGCATCACCTATGACAGACATCATACACTGCACTACTGAAGCATCAACTGTGACAGACATCATACACTGCACTACTGAAGCACCAGCTGCCACAGACATCATACACTGCACTACTGAAGCACCAGCTGCCACAGACATCATACACTGCACTACTGAAGCATCACCTATGACAGACATCATACACTGCACTACTGAAGCATCAGCTGCCACAGACATCACACACTGCACTACTGAAGTATCAACTGCGACAGATATCATACACTGCACTACTGAAGCATCAACTGTGACAGACATCATACACTGCACTACTGAAGCATCAGCTGTGACAGACATCATACACTGCACTACTGAAGCACCAGCTGTGACAGACATCATACACTGCACTACTGAAGCACCAGCTGTGACAGACATCATACACTGCACTACTGAAGCATCAGCTGTGACAGACATCCCACACTGCACTACTGAAGCATCAGCTGTGACAGACATCATACACTGCACTACTGAAGCATCAGCTGTGACAGACATCATACACTGCACTACTGAAGCACCAGCTGTGACAGACATCACACACTGCACTACTGAAGCATCAGCTGTGACAGACATCACACACTGCACTACTGACTGCGGCCCCCGGCTCCCAGTAACCTGCTCCTCCTCATGCCGGGGCTCTCCCTCCCGCTGTCCGGACATCAGAGCCTCTTTACAGGACGTTTCCAGCAGAACTTCCTCTTTCCCTCAGGTTCCTGGAGTTTTCCTCTCCCAGCATGCTTTGCGGTGTGATGTCACAGGGCTGGCCCCGCCCGGCACACTGGTCAGTCAGCACTAGTCCCCCCCCCCCCCCCCCCCCGGTCCCCTCATTGGTATAGTCCTCACCCGCCGGTCGCTTCTTTCACCCTAGTGTTAGGTTTGCCCGTTTCTGCCGGGGGAACATCCTGCCAGATCCGGACTAATGCTCGCACACGTCTGCTTCCGGAAGTCTGGCCCGGCCCCATTCATTATAACGGGGACGGGCGGGAGATGCGGCCGCAGCACGGGAAACATGCCGAGAGGCGGCCGGACAGAAATCGCCTGCTGGTCAGTGGAGGAGACACCTTTACATGCAGCGATCTCCTCCACAGTATGGGCAGCAGGGATCGGTAATGTTGCTCTTCGTCTCCATACAGAACCATTTCTTGCTCTTTGTACAGCAGGATCTGCTGCCGCTAAAAAGGATTGCGGCGTCATGAGAAACAATCCGCGCGTTGTGCTCCGTTATCCGGTAGTCGAGGGCACATTTACAATGGCAGGTTATTGCTGACGAGGGCTCATTAGCCATAATTTGCCCGAACCAAGGGGCCTAAGGCTGATGTTGTCCTTCTGTCGGTCGCCCCATCGGCAATAAAGCCCAAACCAGACAGCACCAGTAACAGGTAAACCAGGAGCCATCAGCACCGAACCAGTAACAGGGGACACGGTGCAGGGAAATCAGAGTAATGAGGGGGTGCAGGTCACCGTGGAGCCCCCACTATTCTCTGTGAAGGAAAAGCTGACCCCAGGGGAACCGCAGCAGTGTAGCATGGTCCATGACCTTAGGGAGGTGAACAAGATGATAGTAGTAGTAAGAGGGTATATGGTTCGTCAAAGTGACAGGTACCACGCCTCCTTTTACACGCCCCCTTTTATATCGCTTGATATTTATTTTATATCGCTTGATATTAATTTTATATCGCATCATATTAGGTTTATAATAGTAATCACTTCTCCGATGCCTGCTAATATCAGTCAGTTCACAATTGCATTTAAAAGCAAAATGATTAACTCATGATTTTGTCAGCCCCCCGTAACCAGACGTGCTCTACAAGGGCATGACAGAGATCACAGGGTGTATTCTTGTAATCGAACTGTATCTAATGCAATGGTCATTACACCTTAATACAAAGGCTTTGTTCTACAAGCTCGTGACAGTTGTTTTAGACTTTCTACAGACATGTTCGTGACACCCTCTGGACATTCCACAGGCTGTATTCTTGTAATCGAGACGTTTCTAATGCATAGGTTACCCCATCTATATAAATTATATCTATCAATTTATCTACCTATCTATCCTTATATCTATCTATCTATCTATCTATCCATTTTATCTAACAATTTATCCATTTATCTATCTTTCTATCCATCTATCTGTTATCTATCCAACTATCTATCTAACCAGCTGTTATCTATCTATGTATCTATACATCCATATACCCCATCTATCTAAATTCTATCTATCATTCTATCTATTATCTATCTATCAATTATCTATCTATCTATCTCTCTATCTACCTATCTATAGTCTATTTAGCCATCTACCGGTTTTCTATCTATCAATTTATCTATCTACCTATCTATAGTCTATATTTCCATCTATCGGTTAGCTATCTATCTATCCCTTTATCTATATATCTATCTATGTTTCTATATATTCATATACCTCATCTATCTAAATTCTATCAATTTATCTATCTATATTTCTATCTACATATCTATGTATCAATTACCTATCTATCTATTCTGTCTATCTACAGACATGTCAGGACATGTCCTAATATAAAGTCTATACATATATCTATCCATCTAGCTGTTATCCATCTATGTAGCTAAACAACCATATACCCCATCTATCTAAAATGTATCTATCAATTATCTATCTATCTATCTCATATCTATCTATCTATATCTCTATCTATCTATCTTTCTATCTACCTATCTATAGTCTATCTTTCCATCTGTTATCTATCTTTCCATTTTATCTATCTATCTATCTATCTATCTATGTATCTATACATCCATATACCCCATCTATCTAAATTCTATCTATCCTTCTATCTATCTTTCTATCTATAGTCTATCTATCCATCTACCTGTTTTCTATCTATCAATTATCTATCTATCTACTTATTTGTAGCCTAGCTTTCCAGCTATCTATATTTATAGTGCTTGATATTAAATTTATATTGCTTGATATAAAATTTATATACTGTTGTGTCACAGATGTCCTAAGACATATCCTACACAACCATCCCCCACCACTCTGTGGCAATACACACCGCAATGTTGCAAAGTTGTATTCATTTAAAATGTTTACACAATACAAAATTTCAAAAATGTTGTACAATATGCTGTAAAAATGTCAAAATGATCAATTTATCCGTATATCTATCACAATCTAACGTTTCAATAGATAAATATTTTATCTATCTAACAATTTATCCATTTATCTGTCTATCTTTCTATCTATTTCTAACCATCTAGCTACTATAACATGGCTATCTATCAAACATCTATCTATTTACATTTCTATCTATCAAACATCTATTTATCTTTCTATCTATCTAACTGGCTGTCTTTCTATCTTTCTTTCTATCTATTATCTATCTTTCTATCAATCTTTCTATCTATCCATCTATCTAACAATTTATCAATTTTTTTTTGTCTAGCTACCACATATCTATTTATCTAATTATCTACCAATCTATTTTATCTATCTATTTATCTAGCTGCTAATATCTATCTAACGTCCAATCTTTCTATCTATTTTCCTATCAATCTATCCATTTATCTAACAATGTATCCATTTATCTGTCTATCTTTCTATCTATTTCTAACCATCTAGCTACTATAACATGGCTATCTATCAAACATTTATTTATCTTTCTATCTATCTAACTGGCTGTCTTTCTATCTTTCTTTCTATCTATTATCTATAGTAGTAAGAGGGTATATGTTTCGTCAAAGTGACAGGTACCACGCCCCCCTGCAGGGCCGCTTTATGAAGTTTATATAAAACTTCTCATATTAAAGTGGGTAGCGTTTATATCAAATGTTATAAAATTACAAAAAATTTATTTATAAAGCCTACATGTGGAAATGTCCAGATGTTTTAATGAGCATGTCTGTAGAAAAGTCATTTAGACTCGTATCGATTACAAGAATGCTTCCTGTGGCCTATCCTAAAAGCTGTGCTTTTGATCTACATGACAGGTGTCACGACCTTGTAGGGCAGCTCAGGTGACATGGGTCTGGGAAAATCTTGAATTAAGCAATGTGCTTGCAAGAGGTCATGACCCTTGCATTAGAAAAGTCTTGATTACAACTATCGATTACAAGAACACATACTGTGGCCTGTCCTAAAAGCTGTGCTTTTGATGTACTTGACAGGTGTCACGACCTTGTAGGGCAGCTCCGGTGACATGGGTCTGGGAAAATCATGAATTAACCACTTCAGCTCCCCTTAGCTTAAACACCCTTATTGACCAGACCACTTTTTACACTTCTGACCTACACTACTTTCACCGTTTATTGCTCGGTCATGCAACTTACCACCCAAATGAATTTTACCTCCTTTTCTTCTCACTAATACAGCTTTCATTTGGTGGTATTTCATTGCTGCTGACATTTTTACTTTTTTGTTATTAATCGAAATTTAACGATTTTTTGCAAAAAAATGACATTTTTCACTTTCAGTTGTAAAATTTTGCCAAAAAAACGACATCCATATATAAATTTTTCTCAAAATTTATTGTTCTACATGTCTTTGATAAAAAAAAAATGTTTGGGTAAAAGCTATAGCGTTTACAAACTATGGTACAAAAATGTGAATTTCCGCTTTTTGAAGCAGCTCTGACTTTCTGAGCACCTGTCATGTTTCCTGAAGTCCTACAATGCCCAGACAGTACAAACACCCCACAAATGACCCCATTTCGGAAAGTAGACACCCTAAGGTATTCGCTGATGGGCATAGTGAGTTCATAGAACTCTTTATTTTTTGTCACAAGTTAGCGGAAAATGATGATTTTTTTTTTTTCTTACAAAGTCTCATATTCCACTAAATTGTGACAAAAAATAAAAACTTCCATGAACTCACTATGCCCATCAGCGAATACCTTGGGGTGTCTTCTTTCCAAAATGGGGTCATTTGTGGGGTAGTTATACTGCCCTGGCATTCTAGGGGCCCAAATGTGTGGGAAGTAGTTTGAAATCAAAATGTGTAAAAAATGACCTGTGAAATCCTAAAGGTGCTCTTTAGAATGTGGGCCCCTTTGCCCACCTAGGCTGCAAAAAAGTGTCACACATGTGGTATCTCCGTACTCAGGAGAAGGTGGGGAATGTGTTTTGGGGTGTCATTTTACATATACCCATGCTGGGTGGGAGAAATATCTTGGCAAAGGACAACTATCCAGTTAGATAGATAGAAAGATAAATAGATAGATGTTTGATAGATAGCCATGTTATAGTAGCTAGCTGGTAAGAAATAGATAGACAGATAGACAGATAAATGGATAAATTGTTAGAAAGATTGATAGGTAGATAGATAAAATATGTATCTATTGAAACGTTAGATTGGGGTAGATAGATATACGGATAAATTGATCATTTTGTTAGCTAGCTGGTTAGAAATAGATAGAAAGACAGATAAATGGATACATTGTTAGATAAATGGATAGATTGATAGGAAAATAGATAGAAAGATTGGACGTTAGATAGATATTAGAAGCTAGATAAATAGATAAAATAGATAGAAAGACAGATAGATAATAGATAGAAAGATGGATAGATAATAGATAGAAAGATGGATAGATAATAGATAGAAAGATGGATAGATAATAGATAGAAAGACAGCCAGTTAGATAGATAGAAAGATAAATAGATGTTTGATAGATAGAAATGTAAATAGATAGATGTTTGATAGATAGCCATGTTATAGTAGCTAGATGGTTAGAAATAGATAGAAAGATAGACAGATAAATGGATAAATTGTTAGATAAATGGATAGATTGATAGGAAAATAGATAGAAAGATTGGACGTTAGATAGATATTAGCCGCTAGATAAATAGATAGATAAAATAGATTGGTAGATAATTAGATAAATAGATATGTGGTAGCTAGACAAAAAAAAAAATTGATAAATTGTTAGATAGATGGATAGATAGAAAGATTGATAGAAAATTAGATAAATGGATAAATTGTTAGATAAAATGGATAGATTGATAGAAAGATAGATAATAGATAGATAGAAAGAAAGATAGAAAGACAGTTTTTTTTTGTTTTTTTCCAAATCCTTTATTATTTTCTGGAACAAATATACAAATTTTCATATCAACCAGTTAAAATTTACAAATATACTTTATACAAGTTAATACACTTGTTCCTTTTAACTCACCCCATCCCTTTTGCTTCCCTGCTGCGGGGTCCATCCGCATTTTAATAACTACCTTAACTTCTGTTTCCAGAAATTCCCACTATAAGGGATCCTGGGGGCCTGAAGCGAGTAAGGGAGCCTGCCCCCGCAGGAGCCATCACTCCAATTTCCTTGTCATTCTTCTATAGGCCTCAATAGTGTCTAGCCGAGCCCTCCATTCATTAAAGCTAGGACTATTCTTCGTACCCCAATATTTAATTATCAAGGCCTTTGCGACCATAAAACTTTCCATGCTAACTCGTAGTTGGTAGGGGGTCAGTTCAGAGCGGGGGAAAAGACCCAATATTGCCTGCGTAAAACTTCGCTTCAATTTGATCTTATATCTTTTATATAGTTCCTCATAGATGCTAGTCCAATACCCCCACACTTCCGGACAATCCCATAGTAGGTGACTTAACTCCGCATTTCCAGCACAGGTCCTTCCTTTCCTTGTATATCTTGGCGAGGAAGGCGGGGGAGTAGTATAGGCGGTGAACAATCTTGAACTGTATCAATCTGTATTTCTGAGAGATCGATACTTTTTTTATGTTTTGATATACAATATCCCATTCCAAGCTGTTCCCTTTGCCCAATTCAGCTTCCCAGCCTCCCTCACTTTTAAATGTGGTTATTTCCCCCAAACAGTCCCGAAGTTTGATATATTTGAGAGAGTGTAAGTTGAGTATCCTTAAATCTAAACCAATAATCCAAGAAGGGGCTTGTCCTAATGGCCAATACATTTTTGTTCTGAGTGCTCCTATATACGTGACTGATTTGTGCGTACCCATATCTATCTACAAAGGACGGTATACCTTTTATTAGTGCATCTAAAGGAATAATATTACCATGTGATATTATGTGAGTTAAGCGGTTAATTCCGCGTGAATTCCAATATTTATAGTCTACAATTGACTTAAATTCTTTTAAATTATAATTGTGCCAAAGTGGAGTAAAGTGAGTAGGGAATGTCTCACCCAGTAATTTTTTTTTATCTTATTCCAAACCTTGTTTAGTGTATCACTAGTCAAACATTGTTTTTTCCTCATGTCCAAATGGCCAGTCTCCAAGACAGAAAAAATGTCCCCATATGGCCCCTGGAAATCCCTTGAAAGGATACCCAACAGCAAAGCGGCCTGACTTTCTGCCCTCCCCCCTCCCAAACACCACTTTATCTGTGCTGCAATATAATATCCCTGGAGGAATGGAAGGGAAAGGCCACCCCTTCTCTCCGATATACAAAGATATTTTTGCTTAATCCTAACCCTTCCCCTCCCCCAGATTAAGTCGTTCATCAATTTGTCCACTAACCCAAAAGTGGAGTCATCAATCCATATCGGGCATGCTGTCAAAGGGTATAATGCAATAGGGAGGACCACCATCTTAATCAATGCAATCCTTTCCTCCTGTGACAAAGGCAGCTTCTGCCAGGACGGATCTTCTCCCTGATCTTATTAATCATGGGAGTTATATTTAAGGAGTTATATCGGGTCAAGTCCGAGCTTATGCTGATACCCAGGTATCGGATGGAGTCATTTAATCCAAGAACCTTAATGCCTAAGGACCTATCAGGGGGCACTCGAACCAGAGGGAGAAGTTCAGATTTATCCCAGTTTACTTTATACCCCGATATCGCCCCATATTCTCTCAAAGATATTCATTACAGGTGTAACGGCCTTCCATCCCTGCCTCAGAAATACGAGAATGTCGTCCGCGTATAGACTAATCCTATCTTCCTCTCCTCTCCCTCCAAATCCTACAATCTGACTAGACTGCCGGATTTTACAGGCGAGAGGTTCCAGAGCTAGGGCAAATATCAGAGGTGAAAGGAGACAACCCTGTCGAGTACCTCGCTGTAGGGGGAGCTGTTCTGAGTCAATCCCATTTATCTTAACCCTGGCCCTAGAATCTGAATAAAGTAACTGTATCCATTTAATGAAATGTTCGCCCAAGTTCATTTTATCCAAAGTCGCCCACAGGAAGGGCCACTCCACCCTGTCAAAGGCCTTCTCGGCATCCAGAGACAGGATGGAGCGATCCTCCCCCTCCCCAACATATACATTTAGAAAGGCCCTGCGGATATTAGATTGTATGTCTCGTTTTGGGATAAAACCCGTCTGATCCGGATGGATCAGACGGTGAACAACCCCCCCTTAGTCTATTTGCGAGCACTTTCGCTAGTATCTTGTAATCGGTGTTAAGTAGTGAAATAGGGCGATACGCCCCCACCTCTGTCTTATCTTTATCTTTCTTCAGGATTAAGGAAATGGAGGCTTCCCTCAAGAAGGGGGGGAGTGAACCACTCCTCCAAGATTCATTAAACATTTGCAAAAGAAGAGGCAATACGGTTTTACGATATACTCTGTAAAATTAAAAGGGTATGCCATCCCTTCCCGGAGCCATATTGCCCTTTATGCTGTCAACATCTTTCTCCACCTCTTCAAGAGAGAGTGGCAAATTTAGTTTGGCACTATCCTGCCCGGAAAGGCAAGGGAGTGCCATACCTTCAAAGAAAAGAGCCTGGGCCCCGTCATCCACCCCGAGGTCCGACCGATATACTTTAGTGAAGTGTTCTACGATTACAGTTTTGATTTTAAAGCTGTCATTAGTTAGTACACCCGTTGGAAGTTTTATTTGCTTTATTGGGATTTGGGCCCTTTGACTAGAAATCACTGATGCCAACATTCTACCAGTCTTGCTTTTCTCCAAAAAAATCTTGCTGTCCAGCGAAAAAGCGTCTATGTTGCGCCTTTTCATAAAGAAAATTCTGGTATTCCCTCTTTGCCTCCATTAGTAATGATCGAGTGCCATTCTCATTTTGTTTGGCCAAGGCCGCCTCAAGCGCCCCGACCCTCTCTACCAATCCCTTTTCAGTATTAGCATATTCTGCGTAATCCTCATACTATATGACCCTCTTATCATGGCCTTCAAGGAATCCCACACATAATGTATGTGTGTGGATCCATAATTTAGTGCCCAGAATTCTGTAATATCTTTCCCAATTTTTTCTTGGTCACCGACCACCTGTATCCAATGTGGGTTTAACCTAAAGGGTTTTTTCCCCACAGAGGGTAGAGAGTCAGCCCTCGAAATTAACATCGGAGTATGATCAGATATACCATGTGGTTCGTACTTCATTTTTTGAATCAATTCCAAAAATTCTGCACTTGCTAGAAATAGATCTATCCTAGACATGGCCCTGCAAGATCTACTAAAGCAGGAAAAGGCCGTTTTTTTCCCGTACAAGAACTGCCACACATCTATAAGACCCATCTCCTGGCAGATCCCGCTGAGGATCGTGGGTTGATCATTAATACTCCCCCTTCCACTATACTCGGATACCCTGTCCCTATTATCCATAATAGAGTTAAAATCTCCTGACACTAATATAGGACATGGATCCCACTTACATAAATACTCTGCAAGTTTCCTAAGTACTTCCGAGGAGAAAGGGGGAGGAATATATACAAACGCAAGCACGCATACCAGTCCCTTCCACCGGCCATATAGGAATACAAATCTTCCCTCTTTATCAATCCATTGATCATATGGCTCATAGTCCACATACCTATGTATGTAAACACTGACACCTCGTGGAATAGGCCGAGTAGTGGGAGTGGTATTCGTACTGCGTCCAAGATTTTCGCATATATTTCAATTTTTCAGCAGTAAAATGCGTCTCAATCAACCCCACGATAGCAGGTAAATGTCTAGAAATGATATCATATACCACCCTCCGTTTAAGTTTGTCCGCCAATCCGCGGACATTCCATGTTAGTATACGTGACATTTACAGAATTACGGCGAATGGCCAGGCCCTCCCGCCCCTCTCCCAAATTCTAGGTTGGACCCCGCAGTAGAAAAACAAACCACCCCCCCCCCCTTCCCCATGGTGCACAGGACAATAAATTCCCATGCGCCTCTTACACATCGCCTAGGGCTCCCCTCAGATATACAATAATGAAGCCTTCTGCTGGAGCCAAAAAAAAAAAAAAGCAAGAAAACACATAGGGCCTTGAGCAAGGATTCAGCTTGTGCTGTTTGTTAATGTTGTTAGCAGACAGACCACGGCTTTTTGCCCTTATTCAGTTAGTTAGATGTTATGACCACAGGCATTTAAACAGATAAGTTTCACCAAACTTGCCCGTCCTTAGTTCAAGCGATTTGCTGGGTCCGGATCGACATCTCCATGGACAGCTTCCTGCAGAAGTTCACTCGTCGGTGTAAGGGGCCGATGCAGAGCTGGAGACAACACGGCTCCACAGCTTCCCAGAACCGAGTCCAAGCCACACACGGCTGAAGCAGCAGCTTCCTCCGCTCACCTGCTGCACAGCAAGCCGAGGCTCCCCCCTAGGAATCAGACGGATCAGGGGGATAACTGTCCGCTCACCCCTTGCTCATTCTCTCCCCAACACCACGGCACATCCAGCAAGCAGTCCGGCTCCAGACATCAGGTAAGTGAGAAAAAAAACCCCGGCCGGTACAGAGTTCACCTCATTTCACAGGACCTCTGAGTCACCATCACTGACCGGTGAGCTGTGAGCGCAGGGAGGGGGGAGGAGGGGCAGAGGGGAGGGGGTCCGCAGCACGTCCTACCTCGTCCTACCTCAGGCTGCTCACTTCTGCAGTGAGTGTGAAAGACAGACAGTTAGATAGATAGAAAGATAGATAAATGGATAAATTGTTAGATAAAATAGATAGATAGAAAGATAAATAATAGATAGATAGAAAGAAAGACAGACAGTTAGATAGATAGAAAGATTGATAGAAAGATAGATAAATGGATAAATTGTTAGATAAAATAGATAGATAGAAAGATAAATAATAGATAGATAGATAGATAGAAAGAAAGACAGCCAGTTAGATAGATAGAAAAATAAATAGATGTTTGATAGATAGAAATGTTATAGTAGATAGCTGGTTAGAAATAGATAGATAAATGGATAAATTGTTAGATAGATTGATAGATAAATAAATAAAATATTTATCTATTGAAACGTTAGATTGTGATAGATATACGGATAAATTGATCATTTTGACATTTTTACAGCATATTGTACAACATTTTCGAAATTTTGTATTGTGTAAACATTTTAAATGAATACAACTTTGCAACATTGCGGTGTGTACTGACACAGAGTGGTGGGGATGGTTGGCCCAGAGAAATACTAAGGTGTGTATTGGCACAGAGTGTTGGGGGTTGGTTGTGTAGGATATGTCTTAGGACATCTGTGACACAACAGTATATACATTGTATATCAAGCACTATAAATATAGATAGCTGGAAAGCTAGGCTACAGATAAGTAGATAGATAGATAGATAGAGATGAAAGAATAGCCAGCAGCACTCCAGGATATCAAAAAGCAAACGGTGGTTTATTAAACCCAAAGTCAAGCGACGTTTCAACAGCTTGTTGCTGTCTTTATCAAGCATGATAAAGACAGCAACAAGCTGTTGAAACGTCGCTTGACTTTGGGTTTAATAAACCACCGTTTGCTTTTTGATATCCTGGAGTGCTGCTGGCTATTCTTTCATCTCTAGCTCATTGGACCTAGGTGCTGGTCCTCACCAGCCTGACGTGCACCCCGTGTTCACACAGTGTGCTGCTTCCTCATTTTCTCAAGGTAGATAGATAGATAGATAATTGATAGATAGAAAACAGGTAGATGGATAGATAGACTATAGATAGGTAGATAGAAAGATAGATAGATAGATAGATAGATAGAAGGATAGATAGAATTTAGATAGATGGGGTATATGGATGTATAGATACATAGATAGATAAAATGGAAAGATAGATAACAGATAGATGGAAAGATAGATAGATAGAGATATAGATAGATAGATATGAGATAGATAGATAGATAGATAGCTATATAGATAAATTGATAGATACATTTTAGATAGATGGGTCATATGGTTGTTTAGCTACATAGATGGATAACAGCTAGATGGATAGATATATGTATAGACTTTATATTAGGACATGTCCTGACATGTCTGTAGATAGACAGAATAGATAGATAGATAGATAGATAGATAGATAGATAGGTAATTGATAGATAATAGATAGAAGGATAGTTAGCATTTAGATAGATCGGGTATATGGATGTATAGATAGATAGATAGATAAATGGAAATATAGATAGATAACAGATGGAAAGATAGACTATAGATAGGTAGATAGAAAGATAGATATGATATAGATAGATAGATAGATAAATTGATAGATACATTTTAGATAGATGGGGTATATGGTTGTTTAGCTACATAGATAGATAACAGATATATCTATCCATCTATGTATAGACTTTATATTAGGACATGTCCTGACATGTCTGTAGATAGACAGAATAGATAGATAGGTAATTGATACATAGATATGTAGATAGAAATATAGATAGATAAATTGATAGAATTTAGATAGATGAGGTATATGGATGTATAGAAACATAGATAGATATATAGATAAAGGGATAGATAGATAGCTAACCGATAGATGGAAAGATAGACTATTAACTCCCTTCTCTGTCACCCAGCGCCCCCACCCTCTCCACTCTTCTCAGCTGAGGACTTTGCCAAATATTTCAAACAAAAGATAGTCCACATCAGAGAAAGCTTTACTGCACAGTCCCCACAGACCCTCTACACAACTGCTCGGTCCTCTTCTCTCAAAACCCGCTTCTCCACCATTACAGAAGAAAAACTCTCCACTCTACTCTCCAAATCTCATCTGACCACCTGTGCACTTGACCCAATCCCATCCCACCTCATCCCTAACCTCACCACAGTGTTTATCCCAGCCCTAACTCATCTCTTCAACCTATCACTAAACTCTGGTGTCTTCCCCTCTGCTTTTAAACATGCTACCATTACACCCATCCTCAAAAAGCCTTCACTTGACCCATCTTCCTTGTCCAGTTATCGCCCCATATCACTTCTTCCGTATGCCTCAAAGCTACTTGAACAACATGTCTATTCAGAACTGTCCTCCCACCTCTCCTCCTGCTCCCTCTATGACCGCCTACAATCTGGCTTCCGACCCCAACACTCGACCGAGACTGCCCTTACCAAAGTCACCAATGACCTACTGACAGCCAAAACCAAGAAACAATACTCTGTCCTCCTTCTCCTTGACCTGTCCTCTGCCTTCGACACTGTCGACCACTCCCTTCTGTTACAAACTCTCTCATCTCTTGGCATCACTGACCTGGCCCTCTCCTGGATCACATCATACCTCACAGACCGGATGTTTAGCGTCTCCCACTCCCGCACCACCTCCTCGTCTCATTCCCTCTCTGTTGGTGTCCCGCAAGGCTCTGTCCTAGGACCCCTGCTCTTCTCTATCTACACTTTTGGCCTGGGCCAGCTCATAGAGTCCCATGGCTTTCAGTATCACTCCTACGCTGACGACACACAAATCTACCTCTCTGGTCCAGACATCACCACCTTACTATCAAGAATCCCACAATGTCTATCTTCTATATCATCCTTCTTTGCCTCTCGCTTTCTTAAACTTAACATGGATAAGACAGAATTCATAATCTTTCCCCCATCTTGTTCAACCCCCCCAACAGACCTATTTATCATGATCAATGGCTGCACACTCTCCCCAGTCAACAAAGCCCGCTGCCTTGGAGTGACCTTGGATTCTGCCCTTTCCTTCCGACCGCACATCCAAGCCCTTTCCACCATCTGCCGCCTCCAACTCAAAAACATCTCCCGCATCCGTGCTTCCCTTAACTTTGAATCTGCGAAAATGCTTGTACATGCCCTCATTATCTCCCGCCTAGACTACTGCAACATTCTCCTCTGTGGCCTTCCATCTAGCACTCTCGCACCCCTCCAATCTATCCTCAACTCTGCTGCCCGACTAATCCACCTCTCACCCTATTACTCCTCTGCATCTCCCCTCTGCCAATCCCTTCACTGGCTCCCCATTGCCCAACAAATTCACTTCAAAGTACTAACAAATACATACAAGGCCGTCCATAACCTGTCCCCTCCCTACATCTCTGAGCTACTTTCCTGATACACCCCCACACGCACTCTCCGATCCTCACAAGACCTCCTTCTCTCCTCTCCTCTTATTGCCTCTTCCCACAATCGACTCCAGGATTTCTCCCGTGCATCCCCCATACTCTGGAACTTGCTACCCCAACATATCAGACTCTCACCTACAGTGGAATCCTTCAAAAGAAACCTGAAAACCAACCTCTTCAGACAAGCCTACAACCGGTGACCCTGCTGCCTCTATACCGCCATGACCAGCTTCACCCGCACCTACTGTGTCCTTCTCCCATACCATGTACATTGTAAGCCCTCACGGGCAGGGCCCTCTCTCCTTCTGTACCAGTCTGTAACTCATCTTGTTCCTGCTTAGTGCACTTGTCTGTATTATGTATGTGCACCCCTTATCATATGTACAGCGCTATGGAATGAATGGCGCTTTAATAATAAATAACAATAATAATAATAATAGACTATAGATAGGTAGATAGATAGAAAGATAGATAATTGATAGATAGAAGGATAGAGCTGTAGATAAATTGATAGATAGATAGAAAACCGGTAGATGGCTAAATAGACTATAGATAGGTAGATAGATAGAGAGATAGATAGATAATTGATAGATAGATAATAGATAGAATGATAGATAGAATTTAGATAGATGGGGTATATGGATGTATAGATACATAGATAGATAACAGATAGCTGGTTAGATAGATAGTTGGATAGATAAATGGATAGATAACAGATAGATGGATAGAAAGATAGATAAATGGATAAATTGTTAGATAAAATGGATAGATAGATAGATATAAGGATAGATAGGTAGATAAATTGATAGATAGAATTTATATAGATGGGGTAACCTATGCATTAGTCTCGATTACAAGAATACAGCCTGTGGAATGTCCAGAGGGTGTCACGAGCATGTCTGTAGAAAGTCTAAAACAACTGTCACGAGCTTGTAGAACAAAGCCTTTGTATTAAGGTGTCATGACCATTGCATTAGATACGGTTCGATTACAAGAATACACCCTGTGATCTCTGTCATGCCTTTGTAGAGCACGTCTTGTTACGGGGGGCTGACAAAATCATGAGTTAATCATTTTGCTTTTAAATGCAATTGTGAACTGACTGATATTAGCAGGCATCGGAGAAGTGATAACTATTATAAACCTAATATGATGCGATATATACCAAATATCAAGCGATAAAAAATTAATATCAAGCGATATAAAATTAATATCAAGCGATATAAAATTTATATCAAGCGATATAAAAGGGGGCGTGTAAAAGGGGGCGTGGTACCTGTCACTTTGACGAACCATATACCCTCTTACTACTGATGATCTTTGATGTACAGAACCCCCACACCTTACTTCACCAAGTGCCACCAACATCTTCTTGTTCTCCAGTGGTTGACGTGGCCAGAGGTTTTGGTTACAGGGGCAAAGGTTTAAAAGTAATATAAGGAAGTATTACTTTACTGAGAGAGTAGTGGATGCATGGAATAGCCTTCCTGCAGAAGTGGTAGCTGCAAATACAGTGAAGGGGTTTAAGCATGCATGGGATAGGCATAAGGCTATCCTTCATATAAGATAGGGCCAGGGACTATTCATAGGATTCAGATATATTGGGCAGACTAGATGGGCCAAATGGTTCTTATCTGCCGACACATTCTATGTTTCTATGTTTCTATAATTTAAAACTATGTCCTCTTGTAGCAGTTTTTCTTCTTTTAAATATTGGAAATCAGATTAATTTGCTGCCACCACTCTTCGTATTGAATCGGGTGAAGAGACCCTGGCTAGCTAATCCTAAAGGGAAGAAACGGTTATTTCCAACCTAGCTAACCAATTAACAATGTATAGAAATAAGACAATGCGGTAGTATGTCTCCTCTGATGACAGAGTTCTTAGCATAGACCAGATAATCAGGTAACAAGGGCAAAACTGGAACGATACAATCGTTAGTTTTATTCTAAAAACTATACCCAAAAAATATATACATTAAACCTCACAGATAATCTACCTGCCAGTGGAACAGATCGGTTGGATAGAAATAGGTAAGAGATGGAAGGGAATAGAATGTCTGTAAGTTCAGAATCACCGTGGTAGTGTCCAGTAAAAGATAAAGTCTTTGTAAGGAGTAATCCAAGATGGCGGGGTGCCCATGTCCAGCGGGCGGTCATGATGTTAGTCGACATCAGATGGTAGATGAAGGTCCCAGGACCTGAGTGTGTCGCTGTTTTTACCCCCTCTGAAGCGGGGAGTGGTTATGACACGTACAGGTCCAGCCTTGTGTAATTGGAACAGGGGCAGTCCTTTGCCCCATAGGGAGAAAATCTCGCAGAATTTTTGCTTTGCCCGTTTCTCCATATCCTGTAAGTCCAATCAAGAAATAGAGTTGATATTGATAATCAGTACAATTTTACGCATCATCTGATACCAAATATGACTGGAAGACAATACAATGTGCCTGAGAACCTTTATATCTCAGAGCGGGAATTAGGGTTAAGGAAGTTTTTATGAGGTTCTGTCAAGAAAATACCAGATTGATGGGTACTTAACCTGGCACGGGGGCAGGAAGATTCTTTGGCAAGGAGGTGCTAATTGTACCTCTGATCTGTGAGCTGTGCTAGCAAGGGTGAATTACTTTCGGTTAAAAAAGATTTTAACTCTCTGTGTGCAGGCGAAGGCTCTGGTGATTTTAAAACTGGACGCATTCGCGATTTCTTCGTGTTGCTGAGATCATGAATCGTCACACCCGATACTACCAGGAAAGAAGTCCATGGACTGGGTAGGCGGTCGTTTCGTGGCGAATTTTGCTCGTTCGCGGTTCACCGAACTAGCGAACATATGGCAATGGGGTGGAAGAAGACTATGGTCCTATCTGGAAGAGCAGAGACTTTGTGGGCTCAGCAGATAAACCCATTAAAAATGCAGAGTCTGTTAGGGTAGAGATCATCAAGGTACAAACTCACGAGGCAGGGGGTAATGCCTTTGCTGACGCAGCAGCCTGAGCAGCCACTCTGAAGCCCTAATGGAGGCCTACTGAGGAACCAAGTCCGACTGATATCTCTCTACTGGACAAGGCAGTAGATGTCTGGTTGTGTAGAGTGGAAGCAGCAACAGTTTGGAACATGATGGACAAGACTGGAGATGTACATCTATGTAGGGGTAGTAGTAGCGGCAGCAGCAGTACAGTATGGAACATGATGGACAAGAGAGGACATGTGGGGGGAGTAGAAGTGGCAGCAGCACAGTATGGAACCTGACGGACAAGACTGGAGATGCACAGCTGTGTAGGGGTAGTAGTAGCGGCAGCAGCAGTACAGTATGGAACATGATGGACAAGCATCGTCCTGCTGTGACTGAGATGATGAGTAAGCAGTCCTATCCACAGTCATCCTTTTTCTATGCTGTAACATGCGGCCACCTACCAGAGGTGAGGGAGAGCTGTGACCTGTTACTACAGGCCAGTAGTATAGTGGGACATGTCTAGTCAAACTCAAAGTGACAGGTGCCCGCCCCTTTTTCACACCATAACCCCTCCCAGAAACGCCCTAACCCCACCCAGATCCGCCCATTTCTCTCCCCTCGCCACCCCAAACCACGCCTAAATGCCTCCCACTTTGATATGATTTTCCTATCATTTTATATGGTTTAATATAAATTTTATATCAAATGATAAGCTTTTATTAACACTTTATATCCCATTTATAACACGGTTTTATACCACTTTTATGTCATTTTGTGATTTGATATCACTTTGATATTTTAATATGCCTTTTATATATTGGCATACCCGGACATGTCCAAAAGACGTATGCTACACGGCCAGGCGTCTTTGAATTATAATAGCAACAATAAAAAATCAAGGATGAAAACATTTTAATCATTTTAAAAAGTTTTATTCATTTAATTATAATGCTATACCATGTAAATTAAAAGTGCTCTTATAACTGCAGCCCACGCTTACAGTGTATGCATGTCTATGAAATCTACCCCCCATTGTGAGTGCCTGAGTGTAATTTAACTCCCACCACACCGGACAGCTGTGTCAACACACTGCATTTGAATTAAAAACCTGAAATGTCACACTCCTGCTATAAATGTACATTTTCCCACAGGTCCACAAGCGTACAGTAGATTGAAACTTTTCATTTCCTACAAGAACACACACATGGGTATCAGGCCAGCAGCTGTGACAACCTTTTAGGTGTTAATTTTCTCGGGATCTCTCTATAGCAGAGTTAACACAAAACTAAAGGTATCGTTTCAACAGCTGAGGCAAACACTAAGCAGTATCTATCCATATTTTTATAGCATCTCTTTTCAGGAAACAAAATAATTGTAATTGGTTGCATCACCGCCACCACCTATTGCAGATACTAATGTTAAGAAAACCCAAGCAGGATCTGTATATATACATGTGGGCAGATCACCACAGGGCATAAACATTTGACATTGAGGCTCTGCAAGAAAACTTATTTCAAGGTTAGAGTATCGCCATATGACCCTTCTTTTTTATTATTTTTAACATGCCTGTTTTAAATTCTTTATTGATGCAATATAACCTGCAACATTTGACTAATTTCTCTGCGATTATTACGCCTGGGTGTGTCATGCATTTATCTATGTATCTATCTATCCTATCTATAGAACTTTCCATCTACTGTATCTATCTATCTATATAACTTAATTACTATGTTTGAAATTCTTACTAGTTAGAGCTTAATGTTATCTCTTTTAGCCAAAAGAAAAGAAAGCGCAAAATTTTGTTCTGTTAAAGAGAAATGACGAACAAGCACAAAGCAGCCGGAACTGTTAACGCCGATTTCCGAAATTCTAACAACCCCACAGCCGGTTCCGCAGAGTGGTGAGCCAACACGCGTAATAAATTCTGTTGCAGATGTTTTTGCGCTTTTAAATGGCCGTCCCCCGCCAAATATGTCTAGTCAGTACCTGCCTAACATCTCTTTTTCAATAGCGTCAAGGTGAGTAATCAGTCTACCTTAAAATCATCATTACGGCATTAAAAATCTAAAAGCTTTTATCGGAGCCAAATATTTATGTGTCCGGTGCTGCTCTGTATACAACAATAAACACCAACACGGCTGTATACAGTTTTGCAAAGCGTGTCAGCGGTCGGATTGCGTTGATCAGGACGATAATGTACGGTGCCTTTGAAACGCATAGAAACCATCACTTAGTGATAACGCGTTTTGTAAGAAAAAAAACTTTTTGCGTTTTTTGTTAGATATATAGATATATATGGGCTTTCGCTAACAACACGGCATCGCTCAAAGTGGCCCCCTCCAAAATAGCGTAAACACTAGCGGCCAGACAAACGTTATTAACGTAATTGTTAAAGTCGTATAAATGTTGTTTTTTGCGTTCAATAATACGGCTATACGCTACGCCGCCCAAACGCCTTCGGGCACCACCGCGACGGTCCCTGACAATGATGACGACGACTAGTTTAAGTGAATTACCGGCTATGCACTCCGAGTTGCTCTGTAAAGCGTTAGCGATATTGTTCAAAAATGTTTTGGCGTTAAATTCATCTCTAGAATATCTATTTGAAAAAACAGAGTCAAACGTTGCGCCATCGTCTAAGCACAGTTGGATATAATCACCCGGCTCGGCGGCCTGTAAAACTCTATCTAGCAAAGATTGTATAGCCGCGTGTATAGCATGAAAAGCGTCAACAAATGAACGAATGGCTTCGAGGTTAGCGAATCTAAAATGTTCTGTGTACAGGGTACTGTTAAAATTCACTAAGTCGCGCTGTTGATGGAATACACGTTCTAGATAAATAGTTCTAACGTTGTGGGGTTCAGGGGGTTCGTCTATGACGACTGTGTTACCGGGCATTTCGTCAGATTGCGAGTCGCTGCTTCGAGAACGATTTGTTTGGTCATTTGAACGCCTGATCGTTTGTGTGCTGTTTGGCTGAAAATGCGCTGCTTGCGATACCTGAGGCTGCTGTGGTGTTTGTTCAGCATTCAGACAAGCCGTTGCAACAGTCTTGTTACGTAGGCATCGTCTTTTTATCTAACTATTTTACAGCGTTTAACCGCAAAGTACATTTTTATAGCTCGTTTTAACTTTCTAGCTCTAACGCTTACAGATGTTTTTGCGCTTTTAAAAGGCCGTCCCCGCCAACCATGTTTAGTCAGTACCTGCCTAACATCTCTTTTTCAATAGCGTCAAGGTGAGTAATCAGTCTACTGTATTTGCAGCGCAGTAATTTTGTTGGGTCTGTTAAACGCTAAAGAGAAAGAGTCTTTAATGCAACATTCTAAATACCTCACTACACGTAACATTTTGTCGTTGCATATTGAGAGAGAACTCAACGCGCCGTACGTATTCTCGTCCCAACAAATGCAAGAACAAGCATGAGGTGCGTGTGCCTGTTGGTCGTCGTGCGTCTTCCCTAGGTCCGTCTGTTGTACGTCATAGGGCAAATTTAAAAGACGTTGATCCTTGTGTGTCAAACGCCGGCGATATGTCTAAAAATCTGTAACATCATTTATTACGCGTGTTGGCTTACGACTCTGCGGAACCGGCTGTGGGGTTGTTAGAATTTCGGAAATCGGCGTGAACAGTTCCGGCTGCTTTGAGCTTGTTCGTCGTTTCTCTTTAACAGAACTAAATTTTGCGCTTTCTTTTCTTTTGGATAAAATTTAAAAGAGATAACATTAAGCTCTAACTATTAAGAATTTCAAACATAGTAATTAAGTTATATTAGTGCACCGCGATATTTTAACTCACGCACGTTAGGGCATTGGATAATCGGTATTGCCAGATCTTCATTCCGCCAACTGTCGCGGGCGCTGGTGCATGGTTCTGGCGCTTCTGCGGCCCAAGTATTTCTAGTGACATTTGCATCACTACAGGGCGTCTGAAAAACTTAAATGACAAGATTCGAATAAACATTAATGTTTATACACGTTTAAAGCTATAGACGTTGTTATTTCAGAGGTAGTCAGAGAACTTTACCGATCGTGTTCGATTTTTGACAGCGCTCTGGAAACACCGGTAGCGTCCATTTTTCTTTTCAACGCTGCCATTTTAGAAAAGCGTATTAGGATTATAGATAATGCTTAAAATTAGAATACATCGACAATACGGGTTACGCCTTACGCTGTTTGGGACGCTCGCGCCGCTGTTGTAAATAATCGTCCGTGAGATCCGTTAGATCATGAAAAGTATACATTTTAATTTTCAGCGCTGCGATTTTAAAAAGCGTATTAGAAATATAGACAGTGTTTAAAAATAGAGTACATCAAAATGTGGATCGATACTTACTCTGATTGGGGCGCTTGCGCCGCTGTTTTACGGCAGCCGGCGTTGGTGTCTATAGATCGATAATAGCCGGCGGTTCGTTCTCCTTTAGCTCGTCCGAATTGTTGGTGGTACTAGCCGCCGCGCTTAAATAAGTTGTATTTTCTCCACCGGTAACGTTGTTCAAGGTTCTTAGAATGTTATCAATGTGCTCTTCTATAATAAACATATATGAAATATAACAAACGCCGCTATAAACTATGTATATATATATAATAAAAGATTATAACGGTCACGCTTACTCGCCTGTTGCAGCGACGTAGTCATGTAGTCGTCGATTAAAATATATGTTGCTGCGCTAACGCCGGACCGCATGCGTCGTCGTCTGAAATTATTCGTGGGCAGCCGTCGCTGATGAACGATTCATAAATGTCTTCCTCCGCTATAAGCATTTGAGCATCGGGGATGATATCATCGCCCCATAAAGTATCTTGGTAAGCTGACATCTAAAAACAATTTGACTATTGTAAATTATTGTATAAATAACAAAAATAATATACGGTCCAAATAAATGCGTGGTATATAGCGGCGCAATAATCGTTTTGAAATAACAAAATTATACATATATATAAAAATAGTCGGGCGTTATAAGCAGTTAATACACCCATATAGCTATTACATATTACAACCATTTTTCAGACTGTGTTAGATAGATAAAGTGGATAGATAGATAGATAGATAGATACATAGATAGATACAGTAGATGGAAAGTTCTATAGGCTAGATAGATAGATACATAGATAAATGCATAACACAACCAGGCGTAATAATCGCAGAGAAATTAGTCAAATGTTGCAGGTTATATTACATCAATAAAGAATTTAAATCAGGCATGTTAAAAATAGTAAAAAAGAAGGGTCATATGGCGATACTCTTACCTTGAAATAAGTTTTCTTGCAGAGCCTCAATGTCAAATGATTATGCCCTGTGGTGCTCTGCCCACATGTATATATACAGATCCTGCTTGGGTTTTCTTACCATTAGCATATGCAATAGGTGGTGGCGGTGATACAACCAATCACAATCATTTTGTTTCCTGAAAAGAGATGCTATAAAAATATGGATAGATACTGCATAGTGTTTGCCTCAGCTGTTGAAACGATACCTTTAGTTTTGTGTTAACTCTCCTATAGAGAGATCCCGAGAAAACAACATTGCTTACCGGTAGGGGTGCACCGAAATTCCGGCGGCCGAAAATGGGCCTAATCCATTTCGGCCGATATTGGTACATATCGGCAGAAAATATGGGGTATGGGGTTTGGGATTTGTGCGGGCGGGCGGTTTACTTTAAGTCACTGGATCTTTATTTTACCTTACAATCGTGACGCTCCAGTAACAACTCTGCAGGCAGAGCGGAGGGCGGCGTAACGTCACTTACTCATGTGACGCGCCTGCTCCGCCTCCTTCATTCATAAAGTGGGCGGAGCAGGCGCGTCACATGAGTAAGTGACGTTACGCCGCCCTCCGCTCTGCCTGCAGAGTTGTTACTGGAGCGTCACGATTGTAAGGTAAAATAAAGATGCAGTGAGTGATTAGTCTGCTGTGAGCAGCAGGGCCGGGGCTGTTATGGGTAGGGGGATCGGTCTATGGCACTGCTATGGGGAGGGGGGATCTGTGCACTGTTATGGGGAAAGGGATCTGTGCACTGTTATGGGGAAAGGGATCGGTGCACTGTTATGCCCATAACAGTGCACATATCCCCCCCTCCATAACAGCGCCACCCACAGATCCCCCTCTCCATAACAGAGCCACCCACAGATCCCCCTCTCCATAACAGCGCCACCCACAGATCCCCCTCTCCATAACAGAGCCACCCACAGATCCCCCTCTCCATAACAGAGCCACCCACAGATCCCTCTCTCCATAACAGAGCCACCCACAGATCCCCCTCTCCATAACAGAGCCACCCACAGATCCCCCTCTCCATAACAGAGCCACCCACAGATCCCCCTCTCCATAACAGCGCCACCCACAGATCCCCCTCTCCATAACAGAGCCACCCACAGATCCCCCTCTCCATAACAGCGCCACCCACAGATCCCCCTCTCCATAACAGCGCCACCCACAGATCCCCCTCTCCATAACAGCGCCACCCACAGATCCCCCTCTCCATAACAGAGCCACCCACAGATCCCTCTCTCCATAACAGAGCCACCCACAGATCCCCCTCTCCATAACAGAGCCACCCACAGATCCCCCTCTCCATAACAGAGCCACCCACAGATCCCCCTCTCCATAACAGCGCCACCCACAGATCCCCCTCTCCATAACAGAGCCACCCACAGATCCCCCTCTCCATAACAGCGCCACCCACAGATCCCCCTCTCCATAACAGAGCCACCCACAGATCCCCCTCTCCATAACAGAGCCACCCACAGATCCCCCTCTCCATAACAGAGCCACCCACAGATCCCCCTCTCCATAACAGAGCCACCCACAGATCCCCCTCTCCATAACAGAGCCACCCACAGATCCCCCTCTCCATAACAGAGCCACCCACAGATCCCCCTCTCCATAACAGAGCCACCCACAGATCCCCCTCTCCATAACAGAGCCACCCACAGATCCCCCTCTCCATAACAGCGCCACCCACAGATCCCCCTCTCCATAACAGAGCCACCCACAGATCCCCCTCTCCATAACAGAGCCACCCACAGATCCCCCTCTCCATAACAGAGCCACCCACAGATCCCCCTCTCCATAACAGAGCCACCCACAGATCCCCCTCTCCATAACAGAGCCACCCACAGATCCCCCTCTCCATAACAGAGCCACCCACAGATCCCCCTCTCCATAACAGAGCCACCCACAGATCCCCCTCTCCATAACAGAGCCACCCACAGATCCCCCTCTCCATACAGATCCCCCTCTCCCAGCAAAAATTTGTTCTTGACCTGAGGCTACGTCTGTTTACAGTTTGAGGTTGGTTTTACAACTGTTTCTTGCACTGTTGTTTTGTACAATCACTTGTGTATGAGGAAGCACCATGTTATATAATATGATTTATTAAATTCATGAAAAAGAATTATTAATAAAATCATTTAAAAAAAAGTATTTTAAAAGTTTTTGGGCAAAAAGGCAGTTTCGGTTTCGGTTTTCGGTCAAGGGCATCCTGAATTTTCGGTTTCGGACCAGAATTTACATTTCGGTGCACCCCTACTTACCGGTAATTGTTTTTCTCGATACCCATGATGGCACCCCATGCGCCCAGGGACCTCCCAACCGGGACAGGAAACCTGAGAAGATAAAAGGTTCACACCCCCACCAAGCACCAGTGATAGTAATAAACAGTACTCTGGAGGTGAACACACTTAAGAAAAGAGAGAGATCTAATACGGTACATTTTATCTCTCCTGAACAAGACTGTTCATTAGGGAATTTCCCTAAGAATCTTGCCGAGGAGTAGCAGGCTACTCCATATTAAACCTATTAAGGTAACTATAATCCTAAAAAATTGTATATTTTTTTATTTTTTTGGGGGGGAAGGGAAAAATTTTGGGGTGCCGTCATGGGTATCGAGAAAAACAATTACCGGTAAGCAATGTTGTTTTCCCCTCACCCTTGACGGCACCCCATGCGAGATAGACTATTAATGAGGAAATTAGGGAGGGACCACCGCCTGAAGCACCTTCCTACCAAAGGCGGTATCCGCGTGAAGTTGGAGCCTGTAATGCTTTAAGAACATATGTGGAGAACTCCATGTTGCTGCTCTACAAATTTGAGCCAGAGAGGCATCCGCCTTCTCGGCCCAGGACGTAGCCACCGTTCGGGTGGAGTGAGCTCCAAACCCTGAAGGGGCGAGAGACCCTGTGCTAGGTAGGCTTCGGAAATGGCCCTTTTGACCCATCTAGCAATGACTGCCGTGGACACTTTCCGTCCCTTATTTCTACCCCGAAACTGAATAAGGAGATTTTCTTCCAACCTCCAGGCCGAGGTAGACTCCAAATAAGTTAACAGACATCTTTTGACATCCAGGCAATGATACTCCCTTTCTAAATCATTGGAAGGATTTGTGCAGAAAGATGGAAGGATAACATCTTGACTTCTGTGGAAGTCCGTCACCACTTTTGGCTGGAAGGACGGGAGAGGCCTAATAATAACTTTGTCATCTAAGATCTGGGTAAACTGGGGAAAAGCCGAAAAGGCTTGAATCTCTGAAATCCTTCTAGCTGAAGTAATGGCCAGTAAAAAGGACATTTTGAAAGAGAGCATATCTATGGGGATCTCTGACAGGGGTTCAAAAGGTTTCTGTGACAGGGCCGTCAAGACCGTGTTTAAGTCCCAAGGAGGGGACAAAGGTCTTATCGAAGGGTGGATCCTGGAGGCCGCTGAAAAAAAACCTTTTTACCCAATGATGAAGGGCCAGCTGAATATTGAAAAAGTAACTTAAAGCTGCCACATGCACTCTCAGGGTGGAAGCCCTAAGTCCCTTATCCAGACAAGCTTGTAGAAAGTTTAGGACTCTTGAGACATTTGGAGGGGAGAAGGGGTCAGGATTGATCCCTAAGAAGGAGGAGAAGACCTCCCAGATCTTATTATATTTCCTAGCTGTAGTAGCTTTCCTACTTCCCAGAATGGTGGTCACTACTGATTGGGACAGACCCCGACCTAACCAAATCCCCCTTTCAGTCTCCACACTGCCAGGTGCAAGATTTTTGGATTGGGATGCAGGATTGGGCCCTGATACAATAGATTCTCCCGGGGAGGCAGAATCCATGGAGGGGCTATTGCTAAGTCTAGGATGCAGGAGTACCAGGACCTTTTCGGCCATACTGGGGCAACTAGGGTAATTATCGCTTTCTCCCTCTGGACTTTCTTTAGGACCTGCGGAATTAGGGAAAAAGGAGGGAAGGCATAACCCTTCTCCTGAGACCAGTCCTGAGCCAATCCGTCTAGGGCTGTTGGATCGTCCAAACGATTTAGGGAGAAGAATCTCTCTACTTTCTTGTTCTTCCTGGAGGCAAACAGGTCTACCGTGGGGAGGCCGAATTTTTGAGTTAACTGGGAGAATACCTCTGGGTTTAGACAACAATCTCCCTGTTTTAGCTGGACGCGCCTCAGAAAATCGGCCACTATGTTCTCCTTCCCTTTTATGTGAACTGCCGACAGGGATAGATGTTTCTGTTCTGCTAGCTGAAAAATCTGGTGACAGAGTATTGCCAGAGAAGGTACCCTTGTTCCACCTTGATGGTTGATGTATGCAACTGTTGTTGAGTTGTCCGAGTATAGAATTATTTTCTTGTGGGATATATCCGGAACTATCGCTTTTAACGCCATTTCCACTGCCTTTTAGTTCTTTGAAGTTTGAGGTGGCTTTCCTGGTGTTCGAATCCCACCTCCCTTGCCAGCCTTTGTTCTCCGAGTGAGCCCCCCACCCCCATGGACTGGCATCCGTAGTTATTAGTATCGGATCCTGAAAAGACCAGGGTACCCCTACTGAAAGATTCTCTGGCACTGTCCACCAAAGAAGAGACATCCTCGCCTCCGCTGATAAATGGAAAGATTGGTCTAACGTCTGTTTGCAGCCGTCCCATTGGTGCAGGATGCATGACTGTAGCTTCCTCGTATGAGCCTGCGCATATGGGACTGCCGGAATTGTTGCCGTCAGGTGGCCCAGTACTGCCATCGCCCTTCTGAACGAGCAGAGGTAAGACATGAAAAGATCCCAAACATGTTACCTGATGGAGATTATCTTGGTGGACGGGAGGAATGTTTTTTCTACCCGGGAATCTAACAGGATGCCTAAAAACACACAAGTCTGAGATGGTGACAGGCAAGACTTTTTCCAATTTATTTTCCAGCCCAGGTCCTTTAACAGGGAGCAGGAAACACTGATGTTTTGGTTCAACTTTTCTTTGGTCTGGGAAATAAATAGGAAGTCGTCTAGATATGGCAGCAACGGAACCCCTGACAATCTTAGAAAAGAAGCCACCTCCGCAATCACTTTTGTAAAGATTCTGGGGGCTTGTGAAACCCCAAAAGGTAGGGCTTTGTACTGCAGGTGTAGACACTCTCCTTGGACCCAGACGGCTGTCCTTAAAATTTTTGGGGAGGACACATGAATTGGCACATGGTAATATGCGTCCTCTAAGTCCAGAGTCGCCATCCAGCAATCTCTTGCTAGGAGATCTATGGTTGATTTTTATGGTCTCCATGCGAAACTTCTTGTATTTGAGGAACCTGTTTAGTTTCTTTAAGTTTAGGATTACTCGGAAGGAGCCATTGGGTTTTTTCACTTAAAAAAGAGGAGAGTAAAATCCCTTGCCCCTCTCTGCCTGTAGAACTGGGACTACTATCCCCTTTCGTAGAAGAAGCAACACCTCTAACTCTAAGGCCTGTCTTTTGATCTGATCCTTGGGGCAGTCTGTCTGAACAAATGAATCCCGGGGACGGGTCAGAAACTCCAAACGGAACCCTTCTCCAATCCCTCCCAAGATCCAACCGTTTTTGGTTACCGTTTTCCAGGCTGGGAGAAAAAGAGATAATCTTCCCCCTACCTGGGATTCGGCGTCATTGCTTATCCTTAGGTCTTGGGTCCTGGGGCTTAAAAAGGAAACCGCCGGATTTTTTAGGAAATCTATCCTTTTCCGTTCTATCATACTGTCTACCCCTTTGTTTTTTATTCTGGTATCTAAAAAAGGGGGGGCGTTGAGAAACCGGAAACCCCTTCTTTTTGTCTGAGGCTTTTTCAAGTATGTCGTCAAGAGACGACCCAAAAAGCCTGTCACCCTCACAAGGGATGGAGCACAGTCTGGCCTTCGAGCCCTGATCTGCTTTCCAGGATTTCAGCCAGATCGCTCTCCTAGCCGCATAGTCTTGTGCCCATCTGTCAATGTAGGAAGGACGGTACTCCGGATCTGGTGCGACCAGGGCTTTGTAACATTCCGATAAGGAGTGCCTGTATGTCCCTGAGCCTATGCATATCTTTTAGAAGGAAGTGAGGGATCTGTCCAAGCCACTAGGAGAAGGTAAGGTAGATAGAAAATGCGCTAACTGTCTGGCCCTCCAATGACCCAGAGGGCAAGGGTCCGATCTTTCTTCTAATTCATTATATGTTAGCCATCTCCCAGAGGTCCGGAAGAACGGGGCACGACTTTTACCTAGTGTGCGCCATTGTTGGAACGGACCGCCTGAACATCCAGCTGGAAAGTCCGGGTGTTCCAGGATTGGGAAAAGCGGAGATGGGTTAGGAGATATCAATGAGGTATCTCTAGACTTTTCAAATTCAACTAAAGTAGGGCCTATGGTCGGATGCGTGGATAAGGTCTGGGGGAGTTTCGTCCCCGTCCAGGGGAGAAGCGCCAGTGGAGAGTTGGAGTAATGTTGTTCGATGGACACCCATTGTTTAACTTGGGTATGACGACACCAATCAACTATTCTCTGTAATAGTGATGCCACATAGTATTTCCTAAGGTCAGGAACCCCCAGACCTCCCCTCTCCTTCGGTATATGTAACAGGGAGCGGGATAATCTATGTTTCCCCCCCCGTCAAGGTACAGCACTCGTGGGAGGACATTCATTTTAAAAATAGCACAGCGTCCAAACCAGGTATAAATACCTCTGGACCATCTCTTTAGGTCCGCTTGGTTCCGACCCAAGAGAGGCATATAGTTCCGGCTGTACACCTCTCCCAGATCCCTAGGGATAAAGGTGCCCAAATATTTAATTGCTCCCGTCACCCATCTGAACCTGAAGGCGGCAGCTAGATCTGATTCTAGAGAAGCTGAGAGGGACACGCTCATGGCTTCCGACTTTTGGAAGTTGATTTTGAGATTGGACAACCTTTGAAATGTACGGAACTCTGCTATCAGATTCGGGAAAGAAGTCCCGGGCCTGGTGACCGTGAACAGTAAGGCTGGGTTCACACGGGCGTTGCGGGAAAATGTGCGGGTGCGTTGCGGGAACACCCGCTATTTTTCCGCGCGAGTGCAAAACATTGTAATGCGTTTTGCACTCGAGTGAGAAAAATCGCGCATGTTTGGTACCCAAACCCGAACTTTTTCACAGAAGTTCGGGCTTGGGATCGGTGTTCTGTAGATTGTATTATTTCCCCTTATAACATGGTTATAAGGGAAAATAATAGCATTCTGAATACAGCGCTAGTTTACTATGCATTCTGTATTCAGAATGCTATTATTTTCCCTTATAACCATGTTATAAGGGAAAATAATAATGATTGGGTCTCCATCCCGATCGTCTCCTAGCAACCGTGCGTGAAAATTGCACCGCATCCGCACTTGCTTGCGATTTTCACGCAACCCCATTCACTTCTATGGGGCCTGCGTTGCATGAAAAATGCAGAATATAGAACATGCTGCGATTTTCATGGTGAAAATCACCGCTCATCTGAACAGCCCCATAGAAATGAATGGGTTGGGATTCAGTGCGGGTGCAATGCATTCACCTACCGCATTGCACCCGTGCGGAAATCTCGCCCGTGTGAACGCAGCCTAAGTCATCCGCAGAAGCCCTAATTATTGTGTCTGGATGTTAGGAGTAGTAACCTAACGGTCGGAGGTTTTTCCATGGAGCTCGGTTATTACCTCTTGTCCACGTATTGTAGTCAGGTAAAGCTGAGGCTGGAGCTGAAAGTCTGTCCTGTCCTGTCCGTGTCAGTAGACCTTGTTGTCCTCGTGAGGTCAGAGCCTTGTACAGAACCTGCAGCTAGAGGCACTGGGGGTCCATTCCCAGCAGGAGCCCACACGGCCCTTAGTGATATACTGTAGTGGGTACTGGTACTCTGCATATGGCATCCCTTCAGTCTGGGGTCTCGGGGAGATACTGCAGAAGTTGTGTTGTAGGGTAATGTGGTCTTCACACCCCCAGAACCTGGGACATTTCTTCTGAGAAAGCGAATGGTGACATTGCTGCCCCCTGAGGTCGGCTGCTCCAGCAATTAGTGACCGGTCTCCTCCAGGGGCAGGAAGGAAAAACCTCTGGCCACGTCAACCACTGGAGAAGAAGAAGAAGTCGGTGGCACTTGGTGAAGTAAGGTGTGGGGGTTCTGTACATCAAAGATCACCTTGTTCACCTCCCTAAGGCCATGGACCATGCTACACTGCTGCGGTTCCCCTGGGGTCAGAGAATAGTGGGGGGCTCCACGGTGACCTGCACCCCCTCATTACTCTGATTTCCCTGCACCGTGTCCCCTGTTACTGGTTCGGTGCTGGTGGCTCCTGGTTTACCTGTTACTGGTGCTGTCTGGTTTGGGCTTTATTGGCGATGGGGCGACCGACAGAAGGACAACATCAGCCTTAGGCCCCTTGGTTCGGGCAAATTATGGCTAATGAGCCCTCGTCAGCAATAACCTGCCATTGTAAATGTGCCCTCGACTACCGGATAACGGAGCACAACGCGCGGATTGTTTCTCATGACGCCTCAATCCTTCTTAGCGGCAGCAGATCCTGCTGTACAAAGAGCAAGAAATGGTTCTGTATGGAGACGAAGAGCAACATCACCGATCCCTGCTGCCCGTACTGTGGAGGAGATCGCTGCGTGTAAAGGGGTCTCCTCCACTGACCAGCAGGCGGTTTCTGTCCGGCCGCCTCTCGGCATGTTTCCCGTGCTGCGGCCGCATCTCCCGCCCGTCCCCCCCCGTTATAATGAATGGGGCCGGGCCAGACTTCCGGAAGCAGACGTGTGCGAGCGTTAGTCCGGATCCGGCAGGATGTTCCCCCGCCAGAAACGGGCAAACCTAACACTAGGGTGAAAGAAGGGACCGGCGGGTGAGGACTATACCAATGAGGGGACGGGGGGGACTGTACCATGTGATCAGCTCCTCCTGTATCACACAACAGAGGATTAGATACACAGCTCAGCAGGGAGTATCACACAGGATAGGATTAGATACACAGCTCAGCAGACAGTATCACACAGGATAAGATTAGATACACAGCTCAGCAGGGAGTATCACACAGGAGAGGATTAGATACACAGCTCAGCAGACAGTATCACACAGGATAGGATTAGATACACAGCTCAGCAGACAGTATCACACAGGATAGGATTAGATACACAGCTCAGCATGCAGTATCACACAGGGTAGGATTAGATACACAGCTCAGCAGACAGTATCACACAGGATAGGATTAGATACACAGCTCAGCAGACAGTATCACACAGGATAGGATTAGATACACAGCTCAGCAGACAGTATCACACAGGATAGGATTAGATACACAGCTCAGCAAACAGTATCACACAGGATTAGATACACAGCTCAGCAGACAGTATCACACAGGATAGGATTAGATACACAGCTCAGCAGACGGTATCACACAGGATAGGATTAGATACACAGCTCAGCAGACAGTATCACACACTGTAGGATTAGATACACAGCTCAGCAGACAGTATCACACAGGAGAGGATTAGATACACAGCTCAGCAGACAGTATCACACAGGACAGGATTAGATACACAGCTCAGCAGGTAGTATCACACAGGATAGGATTAGATACACAGCTCAGCAGACGGTATCACACAGGATAGGATTAGATACACAGCTCAGCAGACAGTATCACACAGGTTAGGATTAGATACACAGCTCAGCAGACAGTATCACACAGGATAGGATTAGATACACAGCTCAGCAGGCAGTATCACACAGGAGAGGCTTAGATACACAGCTCAGCAGACAGTATCACACAGGATAGGATTAGATACACAGCTCAGCAGACAGTATCACACAGGATAGGATTAGATACACAGCTCAGCAGACAGTATCACACAGGATAGGATTAGATACACAGCTCAGCAGACAGTATCACACAGGATAGGATTAGATACACAGCTCAGCAGACAGTATCACACAGGATAGGATTAGATACACAGCTCAGCAGGGAGTATCACACAGGAGAGGATTAGATACACAGCTCAGCAGACAGTATCACACTGGATAGGATTAGATACACAGCTCAGCAGACAGTATCACACGGGATAGGATTAGATACACAGCTCAGCAGGCAGTATCACACAGGATAGGATTAGATACACAGCTCAGCAGGCAGTATCACACAGGAGAGGATTAGATACACAGCTCAGCAGACAGTATCACACAGGATAGGATTAGATACACAGCTCAGCAGACAGTATCACACAGGATAGGATTAGATACACAGCTCAGCAGGCAGTATCACACGGGATAGGATTAGATACACAGCTCAGCAGGCAGTATCACACAGGAGAGGATTAGATACACAGCTCAGCAGACAGTATCACACAGGATAGGATTAGATACACAGCTCAGCAAACAGTATCACACAGGAGAGGATTAGATACACAGCTCAGCAGACAGTATCACACAGGAGAGGATTAGATACACAGCTCAGCAGACAGTATCACACAGGATAGGATTAGATACACAGCTCAGCAGACAGTATCACACAGGATAGGATTAGATACACAGCTCAGCAGACAGTATCACATAGGATAGGATTAGATACACAGCTCAGCAGACAGTATCACACAGGATAGGATTAGATACACAGCTCAGCAGACAGTATCACACAGGACAGGATTAGATACACAGCTCAGCAGACAGTATCACACAGGATAGGATTAGATACACAGCTCAGCAGACAGTATCACACAGGATAGGATTAGATACACAGCTCAGCAGACAGTATCACACAGGATAGGATTAGATACACAGCTCAGCAGACAGTATCACACAGGATAGGATTAGATACACAGGCTCAGCAGACAGTATCACACAGGATAGGATTAGATACACGGCTCAGCAGACAGTATCACACAGGAGAGGATTAGATACACAGCTCAGCAGACAGTATCACACAGGATAGGATTAGATACACAGCTCAGCAGACAGTATCACACAGAATAGGATTAGATACACAGCTCAGCAGACAGTATCACACAAGAGAAGCTGTGATCCAGGCTCAGCAGGCTGTATCTCACATGAGAGGCTTAGATACGGCTGTGCTGGCCGCTCCCAGTGTTTGGGGCTCTGGAGATGGTGAGGGAAGCGCCTGTGGCCCTCAGTGATGTGAGGAGAGGAGCAGGAGCCATGTCTGGGTGTACTAACATGGCCGCCGGAGGTGTAGGGGGCGGGGCTAGTGCTGACTGACCAGTGTGCTGGGCGGGGCCAGCCCTGTGACGTCACACCGCAAAGCATGCTGGGAGAGGAAACCTCCAGGAACCTGAGGGAAAGAGGAAGTTCTGCTGGAAACGTCCTGTAAAGAGGCTCTGATGTCCGGACAGCAGGAGGGAGAGCCCCGGCATGAGGAGGAGCAGGTACCGGGGAGCCGGGGGCCGCAGTCAGTAGTGCAGTGTGTGATGTCTGTCACAGCTGGTGCTTCAGTAGTGCAGTGTGTGATGTCTGTCACAGCTGGTGCTTCAGTAGTGCAGTGTATTGTTGCAGTTGACGCTTCAGTAGTGCAGTGTATTCTGGCAGTTGATGCTTCAGTAGTGCAGTGTATTGTGGCAGTTGATGCTTCAGTAGTGCAGTGTATTGTGGCAGTTGACGCTTCAGTAGTGCAGTGTATTGTGGCAGTTGACGCTTCAGTAGTGCAGTGTATTGTGGCAGTTGATGCTTCAGTAGTGCAGTGTATTGTGGCAGTTGACGCTTCAGTAGTGCAGTGTATTGTGGCAGTTGATGCTTCAGTAGTGCAGTGTATTGTGGCAGTTGACTCTTCAGTAGTGCAGTGTATTGTGGCAGTCGATGCTTCAGTAGTGCAGTGTATTGTGGCAGTTGACGCTTCAGTAGTGCAGTGTATTGTGGCAGTTGATGCTTCAGTAGTGCAGTGTATTGTGGCAGTTGACGCTTCAGTAGTGCAGTGTATTGTGGCAGTTGATGCTTCAGTAGTGCAGTGTATTGTGGCAGTTGACTCTTCAGTAGTGCAGTGTATTGTGGCAGTCGATGCTTCAGTAGTGCAGTGTATTGTGGCAGTTGATGCTTCAGTAGTGCAGTGTATTGTGGCAGTTGACGCTTCAGTAGTGCAGTGTATTGTAGCAGTTGACGCTTCAGTAGTGCAGTGTATTGTGGCAGTTGACGCTTCAGTAGTGCAGTGTATTGTGGCAGTTGATGCTTCAGTAGTGCAGTGTATTGTGGCAGTCGATGCTTCAGTAGTGCAGTGTATTGTGGCAGTTGACGCTTCAGTAGTGCAGTGTATTCTGGCAGTTGACGCTTCAGTAGTGCAGTGTGTGATGTCTGTCACAGTTGATGCTTCAGTA
Organism: Bufo bufo; assembly: GCF_905171765.1. NCBI lineage: Eukaryota > Metazoa > Chordata > Amphibia > Anura > Bufonidae > Bufo > Bufo bufo. The sequence continues at coordinate 558,451,014 of NC_053393.1, read as the reverse complement.
GTGCAGTGTATTGTTGCAGTTGATGCTTCAGTAGTGCAGTGTATTGTGGCAGTTGACGCTTCAGTAGTGCAGTGTATTGTTGCAGTTGACGCTTCAGTAGTGCAGTGTATTGTGGCAGTTGACGCTTCAGTAGTGCAGTGTATTGTGGCAGTTGACGCTTCAGTAGTGCAGTGTATTGTGGCAGTTGACGCTTCAGTAGTGCAGTGTATTGTGGCAGTTGATGCTTCAGTAGTGCAGTGTATTGTGTCAGTTGACGCTTCAGTAGTGCAGTGTGTGATGTCTGTCACAGTTGATGCTTCAGTAGTGCAGTGTATTGTGGCAGTTGACGCTTCAGTAGTGCAGTGTATTGTTGCAGTTGACGCTTCAGTAGTGCAGTGTATTGTGGCAGTTGACGCTTCAGTAGTGCAGTGTATTGTGGCAGTCGATGCTTCAGTAGTGCAGTGTATTGTGGCAGTTGATGCTTCAGTAGTGCAGTGTATTGTGGCAGTTGATGCTTCAGTAGTGCAGTGTATTGTGGCAGTCGATGCTTCAGTAGTGCAGTGTATTGTGGCAGTCGATGCTTCAGTAGTGCAGTGTATTGTGGCAGTTGATGCTTCAGTAGTGCAGTGTATTGTGGCAGTTGACGCTTCAGTAGTGCAGTGTATTCTGGCAGTTGATGCTTCAGTAGTGCAGTGTATTGTGGCAGTTGATGCTTCAGTAGTGCAGTGTATTGTGGCAGTTGATGCTTCAGTAGTGCAGTGTATTGTGGCAGTCGACGCTTCAGTAGTGCAGTGTATTGTGGCAGTCGACGCTTCAGTAGTGCAGTGTATTGTGGCAGTCGACGCTTCAGTAGTGCAGTGTATTGTGGCAGTTGATGCTTCAGTAGTGCAGTGTATTGTGGCAGTCGATGCTTCAGTAGTGCAGTGTATTCTGGCAGTTGATGCTTCAGTAGTGCAGTGTATTGTGGCAGTCGATGCTTCAGTAGTGCAGTGTATTGTGGCAGTTGATGCTTCAGTAGTGCAGTGTATTGTGGCAGTTGACGCTTCAGTAGTGCAGTGTATTCTGGCAGTTGATGCTTCAGTAGTGCAGTGTATTGTGGCAGTTGATGCTTCAGTAGTGCAGTGTATTGTGGCAGTTGATGCTTCAGTAGTGCAGTGTATTGTGGCAGTTGATGCTTCAGTAGTGCAGTGTATTGTGGCAGTTGATGCTTCAGTAGTGCAGTGTATTGTGGCAGTTGACGCTTCAGTAGTGCAGTGTATTGTGTCAGTTGACGCTTCAGTAGTGCAGTGTATTGTGGCAGTTGACGCTTCAGTAGTGCAGTGTATTGTGGCAGTTGACGCTTCAGTAGTGCAGTGTATTGTGGCAGTTGATGCTTCAGTAGTGCAGTGTATTCTGTCAGTCACAGGCCGCACTGACATCCTGCGCATGCGCTGCTCTCCTGACGTCGCGGACACTGAAGTCTCTGCCGGAGAGGGACCTGGGAGGCGTCCACCAGTGTCTCCAGCAGTGGTCGTCATCTCCCATAGACGTCCATGTTATGAGGATGTATCCCAGCAGTGATACCAGTATAAGTGTCACATGACCACTGTGGCCATGATGGTTTACATTACTGGTATCACCACTGAGGCCAGTGTCAGGGTGCACCATGCTTTACACTGCTGTCACCTCAAACATGGAGGAACTGCCCTGACGAGATCTTCCAGTCCTCAGTCCAGACAATAGAGAGAAGACCTCATCTCCTCTGATTTCTCCCAAATGTCCCTCATCATCTCCGGTCATTATAAGCATTTCTATGGGATTTCATGCGGATTCTACATTGACTCCTCTTCTTCCATTCAGGTTCCTGTGATATAGGATTGTCCGATGACATCATCAGTACCAGATAATGGATGGAGACGGGCACAAGATGGCGGAGAGGATGTTAGATCTTACCCTAGAGATACTCATCCTGCTTACTGGAGAGGTGAGAGGTTCTGATGATGTCACATTACACCATTATCTATGGTAATTACAGGGGATGTGACTGGAGAGGTGAGAGGTTCTGATGATGTCACATTACATCATTATCTATGGTAATTACAGGGGATGTGACTGGAGAGGTGAGAGGTTCTGATGATGTCACATTACATCATTATCTATGGTAATTACAGGGGTTGTGATTGGAGAGGTGAGAGGTTCTGATGATGTCACATTACACAATTATCTATGGTGATTACAGGGGATGTGACTGGAGAGGTGAGAGGTTCTGATGATGTCACATTACACCATTATCTATGGTGATTACAGGGGATGTGACTGGAGAGGTTCTGATGATGTCACATTACACCATTATCTATGGTAATTACAGGGGATGTGACTGGAGAGGTGAGAGGTTCTGATGATGTCACATTACACCATTATCTATGGTAATTACAGGTGATGTGACTGGAGAGGTGAGAGGTTCTGATGATGTCACATTACACCATTATCTATGGTAATTACAGGGGATGTGACTGGAGAGGTGAGAGGTTCTGATGATGTCACATTACATCGTTATCTATGGTAATTACAGGGGATGTGACTGGAGAGGTGAGAGGTTCTGATGATGTCACATTACATCGTTATCTATGGTAATTACAGGGGATGTGACTGGAGAGGTGAGAGGTTCTGATGATGTCACATTACATCATTATCTATGGTGATTACAGGGGATGTGACTGGAGAGGTTCTGATGATGTCACATTACATCGTTATCTATGGTAATTACAGGGGATGTGACTGGAGAGGTGAGAGGTTCTGATGATGTCACATTACATCATTATCTATGGTGATTACAGGGGATGTGACTGGAGAGGTTCTGATGATGTCACATTACATCGTTATCTATGGTAATTACAGGGGATGTGACTGGAGAGGTGAGAGGTTCTGATGATGTCAAATTACACCATTATCTATGGTGATTACAGGTCATGTGACTGGAGAGGTGAGAGGTTCTGATGATGTCACATTACACCATTATCTATGGTGATTACAGGTCATGTGATTGGAGAGGTGAGAGGTTCTGATGATGTCACATTACACCATTATCTATGGTAATTACAGGGGATGTGACTGGAGAGGTGAGAGGTTCTGATGATGTCACATTACACCATTATCTATGGTAATTACAGGTGATGTGACTGGAGAGGTGAGAGGTTCTGATGATGTCAAATTACACCATTATCTATGGTGATTACAGGTCATGTGACTGGAGAGGTGAGAGGTTCTGATGATGTCACATTACACCATTATCTATGGTAATTACAGGTGATGTGACTGGAGAGGTGAGAGGTTCTGATGATGTCACATTACACCATTATCTATGGTAATTACAGGGGATGTGACTGGAGAGGTGAGAGTTTCTGATGATGTCAAATTACACCATTGTCTATGGTAATTACAGGGGATGTGACTGGAGAGGTGAGAGGTTCTGATGATGTCACATTACATCGTTATCTATGGTAATTACAGGGGATGTGACTGGAGAGGTGAGAGGTTCTGATGATGTCACATTACATCGTTATCTATGGTAATTACAGGGGATGTGACTGGAGAGGTGAGAGGTTCTGATGATGTCACATTACATCATTATCTATGGTGATTACAGGAGATGTGACTGGAGAGGTTCTGATGATGTCACATTACATCGTTATCTATGGTAATTACAGGTGATGTGACTGGAGAGGTTCTGATGATGTCACATTACATCGTTATCTATGGTAATTACAGGGGATGTGACTGGAGAGGTGAGAGGTTCTGATGATGTCACATTACATCATTATCTATGGTGATTACAGGGGATGTGACTGGAGAGGTTCTGATGATGTCACATTACATCATTATCTATGGTAATTACCGGTGGACATGGCTGTAGAAGTGATGGACTCTAGAATGTACATGGTGACATTTATTATTGTCTTCCATGAACAGGATTACTCCAGAGTGAAGAAGACGTCTAGTAATCTGATACATGAGAAGAACAATGAGAATATCCTAGAAGTCGTCCACAAGATGATGGAGCTGCTGACTGGAGAGGTGACACCGCCGGGAATGCGGGGACCTTATACAGTCACAGCACTGGAGGGGTCTGGGTGATGACGGTGTAATTGTTGTTGTCAGGTTCCTATAAGGTGTCAGGATGTCGCTGTCTATTTCTCCATGGAGGAGTGGGAGTATTTAGAAGGACACAAGGGTCTGTACAAGGAGGTCAAGATGGAGGAGGACCAGCCCCTCACATCTCCAGGTAACGGACAGGACTAAATACAAATGTCCTGGAATTCTCTGTCTGTAAAGTCTGAGTCCAGTCTCTGTGTCTCCTGCAGAGAGATCCAGTCAGAGGACAACACCAGAGAGATGTCCGCGTCCTCTTCTTCCACAGGACGGTCAGGTAATGGAGATGTCTCCTCCTCTGTAGGAGGACGCCTTGTTTTATCCAGTACTATTCTAGGTTTATACTGGTTTATACTGGTGTAATGAGCTGGAGATGGCGGGATTACAGCCGACCACAGACGCTCCATGTTCTCTGCTTCTTCCTACAAGTCTCTGGCTATGGAGACCACTGGTGGGAATGAGGAACCAATACGTTTATGTCCCCGAGAGGAACGAGTCCGGACGCGTCAGGTAGAAGCCGATCTCCTCCACGGAAACCACCTGCAGCAGGTCCGGCCGTGCTGAGGATGCATGTGTACAAGGCTATTGGCTGTGAGCCGCCATCTAATATCCAGGTCCAGCCTCTGGGAGACCTGCAGCCATTAGGCTCAGACGACGACTGTTGTCGGGTCATTTGTGGTTGTCATGATAATTAAAGGGGTTATTACATAACAAGTATCACAGTGCAGTGAATGGGGCATTTCTGATGAAGTTTTATTACAATGTACATGCAGTAATAATATTGGTAGTATTTTTATGTACAGTACATTTTCCTTCTGGTAGCGCCCCCTGCTGTTTCTTCTGTGAATAGGTTTCTGGTCCACCTTCTCCTGCATTCAGGGATGGACACATGCTCAGTATCTTCTCTGCTCCCTCCTCCTGTCAGTGCCGGTGCAGTCATCTCGTGGAGAAGCAGTGCAGACTCCTTTCATTCATCCCTACTTGTATATTCATGGAGGTATATAGCTGTATCTCTACACCGGGGGAGGGGAGAGGGGCTTAGGAAGAGCTGGCTGCAGCGCACTCCTGGGAGATGCAGGTGCTTGATGGTCACATGGGATGAGCTGCTGCCCACCCACAGAGAATGAAGAGACCAGAGCTGCAGAGGAGGGAGTAAAGAAGCTAAAAAGGATGAATATTATACTGGAGAGCAGCGGTTTCTGTATTTCTGTACTTGAATTGTTGTATGCACTACTCCAGATAACTTTTTCCAGAACGTTCTCCATGACAGCACCATATGTAGGTCGTCCTTCTGGTCTTCTGTAGGGACTAGAACACAGAGAAGTCAATAGGCCGCTCCAGCCTCCAGTGCTCTTCCTGTCTCTACAGAGGACAGGTGCAGAGAGGATTCCTGAGTGGAATTTTCCTGTTCTATCAAATTGTAGGATCTTTGCTAGGGTTGTATGGGGGTTTCCTCTCCTTCCAGCCCATGTCTAGACTGGCAAGTACCTTCCATGGTAGGGGTCCCCTAGCCCATCCCAGACCCTTTCTAGACCTTCTCAAATCAGCTGTATGGGATGGTCATGTCATGCTGAAGGGACCCTTCCCATCAGGTTTGATGTCGGGGATGTTGCTTCTAGGGATCGACCGATTATCGGTTTTACCGATATTATCGGCCGATATTCAGGATTTTGACAGTTATCGGTATCGGCATCTATTCCGATAACGTATTGGGAACACAGAACGCGCTGCTCTCAGCGCTCTGTGTTCCCTCCGCAGCACAGGGGAGAAGGAAGCAGTGTCTCCTCCCCCCTGTGCTGCTGCTGCTGCCGCTGCCACCAATGACAGGAGAGAAGACAAGAGGAGGGGAGGGGCTGTGGCACCGCTCCACCAATGAAGATGAGTCTTTCATTAATTCATATACAGGAGGCGGGAGCTGGCTGCAGAATCACATAGCCGGCTCCCGACCTCTATGACAAGTAGCTGTGGTCCGCGGTAGTTAACCCCTTAGGTGCCGCGGATCGCAGCTACCGCTCATAGAGGTCGGGAGCCGGCTATGTGATTCTGCAGCCAGCTCCCGCCTCCTGTATATGAATGATTGAGAGACTTATCCTCATTGGTGGCGCAGTGCGCCCCCCCCCACCCAGTATTAATCATTGGTGGCAGTGGCCACAGGATCCCCTATCCCCTCCTCCTCCGATCGGAGCCCCAGCAGTGTAATCCTGGGGCTCCGATCGGTTACCATGGCAGCCAGGACACTATTGAAGCCTTGGCTGCCATGTTCAGCTTCAGCTCCACAAAGCAGCAGGGACAGTGCGAGATCTTATTCACCCTGATAGAGATCTATCCGGGTGAATAGGACAAGGGTTCTAGTCCCTAAGGGGGCTGAAAGTTAGTAAAACAAAACAAAAAAACCCACAAAAATATTAAGTATAAATGAAAAAGATTTTTAAATAAAAATACACGTTAACAATAAACATATTAATTTTCAGCAGATTTGTGTAGGAAATTTTTTTTTTTTCTCAAAAATGAAAATTCCCAGAATATCGGTATAAATTATCGGCTATCGGCCTGAAAGTTCACAATAATCGGTATCGGCCCTAAAAAAATCAATATCGGTCGATCCCTAGTTGCTTCCCTATTTGAGCTCTGGATTTGTCATCAGAAGATCTGGCAGGCAGCGTGGAGCATCTGAAGGCTTGAGTCCTCAGGTTCAGGACTCACATCCGTCCAACAGACTCTCCTGGAGGAATAGAAGAGGAGCTTTATGAGAACATGAGTGGTAAGAATCAACCAGTGCCCAAATACACACGTGAGTGGCTTTTATGCCATTGCACTGAACAGACACTGCAGCATCAACAGAGCGGTAAGAGCCTCAGTGAGGCTGAACCCGGAATCGCTTATCCACACTGGGCTGTGACGAGACCTGTTCGGTGGTAATCATCATTTATAGCTGCTATATTGCTGTACACTCAATATTGAGACTTCCTCCACACTGATATTGCTGTGTTTCCATTCTTGAGACGTTTTATACTGGATTTCGATTTTTTGATGAGTGAAATGGGCCTTTGATGTATTTATTCCCCATCTAGAGACATTTATTCCATTACACTTTCTCTGATCAGTGGATTCATTTTATTTTATTTATTTATTTACACTCACCTAAAGAATTATTAGGAACACCTGTTCTATTTCTTATTGATGCAATTATCTAGTCAACCAATCACATGGCAGTTGCTTCGATGCATTTAGGGGGGTGCTCCTGGTCAAGACAATCTCCTGAACTCCAAACTGAATGTCAGGATGGGAAAGAAAGGTGATTTAAGCCATTTTGAGCGTGGCATGGTTGTTGGTGCCAGACGGGCCGGTCTGAGTATTTCACAATCTGCTCAGTTACTGGGATTTTCACGCACAACCATTTCTAGGGTTTACAAAGAATGGTGTGAAAAGGGAAAAACATCCAGTATGCGGCAGTCCTGTGGGCAAAGATGCCTTGTGGGCAAAAATGCCTTGTGGATGCTAGAGGTCAGAGGAGAATGGGCCGACTGATTCAAGCTGATAGAAGAGCAACGTTGACTGAAATAACCACTCGTTACAACCGAGGTATGCAGCAAAGCATTTGTGAAGCCAACACGCACAACCTTGAGGAGGATGGGCTACAACAGCAGAAGACCCCACTGGGTACCACTCATCTCCACTACAAATAGGAAAAAGAGGCTACAATTTGCACGAGCTCACCAAAATTGGACTGTTGAAGACTGGAAAAATGTTGCCTGGTCTGATGAGTCTCAATTTCTGTTGAGACATTCAAATGGTAGAGTCCGAATTTGGCGTAAACAGAATGAGAACATGTACCCATCCTCTGATGGCTACTTCCAGCAGGATAATGCACCATGTCACAAAGCTCGAATCATTTCACATTGGTTTCTTGAACATGACAATGAGTTCACTGTACTAAAATGGCCCCACAGTCACCAGATCTCAACCCAATAGAGCATCTTTGGGATGTGGTGGAACGGGAGCTTCGTGCCCTGGATGTGCATCCCTCAAATCTCCATCAACTGCAAGATGCTATCCTATCAATATGGGCCAACATTTCTAAAGAATGCTATCAGCACCTTGTGGAATCAATGCCATGTAGAATTAAGGCAGTTCTGAAGGCAAAAGGGGGTCCAACACCGTATTAGTATGGTGTTCCTAATAATTCTTTAGGTGAGTGTATATATTGGGTATATGCATCTACTCATATTTTATCTTGATCCTTTTATGGTCTACTATTGCATTGAAATAAATTACTGTCACATTTTTATAAGATGAGATGCGGCCTCTAGCCCGGACACCAGGTGAGATGCGGCCTCTAGCCCGGACACCAGATGAGATGCAGCCTCTAGCCCGGACACCAGATGAGATGCGGCCTCTAGCCCGGACACAAGATGAGATGCGGCCTCTAGCATGTTTTGTATGGTATCCTGGGGTATATTTGCCCACAGATGTTACAGATGCTCCTGTAGATCCTGCACACTCATAGGTTGCTGAAGCTCGCATTGCAGATGTTCCCATAAATGCTTTATAGGTAATTAAACAGGAGGAGACCTTCCTGGGGAAGCCTCGCTGTGCGCAGGCGAGCATATCCAACTGAAAAGTGCTGAGAAGAATACATGTGGCAGCAGAATGTCCTGCACATATCGCTGAGCTGTTAGTGCCCCTCGGACCACTACTAGGGGTCACTGACTGCCGTATGCGATGGCTCCCACCATCATCCCACCAGCAGTTAGGGCAGTATGTCGCTCCATAGCAAAGGATTGAAACGCTTACCAGGAGACCTCCATACTGGAACCCAAAGAGGACCTAGAATTGTCACTAAGGACGATACGGTTCCAGTCTGTAGTAGTCCAGGTTTTCCGATCAGGACATCCCTGCAAACAAAGATTACGGTACCTGCACTAACATAACCACTGCGCCCAACATTTCCTAAAAGCTAAGTCAGAACAGCCTAGATCAGTGGTGGTGAACCTATGGTGCTGGTTCCAGGGGCAGCACTCAGAGCCCTCTCTGTGGGCACCCTCTGCCCAGTGACTTTTCAAAAACCTGGTAGTAGAGATCCTGGCCTTCCTCAGAGAAAGAGATCTCATCATAGTTTGGACAATTTTCTTTTAAAAGCAGAATCCACTCCAATTCTCCAGACTACCTATAAATTGTGGATTTTGGAGAATTGTTGAATCGTGAAGATCAAGAAATCTGATTTCTCTGCAGACACCAGGAAGATTTTATGACCAACACTCATTTCTGCCAATTCTCAAACATGAGATGATACAGGGGAAAAATATCAGTCTTGTGGAGAAAGAGCCACTGCTTATTAAAGGAAACTATGAACATCTTGGGGTTATTGACCTTCTGCATCTCCACAGTTCTTTGGAGCCAGTTTTACGTCTGTTCTCTCCAGAAATTGATTCTTACTGCCTAAACCAAACAATTCTTCTTCCCAGAGTGAGAAGACGGGCTTTACTTTCGTGGACTTTCCCAGAAAACCTGTAATGAGGGATTCTTTGGAATGTAAGTCCCTATGGATACCAGAAAAAAGGGGTGAGGTGCTCAGGAATAGAATATGGGCCTAGCATGCTCATTTCCTCCTTTTCCTTTTATTCCGGCCGTCCTGAAGAATATATGGTTAAAAGCAACCAGTGTCATTCAAATTACTTAATCCTGTCCAAAGCACAGCTGGTTCCCGATCCTGAAGTATTTATTTCTGGAAGACCCAGAACCTCTGTATCTAAGATAAAATATTGTTCTTCTCCAGGGCCCTCTTCTGTATCGAAAGGTCCAGATGCAGAAATCCTGAAAGCTCGAATCCTGAGAGGGAAATCCTCAAAATTCAGGGATTGTCAGAGTAATATCTACCTTACAGCAGAGTCCCAAGGAAGTTACCTCACCAGTTTACAGGGAAGTTTGGAGGAGATTTTGCTCCTTGTACGAATCCTAATGTTCGGCCCCTTTTCAGGCTACTTTCACATTAGCGGCAGCCTTCTCCGGGCAAACATGCTGAGAGGCGGCCGGAATAAAACTACAAGATGTAGTTTTATGTTCACCCGCTGGAACAGCCTGCCGGAGAAGGTGGCCGCTAATGTGAAAGTAGCCTTAATTAAATCAAATCTTTGGATTTTCTTCAGAAGGGATATGATAATGGCATTAGACCCAGGAGCCTAAAGGTACAGATCTCAGCCCTGGGCTGTTTTCTGGACCTTCTCCTTGCAGACTATAGATGGATCAAAATGTTCATTGAGGCTACATCCTGGATCAGACCGGCCCTAAAACAGTCCATTCCTCTTTGGGACCTAACTTCAGGGGTCTCTGCGATACTCTTGAGGAGTTGAGTTTGAGATTCTTGTCCCTTAAAACTGTTTTCCCAGATGCCATTTCCTTGGCCCGTAGGGTCGGGAGATTACAGCCCCTTTGCATCAGTGAGTCTTACCTCAAAAATTTCAAATAAGATCATCGTAAAAGTGTATCCGGCCTTTCTCCCTAAAATTGCCTCAGCTTTTCACCTTAACCAAGAGAGGTTTTTTCCATCTTTTCAATGCATCCCCTCACAACGGTGATTCCACATCTTAGATGTCAAAAGATCAAGTGCTGGGGCCCACTGCTCCTGGGAGGGCCCACTGTGCCCCTTCACTCCTGCAGCTGTGTCCTGGTCTTCATTAAACTGCCTGTTCTGAATTCTAAGGCACCTTACCCCAGCAATGCAGACCATTTTCGCCATGTGCACTGCAGTTGTGGGCGGCCGCAGGACTCAGAACAGGGTAGATTGAGTTTCCTACTGGGCTAAAGGACCTCCCTGATGTCATCCGCCCATGTGACCTGTGGGGGAGGTGCAGAGAGCTGTGTTCCTGAAGGGACAGGGGCCTGGCTGGAATGTGGTGAGGCCTAGCTGTGTGTCTGTCTGTCCGTGTGTCTCTCCCTGTCTATCACCATCACCATGCCCACAGTGCTCCTATGCCTTGACGCAGCTGCATCAGGGCGTTCTGTGCGGAGGAATAAGAAGATGGATGAAAGAGCTATCACTGTGTAAGGGGGCCCACTGAGACTTGATCGCCCAAGGGCCCACGTGAACCTGGAGCATTGAGATCCTGGAGATAAGATCCAAATCTGTTCATACAGTTCTCAGGAAGGAACAAGGAGAAGAAGGTCTCAAAGACCACCTTGGCGAGGTGGCTGAAGACTGCAATCCAATGAGAGATTTGACCCAGACTCCCCTTCTCCCCCAACCACATGCTTATCTGGTATTGCGGTGGTGCTGTCATGGAGGATGTACTGAAAAGTAGAAATGAGTCCAGTAATTGTCTGCCACGACCCCAGCCTTACTTTCCTTCCCATGGTTTGTATTACATTGGTAATGAGTAAATACATATTTAGTTGCATCCATCCTGGTGTAGTATTTCAGCAAACACTGGTGGGAGATGGTGAGAGGAGCCTTGTAACCTCTCTGTGTTCCTGTCCCTGCAGAAGACTAGAAGGGCAATCTCCATGTGGTGCTGTCATGTCGGACTCCAGAGAAACCAGTCGCTGGTAGAATTCCTACTTCTTAATTTGTGGGATAATCCCTTTAAAGAGGTTATCCAGCCTAATTATTTAACAGACCCCTTCAGAGTGGCTGGATTCATACTTACCTGATCCCTGCTGGTGGGTTCCAGCTCCATCGATACATGGGCACCTCTGCAGATCCCGGGTCTCTGAGAATCAACATCCAGTTGACAGGGCAGGGGAGCACCTGCCACCCATGGAGTACGTCACTCAGTCATGTGTCACATTGGTCACAGGTCACCGCTGCTGCCAGTCCTTGGCTGCAGCAGTTGCACCCAACCCCCCAACTATCTCCACCCCCCGCCCCCCTGTCAACAGTGTGTTGATTTCCACAGACACAGCACCTGCAGAGTCGACAGTGGAGCAATGAAGCCAGAACACAGAGGCAGGGAACAAGTAAGTATGAACTCCACCGGGGGTCCGCCTCTCTGAAGGGGTCTATTACACAAGTTCAAAGTTGGATAACTCTTTTAATGATCTTTTGTAGGCATCTAAAACATTCCACTCAACTTGTCCAACTGTCCTGTAATTCACAATATTTGTTTCACACATTTTGAATCAGGATGAAGATCTGAACAATATTAATGCTACAGAGACAGATGTGAGGGGCGATGAGGAATACGAGGAGGAGATTCCTACAGAGACAGATGTGAGGGGCGATGAGGAATACAAGGAGGAGATTCCTACAGAGACAGATGTGAGGGGTGATGAGGAATACAAGGAGGAGATTCCTACAGAGACAGATGTGAGGGGCGATGAGGAATACAAGGAGGAGATCCCTACAGAGACAGATGTGGGGAGCGATGAGGAATACAAGGAGGACATTCCTACAGATAAGAGTCCAGGTGAGTAGTGACCACTAAATGAAGCAGAGACGAGTCTGTAACCATAATGACCCTGAACTGGACTTCCCCTATAGCAGGCGCCTTCCCCAGGTACTTACAGTGTCCCCCAGTACTCAGATACCCCCAGGACTTACATTAGGACCAAACTGTGTAACAGCCGGACCGTCCCTTGAAGAATAATACAAAGCACATATTCCACCACAAGCAGGTAAGAAGAAAGCCAGGAGATAGGAGCTTATCAGTAGATGACTAGAACAGGATGGGGATGGTAATCAGACAATGGAACAGACGGATGATGGGGGTTATATGGTGAACGGATGATTGAACAGACAATAAGTGGCCCTGACTGGAGCTTTCCCTGAAACCTTCCCTAGATCTGTCCTTACATGCTGACCCTAATACCAGACATCACTGTCCCTTAAGACATTCCTATGAATATTCCTAATCTGTAAAACTGACCCTAAAACAGACAACAGGAGGACACTAAGACCCAACCCAAACTGAGCAGAGCTGAACTAGAATCAAGGCAGGACAGACTGAAACATGGAACATCCCCTCCCCCCAACCACACACACAGACTACAAGAATCAGAGGTAAAGACTGGACTGATCATAAGAACAAAACTACAACAATGAAGTAAACTAGGAGAGATACTAGAAAATAAAAGGATTTCTGAAATGAAAAGCACAGAGCTTACACTATAACCAGCAGCCCCCTGCAGAAACTAGGAATATTTACAGCGAGGCTAACCAGTCAGGAGCTCCTCTCCAAACAAGGTGAGCTACAGAAGAGCGGTCGGCTGAGCAAGAGATCAGCTACTGTATAATAGTTTTGACTGCGATTGCTTTTCTTTGTTCAGTTTTTATCGCGCGGGTGCATGCAATGCGTTTTGCACGCGTGTGATAAAAAACTGACTGTGGTACCCAGACCCGAACTTCTTCACTGAAGTTCAGGTTTGGGTTAGGTGTTGTGTAGATGTAATTATTTTCCCTTATAACATGGTTATAAGGGAAAATAATAGCATTCTTAATACAGAATGCATAGTACAATAGCGCTGGAGGGGTTAGAAAATAATAATAATAATTTAACTCTCCTTAATCCACTTGTTCGCGCAGCCCGGCTTCTCTTCTGTCTTAATCTGTGAGGAAAAGGACCTGTGGTGACGTCATTGCGCTCATCACATGGTCTATCACATGATCCATCACCATGGTAATGGACCATGTGATGAGCTTAGTGACATCACCACAGGTCCTTTGACAGGTCCTGAAGAAAGAACAGGAGACCGGCAGCTACGCAATCAATTGGAGGAGGTGAGTTAATTATTTATTTTATTTTTAACCCTCATTGGCATTGCGCCACCAATGTTTATTATACTGGGGTGTTGGGGGGGGGGGGGCGCAGTGCGCCACCAATGTTTATTATACTGGGGTGTTGGGGGGGGCGCACTGCGCCATCAATGTTTATTATACTGGGGTGTTGGGGGGGGGGGGGCCGCACTGCTCCACCAATGAAGATAACTGACCTTTTAATACAAATACGGGAGGCGGGTGCCGGAATCAAATAGCCGGCACCCGACCTCTATGGCAGGGAGCTGCAATCCGCTGCAGTTAACCCCTCAGGTGCAGCACTGCCGCTGATCACAGCTCCCTGTCAGAGGCAGGATGTCGGCTATGCGATTCTGCTGCCGGCACCTGCCTCCTGTATTAAAAGTTAAAGACGACCTTATATGACTTTGTTAAGCAGCAGGTTACACAGAGCGGCGCCCAGGGATGTCCCAGCACTTACTATTATTCCTGGACGCCCCTCCGTTCGCCCACTGGGTGCCTGTGCCCCATTACAGTCTCCTGCAGTCCTGCTCTATATGCTAATTAATCAGAGCAATGGGGAGGAGACATCAGCTTCTCTAGTGGGCGTTCCTTCTCCCTGCGCTGCGATTGGACAGCGCTACAGCTAGGGGAGAAGGAACGCCCACTAGAGAAGCTGATGTCTCCTGCCCATTGCTCCAATAGTAATTAGCATATGGAGCAGGAAACCGTAATGGGGCACTGCGGGCGAACGGAGCGACGCCCAGGAATAATAATTGCTGGGACATCCCTGGGCGCCGCTCTGTGTAGCCGGACCCATGAAAAATACTATCATTGGTGGCGCAGTGCGCCCGCCCTCCTCCACCCCTCTCTCCCCATTGGTGGCAGCGGCACAGGGGGGAAGGGAGAGACTGCTTCCTTCTCCCCTGTGCTGCTGAGGGAACATGAGCGCGCAGAAGTATCAATACCGGGACAAAAGTATTGATTGGGTATCGAAATTTCGATACCCGCAACAACCCTAGTGTATAGTCCGTTCAGGTTCTCACTTGAGTTGATCAAAATAGATTAAACTTGATGAACCTGTGTCCTCTCTTAAGGCAATGTAATTATGAGTTTCTCACACCGGTTCCTTTGCCATGGTTGATTTCTGAGATATAACACAAACTGGTCCCACATCACCTCCTCAGTATTGGTTCTGGACTTGGCCCCTTCTTATTCCTTCTGCTGTAACATTGCCATCAATTGTTGTATGCTGTTCATGGACTGGGGCAGCGTCTCCTCCTCCTTCTGACGCCGGGCAAAGAATCTTTTTCGCACTATTCTGTTAGATCACAGATGCCCAACTTGCGGTCCTTTAACTATTGCAAAACTACAACTCCCAGCATGCCTGAACAGCCTACAGCTATTAGGGCATGCTGGGAGTTGTAGCATTGCAACAGCTGGAGGGCCGCAGATTGAGTATCCCTATATTAGATGATTGCCTGTTGTAAACAGCTCTGTTCTTCTTGCCTGACCCTTCTATGTACTTAGGGCCATTCTGCTTTTAGGTGTGGGGTCACATGACACAATTGGACAGCCCTCTTGTCAGTTATGAATTTTGATAGCTGCCTTCAATTTGTAAAAGATTATATTAATTAAAAATAATTTAAAAAATGTTTTGTTCTTGGTAGATGACTGTACTTGGCGTATGGAGAAACATCTCGTATCTACTAATGCAGATGATCCAGGTGTCATATCAGATACATATGAAGAGCGTGCCATTATCCCAGATGTACCCTCAGACCTTCACAGCAAAAATCTATCATCTCATCCTTTAAAACAGGTCCAATCTTCTAATTCATCACATACTCCTACTCAGAATGAAACTCACAGAAGAGGTTCTGGAACCCAAAGAAGAGCTCAGAAAAAGCCATATTCATGCTCAGAATGTTGCAAATGTTTTACTTGGAAATCAAGCCTTCTTCAACATCAAAAACATCACACAGGGAAGAAGCTGTATTCATGTTCAGACTGTGGGAAATGTTTTACTAACAAATCAAGTCTTGAAAACCATCACAGAATTCACACAGGAGAGAAGCCGTTTTCATGTTCAGAATGTGTGAAATGTTTCAGTCGGAAATCATCACTTGAGAGACATCAGAGAATTCACACGGGGGAGAAGAGATATTCAAGTCGGAAATCACTTGAGAGACATCAGAGAATTCAGCCAGGGGAGGAGAGATATTCATGTTCAGAATGTGGGAAATATTTTAATCACAAATCAAATTTTGAGAGACATCAATCAATTCACACAGGGGACAAGCCGCATTTATGTTCTGAATGTGGGAAATGTTTTTTCATGAAATCAGAACTTCTTGTACATAGGAGAATTCACACAGCAGAGAAGCCATATTCATGTTCAGAATGTGGGAAATGTTTCTCTCAAAAATCATCACTTGAGAGCCATCAGAGAATTCACACAGGGGAGAAACCATATTCATGTTCAGAATGTGGGAAATCTTTCACTCAGAAATCATCACTTGAGAGCCATCAGAGAATTCACACAGGGGAGAAACCATATTCATGTTCAGAATGTGGGAAATGTTTTACTCAGAAATCACCTCTTGAGAGCCATCAGAGAATTCACACAGGAGAGAAACCATATTCATGTCTAGTATGTGGGAAATGTTTTACTAAGAAATCAATTCTTGAGAGCCATCGGAAAATTCACACAGGGGAGAAACCATATTCATGTTCAGTATGTGAGAAATGTTTTACTAAGAAATTATCTCTTGAGAGACATCAGAGAATTCACACAGGAGAGAAACCATATTCATGTTCAGAATGTGGCAAATGTTTTACTTTGAAATCAATTCTTGTGAACCATCAGAGAATTCACACAGGAGAAAAGCCATATTCATGTTCAGAATGTGGCAAATGTTTTACTTTGAAATCAATTCTTGTGAACCATCAGAGAATTCACACAGGAGAGAAGCCATATTCATGTTCAGAATGTGGTAAATGTTTTACTCAGAAATCATCTCTTGGTAAACATCAGAGAATTCACACAGCACAGCAATTCTAAATCCTTCCTGTAAAATATGCCATGAATTTCCATATTTTTTCTTGCTATAGTTTTATATTGAAGCAGGAATTAAAAGAAAATATCAGTATATTCAAAAATGTAGTTACAGCTGTTATAATTTTAGATCTTAAAGGGGTTGTACAAGAATTAGGGGGTTTGGCAAACTCCCCCACTTTACTGGATCTGTAAAGGGAAGATTACTTACCTGCTTCCTGGCGCTGGCTCTCCGCTCCTTCTCTTCCAAGCCTGCAATGCTCGGCTGGGCTCATCTGGTTTGACCTTGCCACAGCCGACACTGGCCGCAGTGGAGACTGGATCCCCTTGTGTCATGTGACTATTTGCCATGACGTAAGGGAAAACGGTAACCATGATCGTCCATGAATTATAGAATACTAGACATTAAGTCCGTTACAATAACAGGTGCTAGAACAGTAGTGCATAAACAGTAGGAACAGTCTATATTAAATGGCAAAGGGAACTTGATCACCCTGACTTGTGGCTGAGACTGCTGGCAGAAACTGGTGACTGCAGCTGAGATTGCTCACTGTGGCTGAGACTGCTGACACTGACTGACTGATGGTTGAGATGGCTGGCACTGACTGGTGGCTGAGACTGCTGGCAGAAACTGGTGACTGCAGCTGAGATTGCTCACTGTGGCTGAGCCTGCTGGATGCGGCTTGTGTCTGAGACTGCTGACACTGACTGACTGATGGTTGAGATGGCTGGCACTGACTGGTGGCTGACACTGCAGGCACTGTGACTGGTGGCTGTGGCTGTACAACTGGCATTGACTGCTGGTAGCGACTGGTAGGTTAGACTGCTGACAGGGGCTCCTCTCTATAGCTGATAGTGCTGGGACTGACGAACAGAAATGGCGGCTGGAATTGACTAACAGAAATGGTAGAACGCTCCAACCTACTTGCCGGCGCGCAGGTGTTGGCGGTGCAGGCGGCATGTGGAGTGCCGTGTCCTGATTGGTCGGCACGCTGGGGTAAGCGGTGCAGGGGGCATGTTATTAGGGTTATTACTGCAGAATATAAATATTTTGCTAGAGGTAGTTGTGTGTGTGTGTGTGTGTGTGTGTGTATATATATATATATTTATTACTCTTTTTATGAGGCAAGGTAGCCACAAAATGGCTGTTCTGGCAGTTTTTATTTTTTGCGTTTTTACAATGTTCACCTGACAGAGTAGATATTGTGATAGTTTTATAGAACAGGTCGTAACAATGCGGCGATACTTAATAAGTCTAATTTTTTTATTTTATTTTGGAATTACAATAAAACATTTTTTGAAAAAAAAACACATGTTCTTGTGTTTCCATTTTCTGAAAGCCATATTTTTTTATTTTTTGGATGATTGCCTTAGGTAGGGTCTCATTTTTTGCAGGATTAGATGACTGTTTGATTGGTACGATTATGAGGCACCTATTACTTTTTTATTACCTGGTTTTACACTTTTTGTGATGTAAGGTGATGATAAATGGCTTTTTTGGCACTTTTTTTTTTATTTTTTATTCTGTTCACCACATGGGTTGGATCACATGCTATTTTTATAGAGCAGGTCATTACGGACATGACGATACCTAATATGTGCATTTTTTTAAACTTTATTTTATTCAATAAAAGCATGCTTGAAAAAAAAATCATGTTTTTGTGTCTCCATTTTCTGAAATGTTTTTTTTTTACGATTGGCTTATGTAGGGGCTCATTTTTTGTGGGATGAGGTCACGGTTTGATTGGTGCTAATTTTGGATACATATGACTTTTATCAATTTTTTTAAACCGTTTTTAGGGAAGTGCGGTGGGCTAAATTGCAATTCCATCACAGATTTTCCTTTTTTATTTTTTTTATGGTGTTCACCATGCGGTAAAAGTAACATGATCCTTTTATAGATCAGGTCCTTACGGACGCGGCAATATCAGAAATGTTTAGGGTTTTTTATTTTTTACATTTTTAACCAATTAAGTGTGGATATAGGAAGGTATTTTTTTTTACTTTTTTCACTTTTAAAAAAACCAATTTGACCCAGACCCACTTGGTTATTATAGATCCAGTGGGTCTGATGGCTTACAATACACTATATAATGTACTGCAGTGTATTAAACACACTAAGCCTTTAGCAGGAGCCTGATCAGATATACCACGGCAAGCCGCATGCCTGTGAAAGCGTCCGGTTGCCATGGTAACCATCGGGCTGCTGCCACAGCGCAACGGCCTGATGGGGGAGCTCCCTCCCTCAGTTTATTATTCAAGCATCGCCCGCTGCCACAGCAGAGCAGCGGCCCGATGGTTAGCCCCTCCATACAGCGATCACTAAGGAAGGGGTTAAATGGCTGACATTGGTGCTAACACTCTACCCCGCTGCCTCTCTGCCATCCTAAAAGTGGCGGGGGTGCTGTGCACTGTGCTATCTTGAAACGGGTAGGGGGGGGTGCTGTGCGCTCTGCCATCTTGAAAGGGGGGGGGTGCTGTGCGCTCTGCATCTTGAAAGGGGGGGTGCTGTGTGCTCTGCCATCTTGAAAGGGGGGGTGCTGTGTGCTCTGCCATCTTGAAAGGGGGGGTGCTGCGCGCTCTGCCATCTTGAAAGGGGGGGTGCTGTGCGCTCTGCTTCTTGAAAGGGGGGTGCTGCGTGCTCTGCTTCTTGAAAGGGGGGGTGCTGCGCACTGCATTTTGAAAGGGGGCAGGGGTGCCCGTTTTAGACAGTGGTCCCTAAGGACTGCGGCATGGAAGGGGTTAAACAGTTTTTTGAGGCAGAGTGTCAGCGCCGTGTGTGGAGAGCTGTGTCCTGATTGGTTGCCCCGCCGCTCAGGCCCAGTGCAAAACTGGTGACACACACACACGCACACAGGGCTGTTATTATATAGGATACATATTGGAATATATTGGAAATTTTTTATTTTTTTTTAACCAAACTAGGACATCTGTGGAACATCAATTCTTCTGTTCTTTATTAAAAAGATCCAGGACCCCCGCCAATCAGCTGGTTGAGAAGGCACCGGTGCTTGTAGTAGCGCCTCTACCTTCTCTCAGCTCACCCAGCACAGCGCCGTACGTTGTATAGTGGCCGTGCTTGGTATCGCAGCTCAGCCCCATACACTTCAATGGGGCTGAGCTGCACCTGGGCCATGTAACCGATGAAGGTGATGTCACACGGCCTAGGCAGAGCTGAGAGAAGGCCGCGGCGCCACAGCGAGCATCGGTGGCTTCTAAAACAGCTGATCGGCGTGGGGCCCTGGTGTTGGACCCCCACCGATCAGATACTGATGACCTATCCAGAGCAGTCGTCCCCAACCTTTTTTGCACCAAGGACCAGTTTCATGCAAGACAATTTTCCCTGGGACCGGGGGGCTTAGGGGGTGCTAGTCGACGCTGACTGATTCACGCACATAACAAATCACAAGGTGCACATTAAAATATATAACGACTATATAAACTGACACTGGTCTCTGCTGCACTGGTCTCTGCTGCACTGGTCTCTGCTGCACTGGTCTCTGCTGCACTGGTGTCTGCTGCACTGGTCTCTGCTGCACTGGTCTCTGCTGCACTGGTCTCTGCTGCACTGGTGTCTGCTGCACTGGTCTCTGCTGCACTGTACTGTATATTTCACCCTATAAGACGCACCTAGGTTTTAGAGGAGAACAATAAGAAAAAAATATTTTTCATTACACCTTAGGTCAGACCAACAATCAGACCTCAGATCAGACCCCCAACCTTTAGCCATCTATCAGCCCCCAGCCATATGTCAGCCGTCAGCCATCAGCCCCCCATGTCAGCCCCCAGCGCAAATAAAATAAAACACCACTCTCCTGCTCCTGGACGCCACCGCTCCTCACCATCGCGATCCTCTTCATCCTGCTGTCGGCTGTGTTTCGCGGCGCACAGTGTGAGGTCACAGTGCGCCCTCACGCTGTGCGCAGCCCTGCACAGCCGAGCCGAGGACCAGGAAGTGGTGAGTACAGATCCTTCACCGCTTCCTGGTCCTCCGGTACTAATGAAGCGCTTCCATAATGGAAGTGGTTTATTAGTACAGCGTTAAAGACGGCCCTGATTGCCGCGGCCCAGCAAACCATCTTCCAGGGCCCGGTCCTGGGCCGTGGCCCGGTCCTGGGCCGTGGCCCGGCGGTTGGGGACCGCTGATCTGGAGGATAGGTCATCATTAAAAAATAATAATCAGAAAACCCTTTTAACTCCTCCAGTCTTGGGTTTACTATCTGGGTTATGACATTGTGAACATTCCCAGACCCTTTGGACTCATTTGCAGCAAATCTAAGGGACATCTGAGGGATAATTATACCCTTAACCCCTTAAGGACCGGACCATTGTTCACCTTCCTGCCCAGGCCATATTTAGCAAATCTGACCAGTGTCACTTTATGTGGTAATAACTTTAAAACGCTTTTACTTATCCAGGCCGTTCTGAGACTGTTTTCTCGTCACATTTTGTACTTCGTGACAGTGGAAAAATTTAGTCAAAATATTTCATTTTTATTTATAAAAAAAATACCAAATTTACCAAAAATGTGGAAAAATTTCCAAATTTCTATTTCTCTACTTTTATAATAGATAGTAATAACTATAAATAGTTGATTACTTTACATTCCCCATATGTCTACTTCATGTTTGGATCATTTTGAAAATGACATTTTATATTTTTGGGACGTTAGAAGTTTAGAAGCAAATCTTAAAATGTTTACGAACATTTCCAAACCCCAAGTTCAGTTATGAAGTCGCTTTCTGGGGCTTACATATTAAAAGCACCCATAAATCACCCCATTATAGAAACTACACCCCTCAAGGTATTCAAAACTGATTTTACAAACTTGGTTAAACCTTTAGGTGCCCCACGAGAATTAACCCCTTAAGGACACAGCCTTTTTACACCTTAGGACCAGGCCATTTTTTGCAAATCTGACCAGAGTCCCTTTAAGTGCTGATAACTTTAAAACGCTTTGACTTATCCAGGCCGTTCTGAGATTGTTTTTTCGTCACATATTGTACTTCATGACACTGGTAAAATGAAGTCAAAAAATTATTTTTTTTTGCACCAAAAAATACCTAATTTAACAAAAATTTGGAAAAATTTAGCAAATTTCAAAGTTTCAGTTTCTCTACTTCTGTAATACATAGTAATACCCCCAAAAATTGTGATGACTTTACATTCCCCATATGTCTACTTCATGTGTGAATTGTTTTGGGAATGATATTTTATTTTTTGGGGATGTTATAAGGCTTAGAAGTTTAGAAGCAAATCTTGAAATTTTTCAGAAATTTACAAAAACTAAATTTTTAGGGACCAGTTCAGGTCTGAAGTCACTTTGCGAGGCTTACATAATAGAAACCACCCAAAAATGACCCCATCTAAGAAACTACACCCCTCAAGGTATTCAAAACTGATTTTACATACGTCGTTAACCCTTTAGGTGTTGCACAAGAGTTATTGGCAAATGGGGATGAAATTTGTGAATTTCATTTTTTTGTCTAATTTTCCATTTTAACCCATTTTTTCCACTAACAAAGCAAGGGTTAACAGCCAAACAAGACTGTATCTTTATTGCCCTGACTCTGCCGTTTACAGAAACACCCAATATGTGGCCGTAAACTACTGTACGGCCACACAGCGGGGCGTAGAGTGAAAGGTGCGCCGTTTGGTTTTTGGAGGGCTGATTTTTATGGACTGGTTTATTTACACCATGTCCCATTTGAAGCCCCCTGATGCATCCCTAGAGTAGAAACTCCCTAAAAGTGACCCCATCTAAGAAACTACACCCCTCAAGGTATTCAAAACTGATTTTACATACGTCGTTAACCCTTTAGGTGTTGCACAAGAGTTATTGGCAAATGGGGATGAAATTTGAGAATTTCATATTTTTGTCTAATTTTCCATTTTAACCCATTTTTTCCACTAACAAAGCAAGGGTTAACAGCCAAACAAGACTGTATCTTTATTACCCTGACTCTGCTGTTTACAGAAACACCCAATATGTGGCCGTAAACTACTGTACGGCCACACAGCGGGGCGTAGAGTGAAAGGTGCGCCGTTTGGCTTTTGGAGGGCTGATTTTTATGGACCGGTTTATTTACACCGTGTCCTGTTTCAACCCCCCTGATGCCCCCCTGGAGTAGAAACTCCCTAAAAGTGACCCCATTTTGGAAACTAGGGGATAAGGTGGCATTTTTTGGGGGACTATTTTTAGGGTACATATGATTTTTGGTTGCTCTATATTACATTTTTGTGAGGCAAGGTTACCAAAAATTTAAATTCTGAAATTTCATCTCCATTTGCCATTAACTGTTGAGAAACACCTAAAGGGTTAATAAAGTTTGTATAATCAGTTTTGAATACCTTGAGGGGTGTAGTTTCTTAGATGGGGTCACTTTTAGGGAGTTTTTACTCTAGGGGGGCATCAGGGGGTCTTCAAAAGGGACATGGTGTCAATAAAAAAGGCCATCAAAATCGGCCTTCCAGAAACCATGTCGGTCCTTTCCTTTTGCGGCCTCCCTTTTACTGATACAGCAGTTTACGACCACAAATGTGGCATTTCTGTAAACTGCAGTATCAGGGTAATAAATTTTAACTTTTGTTTGGTTGTTAACCCTCGTTTTGTTACTGGAAAAAACGGATTGAAATGGAAAAGTGCCAAAAATTGCGTTTTTGGCACCGTTTTTTTTATTTTTTTTAACCGTGTTAATCTGGGGGGTTAGGTCATGGGATATTTTTATAGAGGAGATTCTTACGGACGCGGCGATACCTAATAAGTCTACTTTTTTTTTACAATTATTTAGGTTTTTGACTATATTATCCTTTTTGATACAAAAAGAAAATTTTTGGATCTCTAAAGTCTAGGTGTCATTTATTTTTTATCCGATTATCTTATGTGGGGGCTCATTTTTTGCAGGACGAGCGGACGGTTTTATTGGCACTATTTTGGGGGCTATATGACTTTTTTATCGCTTGCTATTAAATTTTTTGTTATGTTTGGTGACAAAAAATAATCGTTTTTTGCACTTTTTTTTTTTTTTTTTTTGACCGTGTTAATCTGGGGGGTTGGATCATGGGGTATTTTTATCGAGGAGATTCTTACGAACGCGGCGATACCTAATAAGTCAACTTTTTTTACATTTATTTAGGTTTTAGACTATATTATCCTTATTGATACAAAAAAAAATTTTTGTATCTCTAAAGTCTAGGTGTCATTTTTTTTTTTTTTTTTATCTGATTATCTTATGTGGGGGCTCATTTTTTGCGGGACGAGCGGACGGTTTTATTGGCACTATTTTGGGGGCTATATGACTTTATGATCGCTTGCTATTAAACTTTTTGTTATGTAAGGTGACAAAAAAAAATCTTTTTTTGCACCTTTTTTTTTTTTTTTTTTTTCTTGACCGTGTTAATCTGGGGGGTTAGGTCATGGGGTATTTTTATAGAGGAGATTATTACCGACGCGGCAATACCTAACATGTCTACTTTTAATAAATTATTTTCATTTTTTTGGGTGTCTCAAGTCTGAGAACCAGTTTTTTTTTCCGATGTCAGTGCTAAATTGGGATATAAATTTAGTACTCCATGGAAGTGTGATACTCCCTGAAGCAACCAATAATGCAGAGGCCCGGATGATCGGGGCACGTGTCACATTGAGTAGTGGTGTCCTTCCGTATCCCCCTCCTGTGACACACTCTGCACCTTTTTTGGGTTCGTCCCTTCTTTCCAGTATGGGGGACCACACCTGGAAAGTGTTGGCCAGGGACGATCCGGGCACCTACAGTTCCCGAGGTACTCCGGCCTGCTCTTTCCCGGTCCGAAAAGATCAGGGCCATGAGGACTGCCTCATAGAATTGGAGGAATGTCCCTGTGCTGCCAGCGCTTCGGGATAGTACAAAAGAGTTGTACATGGCAACCTGCACCAAGTAGACCGCAACTTTTTTGTACCATGCCCGGGTTTTGCGCATGGCGTTATATGGCTTGAGGACTTGATCCGAGAGATCAACTCCTCCCATATACCGATTGTAGTCGACGATACAATCGGGCTTGAGGACCGTTGCCGCGGTACCTCGCACAGGGACAGGGGTGATGCCGTTACCATGAATTGTGGACAGCATAAGGACATCCCTCTTGTCCTTATATCTGACCACAACAGGTTTCCAGTGGTAAGGGCACGGGTCTCACCCCTGGGGATAGGTACCTGGAGGGGGAGGGCAGGGAGGCCGCGTTGATTTTTCCGCACGGTCCCACAAGCGAACGTGGATCTGGCGGCAAGGGACTGGAACAAGGGGATACTGGTATAAAAGTTATCCACGTACAGGTGGTAACCCTTATCCAGCAGTGGGTACATAAGGTCCCACACAAGTTTCCCGGTAACACCCAGAGTGGGGGGACATTCTGGTGGTTGAATCCGGGAATCTCGCCCCTCGTATATACGAAATTTGTAAGTGTACCCTGAGGCACTCTCACAAATTTTGTATAGCTTTACGCCATACCTCGCCCGCTTGGAGGGCACATACTGGCGGAAAATGAGTCTCCCCTTGAACGCAATGAGAGACTCATCAACTGCGACCTCCCTTCCAGGTACATAGGCCTCCATGAATTTGGCCCCAAAGTGATCGATGACCGGCCGTATCTTATACAGACGGTCATGGGCAGGATCACCTCGGGGTGGACATGCTGCATTATCGGAATAATGCAGACATTTCCGGATGGCCTCAAACCGGGAGCGTGTCATGGCTGTACTGTAAAGTGGGGTCTGGTATAGGACGTCCCCACTCCAGTACAGCCTGACACTGGGTTTCTTGACCAGGCCCATATGCAGCACGAGGCCCCAAAATGTCCTCATTTCGGCTGCACTGACCGCGTCCAGCCACCGGGCCTGGCCAAAAAGGAGCCCGGGTGTTGAGCGACGAACTGTTGGGCGTACAGATTCGTCTGCTCCACCATCAGATTTACCAGTGGGTCACTGAAAAAATGACAAAAAAAGTCATATTCAGTGTAGCCCACTGTGGAAATCTGGATTCCTGATTGGCCTACAAAATCAGGAATCACAGGCTCGTATCGCTCTGGGCTACACCAGACAAGTTCACCGGCAGGGGGCTCCGGTGGATTTAACTGGTGGGCCGGGAAACCAGTACGAGCCCCAGAGCTGCTCGTACCAGGCTGGGCCACAGGGTCCCTAACATGGCGGTCCCCTTGCTACGCCTGGCGGCGTCTCCGCCGCCTTGGGGGGTCATCATCATCGCTAGATGATGAGGAGGACGCGGATGACAACAGGAATGTGGGGTCATCCTCATCCTCACTGGGACTCTCGGAGTCAGAGGCAAGCTGGGCGTATGCCTCCTCGGCCGAGAACGTCCGGCGGGCCATAGGGGAGTGTGTGTCTGCGTGTATATGTGCGTGTGTGTAACTCTTTATTTTGTGTGCGTGTGTGTGGGAGCACGGGTGTTCGCGGACTTAACCCTAAAACTAACAGAAAAAAAAAAAAAAAAACTAACTAA
Organism: Bufo bufo; assembly: GCF_905171765.1. Lineage (NCBI taxonomy): Eukaryota > Metazoa > Chordata > Amphibia > Anura > Bufonidae > Bufo > Bufo bufo. The sequence goes on along the minus strand of NC_053393.1, from coordinate 558,424,652 downwards.
AAAAAGGCCAAAAAATATGGAAAAAAAAATTCAAAACCGCTGATCAACCGTCCGAAGTTGATCAGCGGTGAGGTGTGCGATGCGCTAACAGCGGCCGGACACTAAGTGCCGGCCACAGTCAGCGTACACCAAAAAAGAAAAAAAAAAAGAAAAAGATGCACCCCAAAAAAGGTGGGGGGGGGCAGGGAGTGGGGGGGGAAGTGGTAGCACCCCTGGGGGGGTCTAGGGTCACACAGCTGTGCTGTGGACCCCAGACACCCTAACTAGGGTGATGCAATAAAAGTTCACAAACTAACTTTCCCTTTTTTTTCCCTGCCTAAACCAAACTTTCCCTGTGCTGTCCCTATGTACCTGATGGGGGGTGCTGGGGCACAGATCGGGTCCTGGGGGCACAGATCGGGTCCTGGGGGCACAGATCGGGTCCTGGGGGTGCTGGTAGAGACACGTGCAGGCAGCTCCTCTCTCCTCCGGCTCCGGAACACAAAAGGAGGAGGAGAGGAGCGCCTGCCTCTTTTGAATTTGCCGCCGGACCGCCCACAGACCAATCAGAAAGCGATCCTGAGTGGTGATGTCACCATCACCACTCAGGATCGCTGGATGGTGATTGGTGGAGTGAAATCACACCACCATCACCATCCTGTTCCGGGGTATCGGGTCTTCAGAGACCCGAATATCCCGGAAACGCAGAAAACCGCAGGTCTGAATTGACCTGCGGTTTTCTGCGATCGCCGACATGGGGGGGTCACAGAACCCCCCGATGCATTTGCCCCAGGTGCCTGCTCGATGATTTGAGCAGGCACCGGGTTCCGATCACCGCCGGCCGAGCGGCAGTGATCGGAACCATTCATGACGTACCGGTACGTCATGTGTCCTTAAGTACCAGGACATCATGACGTACCGGTACGTCATGTGTCCTTAAGAGGTTAAATGAAAATTCAAAATTTCTATTTTTTTTTTTAGCAGATTTTTAATTTTTATCTATTTTTTTCTGCAACCCATCAAGGGTTAACATCCAAACAACTCAAAATCTATTACCCTGAATCAGGAGTTTACAGAAACACCCCATGTGTGCTCAAAAGATTATGTATGGGGGCATGGCAGGGCTCTAGAGTCAAACAATCCATTGTGGTGGTGTATAGAGCCAAAAATGTTAGAATTGTGTCCGTGTACCAATATTTATGGACCTGACTGTATGTATATGGAGATTTATATATATATAGATAAAACTAACTACACAAAGAAAAATAAATGTGCACAGTAAACTGAGCAGAGCGGTCAGAAAAATGGATGTTTGTGATCAGCGCTCAGCAGGTGCAGGACGCACGCACACAGATATTATGTGCGTGCAAAAATCTCCACTAACACTACCTAACTACAATGTATTTCTTTATTATCTGTGTTTTTATCGGTTTGCAGACTTATGAGTATTATTCATCAGTTACAAACAGGAATTTCACAGATATCCCAACATGGGAGAAAGGTGAGACAATAGTAATCGGCTTACATGACTAAAGTCACTGAACAACCGGTTTCTTGCACCGGAACAATTAAACATATTCAAAATAGAACATATCACATCTCCAGTATTGGGTAAATGGACATCCAGGAAATATGGAGATCAAAGTTGAGCAAAATTAGGGTGGAGAAGTTAGAGGAAGTAGGATAAAGAGGGAAAGAGAGAGGTGGGGGGGGGGGGGGAGCGAGGATATACAGGCGTGTGCCCTCGATACTCTGTATGAGACCGTCGCCTCTCTAACAATTGTGCGCGGATGACTCGGATTTGCAATATGGTGAAACCAACCATTTATCCCACATTGTGAGAAATCTGTGGTGTATTCGGTTCGCTCTACTGGACATCTCTTCAAACCTGCATATTTGGTGCAGTTTTCCCAGCCAATCAGCTACCGTAGGAGGTGTGGGGTTTAGCCACTTTAGGGGGATCAGAGATTTGGCTGCAGCTAAAAAATGCGTAACTAAAGATGATGCGGATGGAAGGTATTCCGAGGTAGGGCAGCCCAACAGCACAAGTGAGGGAGTCGGCGTTGGGTTCATTCCCGTGATCTCTTTTGTTATGAGTTCCACTTCAGACCAGAAGGGGCGTATTTTTGGGCATTCCCACCAAATGTGAGTGTGAGTGCCAACCTGTGAGTTACATCTCCAGCATAAGTTGGTGGGAGAAAGACCATGTGCATGGAGGAATTCAGGAGTTTTGTACCATCTGGAAACTACTTTGTAGTGAGATTCTTGTAGGCGAATGCATCTTGAATAACCGTGGGAGTTTTGAAGAATATGGGTTATCTCAGACCCAGTTCTTTCTCCCAGGAGGTAATGTATCCTGGATTATTCAAGTGATTCTCGCTTCTACATATTTTCAGCATCTTGGATAACTTCCCAATTTTAGGAGTTGGGGAAGACAAGTCGGACTCGAAGTCTGTCAAATCTCTAAAAGGATAGTGGGCCTGGAGGAAGTCTTTACAGCAGTTAGTAAAGTGGGATAGGTGTAGAAACGTAAGTGGGAAATTCAGGATCAACAGTTTTAAATCAGCTTGACTGGGAATCCCCCGCTCGGGAACATATTCGAGACTGGCACATGTGCGAGCTGGTCCCACATGGGTTTGAAAGTCGGGGACTCCCTTCCCACGACCGCAGGTATTGGGCTAGAGGGAAGTAATGGTGAGAGAGTTGGGGATAAGGAAGGCGAGAGGAGAGCCCAAGTGCTAGATGCTCCTTTGAAGAGCAAGTTGGCGTTTGTAGATGTATATGTGTTATGAGTTTTGGGGGGCAGCCACATGTCTCTCATTAGGTCACCCTTATAGGCCTTTGCCGCCCAGTGATTGATCATTTGCTTGCCTGATAGGGAAGTGAGGTTGATCCATCTTCTCAATTGGATCGCTCTATATATTGTTTGGACATCCGGTAGACCAATGCCCCCTCTCTTGGCTGGAGTTTGTGCGCCACGCGGGGGCGCTTCTGCTTCTAAAGGTAACGTTAGAAAAGAGAGCGCAGTGTGGAGAAAAAGACTTGTGGGAGTGCTATCGGTAGCATCTGAAGTTTATAGAAGACTTTGGGTAGGATATATGTTTGTATTACATTTTTACTGCCAATCCAAGATATCAGGGGAATGTCATACTCTGCCAGGGATTTTTGAATCTCATTAACCACTTAAGGACCACAGGTTTATACCCCCCTAGTGACCAGGCCCTTTTTACAAATCGGCACTTCACAACTTTAACGGTGTATTGCTCGGTCATGCAACTTGGCACCCAAATGAATTTTACCTCCTTTTCTTCTCACAAATACAGCTTTCTTTTGGTGGTATTTGATTGCTGCTGAGATTTTTGGTTTTTCTAATAATAATCAAAAAGATCGCAATTTTCTCAAAAAAAGTTTATTTTTAACTTTTTCTGGTAAAATTGTTCAAATATAATTACATTTCTATACAAGTTTGTGTCAGAATTTATTGTGCTACATGTCTTTGATAAAAACAAAATCCAATAAGTGTATATTTATTGGTTTGCGCAAAAGTTATAGCGTTTACAAACTATGGTACAAAAAAGTGAATTTCCGCATTTTGAAGCAGCTCTGACTTTCTGAGCACCTGTCATGTTTCCTGAGGTGCTAGAATGCCAGGATAGCATAAATACCCCCCAAATGACCCCATTTTAGAAAGAAGACACCCCAAAGTATTCGCGGAGGGGCATGGTGAGTTTATGTATGATTTAATTTTTTTTCACAAGTTAGCGGAAAATGACACTTTCTGAGGAAAAAAATAATAATAATAGAGTTTCCATTTCTGCTAACTTCTGGCAAAAAAAATAAAAAAATCTCCCACGGACTGACTATGCCCCTCAGTGAATACCTGGGGGTGTCTACTTCCCGAAATGGGGTCATTTGTGGGGTGTGTTTACTGTTCTGGCATTTTGGGTGGAGCTAAATTGTGAGCAACCCTGCAAAACCTAAGGCCCCTTTCACACGGGCGAGTATTCCTCGCGGATGCGATGCGGGAGGTGAACGCATTGCACCCGCACTGAATACCGACCCATTTATTTCTATGGGGCTGTTCACATGAGCGGTGATTTTCACGCATCACTTGTGCGTTGCGTGAAAATCGCAGCATGCTCCTCTTTGTGCGTTTTTCACGTAACGCAGGCCCCATAGAAATGAATGGGGTTGCGTGAAAATCGCAAGCATCCGCAAGCAAGTGCGGATGCGGTGCGATTTTCACGCACGGTTGCTAGGAGACGATCGGGATGGAGACCCGATCATTATTATTTTCCCTTATAACATGGTTATAAGGGAAAACAATAGCATTCTGAATACAGAATGCATAGTAAAACATCGCTGGAGGGGTTAAAAAAAATAAAAATTAACTCACCTTAATCCACTTGTTCGCGTAGCCCGGCATCTCCTTCTGGCTTCATCTGATCTCTGTGCAGCAACAGGACCTTTGGTGACGTCATTCCGGTCATCACATGATACATCACCATGGTAAAAGATCATGTGATGACCGGAATGACGTCACCAAAGGTCCTGTTGCTGCACAGAGATCAGATGAAGCCAGAAGGAGATGCCGGGCCGTGAACAAGTGGACTAAGGTGAGTTAAATTTTTATTTTATTTTTGTTAACCCCTCCAGCGATGTTTTACTATGCATTCTGTATTCAGAATGCTATTGTTTTCCCTTATAACCATGTTATAAGGGAAAATAATACTATCTACAGAACACCGATCCCAAGCCCCAACTTCTGTGAAGAAGTTCGGGTTTGGGTACCAAACACGCGCAATTTTTCTCACTCGAGTGCAAAACGCATTACAATGTTTTGCACTTGTGCGGAAAAATCGCGGGTGTTCCCGCAACGCACCCGCACATTTTCCCGCAACGCCCGTGTGAAAGGGGCCTAAAGGTGCTCTATGGAATGTGGGCCCCTTTGCCCACCTAGGCTGCAAAAAAGTGTCACATGTGGTATCGCCGTACTCAGGAGAAGTAGGGCAATGTGTTTTGGGGTGTATTTTTACATATACCCATGCTGGGTGAGAGAAATATCTCTGTAAATTGACAACTTTGTATAATTTTTTTTAAAAAGTTGTCATTTACAGAGATATTTCTCACACCCAGCATGGGTATATGTAAAAATACACCCCAAAACACATTGCCCTACTTCTTCTGAGTACGGCGATACCACATGTGTGACACTTTTTTGCAGCCCATGTGCGTAAAGGGGCCCAAATTCTAAAGAGCACTTTTAGGATTTCACAGGGCATTTTTAGCCATTTGGATTCCAAACTACTTCTCACGCTTTAGGGCCCCTAAAATGCCAGGGCAGTATAAATACCCCACAAGTGACCCCATTTTGGAAAGAAGACACCCCAAGGTATTCCGTGAGGGGCATGGCGAGTTCATAGAAGATTTATTTTTTTGGCACAAGTTGCCGGAAATTGATTTTTTTCTTATTTTTTTTTTCCGTCTCTGTGGCGAAACCAACCTCGCCACTGGGTTTTGGAGAGGCCTATTTACCAGCCTCTTGCCTCAGGATTATGGCCCATACTAACTTTAAAGGAGAAGACAGACTGGCCGCACAGCTTAACCGCCTCCGGACCGCCTAACGCAGGATCGCGTTCCAGAGGCGGCAGCTGCAGGCAGAGTCACGCATATACGCGCCATCTCGCGAGACGCGAGATTTCGCTCAAAGCCGGCCCGCGCATGCGCATCGCGGGCCGGCAAAAGTTAGAGGGGGGTCGGGTCATCAGCTTGCCAGCCAATGATCGTCGCTGGCAAGCTGATGATTTTTAAAAAAAAGAATGAAAAGCCAGATAACACCTTATATTAGTAAATATGATCTGTTATATGGCTTCTCTGCTCCTCTGCTGGTCCTTTTCGTCGGTTGGTCCCAGCAGAGGAGCAGAGATCACTGTGAGTACACACCAGACAGCACACTTAGCCCCAGATCACCCCCCATCACCCAAATTAACCCCTTGATCACCCCTTGATCGCCCCTGTCAATCACTAGTGAAAGGAAAAAAGTGATCAGTGTAAACTGTCACTTTTTTTTTTCACTGGTATTGACTGTTAGGTTTAGGATAGTTTAGGCCCCTTGGTTAGGTAGTTAGCGATCGTTTAGCGCCCAGCCCACCGCCACGCAGTCACTGATTCGCTGATTAGCGTATCGCTAATCACCATTTGTACTTTTATAGTATCTGTAAGTGATCAAAACTGATCACGGTCAGATCTATAATAGTATTAGTGTCACCTTAGCTCGCCCTCCACCCAAAACGCAGTGTTTGGCCGATCAGGCCTGATCGGTCGCCCACACGTGCGTTCACCCACGCCCGCCCCCCCGCCGCAGTGACAAAAAATATTATATTTTTTGATCACTGCACAATCACTTTACACGCACTGCGGCGATAAAAAAAAATCTGTTTTGATATTTTTTATCAATCGCAGCGGCCTCCGGTACTTCGCTAGCCTCCCCTTTGTAAGACAGGCTTGCTTTTTTTCTTGGGTAGTCTCAGGGAATACCCCCTAAATTTAGTAGTCCAAATGTCAAACAGGGGGTATTCTTCTGAAGAGGCCTACAGGCTTCTGATCCAGTCGGATGAGGAATGGGAACCCTCATCTGACGAATCCAGCGGGTCAGAATACGAACCTGTAGAAAGCAGTGGCTCTCTGACCCAAAGTTCGGACGAGGAGGTTGAGGTCCCTGATAGAACCAGGCGTACCCGGCCCCGTGTCGCTAGACCACAGGTTATGCAGGATCCGCTTCAAGAGCAGCAGAGTGGGGCTGTCGCTGCCGGATCACGTGGTGAGGCATACACCAGCAGCGCAGCCCTCCCTGGACCTAGTACCAGCACTGCCGTACAACATGGTGAAGTAGCGAGCACCAGAAGGGCAGTTGAAGCTGGTACGGTGGCACGTGCAGTAGTTACCCCGTCGCAGCCACCGCAAAGACAGGCCCGTAGAGCCCCTGAGGTGCTGGCAAACCCTGATTGGCAGTCCCCAACTTCAGCCGCACCTGTAGTTCCCCCTTTCACCGCCCAGTCTGGAGTTCGGGTTGAGATCGGTTCAGCCCTGGGATTTTTGAGCTGTTCTTGACTGCGGAGCTCTTGGACTTAGTTGTGGCAGAAACAAACCGGTATGCCACACAATTTATAGCCGCCAACCCGGGAAGCTATTATGCCCAGCCTTTCCGGTGGAAACCAGTCCAAGTTTCCGAATTAAAAAAATTTCTGGGCCTTCTCCTCAACATGGGTCTAACCAAAAAGCATGAATTGCGGTCATATTGGTCCACGAACCCAATTCATCACATGCCCATATTCTCTGCTGCTATGTCCAGGGCACGTTTTGAGACCATCCTGCGTTTCCTGCACTTTAGCGACAACAGCACCTCTCGTCCCAGATGCCACCCAGCTTTTGACCGGCTCCACAAAATTCGGCCCCTCATAGACCACTTCAACCAGAAATTTGCAGATTTGTATACCCCCGAGCAAAACATCTGCGTAGACGAGTCCCTAATACATTTTACCGGGCGCCTTGGCTTCAAACAATACATCCCAAGCAAGCGCGCCCGGTATGGGGTCAAATTGTATAAGCTCTGTGAAAGGGCCACAGGCTATACCCACAAATTTCGGATCTATGAGGGAAAAGATCAGACCCTGGAGCCGGTCGGTTGCCCTGACTACCTGGGGAGCAGTGGGAAGACAGTCTGGGACTTGGTATCACCCTTATTTGGCAAGGGGTACCATCTTTATGTGGACAATTTTTACACAAGTGTGGCCCTCTTCAGGCATTTGTTCCTAGAACAGATTGGCTGCTGTGGCACCGTGCGACCTAGTCGCGTGGGCTTCCCCCAACGGCTCGTTACAACCCGTCTTGCAAGGGGGGAGAGGGCTGCCTTGTGTAACGAAGAACTGCTCGCGGTGAAATGGAGAGACAAGCGTGATGTTTACATGCTCTCCTCCATTCACACAGACACGACAATCCAAATTGAACGGGCAACCAGTGTCATTGAAAAGCCCCTCTCAGTCCACGACTATAATGCGCTCATGGGAGGGGTGGACTTCAATGACCAGATGTTGGCTCCCTATTTAGTTTCCCGACGCACCAGACGCTGGTATAAGAAGGTGTCTGTATATTTGATTCAATTGGCTGCATATAATAGTTTTGTTCTCTACAGTAAGGCTGGGAGAACACGATCCTTCCTTAAATTTCAGGAAGAGATCATCGAGAACCTCCTGTATCCAGGAGGTTCCGTGGCCCCATCCCCCAGTGTAGTGAGCCGTCTACACGAGCGACATTTCCCCAATGTCGCTGCCGGTACCTCAACCCAACCGTCACCCCGAAAAAGATGTTGTGTCTGTAGCAGGAGTGGAATAAGGCGTGACACCCGCTATTTCTGTCCTGACTGCCCTGACCACCCTGCCCTATGCTTAGGGGAGTGTTTCCGGAAGTACCACACACAGGTACACTTAGCATAGGGATTGCATCTCACAGGACAGGCACACAGGGCTATTAGGGCCCTTTTACTCTCAGCTGCTGCAAACCTCTCCTTTCACCTGGGATAAAGTGCATAATGTACTTCGCCACATCTTTGGGCGATTTGCGCTTTGCACATTGTCCCATGGGGAAGGAGAGGTTTGTCCTATAAAGGTAAAAAAAAAACACCAGTAAGCAAAAAAGTTAACTTTCAGTTCAAAAAGTTAAAAAAAAGTTTATATGTTCTGTTCAAAAGTTATTATAACGTTAATAAAATTTATTGCTTTGCGGCCTGTTTTTTTCTTTTTTTACCTTCCAGGTGGACCAACCGATCGACCAGCTGCAGCACTGATGTGCATTCGGACAGAAGCATTGCGCTGCTGTCAGATTACACAAGTCGGTGTATGCGTCGCTGCAAGACGAGATTTCTCCTCTGCAGTAAAAGATATGTTTGCCGAGGCATATGAGCTGAGGAGGCGGCGGTGTTCATATACCTTGGCAAACACTTTGTATATAAAAAAATAAATCCCGGCAATGATTTATTCATCCACATCGATTGATGTGAATGGAGAAATCTGGTTTGCCAGGGCATACGAGCTGAGTGGGTATGGATGTTGGGCGGAGCTCCTATGTCCTGGCAGACGCCTTTCCCCTCCTTTTTTTTTTTTTGGCAGAGATTTTTTCTAGGGATGTCCCGATACCACTGCCGATACCTGTGCGCCGCGTCTATGTGTCTGTGTCCGTCCGCGGCCCCTGCACCTCGCACAGCTAACAGCTTCAGAGGCAGCAGCAGGCAGTGTAATAGGAGCAGACAGTGGAAGCTAGCCCCGCCCCTCCCCGCCCTCCAACCAATCAGAGACTCACAGCACAGGGAGCGTAGTGCAGGGACTCAGAGAATCGTCTGACAGTTTATTAGTTAAATGAATCTAATGAGTCAGAGACGTGTCACCGAGTCCCTGCCGGGCGTCCTGCTCTGCGGCTCCCTGTAAGTCCGTCCGGGGGAAGGGGGGGGGGGCATTATTAGCATAGCATGTAGTTTACATCAGTCTGCTCCACTGCATTCACTGCAGCAGAGCTGTGTTTGCCAGGAGCGAGTCCCTCCAAAGGTGATAGTGTCTGTCTTCTATGGCCCTGGTCCGTCCTGCCTGCAAGCTGCACATTGATCTCTAAAAGCAGGCATTAGGGCAAGAAGAAATATACATTACTGTATGATGGCCACAAGACTATTATACTGAGGAGGGGGGCTTCAAAAATTGTTGTCCTGACTCCTTACAGTAGTGTCTCCTTGTGGCCGCCCCCATACAGTATAATGTCTCCTTGTGGCCCCCATACAGTATAATGTCTCCTTGTGGCCCCCATACAGTATAATGTCTCCTTGTGGCCCCCATACAGTATAATGTCTCCTTGTGGCTGCCCCCATACAGTATAATGTCTCCTTGTGGCCCCCATACAGTATAATGTCTCCTTGTGGCCCCCATACAGTATAACGTCTTCTTGTGGCCCCCATACAGTATAACGTCTCCTTGTGGCTGCCCCCATACAGTATAACGTCTCCTTGTAGCTGCCCCCATACAGTATAATGTCTCCTTGTGGCTGCCCCCATACAGTATAACGTCTCCTTGTGGCCCCCATACAGTATAACGTCTCCTTGTGGCTGCCCCCATACAGTGTAATGTCTCCTTGTGGCTGCCCCCATACAGTATAACGTCTCCTTGTGGCTGCCCCCATACAGTATAACGTCTCCTTGTGGCTGCCCCCATACAGTATAACGTCTCCTTGTGGCTGCCCCCATACAGTATAACGTCTCCTTGTGGCTGCCCCCATACAGTATAACGTCTCCTTGTGGCTGCCCCCATACAGTATAACGTCTCCTTGTGGTTGCCCCCATACAGTATAACGTCACCATGTGGCTGCCCCCATACAGTATAACGTCTCCTTGTGGCTGCCCTCATACAGTGTAATGTCTCCTTGTGGCTGCCCTCATACAGTGTAATGTCTCCTTGTGGCCCCCATACAGTATAACGTCTTCTTGTGGCTGCCCCCCATACAGTATAATGTCTCCTTGTGGCCCCCATACAGTATAACGTCTTCTTGTAGCTGCCCCCATACAGTATAACGTCTCCTTGTGGCTGCCCCCCATACAGTATAACGTCTCCTTGTGGCCCCCATACAGTATAACGTCTTCTTGTGGCCCCCATACAGTATAACGTCTCCTTGTAGCTGCCCCCATACAGTGTAACATCTCCTTGTGGCTGCCCCCATACAGTATAACGGCTCCTTGTGGCTGCCCCCATACAGTATAACTTCTCCTTGTGGCTGCTCCCATACAGTATAACGTCTCCTTGTGGCTGCCCCCATACAGTATAACGTCTCCTTGTGGCTGCCCCCACATACACTGTAACGTCTCCTTGTGGCTGCCCCCATACAGTATAACGTCTCCTTGTGGCTGCCCCCATACAGTATAACGTCTCCTTGTGGCTGCCCCCATACAGTATAACGGCTCCTTGTGGCTGCCCCCATACAGTGTAATGTCTCCTTGTGGCTGCCCCCATACAGTATAACGTCTCCTTGTGGCTGCCCCCATACAGTATAACGTCTCCTTGTGGCTGCCCCCATACAGTATAACGTCTCCTTGTGGCCCCCCCATACAGTATAACATCTCCTTGTGGCTGCCCCCATACAGTATAACGTCTCCTTGTGGCTGCCCCCATACAGTATAACGTCTCCTTGTGGCTGCCCCCACATACACTGTAACGTCTCCTTGTGGCTGCCCCCATACAGTATAACGTCTCCTTGTGGCTGCCCCCATACAGTATAACGTCTCCTTGTGGCTGCCCCCATACAGTATAACGGCTCCTTGTGGCTGCCCCCATACAGTGTAATGTCTCCTTGTGGCTGCCCCCATACAGTATAACGTCTCCTTGTGGCTGCCCCCATACAGTATAACGTCTCCTTGTGGCTGCCCCCATACAGTATAACGTCTCCTTGTGGCCCCCCCATACAGTATAACGTCTCCTTGTGGCTGCCCCCATACAGTATAACTTCTCCTTGTGGCTGCCCCCATACAGTATAACGTCTCCTTGTGGCTGCCCCCATACAGTATAACGTCTCCTTGTGGCTGCCCCCATACAGTATAACGTCTCCTTGTGGCTGCCCCCATACAGTATAACGTCTCCTTGTGGCCCCCCATACAGTGTAACGTCTCCTTGTGGCCCCCATACAGTGTAACGTCTCCTTGTGGCTGCCCCCATACAGTATAACGTCTCCTTGTGGCTGCCCCATACAGTGTAACGTCTCCTTGTGGCTGCCCCCATACAGTATAACATCTCCTTCTGGCCCCCCATACAGTATAACTTCTCCTTGTGGCTGCCCCATACAGTATAACTTCTCCTTGTGGCTGCCCCCATACAGTGTAACGTCTCCTTGTGGCCCCCCATACAGTATAACGTCTCCTTCTGGCCCCCCATACAGTATAACTTCTCCTTGTGGCTGCCCCATACAGTATAACGTCTCCTTGTGGCTGCCCCCATACAGTGTAACGTCTCCTTGTGGCCCCCCCCATACAGTATAACATCTCCTTGTGGCCCCCATACAGTATAACGTCTCCTTGTGGCTGCCCCATACAGTATAACCTCTCCTTGTGGCTGCCCCCATACAGTGTAACGTCTCCTTGTGGCTGCCCCCATACAGTGTAACGTCTCCTTGTGGCTGCCCCATACAGTGTAACGTCTCCTTGTGGCCCCCCATACAGTATAACGTCTCCTTGTGGCTGCCCCCATACAGTGTAACGTCTCCTTGTGGCCCCCCCCATACAGTATAACATCTCCTTGTGGCCCCCATACAGTATAACGTCTCCTTGTAGCTGCCCCATACAGTATAACGTCTCCTTGTGGCCGCCCCCATACAGTATAACGTCTCCTTGTGGCTGCCCCCATACAGTATAACCTCTCCTTGTAGCTGCCCCCATACAGTGTAACGTCTCCTTGTGGCCGCCCCCATACAGTGTAACGTCTCCTTGTGGCCGCCCCCATACAGTATAACCTCTCCTTGAGGCTGCCCCCATACAGTATAACGTCTCCTTGTGGCCCCCCCCCATACAGTATAACATCTCCTTGTGGCCCCCATACAGTATAACGTCTCCTTGTGGCTGCCCCCATACAGTATAACGTCTTCTTGTGGCTGCCCCCATACAGTGTAACGTCTCCTTGTGGCTGCCCCCATACAGTATAACGTCTCCTTGTGGCTGCCCTCATACAGTGTAATGTCTCCTTGTGGCTGCCCTCATACAGTGTAATGTCTCCTTGTGGCCCCCATACAGTATAACGTCTTCTTGTGGCTGCCCCCCATACAGTATAATGTCTCCTTGTGGCCCCCATACAGTATAACGTCTTCTTGTAGCTGCCCCCATACAGTATAACGTCTCCTTGTGGCTGCCCCCCATACAGTATAACGTCTCCTTGTGGCCCCCATACAGTATAACGTCTTCTTGTGGCCCCCATACAGTATAACGTCTCCTTGTGGCTGCCCCCATACAGTATAACGTCTCCTTGTGGCTGCCCCCATACAGTATAACGTCTCCTTGTGGCTGCCCCCATACAGTGTAACGTCTCCTTGTGGCTGCCCCCATACAGTATAACGTCTCCTTGTAGCTGCCCCCATACAGTATAACGGCTCTTTGTGGCTGCCCCCATACAGTATAACGTCTCCTTGTGGCTGCCCCCATACAGTATAACGTCTCCTTGTGGCTGCCCCCATACAGTATAATGTCTCCTTGTGGCCCCCCATACAGTATAACGTCTCCTTGGAATGTTATAGTTCTGTTTTTGGGCCTTTTGGTTGGTCAGTGGTCAGAAAATACATGTGTGTGTATTTTATTGTTAAAATTAGTATCGGTGAGTACTTAAATAAAAGTATCAGTACTCGTACTCAGTCTTAAAAAAATGGTATCGGGACATCCCTAATTTTTTCATCCACATTGATCGATGCGAATGAAGAAATCTGGGCCGTTCATTTTTTCTTTCAGCCCAGAGGCTGAAAGAAAAAAAAATATCTCATTACCCGTATGCTCAATATAAGGAGAATAGCAGAAACTCCTAATGCTGGCCATACATGTAATGATTGCGGAGACCCTCAAATGCCAGGGCAGTAGAAACACCCCACAAATGACCCTATTTTGGAAAGAAGACACCCCAAGGTATTCGCTGAGGGGCATATTGAGTCCATGAAAGATTGAAATTTTTGTCTCAAGTTAGCGGAAAGGGAGACTTTGTGAGAAAAAACCCCAAAAAATCAATTTCCGCTAACTTGTGCCCAAAATTTTTTTTTTAGATGAACTTGGCATGCCCCTCATTGAATACCTTGGGGTGTCTTCTTTCCAAAATGGGGTCACATGTGGGGTATTTATACTGCCCTGGCATTTTAGGGGCCCTAAAGCGTCAGAAGAAATCTGGGATCCAAATGTCTAAAAATGCCCTCATAAAAGGAATGTGGGCCCCTTTGCGCATCTAGGCTGCAAAAAAGTGTCACACATGTGGTATCGCCGTACTCAGGAGAAGTTGGGGAATGTGTTTTGGGGTGTCATTTTACATATACCCATGCTGGGTGAGATAAATATCTTGGTCAAATGCCAACTTTGTATAAAAAAATGGGAAAAGTTGTCTTTTGCCGAGATATTTCTCTCACCCAGCATGGGCATATGTAAAATGACACCCCAAAACACATTGCCCAACTTCTCCTGAGTACGGAGATACCACATGTGTGACACTTTTTTGCAGCCTAGGTGGGCAAAGGGGCCCACATTCCAAAGAGCACCTTTCGGATTTCACCGGCCATTTTTTACAGATTTTGATTTCAAACTACTTACCACACATTAGGGCCCCTAGAATGCCAGGGCAGTATAACTACCCCACAAGTGACCCCATTTTGGAAAGAAGACACCCCAAGGTATTCGCTGATGGGCATAGTGAGTTCATGGAAGTTTTTATTTTTTGTCACAAGTTAGTGGAATATGAGACTTTGTAAGAAAAAAAAATAAAATCGTCATTTTCCGCTAACTTGTGACAAAAAAGAAAAAGTTCTATGAACTCACTATGCCCATCAGCGAATACCTTAGGGTGTCTACTTTCCGAAATGGGGTCATTTGTGGGGTGTTTGTACTGTCTGGCCATTGTAGAACCTCAGGAAACATGACAGGTGCTCAGAAAGTCAGAGCTGCTTCAAAAAGCGGAAATTCACATTTTTGTACCATAGTTTGTAAACGCTATAACTTTTACCCAAACCATTTTTTTTTTTACTTAAACATTTTTTTTTTTATCAAAGACATGTAGAACAATAAATTTTGAGAGAAATTTATATATGGATGTCATTTTTTTTGCAAAATTTTACAACTGAAAGTGAAAAATGGCATTTTTTTGCAAAAAAATCTTTAAATTTCGATTAATAACAAAAAAAAGTAAAAATGTCAGCAGCAATGAAATACCACCAAATGAAAGCTCTATTAGTGAGAAGAAAAGGAGGTAAAATTCATTTGGGTGGTAAGTTGCATGACCGAGCAATTAACAGTGAAAGTAGTGTAGGTCAGAAGTGTAAAAAGTGGCCTGGTCATGAAGGGTGTTTAAGCTAGGTGGGCTGAAGTGGTTAAATCTGTCTTTGGAATTGTATTTTATGTTATGTGAGGGTACCCAGATAGCTAATTTTATTGTATTCGTGTATTCTGAGTGCCATTCACCTAATGATATGCCCTCAGACTTGAGCTATCTGGGGATATGTTAAATGTCTGTGTTTGCTGTAGGGGTGTGACATTGTGTGTTTGGGTGGTGATTTCTGTCCTGTTGTCTCCACATGTGTATTGGCGATTTCCCTTTGTCCTGAGAGACAATTGAATTGCTCCTCGGGTGTCTCCAGGGCAGAGAGGAGGAAACCATGATGCATTGTGGGGATGTGTTGTGTCTGTGTATCCTGAGTTGCTGCATATCTGTCCTGTGTCACAGTCTTCCTTCTGGTCTCCTAGGGGCGTGTCCACCAGATGGGGACATGCATAAATACGGGCGGGTAGCCCTCAATAAAGTGTGCCTGTTTTATCCTTCATCATGTTGAGGCTGATGTTTGGGTAACTGATCGAAACTGGGGGATTGCTATACGCTGAAGATTTGCTATACTCCCCTGGCTATAACTACTAGCTCTTTTAAGAGCTGTTCCTGCTCTCTGGATTTAGGAGAGGTTCACCCACTGGAGCCTGGAGCCTTGTCGTAGGTACAGGGTGGGTAGGAGACGGCGAGACCTCAACCAAGCTTCGGCGGTTCGTGGGGTCTGCAGTGCGTACGGTGTCAAGTGGAGTGCTTGGAGTCCTCGGAAAGCACTAGGAGCATTTATCAACAGAGGTACCCGGTCGGGGTGCTAGGCGTTCCGTTACAGTCTCATATTTCACTAACTTGTGACAAAAAATAAAATTTTACATGAACTCACCATACCCCACACTAAATAGGGAGCCAACATCTGGTCATTGAAGTCCACCCCTCCCATGCAGGGCCGGTTCTAGGTGAAATGGGCCCCTGGGGTGGAAAACAATAAGGGCCCCCCCCCCCCCCCCACACATGACACTTGCTGACTTTAATGTCCCGTATTGTAAACAAATGCACGTGGCATTAAACTGGATTGATTAAACTGGATCGCATCCATCCCAGGCACCATCTCACCCGTCCCATTGCCAGTACACTAGCCTGCCCTGGTTCTGTTTGGACAGTTGGACTGGAGAAATGTGCATTTGGGGGGGGGGGGGGGGTCCAGTTACTGGTAGGTTGGTTGATTAAACTGGGTCGGATCTATCCCACCCGTGCCAGTATACTAGCCCCGCTCACCCTGGCTCCCGGCGGTGTTCAGCATATATTGACAAGAATCTGGGGCATTACATGATGTAATAGCACCCAGCTTTCCTGCTGTCCTGCATGGCACATGAGCAGAGACATGAGAAAAGTGTGAGGAAGTGAGTGCCCCCCCTCCCCCATCCCCTGTGTCATGCAGGACAGCTGGGAGACACTGACATTACTCGCTATCCTGCATGACACATGTGCAGAGACAGGAGTCTCTGGGAAAGCTGGGTGACCCCCCCCCCCTGCCTTTCCATGTTCTTATTATCTGCATTTATGCCTTGCAGGATCCATGATGTAATAGCACCCAGCTTTCCTGCTGCCCTGCATGGCACATGTGGAGAGACATGAGAATAGTCTGAGAAAGCTGAGTATTAGGCTACTTTCACACTTGCATTCGGAGCGGATCCGTCTGGTGTCTGCCCAGACGGATCCGCTCCTATAATGCAAACGATGGGATCCGTTCAGAACGGATCCGTCTGCATTATATTTAACAAAAAAAACAGACGGATCCGTCCAGACTTCACATTGAAAGTCAATGGAGGACGGATCCGTTTGCAATTGCACCATATTGTGTCAACGTCAAACGGATCCGTCCCCATTGACTTGCATTGTAATTCTGGACGGATCCGTTTGGCTCCGCACGGCCAGGCGGACACGAAAACGCTGCAAGCTGCGATCGGGTGTCCGCCTGCTGAGCGGAACGGAGGCCAAACTGATGCATTCTGAGCCGATCCGCATCCACTCAGAATGCATTGGGGCTGGACGGATCCGTTCGGGGCCGCTTGTGAGAGCCTTCAAACGGAGCTCCAACGCTAATGTGAAAGTAGCCTAAGACAACTCCCACCTCCCCTCATATCTTCTCCTGCCTCTGCACTTGTGCCATACAGGACATCAGGAAAGCTGAGTCACATTACATAATAGCACCCAGCTTTCCTCCTGTTCTGGCCTATGTGCAGAGGAATAGCCTGGGAAAGCTGAGGGACCCAGCTTAGGGCCAGAAGCGCTGGGGGGCCCGATCGCTGCACCGGAGACTTTCTCTTACATGAGAGGAGGGAGAAAGTTTAGTGCGGACAACTCCGCCGCCGGCATTTTCTGTGATCGCCGTGATAAAGTGTATGACGGCGATCACGTGACCAGAGCGCGCTTGTCGCGGTCTCCAGTCACTGCCCCTTCCTCCGGTAGCTGCGGGCACGGAGCTACAGCGCTGGATTTTATCACTAACTTGGGCTGAAGGGCCACCGTAAAAAGGCCGCGCTCCAGCCCAAGGCCCCTTAGTGACCGCCGTAAAAACACGTATGGGTGGTCACTAAGGGGTTAATTAATCGGGGAATTGATTTAAATGTCATAGATGGAGGCGGCGCATGATCGAGGCGCAATCTGAGGCCGGTGTGCAGAGGCGCGAGAGAGCGAGGGAGAGGAACAGATCGACCCTGACAGCGACACTGCACCATGTGACCAGCTCCTCCTGTATCACACAACTGAGGCTTAGATACACCGCTCAGCAGGCAGTATCACACAGGATAGGATTAGATACACAGCTCAGCAGACAGGATCACACATGACAGGATTAGATACACAGCTCAGCAGACAGTATCACACAGGACAGGATTAGATACACAGCTCAGCAGACAGTATCACACAGGAGAGGATTAGATACACAGCTCAGCAGACAGTATCACACAGGATAGGATTAGATACACAGCTCAGCAGACAGTATCACACAGGATAGGATTAGATACACAGCTCAGCAGACAGTATCACACAGGATAGGATTAGATACACTGCCCAGCAGACAGTATCACACAGGAGAGGATTAGATACACAGCTCAGCAGGCAGTATCACACAGGAGAGGATTAGATACACAGCTCAGCAGACAGTATCTCACAGGATAGGATTAGATACACAGCTCAGCAGGGAGTATCACACAGGATAGGATTAGATACACAGCTCAGCAGGCAGTATCACACAGGAGAGGATTAGATACACAGCTCAGCAGACAGTATCACACAGGATAGGATTAGATACACAGCTCAGCAGACAGTATCACACAGGAGAGGATTAGATACACAGCTCAGCAGACAGTATCACATAGGATAGGATTAGATACACAGCTCAGCAGACGGTATCACATAGGAGAGGATTAGATACACAGCTCAGCAGACGGTATCACATAGGAGAGGATTAGATACACAGCTCAGCAGACAGTATCACACAGGATAGGATTAGAAACACAGCTCAGCAGACAGTATCACACAGGATAGGATTAGATACACAGCTCAGCAGACAGTATCACACAGGATAGGATTAGATACACAGCTCAGCAGACAGTATCACACAAGAGAAGCTGTGATCCAGGCTCAGCAGGCTGTATCTCACATGAGAGGCTTAGATACGGCTGTGCTGGCCGCTCCCAGTGTTTGGGGCTCTGGAGATGGTGAGGGAAGCGCCTGTGGCCCTCAGTGATGTGAGGAGAGGAGCAGGAGCCATGTCTGGGTGTACTAACATGGCCGCCGGAGGTGTAGGGGGCGGGGCTAGTGCTGACTGACCAGTGTGCGGGGCGGGGCCAGCCCTGTGACGTCACACCGCAAAGCATGCTGGGAGAGGAAAACTCCAGGAACCTGAGGGAAAGAGGAAGTTCTGCTGGAAACGTCCTGTAAAGAGGCTCTGATGTCCGGACAGCGGGAGGGAGAGCCCCGGCATGAGGAGGAGCAGGTACCGGGGAGCCGGGGGCCGCAGTCAGTAGTGCAGTGTGTGATGTCTGTCACAGCTGGTGCTTCAGTAGTGCAGTGTATGATGTCTGTCACAGCTGATGCTTCAGTAGTGCAGTGTGTGATGTCTGTCACAGCTGATGCTTCAGTAGTGCAGTGTATGATGTCTGTCACTGCTGGTGCTTCAGTAGTGCAGTGTGTGATGTCTGTCACTGCTGGTGCTTCAGTAGTGCAGTGTATGATGTCTGTCACAGCTGGTGCTTCAGTAGTGCAGTGTATGATGTCTGTCACAGCTGGTGCTTCAGTAGTGCAGTGTATGATGTCTCACAGCTGGTGCTTCAGTAGTGCAGTGTATGATGTCTGTCACAGCTGGTGCTTCAGTAGTGCAGTGTATTGTGGCAGCTGACGCTTCAGTAGTGCAGTGTATTGTGGCAGCTGATGCTTCAGTAGTGCAGTGTATTGTGGCAGTTGACGCTTCAGTAGTGCAGTGTATTGTTGCAGTTGACGCTTCAGTAGTGCAGTGTATTGTGGCAGTTGACGCTTCAGTAGTGCAGTGTATTGTGGCAGTTGATGCTTCAGTAGTGCAGTGTATTGTGGCAGTTGACGCTTCAGTAGTGCAGTGTATTGTGGCAGTCGACGCTTCAGTAGTGCAGTGTATTGTGGCAGTTGACGCTTCAGTAGTGCAGTGTATTGTGGCAGTTGACGCTTCAGTAGTGCAGTGTATTGTGGCAGTTGACGTTTCAGTAGTGCAGTGTATTGTTGCAGTTGATGCTTCAGTAGTGCAGTGTATTGTGGCAGTTGATGCTTCAGTAGTGCAGTGTATTGTGGCAGTCGATGCTTCAGTAGTGCAGTGTATTGTGGCAGTCGATGCTTCAGTAGTGCAGTGTATTGTTGCAGTTGACGCTTCAGTAGTGCAGTGTATTGTTGCAGTTGATGCTTCAGTAGTGCAGTGTATTGTGGCAGTTGATGCTTCAGTAGTGCAGTGTATTGTGGCAGTTGATGCTTCAGTAGTGCAGTGTATTGTGGCAGTTGATGCTTCAGTAGTGCAGTGTATTGTGGCAGTTGATGCTTCAGTAGTGCAGTGTATTGTGGCAGTCGATGCTTCAGTAGTGCAGTGTATTGTGGCAGTCGATGCTTCAGTAGTGCAGTGTATTGTTGCAGTTGACGCTTCAGTAGTGCAGTGTATTGTGGCAGTTGACGCTTCAGTAGTGCAGTGTATTGTGGCAGTTGATGCTTCAGTAGTGCAGTGTATTGTGGCAGTCGATGCTTCAGTAGTGCAGTGTATTGTTGCAGTTGACGCTTCAGTAGTGCAGTGTATTGTGGCAGTTGACGCTTCAGTAGTGCAGTGTATTGTGGCAGTTGATGCTTCAGTAGTGCAGTGTATTGTGGCAGTTGATGCTTCAGTAGTGCAGTGTATTGTGGCAGTTGATGCTTCAGTAGTGCAGTGTATTGTGGCAGTTGATGCTTCAGTAGTGCAGTGTATTGTTGCAGTTGACGCTTCAGTAGTGCAGTGTATTGTGGCAGTTGACGCTTCAGTAGTGCAGTGTATTGTGGCAGTTGATGCTTCAGTAGTGCAGTGTATTGTGGCAGTTGACGCTTCAGTAGTGCAGTGTATTGTGGCAGTTGATGCTTCATTAGTGCAGTGTATTGTGGCAGTTGATGCTTCATTAGTGCAGTGTATTGTGGCAGTTGATGCTTCAGTAGTGCAGTGTATTGTGGCAGTTGACGCTTCAGTAGTGCAGTGTATTGTTGCAGTTGACGCTTCAGTAGTGCAGTGTATTGTGGCAGTTGACGCTTCAGTAGTGCAGTGTATTGTGGCAGTTGATGCTTCAGTAGTGCAGTGTATTGTGGCAGTTGATGCTTCAGTAGTGCAGTGTATTGTGGCAGTTGATGCTTCAGTAGTGCAGTGTATTCTGTCAGTCACAGGCCGCACTGACATCCTGCGCATGCGCTGCTCTCCTGACGTCGGGGACACTGAAGTCTCTGCCGGAGAGGGACCTGGGAGGCGTCCACCAGTGTCTCCAGCAGTGGTCGTCATCTCCCATAGACGTCCATGTTATGAGGATGTATCCCAGCAGTGATACCAGTATAAGTGTCACATGACCACTGTGGCCATGATGGTTTACATTACTGGTATCACCACTGCGGACAGTGTCAGGGTGCACCATACTTTACACTGCTGTCACCTCAAACATGGAGGAACTGCCCTGACGAGATCTTCCAGTCCTCAGTCCAGACAATAGAGAGAAGACCTCATCTCCTCTGATTTCTCCCAAATGTCGCTCATCATCTCCGGTCATTATAAGCATTTCTATGGGATTTCATGCGGATTCTACATTGACTCCTCTTCTTCCATTCAGGTTCCTGTGATATAGGATTGTCCGATGACATCATCAGTACCAGATAATGGATGGAGACGGGGACAAGATGGCGGAGAGGATGTTAGATCTTACCCTAGAGATACTCTTCCTGCTTACTGGAGAGGTGAGAGGTTCTGATGATGTCACATTACATCATTATCTATGGTGATTACAGGGGATGTGACTGGAGAGGTGAGAGGTTCTGATGATGTCACATTACATCATTATCTATGGTAATTACAGATGATGTGACTGGACAGGTGAGAGGTTCTGATGATGTCACATTACACCATTATCTATGGTGATTACAGGGGATGTTACTGGAGAGGTGAGAGGTTCTGATGATGTCACATTACATCATTATCTATGGTAATTACAGGTGATGTGACTGGAGAGGTGAGAGGTTCTGATGATGTCACATTACATCATTATCTATGGTAATTACAGATGATGTGACTGGACAGGTGAGAGGTTCTGATGATGTCACATTACACCATTATCTATGGTGATTACAGGGGATGTTACTGGAGAGGTGAGAGGTTCTGATGATGTCACATTACATCATTATCTATGGTAATTACAGGTGATGTGACTGGAGAGGTGAGAGGTTCTGATGATGTCACATTACATCATTATCTATGGTAATTACAGGGGATGTGACTGGAGAGGTGAGAGTTTCTGATGATGTCACATTACATCATTATCTATGGTAATTACAGGGGATGTGACCGGAGAGGTGAGAGGTTCTGATGATGTCACATTACATCATCATCTATGGTAATTACAGGGGATGTGACTGGAGAGGTGAGAGGTTCTGATGATGTCACATTACATCATTATCTATGGTAATTACAGGGGATGTGACTGGAGAGGTGAGAGGTTCTGATGATGTCACATTACACCATTATCTATGGTAATTACAGGGGATGTGACTGGAGAGGTTCTGATGATGTCACATTACACCATTATCTATGGTAATTACAGGTGATGTGACTGGAGAGGTGAGAGGTTCTGATGATGTCACATTACACCATTATCTATGGTAATTACAGGGGATGTGACCGGAGAGGTGAGAGGTTCTGTCACGGTAGGTGAGGGAATGGAAGAAAACCAAATATAACAACAGTAACAAAAACACCAGACTAGGCCCCAAAGGTAGGGAAGAGGGAAAGGTCACCACCTGACAATTCCTGAGCCTTTCCCTGACTGTTGACAGCATAAGCAAATCCTAAAGGTGGAAGTGGTCATGCGCTTAAACCTAGGCCCTGCTGACACTGAAACAAAAGGGAAGGAAGGAGGACTTAGCTTTAGATGGACGGGGAGCAGGAGATCCACTAAACACCAGCTGAGAACTCCAGGAGCAAAAATAAACTGCAAGGGCTGCAGTGAGAGGCGGGTATAAATAGCACCACTAAATAACTAATGAGCATAATATGTAGGGAGGTGGGATCCTTCCCAAAACAACAGCAAGGAAAAAGAGAAAGATCTGTCAGATAGACTCACGTGCAGCAAGTCTATCAGATTTTCTTAGGCCTCTCACAGGGCAGGCTCTGACAGTACCCCCCCCCCCCCCCCCCTTCTACGGGTGACCTCCGGGCACCCAGGACCAACCTTATACGGGTGTGAACTGTGAAAGGCCTTAACAAGGTGACTAGCATTGACATTGGTTGCCAGAACCCACATTCTCTCATCGGGACCGTATCCCTTCCAGTGTACAAGGGAACCACGAAGAAAACGCGATTTGAGTATTCTGGAGATCTGAAACTCCAGATTACCATCTACCAAGACAGGAGGATGTGGCAAAGGAGATGATTCAGCAGGTTCCACATACTTCTTCAACAAAGACCTGTGAAACACATTATGGATCTTCCAGGCCTGCGGAAGTTCCAGACGAAACGCAACCGGATTAACAATGGCCGAGATTTTGTAAGGACCAATAAATCTTGGGCCCAACTTCCAAGAGTGTACTTTCAACTTAATGTTCTTAGTGGACAACCACACTAAATCACCCACACAGGTACGGACCAGTCATACGTCTCTTGTCAGCCATCCGTTTATGTCTTTCGCCCGTTTTGTTCAAATGAATTTGAATCTTCCGCCAGATAGAAGACAACGAAGAAGAAAATCTCTCCTCTTAAGGTATACCAGAGGATTCAGTCCCAGAAAAAGTACCAAACTGCGGGTGAAAACCATAAGTCACCATTTTTTGGCACATATCAGTGGACTCCTGTCTACAGTTATTCATGGCAAACTCAGCCAAGGACAAAAACGAAGACCACTCTTCCTGATTCTCGGCGACAAAACACCTCAAATAAGTCTCCAGATTTTGGTTAGTACGCTCAGTTTGTCCATTCGACTGAGGGTGGAAAGCCGAAGAGAGAGACAACTGAATTCCCAGATGAGTACAGAACACCCTCCAAAACCTGGAAACAAATTGTGCCCCCTTTCAGACACCACATCAGAGGGGATGCCATGTAATTTCACTGTTATCAACAAACACTTGACTAAGAGTTTCAGCATTGGGCAAACCTGATTTTAGTATAAAGTGCTACATCTTACTGAAGCGGTCCACCACCACCAAAATCGCTGTCTTCCCAGAGGAATTTGGTAAATCAGTGATGAAGTCCATGGACAATAGCGTCCAAGGACGAGACGGGATGGACAAAGGAAGAAGAGATCCTGAAAGCCACCTTAGCACGTGCACAGGTCTCACAAGCTGCCACATAGCCCTCAACACATTTACGTAAACCTGGCCACCAGAATCTCTGTGAAATAAGATACACAGTGGATCTACTCCCAGGGTGTCCTGCAAGGACAGTATCATGGTGTTCCTTGAACACCTTGTGTCTAAGTCCTGAAGGAACAAACGACTTCCCTGGAGGACAGGAATCTGGTGCCTCACCTTGAGCCCCCAAAACGTCTGCCTCCAGTTCGAGATAAAGAGCGGATACCACCACCCCATCAGCCAAAATCGGAGCGGGATCCTCCGGCTCTCCCCCCCCCCCCCCAGGAAAGCTACGCGGCAAAGCATCCGCTTTGACGTTTTTGGCCCAATTGCGATAAGTGACCACAAAATTACATCTGGTAAAAAATGATGACCATCTGGCCTGCCTAGGGTTCAGACGCTTTGCTGATTGCAGGTAAGCCAGATTCTTATGGTCAGTAATTACCGTAATCAGATGAATCGCTCCTTCTAGCCAATGACACCATTCCTCAAAGGCCAATTTAATGGCCAGCAATACTCTATTCCCAACATCATAATTTCTTTTGGCAGCAGAGAGTTTCTTTAAAAAAAAAAAAAAAAAAAGCATAAGGGTGCCATTTGCCAGGAGAGGGACCCTGCGACAAAACTGCTCCGACTCCCACTAATGACGCGTCAACCTCCACAATGAAGGGTTGAGACACATCAGGTTGCACCAGAATGGGAGTGGAAGCAAAACGTTCCTTTATTGCAGAAAAAGCATGTAATGCCTCTTCCGACCATACTGAGAAGTCCACACCCTTCCTATTCATATCAGTCAAAGGCTTGACAATAGTAGAATAATTCAGGATACATTTTCTGTAGTAATTAGTAAATCCCAAAAACCGCATCAAATCTTTCTGATTCTCCGGTCGATCCCATTCTAGTACCGCATGGACCTTTTCGGGATCCATGCGAACACCTGAGGCAGAAAGTAGGCAACCCAGACACTGCGACTCCTGAACAGCGAACACACATTTTTCAAACTTGGCAATGCCCAAGTTGGCATACAATTTATTCTCCCGAAGGATCAATAATACTCGTCTTAAATGATCCCGATGAGACTCCATATCAGGCGAGTAAATTAGTAGGTCATCAAGGTAAATAACAACAAACCTCCCCACCAAATGATGAAAAATGTCATTGATAAAGTGCTGGCAGACCGCCGGGGCATTAGTCAAACCAAAGGGCATGACCAGGTTCTCGAAGTGGCCCTCAGGGGTATTGAAGGCCGTAGACCATTCATCCCCTTCCCTGATTCTTATCAGATTATAACCCCTTTTCTTAAATCCAACTTAGAAAACACCTTGGCTCCGGCAATCTGATCGAGTAAATCTGAGATCAGGGGAAGGGGGATAAGGATCACAGACAGTGATAAGATTTAGCTCCCGGAAATCTAAACATGGACAACGGGTCCCATCTTTTTTTTAACAAAAAAGAAGCCAGCAGTCATAGGTGAATTTGATGGTCTAATATGTCCTTTTGCCAAACTCTCGGCAAAATACGGTACTCTCGCATAGCTACTCTTTCGGGTTGGTAAAGATTATATAACCGAGATTTGGGCAATTTAGCTCCTGGAATAAGATTGATTGGACAATCATACTCTCGGTGAGGGGGCAACCCCCGATTTCCACCCTCAGAGAATACGTCCGAAAAATCAGAAAGAAACGGAGGTAACACCTTAGTGGATACCACAGAAATAGATGCACCGAGACAGTTGTCCATACAAACATCACTCCAATTACTGATCTGTCTAGTTTGCCAATCAATGGTAGGATTATGTTTGATCAACCATGGTAAACCCAGTACCAGAGGAGCAGGCTAACCCTTCAGTACAAAACAAGAACTGGACTCAACATGAGAATCACTCACCCTCAAATGAATATCCTGCGCAATATGAGTTAGATACTTTTGCGAGAGAGGAGCAGAATAAATAGCAAACACTGATATCCCTTTGTTTAATGCGCTTGTTTAAAACCATGACTGAACAAATTGATAATCAACAAGGTTAACCCCTGCGCCATGGTCAACAAATACTTCTAACTCTATATTTTCAGAGTCCAGTGCCACCATGGCAGGCAGGAGAAATCGGGTACTGCAGGTAGAAGACAAATATACCTTTTCTGACTCCCCATTCACGCTACCAAGAGTAAGGGAACTCGATTTATTTTTATTTTTTTATAAACCTTGAGGCTTAACCTCCCTGGCGGTATGATTATGTCAGGAATTTTGTACCAAAAGTGGTAAATTTTTTTGCATAAATATTTTATGGGCACAAATGACAGTAAAATGGCAGGCAAAGGGCACTGTACAGTCATCAAATGTCAGATCTGAGGTTATACAGTGTAATCCTCTCAGATTACACTGTATAACCTCTTTTATGTGTGTTTGTCACTTTTTATGTTTATATTTTATTTGAATTTCCCACCCAGTTCTGCTCCAATGCGCAGGTGCTGCTCGCAGGGAACGGAACCAGGAAGTCAAATGCCGGACGGTGTTCTGCCAGATCTCTATACCTTGCGAAAAGTCTATACGGGAAGTGACGCGGCCGCACAGGAATCGGCTGGAGGAGCGCACATCCACTGGTTTAGGAAAGAATAATTGCAGCGCAGCAATAGAAGTACTTCGTGCACTGCGCGTGCGCACTTAGGGGTATAGAGATTTTGCAGCGCAAAATGTTGCATCAGATCTCCCTACCCCTGGGTGCTCACGCGCGCACAAATCATCAGATCAAATCTGGATGAACTGCAACTGACGATTTGTGCGCAGTCAGGGGTATGGAGATCTGATGCAACATTGTGCGCTGCAAAATCTCTATACCCCTAAGTGCGCACGCGCAGTGCACGAAGTACTTCTATCTCAACGCTGCAACGATTCTTTCCTAAGCCAGTGGATTTGCGCTTGTGCAGCGCCGCGCACACCTTCCTCCAGCTGATTCCTGTGCGGCCGCGTCACTTCCGGTGCGGCCGCGTCACTTCCTGTATAGACTTTTCGTAGGGTATAGAGATCTGGCAGAACACCGGCGCTCTTAGCGGAGGACATCGCCTGATCAAGGTGAAGGGACTCTGCAATGTTACCCCGAACGTGACTCGGGGTTACCGTTCCTGGCAGCGAAAATGTCACGGCGGACGTGCACTCAGACTAACAGTTAAACCACCAACCAGGCTCTAGGCGAGAGGCAGGTAAAATGGTCACCTCCTAACTTATCCCTGACCTCTCTCCCTGCACTGCTCAGCCCACATGCATACCTTAGTGGTAGGTATGAAGTGTCCCCGTGCCTGGACTGAAACGCCCTAAATTCCCTGAGATGGTGAAGAGGGGAAATAGGAGCAGCCTGCTCGCACAGAACCTGGATGGGGAAGATGACACCAAACAATCAAACAAGAAACCACACTTATCTCTCTGCACTGGAACAGACAACCTTCCTTTCCAGCTTCCAAGACCAAAGTGATTAATATAATCCGCTCAGAGCACTGGGGTGGAGTGCTATTTAAACTCATAACCCCACCCAGTGCACCTGATGGGAGGTGGATCCAGCACGGCTCCAAAACAAAACACTAAACTCGTGCTGCTATTCTGGCCGACCTCCGCACACCGTCAGGACGGGGCATGACAGTACCCCCCTTCTACGGGTGAACTCCGGACACCCCGGACCAACCTTATCCGGATGGGACCTATGAAAAGCCCTCACCAGTCGGCTGGCGTTGACATCTAGCGCCGGAACCCACGTCCTCTCCTCAGGGCCGAATCCCCTCCAGTGCTCCAGGTACTGAAGGGAACCCCAAAGAATTCTAGAGTCGAGAATCCTGGAGATCTCGAACTCCAAGTTTCCCTCGACCAGAAGAGGAGGAGGAGGCAATGGCGATGGTTTCACTGGTTTCACATATTTTTTTAGTACAGACCTGTGGAACACATCATGGATCCTCCAAGTCTGCGGAAGATCCAGCCGAAACGCTACAGGATTGATCACCGCAGAAATTTTATACGGACCAATAAATCTTGGACCCAGTTTCCAAGATGGCACCCTTAACTTGATATTCTTAGTGGACAACCATACCAGATCACCCACATACAGGTCCGGACCAGTCACACGTCTCCTGTCAGCCATTCGTTTATACCTCTCACCCATCTTCTCCAAATTCCCTTGAATCCTCCGCCAGATGGAGGATAAGGCAGAAGAGAATCTCTCCTCCTCTGGCATCCTAGAGGAACCAGTCCCAGAAAAGTTATTAAACTGAGGATGGAAACCGTATGCGCCAAAAAATAGCAACTTACCCGTGGACTCCTGCCTACGGTTATTCAACGCAAATTCTGCTAAGGACAAGAATGAGGACCAGTCCTCCTGATTCTCAGCCACAAAACACCTCAAGTAGGTCTCCAGGTTTTGATTAGTACGCTCCGTCTGACCATTCGACTGCGGATGAAAAGCCGAAGAGAAAGAAAGTTGAATGCCAAGCCGAGAGCAGAACGCCCTCCAAAACCTGGAGACAAACTGCGTGCCCCTATCAGAGACCACATCTGAAGGAATACCATGCAATTTCACAATATTATCCACAAAAATCTGCGCCAGAGTCTCAGCGTTAGGCAGACTTGTTAGTGATATAAAGTGAGCCATTTTACTGAAACGGTCAACCACCACCAAAATCAACTCGGCAGATCCGTAATGAAATCCATAGACAAATGCGTCCAAGGACGAGACGGAATAGACAATGGAAGAAGTGAACCAGCCGGTCGAGTATGAGCAACCTTTGACCGAGCGCAGGTTTCACAGACTCTCACGTAATTCTCAATGCTCTTACGTAACCCTGGCCACCAGAACCTCCGGGACACCAGATCACAGGTGGACTTACCACCAGGATGTCCAGCAAGGACAGTATCGTGATGTTCCTTGAACACCTTGTATCGCAGGCCCTCAGGAACAAACAACCTCCCTGGGGGACAAGAATCAGGAGCCCCCTCCTGGGCTCCCAACACCTCCATCTCCAATTCAGGGTATAGAGCGGAGACCACCACCCCATCCGCTAAAATCGGCGCAGGATCCTCTGAATCACCTCCCCCAGGAAAGCTGCGAGACAAGGCATCTGCCTTGACGTTCTTGACCCCTGGGCGAAAGGTAACCACAAAATTGAACCTGGTAAAAAACAGTGACCATCTGGCTTGCCTAGGGTTCAGACGCTTGGCAGATTGCAGGTATGCCAAATTCTTATGGTCTGTATATACCGTAACGGGGTGAACTGCCCCCTCCAACCAGTGACGCCATTCCTCAAAGGCCAACTTGATAGCCAACAACTCTCTATCTCCAACATCATAATTCCTCTCGGCGACCGAGAGCTTCTTGGAGAAAGAGGCACACGGGACCCACTTGCCCGGGGATGAACCCTGTGACAGTACCGCTCCAACCCCCACCTCTGATGCATCAACCTCCACTACAAATGGCTGACACATATCCGGCTGCACCAGAATGGGAGCGGACGCAAAACGCTCCTTCATAGCCGAAAAGGCCTGCAATGCCTCATCCGACCAGACAGAGACATCGGCGCCCTTCTTGGTCATATCAGTGAGAGGTTTTACTATGGTAGAATAGTTTGAAATACATTTTCTATAATAATTCGTAAACCCCAAGAACCGCATCAAGGCTTTCTGATTCTCTGGTCGGTCCCATTCCAGAACCGCCCGGACCTTCTCGGGGTCCATACGAAAACCAGAATCAGAAAGCATCCCGAAGGATCGTCAAAACCTGTCTCACATGATCCTGATGGGTCTTCAGATCAGGAGAATAAATTAAAATATCATCCAGGTAAACTACTACGAACCTCCCCACATAATGATGGAAAATGTCATTGCCGAATTGCTGAAATACCGCTGGCGCGTTCGTCAACCCAAAAGGCATAACCAGGTTCTCAAAATGACCCTCGTGCATATTGACTCTCGTGTGTTTTCCACTCATCCCCCTCCTTGATTCTGATCAGATTGTAGGCCCCTCTCAAATCCAACTTGGAGAACACCTTGGCTCCAACAATCTGATCAAAAAGGTCAGAGATCAAAGGCAGGGGATATGGATCCCGGACTGTAATACGGTTCAATTCCCGGAAATCCAAACACTGTCTCAGTGATCCATCCTTTTTCTTCACAAAGAACAACCCCACTGCCACTGGAGACTTAGATGGTCTAATATGACCTTTTGCCAAACTCTCGGCGATATACCTTCGCATGACCTCTCTTTCGGGTTGAGAAAGGTTATAAAGCCGAGACTTTGGCAACTTAACCCCTGGGACGAGATTGACTGGACAATCATAGTCACGATGAGGGGGCAATTCCTGAGCCCCACCCTCCGAAAAGACATCAGCAAAATCTGAGAGATACTGAGGTAAAGCCGTAATGGACACACCAGAGATAGATGTGCCAAAACAATTATCAAAACAAAACTCACTCCAACCGATGATTTGTCTCGCTTGCCAGTCTATAATTGGGTTATGTTTAGTCAACCATGGCAACCCCAAAACTATAGGAGCTGGCAAATCCTTCAAGACAAAACAAGAAATAATTTCCATATGTGAATCACACACCCTTAAGTGAATACCATGAACAATGTGAGTAAGGCTTCTTTGAGAGAGAGGGGAAGAATCAATTGCAAAAACACGAATCTCGTTCTCTAAAGTGCAAGTACTTAGTCCTAAATCTTGAAGGAAAAGAAAGTCAATTAGGTTTACACCAGCACCACAATCAAGGAACACCTCTAAAAAAACATTTCTTGACTCCAGCGCCACCATAGCTGGAAGGAGAAAATGGGAACTGCAAGGAGCGGGATCTGGCAGAGGGACGGGGAGGATTGCGGAGGCGGTGCTGAGCTGTAGAAGGCGGCGCTGAAGACAGGGAAGGCAGCGATGAAAACGGAAGGCGGCGCTAGGCACCGGACGGCGAGGGGTGCGGCCGGGCACCCTGTATTAACAGACCTCCCCTTGGGCACCTTAAGTAAGTGATTGGCAGGTTATAAAAACCAGTTTTTTGGACAAATAGCGCCACAGGGAGGTTTAATAAGGCCAGCTTAGGATTCTTCTTATTAGTCCGGACATGAGCATATGTTTAGGTTATAGGGGTAAAATCTGATGACAGAATCCCTTTAAGTTGTTTCCTCCAGCAGCGGGCAATGGAGGAAATAACTTAAAGGGGAAGTGCACGTGCATACTGAACACAACACGTTGCCACCAGCAACAGCATGCGCGGCAACCATGCCACGGCACACACAACAAAGGCAGTGACAAGATCTCTGACACAGTGCAATCGAATTACTCAAGTCGGCTACCTCCAAAGACAATCCCTGCATGCGATCCACCAGTGCATCAACAACTTCCATTTCACACAGAGCAAGGGAAAAAAATGACGGTATGGGCGGTTTATAATGTCACGGTCGGTGAGGGAAGGGAAGAAAACCAAATACAGCAACAGTAACAAAAACACCAGGCTAAGCCCCAAAGCTATGGAAGAGGGAAAGGTCACCACCTGACAATCCCTGAGCCTTTCCCTGACTGCTGACAGCATGAGCATTTCCTAAAGGTGGAAGTGCTCATGCGCTGGAACCTAGGCCCTGCTGACACTGAAACAAACCCTCAGCTAGGGAGCTGGAGATAAGACAACCGGTTCCTTGCTCTTGTGAAGGAACCAGCGTCTCCCTGAGGCCTAGCCAGAACACACAACAAAAGGGAAGGAAGGAGGACTTGGCTTTAGACAGACGGGGAGCAGGAGATCCACCAAACACCAGCTGAGAACATATAAACGGCAAGGGCTATAGTGAGAGGCGAGTATAAATAGAACCACTAAACAGCTAATGAGCAGAACCTGTGGGGAGGTGGGATCCTGCCCAAAACAACAGCAAGGAAAAAGAGAAAGATCTGTCAGATTGACTCACGTGCAGCAAGTCTATCAGATCTTCTCAGGCCTCTCACAGGCAGACTGTGACAGGTTCTGATGATGTCACATTACATCATTATCTATGGTAATTACAGATGATGTGACTGGAGAGGTGAGAGGTTCTGATGATGTCACATTACACCATTATCTATGGTAATTACAGGTGATGTGACTGGAGAGGTGAGAGGTTCTGATGATGTCACATTACATCATTATCTATGGTAATTACAGGTGATGTGACTGGAGAGGTGAGAGGTTCTGATGATGTCACATTACATCATTATCTATGGTAATTACAGGTGATGTGACTGGAGAGGTGAGAGGTTCTGATGATGTCACATTACATCATTATCTATGGTAATTACAGGTGATGTGACTGGAGAGGTGAGAGGTTCTGATGATGTCACATTACACCATTATCTATGGTAATTACAGGTGGACATGGCTGTAGAAGTGATGGACTCTGGAATGTACATGGTGACATTTATTATTATGTCTTCCATGAACAGGATTACTCCACAGTGAAGAAGACGTCTAGTAATCTGATACATGAGAAGAACAATGAGAAGATCCTAGAAGTCGTCCACAAGATGATGGAGCTGCTGACTGGAGAGGTGACACCGCTGGGAATGCTGGGACATTATACAGTCACAGCACTGGAGGGGTCTGGGTGATGACGCTGTCATTGTGTTGTCAGGTTCCTATAAGGTGTCAGGATGTCGCTGTCTATTTCTCCATGGAGGAGTGGGAGTATTTAGAAGGTCACAAGGGTCTGTACAAGGAGGTCAAGATGGAGGAGGACCAGCCCCTCACATCTCCAGGTAACGGACAGGACTAAATACAAATGTCCTGGAATTCTCTGTCTGTAAAGTCTGAGTCCAGTCTCTGTGTCTTCTGCAGAGAGATCCAGTCAGAGGACAACACCAGAGAGATGTCCGCGTCCTCTTCTTCCACAGGATGGTCAGGTAATGGAGATGTCACCGTCCTCTGTAGCAGGACGCCTTGTTTTATCCAGTACTATTCTAGGTTTATACTGGTTTATACTGGTGTAATGAGCTGGAGATGGTGGGATTACAGCTGACCACAGAATCTCCATGTTCCCTGCTTCTTCCTACAAGTCTCTGACTATGGAGACCACTGGTGGGAATAAGGAACCAATAGGTTTATGTCCCCGAGAGGAACGAGTTCGGACGCGTCTGGTAGAAGCCGATCTCCTCCACAGAAACCACCAGCAGCATGTCCGGCCGTGCTGAGGATGCATGTGTACAAGGCTATTGGCTGTGAGCCGCCATCTAATATCTAGGTCCAGCCTCTGGGAGACCTGCAGCCATTAGGCTCAGACTACAACTGTTGTCGGGTCATTCGTGGTTGTCATGATAATTAAAGGGGTTATTACATAACAAGTATCACAGTGCAGTGAATGGGGCATTTCTGTTGAAGTTTTATTACTATGTACATGCAGTAATAATATTGGTTGTATTTTTATGTACAGTACATTTTTCCTTCTGGTGGCGCCCCCTGCTGTTTTTCTTGTGACTAAATATCTTGTCCACCTTCTTCTGCATTCAAGGATGGACACATGCTCAGTATCTTCTCTGCTCCCTCCTCCTGTCAGTGCCGGTGCAGTCATCTCGTGGAGAAGCAGTGCAGACTCCTTTCATTCATCTCTACTTGTATATTCCTGGAGGTATATAGCTGTATCTCTACACGGGGGGAGGAGAGAGGGGCTTAGGAAGAGCTGGCTGCAGCGCACTCCTGGGAGATGCAGGTGCTTGATGGTCACATGGGATGAGCTGCTGCCCACCCACAGAGAATGAAGAGACCAGAGCTGCAGAGGACGGAGTAAAGAAGCTAAAAAGGATGAATATTATACTGGAGAGCAGCGGTTTTTGCATTTCTGTACTTGAAGTGTTGTATGCACTGCTCCAGATAACTGTTTCCAGGACGTTCTCCATGACAGCACCATATGTAGGTCGTCCTTCTGGTCTTCTGTAGGGACTAGAACACAGAGAAGTCAATAGGCCGCTCCAGCCTCCAGTGCTCTTCCTGTCTCTACAGAGGACAGGTGCAGAGAGGATTCCTGAATTCTATCAAATTGTAGGATCTTTGTTAGGGTTTCCTCTCCTTCCAGCCCATGTCTAGACTGGCAAGTACCTTCCATGGTAGGGGTCCCTTAGCCCATCCCAGACCCTTTCTAGACTTTCTCAAATCAACTGTATGGGGTGGTCATGTCCTGCTGAAGGGACCCTTCCCATCAGGTTTGATGTCGGGTATGTTGCTTCCCTATTTGAGCTCTCAGAAGGTCCTGGCAGGCAGCGTGGAGAGTTGGAAGGCTTGAGTCCCCAGGTTCAGGACTCGTATTCGTCCAACAGACTCTCCTGGAGGATCGAGTCCCTGGAGGAATAGAAGAGGAGCTTATTGAGAACAGGAGTGGTAAGAATCAACCAGCGCCCAAATACACACGTGAGTGGCTTTTATGCCATTGCACTGAACAGACACTGCAGCATCAACAGAGCGGTAAGGGCCTCAGTGAGGCTGAACCCGGAATCGCTTATCCACACTGGGCTGTGACGAGACCTGTTCGGTGGTAATCTTCATTTATAGCTGCTATATTGCTGTACACTCAATATTGAGACTTCCTCCACACTGATATTGCTGTGTTTCCATTCTTGAGACGTTTTATACTGGATTTCGATTTTTTTGATGCGTGAAATGGGCCTTTGATGTATTTATTCCCCATCTAGAGACATTTATTCCATTACACTTTCCCTGATCAGTGGATTCATTTTATTTTATTTATGTATTTATGTATTGGGTATATGCATTTACTCATATTTTATCTTGATCCTTTTATGGTCTACTATTGCATTTGGAATAAATTACTGTCACATTTTTACAAGATAAGATACGGCCTCTAGCCCGGACACAAGATGAGATGCGGCCTCTAGCCCGGACACAAGATGAGATGCGGCCTCTAGCCCGGACACAAGATGAGATGCGGCCTCTAGCCCGGACACAAGATGAGATGCAGCCTCTAGCCCGGACACAAGATGAGATGCAGCCTCTAGCCCGGACACAAGATGAGATGCGGCCTCTAGCCCGGACACAAGATGAGATGCGGCCTCTAGCATGTTTGGTATGGTATCCTAGGGTATATTTGCCAACAGATGTTACAGATGCTCCTGTAGATCCTGCACAATCATAAGTTGCTGAAGCTCGCATTTCAGATGTTCCCATAAATGCTTTATAGGTAATAAAACA
This sequence comes from Bufo bufo, assembly GCF_905171765.1. NCBI lineage: Eukaryota > Metazoa > Chordata > Amphibia > Anura > Bufonidae > Bufo > Bufo bufo. Next base: position 558,389,337 of record NC_053393.1, on the reverse strand, counting down.
GGAGGAGACCTTCCTGGGGAAGCCTCGCTGTGCGCAGGAGAGCATATCCAGCTGAAAACTGCTGAGAAGAATACATGTGGCGGCAGGATGTCCTGCACATATCGCTGAGCTGTTAGCGCCCCTCAGACCACTATTAGGGGTCACTGACTGTCGTATGCGATGACTCCCACCATCATCACACCAGCAGTTAGGGCAGTATGTCGCTCCATAGCAAAGGATTGAAGCGCTCACCAGGAGACCTCCATACTGGAACCCAAAGAGGACCTAGAATTGTTACTAAAGACAATACGGTTCCAGTCTCTATTAGTCCAGGTTTCCCAATCAGGACATCCCTGCAAACGAAGATTACGGTACCTGCACTAACATAACCACTGCGCCCAACATTTCCTAAAAGCTAAGTCAGAACAGCCTAGATCAGTGGTGGTGAACCTATGGTGCTGGTGCCTGAGGCAGCACTCAGAGCCCTCTCTGTGGGCACCCTCTGCCCAGTGACTTTTCAAAAGCCGGGTAGTAGAGATCCTGGCCTTCCTCAGAGAAAGAGATCTCATCATAGTTTGGACAATTTTCTTTTAATGGCAGAATCCACTCCAATTCTCCAGACTACCTATAAATTGTGGATTTTGCAGAATTGTTGAATCTTGAAGATCAAGAAATCAGATTTCTCTCCAGACACCAGGAAGATTTTTTTGACCAACACTCATTTCTGCCAATTCTCAAACATGAGATGATACAGGGGGAAAATATCAGTCTTCTGGAGAAAGAGCCACTGCTTATTATAGGAAGCTATGGACATCTTAAACATTAATGACCTTCTGCATCTCCACAGTTCTTTGGAGCCAGTTTTACATCTGTTCTCTCCAGAAATTGATTCTTACGGCCTCAACCAAACAATTCTTCTTCCCAGAGTGAGAAGACGGGCTTTACTTTCGTGGACTTTCCCAGAAAACCTGTAATGCAGGATTCTTTGGAATGTAAGTCCCTATGGATACCAGCAAAAAGGGGTGAGGTGCTCAGGAATAGAATATGGGCCTAGCATGCTCATTTCCTCCTTTTCCTTTTATTCCGGCCGTCCTGAAGAATATATGGTTAAAAGCAACCAGTGTCATTCAAATTACTTAATCCTGTCCAAAGCACAGCTGGTTCCCGATCCTGAAGTATTTATTTCTGGAAGACCCAGTACCTCTGTATCTAAGATAAAATATTGTTCTTCTCCAGGGCCCTCTTCTCTATCGAAAGGTCCAGATGTAGAAATCCTGAAAGCTTGAATCCTGAGAGGGAAATCCTGAAAATTCAGGGATTGTCAGAGTAATATCTACCTTACAGCAGAGTCCCAAGGAAGTTACTTCACCAGTTTACTGGGAGGTTTGAAAGAGATTTTGCTCCTGGTACGAATCTGAATGTTTGGCCCCTTTTCAGGCTACTTTCACATTAGCGGCAGCCTTCTCCGGGCAAACATGCTGAGAGGCGGCCGGAATAAAACTACAAGATGTAGTTTTATGTTCACCCGCTGGAACAGCCTGCCGGAGAAGGCGGCCGCTAATGTGAAAGTAGCCTTAATTAAATCAAATCTTTGGATTTTCTTCAGAAGGGATATGATAATGGCATTAGACCCAGGAGCCTAAAGGTACAGATCTCAGCCCTGGGCTGTTTTCTGGACCTTCCCCTTGCAGACTATAGATGGATCAAAATGTTCATTAAGGCTACATCCTGGATCAGACCAGCCCTAAAACAGTCCATTCCTCTTTGGGACCTAACTTCAGGGGTCTCTGCGATACTCTTGAGGAGTTTGGTTTGAGATTCTTGTCCCTTAAAACTGTTTTCCCAGATGCCATTACCTTGGCCCGTAGGGTAGGGAAATTACAGCCCCTTTGCATCAGTGAGTCTTATCTCAAAGATTTCAATAAGATCATAAAAATGTATCCGGCCTTTCTCCCTAAAATTGCCTCAGCTTTTCACCTTAACCAAGAGATGTTTTTTCCATCTTTTCAATGCATCCCCTCACAACGGTGATTCCACATCTTAGATGTCAAACGATCAAGTGCTGGGGCCCACTGCTCCTGGGAGGGCCCACTGTGCCCCCTCACTCCTGCAGCTGTGTCCTGGTCTTTATTAAACTGCGTGTTCTGAATTCTAAGGCACCTTACCCCAGCAATGCGGACCATTTTCCCCATGTGCACTGCAGTTGTGGGCGGCCGCAGGACTCAGAACAGGGTAGATTGAGTTTCCTACTGAGCTAAAGGACCTTCCGGATGTCATGCGCCCATGTGACCTGTGGGGGAGGTGCAGAGAGCTGTGTTCCTGTAGGGACAGGGGCCTGGCTGGAATTTGGTGAGGCCTAACTGTGTGTCTGTCTGTCTGTCCGTGTGTCTCTCCCTGTGTCCTCCTCTCCCTGTCTAGCACCATGCCCATAGTGCTCCTATGCCTTGACGCAGCTGCATCAGGGCGTTCTGTGCGGGGGAATAAGAAGATGGAAGAGGAGGCAGCGCCGCGAGCATGGAGTCTGTAGGAGAGACACAGGGAGGCACACGAAGGACGTAGGTAACACTACCACATTATCAGCACTAGTGTCATCTGTGGTGTTACATAGGACTGCAGGTGACATCTACTACATTATCTGTACTCAGAGAGCGATCCCTGTGTAAGGGGGCCCACTGAGACTTGATCGCCCAAGGGCCCACGTGAACCTGGAGCATTGAGATCCTGGAGATAAGATCCAAATCTGTTCATACAGTTCTCAGGAAGGAACAAGGAGAAGAAGGTCTCAGAGACCACCTTGGCGAGGTGTCTGAAGACTGCAATCCAATGAGAGATTTGAACCAGACTCTCTTCTCCCCCAACCACATGCTTATCGGTTATTGCTCCATGTGGTGCTGTCATGGGAGGATGTACTGAAAAGTAGAAATGAGTCCAGTAATTGTCTGCTATGACCCCAGCCTTACTTTCCTTCCCATGGTTTGTATTACATTGGTAATGAGTAAATACATATTTAGTTGCATCCATCCTGGTGTAGTATTTCAGCAAACACTGGAGGGAGATGGTGAGAGGAGCCTTGTAACCTCTCTGTGGTCCTGTCCCTGCAGAAGACTAGAAGGGCAATCTCCATGTGGTGCTGTCATGTCGGACTCCAGAGAAACCAGTCGCTGGTATAATTCCTACGTCTTAATTTGTGGGATAATCCCTATAAAGAGGTTATCCAGAGTGGCTGGATTCATACTTACCTGATCCCTGCTGGTGGGTTTCAGCTCCATCGATACATGGGCACCTCTGCAGATCCCGGGTCTCTGAGAATCAACATCCAGTTGACAGGGCAGGGGAGCACCTGCCACCCATGCAGTATGTCACTCAGTCATGTGCCACATTGGTCACAGGTCACCGCTGCTGCCAGTCCTTGGCTGCAGCAGTTGCACCCATCTATTTCCACCCCCGCCCCCCCTGTCAATAGTATGTTGATTTCCATAGACACAGCATCTGCAGAGTCGACAGTGGAGCAATGAAGCCAGAACACAGAGGCAGGGACCAAGTAAGTATGAACTCCACCGGGGGTCCGCCTCTCTGAAGGGGTCTATTACACAAGTTTACAGGGAGTGCAGAATTATTAGGCAAGTTGTATTTTTGAGGATTAATTTTATTATTGAACAACAACCATGTTCTCAATGAACCCAAAAAACTAATTAATATCAAAGCTGAATATTTTTGGAAGTAGTTTTTAGTTTGTTTTTAGTTTTAGCTATTTTAGGGGGATATCTGTGTGTGCAGGTGACTATTACTGTGCATAATTATTAGGCAACTTAACAAAAAACAAATATATACCCATTTCAATTATTTATTTTTACCAGTGAAACCAATATAACATCTCAACATTCACAAATATACATTTCTGACATTCAAAAACAAAACAAAAACAAATCAGTGACCAATATAGCCACCTTTCTTTGCAAGGACACTCAAAAGCCTGCCATCCATGGATTCTGTCAGTGTTTTGATCTGTTCACCATCAACATTGCGTGCAGCAGCAACCACAGCCTCCCAGACACTGTTCAGAGAGGTGTACTGTTTTCCCTCCTTGTAAATCTCACATTTGATGATGGACCACAGGTTCTCAATGGGGTTCAGATCAGGTGAACAAGGAGGCCATGTCATTAGATTTTCTTCTTTTATACCCTTTCTTGCCAGCCACGCTGTGGAGTACTTGGACGCGTGTGATGGAGCATTGTCCTGCATGAAAATCATGTTTTTCTTGAAGGATGCAGACTTCTTCCTGTACCACTGCTTGAAGAAAGTGTCTTCCAGAAACTGGCAGTAGGACTGGGAGTTGAGCTTGACTCCATCCTCAACCCGAAAAGGCCCCACAAGCTCATCTTTGATGATACCAGCCCAAACCAGTACTCCACCTCCACCTTGCTGGCGTCTGAGTCGGACTGGAGCTCTCTGCCCTTTACCAATCCAGCCACGGGCCCATCCATCTGGCCCATCAAGACTCACTCTCATTTCATCAGTCCATAAAACCTTAGAAAAATCAGTCTTGAGATATTTCTTGGCCCAGTCTTGACGTTTCAGCTTGTGTGTCTTGTTCAGTGGTGGTCGTCTTTCAGCCTTTCTTACCTTGGCCATGTCTCTGAGTATTGCACACCTTGTGCTTTTGGGCACTCCAGTGATGTTGCAGCTCTGAAATATGGCCAAACTGGTGGCAAGTGGCATCTTGGCAGCTGCACGCTTGACTTTTCTCAGTTCATGGGCAGTTATTTTGCGCCTTGGTTTTTCCACACGCTTCTTGCGACCCTGTTGACTATTTTGAATGAAACCCTTGATTGTTCGATGATCACGCTTCAGAAGCTTTGCAATTTTAAGAGTGCTGCATCCCTCTGCAAGATATCTCACTATTTCTGACTTTTCTGAGCCTATCAAGTCCTTCTTTTGACCCATTTTGCCAAAGGAAAGGAAGTTGCCTAATAATTATGCACACCTGATATAGGGTGTTGATGTCATTAGACCACACCCCTTCTCATTACAGAGATGCACATCACCTAATATGCTTAATTGGTAGTAGGCTTTCGAGCCTATACAGCTTGGAGTAAGACAACGTGCATAAAGAGGATGATGTGGTCAAAATACTCATTTGCCTAATAATTCTGCACGCAGTGTAAAGTTGGATAACTCTTTTAATGATCTTTTGTAGGCATCTAAAACATTCCACTCAACTTGTCCGACTGTCCTGTAATTCACAATATTTGTTTCACACATTTTGAATCAGGATGAAGATCTGAGCAATAATAATGGTACAGAGACAGATGTGAGGGGCGATGAGGAATACAAAGAGGAGATTCCTACAGAGACAGATGTGAGGGGCGATGAGGAATACAAAGAGGAGATTCCTACAGAGACAGATGTGAGGGGCGATGAGGAATACAAGGAGGAGATCCCTACAGAGACAGATGTGAGGGGCGATGAGGAATACAAGGAGGAGATCCCTACAGAGACAGATGTGAGGGACGATGAGGAATACAAGGAGGAGATCCCTACAGAGACAGATGTGAGGGGCGATGAGGAATACAAGGAGGACATTCCTACAGAGACAGATGTGAGGGGCGATGAGGAATACAAGGAGGACATTCCTACAGATAAGAGCCCAGGTGAGTAGTGACCACTAAATGAAGCAGAGACGAGTCTGTAACCGTAATGACCCTGAACTGGACTTCCCCCTATAGCAGGTGCCTTCCCCAGGTACTTAGTGTCCCCCAGTACTCAGATACCCCCAGGACTTACATTAGGACAAACTGTGTAACAGCCGGACCGTCCCATGAAGAATAATACAAAGCACATATCCCAATACAATCAGGTAAGAAGAAAGCCAGGAGATAGGAGCTTATCAGTAGATGAGTAGAACAGGATGGGGATGGTAATCAGACAATGGAACAGACAGATGATGGGGGTTATATGGTGAACGGAGGACTGAACAGACAATAAGTGGCCCTGACTGGAGCTTTCCCTGAAACCTTCCCTAGATCTGTCCTTACATGCTGACCCTAATACCAGACATCACTGTCCCTTAAGACATTCCTATGAATATTCCTAATCTGTAAAACTGACCCTAAAACAGACAACAGGAGGACACTAAGACCCAACCCAAACTGAGCAGAGCTGAACTAGAATCAAGGCAGGACAGACTGAAACATGGAACATCCCCTCCCCCCAACCACACACACAGACTACAAGAATCAGAGGAAAAGACTGGACTGATCATAAGAACAAAACTACAACAATGAAGTAAACTAGGAGAGATACTAGAAAATAAAAGGATTTCTGAAATGAAAAGCACAGAGCTTACACTATAACCAGCAGCCCCCTGCAGAAACTAGGAATATTTACAGCGAGGCTAACCAGTCAGGAGCTCCTCTCCAAACAAGGTGAGCTACAGAAGAGAGGTCGGCTGAGCAAGAGATCAGCTACTGTATAATACATAGCAAATGCCCCTAACATACTAGTAGACAGGAGAAGATGAAACCATAGGACTGTTCCCGCTGATCCTAGCCCATTACACCAAGGTGGTAACGACTCCCTCAGGTCTTTGCTGTGACTCTCCAGGACTTGCTCAGTAATATCAGGGTGACAGGTGTCTTCCATGAATCTCCTGGACGTGTCCTGGTGTCCCTCTGTGCAGCATTTCACAGGCCTCATGTCACATACACTCTGGACTGCACTGGATTCTGGTGTCCAAATTACGAATGTGCAAGGTGTCAACATGTGTCGTCCATACAGGCCCCGGGTACCTTCTGGCTTCATATAAAAAATTGTGATTATTGGGCTGCCATACCTCTAATAGGGGGTAGGTTTCCTGGCTTTCCTGACACCTCTGTTGCATACAATGACTTATTGTTATAATACTGGCGTCAGTTATTTAATTTCTCAGTTGGCTTCTTCTTTCCTAAGGTTATTTCTGGTGTATAGTAGAGTTGTTGCGATACCAAAATTTTGATTCGGTTTTGATACCACGCGGAAAAAATAAAACAAAAAAGCCACGTGCATTCCGCATTTTTAAAAAATGGCGAATTGCGCAGATTTTTTAAATATTTTAATAGTTTGGACTTTTCGGACGTGGCGATGTTCATTTATTTATTGTTTATATATTTTATTTGTAAAATTGGGAAAGGGGGCAGTGCTCCAGACTAGGGTTGTTGCGGGTATCGAAATTTCGATACCCAATCGATACTTTTGTCCCGGTATCGATACGATACCGGGATTTCCGTTTTTTCGATACTGGGCTGCGCTTCTGCGCAGTCTAGTATCTCTGAACATGAGCGCGCTGCTATCGGCGCGCTCATGTTCTCTCTCAGCAGCACGGGGAGAAGGAAGCTGTCCTCCCTCCCCCTGTGCTTCTGCCGCTGCCACCAATGAGAAGAGAGGGGCGGCAATGAGAAGAGTGGGGTGGAGGAGGGGCGGCAATGAGAAGAGAGGGGCGGAGGAGGGGCGGGCGCACTGCGCCCCCAATGATAGGATTACTATCGGAGCGATGGGAGGAGACATCAGCTTCACTAGTGGGCGTTCCTTTTCCCTGCGCTGCGATTGGACAGCGCTACAGCCAGGGAGAAGGAACGCCCACTAGTGAAGCTGATGTCTCCTCCCATCGCTCCGATAGTAATCAGCAGCATGTGGAGCAGGAGAGGAGACAGTAATGGGGCACTGCGGGCGAACGGAGCGGCGCCCAGGACTAAATGGTGAGTGCTGAGACATCGCTGGGCGCCGCTCTGTGTGGCCTAATAGTGAAAGTCTGGACTCATATACAGTAGTCAGTCTTTAACACATACAGGAGGCGGGTGCCGGCAGCAGAATCGCATTGCCGGCACCCTGCCCCTGACAGGGAGCTGCGATCAGCGGCAGTTAACTGCCGCTGATCTGCTAGTACCCGCCTCCTGTATAAAGGGGTAAAATCATTGGTGGTGCAGTGTGCCCCCCCCCCCCTCAATCCCCCCATCCCATTGAAATCATTGGTGGCACAGTGCGCCGGCCCCTCTCAACCCTCCAGTATTAAAATCATTGGTGGCAGTGGCCACAGGGACCTCTCCACTCCCCCTCATTGGTGGTGCAGTGGCAGCTTCTGATCGGAGCCCCAGATGTGTAAGCCTGGGGCTCCAATCGGTTACCATGGCAGCCAGGACGCTACAGAAGCCCTGGTTGCCATGGTAACATCCCTGATGCTGTGTGCACAAAGCACAGAGCAGCAGGGACAGTGTGGAGTCCTATTCACCCTGATAGAGATCTATCAGGGTGAATAGGGAAAGGGATGAAAGATCCCAGGTTCTAGCCCCTAAGGGGGGAAATAGTTATTAAATAAAAAGTGAAAAAAAAAAACCCACTAAAATATGAAGTATAAATCATCCCCCTTTTCCCAATTTCACATATAAAATATATAAATAAACATATTACATCGCCACGTCAGAAAAGTCCAAACTATTAAAATATAAAAAAAAAAATCTAGGTGGTGAATGCCGGAACAGAAAAAATAAAATAAAAACTGCGCGATTCGCCATTTTTAAAAATGAGGAATGCACGTGGCTTTTTTTGTTTATTTTTTTCGCGTGGTATCGAATGGTATCGAGTATCGCAATACTTTTTCATGGTATCGAAACCGAATCAAAAATTTGGTATCGCAACAACTCTACTCCAGACTAAAAAAAATACCTAGTAGCCATTGGCTCCTGAACTGAAAAATATAGGAGCCAAATTAAATTTTTAGTCGCCAAATCGAAACCGAATCAAAATTTTGGTATCGTGACAACGCTACGCCGATCAGATTGGCGTAGATTTTGTTTCGATACGAAAATTTTGATTCGCTTTCGTCACCAAAAAAATGATTGCGATACTCAATACCATGCGGAAAAAACCCGCGTGCATTTCGCATTTTATGAAACGTTCGGCCCAATAGAACAGTCCTATCTTATTTTTTTTGGGGTGACAAAGTGACAAAAAAAATGGCGAATCGCATGGTTTTTATTTATTTCTGTTACGGCGCTCACCGCATAGGAGATATTTTTTAATAATTTAATAGTTTGGACTTTTCAGACGCAGCGCTATGTAATATGTTTATTTATTTATTGTTTATATATTTTATATGTAAAATTGGGAAAGGGGGGATTTAAACTTGTCACACTAGCGTTTTTCTTTTCCGGCATTGAGTTCCGTCCTAGGGGCTCTATACCGGAAAAGAACTGATCAGTTCAGTCATTTTGACTGATCAGGCAAAAGATAAAACCGCAGCATGCTACAGTTTTATCTCCGGCGAAAAAAACTGAAGACTTGCCGGAATGCTGGATCCAGCATTTTTCCCCATAGAAATGTATTAGTGCCGGATCCGGCATTCAAGCGAAGAGACGGATCCGTTCTTGCAATGCACTTGTGAGACGGATCCGCATCCGGATGCGTCTCACAAACTCTTTCAGTCACATCCAGATCGGCGGATCCGGCAGGCAGTTCCGACGACGGAACTGCTTGCCGGATCAAACTGCCGCTAGTGTGAAAGTAGCCTTAGGCCTCTTTTACACGGGCGTCACGTTTTGGCTCCGGATGCATCCTGGGTGCGTTGCGGCAGTTTTGACTGCGATTGCTTTCCGTTGTTCAGTTTTTATCGCGCGGGTGCATGTAATGTGTTTTGCACGCGTGTGATAAAAAACTGACTGTGGTACCCAGATCTGAACTTCTTCACTGAAGTTCAGGTTTGGGTTCGGTGTTGTGTAGATGTAATTATTTTCCCTTATAACATGGTTATAAGCGAAAATAATAGCATTCTTAACCCCCTCAGCTCCCCTATAGCTTAAACACCCTGAAAATTAATTTTTTTTACTTCATTTTACCAGTGTCATGAAGTACAATATGTGACGAAAAAACTATCTCAGAACGGCCTGGATAAGTCAAAGCGTTTTAAAGTTATCAGCACTTAAAGTGACACTGGTCAGATTTGCAAAAAACGGCCAAGTCCTTAAGGTGAAATAGGGCTGAGTCCTTAACCACCTCAGCCCCCCTAGCTTTAAACACCCTTAATGACCAGGCCACTTTTTACACTTCTGACCTACACTACTTTCACCGTTTATTGCTCGGTCATGCAACTTACCACCCAAATGAATTTTACCTCCTTTTCTTCTCACTAATAGAGCTTTCATTTGGTGGTATTTCATTGCTGCTGACATTTTTACTTTTTTTGTTATTAATCGAAATTTAACGATTTTTTTGCAAACAAATGACATTTTTCACTTTCAGTTGTAAAATTTTGCAAAAAAAAACGACATCCATATATAAATTTTGCTCTAAATTTATTGTTCTACATGTCTTTGATAAAAAAAAATGGTTTGGGTAAAAGTTATAGTGTTTACAAACTATGGTACAAAAATGTGAATTTCCGCTTTTTGAAGCAGCTCTGACTTTCTGAGCACCTGTCATGTTTCCTGAGGTTCTACAATGGCCAGACAGTACAAACACCAAGGTATTCGCTGATGGGCATAGTGAGTTCATAGAACTTTTTATTTTTTGTCACAAGTTAGCGGAAAATGATGATTTTTTTATATATTTTTTTTCCTTACAAAGTCTCATATTCCACTAACTTGTGACAAAAAATAAAAACTTCCATGAACTCACTATGCCCATCACGAAATACCTTGGGGTGTCTTCTTTCCAAAATGGGGTCACTTGTGGGGTAGTTATACTGCCCTGGCATTCTAGGGGCCCTAATGTGTGGCAAGTAGTTTGAAATCAAAATGTGTAAAAAAATGACCTGTGAAATCCTAAAGGTGCTCTTTGGAATGTGGGCCCCTTTGCCCAACTAGGCTGCAAAAAAGTGTCACACATCTGGTATCGCCGTACTCAGGAGAAGTTGGGCAATGTGTTTTGGGGTGTCTTTTTACATATACCCATGCTGGGTGAGAGAAATATCTCGGCAAAAGACAACTTTTCCCATTTTTTTATACAAAGTTGGCATTTGACCAAGATATTTATCTCACCCAGCATGGGTATATGTAAAATGACACCCCAAAACACATTGCCCAACTTCTCCTGAGTACGGCGATACCAGATGTGTTACACTTTTTTGCAGCCTAGATGCGCAAAGGGGCCCAAATTCCTTTTATGAGGGAATTTTTCGACATTTGGTTCCCAGACTTCTTCTCACGCTTTAGGGCCCCTAAAATGCCCGGGCAGTATAAATACCCCACATGTGACCCCATTTTGGAAAGAAGACACCCCAAGGTATTCAATGAGGGGCATGGCGAGTTCATAGAATTTTCTTTTTTTTTGGCACAAGTTAGCGGAAATTGTTTTTTTTTTTTTGTATTTTCTCACAAAGTCTCCCTTTCCGCTAACTTGGGACAAAAATTTCAATCTTTCATGGACTCAATACGCCCCTCACGGAATATCTTGGGGTGTCTTCTTTCCGAAATGGGGTCACATGTGGGGTATTTATACTGCCCTGGCATTTTAGGGGCCCTAAAGCGTGAGAAGAAGTCTGGAATCCAAATGTCTAAAAAATTTTACGCATTTGGATTCCGTGAGGCGTATGGTGAGTTCATGTGAGATTTTATTTTTTGACACAAGTTAGTGGAATATGAGACTTTGTAAGAAAAAAAAATTAAAAATTCCGCTAACTTGGGCCAAAAAAATGTCTGAATGGAGCCTTACAGGGGGGTGATCAATGACAGGGGGGTGATCAGGGAGTCTATATGGGGTGATCACCCCCCTGTCATTGATCACCCCCCTATAAGGCTCCATTCAGACGTCCGTATGTGTTTTGCGGATCCGATCCATGTATCCGTGGATCCATAAAAAACATACGGACGTCTGAATGGAGCCTTACAGGGGGGTGATCAATGACAGGGGGGTGATCAGGGAGTCTATATGGGGTGATCACCCCCCTGTCATTGATCACTCCCCTATAAGGCTCCATTCAGACGTCCGTATGTGTTTTGCGGATCCGATCCATGTATCCGTGGATCCATAAAAAACATACGGACGTCTGAATAGAGCCTTACAAGGGGGTGATCAATGACGGGGGGTCATCAATGACAGGGGGGTGATCAGGGAGTCTATATGGGGTGATCAGGGGTTAATAAGTGAGGGGGGGGGGTGTAGTGTAGTGTGGTGTTTGGTGCTACTTATTACTGAGCTGCCTGTGTCCTCTGGTGGTCGATCCAAACAAAGGGGACCACCAGAGGACCAGGTAGCAGGTATATTAGACGCTGTTATCAAAACAGCGTCTAATATACCTGTTAGTGGTTAAAAAAATCGCATCTCCAGCCTGCCAGCGAACGATCGCCGCTGGCAGGCTGGAGATCCACTCGCTTACCTTCCGATCCTGTGAACGCGCGCGCCTGTGTGCGCGCATTCACAGGAAATCTCGCGTCTCGCGAGATGACGCGTATATGCGTGACTGTGCCTGTAGCTGCCGCCTCCGGAACGTGATCCTTCGTTAGGCGGTCCGGAGGCGGTTAATACAGAATGCTAAGTAAAATAGGGCTGGAGGGGTTAAAAAATAATAATAATTTACCTCACCTTAATCCACTTGTTCGTGCAGCCCGGCTTCTCTTCTGTCTTCATCTGGGAGGAAAAGGACCTGTGGTGACGTCACTGCGCTCATCACATGGTCCATCACATGATCCATCACCATGGTAATTGAACATGTGATGAGCTCAGTGACATCACCACAGGTCCTTTGACAGGTCCTGGAGAAAGAACAGGAGACCGGCAGCTACGCAATCAATTGGAGGAGGTGAGTTAATTATTTTTTTATTTTTTAACCCTCATTGGCACTGCGCCACAAATGTTTATTATACTGTGGTGTTGGGGGGGGCGCACTGTGCCGCCAATGTTTATTATACTGTGGTGTTGGAGGGGGCGCACTGCTCCACCAATGTTTATTATACTGGGGGGGGGGGGGCGCACTGCTCCACCAATGAAGATAACTGATCTGTTAATACAAATACAGGAGGCGGGTGCTGGAATCAAATAGCCGGCACCCGACCTCTATGGCAGGGAGCTGAGATCCGCTGCAGTTAACCCCTCAGGTGCAGCACTGCCGCTGATCACAGCTCCCTGTCAGAGGCAGGATGTCGGCTATGCGATTCTGCTGCCGGCACCTGCCTCCTGTATTAAAAGTTAAAGACGACCTTATATGGGTTTGGACTTTGTTAAGCAGCAGGTTACACAGAGCGGCGCCCAGAGATGTCCCAGCACTTACTATTATTCCTGGGCGCCGCTCCGTTCGCCCGCTGTGTGCCTGTGACCCATTACCGTCTCCTGCAGTCCTGCTCCATATGCTAATTACTATCGGAGCAATGGGGAGGAGACTTCAGCTTCTCTAGTGGGTGTTCCTTCTCCCTGCGCTGCGATTGGACAGCGCTGCAGCCAGGGAGAAGGAACACCCACTAGAGAAGCTGATGTCTCCTGCCCATTGCGCCGATAGTAATTAGCATATGGAGCAGGAAACCGTAATGGGGCACTGCGGGCGAACTGAGCGGCGCCCAGGAATAACAGTAAGTGCTGGGACATCCCTGGGCGCCGCTCTGTGTAGCCGGACCCATGAAAAGTACTATCATTGGTGGCGCATTGCGCCCGCCCCTCCTCCGCTTCTCTCTCCCCATTGGTGGCAGCGGCACAGGGGGGATGTGAGAGACTGCTTCCTTCTCCCCTGTGCTGCTGAGGGAACATGAGCGCGCCGACAGCAGCACACTCATGTTAAGAGATACTAGACTGCGCAGAAGTATCGATACCGGGGCAAAAGTATCGATTGGGTATCGAAATTTCGATACCCTCAACAACCCTAGTGTATAGTCCGTTCAGGTTCTCACTTGAGTTGATCAATATAGATTAATCTTGATGAACCTGTGTCCTCTCTTAAGGCAATGTAATTATGAGTTTCTCGCACCGGTTTCTTTGCCATGGTTGACCTCTGAGATATAACACAAACTGGTCCCACATCACAGCATCAGTATTGGTTATGGACTTGGCCCCTTCTTATTCCTTCTGCTGTAACATTGCCATCAATTGTTGTATGCTGTTCATGGACGGGGGCAGCGTCTCCTCCTCCTTCTGACGCCGGGCAAAGAATATTTTTCGCAGTATTCTGTTAGATCACAGATGCCCAACTTGCGGTCCTTTAACTATTGCAAAACTACAACTCCCAGCATGCCTGGACAGCCTACAGCTATTAGGGCATGCTGCGAGTTGTACCTTGCAACAGCTGGAGGGCCGCAGATTGAGCCTCCCTGTGTTAGATGATTGATCTCCAGGATGTGAGAAACCTGTGCATATGATTATCACCAAAAAATGAAACTGACTTTCGTATATATGAAAATCCAAAAGACTTTATTATAAATATATTTGAACAATACATGCATGATAAAAGGCAGCAGCACAAGGCAGGACACACAGATGAGGAGCAGGACCCAAGGAGAGGCCGGGAGATCAGTGCACGAAAATAACAACAGGGAAAAAAGAATGCTAGCTAAAAAAGCATACCTCAAAACCTCATGACAGCAACGCCCCAAACAAAGTGCAAAGGAGTCAATTGTAGAGATTGAGGTTAAAGTACAAGGACAAGATTAAACATACCCTGAGTGGTGCAAAGATCTCTCGGCCGACTCCTGACCCAACGCCGTTTCGCCAGTCTGGCTCTTGCCTGTTGTAACAGCTCTGTTCTTCTTGCCTGACCCTTCTATGTACTTAGGGCCATTCTGCTTTTAGGTGTGGGGTCACATGACACAATTGGACAGCCCTCTTGTGAGTTATGAATTTTGATAGCTCACCCCTAATACCAGGCAGCGGCAAACTAGGTGAATAGATCAGCCTCAGAGAAATACCTGACGGTAGCGCAAGTGTCCCTGTTCTCACGAATTTTGATAGCTGCCTTCAATTTGTAAAAGATTATATTAATTAAAAATAATAAAAAAAATGTTTTGTTCTTGGTAGATGACCGTACTTGGCGCTTGAAGAAACATCTCATATCTACATATTATAATGCAGATGATCCATGTGTCATATCAGATACATATGAAGAGTGTGCCATTATCCCAGATGTACCCTCAGACATTCACAGCAAAAATCTATCATCTCATCCTGTAAAACAAGTCCAATCTTCTAATTCATCACATACTCTTACTCAGAATGAAACTCACAGAAGAGGTTCTGGAACCCAAAAAGCTCAGAAAAAGCTGTATTCATGTTCAGAATGTGAAAAATGTTTTACTTGGAAATCAAGCCTTCGTCAACATCAAAAACATCACACAGGGAAGAAGCTGTATTCATGTTCAGACTGTGGGAAATGTTTTACTAACAAATCAAGTCTTGAAAACCATCACAGAATTCACACAGGAGAGAAGCCGTTTTCATGTTCAGAATGTGTGAAATGTTTCACTTGGAAATCATCACTTGAGAGACATCAATCAATTCACACAGGGGACAAGCCGCATTTATGTTCTGAATGTGGGAAATCTTTTTTCTTGAAATCAGAACTTCTTATGCATCAGAGAATTCACACAGCAGAGAAGCCATATTCATGTTCAGAATGTGGGAAATGTTTTACTCAGAAATCAAAACTTGAGAGCCATCAGAGAATTCACACAGGGGAGAAACCATATTCATGTTCAGAATGTGGGAATTTTTTTACTCACAAATCATCACTTGAGAGCCATCAGAGAATTCACACAGGGGAGAAACCATTTTCATGTTCAGAATGTGGGAAATTTTTTACTCGGAAAGCAATTCTTGAGAGCCATCAGAGAATTCACACAGGAGAGAAACCATATTCATGTTCAGTATGTGGGAAATGTTTTACTACGAAACCAATTCTTGAGAACCATCGGAAAATTCACACAGGGGAGAAACCATATTCATGTTCAGAATGTGGCAAATGTTTTACTAAGAAATTAACTCTTGAGAGACATCTGAGAATTCACACAGGAGAGAAACCATATTCATGTTCAGAATGTGGCAAATGTTTTACTTTGAAATCAATTCTTGTGAGCCATCAGAGAATTCACACAGGAGAGAAACCATATTCATGTTCAGAATGTGGGAAATGTTTTACTACGAAACCAATTCTTGAGGACCATCGGAAAATTCACACAGGGGAGAAACCATATTCATGTTCAGAATGTGAGAAATGTTTTATTAAGAAATTAACTCTTAAGAGACATCAGAGAATTCACACAGGAGAGAAGCCATATTCATGTTCAAAATGTGGTAAATGTTTTTCTCGGAAATTATCTCTTGGTAAGCATCAGAGACTTCACACAGGGAACAATCAATTCTGAATCCTTCCTGTAAAATATGCCATAAATTTCCATATTTTTTCTTGCTATCATCTATAGCGAGAAGACTCAGCTTTGTTATAAAAATATTGCATATATATTGAAGCAGTAATTAAAAGATAATATCAGTATATTCAGAAATGTAGTTACAGCTGTTATAATTGTAGCTCTTAAAGGTGTTGTACAAGAATGAGGGGGTTTGGCAAACTCCCCCACTTTACTGGATCTGTAAAGGGAAGATTACTTACCTGCTTCCTGGCGCTCGCTCTCCGCTCCTTCTCTTCCAAGCCTGCAGTGCTCGGCTGGGCTAATCTGGTTTACATTGCCACAGCCGACACTGGCCACGGCGGAGACTGGATCCCCTTGTGTCATGTGACTATTTGCCATGACGTAAGGGAAAACGGTAACCATGATCTTCCATGAATTATATAATACTAGACATTAAGCCCGTTACAATAACAGGCACTAGAACAGTAGTGCATAAACATTAGTAGGAACAGTCTATATTAAATGGCAAGGGAACTTGACCACACTGACTGGTGGCTGTGACTGCTGGCACTTCACTTGTGGCTGAGACTGGTGGCTGCAGCTGATATTGCTGACTGCTGGCACTGACTGGTGACTGTGGCTGAGGCTGGTGACTGCAGCTGAGATTGCTGACTGTGACTGAGACTGCTGGCACTGAGTGGTGTCTGTGGCTGAGACTGCTGGATGCGGCTTGTGGCTGGGACTGCTGGCTGTAGCTGACACTGACTGACTGATGGTTGAGATGGCTGGCACTGACTGGTGGCTGACACTGCAGGCACTGTGACTGGTGGCTGTACAACTGGCATTGACTGCTGATAGCGACTGGTAGGTTAGACTGCTGACAGGGGCTCCTCTCTATAGCTGATAGTTCTGGGACTGACGAACAGAAATGGCAGCTGGAATTGACTAACAAAAATGGTAGAACGCTCCAACCTGCTTGCCGGCGCGCAGGTGTTGGCGGTGCAGGCGGCATGTGGAGTGCCGTGTCCTGATTGGTCGGCACGCTGGTGTAAGCGGTGCTGGGGGCGTGTTATTAGGGTTATTACTGCAGAATATAAATCTTTTGCTAGAGGTAGTTGTGCATTGTGTGTGTGTGTGTGTGTGTATATATACCGTATTTTTCGCCCCATAAGACGCACTCCCCCCCCCAAAATGGGGGAAAAATGCCCCTGCGTCTTATGGTGCGAATGCTGACATTTTTACATCGCAGGCTGCGATGTATATGCGAGCGGTAAAGGACTGGGAGGAGGAGCTGGGGGCCGGCAATTGCGGCAGGGCGGTGCAGTCAATGTAGTCTAGCCCCGCCGCTCCAGTGCTGCACTATACAAATATAAAATGTCTTATTCCATTAAAAGTGATTAAACATGCCCCCCCACTTTTAATATTACCGTACACCCTAACAGCTTCTGTAGAATGCCGGGCGGGCGGCAGCGTAACTCCCTGATGTCACGTGCCTGCGCCGCCTACTTTATGCATGAAGCAAACGGCGCAGGCAAGTGACGTCAGTGAGTGACGCACCGGCCGTCTGGCCTGCCTGCGTTGTACAGAAGCTGTTAGGATGTACGGTAATATTAAAAGTGGGGGGGCATGTTTAATCACTTTTAATTGAATGAGACATTTTATATTTGTATAGTGCAGCACTGGAGCGGCGGTGGGGGGGGAATCTGTGGATGACAGTTTTATGGGGAACATCTGTGGATGGCACAGTTAAGGGGTGGGGGGTCTGTGGATGGCACAGTTAAGGGGTGGGGGGTCTGTGGATGGCACATATATAACAGTGCCACCCACAGATCCCCCCTGTAACAGTGCCATCCACAGATCCCCCCCCTGTAACAGTGCCATCCACAGATCCCCCCCCTGTAACAGTGCCATCCACAGATCCCCCCCTGTAACAGTGCCATCCACAGATCCCCCCTGTAACAGTGCCATCCACAGATCCCCCCCTGTAACAGTGCCATCCACAGATCCCCCTGTAACAGTGCCATCCACAGATCCCCCCCTGTAACAGTGCCATCCACAGATCCCCCCCCCCCCCTGTAACAGTGCCATCCACAGATCCCCCCCCCCCCTGTAACAGTGCCATCCACAGATCCCCCCCCCTGTAACAGTGCCATCCACAGATCCCCCCTGTAACAGTGCCATCCACAGATCCCCCCTGTAACAGTGCCATCCACAGATCCCCCCCGTAACAGTGCCATACACAGATCCCCCCTTTGTAACAGTGCCATATACAGATCCCCCCTTTGTAACAGTGCCATCCACAGATCCCCCCCCGTAACAGTGCCATCCACAGATCCCCCCCCGTAACAGTGCCATCCACAGAGCCCCAGTAATAGTGCTATCCACAGACCACCATTAGTTCCAAATCCACCAAAAGCACACCTTTTGGTTAAAAAAATTATTATTTTTTCTTATTTTCCTCCCCAAAAACCTAGGTGCGTCTTATGGGCCGGTGCGTCTTATAAGGCGAAAAATACGGTATAACTCTTTTTATGAGGCAGGGTAGCCACAAAATGGCTGTTCTGGTACATAGAAACATAGAAACATAGAATGTGTCGGCAGATAAGAACCATTTGGCCCATCTAGTCTGCCCAATATACTGAATACTATGGATAGCCCCCGGCCCTATCTTATATGAAGGATGGCCTTATGCCTATCCCATGCATGCTTAAACCCCTTCACTGTATTTGCAGCTACCACTTCTGCAGGAAGGCTATTCCATGCATCCACTACTCTCTCAGTAAAGTAATACTTCCTGATATTACTTTTAAACCTTTGCCCCTCTAATTTAAAACTGTGTCCTCTTGTGGTAGTTTTTCTTCTTTTAAATATGCTCTCCTCCTTTACCGAGTTGATTCCCTTTATGTATTTAAAAGTTTCTATCATCTCCCCTCTGTCTCTTCTTTCTTCCAAGCTATACATTTTAAGGTCCTTTAACCTTTCCTGGTAAGTTTTATCCTGCAATCCATGTACTAGTTTAGTAGCTCGTAGTTTAGTAGCTTGGTAGTTTTTATTTTTTGTGTTTTTACAATGTTCACCTGACAGTAGATATTGTGATAGTTTTATAGAACAGGTCGTAACAATGCGGCGATACCTAATAAGTCAATTTTTATTTTTTTATTTTTTGAAAATTTTTATTTTTGAAAAAAAAAATTGAAAATTTCCATTTTCTGAAAGCCATATTTTTTTTTTTTTTTTTTTTTTTTTTTTTTTGGGTGATTGTCTTAGGTAGGGTCTCATTTTTTTTTTACTATTATGGGGCACATATTACTTTTTGATTGCCTGGTTTTACACTTTTTGTGATGTAAGGTGATGATAAATGGCTTTTTTTATTTTTTTTTATGGTGTTCACCACATGGGTTGGATCACATGCTATTTTTATAGACCAGGTTGTTACAGATATGACGATACCTAATATGTGCATTATTTTTTTCTTTATTTTATTCAATAAAAGCATGTTTGAAAAAAATATCATGTTTTTGTGTCTCCATTTTCTGAAAGCCATATGTTGTTGTTGTTGTTGTTGTTGTTGTTGTGTTTTTTTTGTTTTTGTTTTTTATTTGTTTTATTAGTACCACCAATAAGAAAAGTACAAGCTTTTGATTACAAGTCAATTACATTCGGTGTTACAATTTTTCCATAAGACAATAAAACAACCCCCCAAAACCCGTCCCACCCCCCACCCCAACTGAGTCACCATATCGATAATCATCAGTTTTCACAATTAGGTTCACACTCCCTAACTAAATGTCATCCGAGCTTGTGTCATGCATCTTACTCCCTATGTTACCAGTTCTCCAAGAGACAATATCCCCAACGTACCCTTAAGTGCTTCTAAACTGTACCATTCTGTGTATTTGAACGATTGCATTATGTTTCTAATTTCGTCATGGGAGAAGCTGTTTGTAATAAAGGTCCTCCACCTCTTGAAAAACCATTTAGTTCTTTTGTCTTTGTTCAATTCCGTATCTGTTTTATCTAGGTACATGAACCGTATCGTCTGCGTCTTCACCTCCTGTACCTGAGGCACCTCTGCCTTCAACCAACTTTGTAGTAAACAACGCAGTGACACCACCAAGGCCGCCTCTACTATAATTTGGGGGGGAGGATTGGTATCTCCAAAATTATGGAAGAGAAGGGCCTCAGGTTCTAATTTCACGGTATTTTTAATCCAGCATCTGACATGCTCCCAGAATCGTTGAACCTGTGGACACATCCAAACACAATGCACTAGGTCTGCTTTATCTAGGCCACACTTTGGGCAAGCAGTTAAGAAAGCTGTGTTATCAAGTTTTCTGGGTAAGGTAAAAGCATAGATGGCCGAGTGAATTAGTCTAAGGTGTGTTTCCCTCCACACCTCACATGGTATTGCCTTGCATACCCTAGCCCATCCCTGTAAAAAAAATTCAGCATCAACTGAAACATTAAGCTTCTTTTCCCACTTCTTAAAAAGAGCTTGCGCTGATGTTTTATTGCTCGAGTCACGCATTACTTGATAAATGTGTAAGATGGAGAGTTTGGAATTTCCACTCCCTAGTGAGAAAACCAGGGAATTCCCTATACATTCGCCCGCGACATCACATAATCTCTCTCTACAGAATAGCTACACTTGCTGAAAAGGGAGAGCGTGAGAACCCTCCAGGCCATATTTCTGGCATAGTTCTGTAAAGGTTAGATATCTCTTATCAGAGATATGGAGGAGATCGAGCAGGGTCTCAATACCCTTTGCTCTCCAAACCTTGAACATTTTGTTTGTGCTCCCCTGCGTGAATTCTGGATGCCTCCACAGGCCCAGGACCCTAGATGCCAGAAATGGTCTCTTTGCCAACTTACGTGCTTCCTTCCATGCCACTATCGTGTCACGGATGATAACAGAGTGCTTCAGACTTGGATCCAAGAACTGTCTCCTTGTATGAAGTAAATTAACTAATGGCCATGGATGGGACAAATGGGTCTCCAGATCGAAGTTGGAAAAGTGGCTAGTCCCATGTATCCAATCAAGGCAGTGTCTAAAGAGGCACGCTAAATTATACACTCTAATATTTGGCACGTTTAAACCACCTTTATCTCTTGGAAGCATCAGTTTTGTCAGTGCAATGCGGGGTTTCTTCCCTGACCACAAAAATCTGGTGAACACTGAATGGAGGCCCTGGACATCCGCATGCTTCAGTAGTATTGGGATCGTCTGTAGGGGATACAGTAATTTGGGAAAACACACCATTTTTAGGATATGACTTCTACCCGTTAAGGACAGAGGGAGACTCTGCCATCTAGTAAGTTCGTCTGCAATAGCTTTAAATAGGGGTGGGTAATTCAGATTATAGAGGGATGACGGGGACTTCCCGACTTTTATTCCCAAGTAAGTAATGTAAGAATTACTCACCGAAATGTTTCTACACGACTCTGGGAGCAGTTCTTTCAGTTTCAGGGGTGTTAAAGGCAATATCATGGACTTATCTAGGTTTATCTTAAAACCCGAGACCGGACCAAAGGAGTCTAGGAGTTGTAAGACCTTCTCAAGGTGCTCAACTGGGTCTGCCATGAACAACAATATGTCACCCGCAAAGAGGGAAGTATATACTTCCTTTTGACCCACTTTTATTCCCCTAAAGGCGTCCCCGCCATCCACTTGAGCCAGTGGCTCAAGTGCTAGGTTGAACAGCAATGGGGGAAGTGGGCACCCCTGACACGTTCCCCTACATAATGGAAAAGGGGCTGACAGAAAACCATGTTGTTGTCTTTTTTAACGATTGGCTTATGTAGGGCCTCATTTTTTGTTGGATGAGGTCACGATTTGGTGCTAATTTTGGATACATATGACCTTTTTATCACTTTTTAAACCATTTTTTGGGAAGTGCGGTGGGCTAAATTGCAATTCCATCACAGTTTTTTCCTTTTTTTTTTTTTTTTTTTTTTTTATGCTGTTCACCATGCGGTAAAAGTAACATGATCCTTTTATAGATCAGGTCCTTACGGACGCGGCGATATCAGAGATGTTTAGTGTTTTTTATTTTTTACATTTTTAACCAGGTAGTATTTAGTGTTAGGACCCATCTAACGGAGATCGCCTTGACGTACGGCAGACTGGCTCAGATGGTTTTGTACAAATTGCATTGGCCAAGCATCTCACTTTATAAATAAGCGTAGCATTAGCACCATAATTTTTGTAATCATTATTTTTGTGACTGGCATTGTTGTACTTTATCTGATTTGCAGGGTGCTGCTGCATTGTCTTTTTTTCTTCTAGGTCTTTGCCATGGCAGCGTGCACCTGCGCACTGGGAGGTGCTGACTAACCCCCTTTTTTTTGCACAATTGTGGATATAGGAATTTTTTTTTTTTTTTTTTTTTTTTTTTACTTTTTTCACTTTTTAAAAAAAAATTAGGACCCAGACCCACTTGGTTATTATAGATCCAGTAGGTCTGATGGCTTACAATACACTGCAGTACACTATATAGTGTACTGCAGTGTATTTAACTCGCACTAAGCCTTTAGCAGGAGCCTGATCAGATATACCACGGCAAGCCGGATGCCTTCTGTGAAGATATGCGTATTGTGTGGCCTGCAATTGTACCCTGTAATTTGTCTATTGGGGAATTTCTGTGGGTTTAGTGTCTGGAGATAGTGAAGTTATACAGTGTCTGGACTAATTGTCTCCAGGCAAACAAAGGGAGAGACCAAACTGTAAAGCATGTACTATTGGTTGTCTATTGCCTCCCCCTTGCAGGGGGTACAGTATAAATACAAGTTCTGTTCAATAAAAGAGTCTTTTTACAACCTTCATCACGTTTCGGCTGTTGTTGGGGTACCTGTGATGTGTGTGGGAGTGACACCGCTGAGATTGCTGGATGTTATACATTGGGAATCTACCGAACAAACAACCGAACGGAGGACTATACTCACTGCGTGCTTTTCCGTTCGGGTAAATCAGACGAACCAGACGCTACTACTACGGGGTTCGTTACAATTTGTGGCAAGCAGAGGGATGTCGTATCCCGAAGGGACGTCCCGGACAGGAGAATAAGTGAATGGCTCAGCAGTACGAGCTACTAAAGAGAACCACATTAAAAGACCTGCTGGAAGCTCGAGGCATTACGGCAAGTAACAAGTCGAAAGCTACACTAATTGCCGAACTAATGCAGAGTGACGGAGCCAGCAATATGGAGAGGGGAAATACGGAACCAGATGAGCTGGAAAAGAAACTGCAGATGTTTATTCGGCTGCTAGGACCAAATCCCTCGGAAGGGGCTGTCGTAAAGGTGATTGCGGACACCCACAGTGCACATGTAGCGCAGCAATCCAGAACCGGGTCAATGCAAGGGGACTCGCTACATTCCCCTGGATTTACAAATGGATATCCTAAAAAGGTAAATCATGCTGCTTTTAAAAATTTTGATGACAACGGAGCAGATATTGACGGCTTTTTAAAAGACTTTGAACGCCAATGCATGTTAGAGGGAATGGAGGAGGAAAGATGCGTCTCAGTACTCAGCAGCAAGTTAACTGGGCGGGCGGCAGAGGCTTATAGAGCAGTACCGGACGAGGACATTCGGAATTATCAAAAGATAAAGGAGGTACTGTTGTCCCGATTTTCCGTCGCCCCAGAGGCGTATCGCCTGAAATTCAGAGAATTAAAAAAGACTGGGAAAGACTCCTTCACCGAATGGGCCTGCAGGTTAAAGAGGGCAGCACACAACTGGATCCCAAGCTTCAACGTTGGAGGATGCTTTGCAGCTCCTCACGTTGGAACAATTCTATGATGATCTGGAGAAGGATCTCAGGCATTGGGTGAGAGATAAATAACCCAAAACAGTAGAAGAAGCAGCAAAATTGGCGGATGAGTATCAGGACACCAGACGGTCGGAAGTCAAAGAGGTACGAGCCAGCTCCAAACCGTTTGTCCCTTTTTCCCCAATACAAAAGCCCGTACCCTACCAAGCAACTACCAACCCCAGGCATCAACCCAAAGTGTGTTTTCTGTGCAACCAACCTGGGCACATTAAGCCCCATTGTCCACTCAGAAACAGAGGGGGCTCACCAGCTGCACATCCTTACAAGGCCACCGCTCACTGTTACCAGCAGGAGCCTAATGTCAACCCTGCGTCCAGTAAAGAACAGTGGAACATTTTGTACGAGGCCAATACGGCACAGGCGGAAACTGACAACCAGAATCATCACCGACAATGGGTTACCGTAGATGGGGAGGAGGCCGAAGCTCTACGCGACACTGGGGCCACAATTACCCTTTTTCAGCCGCACAAAATTCGGCCGTCTGTCCGCACCAACTGCACTGGGGCAGTTCGAGTAGCAGGGGGAGCTATCCACAAGCTTCCTACAGCGAGGGTGCTTTTGAATTGGGGCACCGGCAGTAAACAGATAGATGTGGGCATTATGCAAACTTTGTTGGCCGAAGTATTGTTGGGGAATGATGTGGGTTGCCTTACATCCCATTTGGCTGGCCAATCTCCAATGGAAGGGTTACCCGTTACTACCAGGGATCAAGCACGGAGGGGAGAACCTGCGCACCCGGAGGAACCTCAGGTAGGACATTCGTCCCTATTGCCCCCTTGACCCCTACTCCCTTTTGGGATACTCCAGCAGGGTTTGAGCAGGCTCAGAGGGGGGATTCCACCTTAGCAGGTTACAGGAGGGAGGCAGAGAAACCCATGGAAGAGCAGGGGGGAGAACGGTTTAGTTGGGAAAAGGGGCTGTTGTATAGGATAACGGGGGGAGTCGGGAAGGGAGATACCCAAGTAGTTAAACGGCAACTAGTAGTACCCCGGAAGTTTAGGGCAGAACTGCTAAAGCTTAGCCACGATATTCCGTTGGCTAGGCATTTAGGAGTGACCAAAACGAAGAATAGGTTAACGCAGACCTTCTTTTGGCCAAAAATTTCTCAAGACATTAAACTATACTGTAGGACATGTGAGATATGTCAGCGGACGGGTAGGAGGGGGGATCGCCAGAGGGCTAAACTTCACCCCCTCCCTATTATTGAAGAACCCTTTAGCAGGGTAGCCATTGATTTAGTGGGGCCGCTCCGCAAATCGGCCACATCTGGAAAGAGCTACATCCTCACAGTGGTAGATTTTGCTACTCAGTATCCGGAGGCTGTGGCTCTGTCCAATATAGAGGCCGAAACCGTGGCAGAAGCCCTAGTAAAGATCTTCACCCGAGTAGGATTCCCGAGAGAAATTCTATTGGACAGAGGGACTCAATTCACGTCCCATCTGACCCAACAATTATGGAAAAGTTGTGGCGTGAAACTCCTGTTCAGTACACCCCATCACCCGCAGACGAATGGACTCTGTGAACGGTTCAATGGCACTCTGAAACAGATGCTCCGAACCTTCACAGCGTCCAATCCTCACTGGGAAAGATTCCTACCTCACCTCCTGTTTGCTTACCGGGAGGTGCCCCAGGCATCCACGGGGTTCTCCCCCTTCGAACTTCTTTACGGAAGAAGAGTCCGAGGACCCCTGGATCTCATACGGGAGCACTGGGAGGGCAATACAGGCGAGGAGGGGGTACCTATCGTCCACTATGTGCTGGAGTTTCGGGACCGGTTGCAGGCGCTCACCGAATCTGTGCGGGAACACCTGCAGACGGCTCAGACACGCCAAAAGAGATGGTACGATAGGGGTGCCAGAGATAGGGTCTTTGACATAGGTCAGCAAGTCTGGGCTCTGAAGCCGGTTAAGCAGGACAAATTACAGGCCTCTTGGCAAGGCCCTTTTAAAGTAGTAGAGAAGCTAAGCGACACTACGTACATAGTGTGCAAGAGTTCAGATGAGAGGTTCAGACGTGCCTTTCATGTGAACATGTTAAAACCATATTACGAACGGGCAGAGGATATAGCGGCGGTGTGCGCGCTGGTAGGGGAAGATAGTGAAAACTTTCCCCTGCCAGATTTACTCACCACTGACCCTATCTCTATAGACCAAGTGCAAATAGGCGAGGGGTTAAACCCCGAGGAGAAACAGTCAGCCTCTCAATTACTACAGGGATACAAGGAGATGTTTTCTGCTGTCCCGGGGTGTACCTCTGCTGCAGTCCACCGAGTAGAGACTCAGGGAGACACACCCCTGCGACAACAGCCTTACCGTATCCCTGTAGCTGTTCGAGATAATATGTTAGCAGAGATACAAGAGATGCTGCAGCTAGGGGTGATAGAGCCATCCCAAAGTCCTTGGGCCTCTCCGGTAGTACTGGTGCCAAAGCGAGACGGTACGACTCTGTTTTGCGTAGACTACCGGAAGCTCAACGACCGCACTATAACAGACGCATACCCTATGCCTAGAATTGATGAGTTACTGGATAAGATGGCTGGGGGTCATTACCTAACCACTCTAGATTTATGCAAAGGCTACTGGCAAATCCCTCTGGAGCCAGCAGCCATTCCCAAGTCAGCATTCGTCACTCCATTCGGGCTATACCAATTCAAGGTTATGCCCTTTGGAATGAAGAATGCGCCGGCTACCTTTCAGAGAATGGCTGACAGACTTCTGGAGGGGTTTCAGGACTTCTCATGTGCGTACTTGGATGACATTGCCATTTATAGTCGCACATGGGAATCCCATCTAGAACACGTAGCCAGGGTCTTAGAGCGCCTCCAGACCGCCGGACTAAGGTTGAAACCGGACAAATGCCATCTAGGAATGGCGGAGGTCCAATATTTAGGGCATAGAGTGGGGTCAGGTAAGCAGCGTCACGAGCCGACCAAAGTAGAGGCCATTGCTAATTGGCCCGTCCTACTACCAAGACTCAAGTATTAGCGTTCTTAGGAACGGCGGGGTATTACCGGAAATTTGTCCCAGAATATAGCGCCCTGGCCAAACCCCTGACCGACCTAACCAAAAAAGCCCTTCCCAAGCTCGTAACCTGGTCTCCGGAGTGCGGAGAAGCGTTCCAGCAACTAAAGTTAGCCCTCAGCAAGGCACCTGTGTTGGCAGCACCAGACTATAACAAAACCTTTCTTGTGCACACAGATGCCTCCATGTATGGGCTGGGAGCCGTGCTGAGCCAGGTGGGGGAAGATGGGTTGGAGCACCCACTGGCGTATCTCAGCAGGAAACTTTTACCCCGGGAGGTCAGCTACGCCACTGTGGAAAAAGAATGCTTAGCTCTGGTGTGGGCCTTAAAGAGGCTCCAACCCTATTTGTATGGTCTCCCCTTTACGTTGATGACGGACCACAATCCGCTTGTATGGTTGAACCGCGTCTCAGGGGACAATCCAAGACTATTACGCTGGAGCCTGGCCTTACAACCGTACAATTTTACTATGCAGTACAGGCCAGGCAAACATCATGGGAATGCGGATGGATTGTCCCGTCAACCGGACTTGGACACATAAAAACTTCCGTTCTTCGGACATCTCTGAGCCAACCCGACAGGGTCTAGGCGGATATGCCGACCCATGGACTTAGGGGGAGCCGTGTGAAGATATGCGTATTGTGTGGCCTGCAATTGTACCCTGTAATTTGTCTATTGGGGAATTTCTGTGGGTTTAGTGTCTGGAGATAGTGAAGTTATACAGTGTCTGGACTAATTGTCTCCAGGCAAACAAAGGGAGAGACCAAACTGTAAAGCATGTACTATAGGTTGTCTCTTGCCTCCCCCTTGCAGGGGGTACAGTATAAATACAAGTTCTGTTCAATAAAAGAGTCTTTTTACAACCTTCATCACGTTTCGGCTGTTGTTGGGGTACCTGGGACGTGTGTGGGAGTGACACCGCTGAGATTGCTGGATGTTATACCTTGGGAATCTACCGAACAAGCAACCGAACGGAGGACTATACTCACTGCGTGCTTTTCCGTTTGAGTAAACCAGACGAACCAGACGCTACTACTACGGGGTTCGTTACACCTTCGAAGGCGTCCGGTTGCCATGGTAACCATTGGGATGCTGCCACAGAGCAACGGCCTGATGGGGGAGCTCCCTCCCTCAGTTTACCATTCAAGCATCGCCCGCTGCCACAGCAGAGTAGCGGCCCGATGGTTAGCCCCTCCATACAGCGATCTCTAAGGACCATGGCATGGAAGGGGTTAAATGGCTGACATTGGTGCCAGCACCGATGATGGCTGTTTCAAGCAGAGTGTTAGCGGTACAGCTAACACTCTACCCCGCTGCCTCTCTGCCAAGTGGCGAGGGTGCTGTGCACTGTGCCATCTTGAAATGGGGCAGGGGTGCTGCGTGCTCTGCATCTTGAAAGGGGGCGGGGGTGCTGCGCGCTCTGCATCTTGAAAGGGGGCAGGGGTGCTGCGCGCTCTGCATCTTGAAAGGGGGCAGGGGTGCTGCGCGCTCTGCATATTGAAAGGGAGCGGGCGTGCTGCGCGCTCTGCTTCTTGAAAGGGTGTGCGGTACTGCGCGCTCTTCATCTTGAAAGGGGGGGAGTGCTGCACGCTCTGCATCTTGAAAGGGGCAGGGGTGCCCGTTCCAGACAGTGGTCCCTAAGGACTGCGGCATGGCAGGGGTTAAACAGTTTTTTAAGGCAGAGTGTCAGCGCGGTGTGTGGAGAGCTGTGTCCTGATTGGTTGCCCCGCCGCTCAGGCCTAATGTAAAACTGGTGACACGGACACAGCGCACGCACACAGGGCTGTTATTATATAGGATACATATATATTGGAAATATTTTTTTTTTATTTTTTTTTACTAAACTAGGACATCTGTGGAACATCAATCCTTCTGTTCTTCAATTTTTGAGGATCCTTGAGCAGGTAAATATCAGTCTTTATTAAAGAGATCCAGGACCCCCGCCAATCAGCGGGATGAGAAGGCACCGGTGCTTGTAGTAGCGCCTCTGCCTTCTCTCAGCTCACCCAGCACAGCGCCGTACGTTGTATAGTGGCCGTGCTTGGTATCGCAGCTCAGCCCCATACACTTCAATGGGGCTGAGCTGCACCAGGGCCATGTAACCGATGAACGTGATGTCACACGGCCTAGGCAGAGCTGAGAGAAGGCCGCGGCGCCACAGCGAGCATCGGTGGCTTCTAAAACAGCTGATCGGCGTGGGGCCCTGGTGTTGGACCCCCACCGATCAGATACTGATGACCTATCTAGAGCAGTCGTCCCCAACCTTTTTTGCACCAAGGACCAGTTTCATGGTGCAAAAAAATGCAAGACAATTTTCCCTGGGACCGGGGGGCTTAGGGGGTGCTAGTCGACACTGACTGATTCACGCGCATAACAAATCACAAGGTGCACATTAAAATATATAACGACTATATAAACTGACTCTGGTCTCTGCTGCACTGGTCTCTGCTGCACTGGTGTCTGCTGCACTGGTCTCTGCTGCACTGGTGTCTGCTGCACTGGTGTCTGCTGCACTGGTCTCTGCTGCACTGGTGTCTGCTGCACTGGTCTCTGCTGCACTGGTCTCTGCTGCACTGGTGTCTGCTGCACTGGTCTCTGCTGCACTGGTCTCTGCTGCACTGGTCTCTGCTGCACTGGTGTCTGCTGCACTGCTCTCTGCTGCACTGGTCTCTGCTGCACTGGTCTCTGCTGCACTGGTCTCTGCTGCACTGGTCTCTGCTGCACTGGTCTCTGCTGCACTGGTGTCTGCTGCACTGGTGTCTGCTGCACTGGTGTCTGCTGCACTGGTCTCTGCTGCACTGGTGTCTGCTGCACTGGTCTCTGCTGCACTGGTCTCTGCTGCACTGGTCTCTGCTGCACTGGTGTCTGCTGCACTGGTCTCTGCTGCACTGGTCTCTGCTGCACTGGTCTCTGCTGCAATGGTGTCTGCTGCACTGGTGTCTGCTGCACTGGTCTCTGCTGCACTGTACTGTATATTTCACCCTATAAGACGCACCTAGGTTTTAGAGGAGAACAATAAGAAAAAAATATTTTTCATTACACCTTAGGTCAGACCAACAATCAGACCCCAATGTTAATCAGTCCTCTGCTGACAGCCCTAATCAGACCCTGTGGCAAACCTAGCCACTTACAGAATGTCTTTCTTGTCTGTACCTCTTCCCCTCCCCCCTTTTCCTGTCCCATTGTTTCCCCAGCAGGGTGTTGTCTCAGCCCTTGCTATTGTCTGACCCCACTTTTCCTTGTACCATAGTAATCTATGTATTGTATGTAAATGAGGCTGTTGGCTGTTTGAAACCAGGTGCGCATGCCGAGTAAAGTCAGTGACTGCCAAACTGTGTGTCGTCCAGTCACTGGGGAAATTGTCTCTTGGTTATTGACCTGCTTCTTCAGCTACACAGGGATTTAAGTGAAGATATTGAGGGTATACCGTGAAGCTCCGCAACAGACCCCAATGTCAATCAGACCTCAGATCAGACCCCCAACCTTTAGCCATCTATCAGCCATAAGCCCCATGTCAGCCATCAGCCCCCAGTGCAAATTTTAAAAAAATAAAACACCACTCTCCTGCTCCTGGACGCCACCGCTCCTCACCATCGCGATCCTCTTCTTCCTGCTGTCGGCTGTGTTTCGCGGCGCACAGTGTGAAGTCACCGACAGCCGAGGACCAGGAAGCGGTGAGTACAGATCCTTCCTGGTCCTCCGGTACTAATGAAGCACTTCTATAATGGAAGCGTTTCATTAGTACAGCGTTAAAGACGGCCCTGATTGCCACGGCCCAGCAAACCATCTTCCAGGGCCCGGTCCTGGGCCGTGGCCCGGCGGTTGGGGACCGCTGATCTGGAGGATAGGTCATCATTAAAAAATAATAATCAGAAAACCCTTTTAACGCCTCCAGTCTTGGGTTTACTATCTGGGTTATGACGTTGGGAACATTCCCAGACCCTTTGGACTCATTTACAGCAAATGGTAAGAGACATCTGAGGAATAATTATACCCTTAACCCCTTAAGGACCGGACCATTTTTCACCTTCCTGCCCAGGCCATTTTTAGCAAATCTGACCAGTGTCACTTTATGTGGTAATAACTTTAAAACGCTTTTACTTATCCAGGCCGTTCTGAGACTGTTTTCTCGTCACAAAATATTTCATTTTTATTTATAAAAAAAAAAAAAATTTTCAAAGTTCCAAATTTCTATTTCTCTACTTTTATAATAGATAGTAATAACTATAAATCGTTTATTACTTTACATTCCCCATATGTCTACTTCATGTTTGGATCATTTTGAAAATGACATTTTATATTTTTGGGACGTTAGAGGCTTAGAAGTTTAGAAGCAAATCTTAAAATGTTTACGAACATTTCCAAACCCCAAGTTCAGTTATGAAGTCGCTTTCTGGGGCTTACATATTAAAACCACCCATAAATCACCCCATTATAGAAACTACACCCCTCAAGGTATTCAAAACTGATTTTACAAACTTGGTTAACCCTTTAGGTGCCCCACGAGAATTAAATGAAAATTCAAAATTTAAATTTTTATCTAATTTTTCTGCAACACATCAAGGGTTAACATCCAAACAACTCAAAATCTATTATCCTGAATCAGGAGTTTACAGAAACAGCCCATGTGTGCTCAAAAGATTATGTATGGGCGCATGGCAGGGCTCTAGAGTCAAACAGCTAAATATGGATTTTGCTGACCTGAATTGGCAGATATGGATTTTAGGCGCCATGTTGCATTAAATAAATTCCTGAGATCCCCAGAAATGAAACACCCCAAGAAGTGACCCCATTTCGTTAAGAGCACCCCCGTACGAACATTTTAAGGGGTGTAAAGGGCACTTTTGACCTAACAGGTGTTTCACAGAAATGAATATGTAGTGGTTGGTGGAAAGTGAATCTGTAAGCTATGCGGACTAAATCAGAGATATAAGGTGGTAAAATTACAGGGCGCATCAAGGATGAAATTAATACTCCATGGATGTGGGGTAGATTCTACAACACTCCTGCATGCACAGGCCAGGTTTTTCAGGGCAGGTTTCGCAGTGGTAAATAGTGTCTTTTCTTATGTCCCTTTTGGAACACACCCTGCATCTTTTTTGGGTCCTTCCTTTCCTTGCTGTCTGGGGGACTTGACCTGGAAAATGTTGCCCTGGTACAACACGGGCACCATGACTCCCTGAAGTACTGGGACCCTCCCCGGCCTGGCTTTGAAGAATTTGGCCCTTGATAACCATCTCTTGGAAATGGAGGTAAGTTCCATTTAGAATGAATGGGTCTGCACCCGTTCTTGATATTGCGGAACAGATGCGGACCCGTTATACTGATGTGTGAATGGACCCTAATCCAGCACAATCTTTCCACTAACTCCTGTATTCCAGGATACAAACTGGTTTGGGGACAGTGGTAGTGGTACCTCGCACATGAGCAGGGGAGCTGGTATTTGTGTGAACGGTGGTCAGTACAAGGACGTCCCTCTTGTCCTTGTACTTAACCCCCAGCATGTTCTCATGGAGGAGAGCCCTGCTTTCACCCATTCTCAGTGGTTGCCCTGCCAAGGATCTAGGGAGGCCTCTCAGATTTTTGTGCACTGTGCCGCAAGCCACAGTACTTCTGGCAGTTAGGGACATGAATAGGGGTATGCTGGTATTAGTTATCCACATAGAGATGGTAACCCTTATCCAGCCGTGGGTGCAGCAAGTCCCACACAATCTTTCCACTAACTCCTAGGATGGGGGGGCATCTATGCAGGAATCTATTCCTTCATAAACGCAGAACTTGCGGGTGTACCCGGAGCGACTCTCACAAAGTTTGTATATTTTTATACCATACCTCGCCCGTTTGCTAGGCAGGTACTGGCGGAATGTAAGCCTCCCTTTGAAAAGCAACACCAAAG
This sequence comes from Bufo bufo, assembly GCF_905171765.1. Taxonomy (NCBI): domain Eukaryota; kingdom Metazoa; phylum Chordata; class Amphibia; order Anura; family Bufonidae; genus Bufo; species Bufo bufo. Next base: position 558,356,319 of record NC_053393.1, on the reverse strand, counting down.
AGAAAAAAGCATAGCACAACTGATGATAAATCTACTTTATTAATATACCAAAAAATAGGATAAAAATACATTTACAAACAATACAATGGTGGATAAGAGACGCACAGGATGGATGGAAGATCACAATCTGGATAATATAATGACACAGGTAGTGGATAGGTCATGGAAGGTACAAAGTGAATAGGTGATAAATACCCAAATAGGTGTAAAATACTAAATACTGACCTAAGACCCATAAAGCGTTACTCTAAGCCGGATACATATATAAAGTGCATTGTGCAGAGTACAAAGAAATGGCAATGTACATTAACAAAATAATTACATAGGTACCAGAGTGATGATCCACAGCCTCCCTTAACAGGGACTCATCTACACAGCAAACTTGGTATTAAAGTGGTCAAGGACGGGCCTAACCTTGAACAGACGGTCAAATGTCGGGTCATTTTGGGGTGGGCGCTGTGTTTTGTCGTTACAGTGTAGGAATTTCCGAATTGACTCAAAACGCTTCCGGGTCCTGGTGTTACTGTAGATTGGAGTCTGGTAGAAAATGTCCGAACTCCAATATTGTCTGACGTTTGGCTTCTTTACTGCGCCCGTATGCAGCACGAGTCCCCAAAACTTCATCATCTCTGCTGCACTTACTGGGGTCCAACCTAGGGATCTAGCGTATGGCGAGGTAGGGTTCTGAGCGATAAATGGTTGGGCGTACAAATTGGTTTGGGCCACCATTAAATTTACAAAATCTTGTTCTGTGAAGCCCGCACTGTATATCTGTATTCCGGAGTTGCCCACAAAATCCGGAATTTGTGGCTGATAATCGTCAGGGGGTGGGGTCCATATGGGGTCACTCTGAGGGGGCTGCCTCTGCTTCTAACCTGGGGTGCCTTCTAGAGGGTTCCTTATCAGCTGATGATGATGATGGGGTAGAGGAGTAGAGAAAAGTGGCCTCCTCTTCTCCCTCAGGATACGTGTACGCCTCTTCAGCTGAGTAAACTCTTTGGGCGGACAGGACATTCTTATTTTATTGGGGAGTTTTGTGTGAAATGTGTAAAACTTTATTTAGTGTGAGGGGTGTGTATGTAGTGTTTTCACACATGAAGGGGCTTGTTATAAATTTAAAATATAGAGAAAAGAGTAGAAAAAAAATTGCTGGATGCACGCACAAACCTACACTAACACTACCTAACTAAAATTGATTTCTATATATACAGTCAGGTCCATAAATATTGGGACATGGACACAATTCTAACATTTTTGGCTCTATACACCACCACAATGGATGTGAAATGAAACGGACAAGATGTGCTTTACCTGCAGACTGTCAGCTGTAATTTGAGGGCATTTACATCCAAATCAGGTGAACGGTGCAGGAATTACAGCAGTTACATATGTGCCTCCCACTTGTTAAAGGACCAAAAGTAATGGGACAGAATAATAATCATAAATCAAACTTTCACTTTTTAATACTTGGTTGCAAATCCTTTGCAGTCAATTACAGCCTGAAGTCTGGAGCGCATAGACATCACCAGACGCTGGGTCTCATCCCTGGTGATGCTCGGCCAGGCCTCTACTGCAACTGTCTTCAGTTCCTGCTTGTTCTTGGGGCATTTTCCCTTCAGTTTTGTCTTCAGCAAGTGAACAGCTCAATCGGATTCAGGTCCGGGGATTGACTCGGCCATTGCATAACATTCCACTTCTTTCCCTTAAAAAGCTCTTTGGTTGCTTTTGCAGTATGCTTTGGGTCATTGTCCATCTGCACTGTGAAGCGCCGTCCAATGAGTTCTGAAGCATTTGGTTGAATATGAGCAGATAATATTGCCCGAAACACTTCAGAATTCATCCTGCTGCTTTTGTCAGCAGTCACATAATCAATAAATACAAGAGAAGCAGTTCCATTGGCAGCCATACATGCCCACGCCATGACACTACCACCACCATGCTTCACTGATGAGGTGGTATGCTTAGGACCATGAGCAGTTCCTTTCCTTCTTCATACTCTTCTCTTCCCATCACTCTGGTACAAGTTGATCTTGGTCTCCTCTGTCCATAGGATGTTGTTCCAGAACTGTGAAGGCTTTTTTAGATGTTGTTGGGCAAACTCTAATCTGGCCTTCCTGTTTTTGAGGCTCACCAATGGTTTACATCTTGAGGTGAACCCTCTGTATTCACTCTGGTGAAGTCTTCTCCTGATTGTTCACTTTGACACACATACACCTACCTCCTGGAGATTGTTCCTGATCTGGCCAACTGTTGTGAAGGGTGTTTTCTTCACCAGGGAAAGAATTCTTCGCTCATCCACCACAGTTGTTTTCCGTGCTCTTCCGGGTCTTTTGGTGTTGCTGAGCTCACCGGTGCGTTCCTTCTTTTTAAGAATGTTCCAAACAGTTGTTTTGGCCAGGCCTAATGTTTTTGCTATCTCTCTGATGGGTTTGTTGTGTTTTTTCAGCCTAATGATGGCTTGCTTCACTGATAGTGACAGCTCTTTGGATCTCATCTTGAGAGTTGACAGCAACAGATTCCAAATGCAGATAGCAGACTGGAAATGACCTCTGGACCTTTTATCTGCTCCTTGTAATTGGGATAATGAGGGAATAACACACACCTGGCCATGGAACAGCGGAGAAGACAATTGTCCCATTACTTCTGGTCCCTTAACAAGTGGGAGGCAGATATGCAAACTGCTGTAATTCCTGCACCGTTCACCTGATTTGGATGTAAATCCCTCAGATTACAGCTGACAGTCTGCAGGTAAAGCACATCTTGTTCGTTTCATTTCAAATGCATTGTGGTGGTGTATAGAGCCAAAAATGTTAGAATTGTGTCCGTGTCCCAATATTTATGGACCTGACTGTATGTATATGGAGATTTATATATATAGATAAAACTAACTACACAAAGAAAAATAAATGTGCACAGTAAACTGAGCAGAGCGGTCAGAAAAATGGATGTTTCTGATCAGCGCTCAGCAGGTGCAGGACGCGCGCACACAGATATTATGTGCGTGCAAAAATCTCCACTAACACTACCTAACTACAATGTATTTCTTTTTATCATCTGTGTTTTTATCGGTTTGCAGACTTATGAGTATTATTCATCAGTTACAAACAGGAATTTCACAGATATCCCAACATGGGAAAAAGGTGAGACAACAGTAATCGGCTTACATGACTAAAGTCACTGAACAACCGGTTTCTTGCACCGGAACAATTAAACATATTCAAAATAGAACATATCACATCTCCAATATTGGGTAAATGGACATCCAGGAAATATGGAGATCAAAGTTGAGCAAAATTAGGGTGGAGAAGTTAGAGGAAGTAGGATAAAGAGGGAAAGAGAGAGGTGGGGGGGGGGGGGGGAGCGAGTATATACAGGCGTGTGCCCTCGATACTCTGTATGAGACCGTCGCCTCTCTAACAATTGTGCGCGGATGACTCGGATTTGCAATATGGTGAAACCAACCATTTATCCCACATTGTGAGAAATCTGTGGTGTATTCGGTTCGCTCTACTGGACATCTCTTCAAACCTGCATATTTGGTGCAGTTTTCCCAGCCAATCAGCTACCGTAGGAGGTGTGGGGTTTAGCCACTTTAGGGGGATCAGAGATTTGGCTGCAGCTAAAAAATGCGTAACTAAAGATGATGCGGATGGAAGGTATTCCGAGGTAGGACAGCACAAGTGAGGGAGTCGGCGTTAGATTCATTCCCGTGATCTCTTTTGTTATGAGTTCCACTTCGGACCAGAAGGGGCGTATTTTTGGGCATTCCCACCAAATGTGAGTGTGAGTGCCAACCTGTGAGTTACATCTCCAGCATAAGTTGGTGGGAGAAAGACCATGTGCATGGAGGAATTCAGGAGTTTTGTACCATCTTGAAACTACTTTGTCAGTTCATGTAAAAAAAAAAAATTTGTCACAAGTTAGTGGAATATGAGACTTTGTAAGAAAAAAATAAAAAAATACTTCTATGAACTCGCCATGCCCCTCACGGAATACCTTGGGGTGTCTTCTTTCAAAAGGGGGTCACTTGTGGGGTATTTATACTGCCGTGGCATTTTAGGGGCCCTAAAGTGTGAGAAGTAGTTTGGAATCCAAATGCGTAAAAAATGCCCTGTGAAATCCTAAAGGTACTCATTGGAATTTGGGCCCCTTTGCGCATCTTGGCTGCAAAAAAGTGTCACTCATGTGGTATCGCCGTACTCAGAAGAAGTAGGGCAATTCGGGGTCTATTTTTACATATACCCATGCTGGGTGAGAGGAATATCTCTGTAAATTGACAACTTTGTATAAAAAAATTGAAAAAGTTGTCATTTACAGATATATTTCTCACACACAGGATGGGTATGTGTGAAAAGACACCCTAAAACACATTTCCCTACTTCTCCTGAGTACGGCGATACCACATGTGTGACACTTTTTTGCAGCCTAAGTGGGCAAAGGGGCCCAAATTCTAAAGAGCACCTTTTTAGGACGGCATTTTAAGGCATTTGGATTCCAGACTTCTTCTCACGCTTTAGGGCCCCTAAAATGCCAGGGCAGTATAAATACCCCACATGTGACCCCATTTTGGAAAGAAGACACCCCAAGGTATTCCGTGAGGGGTATGGGGAGTTCATGTAAGATTTTATTTTTTGTCACAAGTTAGTGGAATATGAGACTTTGTAAGAAAAAAAAAAAAAGAAAAAAAAATCTATTTCCGCTAACCTGTGCCAAAAAATAAAATCTTCTATGAACTCGCCATGCCCCTCAGCGAATACCTTGGGGTGTCTTCTTTCCAAAATGGGGTCATTTGTGGGGTGTTTGTACTGCCCTGGCATTTGAAGGTCTCCACAATCATTACATGTATGGCCAGCATTAGGAGTTTCTGCTATTCTCCTTATATTGAGCATACGGGGCCTAAGACCCCTGTGTGCCTGTCCTGTGTCACGCGATCCCTACACTAATAGTGTACCTGTGTGTGGTACTTGCGGAAACACTCCCTATGCATAGGGCAGGCTGGTCAGGACAGTCAGGACAAAAAACGGTGGTGTCACGCCTTAATAGAGACACGACATCTTTTTCTTGGGGAACGCTGAGTTGGGGTACCAGGATAGACACTCGGGAAGTGTCTGTCATGTAGCCGGCTAACTACATCAGGGACTTGGGGCACGGACCCTCCTGGATACAGGAGTACCAAAATTATCTCTTCCTGGAATTTTAGGAAGGATCCTGTTCTCCCAGCCTTACTGTAGAGATCAAAACTATTATATGCAGCCAATTGAAATAAATAAACAGACACCTTCTTATACCAGCGTCTGGTGCGGCGGGACACTAAATAGGGAGCCAACTGTCACGGCTGAGGATGGGGAAAACCCTCAGCCGTGCGGTATCAGCAGATGGAGTCGCTGCAAGGCCAGGACAGAGAATTAGGGAGCTGGTCACCTCCTACACATCCCTAACTCTGACCCTGTCTCCTATCCGTATGAGCCGACCCTGAAGGTAGGAGGGCTCATACTCCAGAGCCTGATATTCCTGCTCGCCCTCAGGGTGGCCCTGGACTAGGAGCAGGGTAAGACGACCCGTTCCTCCTAGACACGGAGGAACAGGAATCTCACTGGCCAAGCTACATAGAAAGGGGGGACATAAACAGACATATGGCAATGACAGGTAAGTGAGACTAGTTCCACACTTACCTGCCACAGACACACAACCTGGAACCCACGTGCAAGTGCTGCTATCCACAACCAACATAAAGGACACAGCACACAACAGACATCACACGGGAACCCAGGAAACCATATGCTGCAATAACAGATAAACTAACACCAGACATAAAGTTTATGACCACCAGGGTGGCCCTCACTGGCAGATGGTAAAAAAGCAGGAGGATGTCTCCAGCAAGCATGGCTGAAGCACCCTCTCTGACTACTGCCTTCCACTGAGGCTTTATAGGGCCAAGTAGCCACACCCACAGTCAGACACACCCACAGTCAGACACACCCAGTGCACACACACAGTCAGACACACCCACAGTCAGACACACCCAGTGCACACACACAGTCAGACACACCCACAGTCAGACACACCCAGTGCACACACACAGTCAGACACACCCACAGTCAGACACACCCAGTGCACACACACACTAGGAAGGAAGTTAACCCTTCCAACACCAGGGAAGGGAAGACAACAACTTAAAGGGGAAGTGCACACAACACATATAACACCCCGTGCACACCGATAAAAGGCACACCTATAAAGAGAGGTTGCCAGGGGCGACCGCATGCCTACTGCAGCAAGCTGCCTAGCACCGCTCAGGCTGCTCTGCTGCCACATACACAAAGTTGCCAGCGGCAATGACAGGTGAGGCAACATACTATAGCCCTCACCTGTGATTGACAACAACACCAAGACCGCAGGCAAGTGCATGCGGTTACAGGAGTCACAACCATGACCATGGCCGTGACACCAACATCTGGTCATTGAAGTCCACCCCTCCCATGTGAAGGTTATAGTCGTGGACAGAGAGGGGTTTCACAATGACTCCAGTTGCCCTTTCAATTTGGACAGTCGTGTCTGCGTGAATGGTGGACAGAAGGTAAACGTCCCTCTTGTCTCTCCACTTCACCGCGAGCAGTTCTTGGTCACACAAGGCAGCCCTCTCCCCCCGTGCAAGTCGGGTACTAACGAGCCGTTGGGGGAAGCCCTGGCGACTAGGTCGCGCGGTGCCACAGCATTGAATTCCGAGTAGATGTAAGTGCCGAAAGAGTGCCACGTTTGTGTAAAAATTGTCCACGTATAAGTGGTACCCCTTGTGGAGTAAGGGTGACACCAAGTCCCAGACAATCTTGCCACTGCTCCCCAGGTAGTCAGGACATCCGACCGGCTCCAGTTTTGAGTCTTTTCCCTCATAGACCCTAAAACGATATGTATAGCCTGTGGCCCTTTCACAGAGCTTATACAGTTTGACCCCATACCGGGCGCGCTTGCTGGGGATGTACTGTTTGATGCCAAGGCGCCCGGTAAAATGTACAAGGGACTTGTCTATGCAGATGTTCTGATTGGGGGTATACGCATCTGCAAACCTGGATGACAAACGGTCTATGAGGGGCCGAATTTTGTGGAGCCGGTCATAAGCAGGGTGGCCTCTTGGATGACGGGTGTTATTGTCAGTGAAATGCATAAAGCGCATGATGACCTCAAAACGTGCCCTGGACATAGCAGCAGAGAAGTAAAGCTGCGATCGCTAATAAAGATCCAGAAATCTCAAAAGTTATCTTTTTATAGCGCCGCAGCGATTTTACAGTGTTTTTGCAGTGATCAGAAAAAAAAAATACATTTCTGTCACTGCGGTGGGGCGGACTGAACGCAAGTGTGCGCACAAGATCAGGCCTGATCGGGCGAACACTGCGTTTTTTGTAGAGCCTAAGGTGACCCTAATGTGCTGATATAGATCTGATTGCGATCAGTCTTGATCACTTACAGATACTATATAGTACTAGTGCTGATTAGCGACAGCGATGACGCTAATCAGCGACTAATCAGTGACTGCGGTGCGGTGGGCGCTAACTACCTAACAAGTAGCTAACTAACTGGCGGTGATAAGGGACCCTTACAGGGGGGTGATCAATGACAGGGGGGTGATCAGGGAGTCTATATGGGGTGATCAGGGGTTAATAAGTGATAGGAAGGGGGGGGGGGTGTAATGTGTGTGTGGTGCTTGGTGCTACTTACTGAGCTACCTGTGTCCTCTGGTGGTCGATCCAAGCAAAAGGGACCACCAGAGGACCAGGTAGCAGGTATATTAGATGCTGTTATCAAAACCTCATCTAATATACCCTTCAGGGGTTAAAAAAATCGCATCTCCAGCCAATGATCGCTGCCTGGAGGCTGTAGTTCAACTTGCATACTGCGCGATCCTGTGAACGTGCGCTCCTGTGATCGCGCGTTCACAGGAGATCTCGGGTCTCACGAGATGAGGCCAATAGGCGTCGCTGAGACCTGAGAGCACCGCTGTCCTGACGCCTATCGGCGTTACCGTGACAGGAAGTGGTTAAGGACATATTTTTCCTACAGAGCACATGAAAATGAAGATGTTCACCCCAAAATGTATCACCCCGTTTCTCCTGTCTTCAGAAATACCCCCATTGTGGCCCTAATCTTATGTCTTGACAAACGGCAGGGCCCCAACATAAAGGAGCACCCAGTTGTTTTCTGAACACAAACTTTGCTTACAAATAGTTCCGGCCCCATTGCAGACTTGTAATGGCGTTGAGCTGCCAAAACAATAGAAAACCCCCATAATGGACCCCATTTTGAAAACTAGACCCCCTAAGGTATTCATCTAGGGGTGTAGTGAGCATTTACACCCCCTAGTTTTTTGTAGAAATTAATGCAAAGCAGGCGGAAAGAAAATATTTTTATTTTTTTACACAAGTGTCAATTTCAAGACAGATTTCTTTCTACAGAGCAGATGGAAATGAAGATGTGCAAGAGGAGTGGCGCCTTCTACCGCCATAGGGCTATGGGGTCTGGGGTGGAATCGGAGTCCCCGCTATCTGAAAATATTTCCGCCTCTGAAGCGGTGTCAGATTCAGAGTGGTCAGAGACATTCGGAGGCTGCTCCGCACGGAACAATCTCTGAGCCATTGTTTTTTCTGTACAGCTCAGAAAGAAATTACAATAACGGACCGTCCCTAATAGACTGGTAATGGACGGCAGTGACTGACACCCACCGACTGACTGACACCCATCGACTGACTGACACCGACCGACTGACTGACACACACCGACCGACTGACTGACACCCACCGACTGACTGACACACACCGACTGACTGACTCCCACCGACTGACTGACACCGACCGACTGACACCCACCGACTGACGGACACCCACCGACCGACTGACACCCACCGACTGACACCGACCGACTGACTGACACCCACCGACTGACTGACACCCACCGACTGACTGACTGACACCCACCGACTGACTGACACCCACCGACTGACGGACACCCACCGACTGACGGACACCCACCGACCGACTGACTGACTCCCACCGACTGACTGACACCGACCGACTGACTGACACACACCGACTGACTGACACCCACCGACTGACTGACACACACCGACTGACTGACACACACCGACTGACTGACTGACACCGACTGACTGACACCCACCGACTGACTGACACCCACCGACTGACTGACTGACACCCACCGACTGACGGACACCCACCGACCGACTGACTCCCACCGACTGACTGACACACACCGACTGACTGACACCCACCGACTGACTGACACCCACCGACTGACTGACTGACACCGACTGACTGACACCCACCGACTGACTGACTGACACCGACCGACTGACTGACACCCACCGACTGACTGACACCGACTGACTGACACCGACCGACTGACTGACACCGACCGACTGACACCCACCGACTGACTGACACCCACCGACTGACACCCACTGACCGCCAGTAACAGACGGACACAGGTCCCTAATAAAGATAATTGACCGTCACTAATAGACGTCTAATCTCGGACACCCACTGACCGCCAGTTACTGACGGACAGTTTTCCCAGGACAGAGGTCCGATCGCTCCTCACAGAGCGGAGAGAGAAGCGCGGCCCCGTCCGGCCTCTGTTCTGTAAAAAGAATGGATGTGATCTCCATGATGGGTTGTCATGGAGACCACATGATCAGGGACCATTATTACTGGTCCCTGATGGTGACTGTGCGGAAGGCAGATCTTTAGCTCAGTAACCAGCGCACGTGTCTGCGCCATCTATTATTATTATTTAATTAGATATGGGGGGGGGCCCTAATAACTTTATTTAAACATATCTGGGGGCCATATTGCCCCGGTCGGGGTGCTGGGGGACCCGATCGGGTCAATTTGAACTTCTCTCTCCTGTCCTGAGGAGAGAGACCTTACTGTGAGCGGTGGCGGTCGGCTTTCAGTCTGCGCATGCGCCGGGCCGCCATCTTTCTTGAGGGTAAGGGGGGGAGAGGATCGGGACCCAGCTTAGGGCCAGAAGAGCTGGGGGGCCCGATCGCTGCACCGGAGACTTTCTCTTACATGAGAGGAGAGAGAAAGTTTAGTGCGGACAACTCCGCCGCCGGCATTTTCTGTGATCGCCGTGATAAAGTGTATGACGGCGATCACGTGACCAGAGAGCGCTTGTCGCGGTCTCTGGTCACTGCCCCTTCCTCCGGTAGCTGCGGGCACGGAGCTACAGCGCTGGATTTCATCGCTAACTTGGGCTGAAGGGCCACCGTAAAAAGGCCGCGCTCCAGCCCAAGGCCCCTTAGTGACCGCCGTAAAAACACGTATGGGTGGTCACTAAGGGGTTAATTAATCGGGGAATTGATTTAAATGTCATAGATGGAGGCGGCGTGTGATCGAGGCGCAATCTGAGGCCGGTCTGCAGAGGGGCGAGAGAGCGAGGGAGCGGAACAGATCGACCCTGACAGCGACACTGCACCATGTGACCAGCTCCTCCTGTATCACACAACTGAGGCTTAGATACACCGCTCAGCAGACAGTATCACACAGGATAGGATTAGATACACCGCTCAGCAGGCAGTATCACACAGGATAGGATTAGATACACAGCTCAGCAGACAGTATCACACGGGATAGGATTAGATACACAGCTCAGCAGACAGTATCTCACGGGATAGGATTAGATACACGGCTCAGCAGACAGTATCACACAGGATAGGATTAGATACACAGCTCAGCAGACAGTATCACACAGGATAGGATTAGATACACAGCTCAGCAGACAGTATCACACAACTGAGGCTTAGATACACCGCTCAGCAGACGGTATCACACAGGATAGGATTAGATACACCGCTCAGCAGACAGTATCACACGGGACAGGATTAGATACACAGCTCAGCAGACAGTATCACACAGGATAGGATTAGATACACAGCTCAGAAGACAGTATCACACAGGATAGGATTAGATACACAGCTCAGCAGACAGTATCACACAGGATAGGATTAGATACACAGCTCAGCAGACAGTATCACACAGGATAGGATTAGATACACAGCTCAGCAGACAGTATCACACAGGAAAGGATTAGATACACAGCTCAGCAGACAGTATCACACGGGATAGGATTAGATACACAGCTCAGCAGACAGTATCACACAGGACAGGATTAGATACACAGCTCAGCAGCCAGTATCACATAGGACAGGATTAGATACACAGCTCAGCAGTCTGTATCACACAGGATAGGATTAGATACACAGCTCAGAAGACAGTATCACACAGGATAGGATTAGATACACAGCTCAGCAGACAGTATCACACAGGATAGGATTAGATACACAGCTCAGCAGACAGTATCACACAGGATAGGATTAGATACACAGCTCAGCAGACAGTATCACACAGGATAGGATTAGATACACAGCTCAGCAGACAGTATCACACAGAATAGGATTAGATACACAGCTCAGCAGACAGTATCACACAGGATAGGATTAGATACACAGCTCAGCAGGCTGTATCTCACAAGAGAAGCTGTGATCCAGGCTCAGCAGGCTGTATCTCACATGAGAGGCTTAGATACGGCTGTGCTGGCCGCTCCCAGTGTTTGGGGCTCTGGAGATGGTGAGGGAAGCGCCTGTGGCCCTCAGTGATGTGAGGAGAGGAGCAGGAGCCATGTCTGGGTGTACTAACATGGCCGCCGGAGGTGTAGGGGGCGGGGCTAGTGCTGACTGACCGTGTGCCGGGCGGGGCCAGCCCTGTGACGTCACACCGCAAAGCATGCTGGGAGAGGAAAACTCCAGGAACCTGAGGGAAAGAGGAAGTTCTGCTGGAAACTTCCTGTAAAGAGGCTCTGATGTCCGGACAGCGGGAGGGAGAGCCCCGGCATGAGGAGGAGCAGGTACCGGGGAGCCGGGGGCCGCAGTCAGTAGTGCAGTGTGTGATGTCTGTCACAGCTGATGCTTCAGTAGTGCAGTGTATTGTTGCAGTTGACGCTTCAGTAGTGCAGTGTATTGTTGCAGTTGATGCTTCAGTAGTGCAGTGTATTGTTGCAGTTGATGCTTCAGTAGTGCAGTGTATTGTGGCAGTTGGTGCTTCAGTAGTGCAGTGTATTGTGGCAGTTGGTGCTTCAGTAGTGCAGTGTATTGTGGCAGTTGACGCTTCAGTAGTGCAGTGTATTGTGGCAGTTGATGCTTCAGTAGTGCAGTGTATTGTGGCAGTTGACGCTTCAGTAGTGCAGTGTATTGTGGCAGTTGACGCTTCAGTAGTGCAGTGTATTGTGGCAGTTGACGCTTCAGTAGTGCAGTGTATTGTTGCAGTTGACGCTTCAGTAGTGCAGTGTATTGTGGCAGTTGATGCTTCAGTAGTGCAGTGTATTGTGGCAGTTGACGCTTCAGTAGTGCAGTGTATTGTGGCAGTTGATGCTTCAGTAGTGCAGTGTATTGTAGCAGTTGATGCTTCAGTAGTGCAGTGTATTGTGGCAGTTGACGCTTCAGTAGTGCAGTGTATTGTGGCAGTTGACGCTTCAGTAGTGCAGTGTATTGTGGCAGTCGATGCTTCAGTAGTGCAGTGTATTGTGGCAGTTGATGCTTCAGTAGTGCAGTGTATTGTGGCAGTTGATGCTTCAGTAGTGCAGTGTATTGTGGCAGTTGATGCTTCAGTAGTGCAGTGTATTGTGGCAGTTGATGATTCAGTAGTGCAGTGTATTGTGGCAGTTGATGCTTCAGTAGTGCAGTGTATTGTGGCAGTTGACGCTTCAGTAGTGCAGTGTATTGTGGCAGTTGACGCTTCAGTAGTGCAGTGTATTGTGGCAGTTGACGCTTCAGTAGTGCAGTGTATTGTGGCAGTTGATGCTTCAGTAGTGCAGTGTATTGTGGCAGTTGATGATTCAGTAGTGCAGTGTATTGTGGCAGTTGATGCTTCAGTAGTGCAGTGTATTGTGGCAGTTGATGCTTCAGTAGTGCAGTGTATTGTGGCAGTTGACGCTTCAGTAGTGCAGTGTATTGTTGCAGTTGATGCTTCAGTAGTGCAGTGTATTGTGGCAGTTGATGCTTCAGTAGTGCAGTGTATTGTGGCAGTTGATGCTTCAGTAGTGCAGTGTATTGTGGCAGTCGATGCTTCAGTAGTGCAGTGTATTGTGGCAGTCGATGCTTCAGTAGTGCAGTGTATTGTGGCAGTTGACGCTTCAGTAGTGCAGTGTATTGTGGCAGTTGACGCTTCAGTAGTGCAGTGTATTGTTGCAGTTGATGCTTCAGTAGTGCAGTGTATTGTGGCAGTTGACGCTTCAGTAGTGCAGTGTATTGTGGCAGTTGACGCTTCAGTAGTGCAGTGTATTGTTGCAGTTGATGCTTCAGTAGTGCAGTGTATTGTTGCAGTTGATGCTTCAGTAGTGCAGTGTATTGTGGCAGTTGGTGCTTCAGTAGTGCAGTGTATTGTGGCAGTTGGTGCTTCAGTAGTGCAGTGTATTGTGGCAGTTGACGCTTCAGTAGTGCAGTGTATTGTGGCAGTTGATGCTTCAGTAGTGCAGTGTATTGTGGCAGTTGACGCTTCAGTAGTGCAGTGTATTGTGGCAGTTGACGCTTCAGTAGTGCAGTGTATTGTGGCAGTTGACGCTTCAGTAGTGCAGTGTATTGTTGCAGTTGACGCTTCAGTAGTGCAGTGTATTGTGGCAGTTGATGCTTCAGTAGTGCAGTGTATTGTGGCAGTTGACGCTTCAGTAGTGCAGTGTATTGTGGCAGTTGATGCTTCAGTAGTGCAGTGTATTGTAGCAGTTGATGCTTCAGTAGTGCAGTGTATTGTGGCAGTTGACGCTTCAGTAGTGCAGTGTATTGTGGCAGTTGACGCTTCAGTAGTGCAGTGTATTGTGGCAGTCGATGCTTCAGTAGTGCAGTGTATTGTGGCAGTTGATGCTTCAGTAGTGCAGTGTATTGTGGCAGTTGATGCTTCAGTAGTGCAGTGTATTGTGGCAGTTGATGCTTCAGTAGTGCAGTGTATTGTGGCAGTTGATGATTCAGTAGTGCAGTGTATTGTGGCAGTTGATGCTTCAGTAGTGCAGTGTATTGTGGCAGTTGACGCTTCAGTAGTGCAGTGTATTGTGGCAGTTGACGCTTCAGTAGTGCAGTGTATTGTGGCAGTTGACGCTTCAGTAGTGCAGTGTATTGTTGCAGTTGATGCTTCAGTAGTGCAGTGTATTGTGGCAGTTGATGATTCAGTAGTGCAGTGTATTGTGGCAGTTGATGCTTCAGTAGTGCAGTGTATTGTGGCAGTTGATGCTTCAGTAGTGCAGTGTATTGTGGCAGTTGACGCTTCAGTAGTGCAGTGTATTGTTGCAGTTGATGCTTCAGTAGTGCAGTGTATTGTGGCAGTTGATGCTTCAGTAGTGCAGTGTATTGTGGCAGTTGATGCTTCAGTAGTGCAGTGTATTGTGGCAGTCGATGCTTCAGTAGTGCAGTGTATTGTGGCAGTCGATGCTTCAGTAGTGCAGTGTATTGTGGCAGTTGACGCTTCAGTAGTGCAGTGTATTGTGGCAGTTGACGCTTCAGTAGTGCAGTGTATTGTTGCAGTTGATGCTTCAGTAGTGCAGTGTATTGTGGCAGTTGACGCTTCAGTAGTGCAGTGTATTGTGGCAGTTGACGCTTCAGTAGTGCAGTGTATTGTGGCAGTTGACGCTTCAGTAGTGCAGTGTATTGTGGCAGTTGATGCTTCAGTAGTGCAGTGTATTGTGGCCGTTGATGCTTCAGTAGTGCAGTGTATTGTTGCAGTTGATGCTTCAGTAGTGCAGTGTATTGTGGCAGTTGACGCTTCAGTAGTGCAGTGTATTGTGGCAGTTGACGCTTCAGTAGTGCAGTGTATTGTGGCAGTTGACGCTTCAGTAGTGCAGTGTATTGTTGCAGTTGACGCTTCAGTAGTGCAGTGTATTGTGGCAGTTGACGCTTCAGTAGTGCAGTGTATTGTGGCAGTTGACGCTTCAGTAGTGCAGTGTATTGTGGCAGTTGACGCTTCAGTAGTGCAGTGTATTGTGGCAGTTGATGCTTCAGTAGTGCAGTGTATTGTGGCAGTTGATGCTTCAGTAGTGCAGTGTATTGTAGCAGTTGACGCTTCAGTAGTGCAGTGTATTGTGGCAGTTGACGCTTCAGTAGTGCAGTGTATTGTGGCAGTTGATGCTTCAGTAGTGCAGTGTATTGTGGCAGTTGATGCTTCAGTAGTGCAGTGTATTGTGGCAGTTGATGCTTCAGTAGTGCAGTGTATTGTAGCAGTTGACGCTTCAGTAGTGCAGTGTATTGTGGCAGTTGACGCTTCAGTAGTGCAGTGTATTGTGGCAGTTGATGCTTCAGTAGTGCAGTGTATTGTGGCAGTCGATGCTTCAGTAGTGCAGTGTATTGTGGCAGTCGATGCTTCAGTAGTGCAGTGTATTGTGGCAGTCGATGCTTCAGTAGTGCAGTGTATTGTGGCAGTTGATGCTTCAGTAGTGCAGTGTATTGTGGCAGTTGATGCTTCAGTAGTGCAGTGTATTGTGGCAGTTGATGCTTCAGTAGTGCAGTGTATTGTGGCAGTTGATGCTTCAGTAGTGCAGTGTATTGTGGCAGTCGATGCTTCAGTAGTGCAGTGTATTGTGGCAGTTGATGCTTCAGTAGTGCAGTGTATTGTGGCAGTCGATGCTTCAGTAGTGCAGTGTATTGTGGCAGTTGATGCTTCAGTAGTGCAGTGTATTGTGGCAGTTGATGCTTCAGTAGTGCAGTGTATTGTGGCAGTTGATGCTTCAGTAGTGCAGTGTATTGTGGCAGTTGACGCTTCAGTAGTGCAGTGTATTCTGTCAGTCACAGGCCGCACTCACATCCTGCGCATGCGCTGCTCTCCTGACGTCGGGGACACTGAAGTCTGTGCCGGAGAGGGACCTGGGAGGCGTCCACCAGTGTCTCCAGCAGTGGTCGTCATCTCCCATAGACGTCCATGTTATGAGGATGTATCCCAGCAGTGATACCAGTATAAGTGTCACATGACCACTGTGGCCATGATGGTTTACATTACTGGTATCACCACTGCGGACAGTGTCAGGGTGCACCATGCTTTACACTGCTGTCACCTCATACATGGAG
This sequence comes from Bufo bufo, assembly GCF_905171765.1. NCBI lineage: Eukaryota > Metazoa > Chordata > Amphibia > Anura > Bufonidae > Bufo > Bufo bufo. Next base: position 558,340,208 of record NC_053393.1, on the reverse strand, counting down.
GAACTGCCCTGACGAGATCTTCCAGTCCTCAGTCCAGACAATAGAGAGAAGACCTCATCTCCTCTGATTTCTCCCAAATGTCCCTCATCATCTCCGGTCATTATAAGCATTTCTATGGGATTTCACGCGGATTCTACATTGACTCCTCTTCTTCCATTCAGGTTCCTGTGATATAGGATTGTCCGATGACATCATCAGTACCAGATAATGGATGGAGACGGGGACAAGATGGCGGAGAGGATATTAGATCTTACCCTAGAGATACTCTTCCTGCTTACTGGAGAGGTGAGAGGTCCTGATGATGTCACATTACACCATTATCTATGGTAATTACAGGGGATGTGACTGGAGAGGTGAGAGGTTCTGATGATGTCACATTACATCATTATCTATGGTAATTACAGGTGATGTGACTGGAGAGGTGAGGGGTTCTGATGATGTCACATTACATCATTATCTATGGTAATTACAGGTGATGTGACTGGAGAGGTGAGAGGTTCTGATGATGTCACATTACATCGTTATCTATGGTAATTACAGGGGATGTGACTGGAGAGGTGAGAGGTTCTGATGATGTCACATTACACCATTATCTATGGTAATTACAGGGGATGTGACTGGAGAGGTGAGAGGTTCTGATGATGTCACATTACATCGTTATCTATGGTAATTACAGGGGATGTGACTGGAGAGGTTCTGATGATGTCACATTACATCATTATCTATGGTAATTACAGGGGATGTGACTGGAGAGGTGAGAGGTTCTGATGATGTCACATTACATCATTATCTATGGTAATTACAGGGGATGTGACTGGAGAGGTGAGAGGTTCTGATGATGTCACATTACTTCATTATCTATGGTGATTACAGGTGATGTGACTGGAGAGGTGAGAGGTTCTGATGATGTCACATTACATCATTATCTGTGGTAATTACAGGGGATGTGACTGGAGAGGTGAGAGGTTCTGATGATGTCACATTACATCATTATCTATGGTGATTACAGGGGATGTGACTGGAGAGGTGAGAGGTTCTGATGATGTCACATTACATCATTATGGTAATTACAGGGGATGTGACTGGAGAGGTGAGAGGTTCTGATGATGTCGCATTACACCATTATCTATGGTAATTACAGGGGATGTGACTGGAGAGGTGAGAGGTTCTGATGATGTCACATTACATCATTATCTGTGGTAATTACAGGGGATGTGACTGGAGAGGTGAGAGGTTCTGATGATGTCACATTACATCATTATCTATGGTGATTACAGGGGATGTGACTGGAGAGGTGAGAGGTTCTGATGATGTCACATTACATCATTATGGTAATTACAGGGGATGTGACTGGAGAGGTGAGAGGTTCTGATGATGTCGCATTACACCATTATCTATGGTAATTACAGGGGATGTGACTGGAGAGGTGAGAGGTTCTGATGATGTCACATTACATCATAATCTATGGTAATTACAGGGGATGTGACTGGAGAGGTGAGAGGTTCTGATGATGTCACATTACTTCATTATCTATGGTGATTACAGGGGATGTGACTGGAGAGGTGAGAGGTTCTGATGATGTCACATTACATCATTATCTATGGTAATTACAGGTGATGTGACTGGAGAGGTGAGAGGTTCTGATGATGTCACATTACATCATTATGGTAATTACAGGGGATGTGACTGGAGAGGTGAGAGGTTCTGATGATGTCGCATTACATCATTATCTATGGTGATTACAGGTGATGTGACTGGAGAGGTGAGAGGTTCTGATGATGTCACATTACATCATTATCTATGGTAATTACAGGGGATGTGACTGGAGAGGTGAGAGGTTCTGATGATGTCACATTACATCATTATCTATGGTAATTACAGGGGATGTGACTGGAGAGGTGAGAGGTTCTGATGATGTTGCATTACATCATTATCTATGGTGATTACAGGTGATGTGACTGGAGAGGTGACAGGTTCTGATGATGTCACATTACATCATTATCTATGGTAATTACAGGTGATGTGACTGGAGAGGTGAGAGGTTCTGATGATGTCACATTACACCATTATCTATGGTAATTACAGGTGGACATGGCTGTAGAAGTGATGGACTCTGGAATGTACATGGTGAAATTTATTATTATGTCTTCCATGAACAGGATTACTCCACGGTGAAGAAGACGTCTAGTAATCTGATACATGAGAAGAACAATGAGAAGATCCTAGAAGTCGTCCACAAGATGATGGAGCTGCTGACTGGAGAGGTGACACCGCCGGGAATGCGGGGACATTATACAGTCACAGCACTGGAGGGGTCTGGGTGATGACGGTGTCATTGTGTTGTCAGGTTCCTATAAGGTGTCAGGATGTCGCTGTCTATTTCTCCATGGAGGAGTGGGAGTATTTAGAAGGACACAAGGGTCTGTACAAGGAGGTCAAGATGGAGGAGGACCAGCCCCTCACATCTCCAGGTAACGGACAGGACTAAATACAAATGTCATGGAATTCTCTGTCTGTAAAGTCTGAGTCCAGTCTCTGTCTCTCCTGCAGAGAGATCCAGTCAGAGGACAACACCAGAGAGATGTCCGCGTCCTCTTCTTCCACAGGATGGTCAGGTAATGGAGATGTCGCCATCCTCTTTAGGAGGACGCCTTGTTTTATCCAGTACTATTCTAGGTTTATACTGGTTTATACTGGTGTAATGAGCTGGAGATGGCGGGATTACAGCCGACCACAGACGCTCCATGTTCTCTGCTTCTTCCTACAAGTCTCTGGCTATGGAGACCACTGGTGGGAATAAGGAACCAATAGGTTTACTGTCAGGTCCATAAATATTGGGACATCGACCCAATCGTAACATTTTTGGCTCTATACACCACCACAATGGATGTGAAATTAAACGGACAAGATGTGCTTTACCTGCAGACTGTCAGCTGTAATCTGAGGGAATTTACATCCAGATCAGGTGAACGGTGCAGGAATTACAGCAGTTTCCATATGTGCCTCCCACTTGTTAAGGGAGGAAAAGTAATGGGACAGAATAATAATCATAAATCAAACTTTCACTTTTTAATACTTGGTTGCAAATCCTTTGCAGTCAATTACAGCCTGAAGTCTGGAACACATAGACATCCCCAGACGCTGGTTTCATCCCTGGTGATGCTCTGCCCGGCCTCTACTGCAACTGTCTTCAGTTCCTGCTTGTTCTTGGGGCATTTTCCCTTCAGTTTTGTCTTCAGCAAGTGAACAGCTCAATCGGATTCAGGTCCGGGGATTGACTCGGCCATTGCATAACATTCCACTTCTTTCCCTTAAAAAGCTCTTTGGTTGCTTTTGCAGTATGCTTTGGGTCATTGTCCATCTGCACTGTGAAGCGCCGTCCAATGAGTTCTGAAGCAATTGGCTGAATAGGAGCAGATAATATTGCCCGAAACACTTCAGAATTCATCCTGCTGCTTTTGTCAGCAGTCACATCATCAATAAATACAAGAGAAGCAGTTCCATTGGCAGCCATACATGCCAACGCCATGACACTACCACCACCATGCTTCACTGATGAGGTGGAATGCTTAGGATCATGAGGTTTGATAAAAAGGATATGTCGCACTAGAATGGGCAGGGAACCATGTGAGGTGCACCAACTCACAGATCACCAAATCTGAAAAGGGAGTATAAATGTAATAAAAGTAGAAGGGCACTCTCTAAAGTGAATGGGAACAGTGGGTATTAATACATGCAAATTTATTGATATCTTTAAAATATGTGGCTCAACAATAAAATTCACAATATTATTGATATAGTAAATTAAAACACCATTGTAGACAATTTCAAGCAATAAACATTCATCAGTAAGATCAACAATCCACATAAAAAATCAGTATTATTCGATATAAAACAATATCCGATAAAAATCGATAGAAACTTGTTGTTTGAATATATCAAAAAATCCTTTAAACAACTCTGGAAGTCCACATTGATAATGGTAATACAGTCTCGAATGTTTAGGTCCCAATTTTCGATTGATAACACTCCAATATTCGAGTCTCCATTAACCACTTCAGCCCCCAGTGCTTAAACCCCCTTAATGACCAGGCCACTTTTTACACTTCTGACCTTCACTACTTTCACAGTTTATTGCTCGGTCATGCAACTTACCACCCAAATGAATTTTACCTCCTTTTCTTCTCACTAATAGAGCTTTCATTTGGTGGTATTTCATTGCTGCTGACATTTTTACTTTTTTTGTTATTAATCGAAATGTAACGATTTTTTTGCAAAAAAATGACATTTTTCACTTTCAGTTGTAAAATTTTGCAAAAAAAACGAGATCCATATATAAATTTTGCTCTAAATTTATTGTTCTACATGTCTTTGATAAAAAAAAAATGTTTGGGTAAAAAAAAAAATGGTTTGGGTAAAAGTTATAGCGTTTACAATCTATGGTACAAAAATGTGAATTTCCGCTTTTTGAAGCAGCTCTGACTTTCTGAGCACCTGTCATGTTTCCTGAGGTTCTACAATGCCCAGACAGTACAAACACCCCACAAATGACCCCATTTCGGAAAGTAGACACCCTAAGGTATTCGCTGATGGGCATAGTGAGTTCATAGAACTTTTTATTTTTTGTCACAAGTTAGCGGAAAATGATATTTTTTTTTTTTTTTCTTACAAAGTCTCATATTCCACTAACTTGTGACAAAAAATAAAAAGTTCTATGAACTCACTATGCCCATCACGAAATACCTTGGGGTCTCTTCTTTCCAAAATGGGGTCACTTGTGGGGTAGTTAAACTGCCCTGGCATTCTAGGGGCCCAAATGTTTGGTAAGTAGTTTGAAATCAAATTCTGTAAAAAATGACCAGTGAAATCCGAAAGGTGCTCTTTGGAATGTGGGCCCCTTTGCCCACCTAGGCTGCAAAAAAGTGTCACACATCTGGTATCTCTATATTCAGGAGAAGTTGGGCAATGTGTATTGGGGTGTCTTTTTACATATACCCATGCTGGGTGAGAGAAATATCTTGGCAAAGACAACTTTTCCCATTTTTTTATACAAAGTTGGCATTTGACCAAGATATTTATCTCACCCAGCATGGGTATATGTAAAAAGACACCCCAAAACACATTCCTCAACTTCTCCTGAGTACGGAGATACCAGATGTGTGACACTTTTTTGCAGCCTAGGTGGGCAAAGGGGCCCATATTCCAAAGAGCACCTTTCGGATTTCACCGGTCATTTTTTACAGAATTTGATTTCAAACTCCTTACCACACATTTGGGCCCCTAGAATGCCAGGGCAGTATAACTACCCCACAAGTGACCCCATTTTGGAAAGAAGAGACCCCAAGGTATTCGCTGATGGGCATAGTGAGTTCATGGAAGTTTTTATTTTTTGTCACAAGTTAGTGGAATATGAGACTTTGTATGAAAAAATAAAATAAAATAAAAATCATCATTTTCCACTAACTTGTGACAAAAAATAAAAAATTCTAGGAACTCGCCATGCCCCTCACTGAATACCTTGGGGTGTCTTCTTTCCAAAATGGGGTCACTTGTGGGGTAGTTATACTGCCCTGGCATTTTCCAGGGGCCCTAATGTGTGGTAAGTAGGTAAATGACCTGTGAAATCCGAAAGGTGCTCTTTGGAATGTGGGCCCCTTTGCCCACCTAGGCTGCAAAAAAGTGTCACACATGTGGTATCGCCGTATTCAGGAGAAGTTGAGGAATGTGTTTTGGGGTGTCATTTTACATATACCCATGCTGGGTGAGAGAAATATCTTGGTCAAATGCCAACTTTGTATAAAAAAATGGGAAAAGTTGTCTTTTGCCAAGATATTTCTCTCACCCAGCATGGGTATATGTAAAATGACACCCCAAAACACATTCCCCAACTTCTCCTGAGTACGGCGATACCAGATGTGTGAGACTTTTTTGCAGCCTAAATGCGCAAAGGGGCCCACATTCCTTTTATGAGGGCATTTTTAGACATTTGGATCCCAGACTTCTTTTCACGCTTTAGGGCCCCTAGAATGCCAGGGCAGTATAAATACCCCACATGTGACCCCATTTTGGAAAGAAGACACCCCAAGGTATTCAATGAGGGGCATGGCGAGTTCATAGAAATTTTTTTTTTTTGGCACAAGTTAGCGGAAATTGATTTTATTTATTTTTTTCTCACAAAGTCTCCCTTTCCGCTAACTTGGGACAAAAATTTCAATCTTTCATGGACTCAATATGCCCCTCACGGAATACCTGGGGGTGTCTTCTTTCCGAAATGGGGTCACATGTGGGGTATTTATACTGCCCTGGCATTCTAGGGGCCCTAAAGCGTGAGAAGAAGTCTGGAATATAAATGTCTAAAAATTTTTACGCATTTGGATTCCGTGAGGGGTATGGTGAGTTCATGTGAGATTTTATTTTTTGACACAAGTTAGTGGAATATGAGACTTTGTAAGAAAAAAAAAAAAAAAATTCAGCTAACTTGGCCAAAAAAATGTCTGAATGGAGCCTTACAGAGGGGTGATCAATGACAGGGGGGGTGATCAATGACAGGGGGGGTGATCAATGACAGGGGGGGTGATCAATGACAGGGGGGGTGATCAATGACAGGGGGGGTGATCAATGACAGGGGGGTGATCAATGACAGGGGGGTGATCAGGGAGTCTATATGGGGTGATCACCACAGTCATTGATCACGCCCCTGTAAGGCTCCATTCAGACGTCCGTGTGCGTTTTGCGGATCCGATCCATCTATCAGTGGATCCGTAAAAATCATGCGGACGTCTGAATGGAGCTTTACAGGGGTGTGATCAATGACAGGGGGGTGATCAGGGGTGATCAATGGTGAATAAGGGGTTAATAAGTGACGGGGGGGGGGGATGTAGTGTAGTGTGGTGCTTGGTGCAACATATTACTGAGCTGCCTGTGTCCTCTGGTGGTCGATCCAAACAAAGGGGACCACCAGAGGACCAGGTAGCAGGTATATTAGATGCTGTTATCAAAACAGCGTCTAATATACCTGTTAGGGGTTAAAAAAATCACATCTCCAGCCTGCCAGCGAACGATCGCCGCTGGCAGGCTGGAGATCCACTTTCTTACCTTCCGTTCCTGTGAGCGCGCGCGCCTGTGTGCGCGCGTTACACAGGAAATCTCGGCCATCGTGAGCGGACGCGCCGGCGCGTCCCCTCGGAATCAATCAACCACCTCCCAGGACGCGTCTGTGCGTACAGCGGTCCGGAGGTGGTTAATTAGCAGCTGTACATAGAGCGGCGTCCCGCTGTAATATTAATATTCAAAAGCGATCGCTTACTTCAAAGACTATTCGGTCTTACCCGGAGGGTTCTTAGTAGGGGTCTCCTACCTTCGTCTCGTTGCACCTGTTTGGCTGTATCGGTGCCTTATTCACGAGCGCTGTTTGTTCCTCAAGAGGATCCCCACGCTCCTGCCGGAAGTTCGCGTAATCTCGCTGAAGGTGAGTTTCCCTTGTCAAGCAAAGACCTCCTACAGCGGGCATTCACAGGATCGGTTTGTAGTTAAAACACTCGCCTCCAAAATCGACCGATTTAGGTTTGATGTCGGGGATGTTGCTTCCCTATTTGAGCTCTGGCTTTGTCATCAGAAGGTCCTGGCAGGCAGCGTGGAGCATCTGAAGGCTTGAGTCCCCCGGGTCAGGACTCACATCTGTCCAACAGACTCTCCTGGAGGAAAAGGGGAGGAGCTTTATGAGAACATGAGTGGTAAGAGCCCATCTGTATATACACTCATTGACCAAAAATCCTGCACCAAGAAGGAGATGTTGGGATGAAACTTTCCCAGTGTGACTGTAATGATGATAAATATAAGGGGTCCCAATATTACAGAAATGGAGACATTTATTGGTGAAAATTGTCCAATTCCAAGGAGGTTTTAAGACCCTGTTGGGCTGCCTCTAGCCTGGATCCAAGATGAGATACGGCCTCTATCCTGGATACAAGATGAGATACGGCCTCTATCCTGGATACAAGATGAGATACGGCCTCTAGCTTGGATACAAGATGAGATACGGCCTCTAGCCCGGATACAAGATGAGATACGGCCTCTAGCCCGGATACAAGATGACATACGGCCTCTAGCCCGGATACAACATGAGATACGGCCTCTAGCCCGGATACAAGATGAGATACGGCCTCTAGCCCGGATACAAGATGGATGATATGCGGTTGGGCAAGGAGACATACATGTTTGTTATGGTATCTTAGGGTACATTTGCCCACAGATGTTACAGGTGCTCCTGTAGATCCTGCACACTCATAGGTTGCTGAAGCTCGCATTGCAGATGTTCCCATAAATGCTTTATAGGTAATAAAACAGGAGGAGACCTTCCTGGGAAGCCTCGCTGTGCGCAGGCGAGCATATCCAGCTGAAAAGTGCTGAGAAGAATACATGTGGCGGCAGGATGTCCTGCACATATCGCTGAGCTGTTAGTGCCCCTCGGACCACTACTAGGGTTCACCGACTGTCGTATGCGATGGCTCCCAGATCATCACACCAGCAGTTAGGGCAGTATGTCGCTCCATAGCAAAGGATTGAAGCGCTCACCAGGAGACCTCCATACTGGAACCCAAAGAGGGCCTAGGATTGTCACTAAAGACGATACGGTTCCAGTCTGTAGTAATCCAGGTTTCCCAATCGGGACATCCCTGCAAACGAAGATTACGGTAGCTGACTGTCAATGACAGGACACATAATGGGCGCCATGATGTCAGATTTTCTTCTGCTGAATGTCTGAAAAAGGTCTGGGCAGAGACAGGGGTGTAATTAAGGGACCACCTGTGTCTAGGTGGTGGACAACAAAACTATGGGAGCTGCTCATTCTTGTCGGTGGATCACACGATCCTCTCTACTGGTAGTCTGTCTGGGCTGTCCGGAGCTTGTTAACTCTACCTGCACTAACATAACCAGTGCGCCCAACATTTCCTAAAGGTCAGAACAGCCTAGATCAGTGGTGGCGAACCTATGGTGCTGGTTCCAGGGGCGGCACTCAGAGCCCTCTCTGTGGGCACCCTCTGCCCAGTGACTTTTCAAAAACCTGGTAGTAGAGATCCTGGCCTTCCTCAGAGAAAGAGATATCATCATCAGTTCCATAGTTTGGACAATTCTCTCTTGATGGCAGAATCCACTCCAATTCTCCAAAGTACCTATAAATTGTGGATTTTTTGAGAATTGTTGGATCGTGAACATCAAGAAATCAGATTTTCTATCCAGACACCAGGAAGATTTTTTTTGACCAACACTTATTTCTGCCAATTCTCAAACATGAGATGATACAGGGGAAAATATCAGTCTTCTGGAGAAAGAGCCACTGCTTATTATAGGAAGCTATGGACATCTTGGGGTTAATGACCTGGAGCCAGTTTCACGTCTGTTCTCTGCAGAAATTGATTTAAACTAAGCAAAGAAATACCATAGTACGTCCGCGCCTCCAAGGGTAAAACATAATTTATTGATACATATGGATTAAAAACATGGATACATGGAGCAAACCCCAAGGATGGGAAAGATCATGTGCAACATGACAAAATACACCACAGAATGAACAATCCTAAAGCAGGATACCAATCAAATCCCTGCAGAATCCTAGGTGTTATACTTATCACAAAACACAGTGGTAACACGTGGAGCATACAAAACCCATCGAAGAGGAGAGCAAGGAGCCCTAACGCGTATCTCTAGTACATAGACTAGCTTCCTCAGAGGTCCATGGAAGCTAGTGTATGTACTAGAGATATGCGTTAGGGCTCCTTGCTCTCCTCTTCGATGGGTTTTGTATGCTCCACGTGTTACCACTGTGTTTTGTGATAAGTATAACACCTAGGATTCTGCAGGGATTTGATTGGTATCCTGCTTTAGGATTGTTCATTCTGTGGTGTATTTTGTCATGTTGCACATGATCTTTCCCATCCTTGGGGTTTGCTCCATGTATCCATGTTTTTAATCTATATGTATCAATAAATTATGTTTTACCCTTGGAGGCGCGGCCGTACTATGGTATTTCTTTGCTTAGTTTAATTCATGTTTGTTTTTCGATACCAGGCCAGCACTCCCCCTTTATATCCATAGGTGTGCCCCCCGCTCTCTAGTTTTGTATTGCTCTCCAGAAATTGGTTCTTACTGCCTAAACCAAACAATTCTTCTTCCCAGAGTGAGAGCAAATCCACAGGCTTTTATTTGTGCTGTTTATCCAGCACCATAGGTGTCACGGAAGGTGTACAGCAAACTAAAGACACAAAAGGAAGATCCGGCTGACTGGATCCAAAACTAAGGAACCAAAGGGATAGCCCTGCAACAGCCCTCTGTATCTAAGATAAAATATTGTTCTTCTCCAGGGCCCTCTTCTGTATCGGAAGGTCCAGATGCAGAAATCCTGAAAGCTTGAATCCTGAGAGGGAAATCCTGAAAATTCAGGGATTGTCAGAGTAATATCTACCTTACAGCAGAGTCCCAAGGAAGTTTCCTCACCAGTTTACAGGGAAGTTTGGAGGAGATTTTGCTCCTGGTACGAATCTGAATGTTCGGTTCCTTTTCAGGCTACTTTTACATTAGCGGCAGGCTGTTCCGGCAGGTGAACAGCCTGTCGGATAGTCAGGACTTTGATTAGGGTTGCTCTCGGAGGTGTCCTGCTCTTTCCCTAGTTTCCAGGCCTTATTCCCTCACCCCTGTCCCTCCTATGCTCGGTGTGGAGTGTCCCCCCCCCCCCCCCCCCTTCCCCACACACACCCCGAAGTGTGACAGGATATGATAATGGCATTAGACCCAGGAGCCTAAAGGTACAGATCTCAGCCCTGGGCTGTTTTCTGGACCTTCCCCTTGCAGACTATAGATGGATCAAAATCAGGGTGGATTTGATTTAAATCAAAATGATTTAAATCACGATTTAAATCACTAGTCAGTAAGGCTTGATCTAAATCCTAGTTTTCTACATAAAGACTGATTCTTCTGGTATAACTTATAATATGCAAGTAGATGATGATTTAAACAACTTTTCCTATTAGTTTGATTCGGTGGATTCTGCTTTCAGAGGTTTGTAGAAGTTCGGATTAAGGTCTTTTTCTCTACTCTGTTCATGTTATAACATTTTTGCTGTGGAGAAGAGGCGGCCTGTGATCTCTGCTGAGTCAAATTCAGTTTTGAGAACTGCAAAAGTAAACTAAGCATCTGTGATAATATCTTGTAGGCAGAGAAACTGCCCAATAATCTTACAAAAACCTCTGGAAGAGCCGGAAATTGTGAATGGATTCATGGAGTTTATTTACCAGAAAAATTACACATAGAAACCTAGAATGTGTCGGCAGATAAGAACCATTTGGCCCATCTAGTCTGCCCAATATACTGATACTATGAATAGCCCCCGGCCCTATCTTATATGAAGGATGGCCTTATGCCTATCCCATGCATGCTTAACCTCCTTCACTGTATTTGCAGCTACCACTTCTGCAGGAAGGCTATTCCATGCATCCACTACTCTCTCAGTAAAGTAATGCTTCCTTATATTACTTTTAAACCTTTGCCCCTCTAATTTAACACTATGTCCTCTTGTAGCAGTTTTTCTTCTTGTAAATCTTCTCTCCTCTTTTACCTTGTTGATTCCCTTTATGTATTTAGCAGTTTCTCTCATATCCCCTCTGTCTCGTCTTTCTTCCAAGCTATACATGTTAAGGTCCTTTAATCTTTCCTGGTAAGTTTTATCCTGCAATCCATGGAGCAGTTTAGTAGCTCTTCTCTGAACTCTCTCCACAGTATCAGTATCCTTCTGGAGATATGGTCTCCAGTACTGAGCACAATACTCCAGATGAGGTCTCACTAGTGCTCTGTAGAGCGGCATGAGCGCCCCCCTCTGTCTACTGGTAATGCCTCTCCCTATACACCCCAGTATTCTGCTAGCATTTCCTGCTGCTCTATGACATGGTCTGCCTACCTTTAAGTCTTCTGAAATAATGACCCCTAAATCCCTTTCCACAGATACTGAGGTTAGGACTGTATCACTGATTGTATATTCTTCTCTTGGGTTTTTACATCCCAGGTGCATTATCTTGCACTTATCAACATTAAATTTTAGTTGCCAGATTTTTGACCGTTCCTCTAGTTTTCCTAAATCCTTTTCCATTTGATGTATCCCTCCAGGAACATCAACCCTGTTACAAATCTTTCGAGGCCTTCTGCAATATATATTAAACAATATGGGTCCCAGAACAGATCCCTGAGGTACCCCACTGGTAACAAGACCTTGGTCTGAATATACTCCATGGACTACAACCCTCTGCTGTCTGTCCCTCAGCCACTGCCTAATCCATTCAACAATATGGGAGTCTACGTACAGCCTTATTCTACATAATTAAAAAACTAATCTTTATTTCATGATGGAATAACCTTTGGATGGTAATATATTTTCCTCAAAAAGCATTTTATATTAAAAAAAATCCAATTTAAATCAGAAAAATCTTATTTAAATCAGAAAAATCTTATTTAAATCAAAAAAATCTTATTTAAATCAAACAAATCTGATTTTTATTTTTTTTGATTTTTTTTTAAAAAAAATCATTGATTTTTATCCACCCTGATCAAAATGTTCATTAAGGCTACATCCTGGATCAGACCGGCCCTAAAACAGTCCATTCCTCTTTGGGACCTAACTTCAGGGGTCTCTGCGATACTCTTGAGGAGTTGGGTTTGAGATTCTTGTCCCTTAAAACTGTTTTTCCAATAAATTATGTTTTACCCTTGGAGGCGCGGCCGTACTATGGTATTTCTTTGCTTAGTTTAATTCATGTTTGTTTTTCGATACCAGGCCAGCACTCCCCCTTTATATCCATAGGTGTGCCCCCCGCTCTCTAGTTTTGTATTGCTCTCCAGAAATTGATTCTTACTGCCTAAACCAAACAATTCTTCTTCCCAGAGTGAGAGCAAATCCACAGGCTTTTATTTGTGCTGTTTATCCAGCACGATAGGTGTCACGGAAGGTGTACAGCAAACTAGAATTTATTTTACACTCTTAAATACCCTGCACATGTAGAGGCACTTATACTCTATTTACATTTAGTCAGATGACTATTGATTGCCTACTCTTGACATGTGCATTGTGATTTTATTAATCTCAATTAACTTAAAATTTAACTTTTATTAGTTATTTTTTTAATATTTTGTGAATTCTTAATTCTAACCTACTATGTTTAAAACTTTCAACGGTCGACCAGTTGTGTGCTATACTTAGATTTATTCTTTTATGGTATTTGCTTATATTAAAGTGGCAGTATATTGCATGGCTATCTATCTTTTCGCTGTGTATCTCTGTATATACTCTTTAAGCTGTAATGATAGCGCATTGCTAACTGTGCTGCCTGCTAACTTTATCTAGATTTGCTGACTTATTGTTGCAACATGTCATGCTACTTTGTAGCTGGCGGTTGTTGAGACGCTACACTGGCTATGATCTGAATGCCTTCTTTACTAATTCAACTGGTCTGTTTGATCTCAGATGGCGGCGCGTTCACTTATTGAGCTACCTAACGGCTACTCTGTAGCTAGCACACAATATCTAGGTCGGCTGTGATCTAAAACCTAATTACTGCCCCCCGACATGTTTCGCCATATACATGGCGTCTTCAGGGGATCGGGGAGTCTGCCATAAGCAAAGAAGGCATTCAGATCATAGCCAGTGTAGCGTCTCAACAGCCGCCAGCTACAAAGTAGCATGACATGTTGCAACAATAAGTCAGCAAATCTAGATAAAGTTAGCAGGCAGCACAGTTAGCAATGTGCTATCATTACAGCTTAAAGAGTATATACAGAGATACACAGCGAAAAGATAGATAGCCATGCAATATACTGCCACTTTAATATAAGCAAATACCATAAAAGAATAAATATAAGTATAGCACACAACTGGTCGACCGTTGAAAGTTTTAAACATAGTAGGTTAGAATTAAGAATTCACAAAATATTTAAAAAATAACTAATAAAAGTTAAATTTTAAGTTAATTGAGATTAATAAAATCACAATGCACATGTCGAGAGTAGGCAATCAATAGTCATCTGACTAAATGTAAATACAGCAAACTAGAAGACACAAAAGGAAGATCCGGCTGACTGGATCCAAAACTAACGAACCAAAGGGATAGCCCTGCAACAGACCTGGCTCTCTCCCTAACTGCTCAGCCTATGCAAAATTCTTAATGGTAGAAGATTGCATATCCTCGTACCTCGACTGAATAACCCCTGAACACCCTATAAGAGTGAGGGGACACGACCACCGGCTCCCTACACTAGATACGGAGGGAGTCTGGGTCTCCTGGGATCCAGCAAACAGGAAAATACAAATGAATGAACAAAACTTATCTGTAGAAGACTCAGTAGTAGCATCCAGCATGCATACACTCCAGGAAGTTGTATAAACCGCAAAGTGATGCAGTATGGGAAGGGATTTAAAGGGATGCAATCAGTGCAACTACATGACAGCTGAGAGAGGCTAACGAGATGAGAAAATGAAAGCAAAACAAAAGGAACCTCAAGGAGGAGGTTCTGAAGGACGTCTGTCAGAGCTTCTCAGATGTCTGGTGGTGACAATAGGATAATACCGTTTTGAAATAGGTAGAGAAATGGTTCCAGTACAAGGCTCACCTTTAGTGGTTGTGCTACCTGTAGGCACAACTCTAGTAGAAGCTCATCAAGATGTATACTGGAATCCCAGTTGGTGGTGGACCTGCAGCCACGAAGGGAAATCTTCTTATCAGAGAGAGATACCTGGAGTCCCCAAGAAGTTGCGAGTTTTTAAAGAGTAAAAGTTTTTTTCCCACGGTGCAAAGGAGCCAACCACGGTCCAAATGTTAATGGTAAGAAAGGATCTTTACGCAATAAAGTAAACCTGCAATAAAGATCTTTTCTTACCATTAACATCTGGACCGTGGTTGGCTTCTTTGCACCGTAGGAAAAATCCTTTTATCCAGAGTGAGAAGACAGGCTTTACTTTCGTGGACTTTCCCAGAAAACCTGTAATGAGGGATTCTTTGGAATGTAAGTCCCTATGGATACCAGCAAAAAGGGGTGAGGTGCTCAGGAATAGAATATGGGCCTAGCATGCTCATTTCCTCCTTTTCCTTTTATTCCGGCCGTCCTGAAGAATATATGGTTAAAAGCAACCAGTGTCATTCAAATTACTTAATTCTGTCCAAAGCACAGCTGGTTCCCGATCCTGAAGTATTTATTTCTGGAAGACCCAGAACCTCTGTATCTAAGATAAAATATTGTTCTTCTCCAGGGCCCTCTTCTGTATCGAAAGGTCCAGATGTAGAAATCCTGAAAGCTTGAATCCTGAGAGGGAAATCCTGAAAATTCAGGGACTGTCAGAGTAATATCTACCTTACAGCAGAGTCCCAAGGAAGTTTCCTCACCAGTTTACAGGGAGATTTGAAAGAGATTTTGCTCCTGGAACGAATCTGAATGTTCAGTCCCTTTCAGGCTACTTTTACATTAGCGGCAGGCTGTTCCGGCAGGTGAACAGCCTGTCGCATAGTCAGGACTTTGATTAGGGTTGCTCTCGGAGGTGTCCTGCTCTTTCCCTAGTTTCCAGGCCTTATTCCCTCATCCCTTTCCCTCCTATGCTCGGTGTGGTGTGTCCCCCCCCCCCCTCCCCTTCCCCACAAACGCCAAAGTGTGACAGGATATGATAATGGCTTTAGACCCAGGAGCCTAAAGGTACAGATCTCAGCCCTGGGTTGTTTTCTAGACCTTCCCCTTGCAGACTATAGATGGACAAAATGTTTATTGAGGCTACATCCTGGATCAGACCGGCCCTAAAACAGTCCATTCCTCTTTGGGACCTAACTTCAGGGGTCTTTGCGATACTCTTGAGGAGTTGGGTTTGAGATTCTTGTCCCTTAAAACTGTTTTTCCAGATGCCATTACCTTGGCCCGTAGGGTCGGGAAAGTACAGCCCCTTTGCATCCGTGAGTCTTACCTCAAAGATTTCAATAAGATTAAAGTGTATCCGGCCTTTCTCCCTAAAATTGCCTCAGCTTTTCACCTTAACCAAGAGATGTTTTTTTTCCATCTTTTCAATGCATCCCCTCACAACGGTGATTCCACATCTTTAGATGTCAAAAGATTAATAGGAAATATTTAGATGCCTTGAGATCCTGGAGATAAGATCCAATTCTGTTCATACAGTTCTCAGGAAGGAACAAGGAGAAGAAGGTCTCAGAGACGACCTTGGCGAGGTGGCTGAAGACTGCAATCCAGTAATTCTGTAATTCGCAAAGAGTTCCTGATCCAGATGGAATTAAAGCCAATCACACCAGGGCCTTTTTAGTTCCATGGGCAGAAAGAGCAGAGGCATCTACTGATCAGATCTGCAGAGCATCGCCTCGGGCAAGCTTTATTACAGACTGGACATCTAATACAATCAGGAGTTAGCCCTTGAGAGATTTGACCCAGACTCTCTTCTCCCCCAACCACATGCTTATCTGGTATCGCTCCATGTGGTGTCATTGGTAATGAGTAAATACATATTTAGTTGCATCCATCCCGGTGTAGTATCTCAGAAAACACTGGAGGGAGATGGTGAGAGGAGCCTTGTAACCTCTCTGTGGTCCTGTCCCTGCAGAAGACTAGAAGGTCCAATCTCCATGTGGTGCTGTCATGTAGGCCTCCAGAGAAACCAGTCGCTGGTAGAATTCCTACTTCTTAATTTGTGGGATAATCCCTTTAAAGAGGTTATCCAGCCTAATTATTTAACAGACCCCTTCAGAGTGGCTGGATTCATACTTACCTGATCCCTGCTGGTGGGTTCCAGCTCCATCGATACATGGACACCTCTGCAGATCCCGGGTTTCTGAGAATCCAGTTGACAGGGCAGGGGAGCACCTGCCACCCATGCAGTACGTCACTCAGTCATGTGCCACATTGGTCACAGGTCACCGCTGCTGCCAGTCCTTGGCTGCAGCAGTTGCTTCCAACCCTCCCCCATTTATCTCCACCCACCGCCCCCCCTGTCAACAGTGTGTTGATTTCCACAGACACAGCACCTGCAGAGTCGACAGTGGAGCAATGAAGCCAGAACACAGAGGCAGGGACCAAGTAAGTATGAACTCCACCAGGGGTCCGCCTCTCTGAAGGGGTCTATTACACAAGTTTAAAGTTGGATAACTCTTTTAATGATCTTTTGTAGGCATCTAAAACATTCCACTCAACTTGTCCGACTGTCCTGTAATTCACAATATTTGTTTCACACATTTTGAATCAGGATGAAGATCTGAACAATATGAATGGTACAGAGACAGATGTGAGGGGCGATGAGGAATACAAGGAGGAGATTCCTACGGAGACAGATGTGAGGGGCGATGAGGAATACAAGGAGGAGATCCCTACAGAGACAGATGTCAGGGGCCATGAGGAATACAAGGAGGAGATTCCTACAGAGACAGATGTGAGGGGCGATGAGGAATACAAGGAGGAGATTCCTACAGAGACAGATGTGAGGGGCGATGAGGAATACAAGGAGGAGATTCCTACAGAGACAGATGTGAGAGGCGATGAGGAATACAAGGAGGAGATTCCTACAGAGACAGATGTGAGGGGCGATGAGGAATACAAGGAGGAGATTCCTACAGAGACAGATGTGAGGAGCGATGAGGAATACAAGGAGGAGATTCCTATAGACACAGATGTGAGGGGCGATGAGGAATACAAGGAGGAGATCCCTACAGATAAAAGTCCAGGTGAGTAGTGAAACCGTAATGATCCTGAATTGGACTTCCCCTATAACAGGTGCCTTCCCCAGGTCCGAACAGTGTCCTCCAGTACTCAGATACCCCCAGGAGTTACATTAAGACCAAACTGTGTAATACAAAGCATATATCACAGCACTAGCAGGTAAGAAGAAAGCCAGGAGATAGGAACTCATCAGTAGATGACTGGACCAGGATGGGTATGGTAATCAGACAATGGAACAGACGGATGATGGGGGTTATATGGTGAACGGATGATTGAACAGACAATATGTGGCACTGACTGGAGCTTTCCCTAGATCTGTCCTTACATGCTGACCCTAATACCAGACATCACTGACCCTCACTGTCCCTTGAGACATTCCTATGAAAAATCCTAATCTCTAAGGGTCCATTCACACGTCCGTATAAATGTGTCTGCACCCGTTCCGCAATTCTGCGGAACGGGTGCAGACCCATTCGTTCTTTATGTGGACGAAATGGATGCTGAGAGCACACTATGTACTCAACGCATCCGCTTTTCCAGAGCGCGGCCCCGAAACTTACGGTCCGCAGCTTCGGAAAAAAATAGAACATGTCCTATTCTTGTCCGCAGCTGCAGACAAAAATATGCTGTTGTATGGGAGTGTCGGCCGGGTGTATTGCGGATCTGCAATACACCACGGACGTGTGAATGGACCCTAAAACTAACTCTAAAACAGACAACAGGAGGACACTAAGACCCAACCCAAACTGAGCAGAGCTGAACTAGAATCAAGGCAGGACAGACTGAAACATGGAACATCCCCTCTTCCCCAACCACACACACAGACTACAAGAATCAGAGGTAAAGACCAGACTAACCATAAGAACAAAACTACAGCGATGAAGAAAACTAGGAGAGATACTAGAAAATAAAAGGATTTCTGAAATGAAAAGCACAGCGCTTACACTATAACCAGCAGCCCCCTGCAGAAACTAGGAATATTTACAGCGAGGCTAACCAGTCAGGAGCTCCTCTCCAAACAAGGTGAGCTACAGAAGAGCGGTCGGCTGAGCAAGAGATCAGCTACTGTATAATACATAGCAACTGCCCCAAACATACTAGTAGACAGGAGAAGATGAAACCATAGGAGTGTTCCTGCTGATTCTAGCCCATTACACTAAGGTGGTAGCGACTCCCTCAGGCTGCGCTGTGACTCTCCAGGACTTGCTCAGTAATATCAGGGTGACAGGTCTCTTCCATGAATCTCCTGGACGTGTCCTGGTGTCCCTTTGTGCAGAATTTCACAGGCCTCATGTCACATACACTCTGGACTGCACTGGATTCTGGTGTCCAAATTACGAATGTGCAAGGTGTCAACACGTGTCGTCCATACAGGCCCCGGGTACCTTCTGGCTTCATCTAAAAAATTGTGAGAATTGGGCTGCCATACTTCTAATAGGTGGTAGGTTTCCTGGCCCTCCTGACACCTCTGTTGCATACAATGACTTATTGTTATAATGCTTGAGTCAATTATTTAATTTTTCAGTTGGCTTCTTCTTCTTTCCTAAGGTTATTTCTGCCTTCAACAACTGGTGTATAGTCCGTTCAGGTTCTCACTTGAGTTGATCAAAATAGATTAAACTTGATGAACCTGTGTCCTCTCTTAAGGCAATGTAATTATGATTTTCTCACACCGGTTCCTTTGCCATGGTTGATTTCTGAGATATAACACAAACTGGTCCCACATCACAGCATCAGTATTGGTTATGGACTTTGCCCCTTCTTATTCCTTCTGCTGTAACATTGCCATCAATTGTTGTATGCTGTTCATGGACTGGGGCAGCGTCTCCTCCGCCTCCTTCTGACGCCGGGCAAAGAATCTTTTTCAAAGTATTCTGTTTGATCACGGATGCCCAACTTGCGGCCCTTCAACTGTGCAAAACTACAACTCCCAGCATGCCTGGATAGCCTACAGCTATTAGGGCATGCTGTGGGTTGTAGCTTTGCAACAGCTGGAGGGCCGCAGATTGAGCATCCCTGTGTTAGATGATTGATCTCTAGGATGTGAGAAACCTGTGCATATGATTGCCTGACTCTTGCCTGTTGTAACAGCTCTGTTCTTCTTGTCTCACCCTTCTATGTACAGTCCTGATCAAAAGTTTAAGACCATTCGAAAAAGGGCAAAAAAATCCTATTTAGCGTGGCTGGATCTTAACAAGGTTCCAAGTAGAGCTTCAACATGCAACAAGAAGAAATGGGAGTGAGACAAAACATTTTTTAAGCATTCAATTTAATGAAAACAACGAATAAACTGAAACAGGCTGTTTTTCAAGTTTAGGACCACACCTCCAAACAAAACCTAACCCCCCCCCAAAAACAGAAATCCAACTTCCAAATAGGAACTCAGTAATGAGTAGCTCCGCCGTTATTGTTTATCACTTCAAAAATTCCTTTCGGCATGCTTGATGCAAGCATTTCCATGAGGTGAGTGGGAACATTTCTCCAAATGGTGAAGACGGCTGCACGAAGGCCATATTCTGTCTGGAACTGTTGTCCATTTTTGTAAACTTCCCTTGCCATCCATCCCCAAAGGTTCTCAATTGGATTTAGATCAGGGGAACATGCAGGATGGGCCAAAAGAGGGATGTTATTCTCCTGGAACAAGTCTCTTGTCCTGCGGGCATTGTGTACTGTAGCGTTGTCCTGTTGAAAAACCCAGTCGTTACCACACAGACGAGGGCCCTCAGTCATGAGGAATGCTCTCTGCAACATCTGGACATAGCCATCGGCCGTTTGACGCCCCTTCACTTCTTGAAGCTCCATTGTTCCACTGAAGGAAAAAGCACCCCAGACCATTATGGCGCCCCCTCCACTGTGGCGCGTAGAAAACATCTCAGGTGGGATCTGCTTGTCATGCCGGTAATGTTGGAAACCATCAGGACCATCAATGTTAAATTTTTTCTCATCAGAGAATAAAACTTTCTTCCACCTCTAGAATGTCCCATGTTTGGTGCTCTCTTGCAAAGTCCAACGAGCAGTTATGTGGCATTCAAGGAGACGAGGTCTTTGAAGAAGTTTTATGTTTTTGAAGCCCTTCAGTCTTAGATGCCGTCTGATGGTTATGGGGCTGCAGTCAGTACCAGTAAGGGCCTTAATTTGGGTCGAGGATCGTCCAGTGTCTTGACGGACAGCCAATTGGATCCTCCGGCTCAGTGGTCTTCCACTTGACTTTTTTTGTTCCATAAGCCTCAGGATCATTTAAGAAATTCCAAATGACTGTCTTACTGCGTCCCACCTCAGCAGCGATGGCGCGCTGTGAGAGACCCTGCTTATGCAGTTCAACAACCTGACAACGTTCAAAAAGGGAGAGTTTTTTTGCCTTTGCCATCACAACGTGTGACTACCTGACAGAAAATTACAATGAATCCACATCTTTGCACAGAATTTGCACAGTCCTAAAATTTGGATCAGCTGAAAAACAGCCTGTTTCAGTTTAATCGTTATTTTCAATTAATTGAATGCTCAAAAAATGTTTTGTCTCACTCCCATTTCTTCTTGTTGCACGTTGAAGCTCTACTTGGAACCTTGTTAAGATCCAACAATGTAAAATATGATTTTTTGCCATTTTTCGAGTGGTCTTAAACTTTTAATCAGGACTGTACTTAGGGCCATTATGTTTTTAGGTGTGTGGTCACATGACAATTGGACTGCCCCCTCTAGCCTCTTGTCAGTTATGAATTTTGATAGCTGCCTTCAATAATTTCCAAAAATAATTTAAAAAATGTTTTGTTCTTGGTA
Organism: Bufo bufo; assembly: GCF_905171765.1. Lineage (NCBI taxonomy): Eukaryota > Metazoa > Chordata > Amphibia > Anura > Bufonidae > Bufo > Bufo bufo. Next base: position 558,318,692 of record NC_053393.1, on the reverse strand, counting down.
GATGACTGTACTGGGAGCTTGGAGAAACATCTCATATCTACATATTGTAATGCAGATGATCCATGTGTCATATCAGATACTAATGAAGAGCGTGCCATTATCCCAGATGTACCCTCAGACCTTCACAGCAAAAATCTATCATCTCATCCTTTAAAACAAGTCCAATCTTCTAATTCATCACATACTCTTACTCAGAATGAAACTCGCAGAAGATGTTCTGGAACCCAAAGAGCTCAGAAAAAGCCGTATTCATGCTCAGAATGTGGCAAATGTTTTTCTTGGAAATCAGGCCTTCTTCAACATCAAAGACATCACACAGGTGAGAAGCTGTATTCATGTTCAGACTGTGGGAAATGTTTTATTAACAAATCACATCTTGAACACCATCAGAGAATTCACACAGGAGAGAAGCCGTTTTCATGTTCAGAATGTGGAAAATGTTTTACGAAAAAAACACATCTTGAAACCCATCAGCGAATTCACACAGGAGAGAAGCCGTTTTCATGTTCGGAATGTGGAAAATGTTTTACTAGAAAAGCACATCTTCAAGACCATCAGAGAACTCACACAGGAGAGAAGCCATTTTCATGTTCAGAATGTAGGAAATCTTTTACTGATAAATCAAGTCTTGACAGCCATCATAGAATTCACACAGGAGATAAGCTGTTTTTGTGTTCAGAATGTTCGAAATCCTTTACTAAAAAGTCAGTTCTTCTTCTACATCAAAGAAGTCACACAGGAGAGAAGCCGTATTCATGTTCAGAATGTGGAAAATCTTTTACTCAGAAATCACGTCTTCACAGCCACCAGAAACTTCACACAGGGGACAAGATGTATTCATGTTCAGAATGTAGGAAATCTTTTACTGAAAAATCATCTCTTAAGAGCCATCAGAAAATTCACACAGGAGATAAGCCGTTTTCATGCTCAGAATGTGGAAAATGTTTTACTAGAAAAACACATCTTGAAAAACATCAGAGAATTCACACAGGAGAGAAGCCGTTTTCATGTTCAGAATGTGGAAAATGTTTTACTAGAAAAACACATCTTAAAAACCATCAGAGAATTCACACAGGAGAGAAGCCGTTTTCATGTTCAGAATGTGGCAAATCTTTTACTAGAAAAATACATCTTCAGAACCACCAGAGAATTCACACAGGGGACAAGCCGTATTCATGTTCAAAATGTAGGAAATCTTTTACTGAGAAATCTCTTAAGAGCCATCAGAAAATTCACACAGGAGAGAAGCCGTGTTCACAATGTGCAAAATGCTTCACTAGAAAGTCAATTCTTCTACATCAAAATCACACAGGAGAGAAGCCATATTCATGTTCAGAATGTGGCAAATGTTATACTGAGAAATCAAGTCTAGATAGACATCAGAGAAATCACACAGGAGAGAAGCCGTATTCATGTTCAGAATGTGGAAAATGTTATACTGAGAAATCAAGTCTAGATAGACATCAGAGAAATCACACAGGAGAGAAGCCGTATTCATGTTCAGAATGTGGAAAATGTTTTACTGGAAAAACACATCTTGCTAACCATCAGAGAATTCACAACGGAGAGAAGCCGTTTTCGTGTTCAGAATGTGACAAATGATTTACTCGGAAATCATCTCTTGTTCAACATCAGAGAATTCACATCGGGAACAACCAATTCTGAATCCTTCCTGTAAAATATGCCATGAATTTCCCAATTTTTTCTTGCTATCATTTATAACGAGAAGACTCATCTTTGTTATAAAAATATTGCATATATATTGAAGCAGGAATTAAAAGAAAATATCAGTATATTCAGAAGTGTAGTTACAGCTGTTTATAATTGTAGATCTTAAAGGGGTTGTACAAGAATGAGGGGCTTTGGCAAACTCCCCAACTTTACTGGACTTGTAAAGGGAAGATTACTTACCTGCTTCCTGGCGCTGGCTCTCCGCTCCTTCTCTTCCAAGCCTGCAATGCCTGGCTGGGCTCATCTGGTTTGACATTGCCACAGCCGACACTGGCCGCGGCAAAGACTGGATCCCCTTGTGCCATGTGACTATTTGCCATGACATAAGGGAAATCAGTAACCATGATCGTCCATGAATTATATAATGGACATATTGGAATATATTGGAAATATTTCAGAGGATAGGTCATCAGTTAAAAAATGTCAGAAAACCCTTTTAACTACTTCAGTTTTCGGTTTACTACCTGGGTTATGAAGTTGTGAACATTCCCAGACCCTTTGGACTCTTTTGCAGGTAATGGTAAGGGACATTTGGGGAATAATTATAACCTTTATCCCAGACTCTGTGCCCCCTTCACATTAGTAATGCCCTTTGTGCCCCCTCTATAGTAATAAAATCCTCTGTGCCCCCTCCATCATAATAAAGACCTCTGCCCCCCCCCCTCCAAAGTAATAGTCTTCTCTGCCCCCCTACATAGTGGTAATCCCAGCTGTGCCCCCTCCATAGTAATGCCCTCTGTGCCCCCTCCATAGTAGTAATGCCCTCTGTGCCCCCTCCATAGCAATAAAGCCCTCTTTGCCCCCTAAATAGTAGTAGTAGTAATGCCCTCTGTGCCCCCTTTGTATTAAAAAAAATTAATCACAGTAATTACTCACCTTGTCCCGTTCCTTAAAGGGTTTGTGTCACCCCACAAAACTTTTTTTTTTTTTTTTTGGATAGTTATATTCCTTATAGCGCGATATAGGAGAATATAATAGTCTTACTTACTTTCATGCGGCCGATTCTTTAGAAAACGAAGTTTTATAATATGCAAATCAGGGCTCTACCAGCAAGTAGGGCGTCTACTTGCTGGTAGCCGCAGCAGAAAACCGCCCCCTCGCCGTGTTGATTGACAGGGCCAGCCGTGATCTCCTCCTCCGGCCGGCCCTGTCAGTATTTCAAAAATCGCGCGCCTCTGGTCATTCGGCGCAGGCGCTCTGAGATGAGGAGGCTCGTCTCCTCAGCACTCCCTCAGTGCGCCGATGACATCACCGAAAGAGAAGACGTCATCGGCGCAGGCGCACTGAGGGAGTGCTGAGGAGACGAGCCTCCTCATCTCAGAGCGCCTGCGCCGAATAACCAGAGGCGCGCGATTTTTGAAATACTGACAGGGCCGGCTGGAGGAGGAGATCACGGCTGGCCCTGTCAATCAACGCGGCGAGGGGGCGGTTTTCTGCTGCGGCTACCAGCAAGTAGATGCCCTACTTGCTGGTAGAGCCCTGATTTGCATATTATAAAACTTCGTTTTCTAAAGAATCGGCCGCATGAAAGTAAGTAAGACTATTATATTCTCCTATATCGCGCTATAAGGAATATAACTATCCAAAAAAAAAAAAAGAGTTTTGTGGGGTGACAGAAACCCTTTAAGCTCACATACCTCTCTTCCCTTTAGGAACAGATTGCTCTGCAGCACAGTGTGGGTGGAGATTATGCAGATTTCCAGGCTGCAGGCCCCACCCACACAGGCCGGCAGTGCAATCTGTGCCTGCAGGCTGAATGGTGGAGCAGGGAGAAGTCTTCCTGCTTCACCATTCTGTGCGATGCCGGCCTGAGGGAGGGGAGGAGCGCGGGGAGCTGAGCGGTGAGTGACAGGACCCAGCTCCCTGCGCTCCAGCAATGAGCGCTTCTGTCTGTATTGATGGAAGCGCTCATTGCTTCTGGCACCCCCCAGAGAGTCTGCACCCGGGGCAGACCCCCCCCCCCCCCCTTAGTACGCCACTGAGTTTTATTGTTAATGAGTCTCTGTCAGCATGATCAACAGTATTAAACCAAGCAGAGTAGACGGCTTTTTGACAGAACAACAAACGGTTCTTGCAATCAGTCAGCTGTAAAAAGGTGCAGACCTTCTTCTGCTCAGTATGAAGAGAAGAAAGAAACAAAAATTGTTTCAGGACTCATTAAACTGCGGATCGTTTCTAAGAAGGCAAAGGGTGGCTCTGGCTTCTCCACTTGAGATAAATATCTTTGCTCATCAAAAATAGTCCACTGCCCCTTCAACTCTCTTATTATGCAACTCCTGGTGCTCAGCAGCAGTGTGTGCCCGGTTTGGGCCCCAAGCAGCAGGTCGGAAAGATGACTCAGCGGCAGGACTTGCAGTCCCCAATCCACCAGCTAAGTCCTTCTACTCATTCACCTGGCACCAGAGGAAAAGGTTTGCTGAATTAGGAGAGCACTGGACCTATAGGCATCTCAGCGCTGTACGGCCACTTCCGGCTCCTGTGTCCAGAAAGTAATTGAGACTGAGGTTTTGGGTGGGCGGTAGGCCGTACATTGGCAGATGGTTAATACAACCAAGTTTAAATATGAATTGGGTCTTCTAGGCCCATGAAAGTTTTCTGGCTTGCGAAAGAGTCCTGAAATAGAGCTCTGGCCAATGGATGAGGAAGGAATGACTTATACAGGCAGGAGATCTCCTCTAACGTCTGGCAGTTAGTTGTGGGCCTTGTGGTTGGAATAACCAGTGCAGGTGCAATGGTGCCTCCGTTCTTAAAAAGAAAGATAGAGTTCAGTGGATGGGGTAATGTAAGAGGAAACACCCGTGCCATGTCATTCTCCAGTGAGAATGTGGGTGGCTGTAGTGGAGGTAGCAGCAGCACTGTCAGCACCAGCCGTCCGGCCTGTAGTAACAGGTCACAGCTCTCCCTCACCTCTGGTAGGTGGCCGCATGTTACAGCATAGAAAAAGGATGACTGTGGTTGGGACTGCTTACTCATCATCTCAGTCACAGCAGGACGATGCTTGTCCATCATGTTCCATACTGTACGGCTGCTGCCGCTACTACTACCCCTACACAGCTGTGCATCTCCAGTCTTGTCCGTCAGGTTCCATACTGTGCTGCTGCCACTTCTACTCCCCCCACATGTACTCTCTTGTCCATCATGTTCCAAACTGTTGCTGCTTCCACTCTACACAACCAGACATCTACTGCCTTGTCCAGTAAAGAGATATCAGTCAGACTTGGTTCCTCAGTAGGCCTCCATTAGGGTTTGTACCTTGATGATCACTACCCCAATAGACTCTACGTTTTTAATGGGTTTATCTGCTGATTCCACAAAGTCTCTGCTCTTCTAGATAGGACCATAGTCTTCTGCCACCCCAAAAGATCTACCTGCAGTGTGTGTATTAGCTGTCGGAACTTGAGCCATTGTACATGTTGAAGTGAATACCTGTAGCTATGCTTTCTATGCTAAGCAGGAGAGTAGGGTAGTGACTGTCTACCCAGTCCATGGACTTCCTTCATGGTGGTACCGGGATTTATCTACCAAAAATTCAAAGTTGGAGAATGGAGTTTCTCAAGCAGCTGCTTTTCAATTTTGAGCAATTCAATACAATAATGCTGATTATCTGGTCATCTAACCCATACCTTGTCTGATGGTTCTTGCTGACGGCGTTAGCAGTGCCACCTCGTACTGTGTCCACCTGGAGATGTTTGGTTCTCATTTCCTACACTACTTATGAAATTTGGATTGTCAGCGGCTGGTCCAGGACTATGTCAGTCGCCTTGTATTCCGGTGTGGCTGCTGCGGTTACATCTCTCACATGTGAAGGAGAAGCCCTAATTATTGTGTCTGTATGTTAGGAGTAGTAACCTAACGGTTGGAGCTTTTTCCATGGAGCTCGGTTATTACCTCTTGTCCACGTATTGTAGTCAGGTAAAGCTGAGGCTGGAGCTGAAAGTCTGTCCTGTCCTGTCCGTGTCAGTAGACCTTGTTGTCCCCGTGAGGTCAGAGCCTTGTACAGAACCTGCAGCTAGAGGCACTGGGGGTCCATTCCCAGCAGGAGCCCACACGGCCCTTAGTGATATACTGTAGTGGGTATTGGCACTCTGCATATGGCCTCCCTTCTGTCTGGGGTCTCTGGGAGATACTGCAGAAGTTGTGTTGTAGGGTAATGTGGTCTTCACACCCCCAGAACCTGGGACATTTCTTCTGAGAAAGCGAATGGTGACATTGCTGCACCCTGAGGTCGGCTGCTCCAGCAATTAGTGACCGGTCTCCTCCAGGGGCAGGAAGAGAAAACCTCTGGCCACGTCAACCACTGGAGAACACGAAGAAGTCGGTGGCACTTGGTGAAGTAAGGTGTGGGGGTTCTGTACATCAAAGATCATCTTGTTCACCTCCCTAAGGTCATGGACCATGCTACACTGCTGCGGTTCCTCTGGGGTCAGCTTTTCCTTCACAGAGAATAGTGGGGGGCTCCACGGTGACCTGCACCCCCTCATTACTCTGATTTCCCTGCACCGTGTCCCCTGTTACTGGTTCGGTGCTGATGGCTCCTGGTTTACCTGTTACTGGTGCTGTCTGGTTTGGGCTTTATTGGCAATGGGGCGACCGACAGATGGACAACATCAGCCTTAGGCCCCTTGGTTCGGGCAAATTATGGCTAATGAGCACTCGTCAGTAGAGTTGAGCGAACACCTGGATGTTCGGGTTCGAGAAGTTTGGCCGAACTTCCCGGAAATGTTCGGGTTCGGGATCCGAACCCGACCCGAACTTCGTCCCGAACCCCATTGAAGTCAATGGGGACCCAAACTTTTCGGCACTAAAAAGGCTGTAAAACAGCCCAGGAAAGAGCTAGAGGGCTGCAAAAGGCAGCAACATGTAGGTAAATCCCCTGCAAACAAATGTGGATAGGGAAATTAAAAAAATAAAATAAATAAAAATTATCCAATATCAATTGGAGAGAGGTCCCATAGCAGAGAATCTGGATAGCAGAGAATCTGGCTTCACGTTACCCACCACTGTAACAGTCCATTGTCATATATTTAGGCCCCAGCACCCAGGCAGAGGAGAGAGGTCCCGTAACAGAGAATCTGGCTTCATGTCAGCAGAGAATCAGTCTGCATGTCATAGCAGAGAATCAGGCTTTACGTCACCCAACACTGGAACAGTCCATTGTCAGATATTTAGGCCCAGGCACCCAGGCAGAGGAGAGAGGTCCCGTAACAGAGAATCTGGCTTCATGTCAGCAGAGAATCAGTCTGCATGTCATAGCAGAGAATCAGGCTTTACGTCACCCAACACTGGAACAGTCCATTGTCAGATATTTAGGCCCAGGCACCCAGGCAGAGGAGAGAGGTCCCGTAACAGAGAATCTGGCTTCATGTCAGCAGAGAATCAGTCTGCATGTCATAGCAGAGAATCATGCTTTACGTCACCCAACACTGGAACAGTCCACTGTCACATATTTAGGCCCAGGCACCCAGGCAGAGGAGAGAGGTCCCATAACAGAGATTCAGGCTTCATGTCAGCAGAGAATCAGTCTTCATGTCATAGCAGAGAATCAGGCTTCACGTCACCCACCACTGGAACAGGCCACTGTCACATATTTAGGCCCCGGCACCCAGACAGAGGAGAGGTTCATTCAACTTTGGGTTGCCCCGCAATATGATGGTAAAATGAAAATAAAAATAGTAGTGAATAAGGAAGTGCCCTGGAGTACAATAATATATTGTTAAGGGGAGGTAGTTAATGTCTAGTCTGCACAAGGGATGGACAGGTCCTGTGGGATCCATGCCTGGTTCATTTTTATGAACGTCAGCTTGTCCACATTGGCTGTAGACAGGCGGATGCGTTTGTCTGTAATGACGCCGCCTGCCGTGCTGAATACACGTTCAGACAAAACGCTGGCCGCCGGGCAGGCCAGCACCTCCAAGGCATAAAAGGCTAGCTCTGGCAACGTGGACAATTTGGAGACCCAGAAGTTGAATGGGGCCGAACCATCAGTCAGTACGTGGAGGGGTGTGCACAGGTACTGTTCCACCATGTTATTGAAATGTTGCCTACTGCTAACACGTTCCGTATCAGGTGGTGGTGCAGTTAGCTGTGGCGTGGTGACAAAACTTTTCCACATCTCTGCCATGCTAACCCTGCCCTCAGAGGAGCTGGCCGTGACACAGCTGCGTTGGTGACCTCTTGCTCCTCCTCTGCCTTCGCCTTGGGCTTCCACTTGTTCCCCTGTGACATTTGGGAATGCTCTCAGTAGCGCGTCTACCAACGTGCGCTTGTACTCGCGCATTTTACTATCACGCTCCAGTGCATGAAGTAAGGTGGGCACATTGTCTTTGTACCGTGGATCCAGCAGGGTGGCAACCCAGTAGTACGCACACGTTAAAATGTGGGCAACTCTGCTGTCGTTGCGCAGGCACTGCAGCATGTAGTCGCTCATGTGTGCCAGGCTGCCCAGAGGTAAGGACAAGCTGTCCTCTGTGGGAGGCGTATCGTCATCGTCCTGCGTTTCCCCCCAGCCACGCACCAGTGATGGGCCCGAGCTGCGTTGGGTGCCAGCCCGCTGTGAACCTGCTTCATCCTCATCCTCCTCCAACTCATCCTCGTCCTCCAGTAGTGGGCCCTGTCTGGCCACATTTGTACCTGGCCTCTGCTGTTGCAAAAAACCTCCCTCTGAGTCACTTCGAAGAGACTGGCCTGAAAGTGCTAAAAATGACCCCTCTTCCTCCTCCTCCTCCTGGGCCACCTCCTCTTCCATCATCGCCCTAAGTGTTTTCTCAAGGAGACATAGAAGTGGTATTGTAACGCTGATAACGGCGTCATCGCCACTGGCCATGTTGGTGGAGTACTCGAAACAGGGCACACAGGTCTCGCATGGAGGCCCAGTCATTGGTGGTGAAGTGGGTCTGATCCGCAGTGCGACTGACCCGTGCGTGCTGCAGCTGAAACTCCACTATGGCCTGCTGCTGCTCGCACAGTCTGTCCAGCATGTGCAAGGTGGAGTTCCACCTGGTGGGCACGTCGCATATGAGGCGGTGAGCGGGAAGGCCGAAGTTACGCTGTAGCGCAGACAGGCGAGCAGCGGCAGGGTGTGAACGCCGGAAGCGAGAACAGACGGCCCGCACTTTATGCAGCAGCTCTGACATGTCGGGGTAGTTGTGAATGAACTTCTGCACCACCAAATTTAGCACATGCGCCAGGCAAGGGATGTGCGTCAAACCGGCTAGTCCCAGAGCTGCAACGAGATTTCGCCCATTATCGCACACCACCAGGCCGGGCTTGAGGCTCACCTGCAGCAACCACTCGTCGGTCTGTTGTTCTATACCCCGCCACAACTCCTGTGCGGTGTGGGGCCTGTCCCCCAAACATATGAGTTTCAGAACGGCCTGCTGACGTTTACCCCGGGCTTTGCTGAAGTTGGTGGTGAAGGTGTGTGGCTGACTGGATGAGCAGGTGGAAGAAGAGGAGGAGGAAGCTGAGTAGGAGGAGGAGGAGACAGGAGGCAAAGAATGTTGCCCTGCGATCCTTGGTGGCGGAAGGACGTGCGCCAAACAGCTCTCCGCCTGGGGCCCAGCCGCCACTACATTTACCCAGTGTGCAGTTAGGGAGATATAGCGTCCCTGGCCGTGCTTACTGGTCCACGTATCTGTGGTTAGGTGGACCTTGCCACAGATGGCGTTGCGCAGTGCACACTTGATTTTATCGGATACTTGGTTGTGCAGGGAAGGCACGGCTCTCTTGGAGAAGTAGTGCCGGCTGGGAACAACATACTGTGGGACAGCAAGCGACATGAGCTGTTTGAAGCTGTCTGTGTCCACCAGCCTAAATGACAGCATTTCATAGGCCAGTAGTTTAGAAATGCTGGCATTCAGGGCCAGGGATCGAGGGTGGCTAGGTGGGAATTTACACTTTCTCTCAAATGTTTGTGAGATGGAGAGCTGAACGCTGCCGTGTGACATGGTTGAGATGCTTGGTGACGCAGGTGGTGGTGTTGGTGGTACATCCCATGTTTGCTGGGCGGCAAGTGCCAACGTCCCTCTAGAGGCGGAGGAAGAGGCCGAGGCGGCAGCAGCAGAAGAGGTAGCAGGGGGAGCCTGAGTGACTTCCTTGTTTTTAAGGTGTTTACTCCACTGCAGTTCATGCTTTGCATGCAGGTGCCTGGTCATGCAGGTTGTGCTAAGGTTCAGAACGTTAATGCCTCGCTTCAGGCTCTGATGGCACAGCGTGCAAACCACTCGGGTCTTGTCGTCAGCACATTGTTTGAAGAAGTGCCATGCCAGGGAACTCCTTGAAGCTGCCTTTGGGGTGCTCGGTCCCAGATGGCGGTGGTCAGTAGCAGGCGGAGTCTCTTGGCGGCGGGTGTTCTGCTTTTGCCCACTGCTCCCTCTTTTTGCTACACTGTTGGCTCGGTCTCACCACTGCCTCTTCCTCCAAACTGTGAAAGTCAGTGGCACGACCTTCATTCCATGTGGGGTCTAGGACCTCATCGTCCCCTGCATCGTCTTCCACCCAGTCTTGATCCCTGACCTCCTGTTCAGTCTGCACACTGCAGAAAGACGCAGCAGTTGGCACCTGTGTTTCGTCATCATCAGAGACGTGCTGAGGTGGTATTCCCATGTCCTCATCATCAGGAAACATAAGTGGTTGTGCGTTAGTGCATTCTATCTCTTCCACCCCTGGGGAAGGGCTAGGTGGATGCCCTTGGGAAACCCTGCCAGCAGAGTCTTCAAACAGCATAAGAGACTGCTGCATAACTTGAGGCTCAGACAGTTTCCCTGATATGCATGGGGGTGATGTTACAGACTGATGGGCTTGGTTTTCATGCGCCATCTGTGCGCTTTCTGCAGAAGACTGGGTGGGAGATAATGTGAACATGCTGGATCCACTGTCGGCCACCCAATTGACTAATGCCTGTACCTGCTCAGGCCTTACCATCCTTAGAACGGCATTGGGCCCCACCAAATATGGCTGTAAATTCTGGCGGCTACTGGGACCTGAGGTAGTTGGTTCACTAGGACGTGTGGCTGTGGCAGAACGGCCACGTCCTCTCCCAGCACCAGAGGGTCCACTAACACCACCACGACCATGTCCACGTCCGCGTCCCTTATTAGATGTTTTCCTCATTGTTACCGTTCACCACAATAAGAAAAATATTATTCGGGCCAATGTATTGAATTCAAATTCAGGCCTTTTTTTACAGACACCTAACACTATCTGGCTATCTATTTAGGTACCGTATTACACTAATACAGGCACAGCAGTAACGACAGATTTAGCTGAATATAAATGTGAGGCCTATTGTTTAGGCGCTGGGTGACAGGTATACGTTTAATCACAGAATTAGACTTGGATCTGCACTGTAGCGTGTGTGTGAAGTTATTGAGAATGACACTATCAGCACCTTGAATCTAATATACCCTTTTAGGGATAGATTTAAAGTAGGCCTGATACAGCAGAAACCACTAATTTTGAGAATTGCAAATTTGGGAATTATTTTTCAACCCAGAACAAAAACTGTGCTTTTACGGACACTAAAAATAACTTGACCAGCTAAAACAGTACAGATTTGGATGAATATAAATGTGAGGCCTATTTTTTAGGCGCTGGGTGACACAGGCTCAACTTGACCCTGATGTAGGATATAGCAAAAAATAACCACACTATTGATGGTTAAATGGACTTGGTGATAGCTCGTGCTGGCGCACCACAAGCCACAAAATGGCCGCCGATCACCCCAGAAAAAAGTGATATAAAAACGCTCTGGGCAGCCTAAAAACACTGAGCAATTGAATAGCAGCAGTTCAATGATCCACAGCTGGAGATCGATCACTGAATGAAGTCTTTTGGAGGAGTTAATCACTGCCTAATCTCGCCCTAACGTCGCAGCTGCAACCTCTCCCTACACTTGTATCAGCAGAGTGACGTGCAGCGCTACGTGACCCAAGCTTATATAGAGGCTGGGTCACATGGTGCACTGGCCAATCACAGCCATGCCAATAGTAGGCAAGGCTGTGATGGCCTCTTGGGGCAAGTAGTATGACGCTTGTTGATTGGCTGCTTTGCAGCCTTTCAAAAAGCGCCAAGAAAGCGCCGAACACCGAACTCGAACCCAGTTTTTTACGAAAATGTTCGGGGCCGTGTCACGGACACCCCAAAATTCAGTACGAACCCGAACTATACAGTTCAGGTTCGCTCATCCCTATTCGTCAGCAATAACCTGCCATTGTAAATGTGCCCTCGACTACCGGATAACGGAGCACAACGCGCGGATTGTTTCTCATGACGCCGCAATCCTTCTTAGCGGCAGCAGATCCTGCTGTACAAAGAGCAAGAAATGGTTCTGTATGGAGACGAAGAGCAACATCACCGATCCCTGCTGCCCGTACTGTGGAGGAGATCGCTGCATGTAAAGGGGTCTCCTCCACTGACCAGCAGGCGGTTTCTGTCCGGCCGCCTCTCGGCATGTTTCCCGTGCTGCGGCCGCATCTCCCGCCCGTCCCCGTTATAATGAATGGGCCGGGCCAGACTTCCGGAAGCAGACGTGTGCGAGCGTTAGTCCGGATCCGGCAGGATGTTCCCCCGGCAGAAACGGGCAAACCTAACACTAGGGTGAAAGAAGCGACCGGCGGGTGAGGACTATACCAATGAGGGGACGGGGGGGGACTGTACCATGTGATCAGCTCCTCCTGTATCACAGAACAGAGGATTAGATACACAGCTCAGCAGGGAGTATCACACGGGATAGGATTAGATACACAGCTCAGCAGGGAGTATCACACAGGATAGGATTAGATACACAGCTCAGCAGGGAGTATCACACAGGATAGGATTAGATACACAGCTCAGCAGACAGTATCACACAGGATAGGATTAGATACACAGCTCAGCAGGGAGTATCACACAGGATAGGATTAGATACACAGCTCAGCAGGGAGTATCACACAGGATAGGATTAGATACACAGCTCAGCAGACAGTATCACACAGGATAGGATTAGATACACAGCTCAGCAGACAGTATCACACAGGATAGGATTAGATACACAGCTCAGCAGACAGTATCACACAGGATAGGATTAGATACACAGCTCCTCCTGTATCACACAACAGAGGATTAGATGCACAGCTCAGCAGGGAGTATCACACAGGATAGGATTAGATACACAGCTCAGCAGACAGTATCACACAGGAGAGGATTAGATACACAGCTCAGCAGGGAGTATCACACAGGATAGGATTAGATACACAGCTCAGCAGACAGTATCACACGGGATAGGATTAGATACACCGCTCAGCAGACAGTATCACACAGGATAGGATTAGATACACCGCTCAGCAGACTGTATCACACAGGATAGGATTAGATACACAGCTCAGCAGACAGTATCACACGGGATAGGATTAGATACACAGCTCAGCAGGGAGTATCACACGGGATAGGATTAGATACACAGCTCAGCAGACAGTATCACACAGGATAGGATTAGATACACAGCTCAGCAGACAGTATCACACAGGACAGGATTAGATACACAGCTCAGCAGACAGTATCACACAGGACAGGATTAGATACACAGCTCAGCAGACAGTATCACACAGGATAGGATTAGATACACAGCTCAGCAGACAGTATCACACAGGATAGGATTAGATACACAGCTCAGCAGACAGTATCACACAGGATAGGATTAGATACACAGCTCCTCCTGTATCAAACAACAGAGGATTAGATGCACAGCTCAGCAGGGAGTATCACACAGGATAGGATTAGATACACAGCTCAGCAGACAGTATCACACAGGAGAGGATTAGATACACAGCTCAGCAGGGAGTATCACACAGGATAGGATTAGATACACAGCTCAGCAGACAGTATCACACGGGATAGGATTAGATACACAGCTCAGCGGGTAGTATCACACAGGATAGGATTAGATACACAGCTCAGCAGGGAGTATCACACGAGAGGATTAGATACACAGCTCAGCAGACAGTATCACACAGGGGACACTGAAGTCGCTGCCGGAGAGGTCACTGCTGTGCTGTGACCTCAAACATGTAAGGACTGCCCCTGAGGAACTGCCGGTCATTATAAGCATTTCTATGGGATTTCATGCGGATTCTACATTGACTGATGAAGACGCCCTAAATCAGAGCATTTGAGATGCACTCTGGTGCTCCAAATTAATGTACCCCCCCCCCCCCAGGGGTTAATATCCACGCGTGGCTGAGAGACTAGACGCTGACACATAGATGTTAAATGCAATCTCTCACTTTTATTACATGGGGTAAGCGTATATACATCTTCAGAAGAGGGCAGTCCTCACTGAGGCTTAAACATTGTTTCATTGGTCAAAAAGGAAGTAGAGATAAGAGAGAGGAGATAACACCCTGGCATCTGCGCACTGGGCCCTACTTTGGAATGTGAACTAATGTAAACATCTGGTTACCATCGCCATTTTGTAATGGCTTCTATTCTAACAATAATACTGCATATGTCATATGTGACACTTCAAAGAGGTGCTTCTCTATAGGCAGTGAATAATATATACATATCATCGAGCCATATAATTGGCTTATGCACTCCTTCACACTCTATATACCTCCCTTGTTGGGACACCTGTACAAGGATGAGAAATCAGACACTTCTCACAGCACAGCTCTTTGCCCCCCCCCCCCCCCCCCCTCTTCTACAGTCTTGAAACAAAGAGGGGGGTGGGAGGCACTTGGAGAAGAAAAAGTTAACTCATTACAGTCCTAGAGATACAAAATATAGAACTCATCACTCATCTTTAACAACTCCTCTTCTTCCATTCAGGTTCCTGTGATATAGGATTGTCCGATGACATCATCAGTACCAGATAATGGATGGAGACGGGGACAAGATGGCGGAGAGGATATTAGATCTTACCCTAGAGATACTCTTCCTGCTTACTGGAGAGGTGAGAGGTTCTGATGAAGTCACATTACATCATTATCTATGGTAATTACAGGGGATGTGACTGGAGAGGTGAGAGGTTCTGATGATGTCACATTACATCATTATCTATGGTAATTACAGGTGATGTGACTGGAGAGGTGAGAGGTTCTGATGATGTCACATTACATCATTATCTATGGTAATTACAGGGGATGTGACTGGAGAGGTGAGAGGTTCTGATGATGTCACATTACATCATTATCTATGGTAATTACAGGGGATGTGACTGGAGAGGTGAGAGGTTCTGATGATGTCACATTACATCATTATCTATGGTAATTACAGGGGATGTGACTGGAGAGGTGAGAGCTTCTGATGATGTCACATTACATCATTATCTATGGTAATTACAGGTGATGTGACTGGAGAGGTGAGAGGTTTTGATGATGTCACATTACATCATTATCTATGGTAATTACAGGGGATGTGACTGGAGAGGTGAGAGGTTCTGATGATGTCACATTACATCGTTATCTATGGTAATTACAGGGGATGTGACTGGAGAGGTGAGAGGTTCTGATGATGTCACATTACACCGTTATCTATAGTAATTACAGGTGATGTGACTGGAGAGGTGAGAGGTTCTGATGATGTCACATTACACCACTATCTATGGTAATTACAGGGGATGTGACTGGAGAGGTGAGAGGTTCTGATGATGTCACATTACATCATTATCTATGGTAATTACAGGGGATGTGACTGGAGAGGTGAGAGGTTCTGATGATGTCACATTACATCGTTATCTATGGTAATTACAGGGGATGTGACTGGAGAGGTGAGAGGTTCTGATGATATCACATTACACCATTATCTATAGTAATTACAGGTGATGTGACTGGAGAGGTGAGAGGTTCTGATGATGTCACATTACTTCATTATCTATAGTAATTACAGGTGATGTGACTGGAGAGGTGAGAGGTTCTGATGATGTCACATTACATCATTATCTATGGTAATTACAGGGGATGTGACTGGAGAGGTGAGAGGTTCTGATGATGTCACATTACATCATTATCTATGGTAATTACAGGTGATGTGACTGGAGAGGTGAGAGGTTCTGATGATGTCACATTACACCATTATCTATGGTAATTACAGGTGGACATGGCTGTAGAAGTGATGGACTCTGGAATGTACATGGTGACATTTATTATTATGTCTTCAATGAACAGGATTACTCCACGGTGAAGAAGACGTCTAGTAATCTGATACATGAGAAGAACAATGAGAAGATCCTAGAAGTCGTCCACAAGATGATGGAGCTGCTGACTGGAGAGGTGACACCGCCGGGAATGCTGGGACATTATACAGTCACAGCACTGGAGGGGTCTGGGTGATGACGGTGTCATTGTGTTGTCAGGTTCCTATAAGGTGTCAGGATGTCGCTGTCTATTTCTCCATGGAGGAGTGGGAGTATTTAGAAGGACACAAGGGTCTGTACAAGGAGGTCAAGATGGAAGAGGACCAGCCCCTCACATCTCCAGGTAACGGACAGGACTAAATACAAATGTCCTGGAATTCTCTGTGTGTAAAGTCTGAGTCCAGTCTCTGTGTCTCCTGCAGAGAGATCCAGTCAGAGGACAACACCAGAGAGATGTCCCCGTCCTCTCCTTCCACAGGACGGTCAGGTAATGGAGATGTTTCCTCCTCTGTAGGAGGACGCCTTGTTTTATCCAGTACTATTCTAGGTTTATACTGGTGTAATGAGCTGGAGATGGTGGGATTACAGCAGACCACAGACGCTCCATGTTCTCTGCTTCTTCCTACAAGTCTCTGGCTATGGAGACCACTGGTGGGAATAAGGAACAATAATATAACATAAACAGACAGGTGCACTCTGCGGTCTTACTAACCCTCGTACTGGTGTAAAATTGAGAATTAGCCAACATTTCCTGCTTGGAGGACATGTCTGAGCCCGAGCACCGCGCCAAGGAGGACGTGTTGGCTAATTTTCAATTTTACACCAGTATGAGGGTTAGTAAGACCGCAGAGTGCACCTGTCTGTTTTTGTTATATTATTTTTACTGTTTATCACATCCACACATTTTCTATCCTGTGTAGGATGACCATTGTGGTACTTGTGGTCCGCTGCAGGCATCCTCCATTGTATGCATTTTTGCTGGGGATTGCTGGTATGTTGCTTCCCTATTTGAGCTCTGGCTTTGTCATCAGAAGGTCCTGGCAGGCAGCGTGGAGCATCTGAAGGCTTGAGTCCCCAGGTTCAGGACTCTCATCCGTCCAAGAGACTCTCCTGGAGGATCGAGTACCTGGAGGAAAAGGAGAGGAGCTTTATGAGAACATGAGTGGTAAGAGCACATCTGTATCTGGATACAAGATGAGATACGGCCGCTTGCCCGGATTCAAGATGAGATACGGCCTCTAGCCCGGATACAATATGGATGAGATACGGCCTCTAGCCCGGATACAATATGGATGAGATACGGCCTCTAGCCCAGATACAATATGGATGAGATACGGCCTCTAGCCCGGATACAATATGGATGAGATACGGCCTCTAGCCCGGATACAATATGGATGAGATACGGCCTCTAGTCTGGATACAATATGGATGAGATACGGCCTCTAGCCCGGATACAATATGGATGAGATACGGCCTCTAATCTGGATACAATATGGTTGAGATACGGTTGGGCAATGAGACATACAGGTGAAACCCGAAAAATGTGAATATCGTGCAAAAGTTCATTTATTTCAGTAATGCAACTTAAAAATATTGTGAAAAGGTTGAATATTCTCGGCTCAAAGTGTCCCCCTCTAGTCAGCTAATTAATCCAGACCCCCTGAGCAAAGGGGACCTGAGATTGTGACTTTGGGGTTCCATAAAGCTGTAAGCCATAATCATCCAAATTATAACAAAGGCTTGAAATATCTCGCTTTGCCTGTAATGAGTCTATCTCCTATATTAGTTTCACCTCTTACAGAGGACCTTTCATCGGTCCAAACATTGTGAACTAAGTGTCAGGATCTGTACAGCAAAATTCCAAAGTCGGACAGCTCACGACCTCAGATATGGAGAAAGAAGAGGTTTGTCCAGCTTGTAGTTGTGGTAATCCAAAAAGGCTCTTTATTCAATATTCAATATAAAATCCAGGTACAGAAAGCAGAGTCTACATGTTTCGGGCACAATACAATCTCAGCTCTTACTCATGACTGTTTCTAATACACTGTCAGGTTACCTTTATAGAGAGGAGGGGGAGGCTCCTCACCTGGGATAATCAGGCTGAAAGTCAACCCCTCCCTTCCACAAATGTGTACATAGATAAAAACATGCCAAAATCAATTCATATAATCCATAAAAAACAACAGATTAAAGAAATAGGGAAAAGAGGAAAGAAAGGAAAAAAGAGAGATAAACTTATGGTTAATCCTGTAGAATTAGATCCAGTTTCTTATTTAGACCTTGGGGCTGGCGACTTTCTAGTCGGAAAATCCAATATGATTCTCTGTTTAAAAGTTTCCTTTTTTTGTCGCCACCTCGTATTGGTTTTTTGACCTTTTCAATGCCTTGTACTGACATGTAGGAGACATCACCACCATGTACCATGGCAAAATGGAGACTTGCCGCAGCTATATTGCGGTTCTCATGGTGCGGTATGTCTGATATATGTTTTCTAATGCGTGTTTTTATTGCGTTTGTGGTACATCCTACATATTGTAGCTTGCAGCTTGTGCATGTTATGCAATAAATCGCATAGGTAGTATTGCAATTTAAAAAGGATTTTATTTTAAAAACCTGGATTCAAAACTTTGACCGATTTTCATATGTCTACAGCAGATGCAAATGGAGTGACCGCATTTATAATTCCCTTTTGTTGACAGCCATGTGCTTTGTGTTGTTCGGGACTTATCATTTTTAAAGAGAGATGGGCTCACGGAGCTGGCTATGGTGGGTGCCTTTCGGGCTGCACATTTGATGCCATTTTGTGCCATTGCTGCCCATTTTCTGTCACACGCTAGCACTGGGAAGTGCTTTTTAACGATGTTGCAAATTTGGGTGTATTCCTTGCTGTTTTGTGTGACAAAAATATATTTTCTTTCATAGTTAGATGTCTCTCTGGTTTTTTGTCCCTTTGTTTCTACATGTGTGGCCAATAATAGGTTCCTGTTCATATGTCGGATATCTCTGTTGCATTTTTCCATCTTTTTTTCGGAGTATGCTCTGTGCGTTAATCTACTTATAATATTTTGCGCCTCTGTTTCATAGGTCGACTCATCACTGCAGTTTCTTCTTGCCCTGATCAATTCTCCTTTGGGTATATTTCTGATGGTATGCGTGGGGTGGCATGACTGTGCATGCAATAATGTATTACCTGATGTTGGTTTTCTGTATGTGCTGGTGTATATGGAGGCCGTGGCGGAGTCCCCCCTGAGGCGGAGATCCAGGAACTCAATGTTTCTGGCGCTGTGTTGAACAGTAAATTGGATACCGTTCACACACGCGTTCAGATATTCTGCAAAAGATGGTATGGCCGCCACATCACCAGACCAGATAAAGATCAGGTCATCGATGTAACGGCCATACCATCTTATGTTATCTGAAAATGGGTTGGTGTCGATGAGGAGAAAGCCCCTCTTCCACCATGCCATGAAGATATTGGCTATGGAGGGAGAGAACTTGGCCCCCATCGACACCCCCGATGTCTGCAGGAAAAACTTTCCATCAAACATAAAATAATTCCGTCTCAGGAGGAAGTCCACCACAGCCACCACATACTCCGTTAGCACCACAGAATAATTTCCAAAATTCTCCAAAAACCATACTAGGGAAATGTTCACCAAATTATGAGGGATACTGGGGATACTGGCCGTTACATCGATGACCTGATCTTTATCTGGTCTGGTGATGTGGCGGCCATACCATCTTTTGCAGATTATCTGAACGCGTGTGTGAACGGTATCCAATTTACTGTTCAACACAGCGCCAGAAACATTGAGTTCCTGGATCTCCGCCTCAGGGGGGACTCCGCCACGGCCTCCATATACACCAGCACATACAGAAAACCAACATCAGGTAATACAATATTGCATGCACAGTCATGCCACCCCACGCATACCATCAGAAATTTACCCAAAGGAGAATTGATCAGGGCAAGAAGAAACTGCAGTGATGAGTCAACCTATGAAACAGAGGCGCAAAATATTAGAAGTAGATTGGCACACAGAGCATACTCCGAAAAAAAGATGGAAAAATGCAACAGAGATATCCGACATATGAACAGGAACCTATTATTGGCCACACATGTAGAAATAAAGGGACAAAAAACCAGAGAGACCTCTAACTATGAAAGAAAATATATTTTTGTCACACAATACAGCAAGGAATACACCCAAATTTGCAACATCGTTAAAAAGCACTTCCCAGTGCTAGCGTGTGACAGAAAATGGGCAGCAATGGCACAAAATGGCATTAAATGTGCAGCCCGAAAGGCACCCACCATAGCCAGCTCCGTGAGCCCATCTCTCTTTAAAAATGATAAGTCCCGAACAACACAAAGCACATGGCTGTCAACAACTGGGAATTATAAATGCGGTCACTCCATTTGCATCTGCTGTAGACATATGAAAATCGGTCAAAGTTTTGAATCCAGGTTTTTAAAATAAAATCCTTTTTAAATTGCAATACTACCTATACGATTTATTGCATAACATGCACAAGCTGTAAGCTACAATATGTAGGATGTACCACAAACGCAATAAAAACACGCATTAGAAAACATATATCAGACATACCGCACCATGAGAACCGCAATATATCTGCGGCAAGTCTCCATTTTGCCATGGTACATGGTGGTGATGTCTCCTACATGTCAGTACAAGGCATTGAAAAGGTCAAAAAACCAATAAGAGGTGGCGACAGAAAAAGGAAACTTTTAAACAGAGAATCATATTGGATTTTCCGACTATAAAGTCGCCAGCCCCAAGGTCTAAATAAGAAACTGGATCTAATTCTACAGTATTAACCATAAGTTTATCTCTCTTTTTTCCTTTCTTCCCTCTTTTCCCTATTTCTTTAATCTGTTGTTTTTTATGGATTATATGAATTGATTTTGGCATGTTTTTATCTATGTACACATTTGTGGAAGGGAGGGGTTGACTTTCAGCCTGATTACTTCAGGTGAAGGAGCCTCCCCCTCCTCTCTATAAAGATAACCTGACAGTGTATTAGAAACAGTCATGAGTAAGAGCTAAGATTGCATTGTGCCCGAAACATGTCGACTCTGCTTTCCTGTACCTGGATTTTATATTGAATATTGAATAAAGAGCCTTTTTGGATTACCACAACTACAAGCTGGACAAACCTCTTCTTTCTCCATATCTCCATTTCTGCTCCTGATTCGGGTGAAGGAGTTGTTCCGTGCTATAACAGTGGAATCCTCGGCAGGTGAGAGCTGCTCAAACCTTTGATTTTTTTCAAGCTCACGACCTCAGTATCGATGTCCGCACGGGAAAGGAGCAATCCCCATAAGATGCATAAGAAATGATCCCAGCAGACTACTGGGATCATTTCTTATGCATGATCTGTACAGCGATGCCCAGGGTTCTCACTGCACTTACTATTATCCCTGGGCGCCGCTCCGTTCTCCGGCTATGCCCTCCGGTATGTTCGGTCACTGGGTTATAGTAGGAGTGTTTAGGTTCATCACCTCCTTCTCTATCACCCAAAGTAGGGCATATTTCAATCATTAATCAGTCTGTCTACTTGACACCAACATCTGGGAGACTGAACCAGTCCTCTGAGTCCTAATATTGATTCCAATACATCCAACCCTTTACCCAATACTACTGAAAACTTTGAACAGCCTCGCATCTCTCAACACAACATTAGTCCACTTAACATTTCTACTCACTCAGTTTCAAGTACCAATTCCGAGACTTTTTTAGCCCTACCGTCCAATCTAACAGAAGGGTCCCCTTTTTTAGGGAGACTCTCTCCGGTCAGCCACGATATCCACAATGTCCCTCCCACCAGAAAAATCCTGTCCAGTACCCAACCCCTCAACACATTCTTCACCCCAGTTGGTCAACAGACATTAACACCATCCAAACATCCCCTCACGCCGAAAATCACAAATTTTTTCACCCCAATAGGGACCTCTCGCAAAAGATTAAAAAACGAGTTAGAGGATGTAGAGGGGGAATACGGAGACACACCAAAAAACAAAAAAATAAAAACACCATTTCAACCATCATCCTAACCAATAAACAAGCATGTAGCGAAAAACAATCCGAACATAACCCACACTAGGGAGGAGGAAGAAAAATTGAAGGGAATCTTTAATTTATCTAGTCACAAATTGACCTCAGATGAGATAAATCTGTTAAGCAAAGGATTATCTTTTTGCCCCTCCAATAGCCCAGACCAATTTGAATTGTTTGTAGATGTAAACCAGTTTATCAGAAGACTTGCATTGAAAAGACATTTCACAATGAAACAACTACCACTTGTCAACCACCATCCTTTGGTTCCGATCGTTGATAACAATATCAATATCATAGAAACAGAAACACCCAGAGAAGGACAAATACTCCAAACAACTACGCCTATACCTTCTGGACTGAAAATACGGTCTTCTTTTAATCTGATTGAAAGTAGAGGTCCACATCTGGAAAGTTATTTTAATATGGTTTTGGATGATCTAAAAAATTTGTCCAAAATCAAAAATTTAAACAATCCACATAATCTAAAACCCTCAGAAAGAAAAGCTTTAAAAGATATAAGAAGTAATAAGAATATTGTAATTAAAAATGCAGATAAGGGAGGGGGGGTGGTTATAATGGACCAGAAATACTATTTGAAAGAATCACTCAAAATTTCATCCAATCAAGACTGGTTTTTATAAAACTCTAGATAGTGATCCGACACCTGTTTTTAAAAAATCCCTACAGAAATTAATAGATTTCGGCTCCCAAGCAGATATTTTGGATAAAAAAGAAAGACTCTTCTTATTCAATAACCATCCCACTATAGCACGGTTTTACTTTTTACCAAAAATTCACAAAAATCTGACAAACCCGCCGGGGAGACCCATTATCTCCGGAATAGACTCACTCACATCTAATCTCTCCGCATATGTTGATAGATTTCTTCAGGGTTATGTGAAACAGCTCCCTTCCTACCTCCGCGATTCTGCGGATTTGATCAACTCTCTCAACACAGTCAGTTGGAAAGATGAATATTACTGGGTCACCCTAGACGTTACATCCCTTTATAGCAATATTCGCCATGATCTAGGTCTAAATTTGGTACAATCCTTTCTCACTAAAGACCCACTACTCCCTGCTACACAAAAATAATTTTTAATGAAGTCCATTGATTTTATCCTCAATCATAATTATTTTCTTTTTAATGACAAATTTTATATACAGACAAAAGGTACAGCAATGGGCACAAAATTTGCCCCTGCGTACGCAAATTTGTTTGTTGGACTATTCGAAACTCACCAGGGTCTTCTATCCCATCCCAGAATCATTTTTTACCGTAGGTATATAGATGATATTATCTTGATCTGGGATGGGAAAAAAGATGAACTCTTAGAATTTGCCAAGAACTTAAATCTTAATGATTGGGGATTAGAATTTAGCCTAGAATACGACCAAACTAAAGCTGTCTTTCTGGATCTAAAATTGGAAATTATTGCTAATATCATACACACAAGTACCCATTTCAAACAGATAGACGCAAATAGCTACTTGGATTTCTCTAGCTGTCATCTCTCTAAATGGAAACGCAATATTCCGTTTAGCCAAATGAAAAGGGTAAGAAGAAATTGCTCAGATAACGAAGTTCTAGAGAAACAACTAAAGGTCCTTGAGACCCGGTTTACTGAAAAAGGCTATCCAAAACGCCTAATCAAATCATCTGCCGAAAGAACACTCTTACTTTAGATCAAGAAACAGCCCTTAAGCCAACTTCCTGTACATCTGTTCTTTATATATTTATATATCTATATATGTACATCGTATTATGCTTGCATATGTATCCCTTCTACTCTCTTCTAATGGGAATAGAACACTAATAAAAAGAAAAACACATATAGTTTTATATTTGGATACAGTGGTATATGTCTATACTATCCAGATTCTTATTCTTATTTTTAATATTTTTTAATATGTTGGATATTTTCCTAAATATTTTAATATATTTTAATGTATTTTATGTCCATTTTCCCCATTATTATATTATATACTAGTCTTTTAGATCCCTTTCCTTTGCCCATGCGCATATTTACCCATACATAGAGGCAATATCCATAGTCCTGCCGCTTGCGTTCCATTGACCGGAAGTGGGCGGAGACTTGTGAGTGACGTCATCCCTCCGTCGTCACATACAGACCTCCTCCAGATTAGAAGATTGGTATGTCTATTTATAGCTCCCATTTTTCTCTCCTCCAGCGCTAGATTTTTACTTATTTATTGATTTATTTATCTATTTATTATTGAAGCTGTGAGCTCGTGAACGACATGCATGGAAGTGATGTCACTTCCGGCTACGCGGCCTTAACCGGCGAAGATTTAATGGGACTTTAGTATCTTTGCGACATGCATCTGTGCATATTGTCAAACATTTCTATGTAGCCGACTATGGGCTAATTATTGTAACTATTGTATGATTTAGCTTGTTTTTCATTTCGTTTATCCTTCGGCCTTCACTTCCGTTTTGCGTTCCATGCTGGAACGCATGGGCACACGTGGACCGGAAGTGACGCCTCACAATCTGCTTTTGGCGCCATATTCAGTTTTAAATAGGCTAGTTTGTCGCCAAATGTATATGCTCCTGATGAAGGGGATTTATATATCCCCGAAACGCGTTGGGCCTCCTCCTCACCCCACCCTGATTTTCCAAATGAAGGAATTGACAAGAAGCTCCAGCCACAGGACTGCCGTTATTTCCTGATATTCTAGAAGCGAACCAGGCGCAGGAGGAAGGGTTTGGGGGTCTTTTGAGTTTATCCCCCATCTCTCCTCCTGGGTGAAGTGAGTACGAACTTAGTTTCACTTTACAGATGTGGTTTTATATGACTTTGGTTTAAAATCCACTGAACAATTAATTTCCAGCTTGTCAGACACAGTGACTCTGGTAAAATATTTTAAAAATATTTTAATATATTTCAAACATAATAATCAATTGATATTGAATTTTACAATCTATTAATTAAAGAGTGGCGCCCCCTTGTGAGATAAAAACCCCCCTTTTTTTTCTTTCCAATTATAGTAGGCGGAGACTTGGGGGACTTGGTTATAGTAGGCGGAGACTGCCCTTGTTCTCCTGGGCGTCTTCTTCTCCCAGGCTGTGAGCTCTGCGCCGCGATTGGCCAGCGCTACAGCCTGGGAGAAGGAGACGCCCAGGAGAACAAGGGCAGTCTCCTCCTACTATAACCAACACTATAACCAAGTCCCACAAGTCTCCTCCTACTATAACCCAGTGACCGAACATACCGGAGGGCATAGCGGGCGAACGGAGCGGCGCCCAGGGATAATAGTAAGTGCAGTGAGATCCCTGGGCGCCGCTGTATATGTCATGACACTTAGTTCACAAAGTTTGGACCGATGAAAGGTCCTCTAAGTTTTTTTTTTTTTAATTCAGATAATTTTTTATTAAAACGTTTTCAAAAAAGTTAGAGGCAAACAACCCCCATTTTACCCCCCCCCCCCTATAGACTGTGATATGAATAAAATCCATTCTTCATGTTTCTTGGGTGTCCATTTGGCGTATAGTGCGCTGCATCGCATCCGAGGGCCAACCCGTCCAGGCCTAGTTATATATCCAAAACATACAGGGCCAGATTTATCATTAGCTCAGGTCAGAATAATGGAGTGAAAAAGTCCCAAACGCTAAAACTGCGCACAAATTTGCGACTTTTTTCTGCTCTGCACTATATTTCGCCAGTTTTCTGAAAGTGGGCGTGTTTTCTTATGTAAATGAATCTCTAGACAGATTTACTATTGGGACTATTTAAAAAGTCGCAAAAAAGTTGCAATTTCACTCCAGTGAGGACCATGCTTATCTTATGAAACTTTTTCATAAAAACGTGCGACTTTTTCGTAAGATGTGCGACTTTTGTAAAGCTGCTTACTGACGGATAAACTGCTACCGTCAAACCACATTTATTACAGTCTTAAAGGGCCGATCATAAATCTGACTTGGCTAAAACTGACTTTAGCCATATGTTAAAGTGGGGTGAGCTGTCAGTCATGATAAATCTGGCCCAATGTCTCTTAGGGTCTCAGAGATGTAAGCATTATCCTGCAGCATACGATTTCACCTCGAAAGGAGCGTTCCGCTAGTAAAGTCAGATTTTCCACAGATAGGAGAAAAAAATGTGACTGGAATCGTTTAGTAAAAGAGGAGGCAGTACAGAAAAAATGTGCATCTTGCCGAATATAGACACATCTTGGCTCAATACAATACAGCACCAGACCCTGTCAGACCCAATCGACAAGTCTATCTACTCCCCATTATTCTGTGATCTAACAGCAAGGCAGCCCTATAATACTAGAGGATAGTGATGAGCCCAGAGGTACCAGATCTTATCACATTTCTTATTGTTGCCCCTTTTCTGATATACAAAACTTTCTAATTTCACCAAGTTGTGTACACGGTCCACCAATTCCGCCACTTTCGGAGGATGCGGAGCAGTCCAATCTTATGCAATCAATTTCCTAGCGGTGTACAAAATGCGCCTAATTTTCCGTTCTGCCACTATTGGGAGTGTCTGAACTATACCGAGTATACACACCAGAGCAGACGGCTCCAGGTGGACCTGAAATATATCCACAATAAGTGCTATCGCATCTAGCCAATATCCTTTTAGTCGCGGGCAGTTCCACATGAGATGGATAAGATCTGCATTAGGTGTCCCACGGCGAGCACATAGATCGTCTACCCTATATCCCATTTTCTTTAGCAACCTCGGGGTCCTATAGACTCGATGCAGAAGAAATAGTTGGGATACTCTGTGGGCCTCACTGAGCGCTACTTCCGGGAATTTCTCTAATACTGCCTCCCAGTCCTCCTCCGTCAAATCTGGGATGTCTCTTCGCCATTTACCATAAAGAGTCAGTGGGGCTTGTTTCCACTTTGAGTCCATAAGACTCCAGTAATGAAGTGAAATGACACCACTAGTGGTGCCGTGCATTGTACTAAGATCTATAATGGCGTGTTTTGCAGCTGGTACGATCTTCTCCTGTCGTTTCTGAGAGTTAATGGCATGTCTAAGTTATAAATACACATAGAAAAGAGTTTTCGGGATCGCAAACTCTCGTTGCAATTGACTAAATTCTTTAAGCGTACCATCTTGGAACAGTTGGTGCACATTATTAAGACCGTACTGCAGACACCTTATTCAATTCTCCATATATTAGATCTGGCCAAATTGGGGTGAACTGAGTAAAACCACGAACTCCCGCAACCTCTCATTTAATCTGCTTTGAGCTTCCTCCCATTTTTGCCGGCACTCAGCTGTGGCTCGTTCTATGTAATTCACTTCCGTCAGCTCAACCTCTAAATGTAGTTGCTGCGTCCGAGCTCTTGTTTCGTTTTTCATCTTATATACCGCCGCTATCAGAATGCCTCTGAGGAAGGCCTTCATGGCATCCCAGACAACTAGTGTGTGTAAGTTATGTGCAAAGAACTCCTTCAGCTGTTCACCTATGTCCGTCACATCTGCTAGGACCTGCAACCAGTACGGGTTAAAGTGCCATAACCGGCCCCCACAAGAGTGGGCCGGTAAAAAGTCAACTATGGCTAACACTGGGGTGTGATCTGAAAGTTTCCTCGGCAGGTATTTTATGTCACGGATAAAGCGACCCATCCTGTCATTCCCTAGGATTAAATCAATCCGAGATAAGGTACCGTGTGTCTCGGAGTAACAGAAGTATTTTAGGACTGTGTGGTTTCGTAGTCTCCAAAAGTCTACTAAGGCCGCTTCGTTTAGAAGGCGCCCGAATGGGGAGACTGCACCAGCAACCGCGGCACCTGTCCTATCTACCCTATCCAAGGCTGGTGTGGTCACATTATTAAAATCGCCTAACATTATCACAGGCACATCAGGCAAGTCTACATAGAGAGAGAGAACCTTCCGGATCGTGCACGGCGAATAAGGAGGAGGGATATACACTCCTATAATGACACAGGGGTGGTGGTAAAGTTTACCATACAGACAGAGAAAACGTCCAACCTTATCTAATTTTTGTCGGAGGCATTCAAACGGCACATTTTTATGGATAAGAATACTGACACCTCTCGCATAGGAGGAGTAAGTCGCATGGAAGCAGTATCTAGCCCAATGAGGTGTGAGTAGATTGAGCTGTTCTTTAAGCAGGTGCGTCTCCTGCAAGCAGCAAATGGACGATCCGTGGGACCTAATGCAATCAAGTTCTGCACGTCTCTTAGTCGCATCCTTGATACCTCTTACATTCCAACTATGAAAATGTATCGCGTTAGCCATAGCAGTTGTATGATATTAGTCAGCAAGATACAATTGAGACCCCGAACATGGCGACTAAGGATGCCCACATGATGGACCCCACCTGGACACCGCAAACCCTGACCGCTCATAATCACAGTCTAGTAACTAATTTCCCCCCTCAACGAACCAGGAACATTAACAATGTGCGTACCAACTTCTCCGGCAGGTTCCCGCTTGGACACAATAGTCCGTACCACGGGGTCGGCAAGGAGCGGCGAGTTAAATCCGACAAAGTGAAAAGTAACTCAGTAAGTACCAACTATAGAACTCTTAATAAAGGTAGATTCCTACCCTCAGAGATAACGGTATAGGAGGCTCACTTACAGACAATTTAAGCTCTCCTGCAACTCTCGGCTATAGATCATGAAAGCTCATCACTAGATCCCTATTGACAACTGCTGCCCAAATAAAAAGGAAATGTATAGACCGCTCACAAAGTAACATAGCAGGATCCATACAAATTCAAAAAGAGATGAACACACAGGCATAAGAGAAAAAATATAGTGGATCCCATCGCTGCCACACAAAGTTTTGCAGGGAAGATCATTGAATAGCTGACGTTGAGGGTCCTCAGTCGCCTTTTTACATCAAGGAACTTCGCTCTCCGTTTCTGGACTTCAATGGAATAATCAGGGAACAGTGACAATCTGTGGCCATTAATAGATACAGTCAGGTCCATAAATATTGGGACATCGACACAATTCTAAGGGTTTTGGCTCTATACACCACCACAATGGATTTGAAATGAAACAAACAAGATGTGCTTTACCTGCAGACTGTCAGCTTTAATTTGAGGGTATTTACATCCAAATCAGGTGAACGGTGCAGGAATTACAATAGTTTGCATATGTGCCTCCCACTTGTTAAGGGACCAAAAGTAATGGGACAATTGGCTTCTCAGCTGTTCCATGGCCAGGTGTGTGTTATTCCCTCATTATCCCAATTACAATGAGCAGATAAAAGGTCCAGAGTTCATTTCAAGTGTGCTATTTGCATTTGGAATCTGTTGCTCTCCACTCTCAAGATGAGATCCAAAGAGCTGTCACCATCAGTGAAGCAAGCCATCATGAGGCTGAAAAAACAAAACAAACCCATCAGAGAGATAGCAAAAACATTAGGTGTGGCCAAAACAACTGTTTGGAACATTCTTAAAAAAGAAGGAACGCATCGGTGAGCTCAGCAACACTTAAAGACCACGGAAAACAACTGTGGTGGATGACCGAAGAATTCTTTCCCTGGTGAAGAAAACACCCTTCACAACAGTTGGCCAGATCAAGAACACTCTCCAGGAGGTAGGTGTATGTGGGTCAAAGTCAACAATCAAGAGAAGACTTCACCAGAGTGAATACAGAGGGTTCACCACAAGATGTAAACCATTGGTGAGCCTCAAAAACAGGAAGGCCAGATTAGAGTTTGCCAAATGACATCTAAAAAAGCCTTCACAGTTCTGGAACAACATCCTATGGACAGATGAGACCAAGATCAACTTGTACCAGAGTGATGGGAAGAGAAGAGTATGGAGTAGGAAAGGAACTGCTCATGATCCTAAGCATACCACCTCATCAGTGAAGCATGGTGGTGGTAGTGTCATGGCGTGGCCATGTATGGCTGCCAATGGAACTGGTTCTCTTGTATTTATTGATGATGTGACTGCTGACAAAAGCAGCAGGATGGATTCTGATGTGTTTCGGGCAATATTATCTGCTCCTATTCAGCCAAATGCTTCAGAACTCATTGGACGGCGCTTCACAGTGCAGATGGACAATGACCCAAAGCATACTGCAAAAGCAACCAAAGAGTTTTTTAAGGGAAAGAAGTGGAATGTTATGCAATGGCCAAGTCAATCACCTGACCTGAATCCGATCGAGCATGCATTTCACTTGCTGAAGACAAAACTGAAGGGACAATGCCCCAAGAACAAGCAGGAACTGTTGCAGTAGAGGCCTGGCAGAGACAGTTGCAGTAGAGGCCTGGCAGAGCATCACCAGGGATGAAACCCAGCGTCTGGTGATGTCTATGCGTTCCAGACTTCAGGCTGTAATTGACTTCAAAGGATTTGCAACCAAGTATTAAAAAGTGATAGTTTGATTTATGATTAGTATTCCGTCCCATTACTTTTGGTCCCTTAACAAGTGGGAGGCACATATGCAAACTGTTGTAATTCCTACACCGTTCACCTGATTTGGATGTAAATACCCTCAAATTAAAGCTGACAGTCTGCAGGTAAAGCACATCTTGTTAGTTTCATTTCAAATCCATTGTGGTGGTGTATAGAGCCAAAAATGTTAGAATTGTGTCGATGTCCCAATATTTATGGACCTGACTGTATGTCAGGCAGCTCTCTGGTCCTCCGGAGAATAATGTCCCTGTCTCTGTAATGGAGGATCTTCATAATCGCCGTTCTAGGGGGTGCACCCTGTGGCAATGGGCGAGTAGACACCCTGTGGGCGCGTTCCACAAC
Source organism: Bufo bufo (assembly GCF_905171765.1). Lineage (NCBI taxonomy): Eukaryota > Metazoa > Chordata > Amphibia > Anura > Bufonidae > Bufo > Bufo bufo. Next base: position 558,288,041 of record NC_053393.1, on the reverse strand, counting down.
AAACATAGGCGTCAGAGTGGTTGACCCGAACAAATTTTTCAGCCAGGATTCAAAGAACTCTGTGGGGTTAGTACCTTCTACTTTTTCCGGTACGCCCACTAGACGCACATTGTTTCGGCGTGACCGATTCTCGAAATCGTCCTGTTTAGCTGCTAGCATGTCCATACATCTGGTGCAATCAGCATCATCACGTTTAAGAGGATGGATAGACTCCTCCACTTCGCCCATACCATTTTGCAGGTCGGTCGTGCGGTCCGCTAGTTTTCGCAGGTCGTGGCGGACGATGGTTACGTCTTCTTTAATGGCTCCCACTTGAACAGTAAGAGCATGCAATGATTTACCACATTTAGTGATAGCATGCAGGACATCTTTACGTGTTGGTTCAGCCACTGTATTATCGGTGTCAGTGAGCTGTGCTGAGGGATCGCTGGCTTGTGCAGCTTCAGGGACGGCAGCGCCTCCTTCTGGCCGTGCAGTAATTTCCCCTCCCCCTCCTCCTCAGCAGCGTGATCGGCAGCAGCTCCCTGGGAGGACAGATGTCTTTCTCTTGCCCCTTTAGAGGTGAGTTGGGCAGCAGGTCGGGCAAACTTTCCCAGCTTGGCCGCAGTCTCCCTATGTAGTTCAGCTGGCGCCATCTTGGAGCTCGCGTTCGGCCGCTCTTTCCTCTCTCCTCTTAGTCATTTTTGCAGTTTTCGAGTCACGGGTGGCACCGGAGGGAGTAAGGTCGGCACTGGGCACATTTTGAAGAATGTCAGCAGGATCAGCCAGGATAATATGCTGAGTGCAGGCCGGAGCCGAGCAGACACACGTCCTGTTACATGCCCAGTTACGCCATGTCCCCAAGGTCCTCTTTAAGTTACATTACTGAAATAAATGAACTTTGCACGATATTCAAATTTTTCGAGTTTCACCTGTAGATGTTCGTAATCCTAGGGTACATTTGCCCACAGATGTTACAGATACTCCTGTAGATCCTGCACAATCATAGGTTGCTGAAGCTCGCATTGCAGATGTCCCCATAAATGCTTTATAGGTAATAAAACAGGAGGACACATTCCTGGGGAAGCCTCGCTGTGCGCAGGCGAGCATATCCAGCTGAAAAGTGCTGAGAAGAACACATGTGGCGACAGGATGTCCTGCACATATCGCTGAGCTGTTAGTGGCCCTCGGACCACTACTAGGGGTCACCGACTGTCGTATGCGATGGCTCCCAGATCATCACACCAGCAGTTAGGGCAGTATGTCGCTGCATAGCAAAGGATTGAAGCGCTCACCAGGAGACCTCCATACTGGAACCCAAAGAGGACCTAGAATTGTCACTAAGGACGATACAGTTCCAGTCTGTAGTAGTCCAGGTTTCCCAATCAGGACATCCCTGCAAACTAAGATTACGGTAGCTGACTGTCAATGGCAGGACACATAATGGGCGCCATGATGTCAGATTTCCTTCTGCTGAATGTCTGGAAAAGGTCTGGGCAGAGACGGGGTGTAATTAAGGGGTCACCTGTGTCTAGGTGGTGGACAACAAAACTATGGGAGCTGCTCATTCTTGTCAGTAGATCACACGATCCTCTCTACTGGTAGTCTGTCTGGGCTGTCCGGAGCTTGTTAACGCTACCTGCACTAACATAACCACTGCGCCCAACATTTCCTAAAAGTCAGAACAGCCTAGATCAGTGGTGGCGAACCTATGGTGCTGGTTCCAGGGGCGGCACTCGGAGCCCTCTCTGTGGGCACCCTCTGCCCAGTGACTTTTCAAACACCTGGTAGTAGAGATCCTGGCCTTCCTCAGAGAAAGAGATCTCATCATAGTTCCATAGTTTGGACAATTTTCTTTTAATTTGAAAGAGAGTTAATAGGGTGGCTCACCCCCCCTATAACTATGAATAGGTGCTTAAACCTGAGATTGAATCACCCAATTCAATACATATACACTGAACAAATGTATCTCATTAGGTAAGCACTCAAACCACCATGGAGCAGGCACAATGTTTAATAAAAGGTATAATGCAATATAATAATAATAAAATGCAACACTAAAATATATAAAACACTAAAACACAATATAAAACTTGCTGGGAATGAGGTGCAAAAAATGGATTGCAACAAATAAACCAATTAATGTCCTTATTAGTACATCTGATATCGCTGCTATATTGCTGGCAAACAGTACACTTTGGTCTACCGTTCAAAAAGTCACAAGTGGCGATAATATTGCACTATGTTGATATTGTGCAAATGAATGGTTGCTTCCTGAGCACCGCACTTCACCTGTTGGTAAGAGATCTTCCCACTGGCTGGTGTGTGCTCAGATGTATATTTTCCAGGTGGATTGTTACCTACGTTACTTTATGTTTTGATATAACGTTGTATCCAAAAAGTCACAAGTGCTTTTGTTACCGCACTATATTAATGTAAAGCGGATAAACGGTTGCTCGCTGAGCACTCACCCCACCTGATGATGCATGGTACTTACACTGGCTGGTGTGCGCTTAGGTGTATGTTCTCGGGGCGAATTAGTACCTGTGTTCCAGTGAAGCTTTCTTGCAGTTACCTTCACTGCCTCTCTGTCCCGCTCTGCACCCAGTTCTCGCGAGAGTTGGAGTACAGGTTCACCGATTCAGGTCACTCCTTGCCTTTACTTTTTCAAATTGCTGAAAGATCGTCTGGCCATGCTTCAGTTATTTGTGGAATTTTTTCAGAGCATCGGTATCCAACCCCAGACGCGTTTCGAGGTCTTGCTGGCCTCTTCCTCAGTGGTTATGCTCTATATGCTCAGATCCCACTATTTATACTCTACTAAGTGGTCAGTAAGTTCTGGAAAACAGATCCAAGGAGAGCCAATCGGTCATAGGTAAATCCTGGAATGATGGATTCCAAAAAAGACAAATTCGTTTTTGATGCAGTTTTTTTTAAAGACATGCGATTTTTTTCACCGAATGCGTTTTTATCGCCAAAGCTGCTGAATCAAACTAATGATTAATTCTCATGTATCAGATGTTCAATTTTGGATGCGTTTTTTTGGGCACATTTTTTTACCTATAAATTGTGGATTTTGGAGAATTGTTGGATCGTGAACATCAAGAAATCTGATTTTCTCTCCAGACACCAGGAAGATTTTTCTTTACAAACTCATTTCTGCCGATTCTGAAACATGATATGATAAAGGGAAAAAAATATCAGTCTTCTGGAGAAAGAGCCACTGCTTATTAAAGGAAGCTATGGACATCTTGGGGCTAATGACCTTCTGCATCTCCACAGTTCTTTGGAGCCAGTTTTCATGTCTGTTCTCTCCAGAAATTGATTCTTACGGCCTCAACCAAACAATTCTTCTTCCCAGAGTGAGAAGACGGGCTTTACTTTCATGGACTTTCCCAGAAAACCTGTAATGAGGGATTCTTTGGCATGTAAGTCCCTATAGATACCAGCAAAACGGGATGAGGTGCTCAGAAATAGAATATGGGCCTAGCATGCTCATTTCCTCCTTTTCCTTTTATTCCGGCCGTCCTGAAGAATATATGGTTAAAAGCAACCAGTGTCATTCAAATTACTTAATTCTGTCCAAAGCACAGCTGGTTCCCAATCCTGAAGTATTTATTTCTGGAAGACCCAGAACCTCTTTATCTAAGATAAAATATTGTTCTTCGGGGCGTGGCCTGGTCGGGCATGTGAGCGGACGCGACTGAGAGGAGCTCCTGACCTGCCGTCTGCCATCCTGCCGAATCCTGAGGCTGCAGTAAGCGCCGCTGCTCTACATTTCATTGGGGGGCACCGGAGAGGGTGCGGACCCGATCTACAGCACTATGACCCGCACTGGCAAAAAGGAAAGGGAGTTAAAGGAGGCCGGCACGTCCACGCCGGTCAAGCAAGATGGCGCCGCATCGGAGGTGCGGGACGCAGACTTGGGGGCCCGTCTGGGTAAATATGCCCGTTCAGCTGCGAACTTACCTCCATCTGAACTGCCTGCTTCATCCCAGGCTGCATCGGAGGTGTCAGCTGTGAGGAAGAAATCCTCGGCCTCACCGACATGGGGGCCTGAATATGAACACTCACAAGCAGGGGAGATGGCTGGAGCCTCAGCTTCTGTCCCTCTAGCTCCATCAGCACACACAGCATGATCAGCCTGATGTGAATACTGGTGAGCCTACTTCTACAGATATCTTTAAGGCAGTCCAACAAAGTAACAGTGCGCTTGCTCTTCTCACTACCAAGAAAGTGTATCCTTTCTACGTCAAGACCTTAAGAAAGTCAAAGATAGGATGACTGAGGTTGAGGCCAGAGTTAGTACAGTGGAGGTTCAATTGCCCCCTGTTAAAAGAGATCTGGGCAGAGTTATTCACAATGTAACCCTGCTGATGTCAAAAACAGACGATCTGGAGAATCGTTCAAGGAGGAATAACCTTCGGTTGGTGGGGGTCCCCGAGAAAGCTGAAGGTCTTGATCCAGTATCCTTTTTTGAAGATAGGATTACAATAAAATTTGGCAAGGACTTGCTATCCAGGATGTTTGCTATTGAAAGGGCGCACAGAGTGCCGTTCCGCGCTCCGCCACCAGGGGCCCCACCCCGTCCAGTTTTAATGAAGCTGCTACACTTCAGGGACAGGGACAACATACTTAAGAAAGCAAGAGATCATCCGGAGCTACTGATCAATGGAAGTAAAGTTGCGATTTATCCAGACTTCTCAGCAGAGGTCCAACGGAAGAGAGTCAAGTTCCTGGATGTGAAAAGGCGCCTTCGGAATCTACAAATCCCGTACTCCATGATGTATCCGGCCAAGCTCCGTGTAGTGGCGCATGGAGAAGTTTGCTTTTTTGACACTCCCCTGGAGGCGGCGCAGTGGATTGACGCCAATGAGCCTTTGTTTAAGAATTCGGTGTCTGTGGGATGAGTGTCCTGTCTATCTTAGAGCTGGAGCACGTGAGATTTGACAGCTATACTAAGGGACATGTTTGATATGTAATACATATTATTGCTTTGCGTATTGGTCGTTCCTCACTACTGTCTATTGTCTCTATGACCGTATGTTTATAATATCTGATGTTTTATATGCAGGGTCCATGGACCCTTATGTTAATTTGGTGACGAGTTGCGGGTGTCGCCTGAAAACGTTTGAATATGTTGGTGCGCTTTAAGTATACTTAATACGCTGCAGATCCGCGTACATGTGGGCAGGTCAGCGTAGGTAACCCGATTTCTGTTTGTATTCTTCCACAGGCTTTTCTGTGGTTATAATTCCGCCATCTATATGGCCGACCGTAGGGAAATTTTTTCGCCCTGTTGGTTGGGGTTTTTTAGGTAGGGATCCTATCCTTGCCGCTAGCTGGTTTGTTTCGGGATTGTTTTTTGGGGTTGGGAATGGGTGGGCTGAGCGATGGAACGGGGTCCAAATACTTCTGCAGTATATAAGGAATATAATGACGACGTGTGGATTAGCTGAGGTGTACGTGGATGTCAACTATACAATGTGGTATCATGGCGAATAGTCTTAAGATAATAGGGTGGAATGTTAGGGGTCTAGGTGATCCGACTAAACGTACTGCGATGTTTATGGCACTGAAACACTTTCACCCTGCTATATTTTGTCTATCAGAGACTCATTTATCTGCTAACACTACTTCGGTCCTACAAAGACCGTGGGTTGGCCACGCATTTCACTCCATGTTCTCTTCACATTCTAGGGGTGTAAGTGTTCCAGTGCAAAGATCTCTGCCATTTGTATGTCACTCGTCTCGCATAGATAATAATGGTCGGTATATGTGTCTCCATTGTACCTGTTATCATTGGTCCTTTATATTAGTAGCAGTGTACATTCCCCCTCCCTACAGCAGTGAGGTAATAAAAGAAATTATGAGATATGTTGAGGATTTACCCCAATGTCCTATATTGATAGTAGGAGATTTCAATACTTGCCCTTCTGTAACACTGGATAGGGGAAGGATGTCGGGAGCTAGTAGGAATTCAAATTTTGCCAGTGTATTGCGGGAACTGGACTTACATGACATCTGGCGGATGAGGAACCCTAATGTGCGTCAGTTCTCTTGTTTCTCTAGTTCTCACCATTCGCTGTCACGGATTGATTTAGCGATAGGTTCGCCTGAGGTGCTGTCGCTAGTGGCGGAAATCAAATATTTACCTAGAAGCCTCTCCGACCACTCCCCGCTTTTTATAGAATTACATCTGGGCACTAGGCGTCTCCCTGGGATCGGGACATGGAAACTTAATCCGTTTTGGTTGCAGCTGGTAGATGGGGAGAATGGCATGGTGGAAGAATTGAAAGAGTTCTTTGCGCAAAATGTTGGGTCGGCGACTATGGGTGTGGTGTGGGATACTTGTAAAGCGTACGCTAGAGGCCTTTACATTCAGAAGATTAGCAGACACAAAACTAAATCTCGTGAAGCCCTGAAAAAGTTGCAAGCTTTAGTAGTGGAGGCGGAGGATAGGTTTGTAAATACCCCTGACAGGGCAGGTGAAGACTCCCTTATAGCAGCTCAGGCGGGGTTGAAGCAGCATATATTGCAAACGGCGGACAATCGCAGGTTTTTTGTAAAACAAAAGTATTTTGAGGCGGGGGAAAGTTCGGGTAAGCTACTGGCAAGAGTAATTAGAGCCCAGGAGGGACCATCCAAAATCTTGTCTATCCAGAGGGTAGATGGTTCTCTTGCCACATCTGATGAGGAGATCCTGTCAGTTTTCCACAACTATTATGAATCCCTGTATAGGACTAAATTAAAGGTGGATTCCACCAATATTGCGAAGTATCTTACAGAGATTGAGATCCCGAGACTATCGGCGACAAGTGTAGCATGGTTGGAAGGTCCTTTAACACTCAAGGAGTTGGAATTAGCCCTACAGTCATTTCCCAATGAGAAAGCCCCAGGTATTGATGGACTACCGATGGAATTTTTAAAAAAGTATAGTAATGTCCTTAGGCCCCAATTACTGTCAGTTTTTAATGATTCCCTTCAATCAGGAAACCTTCCTGCTTCTATGAAAGAGGCTATTGTAGTGGTCCTGCCCAAACCTGGTAAGGATCCCAGATCCCCTGACTCGTACAGACCAATTTCACTGCTGACCTCTGATATTAAGATTCTGGCGAAAGTTTTAGCGAATTGTCTACACTCCGTCATTTCCACTATTATTCATAGTGATCAGGCGGGTTTCATGCCTGACAAATCTACTTCGGTGAATCTTAGACGCCTTTTTCTTAATACTCAGAGAAGAGTTGAATCTGTCGGAGGTCGGGCCATTCTTTCATTGGACGCGGCTAAAGCCTTTGATAGTGTTGAATGGAGCTATCTTTGGGAGGTGTTGCGGGTCATGGGATTTGGGAGGACCTTTATCTCCTGGGTTCAGTTGTTATACAACGGTCCCTCGGCTAGGATACGGGTGAATGGAGGAACGTCTGAGTCATTCAGATTGGGAAGAGGGACCCATCAGGGATGCCCACTTTCCCCCCTGTTGTTTGCTATTGCAATTGAGCCACTAGCCTGCCTGTTGCCCTCATCTGATAAGATTGTAGGGTTTCCCTGTGGGTCTTGGGAGGAGAGAGTGTCCCTTTACGCTGATGACATGTTAATTTACCTAGGTAATGTGGAACAGTCTTTAAGTCCTGTCATGACACTTATACGGGAATTTGGCGATAGGTCTGGGGTACGTATCAACTGGGACTTCAGACACAGGCTAAATCGGTATCATTGAAATGCACTATGGTTCCGTTGTTTCAGCAACTTCTTACTACTAGTTCCTCGAGTGGCCTCATATCTTCTACCTACAGGAACTTATATGTGAAGTCGATGAAACAAGGGTTAAATCTAAATGGGAAAGCGAGGTTGGGCCAATTTCAGAAGAGCAGTGGAAATCGATCCTAGCACTCACCCCGCAACTGTCAGTTTGTGAGGGGCAGCGCATGTCCCAGTTGTTTTTATTGCACAGGGTGTATAGGACGCCAGAGTTTTTATGCCGGATAGGTGTTCAGGAGGATGCGGATTGTCCTAGATGTGGCATGAGCCCTGCTTCCTTGTTGCACATGTTCTGGGAGTGTGCGGAGCTCCGGAATTTCTGGTCCTTGGTTCTGGCCTTAATAAGAGGTGCATTTAATATCACGATTCCGCCTGGTCCGAGAACATGTATAGTAGGAATCTTAGAGGTAAAAAATCGCCATCACCGTCTGGGAGTACAGCGTCTGCTATTCCAGGCTAGGAAACTAATAGCCAGATTCTGGCTAAGACCTCAACCACCGTCCAGGGGAGAATTCCTCAGTAGGATGTCAGATATAATACGCTTAGAAAAAGGTGTATATGTTAAAAGACAATGTGTAATGAAGCTTAACAAAATATGGGATAATTGGGAGAAATTTAGGATACAGTGCCCGGATTAGCCTCTCTTCTTAGTTGGATTATGGGGAGGTAGAGACACTGTCCCTGTTTTTTATGTGCTTTAGCTTAATTAGCTATGGAGGTATGATGTATGAAAGTGCTCAGTACTACGTAGGATGGGTGTAAAGAGGAATGTTAAACAGATAGGAGAGGTACACTAATGGCTATGCATGGGATATACTAATAAGATAACCGATGTTGGAGTTCTGGTCCGTTCCATCGCTCGGGTAAAGGGGGGGGGGGTTTAGTTGGGTAGGGAGGGTTGGTTCTATGTTCATTTCATTGTAATGGTTTGAAATGTGGTTTGTACATGGTAAACTGTGTAACTTGATTACTTGATCTTATGTGTATTTTATGATATGCCTGCTGACATATTGCATACCCATGGAAGTAATTCTTTGGCCGATCATGTAATGATATGATCCTATTGTTATCGAATGTTGTATGTATACTGTGCAGGCTATTTTCTTTCTTGGTATTTTTGTGATTTTCAAAAAAATGTCAAATAAAAATTATCTGATTTAAAAAAATATATATTGTTCTTCTCCAGGGCCCTCTTCTGTATCGAAAGGTCCAGATGCAGAAATCCTGAAAGCTTGAATCCTGAGAGGGAAATCCTGAAAATTCAGGAATTGTCAAACAGAGTAATATCTACCTTACAGCAGAGTCCCAAGGAAGTTACCTCACCAGTTTACAGGGAGATTTGAAAGAGATTTTGCTCCTGGTACGAATCTGAATGTTTGGTCCCTTTTCAGGCTACTTTTACATTAGCGGCAGGCTGTTCCGGCGGGTGAACAGCCTGTCGGATAGTCAGGACTTTGATTAGGGTTGCTCTCGGAGGTGTCCTGCTCTTTCCCTAGTTTCCAGGCCCTTTTCCCTCACCCCTGTCCTTCCTATGCTCGGTGTGGTGTGTCCCCCCCCTTCCCCACAAAAAACCGAAGTGTGACAGTATATGATAATGGCATTAGACCCAGGAGCCTAAAGGTACAGATCTCAGCCCTGGGTTGTTTTCTGGACCTTCCCCTTGCAGACTATAGATGGATCAAAATGTTCATTAAGGCTACATCCTGGATCAGACCGGCCCTAAAACAGTCCAATCCTCTTTGGGACCTAACTTCAGGGGTCTCTGCGATATTCTTGAGGAGTTGAGTTTGAGATTCTTGTCCCTTAAAACTGTTTTCCCAGATGCCATTACCTTGGTCCGTAGGGTCGGGAAATTACAGCCACTTTGCATCGGTGAGTCTTACCTCAAAGATTTCAATAAGATCATAAAAGTGTATCCGGCCTTTCTCCCTAAAATTGCCTCAGCTTTTCACCTTAACCAAGAGATGTTTTTTCCATCTTTTCAATGCATCCCCTCACAACGGTGATTCCACATCTTAGATGTCAAAAGATTAATAGGAAATATTTAGATGCCTGGAGATCCTGGAGATAAGATCCAATTCTGTTCATACAGTTCTTAGGAAGGAACAAGGAGAAGAAGGTCTCAGAGACCACCTTGGCGAGGTGGCTGAAGACTGCAATCCAGTAATTCTGTAATTCGCAAAAAGTTCCTGGTTCAGATGGAATTAAAGCCACTCACACCACTCAGACTGATCAACGACCTGGTATGGGGCAGGAAAATGGTTCGCATCAAGTTACAGTATCTGTGTTTGGCCGAAATCGATGGCGGCCTCAGCCTCCCATATTTTCAAGGTTACTACCTATGTTCACAATTGCAATGGTGCATTAACGTTGGGGATGGTTTACTGATATCTTACCTTACTAGACAACAGAAGTGCCCTATACAGAATATATTTACCATACTGGAGACCAGACTTTTGGGCCGTGGTGAATATACTTGCCCTATAGGTTCAATGCTACAGAAGGTATGGAATAAAATAAAGGCTTTGTTGCAGGTTACACATGCTCAGGAGTTTACCCCGTTATGGGATAACCGCTTCCTAAATGAGTTTTTAGCCCTAAACGATAATAACTATTGGACCCGGAGAGGGATTACGATGCTTTCACACATATGCACCGCAGGAAAATTGAAACCTATAGGGGAAATATTTCACGAGACACCAATTACTGCGTTAAAACACTATAGATATGCCCAACTTAAGCATGCACTAGCATATATGCGAAATAAAATCTCTCAAACATTAGTTACGCAGACACTGTTAGATTTTTGTTACACTTCATTTGGGAAAATAGTTAGGGTTTCACAAATCCACAGCAGATTAATAAAGGAATTAAACACTGTTATTAAATTTAAAAGTGTTGGTAAATGGGAAGCGGATATAGGGGAATGCAACCCACTTCAATGGCGGGAGAAATATCAAAACATTAAGAAGGCTTCTCTCTCACGCCAAAACACCGGTTGACACAATTTAAAATAGTACACCGACTATACCTCACCCCGGGTCTCTTATCTAAAATGTACGGAAAAAAAGGAAAATAATTTTGTTGTCTGAAATGTTCCTTCTCCGATGCCGGATACGTTCATATGTTATGGAGCTGTCCGGTTATCAAGACTTTCTGGCAAAGCATATTTCAGGGCATGGGGGTAATAACTGAAAATAGGCCCCCTTTAACTATTGCAGTAGCCATACTCGGGCTTTTCCCCCCTGAGTTCAAACACAAAGTAACAAAAAGTGAACAGATTTGCTGGTTGAAGGGACTCTTATTGGCCAAGATACTAATCCTCAGGAATTGGGTGATGGATAGGGCCCCTATCCTACAAGAGTGGGATAGATTAATGCAAAGAGTAAAATAATTTGAGTACATTAAAGGTAAAGGGGAGAAACACCGGACATAGTTGGAAGCTATACGGCTGGAGTGGAACTGAAAAACTGAAAATCGAAAAGCGAATATTTTAATTACACTGATAATCGGTAGGAGATGCCCAGGTGGTAGCATTTGCGTACATAGGGTGAATATGGTATGATTTACAGCGTACTACGAGACAGCTGGAACGAGGGTGGGAGTCGCCCACCGCCTCTGCGACAGCCGTGGCCTGGCTTGGGGGGAAGGGGGGAATGGGTCTGTTTGATATGGGAGGAGGGAGATCAGTATCCACCTTGGGGCACTTATTACTTTTTCTCATTCAAGATTTTATTAAGTTTTCCAAGGTAAATAGGACAAGAGCAATAAAGCGTATCTGAACATACAGCATGTGGTAATCAATCAAAAACAGTGAATATCAGTTTCCAAAGTAGAAAACATCAGGGGATCCGCCCCTGTATCAAGAACGTATTCAGTAGAGAAAAGGTAATGGAGACAACAGGGGGGACACACAAGGAAAAAAGGGAAAGGGGGAGGGTGAGGAACAGACACGAGCGCTGGTTACAAGTGTGCAGGCCGGTACTCACTGGAGGTGCGAAACGTCTCCCATGGGCTCCACGTCTTCACAAAACGGGCGACGGCCAGTGGGGAAACGCAGATGAGGTCCTCCATCCTTTGGTGGAGAGCAATTTCCTCAAACCACTCCATTAGTAGGGGGGGGAGGGTGACTTCCAGTGGCGGGGAATGACCGTTTTGGCAGCTTGGAGCATATATTTCAAGAGGGAGGCCTTATAGGCTGGGATGGTGAGGTCAAAGGCGAAGAGCAAGAGGGATTCGGGGGTATTGGGAATGGGAATCCCTGTCACTTTGCGCACAATAGAATGCACCGAGTCCCAAAAAGGGCGCAGGGCAGAGCATTGCCACCATATATGGATCATGGTGCTCTCCTCTGATAAACATCTCCAGCATCTGTCCGGCACAGACGGAAACCACTTGTGGAGAAGAGTGGGCACTCTGTACCACCTGGAGAGGACCTTGTAGTTTGTTTCCTGCGCTTTCGTGGAGACCAGTGCCTTGTGAGTCAGAAGGAAGGCTCTCTGCCATTGGGAGGGGGTGAGTTGGACACCTAAATCATGTTCCCACGCCAAACAAAAGGGAGGAGGACTGGAGGAGTGTTGCTGAATGAGCAAATTGTATATAGTGGAGATGTCACTGAATACTGCTGATGGAGCCATGCACATTTGCTCAAACTTAGTGAGGGCTCTGGATAGGTCATGAGTTTTGCGCAAGGTCGAATAAAAATGTTGAAGTTGGAGGTGTTCAAAGGTATGCCTGGGCGAATGGCAGAGGGTTCTAACATCCGATCGAGGGCTTTCAGCGAGGACCCGCGTAAAACATAATAAAATCGGAGAGGGCGCGTGCTAGTACCTGACAAGAAGGTACGCGAGGAGCGCCCCGGCGGAAAGTCAGGATGGTCCGTAATTGGGGTCAGGGGACCTTTTAGTATCGATGAGCGAGTGGTGATTACGTGTGGAGCCGAGTATTGCGAGGGTATGGTTAACCGTAAAAGAGGGGGTTGGGGCGGGGACGCTGGACGATCCTATCAACCAAGGAAGCGTCGAGGGTGGGATAGGTGAGGAGTCCCTAGCCATATGGACCCACGCCTTGGCGGAGTCTACTCTCAACAGGTCCAGTAGCCTGGCATACGCCGCGGAGAAGTAATACAAGTAATACAGTCCGGCAGACCCACCCCGCCCATCTCCTTAGATCTGGTCAGTAGTTCATACCTTATTCGCGGTCTGCCCGGAGCCCATACAAATCGAGTGAAGGAGCGTTTCAGTTGCAACCAATAGGCCGCCGGTATTCGGATAGGGACGGTCTGCAGGAGGTAGAGCAATTTCGGCAACAGGTTCATCTTAAGGATATTGACCCTGCCAAACCAGGAAAAGTCGCGGCGATGCCAAGACTCAAGATCCGCCTGGAACCGCCGGAGAAGCGGGGAGAAATTCAGCTGGAAGAGTTGCGAGAGATCCGACGAAACTTTCATGCCTAGATATTTTATACCTGAAGGCGGCCAGGCGAACGGGAACGAAGTATGGAGGGAGGGGAGGAGCTCTCGGGGCAAAGAGACGTTTAGTGCTTCTGATTTTGACATATTTACTTTAAAGTTCGTCCAATTGCCAAAACGAGTGAGTTCGCGGAGTAGGGACGGGAGTGCGATAATTGGGTTAGTTATGTATAATAGAAGATCATCCGCAAAGGCGGCGCACTTGTGCTCCGTCTTACCTATCTTGACTCCGGAGATATCCGGGTTCTCACGGATAGAAGCGAGAAGGTGCTCCATCACTATGACATATAGGAGAGGGGACAACGGGCAGCCTTGGCGCGTGCCATTGCGGATGAGGAAGGGGTGGGAAAGCGTGCCGTTTATCTTAACGCGGGCGGATGGGTGCTGATATAAACTAAATATTTTCCCCAGAAAATCCGGGCCAATCCCCAATCCTGAGAGGGTAGATCGGATCGCCTGCCAGGAGACACGGTCGAAAGCTTTTTCCGCGTCGAGGGACAAGATCATGAGGGGGGTATTGGCCATTTTTGCATGGTGGATTATATCTAGAGTCCTGAGGGTATTGTCGCGGGCTTCCCTCCCAGGGATAAAACCCACCTGGCCGGGGTGTATTAAGTGAGGTAGGAACGCGTTCAGACGGTTAGTGAGAAGCTTGGCAAATAACTTAAGGTCCACGTTCAACAGGGAAATGGGCCGATAGGCAGAGATGCGGATCTTTGTCAGGCTTGGGAATGACCGTGATATGGGCCATGGTCGTTTGCGCCGGGAAGGGGCACCCAGCGGACACATTGTTAAAAACCTTTGACAGAAAAGGAGTCAGGGAGGCCGAAAGAGATTTGTAAAAACTGGCCGTGAATCCACCGGGACCTGGGCTCTTGCCACTCGGCATGAACTTAATCGCCTCCTGCAGCTCCATCTCTGTGAAAGGGGTTTCCAAGCTGACACTTTGTTCAGCTGACAGTTTGGGGCCACGAGGAGAAGAGCTGGAATACGGGTCATTCGCCACATCATGAGGGTCAGGGAGGTTGTATAGCTGGGAATAGAACGACTGAAAGGAGGAGGCAATTTCCTCATTCGTGTGTACTATACGGCCCGTGGAGTCTTTAATGGCCGAAACGTGGGAGGCAGCAATATGACCCCTGAGAGCTCTCGCAAGCAGGCGTCCGCATTTATTACCGTATTCATAGAATTTGCTACGGCAGGTCTGGACCATCCATTTGTAAGACGCTTCCAGAAGGCGACGCGCGTCCATGCGTGCGTTCTGTAGGTCACCAAGGACAGATTGAGAAAGGGCTCGCTTGTGAAGGAGCTCTAAGGAAGCAACCTTCTGTAGGGCATTCTTCAGGGAGATGGCCTTTTCTTTTTTAAGGCGGGTGCCATGTCTAATGAGAGTCCCACAGAGGACACATTTTAAGGCCTCCCATCGCATAGGAAGGGGGGTTTGGTCTGAGGAGTGATCGGAAAGGAAGTTGGACACAGTGGTGTGGAGGTCAGCGGCACATACTGTGTCCAACAGAAGGGACTCATTTAAACGCCAGGTCCATTCAGTCCTGGCCAGGGAGGGAAGCACTAGAGAACAAAAAACTGGGGCGTGATCGGACCATAGGATATTGCCAATGGATGTGGAGACCAACCAGGAAAAGGCGGGTTGCTGGACTAGGACGTAGTCTATCCTGCTATACGAGGAGTGGGGGGCTGAAAAAAAGGTATAGTTTTTATCTGCCGGATGGTGAATACGCCACGGATCGCACATTTGTAATTGGTACAATGCCCTTTTAACCCGTTTAATGGCAGCGTAGGAAAAGGAGGCTTTACCTGAGGCGTTGTCGAGCGTGGGGTCAAGGGTAAGATTGAGATCACCGCAGAGTACTAGGGTGCCCCGGATCAAGGGCGTGACTTTATCCATTAAATCTACGATGAAGGGGACCTGGTGGCTATTAGGAGCATAGACATTGAGGATTGTAAATTCCCGACCACCAATGAGGAGTGTGAGGATCAGATATCGTGCCCCAGGGTCGGCTACACATCCCAGCACCTGGTGAGCCAAAGATTTGTGGATCGCTATGGCAACCCCTTTGGATTTGCTCTCAGAGTTGTTCGCGAGGTACCAGGACGTGTAGTGTCTGTGGCGGATAGCAGGGGCCTTACCTTCCTTAAAGTGAGTTTCCTGGATGCACACAATCTGCGCCCTTTGACGGTGCAAGTGATAAAGGATCTGGGATCTCTTCTCGGGCGTGTTGAGGCCCTTGACGTTGAGTGACGCGATCTTGAGCGACGTCATGTCTAGAGCAAAGGGAGAAGACACAAGGGACAAAAAGGGAGGGGGGCAGACGAACACGGGTAGGCCGCGTATTCGTATGTTATTACGGTGGTTGCGGTTTTCAATGTCGTCCAAGTGCTGATGTAGGGTATATAGCTGGGTCTCATGGGACTGGATCGTGTCCCGAAGGGCTGAGACCGTAGTCACCAGAGATGTGTGGACTTGGGCGACAGAGTCAATTCTGGAGTCCAGGACGGCCATTTCAGAGCGGACTTGTGAGAATTCGCGCTTGCATTCCTGCAATATGTTAGTGGCAAAACTGGACAAGTCCACTTTGGTAGGAAGAGAACACATGAGAGTGCGCAAATCGGCCATCGTTGGCGGCCTGGTGTCATCATTAAACAGGTCGGCTGAGGCAGATGGGGCCCTTGAACAGGGAGAAGGATGTGTAAGGCCCGGCTTTTTGGGAGAAACCCCTGACGAGGGCTGATGGTGCCCGTCCCAGCAAGATCCAGTGGACCAGTGCGGGAAAGGCAGCCAGGGAGGGCCCAGGGGAGCGAGATGGGGGCCGGAAGGGGTCCTGAGCAGCATGAGGGTCCTCAGTGAGGTGGGGCTCCGCAGGAGGGGGCTGTGCACCAACCGAAGAGGTCAAGGGGGAGGCAAGGGGATTAGGGGCGGTCGGCCGGTTAGATGGCCAGAAGGGGGAGGCAAGGGGTCTCAGTGAGCATGTCAGCTGGGTGGGTGATTCCCCAGCATCAAATCCCCCGTTGAGGAAGTCCAGTGGGGGGCCCCTGTGACTGACCTGCTGGACGGATGTCATCGGTGCTGCGCCCACGGCAGGAGCTGGTCCAGGCTTGATAGAGGTGCGCTCTAGAGGGCCCGATGGCAGCGGGGAGTAAGGCGGCATGGAGGCCGGAGAGGCCCGATCCGGAGCCTGCTGGTCGGCCGCGTCAGGTGAGGAGAAGAGCTGAGGGGGCACATGGAGGAGCGGTGCCTAAGAGCTGTGCGGCCTGGGTCTCCTGGGCTGCCGGGCAGTGAGCGAGTGAGCGCGCGGCCTGAGCGCCGGCGCCATGTTGCGATCCGGCATGTGGGCCGGGTAGGCCGGAGCCCGGGGGAGAGACTTGCCGGGCGAAGAGCTGTGGCAGATCTCCTTGAGATGCAGCAAGGGGAGCCGATGGACGGGCTTTACCCTTTTT
Source organism: Bufo bufo (assembly GCF_905171765.1). Taxonomy (NCBI): domain Eukaryota; kingdom Metazoa; phylum Chordata; class Amphibia; order Anura; family Bufonidae; genus Bufo; species Bufo bufo. The sequence continues at coordinate 558,271,375 of NC_053393.1, read as the reverse complement.
GAGTGTTTTCCTCATCTTGAGAGGCTTGATTGAAGCGGATTCTGCCAGGGGTGCAGAGGAGCTCACAGAGAGCGCGTCCTCACTCTGTCATGGCTGGCCACGCCCCCACTTATTACTTTTTATATGCTGACTGGCCTATTAGGCCAATGTGCCATGTTAGAATCTTGTCAGTATGTATATAATTGGGATTATACACTTGGAAATGTAAAAAGCATATGTATTATGCTCCTTCCTTTTTATATACTGTACACTGCTCAAAAGAATAAAGGGAACACAAAAATAACACATCCTAGATCTGAATTAATTAAATATTCTTCTGAAATACTTTGTTCTTTACATAGTTGAATGTGCTGACAACAAAATCACACAAAAATAAAAAATTTGATTTCCATTTTTTTTAACCCATGGAGGTCTGGATTTGGAGTCACACTCAAAATTAAAGTGGAAAAACACACTACAGGCTGATCCAACTTTGATGTAATGTCCTTAAAACAAGTCAAAATGAGGCTCAGTAGTGTGTGTGGCCTCCACATGCCTGTATGACCTCCCTACAACGCCTGTGCATGCTCCTGATGAGGTGGCGGACGGTCGCCTGAGGGATCTCCTCCCAGACGTGGACTAAAGCATCTGCCAACTCCTGGACAGTCTGTGGTGCAACGTGACGTTGGTGGATAGAGCGAGACATGATGTCCCAGATGTGCTCAATTGGATTCAGGTCTGGGGAACGGGCGGGCCAGTCCATAGCATCAATGCCTTCATCTTGCAGGAACTGCTGACACACTCCAGCCACATGAGGTCTAGCATTGTCTTGCATTAGGAGGAACCCAGGGCCAACCGCACCAGCATATGGTCTCACAAGGGGTCTGAGGATCTAATCTCGGTACCTAATGGCAGTCAGGCTACCTCTGGCGAGCACATGGAGGGCTGTGCGGCCCTCCAAAGAAATGCCACCCCACACCATTACTGACCCAATGCCAAACCGGTCATACTGGAGGATGTTGCAGGCAGCAGAACGTTCTCCACGGCGTCTCAAGACTCTGTCACGTCTGTCACATGTGCTCAGTGTGAACCTGCTTTCATCTGTGAAGAGCACAGGGCGCCAGTGGTGAATTTGCCAATCTTGGTGTTCTCTGGCAAATGCCAAACGTCCTGCACGGTGTTGGGCTGTAAGCACAACCCCCACCTGTGGACGTCGGGCCCTCATGGAGTCTGTTTCTGACTGTTTGAGCAGACACATGCACATTTGTGGCCTGCTGGAGGTCATTTTGCAGGGCTCTGGCAGTGTTCCTCCTGTTCCTCTGTTATGGACTATTGATACAAAATGGATACTTGCTTGTTGAGGACTATGTTTAGCTAAGATGGCGGCCAGGCATTCAGCCAACACCTATAAACTAGAATCTTACTTTGTGTTTTATCATGTGTTTCTTTGTGGTTTCCGTTCAGCTCAAGCAAGCAGTTATAAAGAAAGAAGAAGTAACGGTTTCACCCACTAGCAAGGGGGGAGGGGGGAGGAATTTCTTCTGGCCGTCAAGGTTACAGAAAAGTATAGAGTTCATAGCCAATAGAAAAGATATACTTTATCTTTCATCCCCCCCCTCCCACTTCTCCCTGTCGTAAAACCTATGAATTGTCTGCTGTTTTCAGAAAATAAACCAGAGATACTGTTTAACTCCGAAACTGTGGGTTGTCTCAGTTTGATCTCTCCGTGCACGTACATTAATTAATTTGGAGCAGTACATCAACCGAACTGGCAGCTTGGCCAGAACCAGAACAATTTTGGCGCCAATCGTGGGGCTCGAGGATTGGACCCTCTGTTCCCGTACCCCCAGAGACCAGACGAGGAGAGGCGCACTAACGGACACCGGGATCGTAACCCGTGATATGAGGTAAGAAAATTGAGTCATCTTGCCCATAAAGTGTCCCCTGGTGTAGCCTCTTGGTGTTCGTCTGAGGGAGGGGTGCGGAAGCAGTCTGGGACGTCCTCGAGGGCATGAAAGTAAGAACCCCATATGTTTTTTTTAAAGTCTTGATGTACTGTGTTGTGCCTATAAGTTGTGAAGACCCTGTTGACAAGTATCACTGACTGAGACACGGAGTTCTCCTGTGTGCCTGTATCGGAGTTCAGCCCGGTGTCTGACTCGAATCTCCATAAAGGGGACGATCACAGATGGGTGGAGAGCGGTTCGCGGTAGCCCAGAGTGTGCTGACCGGGACTCAAAGGTCTTCACGTCCAGTGATTACTCTATACAGAGGTCTTTAGGCGGCTTCAGTAGGTACGAGAGATAATGGGAAATGAGGAAAGTGTCCCGAAGGGCTACTGTTCACCTGAACAGTACGTGGCGGACAGGAGAGGCAAACGTTTCATAAAAGGATTAACTAAGTTGGAGAAGAGTTATAGTGTCTGTAAAGGAGGCATCTTATGTAGTGCCACCTGGCAAGTGTTGTTAAACGAGAAGAGGGGGAAGTTAGAAGATGATAAATTGACAGATATGGTCCGTGTGTGGTTGGACTGTAGTAAAGAATTTGAACAGACCAGGGGGGAACTAAATTTTGATGAGAAAAGACAGAGATATTTCTGTAAGCCTGGTGTTGCATTGATACATGACTTGCCACCACCCTATAATGGCGCCGGGAAGAAAGCAGGTGGGTGGACCTGCAAAACATGTGGTCAACAGAATCCCTCCTCCCGTGATACGTGCCTTCCCTGTGGGGTTCCCCACCCACAAAACCACACCTTGGTAACTACTCCCCGGCACGTCCCATCACTTCCCGTGTTAGCTACAGCGCCATCTTGTCCCCAGGCAACGCCCATGAACGGACCTTTAATATCATTCGGTCCGGACCCCCCCATCACTCCTATGTCACCTTTGCCCCTTCCTACTACCTTGTACCCCATGGTTAACCCGGACGGTACATTCATGCTACCCCACTCACCTGCCACCCTTACTCCTATAATGGTAGGGGGGCAACCTGATGAAGCAGAACAGGGGGATGCAGACGGTGCTGCAGAATCCACAATGGGCATACAAAATGCACCGGGTAATATGCAGACTCCTTCGCGGGGTACCCCGACAGACTACGGTGATCCGCCAACTTTATCCCTGGCACCACGGTGGACTGTACCCATGGCCGTGCGCCCATCACGACGTTCACAAGATCAAATACTGCAGGGTCAGATTACAGAGTTACAAAAGAACTTACAGAAAATTGAGCAGGGAAACCTTGAGACACTGAAAGAAGCCCTAGCACTTAACCGGCCACAGGGACCACCAAAATATGTGTCTTTCACCCCACAGCAGTTATTCACCATAGTGAATTTACTGCCTGACCCTGAGACCCATCCCATGCCCTTTTTCAGGAAACTATCCCAAGTGCATCAAACCTATGGGTGCACATGGTCGGACCTGCAAAGTATAGTGGAAAACAAGACAGGTGAATACTCCACACTGATAATGGATCAAATCCACATCCCTGAACTTAAAGGTGCTAACTTTGACCCCCGGGATCATGAGTCTGGAGAATTCTTTATAGAACAACTACAGAAATGGGCGAAAGCAAGATTAGCAGACCAATCCACGACATTACAGGATATGACACAGGAAAAAGTTGAAACTGTCGAGAAATTTGCTCAGAGGATTAAACAAAATTACAAAGACATGGGTTTTAGTCAGAATGAGCCTGTTCATCTCAGACTCTTGGCCCGCTCATTTGTCGATGGTCTACGACCAGAGATAAACAAAGCCCTTGTGACCTGTCGCCCCGAGTGGAAATCCTTGACACTAGATATGTTAGAGCAGATTGCAAAGGGTCTAGAGAGTAACACAAAGAAAACCCGTGCTGCTGTGATAGCCGTAATGTCAGGAGAAGATGGTGGAGAACACCCACCCCCTTATGTCTGTTATGGGTGCGGCAAGCCCGGACACATAAAACGGCACTGCCGTAGCAAACATCTGTGGCCAACCAATCAACGGCGACAGGGGGGCACTCAGCCCCCTTCATCGCAATAGGACGCTGGCAAACCAGTGCAGGGAGGGGACATTCCATATATGACAGTCTCTACCCCTCCTACCGGTCCCACCCCTCGAGTGACTCTCGAGGTTGCAGGGAAGGAACTTTCATTTCTTGTGGACACTGGTGCAGCCCGCAGTGTATTATGTGAGACTGCCGTACCTCATTCTTGGCTCACTGACATTCAATTACCTTGTTCTGGACTAGAGGGGGTTGTGCAACATAACTCCGTGACCAAGCCACTCACAGTCACTTCCCCTAGATTCTCCCGGACTAAAACCCCCCAACTCCACCTCCCTGCAGGAGTCATGTCGCAGTTTGTTGTCAGCCAAACATGCCCCTTCAATCTGTTAGGCTCTGATTTTCTTCAGAAAATCCAGGCTAACATACAGTTCAAAGAGGATGGAACAGTCACCCTCGGTACAGCCCTACACCCGGAAGATACTTGCCTCCTTATGGCATTAACCACACTTCAGGACGCTGACTCATATGAACAAGGGGATTCGCTGCAAACCATTTTGACTCTCTGGACCAAAGGACCCCAGGATATCGGACGCCTCAATGTCCCACCGGTCACTGTGACCCTGAAGGATCCCAAGGTTCTGCCATACAAAGCGCAATATCCGCTTTCTATCTCACAACAGGATGCTGTTACCCTCCAGGTGCAGGCCCTCCTGCAGAATGGGGCAATCAAGATCACTACTTCTCCCTGTAACTCACCCCTTTACCCAGTACGGAAGAAAAGGGAGAAAGGACAGCCTCCAACGTACCGCATGGTGCAGGACCTCCGAGCTGTCAATGAGGCTACTGTTCTTGAGACACCTATTGTCCCCAATCCGCACACACTCCTTGCTGGCATTCCACCCACTGCCACTACTTTCACTGTCATTGATCTGGCCAATGCATTCTTTTCTGTTCCCTTACATGAGAAATGTCAGTTTCTTTTTGCTTTCACACATGCAGGCAAACAGTACACCTGGACTGTTATGCCTCAAGGGGCTCAAAACAGCCCTTCCTGCTTCAGCAAGGCTATGTCCTCTGTTCTGCAACCCTGGCAGGCAGATCACCCGGATGTGGAACTCCTCCAGTATGTGGATGACCTTCTCCTCTGTGCGGTCTCTCCCCAAATCTGCATGACAAAATCTGTCTCACTTCTCCAGTTTTTAGCCTCTGCTGGATGTCGAGTCTCACAAGCCAAACTACAACTGTGTCTCCCCAAAGTTGTCTTCCTAGGTCATTGCATCTCTCAAGGTCACAAGCACCTAACTGAGGCGAGGAAGAAGGCTATCTCTGACATCCAACTCCCGGACACTCCTCATCAGCTGCAAACCTTTCTGGGACTCATCTCCTACTGCAGGCCTTGGATATCTGATGCTTCTGTCCTCATGCAGCCCTTATATGACTGTATACCTCGTAATGCTGCTACTCCTTTCCAGATGACAATGGAGGCCGGAGAAGCTTTTCAGTCATTGAAGGCCGCCATTGCATCTGCCCCTGCTCTTGGCATTCCCAACTACAACCTTCCTTTCCGGCTGTATGTCATGGAACGCCAAGGTCACGCTACTGGAGTCCTCACTCAAACTCATGGTGGCCGCTATCGACCCTTGGGTTACTATTCTAAGCGTCTTGACCCGGTAGCCAGACCCTCCCCTTCCTGTGTCAGAGCTATCCATGCTGCCAGCTCTCTTCTAAATGTCACATCTGACGTTGTGCTGGGTCATCCCCTCACTATTCTGGCTCCCCATGACATTTCTGCCATCCTCCAGCAGAATCGACCTAAACACCTCACTGCACAGCGCCACCTCCGGCTTCAGTGTAGTTTGATTCTGCCAGATAATGTCACCATCCAGAGGTGCCACATCCTCAATCCTGCTGCACTCCTTCCTCTTCCAAGGGGGGAGTATAATGGAGATTCTGAAGATTTTATTGATCTACATGCTGAAGAGGATCTTCAGGAAGAAGAACTATGGGCCTCAACCGACTCTCTTTACAAGGAACAAGAACATGATTGCATCACAATGATGGAAGCTGAAGTAGGGACACCACCATCAGTCCAAGACACTCCTCTGACAAACCCCCATTGGATTCTCTTTGTGGACGGCTCAAGGTACGCCGATGACAAGGGGAAGTTCCATACAGGCATGGCAGTCACAAGTGAGCATGAAGTGTTGTGTGCAAGACAATTGCGCCCAGACCAGTCAGCACAAGAAGCTGAACTCATTGCCCTCACTGAAGCCTGCCTCATGGCAAAAGACTCTACCGCCAATATCTACACAGATTCTAGATATGCCTTTGGAGTGGTTCATGACTTTGGACTAATATGGAAGGCCCGGGATTACATCACAGCTGCAGGAACCCCGATTAAGAATGCTGCAGCAGTAGCAGCCCTAATGGCAGCAGTACTCCTGCCCAACCAAGTGGCAGTGATCAAAGTAAAGGCCCATACTCGAGCTGACACCCCTGAGGCCAGAGGAAACGCCCTAGCTGACCAAGCGGCCAAGGAAGCAGCAGTAAAAGAGGAAAGAGTCCAGTCAGACCAGATTATGATAACACAGGAAGACCTGGAACAAGAAGAAATCACATGGGACCTCCTGAAACAAATGCAGAAACAGGCCACTCTCAGGGAAAAGGAAATCTGGCTGAAAGAATCAGCCCTCGAAGAAGAATCTGGACTCTGGACACGAGGAAAGAGAGTCTGCCTACCCAGAGCTCTTTATCCCCTAATAGCCTCAGTGGCCCATGGGCCCACCCACCAATCCAAAACCATCATGAAAGAACTAATTGACAAAATATGGGTGGCCCCAGGGATAACCCCTGTCCTGGTGAGACATACTCAAGCGTGTCTCATCTGTGCAGAGTGTAACCCCGGCAGAACCGAGCCCACTCCCAGAAAATGTCTCCCGAAAGCCTTGTATCCCTTTCAGAGGATACAAATCGATCATATCCAGATGCCAATGTGCCAAGGGTTTCAATATGTGCTAGTAGTGATAGACTTGTTCTCTGGGTGGCCAGAAGCCTACCCCGTCCGAAACCAGACAGCAACCACTACTGCAAAAAAACTGATGCAGGAGCTTGTCTGTAGGTTCGGAGTACCTGAGGTCATTGAGAGTGATCAGGGCCCAGCATTCACTGCTAGTCTAACCCAAGAGGTCTGGAAGATGGTAGGGTCACACCTGGCGTATCATACCCCATACAGGCCCCAAAGCAGCGGCAAAGTCGAAAGATTGAACGGGGTGTTAAAATCTAAAATGCTGAAGATGACCAGGGAGACAGGGCTTAATTGGGTTCAGTGTTTGCCTATAACCCTCTTTTCAGTTAGGCATACACCAAGGCCCCCACACAAACTAACCCCATATGAGATCTTATTTGGAACAGGGCCAAGAATGGGACAGTATTTCCCACAACAGTTACAAATGCATTATGAATCTGTTGCAAAATATGTGATAGCCTTGAGCAAGCAATTGTCTAATATACATGCACAAGTTTTCTCTTCCATTCCAGATCCTAACTCCCTGGAGGGAAGCCACACTCTCAAACCTGGAGAGTGGGTGGTGGTCAAGAAACACGTCAGAAGCACCCTCGAACCACGATACGAGGGACCTTACCAGGTGATGCTGACCACCCCAACCTCTGTGAAACTCGAAGGGAGACCCACCTGGATCCACGCTTCACATTGTAAAAGAGTGAAGGCTGTCCCACCGTCCCAGGAACCATAAGCCATGAGGATTCACATACTGATCATGACTTTGACAGTGGGCATATCTGCAGTATTCACGCCACTGGGTGATGAATGGGACAATTCACTGATACGGCACCATCAAATTTTAGTCCAGGGGTTGAAGGAGACTGAAACTCTGAGAGATTGTTGGATCTGTACCCACAGTCCCGTGAGTTCAACCAGTATGCCTTATTTTGCAATACCCGTGAACCTTTCTGAACTGATTGACCTGTCTAATTCTACCATCTTTCTCACTAGTATACACCAAGTTAAATCCAGTACAAACAAGGACAGGGAAGTAGCCTTACCTGTTGCAGGGTGGGCAGATGCCCCATGGCTCATGATAAACAGATCAGGACCCTTGGTAGATTATAGCTCTACTCCTTGGCAAGAGGGACACTGGGCTAATGTCACATGTTTTCCTAGCTGGACACACTGTTATTGTCTCCAAGTACAAACCAAAGGTATGACATTTAGTCCACACATACACTCAGGTTGCAATGATTCAAAAACAGCCACGTGCAGTGTATTGGTGTAGATGCTGAGAACGGAAAGGATCTGCCCTGTAACAACCGTACTGTACAGGATCTCCGGACAGGTATATTAGCTAACGACACCGAAAGTCAGTCAAAAGGATATGAGTTGGCGAAAGGGACACAATTAGCCAAACTAATTATCCGATTATTCAATGGCACAGCAGTAGCAGTTCCAGACGACATATACTTAGTTTGTGGACACAAAGCATACAAATGGTTATCCGAGAATGTCACAGGACTGTGCACCATCGCCAGGCTTACTCCTGCTACCTTTATAGTGCCACACTCTGAAATTGACATAAATGCAGTACCTAAATACACCTTGTATCGTAGGGCCAAAGATAACACACCCAGACCAAATGGCAAGCCACATGTAGTAGAGATGAGCATTACCAACAAAATTGTTAGTTCCATCTTCATATATCCCATGATAATGCAGTTGTGGGATCATCTGGTAGTAGCAACAGACTACCTGGATGACCAAATATGGGAAGTGATGAGACTTATGAATACCTCAAACATTGTGCAAAACCAGTTAATCATTGTCACCAACCAACACACATTAGTTCTAGATTATGTTACAGCTAAAGATGGAGGTATGTGCCAGATTGTGGGACCCTCTTGTTGCCATTACATAGACCCGCAGGGTAATTTGCAAATTAAGGTGGATATAGAGAAGATGGCGGATTTAAGAGATAAATGGCTGGATGCACATAAAGCTGATAAAGATACATGGTGGTCTGATACCTTCTCTTCCCTTAACCCCAATAACTGGTTCAAAGGTATTGGGGGTTGGCTCATGGGAATTGTCCAAGTAATATTGCAGGTATCCCTAATAATATTGGTGATATATGTAGTGATTAAGCTCGTTCTTATTTGTGTGACCCGCTTTTCAAAAAGAATAAAGAAAACTGATGAACGACCTATTATGCTCCTCTACGATGAGGAAGGACAGAAGGAAACATCGTTCAACACAGCTCCCCCTCCTCACAATGATGCCTGGCTGAGATAGGGTGAGATGAATCCCAGGGTATTACCACAAGTCCGAGCAACCGGGAGCCTACCTATAAGGGGTAGCTTGTCGCCACTGCGGGTGAAGAGGATACGAATGGTATGCCCAGGGGATTCGCTAGGCGAAGGGAAAGTCTACAATCAAGTTTCCAAGGGGGGACTGTTATGGACTATTGATACAAAATGGATACTTGCTTGTTGAGGACTATGTTTAGCTAAGATGGCGGCCAGGCATTCAGCCAACACCTATAAACTAGAATCTTACTTTGTGTTTTATCAAGTGTTTCTTTGTGGTTTCCGTTCAGCTCAAGCAAGCAGTTATAAAGAAAGAAGAAGTATCGGTTTCACCCACTAGCAAGGGGGGAGGGGGGAGGAATTTCTTCTGGCCGTCAAGGTTACAGAAAAGTATAGAGTTCATAGCCAATAGAAAAGATATACTTTATCTTTCATTCCCCCCCCCCCCTCCCACTTCTCCCTGTCGTAAAACCTATAAATTGTCTGCTGTTTTCAGAAAATAAACCAGAGATACTGTTTAACTCCGAAACTGTGGGTTGTCTCAGTTTAATCTCTCCGTGCACGTACATTAATTAATTTGGAGCAGTACATCAACCGAACTGGCAGCTTGGCCAGAACCAGAACACCTCCTTGCACAAAGGCGGAGGTAGCGGTCCTGCTGCTGAGTTGTTGCCCTCCTATGGCCTCCTCCACGTCTCCTGATGTACTGGCCTGTCTCCTGGTAGCGCCTCCATGCTCTGGACACTACGCTGACAGACACAGCAAACCTTCTTGCCACAGCTCGCATTGATGTGCCATCCTGGATAAGCTGCACTACCTGAGCCACTTGTGTGGGTTGTAGACTCCGTCTCATGCTACCACTAGAGTGAAAGCACCGCCAGCATTCAAAAGTGACCAAAACATCAGCCAGGAAGCATAGGAACTGAGAAGTGATCTGTGGTCACCACCTGCAGAACCACTCCTTTATTGGGGGTGTCTTGCTAATTGCCTATAATTTCCACCTGTTGTCTATCCCATTTGCACAACAGCATGTGAGATTGATTGTCACTTGTTGCTTCCTAAGTGGACAGTTTGATTTCACAGAAGTGTGATTGACTTGGAGTTACATTGTGTTGTTTAAGTGTTCCCTTTATTTTTTTGAGCAGTGTATTTGTATATTGTCTTTGTTTAGAGAAAACCAATAAAGATATTTAAATATAAAAAAAAAAGCCACTCACACCAGGGCCTTTTTAGTTCCATGGGCAGAGAGAGCAAAGGCATCTACTGATCAGATCTGCAGAGCATCGCCTCGGGCAAGCGTTATTACAGACTGGACATCTAATACAATCAGAAGTTAACCCTTGAGAGATTTGACCCAGACTCCCTTCTCCCCCAACCACATGCTTATCTGGTATCGCTCCATGTGGTGTCAATGGTAATGAGTAAATACATATTTAGTTGCATCCATCCTGGTGTAGTATTTCAGAAAACACTGGAGGGAGATGGTGAGAGGAGCCTTGTAACCTCTCTGTGGTCCTGTCCCTGCAGAAGACTAGAAGGGCAATCTCCATGTGGTGCTGTCATGTCGGACTCCAGAGAAACCACAATTCCTACTTCTTAATTTGTGGGATAATCCCTTTAAAGAGGTTATCCAGCCTAATTATTTAACAGACCCCTTCAGAGTGGCTGGATTCATACTTACCTGATCCCTGCTGATGGGTTCCAGCTCCATCGATACATGGGCACCTCTGCAGATCCCGGGTCTCTGAGAATCAACATCCAGTTGACAGGGCAGGGGAGCACCTGCCACCCATGCAGTACGTCATTCAGTCATGTGCCACATTGGTCACAGGTCTCCGCTGCTGCCAGTCCTTGGCTGCAGCAGTTGCACCCAACCCCCCCAACTATCTCCACCCCCGCCCCCCCTGTCAACAGAGTGTTGATTTCCACAGACACAGCACCTGCAGAGTCGACAGTGGAGCAATGAAGCCAGAACACAGAGGCACGGACCAAGTAAGTATGAACTCCACCGGGGGTCCGCCTCTCTGAAGGGGTCTATTACACAAGTTCAAAGTTGGATAACTCTTTTAATGATCTTTTGTAGGCATCTAAAACATTCCACTCAACTTGTCCGACTGTCCTGTAATTCACAATATTTGTTTTGCACATTTTGAATCAGGATGAAGATCTGAACAATATGAACGGTACAGAGACAGATGTGAGGGGCGATGAAGAATACAAGGAGGAGATTCCTACAGAGACAGATGTGTGGGGCGATGAGGAATACAAGGAGATTCCTACAGAGACAGATGTGAGGGGCCATGAGGAATACAAGGAGGAGATTCCTACAGAGACAGATGTGAGGGGCGATGAGGAATACAAGGAGGAGATTCCTACAGAGACAGATGTGAGGGGCGATGAGGAATACAAGGAGGAGATTCCTACAGAGACAGATGTGAGGGGCGGTGAGGAATACAAGGAGGAGATTCCTACAGAGACAGATGTGAGGGGCGATGAGGAATACGAGGAGGAGATTCCTACAGAGACAGATGTGAGGGGCGATGAGGAATACAAGGAGGAGATCCCTACAGAGACAGATGTGAGGGGCGATGAGGAATACGAGGAGGAGATTCCTACAGAGACAGATGTGAGGGGTGATGAGGAATACGAGGAGGAGATTCCTACAGAGACAGATGTGAGGGGCGATGAGGAATACGAGGAGGAGATTCCTACAGAGACAGATGTGAGGGGCGATGAGGGATACAAGGAGGAGATTCCTACAGAGACAGATGTGAGGGGCAATGAGGGATACAAGGAGGAGATCCCTACAGAGACAGATGTGAGGGGCGATGAGGAATACAAGGAGGAGATCCCTACAGAGACAGATGTGAGGGGCGATGAGGAATACAAGGAGGAGATTCCTACAGATAAGAGCCCAGGTGAGTAGTGACCACTAAATGAAGCAGAGACGAGTCTGTAACCATAATGACCCTGAATTGAACTTCCCCTATAGCAGGCGCCTTCCCCAGGTCCTAACAGTGTCCTTCAGTACTCAGATACCCCCAGGACTTATATTAGGACCAAACTGTGTAATACAAAGCACATATCACAGCACTAGCAGCTAAGAAGAAAGCCAGGAGATAGGAACTCATCAATAGATGACTGGACCAGGATGGGGATGGTAATCAGACAATGGAACAGTAGGATGATGGGGGTTTTATGGTGAACGGATGATTGAACAGACAATAAGTGGCACTGACTGGATCTTTCCCTGAAACTTTCCCTAGATCTGTCCTTACATGCTGACCCTAATACCAGACATCACTGACCCTCACTGTCCTTTAAGACATTCCTATGAAAAATCCTAATCTATAAGGGTCCATTCACACGTCCGTATAAATGTGTCTTCACCCGTTCCGCAATTCTGCGGGACGGGTGCAGACCCATTCATTCTTTATGTGGACAGAATGGATGCCGAGAGCACACTATGTGCTCAATGCATCCGCATTTCCGGAGAGCGTCCCCGAACTTCCGGTCCGCAGCTCCGGAAAAAAATAGAACATGTCCTATTCTTGTCCGCAGCTGCAGACAAGAATAGGCTGTTCTATGGGAGTGCCGGCCGGGTGTATTGCAGATCCGCAATACACCACGGACGTGTGAATGGACCCTAAAACTGACCCTAAAACAGACAACAGGAGGACACTAAGACCCAACCCAAAGTGAGCAGAGCTGAACTAGAATCAAGGCAGGACAGACTGAAACATGGAACATCCCCTCCCCCCAACCACACACAGTCTACAAGAATCAGAGGTAAAGACTAGGCCAACCATAAGAACAAAACTACATCGATGAAGTAAACTAGGAGAGATGCTAAAAAATAAAAGGATTTCTGGACTGAAAAGCACAGAGCTTACACTATAACCAGCAGCCCCCTGCAGAAGCTAGGAATATTTACAACGAGGCTAACCCGTCAGGAGCTCCTCTTGCTCAGCCGACCGCTCTTCTGTAGCTCACCTTGTTTGGAGAGATCAGCTACTGTATAATACATAGCAACTGCCCCAAACATACTAGTAGACAGGAGAAGATGAAACCATAGGAGTGTTCCCGCTGATCCTAGCCCATTACACTAAGGTGGTAACGACTCCCTCAGATCTGCGCTGTGACTCTCCAGGCCTTGCTCAGTAGTATCAGGGTGACAGGTCTCTTTCATGAATCTCCTGGACGTGTCCTGGTGTCCCTCTGTGCAGCATTTCACAGGTCTCATGTCACATACACTCTGGACTGCACTGGATTCTGGTGTCCAAATTAAGAGTTTGCAAGGTATCAACATATGTCGTCCATACAGGCCCCGGGTACTTTCTGGTTTCATCTGAAAAATATACCTCTAATAGGGGGTAGGTTTCCTGGCCCTCCTGACACCTCTGTTGCATACAATGACTTATTGTTATAATGCTAGAGTCAATTATTAAATTTTTCAGTTGGCTTCTTCTTTCCTAACGTTATTTCTGCCTTCAACAACTGGTGTATAGTCCGTTCAGGTTCTCACTTGAGTTGATCAAAATAGATTAAACTTGATGAACCTGTGTCCTCTCTTAAGGCAATGTAATTATGAGTTTCTCGCACCGGTTCCTTTGCCATGGTTGACTTCTGAGATATAACACAAACTGGTCCCACATCACAGCATCAGTATTGGTTATGGACTTGGCCCCTTCTTATTCCTTCTGCTGTAACATTGCCATCAATTGTTGTATGCTGTTCATGGACTGGGGCAGCGTCTCCTCCTCCTTCTGAATCCAGACAATGAATCTTTTTTGCAGTATTCTGTTATATCACGGATGCCCAACTTGTGACCCTCCAACTGTGCAAAACTACAACTCCCAGCATGCCTGGACAGCCTACAGCTATTAGGCTGGGTTCAGACCTGAGCGTCTTTGATATGCGCGTTTAACGCGCGTTTTTGACGCACGTTTTTGACGAGCGTTTTTTGCAATAGTAAACGCGCGTTTGACGCGCGTTTGTGTGATTGACTGCAATGTCCTATGGCCACAAACGCGCGTCAAAACGCCCCAAAGAAGCTCAAGTACTTGTTTGAGCGTAGGGCGTTTTACAGCGCGTTTTTCAGCGCTGTAAAACGCTCAAGTGAGAACCAGGGCCATAGGGAAGCATTGGTTTTCATGTGTTGAGCGTTTTACAGCGCGTTTGAACGCGCTGTAAAACGCTCAAGTGTGAACCCAGCCTTAGGGCATGCTGGAAGTTGTAGCCTTGCAACAGCTGGAGGGCTGCAGATTGAGCCTCCCTGTGTTAGATGATTGATCTCCAGGATGTGAGAAACCTGTGCATATGATTGCCTGACTCTTGCCTGTTGTAACAGCTCTGTTCTTGTATGACCCTTCTATGTACTTAGGGCCATTCTTTTTTTAGGTGTGGGGTCACATGACACAATTCGAGAGCCCCTTCTAGTCTCTCTTCTCAGTTATGAATTTTGATAGCTGCCTTCAATAATTTTCAAAAATAATTAAAAAAATGTTTTGTTCTTGGTAGATGACTGTACTGGGCGCTTGGAGAAACATCTCATATCTACATATTATAATGCAGATGATCCAGGTGTCATATCAGATACATATGAAGAGCGTGCCATTATCCCAGATGTACCCTCAGACCTTCACAGCAAAAATCTATCATCTCATCCTTTAAAACAGGTCAAATCTTCAAATTCATCACATACTCTTACTGAGAATGAAACTCGCAGAAGATGTTCTGGAACGCAAAGAGCTCAGAAAAAGCCGTATTCATGCTCCGAATGTGGCAAATGTTTTACTTGGAAATCAGGCCTTCTTCAACATCAAAGACATCACACTGGGGAGAAGCTGTATTCATGTTCAGAATGTGGGAAATGTTTTAACAACAAATCACATCTTGAAAACCATCAGCAAATTCACACAGGAGAGAAGCCGTTTTCATGTTCAGAATGTGGTAAATGTTTTACTAGAAAAACACATCTTGAAAACCATCAGCAAATTCACACAGGAATGAAGCCGTTTTCATGTTCAGAATGTAGGAAATCTTTTACTGATAAACCAAGTCTTGAGAGCCATCATAGAATTCACACAGGAGAGAAGCCGTTTTCGTGTTCAGAATGTGGCAAAACTTTTTCTCGGAAAATACATCTTCAGAGCCACCAGAGAATTCACACAGGGGACAAGATGTATTCATGTTCAGAATGTAGGAAATCTTTTACTGAGAAATCAAGTCTTGAGCCACCAGAGAATTCACACAGGAGAGAAGCCGTTTTGTGTTCAGAATGTAATGCCAACAACAAGTAGACAGACTACCAAGCTTAACCTCTTGCCGCACACGTAACGCCGAAAGGCGTCATCGCTGCGGCGCTCCCAGGCTACACTAACGCCGATTGGCGTCATCTCGCGTGAGCCGAGATTTCCTGTGAACGCGCGCACACAGGCGCGCGCGTTCACAGGATCGGAAGGTAAGCGAGTGGATCTCCAGCCTGCCAGCGGCGATCGTTCGCTGGCAGGCTGGAGATGCGATTTTTTTAACCCCTAACAGGTATATTAAACGCTGTTTTGATAACAGCGTCTAATATACCTGCTACCTGGTCCTCTGGTGGTCCCTTTTGTTTGGATAGACCACCAGAGGACACAGGTAGCTCAGTAACATGTAGCACCAAGCACCACACTACACTACACCCCCCCTGTCACTTATTAACCCCTTATTCACCCCTGATCACCCCATATAGACTCCCTGATCACCCCCCTGTCATTGATCACCCCCTTGTAAGGCTCCATTCAGACGTCCGTATGATTTTTACGGATCCACTGATATATGGATCGGATCCGCAAAACACATACGGACGTCTGAATGGAGCCTTACAGGGGGGTGATCAATGACGGGGGGGATCACCCCATATAGACTCCCTGATCACCCCCCTGTCATTGATCACCCCCCTGTCATTGATCACCCCCTTGTAAGGCTCCATTCAGACGTTCGTATGATTTTTACGGATCCACTGATACATGGATCGGATCTGCAAAACACATACGGACGTCTGAATGGAGCCTTACAGGGGGATGATCAATGACGGGGGTGATCACCCCATATAGACTCCCTGAATTTCCGCTAACTTGTGGCAAAAAAAACCTCATTGAATACCTTGGGGTGTCTTCTTTCCAAAATGGGGTCACATGTGGGGTATTTATACTGCCCTGGCATTTTAGGGGCCCTAAAGCGTGAGAAGAAGTCTGGGATCCAAATGTCAAAAAATGCCCTCCTAAAAGGAATGTGGGCCCCTTTGCGCATCTAGGCTGCAAAAAAGTGTCACACATCTGGTATCGCCGTACTCAGGAGAAGTTTGGCAATGTGTTTTGGGGTGTCATTTTACATATACCCATGCTGGGTGAGAGAAATATCTCGGTCAAATGCCAACTTTGTATAAAAAAATGGGAAAAGTTGTCTTTTGCCGAGATATTTATCTCACCCAGTATGGGTATATGTAAAATGACACCCCAAAACACATTGCCCAACTTCTCCTGAGTACGGCAATACCACATGTGTGACACTTTTTTGCAGCCTAGGTAGGCAAAGGGGCCCACATTCCAAAGAGCACCACTCGGATTTCACCGGCCATTTTTTACAGATTTTGATTTCAAACTACTTCTCACGCATTTGGGCCCCTAAAATGCCAGGGCAGTATAACTACCCCACAAGTGACCCCATTTTGGAAAGAAGACACCCCAAGGTATTTCGTGATGGGCATAGTGAGTTCATGGAAGTTTTTATTTTTTTGTCACAAGTTAGTGGAATATGAGACTTTGTAAGAAAAAAAAATAAAAATAAAAAATCATCATTTTCCGCTAACTTGTGACAAAAAATAAAAAATTCTAGGAACTCGCCATGCCCCTCACGGAATACCTTGGGGTGTCTTCTTTCAAAATGGGGTCACTTGTGGGGTAGTTATACTGCCCTGGCATTTTAGGGGCCCAAATGCGTGCGAAGTAGTTTGAAATCAAAATGTGTAAAAAATGGCCGGTGAAATCTTAAAGGTGCTCTTTGGAATGTGGGCCCCTTTGCCCACCTAGGCTGCAAAAAAGTGCCACACATGTGGTATCGCCGTACTCAGGAGAAGTTGGGGAATGTGTTTTAGGGTGTCATTTTACATATACCCATGCTGGGTGAGATAAATATCTTGGTCAAATGCCAACTTTGTATAAAAAAATGGAAAAAGTTGTCTTTTGCCGAGATATTTCTCTCACCCAGCATGGGTATATGTAAAAAGACACCCCAAAACACATTGCCCAACTTCTCCTGAGTACGGCGATACCAGATGTGTGACACTTTTTTGCAGCCTAGGTGGGCAAAGGGGCCCACATTCCAAAGAGCACCTTTAGGATTTCACCGACCATTTTTTACAGATTTTGATTTCAAACTACTTACCACACATAAGGGCCCCTAGAATGCCAGGGCAGTATAACTACCCCACAAGTGACCCCATTTTGGAAAGAAGACACCCCAAGGTATTTCGTGATGGGCATAGTGAGTTCATGGAAGTTTTTATTTTTTGTCACAAGTTAGTGGAATATGAGACTTTGTAAGGAAAAAAAAAAAAAAAAATAATCGTTTTCCGCTAACTTGTGACAAAAAATAAAAAGTTCTATGAACTCACTATGCCCATCAGCGAATACCTTAGGGCAGGGGTGTCAAACTCAAATTCGTCGGGGGCCGCATCAGCAGTTTGGTCCCCCTCAAAGGGCCGGTCCCGGCCTGACCTGCAAGCGCTGACTGGGGTCACATAGCATTATACTGATTTATGATGCTATGTAACCCTTACAGTTCTGGAACGTGTTGGATAACACTGACATAATGCTGTCAGTGTTATCCAACACATTCCAGAACTGTAAGGGTTACCGTATTTTTCGCCCTATAAGACGCACCGGCCCATAAGACGCACCTAGGTTTTTGAGGAGGAAAATAAGAAAAAAAAAATTTGAACCAAAAGGTGTGCTTTTGGTGGGTTTTGAACTAATTGTGGTCTGTGGGTGGCACTGTTATGGGGGATCTGTGGATGGCACTGTTATGGGGGATCTGTGGATGGCACTGTTATGGGGGATCTGTGGATGGCACTGTTATGGGGGATCTGTGGGTGACACTTATGGGGGATCTGTGGGTGACACTTATGGGGGATCTGTGGGTGACACTTATGGGGGATCTGTGGATGGCACTGTTATGGGGGATCTGTGGGTGACGCACTGTTATGGGGGATCTGTGGGTGACACTTATGGGAGATCTGTGGGTGACACTTATGGGGGATCTGTGGGTGACACTTATGGGGGATCTGTGGGTGACACTTATGGGGGATCTGTGGGTGACACTTATGGGGGATCTGTGAGTGACACTTATGGGGGATCTGTGGGTGACACTTATGGGGGATCTGTGGGTGACGCACTGTTATGGGGGATCTGTGGGTGACACTTATGGGGGATCTGTGGGTGACACTTATGGGGGATCTGTGGTGACACTTATGGGGGATCTGTGGTGACACTTATGGGGGATCTGTGGTGACACTTATGGGGGATCTGTGGTGACACTTATGGGGGATCTGTGGTGACACTTATGGGGGATCTGTGGTGACACTTATGGGGGATCTGTGGGTGACACTTATGGGGGATCTGAGGGTGACACTTATGGGGGATCTGAGGGTGACACTTATGGGGGATCTGTGGGTGACACTTATGGGGGATCTGTGGGTGACACTTATGGGGGATCTGTGGGTGACACTTATGGGGGATCTGTGTATGACAGTTATGGGGGGGATCTGTGGATGACACATATATAGCATCTTATGCTATGTGTCATCCACAGATCCCCTCCATAAGTGTCCCTGTAGTGTGAATGACCCCCAATACACGGGCTAGGGGCCGGCATCTGCTTTTATAATGACAGCGGGGCCCGTGCAGTGACTATTCTACTACACGGGCCCCGAACACTGTATAATCCTATGTCTAATAGTTAATTGTAATTGTATGTAATCGCATAAGGAGCGCTGTGAATTACGGTACTTACAACTACAAGCGCTCGCCGCTCTGTAGGTAGCAAAGAGGAGGCAGGAGGCAGGCCAGGAGGACAGGCGCTGGCAGCGTGAGTCATACGTCACACGCCTGCTTCATTCATAAAGTGGGCGGCGCAGGCGCGTGACGTATGACTCACACTGCCAGCGCCCGTCCTCCCAGCCTCTCGGCGAGCGCTTGTAGTTGTAAGTACCGGTAATACACAGCGCTCCTTATGCGATACACCTGATACAGGAGCCGGGAGGAGCGGGGGCCGCCTGCGGCTACGCGGGCCACATGACGAGGTCTGGCGGGCCGGATTCGGCCCGCGGGCCTTGTGTTTGACACCCGTGCCTTAGGGTGTCTACTTTCCGAAATGGGGTCATTTGTGGGGGTTTTCTACTGTCTGGGCATTGTAGAACCTCAGGAAACATGTCAGGTGCTCAGAAAGTCAGAGCTGCTTCAAAAAGCGGAAATTCACATTTTTGTACCATAGTTTGTAAACGCTATAGCTTTTACCCAAACCATTTTTTTTTTACCCAAACATTTTTTTTTTATCAGACATGTAGAAAAATAAATTTAGAGAAAAATTTATATATGGATGTCGTTTTTTTTGCAAAATTTTACAACTGAAAGTGAAAAATGTCATTTTTTTGCAAAAAAATCGGTAAATTTCGATTAATAACAAAAAAAGTAAAAATGTCAGCAGCAATGAAATACCACCAAATGAAAGCTCTATTAGTGAGAAGAAAAGGAGGTAAAATTCATTTGGGTGGTAAGTTGCATGACCGAGCAATAAACCGCTAAAGTTGTGGAGTGCCGATTTGTAAAAAAGGGCCTGGTCACTAGGGGGGTATAAACCTGTGGTCCTTAAGTGGTTAAATGTGTGCTACACCACATCAATAACAACCAAAAAATCTAACACACATAAATGATGAATAAATATATCTTTATAATTGCAAAATAATTCATTAAAGTATCAAATGTAAATATAAAAACAGCAATGTTGGAGGTACTGATCAACACAGGTGTGTCACAGCGATACTCCCAGTACATACAGGGAGTGCAGAATTATTAGGCAAATGAGTATTTTGACGACATCATCCTCTTTATGCATGTTGTCTTACTCCAAGCTGTATAGGCTCGAAAGCCTACTACCAATTAAGCATATTAGGTGATGTGCATCTCTGTAATGAGAAGGGGTGTGGTCTAATGACATCAACACCCTATATCAGGTGTGCATAATTATTAGGCAACTTCCTTTTCTTTTGGCAAAATGGGTCAAAAGAAGGACTTGACAGGCTCAGAAAAGTCAAAAATAGTGAGATATCTTGCAGAGGGATGCAGCACTTAAAATTGCAAAGCTTCTGAAGTGTGATCATCGAACAATCAAGCGTTTCATTCAAAATAGTCAACAGGGTCGCAAGAAGCGTGTGGAAAAACCAAGGCGCAAAATAACTGCCCATGAACTGAGAAAAGTCAAGCGTGCAGCTGCCAAGATGCCACTTGCCACCAGTTTGGCCATATTTCAGAGCTGCAACATCACTGGAGTGCCCAAAAGCACAAGGTGTGCAATACTCAGAGACATGGCCAAGGTAAGAAAGGCTGAAAGACGACCACCACTGAACAAGACACACAAGCTGAAACGTCAAGACTGGGCCAAGAAATATCTCAAGACTGATTTTTCTAAGGTTTTATGGACTGATGAAATGAGAGTGAGTCTTGATGGGCCAGATGGATGGGCCCGTGGCTGGATTGGTAAAGGGCAGAGAGCTCCAGTCCGACTCAGACGCCAGCAAGGTGGAGGTGGAGTACTGGTTTGGGCTGGTATCATCAAAGATGAGCTTGTGGGGCCTTTTCGGGTTGAGGATGGAGTCAAGCTCAACTCCCAGTCCTACTGCCAGTTTCTGGAAGACATCTTCTTCAAGCAGTGGTACAGGAAGAAGTCTGCATCCTTCAAGAAAAACATGATTTTCATGCAGGACAATGCTCCATCACAGGCGTCCAAGTACTCCACAGCGTGGCTGGCAAGAAAGGGTATAAAAGAAGAAAATCTAATGACATGGCCTCCTTGTTCACCTGATCTGAACCCCATTGAGAACCTGTGGTCCATCATCAAATGTGAGATTTACAAGGAGGGAAAACAGTACACCTCTCTGAACAGTGTCTGGGAGGCTGTGGTTGCTGCTGCACGCAATGTTGATGGTGAACAGATCAAAACACTGACAGAATCCATGGATGGCAGGCTTTTGAGTGTCCTTGCAAAGAAAGGTGGCTATATTGGTCACTGATTTGTTTTTGTTTTGTTTTTGAATGTCAGAAATGTATATTTGTGAATGTTGAGATGTTATATTGGTTTCACTGGTAAAAATAAATAATTGAAATGGGTATATATTTGTTTTTTGTTAAGTTGCCTAATAATTATGCACAGTAATAGTCACCTGCACACACAGATATCCCCCTAAAATAGCTAAAACTAAAAACAAACTAAAAACTACTTCCAAAAATATTCAGCTTTGATATTAATGAGTTTTTTGGGTTCATTGAGAACATGGTTGTTCAATAATAAAATTAATCCTCAAAAATACAACTTGCCTAATAATTCTGCACTCCCTGTAATATGACCTAACCAAGAGACAATAGGCACTGGTGAATATCATTGAGCATATTACACATTTATGATCCAGGCCTTTTTTGTCCACACCATGTCACTAAATTCATCAATTGTCTTGCAGATTAATTGCACTGTTATAAGCATATACGCAAGGAACAAGCGTCCTCAAAATGCGCACCACTGTACAAGTGAAAATACCAAAGCAATACTCTTGCCTATGATGTACAGTACAGACCAAAAGTTTGGACACACCTTCTCATTCAGAGTTTTCTTTATTTTCATGACTATGAAGGCATCAAAACTATTAATTAACACATGTGGAATTATATACATAACAAACAAGTGTGAAACAACTGAAAATATGTCATATTCTAGGTTCTTCAAAGTAGCCACCTTTTGCTTTGATTACTGCTTTGCACACTCTTGGCATTCTCTTGATGAGCTTCACGAGGTAGTCACCTGAAATTGTCTTCCAACAGTCTTGAAGGAGTTCCCAGAGATGCTTAGCACTTGTTGGCCCTTTTGCCTTCACTCTGCAGTCTAGCTCACCCCAAACCATCTCGATTGGGTTCAGGTTCGGTGACTGTGGAGGCCAGGTCATCTGGCGCAGCACCCCATCACTCTCCTTCATGGTCAAATAGCCCTTACTTTCAAAGTTTTCCCAATTTTTCAGCTGACTAACTGACCTTCATTTCTTAAAGTAATGATGGCCACTCGTTTTTCTTTACTTAGCTGATTTTTTCTTGCCATAATACAAATTCTAGTAGGACTATCAGCTGTGTATCCACCTGACTTCTCCTCAACGCAACTGATGGTCCCAACCCCATTTATAAGGCAAGAAATCCCACCTATTAAACCTGACAGGGCACACCTGTGAAGTGAAAACCATTTCAGGGGACTACCTCTTGAAGCTCATCAAGAGAATGCCAAGAGTGTGCAAAGCAGTAATCAAAGCAAAAGGTGGCTACTATGGGATACATTGTCCCACAGGTAATTCCCACACCATGTCACTGATTATATATAGTGTGATACAAATTGGTTGTACTGCTGTAAGCATATACAAAAAGAACCAACGTCCTCAATTTACATACACAGTGCAAATCTAATCCACAGGACCAATCCTTAACAATAACGCATACGCAAAAATAGCTAATATTGTCATACAGACCGGGAGAATCACAGGGCACACCAACCCCAACGCACGTTTCGTCTAAGCTTCTTCCTGGGGGCGTGTCTACACATCCCACCCATCTCTCCTTTTATCCTGCCTACAATTGGGCTAAACAGATCCATCATTGTCCATTACACATTTCACCTGAAGGTGGGTTGAGCGATCTGGCTTTACAGTATGCCTGACTCCTGATCTCGCGATACCTAGCCCTAATCACGTAACCCATATATGGTCAATTGATTGGACCGAAGCGGCGACAGAGTGTGCGTTGTCCGAGTTACATCGCTCGAGAGCTGACGGGTCACCTGACTAACCTATTCATAGTATTCAGTATATTGGGCAGACTAGATAGGCCAAATGGTTCTTATCTGCCGACACATTCTATGTTTCTAACCACGTGAGCGGACCAGCTCGCGCGCTTCACAAGATCGGACAGCACCAACCCGGACGTAACCTGAATGTATCGGTACGTAGAAGGTTACGTCAAATGAGCCTGCACATCATATAAGCCAGATGCTTAATATGATACCATCGCTACAAAGGGATCACATTTTAGTTGATATGATCACCAGTGTTCAGAATGTGCAAAATGCTTTACTAAGAAAGTCAATTCTTCTACATCAAAGAAGTCACACAGGAGAGAAGCCATATTTATGTTCAGAATGTGGAAAATGTTTTAATGAAAAAACACATCTTGCAAACCATCAGATAATTCAGAACGGAGAGAAGCCGTTTTCGTGTTCAGAATGCGACAAATGTTTTACTCGGAAATCATCTCTTGTTCAACATCAGAGAATTCACATCGGGAACAACCAATTCTGAATCCTTCCTGTAAAATACGCCATGAATTTCCATATTTTTTCTTGCTATCATTTATAGCGAGAAGACTCTGCTTTGTTATAAAAATATTGCATATATATTGAAGCAGGAATTAAAAGAAAATATCAGTATATTCAAAAGTGTAGTTACTGCTGTTATAATTTTAGATCTTAAAGGGGTTGTACAAGAATGAGGGGCTTTGGCAAACTCCTCCACTTTACTGGATCTGTAAAGGGAAGATTACTTACCTGCTTCCTGGCGCTGGCTCTCCGCTCCTTCTCTTCCAAGCCTGCAATGCTCGGCTGGGCTCATCTGGTTTGACATTGCCACAGCCGACACTGGCCGCGGCAGAGACTGGATCCCCTTGTGTTATGTGACTATTTGCCATGACGTAAGGGAAACTGGTAACCGTGATCGTCCATGAATTATATAATGGACATATTGGAATATATTGGAAATATTTCAGAGGATAGGTCATCAGTTAAAAAATGTCAGAAAACCCTTTTAAAGAGGACCTTTCACTAGAATAAAAAATGTAAACTAAGTATACAGACATGGAGAGCGGCGCCCAGGGATCTCCCTGCACTTACTATTATCCCTGGGCGCCTCTCCGTTCTCCCGGTATAGGCTCCGGTATCTTCATATGTTCGGCTCAACTGGGTGGAGCCTGCCGGCGTCTCCTTCTCCCAGGCTGTAGCGCTGGCCAATCGCGGCGCTCAGCTCATAGCCTGAGATGTTTTTTTTTCTCTCAGGCGATGAGCTGAGCACTGCGATTGGCCAGCGCTACAGCCTGGGAGAAGGAGACGCCGGCAGGCTCCACCCAGTTGAGCCGAACATCTGAAGATACCGGAGCATATACCGGGAGAACAGAGCGGCACCCAGGGATAATAGTAAGTGCAGGGAGATCCCTGGGCGCCGCTCTCCATGTCAGCATACTTGGTTTACATTTTTTATTCTAGTGAAAGGTCCTCTTTAACTCCTCCAGTCTTGGGTTTACTACCTGGGTTATGAAGTTGTGAACATTCCCAGACCCTTTGGACTCTTTTGCAGCAAATGCTAAGGGACATCTGAGGAATAATTATAACCTCAATCCCACAACCTAATTGTTTGAGGGAAGTGGAGAGGACTCGGTGGAGAAGTGTTTGCCTGTTGTGTTCCACCCGATCAGTCTGGTCACCACTCTTTGCCTTTTTGGAATTTCCGTTGCAGCCTGTGACGCCTTCCAGCATGATGTCATAGAACATCTGAAACATTTATTGCTGATTGAACATTTGAAGATGGAGAGTCCTAGGAAATGGAGGAGTTTTATCAGTGGCATGTCTAGGGTGTTTGGCAATCAGGGCGGGTCTTTTCTCTGCCCCCCCTCACCCCCCAATTCTTTGAATTAATTGTACCCCCTTACAGTAGTATTGCCCTCATTGTACAACCTTCACAGTAGTTTTGTACAGATGTGTGCCCTCTCACAGTAGTTATGCCCTCTGTGCCTCCTTCACAGTAATAATCCTCATTGTGCCCCCTTTTAGTAATAATGCCCACTGTGCCCTTTCATAGTAATAATCCCCATTGTGCCCCCTTTATAGTAATAACACCCACTGGGCCCCCTTCATAGTAATAATGCCCACTGTGCCCCCTTTGGAGCAATAATCCCCATTGTGCCCCCTTTATAATAATAATCCTCATTGTGCCCCATTTGTAGTAATAATGCACACTCTTCCCCCTTCACAGTAATAATGCCCTTTGACTCTGTGCCCCCTTCACATTAGTAATGCCCTCTGTGCCCCCTCTATAGTAATAAAATCCTATGTGCTGCCTCCATAGTAATAAAGACCTCTGCCCTCCCCCTCAATAGTAATAAGTCTTCTGTGCCCCCCTCCACAGTAATAATGCCCTCTGTGCCCCCTCCATAGTAGTAATGCCCTCTTCATAGTAATAATGCCCTCTGTGCCCCCTCCATAGTAGTAATGCCCTCTTCATAGTAGTGATGCCCTCTGTGCCTTCTCCATAGTAGTAATGCCCTCTGTGCCCACTCTGTATTTAAAAAAAAAGTAATCACAGTAACTACTCACCTTGTCCCATTCCTTAAGCTCACATACCTCTCTTCCCTGCAGGCACAGATCACTTTGCAGCACGGTGTGGGTGGAGATTATGCAGATTTCTAGGCTGCAGGCCCCACCCACACAGGCCGGCAGCGTGATCTGTGCCTGCAGGCTGAATGGTGGAGCGGGGAGAAGTCTTCCTGCTTCACCATTCTGTGCGCCGCCGGCCTGAGGGAGGGGAGGAGTGCGGGGAGCTGAGCGGTGAGTGACAGGACCCAGCTCCCTGCGCTCCAGCAATGAGCGCTTCTGTCTGTATTGATGGAAGCGCTCATTGCTTCTGGCACCCCCCTAGAGAGTCGGCACCCGGGGCGGAACCCCCCCCCCTTAGTACGCCACTGAGTGTTATTGTTAATGAGGCTCTGTCAGCATGATCAACCGTATTAAACCAAGCAGAGTAGACGGCTTTTTGACAGAACAACAAACGTAGTCTTCAGTTCTTGCAATCAGTCAGCTGTAAAAAGGTGCAGACATTCTTCTGCTCAGTATGAAGAGAAGAAAGAAACAAAAATGGTGTCAGGACTCGTTAAACTGTGGATCGTTTCAAAGAAGGCAAAGGGTGGCTCTGGCTTCTCCACTTGAGATAAATATCTGTGCTCATCAAAAATAGTCCACTCAGGGGCGTAGCTAGAAATGCATGGGCCCCGTAGAAAACATTTTTTATGGGCCCCAGCCCCCACATATCTATCGGGCCTCCCACCACCCCTTTCAGAGCTTCCACCCAAACACCCATCCTAGATCTCCCACCGCCATGAGCATAGAAAAGTCAGAGTAAAAACAAATAAGTATATGAACCTTTTAATTCAAAATTGAAAACCAGTCAGTAACTGATAAAGTGGCCAATCTGAAACATGAAGAATTGGAAAAAAAAATAAAAAATTGTAATTGTATTTTAACGTAAAGTGTGTGTGTGGTGGGGGGCTGGGGGATATTAGGCTTACCTGTAAGACCTGTATGTTCACTAGTTGTGAAGTGTCCTCTTCGTGTCATCATTAAATGTTACCTGTAAAGGAGAAGGGAAAGGGGAAAGCTTTAAGATTGGATCTAAACACACAATACTACCCATCCGTTCTTTTATACTTACTTCAAACTGTACGTGTTTTTAGCTCTTCCTCTGTGAAATTGTTTTTTAAACCCGATAAACAACAAAACACTTAAAACGTTGAACACCAAACAAACGAACATGTTGAATATGTAACCTAAATTTACAAGAAAAGAAGAGAAAAAAAAACAATATTACTACATCCCTTGTACACATGTTCACTTATTTTGCCATCTCTGTGTACAGCTGCCATATAAAGAGAATTTCCATTTAGTGCATGTCTAAACTCTTATCCCCCAGCCGAGAGCTGGACACTGCTGTAAACAGTGAGACGAGAAGAATTATCTTTAACGGTCAACATTGAACTGAAAGGATACCTAAAGGGTCTTATTAAACAAAACCAGTTGCCTGGCCGTCCTCCTGATCTCTCTGGCACCAGTAGTGTCTGCATCACACACCTGGCTGAAACAAGCCTGCAGATAATCCAGTCAGACTTCAGTCAGAGCACCTGATCGGCATGCTTGTTCAGGGTCTATGTCTAAAAGTATTGGAGGTAGTCTGCTGGTTTAAGGGCAGCTTCCATGTCCCTCACTTTTGGTTCCCTTTGATGCTGAACTACAGCCAAACAGACTTCTACCTGTGAAATATCTGCTTTGTCTTGTGTTCACACTCCCCTGCTACATTTCAAAGGCAGATAAGTGACCCCATTCCCTGTGGTTGCTCTGTCACTCCGACTGCATATTCCAGAGCAATTCCGTTCACTTCTCTCCCTTTGAAATACTTTTTCTTATAGCTAAATGCAATTTTTCTTATCAAATTTCTGCAAACTTCTAAGCCTTCTACTAGGCTTCCTTTTTTTTGTTATTCTGCTGTGCAGGGCGAGATCTGAAGAGGAGACCTGACAGATTTGTTTTTAAATGCAAAATATTAGAATTATTATAAAATTTGGCTAGGCTGAAACATTTGGCTGGAATCCTGCTTCTTCTTTACCACAACAGGTGGTGTGACCAGCATGAACGGACTTTCTTCAACGGAAGAAAGAAAAAACTGAAGTTTTGAAACCATTTGAACCAGTATACTCACTCCGAAGACTACATTAGAAAACACGTTTACGTGCTTTTACTTCTGCAAAAGTGTCCACAATGCTGTCTAGATGCAAGGCTTTAGCTCTTACATTTTCAACGCTGAGGATCACAAGCCCAGAAAGCCTTTGGTCTGACCTAGTACTTCTCAAATAGCTCTTGATTAGTTTTCATTTTGAGAAGGACCGCTCCGCGGAGGCCACTGTCACAGAAAGTGATGGAAACAACAGAAAGGCTATGCACACATCTGGTATATTTGATGCAAGTGCATTGTTCTCAACCAGGAGCAAGTGTGCAAGATCTTTTACAGTAGTTGCCTTCTGGATTTCATCTCTTAGTGCTGCTCTAAAGCTGAGAAGCTGCCCTGGGAAAGATGGGGGTAGGTCACTATCATATTTTTCCTGCAGCTTTGATGCAGCTTTAAACAAATTATCATCTGAGACAGATGATAAAACTGCAGGCTGAAGAATAAATAAAACGTTCAACAACGTTATTCAGTCCTTGGAATCTGTTGGCGAGCTGGTTTACTATGATGTCCAACACTGGTAAAAAACTATGACTTTGAACCGTTCCTCGGGGTCTTGCAGTCTCTCATCGACACACAGTTCGTCGTAATGTTTTTTTACAGTGCGAATTCGCTTACTTTCGAATTTTGGAGCTATATTCCACTGTTCTGCAAGGGTAATGGCATCTGTTTTGGCATTCTCAAAATTGTTACGGAATGCTGAAAGGCCTTCGATGGCAGTTTTTATGAATTGAGAAGCTCTAGCCAAGTCCATGTTTTCCGACTGTAGAATTTTGGACAAGGAGTTTACACTGCTTAAAGGGATTCTGTCATCAGATTTTACCCCTATAACCTAAAGATATCTTCATGTCCGGACTAATAAGGAGAATCCTAAGCTGGCCTTATTAAACCTCACTGAGGCTCTATTTGTCCAAAAAACAGGTTTTTATAACCTGCCAATCACTTACTTAAGGTGCCCAAGGGGAGGTCCGTTAATACAGGGTGCCCGGCCACAAGCCTCGCCACCCGGTGCCCAGCGCCGCCTTCCGTCTTCATCGCCGCCTTCCCTGTCTTCAGCGCTGCCTTCTACAGCTCAGCGCCGCCTCTGCAATCCTCCCGTCCCTTTGCCAGATCCCGCGCCTGCACACTAGGCTCGGCCTGATGCGCCCGTGCGGACTCCTGGCAGCGGCTTCATTGAGCGAAGTGCGCATGCGCCGGCCTGATGCGCACTTCGCTCAACCCTAATATGACCTGCAGATTGGCTGAGCTTAGTGTGCAGGCGCGGGATCTGGCAAAGGGACGGGAGGATTGCAGAGGCGGCACTGAGCTGTAGAAGGCGGCGCTGGGCACCGGACGGAGAGGGGTGCGGCCGGGCACCCTGTATTAACGGACCTCCCCTTGGGCACCTTAAGTAAGTTATTGGCAGGTTATAAAAACCTGTTTTTTGGACAAATAGAGCCTCAGTGAGGTTTAATAAGGCCAGCTTAGGATTCTTCTTATTAGTCCGGACATGAGGATATCTTTAGGTTATAGGGGTAAAATCTGATGACAGAATCCCTTTAATGTCTTTGATAGCAGAACAATTAAAAAGATGAAGTGAAATGACTCTAATTTTTTTCTTAAATGCCATAGCCTCCTCTCTTTCACTTTTTTTAGATGACAGCAGAACAATTTTTGACAAAGCCCTCAAAATATCTGGGTAGCGGAAACGCAGGGCCAACAGTGAGTCATAGCGAGAAGACCACCGCGTGGGGCACAGTTTTTTTCAGTGTGACAGAGGATTCACTGGTAAATGATGATAGAATGCCCCATCGCTTCCCGCTGTCGCCGAAAAACGAATAAAGGCTTTGTAATGTGGTCATAAAACTGGATATTTCAGTGATGTCTGAAACAGATTTAGGTTATGGGCCGCACAGTGCACATAAAGTGCATTTTCCTGTTTCTTAAAAATTCTTGCCTGCACACCAGAATATACGCCACTCATGGTGGCTGCTCCATCGTAACCCTGACCTCGACATTTGTCTAAAGGAAGTCCCTTTTTTTCAAGGCTTGCCAATATTTGGTTTTCTATCCCAGCTGCACTTTGATCTGTAATGGGATGAAAAACGAGAAAAGACTCATGTATATTAAGTTTTGTTACCCTCATATTTGAATCTCTGTCCACAGAAATATATCGGACAACCAGGCTCATTTGATCAGTTCGTGAAATATCCTGTGTTGTATCGATGATCAATGAGTAAAAATGAGCTTGTTGGACGTCTAACAGGATATCATTGAGGACATGATTGGACAACATATCAATAAGCTCGTTTTGAATTGTAGGGCTTAAATATTTCACTTTCCCATGAGGTTGCTGCAACAGCTGCTTAAGGACAGGATCATATTCTGCTAAGAGCTCAATTATGGCCAGGAAGTTACCGCTATTTATTTCGCCAACTTTTTCCCTGTGGCCTCGAAAAGCCATGTTGCTCATTGCCATTGTCTATGTAACATTGACTATTATTTTTAAAACTTCCCTCCAGAAGTTTTTTTTCGTTTCGGATTTGTTTTTCTTGTTCCTCCTCTATAGTGCCCTGCCTAAGTGAGCCTGTGCATTTTCGTGGGACTGAATTTTAGTTGTCAGGCCTTTCCATTTTTGGATGCCTTTGGCCCAAGCAGGTTCAAAGCCTAGTTTTTTTCGATCCCCAAAAAGCCAACAAGGTTCACAATAGACCGAATTCAATTTAGGGGAGTAGCACAGCCAGGTCACTGGGAGTTTAAATCCTGTTTTGGTGATTTTCTCATAGTATTTTTCTGTAAAGCATCTTTTATCTGCATCATTGTCTCTAGGAAAAGGCCCTGAAGGCCTACAAGGACCATGAGAAAGAATAAAGCGTTCACTTGTGCATCTAAAATGGTTATGGGAAAGTGGGCCCTGCCTGTGACATTTTTTTTCGGATGCAATGCTGTGACCTCCAGCTTGTTCAGCATCATATGCCCGACTTGGTTTAACCTCAGTAGGCAATTCAGCACTGGTTTCACCTGATGAGTCCTGAAATGCATGCGATATCGGATCCTGCACTGCCGTCCGACCTCCTACGCTAGGAAGGCTTTCTGAGCTAGCTCCCTCAGCATCTTTAGAGCTTTCACCAGCATTGGGAGAAGTAAAAAAGCTGGTAATTTGGGGAATTTTTTGTGTTTTCTGGCTTTCTTCCCTCTTCTTTTTGTGTTTTTGAGCACCACTTTGATGGGTATAGGAAGACATGTTACAATCTCTAGAAAAACAGCGCAAAGAAAGACCCTTAATTGTCATACAGTATGAAAAGCCATATTAGGCCCCATTCACACGTCTGTAAGTGTTTTGCGGATCCACGGGTCCGTGGATCTGCAAAACACTGACATCGGCAATGTGCGATCCGCAACTTGCGGACACTGCATAGAATATACCTACTCCTGTCGCAGTTGCAAACAAAAGTAGGACATGTTCTATTTTTTTTTTCGGGAACGGAATTGTGGACCCGGATGGGCGGGTCCGCAACTCCGTGTCAGGGCTGCACATCGTGCGGCCCCATAGAAATGAATGGGTCCGCAATTCTGTTCCTCAAAATGCGGACGTGTGAATGGGGCCTTAAACGCTGGTTTATTTCTAAAAAGTTCCTAAAGCATGCATCAGCTTAATGTGGTTAATTTCACACTGGCATTATGGTTTATGTTTTTTATGATCTGTTCAGGGCTCACGAGCTCTCCAAAACAGATCCGTTTTGCCTAATGCCTTAGTGCATTCTGAGTGGGAAAGGATCCGCTCACAACGCCTCAGTTTGCCTCCGATCCGTCTCCATTCCGCTCTGGAGGCCGCCTGCAGCGTTTTGGTGTCCGCATGATGAAACGCAGCCAATGTAAGTCAATAGGGACGGATCCATTTTCTCTGACACAATAGAAAACAGCTCAGTGGTGTTCATGACGGATCCCTCTTGGCCGGCAACGTTAAATATAATACAACCGGATCCATTCTAAAGGAATGCAGACTGTTGTATTATCTGAACGGATCCGTCCATGACAGATCCGCACCAAACGCTAGTGTGAAAGTAGCGTTATAGAGTACTTGCAAAGTAAATAATATTTTCCAAACCGATTGTACAATTTTCTTTTTATTTCTGAGCGGTAATTTACCCGGATTGTGAAATCTGCAGCCAATTCTTTGTGCTTATTTTCACCCTTTTCAATGTGTAGCTGAGATCCGCGAAAATCTGCAACAAAAACCAGAAAGTAACACGTGGAATTAGTGCAGAAAACACAGAAATCCGGACAGAAATTCATGTGGATTTTCTATTTGTAAGGCCTCCCTCATTCAAACATTAGTATTTTTGGTCCGCACACAATCTGCGGAACCACTCATATCAACCGCCATATGCCGCAGTTGCATAGGACGACATGGTAGGTGGAGTGCCCCATTACAGGACCATGATCCAGGACCCAGAGTACTGCCTGCCACCACCAGACCAGCCCTCTGCCCCAGGAGAGTAACGGGCTGGAAGCTGGACCATTGGTCCTGTAATGGGGCACCCCAAGGCAGTGCCACTTCATATACTATAGGGGTGCAGAGCAGATTCTGGGGTCTGGAGTTGTCACATCTGGTCTGGCTCCTACCAATAAGGCCCCATTCACACGTCCGCAATTCTGTTCTGCATTTTGCCGAACGGAATTGCAGACCCATTCATTTGTATGGGGCCGCACAATGTGCAGCCTGGACACGGAGTTGCGGACCCGCACTTCTGGGTCCGCAATTCCATTCCCGAAAAAAATAGAACATGTCCTACTCTTGTCCGCAACTGCGGACAAGAGTAGGTATATTCTTTGCAGTGTCGGCAATGTGCGGTCCGCAAATTACGGATCGCACATTACCGATGTCAGTGTTTTGCGGATCCACGGGCCCGTGGATCCGCAAAACACTTACGGACGTGTGAATGGGGCCTTACAATGCGTCTTCAGTTAGATGAGAGAGAAAAGTCTGAGTGCACTCATCTAACCTTTACAAGTCAGTCCCATCAGCCTCCCAGTCCAGACTAGCCTGGTGCCTGCCGCAGTAGTGCCTCTGCCACCAGCCCGCCCACAGTGGAACCATCTACTGCGAGTACAGCAACCTTCAATAAGGAGCAGAACTTAGGGTAGTTTCACACTTGCGGCAGGACGGATGCTGTTCAGCCTGTTGGATCCGTCCTGCCGCTATTTCGCCGGACTGCCACTCCATCCCCATTGACTATAATGGGAACGGGGACGGAGCTCCGGTGCAGCGCGGCAGTGTGTGGTGAAAGGCTGGCGGCCGTAAAGTACTGCAAGTCTGACTTTTTCGTCCGGTGGCCTCTCACCGCGCCGGAGCTCCGCCCCCCATCCGCATTATAGTCAATGGGGACGGAGCAGCGGTGCAGCGAAATAGCGGCAGGACGGATCCGACAGGCTGACCAGCCTGCCGGATCCATCCTGCCGCAAGTGTAAAAGTACCCTTAGTCTGTCATATAAGGGGGGGGGGGGGGGTGGAAGAAACCCCAAAGTGTGCCCCCCAAAAGAAGGAAGGGGCGCCCTCCTTATCACTGCTGGCATCTCTTTTTAACTTCGGATCATCAGACTCTCACTTACTAATTACAGCGCACACCCCTGTAGTGTCCACCATCAGACAGGGGAGGGAAGAAAGCCCAGAACTAGAGTGTCAGTCTGCCCCCCAAGTTGGGGGCCACACTCTAGTTCTGGGGTTTCTTCCCTCCCCTGTCTGATGGACACTACAGGGGTGTGGGCTGTAATTAGTAAGTGAGAGTCTGATGATCTGAATTCTGAAGTTAAAAAGAGCTGCCTGCAGACCTGCAATGATGAGGAGGGCGCCCCTTGCTTCTCTTGGGGGGCACACTCTGCAGGCAGCTCTTTTTAACTTCAGAATTTTGATCAAGTATCTCAGAAATCATAACTTCTCACTTTCTTAAATTCACTTACTTTTATTTAGAGTGGCAGCAGGCACAGACTGGAGACCAGTTGAGGAGGAGGCAGGAGCACCGAGCAGAGGACCGGTCCAGTACAGCACAGGCTGGAGTGGCAGGACTGGTGACTGGAGACCAGTTGAGGAGGAGGCAGGAGGACCGGTCCAGTACAGCGCAGGCAGGCACAGGCAGCGGCTGGAGTGGCAGGATTGGAGACTGGAGACCAGTTGAGGAGGAGGCAGGAGGACCGGTCCAGTATAGCGCAGGCAGGCACAGACTGGAGTGGCAGGACTGGAGACTGGAGACCAGTTGAGGAGGAGGCAGGAGCACCGAGCAGAGGACCGGTCCAGTACAGCGCAGGCAGGCACAGGCTGGAGTGGCAGGACTGGTGACTGGAGACCAGTTGAGGAGGAGGCAGGAGCACCGAGCAGAGGACCGGTCCAGTACAGCGCAGGCAGGCACAGGCTGGAGTGGCAGGACTGGAGACTGGAGACCAGTTGAGGAGGAGGCAGGAGCACCAAGCAGAGGACCGGTCCAGTACAGCGCAGGCAGGCACAGGCTGGAGTGGCAGGATTGGAGACTGGAGACCAGTTGAGGAGGAGGCAGGAGGACCGGTCCAGTACAGCGCAGGCAGGCACAGGCAGCGGCTGGAGTGGCAGGATTGGAGACTGGAGACCAGTTGAGGAGGAGGCAGGAGCACCGAGCAGAGGACCAGTCCAGTACAGCGCAGGCAGGCACAGGCTGGAGTGGCAGGATTGGAGACTGGAGACCAGTTGAGGAGGAGGCAGGAGGACCGGTCCAGTACAGCGCAGGCAGGCACAGACTGGAGTGGCAGGACTGGAGACTGGAGACCAGTTGAGGAGGAGGCAGGAGCACCGAGCAGAGGACCGGTCCAGTACAGCGCAGGCAGGCACAGGCTGGAGTGGCAGGACTGGAGACTGGAGACCAGCTGAGGAGGAGGCAGGAGCACCGAGCAGAGGACCGGTCCAGTACAGCGCAGGCAGGCACAGACTGGCAGCAGTAACAGTGCGAGACTGAGACTGTGACACTCAGTCAATCTCAGTCAGACACTGCTGAGCTGCTCAGATTGGTTTCGGGCAGTCAAAGAGAGGGAATCTGACTGGCGCCAGTGCGGCCGGTGGGACCACTCCCTCCCTAGTCCCTCCACTCCAGGTAGTACACCCCCGGCCCGGCCCCCTCCACCGCCTGAGTCCGCCTCCCTCTGCTGCTTCTCCAACCTGGTGGCTGGCTCCAGTCCCTCCTCCCTCCATTCAGGTACGCCCCCGGTCCGGCCCCCTCCACTGCCTACCTCATCTGTCCTGCTCGCCTGCTCTGAGACTGCTCCTGACTCCTCCCCCCAGGCCCGAGCCGGCCTGGGCCACGGACGGACCGCCCACTAATTGTGCCCGCCCTCGGCCCTCCCCTAGCCTGCCCTGCAGCTCACAATGGATTCCGGAAGTTACTTAGGATTCCAATTTCCTGCGGTGCGGCTGGGCCTGCGGCGCTGGTGTCTGGCTCCGCCTCCGTCCCTCAGGTACGCCTCTGTTCCGCCCCCTCCACCGCCTACCCCATCTGCTGCTTGTGCGGCCGTGCACCCTGCTCCAGTCCTGAGACTCCTCCCCAGCCAGGCCCGACCCGCGGACTAGTCTAGTGTAGTGGGCGGGCGGTCCGCGGCTCGGGCCTGGCTGCCTGTGTGTAGTGTGTGTGTGTGTGTGTGTGAATAAAAAATAAATAAATAAATAAAATAAAATCAACAGAAGGCGGCCTGGACGGGCCCCCAGTGGCGTAGGGCCCCATAGCCACTGCTATGGCGATCCCTACGCCACTGAGTCCACTGCCCCTTCACCTCTCCCCTTTTTCAGGAAAATGTACCTTATGCAACTCCTGGTGCTCAGAAGCAGTGTGTGCCCGGTTTGGGCAGTCATGTGGGCCCCAAGCAGCAGATGGGAAAGATGACTCAGCGGCAGGACTTGCAGTGGTAGAGCAGATCACACAGCAGCAGGTAGTGGATGTTTTCTGCTGACACAGCTACAATGGCCGCCACCAAGGCTCCTACACCTGACCGCCCTCCGAACAGTGCAGCAACTGCGGCTTCATTCAGCTCCCAGGTAAAACAGCTAGTAGCCACACAGAAGAGCGGTGCAGATTGCAGAGAGAAGCGAAGAGGCGGCGTTCCCAGAGTGGAGGAAAGGTGCCATCTCCTCTATAGTCCCCAATCCACCAGCTAAGTCCTTCCACTCATTCAGCTGGTACCAGAGGAAAGGGTTAGCTGAATTAGGAGAGCACTGGACCTATAGGCATCTCAGCGCTGTACAGCCACTTCCGGCTCCTGGGTCCAGAAAGTAATTTAGACTGAGGTTTTGGGTGGGCGGTAGGCCGTACATTGGCAGATGGTTAATACAACCCAGTTTAAATCTGAATTGGGTCCTCTAGGCCCGGGAAGTTTTCTGGCATGCGAAAGAGTCCTGAAATAGAGCTCTGGCGAATGGATGAGGAAGGAATGACGTGTACAGGCAGGAGATCTCCTCTAACGTCTGGCAGTTAGCTGTGGGCCTTGTGGTTGGAATACCCAGTAAAGGTGCAATGGTGCCTCCGTTCCTAAAAAGAAAGACAGAGTTCAGTGGATGGGTAATGTAAGAGGAAGCACCCGTGCCATGTCAGTCTCCAGTGAGAATGTGGGTGGCTGTAGTGGAGGTAGCAGCAGCACTGTCAGCACCAGCCGTCCGGCCTGTAGCAACAGGTCACAGCTCTCCCTCACCTCTGGTAGGTGGCCGCATGTTACAGCATAGAAAAAGGATGACTGTGGATGGGACTGCTTACTCATCATCTCGGTCACAGCAGGACGATGCTTGTCCATCATGTTCCATACTGTACTGCTGCTGCCGCTACTACTACCCCTACACAGCTGCACATCTCCAGTCTTGTCCATCATTTTCCAAACTATTGCTGCTGCTGCTTCCACTCTACACAACCAGACATCTACTGCCTTGTCCAGTAGAGATATCAGTCGGACTTGGTTCCTCAGTAGGCCTCCATTAGGGCTTCAGAGTGGCTGCTCAGGCTGCTGCGTCAGCAAAGGCATTACCCCCTGCCTCGGGAGTTTATACCTTGATGATCAGTACCCCAATAGACTCTGCAGTTTTAATGGGTTTATCTGCTATTGTGGTACTTGAGGTTCGCTGCGGGCATCCTCCACTGTATGCATTTTTGCTGGGGATCCTTATTAGCAACGGATTTGCTCCCCTGTATATACAGTCAGGTCCATAAATATTGGGACATCGACACAATTCTAACATTTTTGGCTCTATTCACCACCACAATGGATTTGAAATGAAACGGACAAGATGTGCTTTACCTGCAGACTGTCAGCTGTAATCTGAGGGTATTTACATCCAAATCAGGTGAACGGTGCAGGAATTACAACAGTTTGCATATGTGACTCCCACTTGTTAAGGGTCCAAAAGTAATGGGACAATTGTCTTCTCAGATGTTCCATGGCCAGGTGTGTGTTATTCCCTCATTATCCCAATTACAATGAGCAGATAAAAGGTCCAGAGGTCATTTCCAGTCTGCTATTTGCATTTGGAATCTGTTGCTGTCAACTCTCAAGATGAGATCCAAAGAGCTGTCACTATCAGTGAAGCCATCATTAGGCTGAAAAAACACAACAAACCCATCAGAGAGATAGCAAAAACATTAGGCGCGGCCAAAACAACTGTTTGGAACAGTCTTAAAACGAAGGAACGCATCGGTGAGCTCAGCAACACCAAAAGACCCGGAAGAAAACGGAAAACAACTGTGGTGGATGACCGAAGAATTCTTTCCCTGGTGAAGAAAACGCCCTTCACAACAGTTGGCCAGATCAAGAACACTCTCCAGGAGGTAGGTGTATGTGTGTCAAAGTCAACAATCAGGAGAAGACTTCACCAGAGTGAATACAGAGGGTTCACCACAAGATGTAAACCATTGGTGAGCCTCAAAAACAGGAAGGCCAGATTAGAGTTTGCCAAACGACATCTAAAAAAGCCTTCACAGTTCTGGAACAACATCCTATGGACAGATGAGACCAAGATCAACTTGTTCCAGAGCGATGGGAAGAGAAGAGTATGGAGAAGGAAAGGAACTGCTCATGACCCTAAGCATACCACCTCATCAGTGAAGCATGGTGGTGGTAGTGTCATGGCGTGGGCATGTATGGCTGCCAATGGAACTGCTTCTCTTGTATTTATTGATGATGTGACTGCTGACAAAAGCAGCAGGATGAATTCTGAAGGGTTTCGGGCAATATTATCTGCTCATATTCAGCCAAATGCTTCAGAACTCATTGGACAATGCTTCACAGTGCAGATGGACAATGACCCAAAGCATACTGCAAAAGCAACCAGAGAGTTTTCTAAGGGAAAGAAGTGGAATGTTCTGCAATGGCCAAGTCAATCTCCGGACCTGAATCCGATTTGAGCATTTCACTTGCTGAAGACAAAACTGAAGGGAAAATGCCCCAAGAACAAGCAGGAACTGAAGACAGTTGCAGTAGAGGCCTGGCCGAGCATCACCAGGGATGAAACCCAGCGTCTGGTGATGTCTATGCGTTCCAGACTTCAGGCTGTAATTGACTGCAAAGGATTTGCAAGCAAGTATTAAAAAGTGAGAGTTTGATTTATGATTATTATTCTGTCCCATTACTTTTGGTCCCTTAACAAGTAGGAGGCACATATACAAACTGCTGTAATTCCTGCACCATTCACCCGATTTGGATGTAAATACCCTCAAATTAAAGCTGACAGTCTGCAGGTAAAGCACATCTTGTTTGTTTCATTTCACATCCATTGTGGTGATGTATAGAGCCAACAATGTTAGAATTGTGTTGATGTCCCAATATTTATGGACCTGACTGTATATGCACAATTGCATGTGGGTTTGAGCATTTCCTGCCTGTTTAATACCACCCCATTCTTTTCAGTTTGTATATATAGATTCCTGGAGGTGTATAAACTCCTATGTAAATGTGCCTGTTTTCCATCCACAGGCCACATTTAGATGCACCTGTGAGGCCTGGGACACATCAGCCAGTCTTGAGTGGGACTCGCAGACTCTTCCCTCCTCCCATTGCTAGCATGGTTACATGCTGGAGGTAACTGGTGAGTTGTTTGTGAGTCGGCCTCATGCTCCTGTAATTTGCCCACTGGCCCCTGGTATTGCCCACATGGCACAGGTAGGTGAGTGTTAGGTCCCGAGCTACTTGAGAAACCTTGGCGCGGTGCTCGGGCTCAGACATGTCCTCCATAGTAGGACATGTTGGCTAATCTCTCAATTTTAGAATCTGTTTGAGGGTTTAGTAAGACCGCAGAGTGCACCTGTCTTTGCTATTATTTTGTTATATAGATTATCACATCCAGATAATTGCTTCTTGTGTAGGATGTCTATTGTGGTACTTGTGGTTCGCTGCAGTCATCTTCGACTGTATGCATTTTTGCTGGGGATCGTCATTAGCAACGGGCCACAAGTGCAGGATTTGCTCCCCTGTATATAGATGCACAACTGCATATGGGCCTGAGCATTTCCTGCTTGTTTAATACCACGCCATTCTTTTCAGTTTGTTTATCTGCTGAGCCCATAAAGTCTCTGCTCTTCCAGATAGGACCATAATCTTCTGCAACCCCAAAGACCTACCTGCAGTGTGTGTATGTATTAGCTGTCGGAACTTGAGCCATTGTACATGTTGCAGTGAATGCCTGTAGCTATGCTTTCTATGCTAAGCAGGAGGGTAGGGTAGTGACTGCCTACCCAGTCCATGGACTTCCTTCATGGTGGTACCGGGATCCATCTACCAAAAATTCAGTTAGCGATTGGAGTTTCTCCAGCTCCTGCTTTTCAATTTTCAGCAATTCAATACAATAATGCTGATTATCTGGTCATCTAACCCAGACCTTGTCTGATGGTTCTTCCTGACGGCGTTGGCAGTGCCACCTCGTACTGTGTCCACCTGGCAGCGGAGATGTGTTTGGTTCTCATTTCCTTGACTACTTATGAAATTTGGATTGTCAGCGGCTGGTCCAGGACTATGTCAGTCGCCTTGTATTCCGGTGTGGCTGCTGCGGTTACATCTCTCACATGTGAAGGAGAAGCCCTAATTATTGTGTCTGTGGATGTTAGGAGTAGTAACCTAACGGTCGGAGGTTTTTCCATGGAGCTCGGTTATTACCTCTTGTCCACGTATTGTAGTCAGGTAAAGCTGAGGCTGGAGCTGAAAGTCTGTCCTGTCCTGTCCGTGTCAGTAGACCTTGTTGTCCTCATGAGGTCAGAGCCTTGTACTGAACCTGCAGCTAGAGGCACTGGGGGTCCATTCCCAGCAGGAGCCCACACGGCCCTTAGTGATATACTGTAGTGGGTCCTGGCACTCTGCATATGGCCTCCCTTCTGTCTGGGGTCTCTGGGAGATACTGCAGAAGTTGTGTAGTAGGGTAATGTGGTCTTCACACCCCCAGAACCTGGGACATTTCTTCTGAGAAAGCGAATGGTGACATTGCTGCACCCTGAGGTCGGCTGCTCCAGCAATTAGTGACCAGTCTCCTCCAGGGGCAGAAAGGAAAAAACCTCTGGCCACGTCAACCACTGGAGAAGAAGAAGTTGGTGGCACTTGGTGAAGTAAGGTGTGGGGGTTCTGTACATCAAAGATCATCTTGTTCACCTCCCTAAGGTCATGGACCATGCTACACTGCTGCGGTTCCCCTGGGGTCAGCTTTTCCTTCACAGAGAATAGTGGGGGCTCCACGGTGACCTGCACCCCCTCATTACTCTGATTTCCCTGCACCGTGTCCCCTGTTACTGGTTCGGTGCTGATGGCTCCTGGTTTACCTGTTACTGGTGCTGTCTGGTTTGGGCTTTATTGGCGATGGGGCGACCGACAGAAGGACAACATCAGCCTTAGGCCCCTTGGTTCGAGCAAATTATGGCTAATGAGCCCTCGTCAGCAATAACCGGCCATTGTAAATGTGCCCTCGACTACCGGATAACGGAGCACAACGCGCGGATTGTTTCTCATGACGCCGCAATCCTTCTTAGCGGCAGCAGATCCTGCTGTACAAAGAGCAAGAAATGGTTCTGTATGGAGACGAAGAGCAACATCACCGATCCCTGCTGCCCGTACTGTGGAGGAGATCGCTGCATGTAAAGGGGTCTCCTCCACTGACCAGCAGGCGGTTTCTGTCCGGCCGCCTCTCGGCATGTTTCCCGTGCTGCGGCCGCATCTCCCGCCCGTCCCCCCGTTATAATGAATGGGGCCGGGCCAGACTTCCGGAAGCAGACGTGTGCGAGCGTTAGTCCGGATCCGGCAGGATGTTCCCCCGCCAGAAACGGGCAAACCTAACACTAGGGTGAAAGAAGCGACCGGCGGGTGAGGACTATACCAATGAGGGGACGGGGGGGACTGTGAGAAACGGACATGTCTCATCACGTGTATTATCTGTGTATGTTTTATATCTGTCGTGTGATCCTATATACTTTCCGTTCTGTGATTGTTCGCGCCGTTCCGTCTGGGCCTGCGGTTAGAATACGCATTACTCTTCGGAGTTAATCAGTTTATCACCTCACTGTGAAAAGACTGGCCCTTTGCCAGCGGTAATGAAGGTGGTCCCTGAAATGCAGACTCCCAGACAGCCCGGACCCTCACCCCGCAGGGGTCCAGGAGCCTTTCCAATACAGTGCCAGAGGATGAAGAAGACGTCTCAGAAGCAATAACTCATCTCTGGTACAACTCACACATTAATAGCGGTGATCATTGTATTCCGTGTGATGTGGGCATCGGGGTCTAGACCCCCCATCCCTGGCAGCCAGCATGCCCACATAACCAGTATCTCACCTTCTGGGACCATGTGTGGTATCAAACTGATCAGCCGGATATAATATACATTACTGAAACATGTCGGGTCCGAATATCCGTTAGTGTGGACGGGAAGCCATGTCTGCCAGCTGAGTAAGAGCGGTGGAGCGTGCGCAGGTAATGAGCCATCCCAGAAGGCCGGACACCATCGGAGGGAGACTCCTCTCTGCTCCACCCTCTGCTGAATGGGGATAAAAAGTGAACTATTGGGAACATTTCTTTGACACAATTTGGGGATCCGATCAGCATTGGGTTGTGCTCCACTTTCCTCCAGAAGGACCTCTGACCGCACAATCCTCCAGTAAGAACCTTTCTGCTTTTTATCCTTTTATTTTTTATACTGTTTTACGCACGTTTATGTAGGTCTTATTTCTTGTAACTTTTTGTAACCAAGTACTCAGTGGCGTACGCCAATAGCGGCAGACCACGCAACTGCTAGGGGCCCGTGGCAGGAGGGGGCCCGGAGTGGATGAAAAGCCCCACCCCCTACCATGTCTGCAGTATGGCTTGTCTTCTATCCGGGGCTCGGGCGGGCCCTGCTTCTCCTCTGTGGCCCCCCTCCCCTCTTGTGTGCACTGCACAGACCGGACAGTCTGCAGGCAGGTGAGCATGACCCTCGCTCTCCTCTGCCTGCTGGGCGCTGCACTGACCAATCAGCTTTTAGCAGAGCTAGGCTCCTGCTGCTGATTGGCTAGTGCATCGCAGCAGCAGGAGAAAGAAGTGAGCGGGAGGGCGGCCTGTGCTCACCGCCTGCGCAGTCCGCCCTCGGACTCCAGCCCCCAGAACCACCTGCAAGATGCGAG
This sequence comes from Bufo bufo, assembly GCF_905171765.1. NCBI lineage: Eukaryota > Metazoa > Chordata > Amphibia > Anura > Bufonidae > Bufo > Bufo bufo. The sequence continues at coordinate 558,228,598 of NC_053393.1, read as the reverse complement.
CGAGAAAACGACTAATGACCTTGGGGGGGGGGGGGAGCAATTCTGCCTTCCACAGCAGCAGCCACCAGAGCTTATTTGGGTGGGAGACACATCAGTAGCAAGCAGAAGAAGAGAGGAGCGGATTTCATATTGAAATCCGTTCACACTTCGTTTGGTGGTAAAAGGTGTAATGACTTATGGATTCTGTTACCTTTAGAGGCATTCCGTCATAATAGAAGACTATGGATCCGTCCCGTTATTAAGCGGAGTCCTCCCCCCCTGACCCCGAGTCCTCACCCCTGACCCCGAGTCCTCCCCCCTCTGATCCCGAGTCCTCCCCCCCTCGATCCCAAGTCCTGTCCCCCCCGATCCCGGGTCGTACCCTGATCCCGGGTCCTCCCCCCCCTGATCCCAAGTCCTCCCCCCCCGATCCCGGGTCGTACCCTGATCCCGGGTCTTCCCCCCCTGATCCCAAGTCCTCCCCCCCCTCCCCGAGCCCTCCCCCCCCCCCCGATCCCGAGTCCTCCCCCCCCCCTGATCCCGGGTCCTCCCCCCCCCCCCCCTGATCCCGGGTCCTCTCCCCCCCCCCCCCTGATCCCGGGTCGTCTCCCCCCCCCCCCTGATCCCGGGTCCTGTCCCCCCCCCCTGATCCCGAGTCCTCCCCCCCCCCTGATCCCGGGTCCTGTCCCCCCCCCCTGATCCCGAGTCCTCCCCCCCCCTGATCCCGAGTCCTCCCCCCCCCCTGATCCCGAGTCCTCCCCCCCCCCCTGATCCCTAGTCCTCCCCCCCCCTGATCCCGGGTCCTCTCCCCCCCCCCCCTGATCCCGGGTCCTCTCCCCCCCCCCCCTGATCCCGGGTCGTCTCCCCCCCCCCCTGATCCCGGGTCCTGTCCCCCCCCCCTGATCCCGAGTCCTCCCCCCCCCTGATCCCGAGTCCTCCCCCCCCCCTGATCCCGAGTCCTCCCCCCCCCCCCTGATCCCTAGTCCTCCCCCCCCCTGATCCCTAGTCCCCCCCCCCCCCTGATCCCGAGTCCTCCCCCCCCTCTGATCCCGCGCTGTGGGGTTTTCTAGGAGCCCTTAATTAATCGGGGAATTGATTTAAATGTCATAGATGGAGGCGGCGTGTGATAGAGGCGCAATCTGAGGCCGGTGTGCAGAGGCGCGAGAGAGCGAGGGCGCGGAACAGATCGACCCTGACAGCGACACTGCACCATGTGACCAGCTCCTCCTGTATCACACAGGAGAGGATTAGATACACCGCTCAGCAGGCAGTATCACACAGGAGAGGATTAGATACACAGCTCAGCAGACAGTATCACACAGGATAGGATTAGATACACAGCTCAGCAGACAGTATCACACAGGAGAGGATTAGATACACAGCTCAGCAGACAGTATCACACGGGATAGGATTAGATACACAGCTCAGCAGACAGTATCACACGGGATAGGATTAGATACACAGCTCAGCAGACAGTATCACACAGGATAGGATTAGATACACAGCTCAGCAGACAGTATCACACAGGATAGGATTAGATACACAGCTCAGCAGACAGTATCACACAGGATAGGATTAGATACACAGCTCAGCAGACAGTATCACACAGGATAGGATTAGATACACAGCTCAGCAGACAGTATCACACATGATAGGATTAGATACACAGCTCAGCAGACAGTATCACACAGGATAGGATTAGATACACAACCCAGCAGGCAGTATCACACAGGATAGGATTAGATACACAGCTCAGCAGGCAGTATCACACAGGATAGGATTAGATACACAGCTCAGCAGACAGTATCACACAGGATAGGATTAGATACACAGCTCAGCAGACAGTATCACACGGGATAGGATTAGATACACAACCCAGCAGACAGTATCACACGGGATAGGATTAGATACACAACCCAGCAGACAGTATCACACAGGATAGGATTAGATACACAGCTCTGCAGACAGTATCACACGGGATAGGATTAGATACACAGCTCAGCAGACAGTATCACACGGGATAGGATTAGATACACAGCTCAGCAGACAGTATCACACGGGATAGGATTAGATACACAGCTCAGCAGACAGTATCACACGGGATAGGATTAGATACACAGCTCAGCAGACAGTATCACACAGGATAGGATTAGATACACAGCTCAGCAGACTGTATCACACAGGAGAGGATTAGATACACAGCTCAGCAGACAGTATCACACAGGATAGGATTAGATACACAGCTCAGCAGACAGTATCACACAGGATAGGATTAGATACACAGCTCAGCAGACAGTATCACACAGGATAGGATTAGATACACAGCTCAGCAGTCAGTATCACACAGGAGAGGATTAGATACACAGCTCAGCAGACAGTATCACACAGGATAGGATTAGATACACAGCTCAGCAGACAGTATCACACAGGATAGGATTAGATACACAGCTCAGCAGACAGTATCACACAGGATAGGATTAGATACACAGCTCAGCAGACAGTATCACACAGGATAGGATTAGATACACAGCTCAGCAGACAGTATCACACAGGATAGGATTAGATACACAGCTCAGCAGACAGTATCACACAGGATAGGATTAGATACACAGCTCAGCAGACAGTATCACACAGGATAGGATTAGATACACAACCCAGCAGACAGTATCACACAGGATAGGATTAGATACACAGCTCAGCAGGCAGTATCACACAGGATAGGATTAGATACACAGCTCAGCAGACAGTATCACACAGGATAGGATTAGATACACAGCTCAGCAGACAGTATCACACAGGATAGGATTAGATACACAACCCAGCAGACAGTATCACACAGGATAGGATTAGATACACAGCTCAGCAGGCAGTATCACACAGGATAGGATTAGATACACAGCTCAGCAGACAGTATCACACAGGATAGGATTAGATACACAGCTCAGCAGACAGTATCACACAGGATAGGATTAGATACACAGCTCAGCAGACAGTATCACACAGGATAGGATTAGATACACAGCTCAGCAGACAGTATCACACAGGATAGGATTAGATACACAGCTCAGCAGACAGTATCACACAGGATAGGATTAGATACACAGCTCAGCAGGCAGTATCACAAAGGAGAGGATTAGATACACAGCTCAGCAGACAGTATCACACACTGTAGGATTAGATACACCGCTCAGCAGGTAGTATCACACAGGATAGGATTAGATACACCGTTCAGCAGGCAGTATCACACAGGATAGGATTAGATACACAGCTCAGCAGACAGTATCACACAAGATAGGATTAGATACACAGCTCAGCAGACAGTATCACACAGGATAGGATTAGATACACGGCTCAGCAGACAGTATCACACAGGATAGGATTAGATACACAGCTCAGCAGACAGTATCACACAGGATAGGATTAGATACACAGCTCAGCAGACAGTATCACACAGGATAGGATTAGATACACAGCTCAGCAGGGAGTATCACACAGAATAGGATTAGATACACCGCTCAGCAGACAGTATCACACAGGATAGGATTAGATACACCGCTCAGCAGGCAGTATCACAAAGGAGAGGATTAGATACACAGCTCAGCAGACAGTATCACACACTGTAGGATTAGATACACCGCTCAGCAGGTAGTATCACACAGGATAGGATTAGATACACCGCTCAGCAGGCAGTATCACACAGGATAGGATTAGATACACAGCTCAGCAGACAGTATCACACAGGACAGGATTAGATACACAGCTCAGCAGACAGTATCACACACTGTAGGATTAGATACACCGCTCAGCAGGTAGTATCACACAGGATAGGATTAGATACACAGCTCAGCAGGGAGTATCACACAGGATAGGATTAGATACACAGCTCAGCAGACAGTATCACACAGGATAGGATTAGATACACAGCTCAGCAGACAGTATCACACAGGATAGGATTAGATACACAGCTCAGCAGACAGTATCACACAGGATAGGATTAGATACACAGCTCAGCAGACAGTATCACATAGGATTAGATACACAGCTCAGCAGACAGTATCACACAGGAGAGGATTAGATACACAGCTCAGCAGACAGTATAACACGGGATAGGATTAGATACACAGCTCAGCAGACAGTATCACACAGGATAGGATTAGATACACAGCTCAGCAGACAGTATCACACAGGATAGGATAAGATACACAGCTCAGCAGACAGTATCACACAGGATAGGATTAGATACACAGCTCAGCAGACAGTATCACACAGGATAGGATTAGATACACAGCTCAGCAGACAGTATCACACAGGATAGGATTAGATACACAGCTCAGCAGGGAGTATCACACAGAATAGGATTAGATACACCGCTCAGCAGACAGTATCACACAGGATAGGATTAGATACACCGCTCAGCAGGCAGTATCACACAGGATAGGATTAGATACACAGCTCAGCAGACAGTATCACACACTGTAGGATTAGATACACCGCTCAGCAGGTAGTATAACACAGGATAGGATTAGATACACCGCTCAGCAGACAGTATCACACAGGATAGGATTAGATACACAGCTCAGCAGACAGTATCACACAGGATAGGATTAGATACACAGCTCAGCAGACAGTATCACACAGGATAGGATTAGATACACAGCTCAGCAGACAGTATCACACAGGATAGGATTAGATACACAGCTCAGCAGACAGTATCACACAGGATAGGATTAGATACACAGCTCAGCAGACGGTATCACACAGGAGAGGATTAGATACACAGCTCAGCAGACAGTATCACACAGGATAGGATTAGATACACAGCTCAGCAGACAGTATCACATAGGATAGGATTAGATACACAGCTCAGCAGACAGTATCACACAGGATAGGATTAGATACACCGCTCAGCAGACAGTATCACACAGGATAGGATTAGATACACAGCTCAGCAGACAGTATCACACATGACAGGATTAGATACACAGCTCAGCAGACAGTATCACACAGGATAGGATTAGATACACCGCTCAGCAGGCAGTATCACACACTGTAGGATTAGATACACCGCTCAGCAGGTAGTATCACACAGGATAGGATTAGATACACAGCTCAGCAGGGAGTATCACACAGGATAGGATTAGATACACAGCTCAGCAGACAGTATCACACAGGATAGGATTAGATACACAGCTCAGCAGACAGTATCACACAGGATAGGATTAGATACACAGCTCAGCAGACAGTATCACACAGGACAGGATTAGATACACAGCTCAGCAGACAGTATCACACAGGATAGGATTAGATACACAGCTCAGCAGACAGTATCACACAGGAGAGGATTAGATACACAGCTCAGCAGACAGTATCACACAGGATAGGATTAGATACACAGCTCAGCAGACAGTATCACACAGGATAGGATTAGATACACAGATCAGCAGACAGTATCACACAGGATAGGATTAGATACACAGCTCAGCAGGGAGTATCACACAGGATAGGATTAGATACACCGCTCAGCAGACAGTATCACACAGGATAGGATTAGATACACAGCTCAGCAGACAGTATCACACAGGATAGGATTAGATACACAGCTCAGCAGGGAGTATCACACAGGATAGGATTAGATACACAGCTCAGCAGGGAGTATCACACAGGATAGGATTAGATACACAGCTCAGCAGACAGTATCACACAGGATAGGATTAGATACACAGCTCAGCAGACAGTATCACACAGGATAGGATTAGATACACAGCTCAGCAGACAGTATCACACAGGATAGGATTAGATACACAGCTCAGCAGACAGTATCACACAGGATAGGATTAGATACACAGCTCAGCAGGCAGTATCACACAGGACAGGATTAGATACACAGCTCAGCAGGCAGTATCACACAGGACAGGATTAGATACACAGCTCAGCAGACAGTATCACACAGGATAGGATTAGATACACAGCTCAGCAGACAGTATCACACAGGAGAGGATTAGATACACAGCTCAGCAGACAGTATCACACAGGATAGGATTAGATACACAGCTCAGCAGACAGTATCACACAGGATAGGATTAGATACACAGATCAGCAGACAGTATCACACAGGATAGGATTAGATACACAGCTCAGCAGGGAGTATCACACAGGATAGGATTAGATACACCGCTCAGCAGACAGTATCACACAGGATAGGATTAGATACACAGCTCAGCAGACAGTATCACACAGGATAGGATTAGATACACAGCTCAGCAGGGAGTATCACACAGGATAGGATTAGATACACAGCTCAGCAGGGAGTATCACACAGGATAGGATTAGATACACAGCTCAGCAGACAGTATCACACAGGATAGGATTAGATACACAGCTCAGCAGACAGTATCACACAGGATAGGATTAGATACACAGCTCAGCAGACAGTATCACACAGGATAGGTTTAGATACACAGCTCAGCAGACAGTATCACACAGGATAGGATTAGATACACAGCTCAGCAGACAGTATCACACAGGATAGGATTAGATACACAGCTCAGCAGACAGTATCACACAGGATAGGATTAGATACACAGCTCAGCAGACAGTATCACACAGGATAGGATTAGATACACCGCTCAGCAGACAGTATCACACAGGATAGGATTAGATACACAGCTCAGCAGACAGTATCACACGGGATAGGATTAGATACACAGCTCTGCAGACAGTATCACACAGGAGAGGATTAGATACACAGCTCAGCAGGCAGTATCACACAGGATAGGATTAGATACACAGCTCAGCAGACAGTATCACACAGGATAGGATTAGATACACAGCTCAGCAGACAGTATCACACAGGAGAGGATTAGATACACAGCTCAGCAGACAGTAAAACACAACTGAGGATTAGATACACAGCTCAGCAGACAGTATCACACAGGATAGGATTAGATACACTGCCCAGCAGACAGTATCACACAGGATAGTATTAGATACACAGCTCAGCAGACAGTATCACACAGGATAGGATTAGATACACAGCTCAGCAGACAGTATCACACAGGAGAGGATTAGATACACAGCTCAGCAGACAGTATCACATAGGATTAGATACACAGCTCAGCAGACTGTATCACACAAGAGAAGCTGTGATCCAGGCTCAGCAGGCTGTATCTCACATGAGAGGCTTAGATACGGCTGTGCTGGCCGCTCCCAGTGTTTGGGGCTCTGGAGATGGTGAGGGAAGCGCCTGTGGCCCTCAGTGATGTGAGGAGAGGAGCAGCAGCCATGTCTGGGTGTACTAACATGGCCGCCGGAGGTGTAGGGGGCGGGGCTAGTGCTGACTGACCAGTATGCCGGGCGGGGCCAGCCCTGTGACGTCACACCGCAAAGCATGCTGGGAGAGGAAAACTCCAGGAACCTGAGGGAAAGAGGAAGTTCTGCTGGAAACGTCCTGTAAAGAGGCTCTGATGTCCGGACAGCGGGAGGGAGAGCCCCAGCCTGAGGAGGAGCAGGTACCGGGGGGCCGGGGGCCGCAGTCAGTAGTGCAGTGTGTGATGTCTGTCACAGCTGGTGCTTCAGTAGTGCAGTGTGTGATGTCTGTCACAGCTGGGGCTTCAGTAGTGCAGTGTGTGATGTCTGTCACAGCTGATGCTTCAGTAGTGCAGTGTATGATGTCTGTCACAGCTGATGCTTCAGTAGTGCAGTGTGTGATGTCTGTCACAGCTGATGCTTCAGTAGTGCAGTGTATGATGTCTGTCACTGCTGATGCTTCAGTAGTGCAGTGTATTGTGGCAGTTGACTCTTCAGCAGTGGCGTTGCTAAGGCTGGTGTCACCCGGTGCGGTAGAAAATGGTGTCACCCCCCCAGGATGAGTCACGTAGGGGACGTCCTTCAAGTTCCGCCGCGGTGCCGCTGACACCCCTTACGTCCTTCACTGAGCCTGCCGACTGACCCAAGTGGTAATGCGGGGGGGGGAGGGTTTGGATAGTAAACAGACCGCTGACGTGGGAGGGGGGGGCTAAGCAGACAGATTGCCAACAGGAAGGGGGGTTGGGGGTGCTAGCGTGCAGATCGACAATTGGGGGGGGGTCGGATTAAAATTTTTGAGAACAGGTTCCCTACTACGGCGGGCGCGTGGCGTCGGGACACGTACACCATATATATCCAACACACATACATATAAATACACCATATACATGGTACACATACATAAATACACTATACTATACAGCAGTACATACCTCTCACATCCAGGGCCTCCCAGGTGACGTCTCCTCCGATGTAGATCTTCTCTGTCATCATCTTCTCCGTTTGGTCCAGACACTTCTTTCAGCCGCGTCTCGTCTCTGCAGAGTGTGACACACGGACATCTTAGTGTCCTCACTTTTCTATCATCATCCCCCAACCTGGAGTCCCCACAGTGTTATCCTGCGGCTCGCTGTGCTCCCCAATACCCCCAAAAACTATCCTGAAGAAATAATAGTGCCCCCATAGTAATTGTGCTCCTCATAGTCCCACCCATAGTAATTCCCTTCTAGAGTTCCATAATTAGTAATACTGCCCCCCACACTGCCCCACATTAAAGGGGTTCTGCACTTTGTTTTAACTGATGATCTATCCTCTGGATAGATCATGAGCATCTGATCAGCGAGGGTCCGACGCCCGGGACCCCCGCCACTCAGCTGTTTGAGAAGGCAGCGGCGCTATAGCAGCGCCGCGGCTTTCTCACTGTTTACCGCTGGCCCAGTGACGTCATGACTAGTATCACTGGCCTGGGCGGGGCTGAGCTCTGTTCACTTGAATAGAGCTTAGCCCTGCCAAGGCCAGTTGATACTAGTCGTGATGTCACTGGGCCAGCGGTAAACAGTGAGAAAGCCGCGGCGCTGCTATAGCGCCGCTGCCTTCTCAAACAGCTGAACGGCGGGGGTCCCGGGTGTCGGACCTTCGCTGATCAGATGCTCATGATCTATCCAGAGGATAGATCATCAGTTAAAACAAAGTGCAGAATCCCTTTAAGTAATATGCCCCCCCACACTGCCTCACATTAAGTAATTTGCCCCCCACACTGCCCTCCATTATGTAATTTGCCCCCCCACTAAGTAATTTGCCCCCACACTGCCCTCCATTATGTAATTTGCCCCCCCACTAAGTAATTTGCCCCCACACTGCCCTCCATTATGTAATTTGCCCCCCCCCCACTAAGTAATTTGCCCCCCCCCACTAAGTAATTTGCCCCCACACTGCCCTCCATTATGTAATTTGCCCCCCCCACTAAGTAATTTGCCCCCACACTGCCCTCCATTATGTAATTTGCCCCCCCCACTAAGTAATTTGCCCCCCCCCCCCACTAAGTAATTTGCCCCCACACTGCCCTCCATTATGTAGTTTGCTGCATTTCCAGGAAATGCACTTTAATGCTCCATGAGTCATAGAGCATTAAAGTGCATTTCCACCTTCTGTTCAAGCTTGGACCTGGCTGGACCTGGCTGGACCTGGAGGCCAACCCCCCCCCCCCCCCCTAAATTTAATAAATACTATAATGGGGTATTAAATGAAATCATCTAAATATAAAGTCAATATGCACTCTCTGTGCACTACTTACCACACCTCCTCCTCCCTCAGGCGCGGCAGTGGCAGGTCTGGCTGGCTGTGTGAGTGAGTCACTGCTGTCACGTGACTCACCACCCAATCCATTAGCTCCAGACTCGAGTCCTAGGCCTGCTGGCTGCTCCTGCAGTGCATCCGCCGCGGCGCCACTCACCAGACAGTCACACCCCCTTCACCACGTGACGGCCAGGCAGACGTGCTTGCGAGAAGTAAGGAGAACTCCGGCGACCGGCGGGTGACACCCCATCAGACTGGTGTCACCCGGTGCGGCCCGCACCCCCCGCACCCCCCTCGCAACGCCACTGCTCTTCAGTAGTGCAGTGTATTGTGGCAGTTGACGCTTCAGTAGTGCAGTGTATTGTTGCAGTTGATGCTTCAGTAGTGCAGTGTATTGTGGCAGTTGACGCTTCAGTAGTGCAGTGTATTGTGGCAGTTGACGCTTCAGTAGTGCAGTGTATTGTGGCAGTTGATGCTTCAGTAGTGCAGTGTATTGTGGCAGTTGATGCTTCAGTAGTGCAGTGTATTGTTGCAGTTGATGCTTCAGTAGTGCAGTGTATTGTGGCAGTTGATGCTTCAGTAGTGCAGTGTATTGTGGCAGTTGATGCTTCAGTAGTGCAGTGTATTGTGGCAGTTGACGCTTCAGTAGTGCAGTGTATTGTGGCAGTTGACGCTTCAGTAGTGCAGTGTATTGTTGCAGTTGATGCTTCAGTAGAGCAGTGTATTGTTGCAGTTGACGCTTCAGTAGTGCAGTGTATTGTGGCAGTTGATGCTTCAGTAGTGCAGTGTATTGTGGCAGTTGATGCTTCAGTAGTGCAGTGTATTGTGGCAGTTGACGCTTCAGTAGTGCAGTGTATTGTGGCAGTTGATGCTTCAGTAGTGCAGTGTATTGTGGCAGTTGACGCTTCAGTAGTGCAGTGTATTGTGGCAGTTGACGCTTCAGTAGTGCAGTGTATTGTGGCAGTTGACGCTTCAGTAGTGCAGTGTATTGTGGCAGTTGACGCTTCAGTAGTGCAGTGTATTGTGGCAGTTGACGCTTCAGTAGTGCAGTGTATTGTGGCAGTTGACGCTTCAGTAGTGCAGTGTATTGTGGCAGTTGACGCTTCAGTAGTGCAGTGTATTGTTGCAGTTGACGCTTCAGTAGTGCAGTGTATTGTGGCAGTTGACGCTTCAGTAGTGCAGTGTATTGTGGCAGTTGACGCTTCAGTAGTGCAGTGTATTGTTGCAGTTGATGCTTCAGTAGTGCAGTGTATTGTGGCAGTTGACGCTTCAGTAGTGCAGTGTATTGTGGCAGTTGACGCTTCAGTAGTGCAGTGTATTGTTGCAGTTGACGCTTCAGTAGTGCAGTGTATTGTTGCAGTTGACGCTTCAGTAGTGCAGTGTATTGTGGCAGTTGACGCTTCAGTAGTGCAGTGTATTGTGGCAGTTGACGCTTCAGTAGTGCAGTGTATTGTGGCAGTTGACGCTTCAGTAGTGCAGTGTATTGTGGCAGTTGACGCTTCAGTAGTGCAGTGTATTGTGGCAGTTGACGCTTCAGTAGTGCAGTGTATTGTGGCAGTTGACGCTTCAGTAGTGCAGTGTATTGTGGCAGTTGACGCTTCAGTAGTGCAGTGTATTGTGGCAGTTGACGCTTCAGTATGCACTACTCCAGATAACTTTTTCCAGGACGTTCTCCATGACAGCACCATATGTAGGTTGTCCTTCTGGTCTTCTGTAGGGACTAGAACACAGAGAAGTCAATAGGCTGCTCCAGCCTCCAGTGCTCTTCCTGTCTCTACAGAGGACAGGTGCAGAGAGGATTCCGGAGTGGAATTTTCCTGTTCTATCAAATTGTAGGATCTTTGCTAGGGTTGAAAGGGGGGTTTCTTCCCTCTCCTTCCATGGTAGGGGTTTCCTAGCCCACCCCAGACCCTTTCTAGATCTTCTCAAATCGGCTGTATGGGGTGGTCATGTCCTGCTGAAGGGACACTTCCCATCAGGTTTGATGTCGGGGATGTTGCTTCTCTATTTGAGCTGTGGATTTGTCGTCAGAAGGTCCTGGCAGGCAGTGTGGAGCGTCTGAAGGCTTGAGTCCCCAGGTTCAGGACTCGCATCTGTCCAACAGACTTTCCTGGAGGATCGAGTCCCTGGAGGAAAAGGGGAGGAGCTTTATGAGAACATGAGTGGTAAGAGTCTATCTGTATCTGGATACAAGATGAGATACGGCCTCTAGCCCGGATACAAGATGAGATACGGCCTCTTGCCCGGATACAAGATGATATACGGCCTCTTGCCCGGATACAAGATGATATACGGCCTCTTGCCCGGATACAAGATGATATACGGCCTCTTGCCCGGATACAAGATGATATACGGCCTCTTGCCCGGATACAAGATGAGATACGGCCTCTTGCCCGGATATAGATGAGAGACGGCCTCTTTGCCCGGATACAAGATGAGACGCGGCCTCGTTTGCCGGATACAAGATGAGACGCGGCCTCGTTTGCCGGATACAAGATGAGACGCGGCCTCGTTTGCCGGATACAAGATGAGACGCGGCCTCTTTTGCCGGATGCAAGATGAGACGCGGCCTCTTTTGCCGGATGCAAGATGAGACGCGGCCTCGTTTGCCGGATACAAGATGAGAGACGGCCTCTTTTGCCGGATGCAAGATGAGACGCGGCCTCGTTTGCCGGATACAATATGGATGAGATACGGTTGGGCAAGGAGACATACAGGTGAAACTCGAAAAATTAGAATATTGTGCAAAAGTTCATTTATTTCAGTAATGCAACTTAAAATTAGTAATAAATGTGGAAGGAGGGGGCGCACCAATAAATACAGATAATCTAAAGAGTGCAAAAGGGTGGTTAAAAAAATTGTACAAAACAAACCCGACCCAAGAAAGAGTCACAAGAACCACCCTATATGAATGCACATCCAACAATCGCCATGCATAAAAATATATATAAAGTTTATTAGACACAGCAACAAACAAACACATAAAAACTTGTATCCACCGTCATGCTGGTTATATTGTATACAATTTTTAATGTGTTTGTTTGTTGCTGTGTCTAATAAACTTTATATATATTTTTTATCCATGGCGATTGTTGGATGTGCATTCATATAGGGCAGCTTAAAATTAGAATATTGTGAAAAGGTTGAATATTCTCGGCTCAAAGTGTCCCCCTCTAGTCAGCTAATTAATCCAGACCCCCTGAGCAAAGGGGACCTGAGCTGTAAGCCATAATCATCGCTTTGAAATATCTCGCTTTGCCTGTAATGAGTCTATCTCCTATATTAGTTTCACCTTTTAAGTTTCATTACTGAAATAAATGAACTTTGCACGATATTCTAGTTTTTCGAGTTTCACCTGTAGATGTTCGGTATCCTAGGGTACATTTGCCCACAGATGTTACAGATGCTCCTGTAGATCCTGCACACTCATAGGTTGCTGAAGCTCGCATTGCAGATGTCCCCATAAATGCTTTATAGGTAATAAAACAGGAGGAGACCTTCCTGGGGAAGCCTCGCTGTGCGCAGGCGAGCATATCCAGCTGAATAGTGCTGAGAAGAATACATGTGGCGACAGGATGTCCTGCACCAATCCCTGAGCTGTTAGTGCCCCTCGGACCACTACTAGGGTTCACTGACTGTTGTATGCGATGGCTCCCAGATCATCACACCAGCTGTTAGGGCAGTATGTCGCTCCATAGCAAAGGATTGAAGCGCTCACCAGGAGACCTCCATACTGGAACCCAAAGAGGGCCTAGAATTGTCCCTAAGGACAATACAGTTCCAGTCTGTAGTAGTCCAGGTTTCCTAATCAGGACATCCCTGCAAACGAAGATTACAGTAGCTGACTGTCAATGACAGGACACATAATGGGCGCCATGATGTCAGATTTCCTTCTGCTGAAGGTCTGGGCAGAGACGGGGTGTAATTAAGAGGCCTTCTGTGTCTAGGTGGTGGACAACAAAACTATGGGAGCTGCTCATTCTTGTCGGTGGATCACACGATCCTCTCTACTGGTAGTCTATCTGGGCTGTCCGGAGCTTGGTAACACTACCTGCACTAACATAACCAGTGCGCCCAACATTTCCTAAAAGTCAGAACAGCCTAGATCAGTGGTGGCGAACCTATGGTGCTGGTGCCAGAGGCGGCACTCAGAGCCCTCTCTGTGGGCACCCTCTGCCCAATGACTTTACAAAAACCTGGTAGTAGAGATCCTGGCCTTCCTCAGAGAAAGAGATATCATCATAGTTCCATAGTTTGGACAATTTGGTTTTAATGGCAGAATCAACTCCAATTCTTCAAAGTACCTATAAATTGTGGATTTTGGAGAATTGTTGGATCGTGAACATCAAGAAATCGGATTTCTCTCCAGACACCAGGAAGATTTTTCTTGACAAACACTAATTTCTGCCAATTCTCAAACATGAGATGATACAGGGGAAAATATCAGTCTTCTAGAGAAAGAGCCACTGCTTATTATAGGAAGCTATGGACATCTTGGGGATAATGACCTTCTGCATCTCCACAGTTCTTTGGAGCCAGTTTCACGTCTGTTCTCTCCAGAAATTGATTCTTACTGCCTCAACCAAACAATTCTTCTTCCCAGAGTGAGAAGACAGGCTTTACTTTCGTGGACTTTCCCAGAAAACCTGTAATGAGGGATTCTTTGGAATATAAGTCCCTATGGATACCAGCAAAAAGGGGTGAGGTGCTCAGGAATAGAATATGGGCCTAGCATGCTCATTTCCTCCTTTTCCTTTTATCCCGGCCGTCCTGAAGAATATATGGTTAAAAGCAACCAGTGTCATTCAAATTACTTAATTCTGTCCAAAGCACAGCTGGTTCCCGATCCTGAAGTATTTATTTCTGGAAGACCCAGAACCTCTGTATCTAAGATAAAATATTGTTCTTCTCCAGGGCCCTCTTCTGTATCGAAAGGTCCAGATGCAGAAATCCTAAAAGCTTGAATCCTGAGAGGGAAATCCTGAAAATTTTAGGGATTGTCAAACAGAGTAATATCTACCTTACAGCAGAGTCCCAAGGAAGTTTCCTCACCAGTTTACAGGGAAGTTTGAAAGAGATTTTGCTCCTGTTACGAATCTGAATGTTCGGTCCCATTTCAGCTACTTTTACATTAGCGGCAGGCTGTTCCGGCGGGTGAACAGACTGTCGGATAGTCAGGACTTTGATTAGGGTTGCTCTCGGAGGTGTCCTGCTCTTTCCCTAGTTTCCAGGCTTTATTCCCTCACCCCTGTCCCTCCTATGCTCGGTGTGGTGTTCCCCCCCCCCACACACCGAAGTGTGACAGGATATGATAATGGCATTAGACCCAGGAGCCTAAAGGTACAGATCTCAGCCCTGGGTTGTTTTCTGGACCTTCCCCTTGCAGACTATAGATGGACAAAATGTTCATTAAGGCTACATCCTGGATCAGACCAGCCCTAAAACAGTCCATTCCTCTTTGGGACCTAACTTCAGGGGTCTCTGCGATACTCTTGAGGAGTTGAGTTTGAGATTTTTGTCCCTTAAAACTGTTTTCCCAGATGCCATTACCTTGGCCCGTAGGGTAGGGAAATTACAGCCCCTTTGCATCGGTGAGTCTTACCTCAAAGATTTCAATAAGATCCTAAAAGTGTATCCGGCCTTTCTCCCTAAAATTGCCTCAGCTTTTCACCTTAACCAAGAGATGTTTTTTCCATCTTTTCAATGCATCCCCTCACAACGGTGATTCCACATCTTAGATGTCAAAAGTTTAATAGGAAATATTTAGATGCCTTGAGATCTTGGAGATAAGATCCAAATCTGTTCATACAGTTCTCAGGAAGGAACAAGGAGAAGAAGGTCTCAAAGACCACCTTGGCGAGGTGGCTGAAGACTGCAATCCAGTAATTCTGTAATTTGCAAAGAGTTTCTGGTCCAGATGGAATTAAAGCCAATCACACCAGGGCCTTTTTAGTTCCATGGGCAGAGAGAGCAGAGGCATCTACTGATCAGATCTGCAGAGCATCGCCGCGGGCAAGCGTTATTACAGACTGGACATCTAATACAATCAGGAGTTAGCCCTTGAGAGATTTGACCCAGACTCCCTTCTCCCCCAACCACATGCTTATCTGGTATCGCTCCATGTGGTGTCATTGGTAATGAGTAAATACATATTTAGTTGCATCCATCCTGGTGTAGTATTTCAGAAAACACTGGAGGGAGATGGTGAGAGGAGCCTTGTAACCTCTCTGTGGTCCTGTCCCTGCAGAAGACTAGAAGGGCAATCTCCATGTGGTGCTGTCATGTAGGCCTCCAGAGAAACCAGTCGCTGGTAGAATTCCTACTTCTTAATTTGTGGGATAATCCCTTTAAAGAGGTTATCCAGCCCAATTATTTTACAGACCCCTTCAGAGTGGCTGGATTCATACTTACCTGATTCCTGCTGGTGGGTTCCAGCTCCATCGATACATGGGCACCTCTGCAGATCCCGGGTCTCTGAGAATCAACATCCAGTTGACAGGGCAGGGGAGCACCTGCCACCCATGCAGTACATCACTCAGTCATGTGCCACATTGGTCACAGGTCACCGCTGCTGCCAGTCCTTGGCTGCAGCAGTTGCTCCCAACCCTCCAACTATCTCCACCCCCTGCCCCCCTGTCAACAGTGTTGATTTCCACAGACACAGCACCTGCAGAGTCGACAGTGAATCAATGAAGCCAGAACACAGAGGCAGGGACCAAGTATGAACTCCACCGGGGGTCCGCCTCTCTGAAGGGGTCTATTACACAAGTTTAAAGTTGGATAACTCTTTTAATGATCTTTTGTAGGCATCTAAAATATTCCACTCAACTTGTCCAACTGTCCTGTAATTCACAATATTTGTTTCACACATTTTGAATCAGGATGAAGATCTGAACAATATTAATGCTACAGAGACAGATGTGAGGGGCGATGAGGAATACAAGGAGGAGATTCCTACAGAGACGGATGTGAGGGGCGATGAGGAATACAAGGAGGAGATTCCTACAGAGACAGATGTGAGGGGCGATGAGGGATACAAGGAGGAGATTCCTACAGAGACAGATGTGAGGGACGATGAGGAATACAAGGAGGAGATTCCTACAGAGACAGATGTGAGGGGCGATGAGGGATACAAGGAGGAGATCCCTACAGAGACAGATGTGAGGGGTGATGAGACATACAAGGAGGAGATCCTTACAGAGACAGATGTGAGGGGCGATGAGGAATACAAGGAGATTCCTACAGAGACAGATGTGAGGGGCCATGAGGAATACAAGGAGGAGATCCCTACAGAGACAGATGTGAGGGGCCATGAGGAATACAAGGAGGAGATCCCTACAGAGACAGATGTGAGGGGCCATGAGGAATACAAGGAGGAGATCCCTACAGAGACAGATGTGAGGGGCCATGAGGAATACAAGGAGGAGATCCCTACAGAGACAGATGTGAGGGGCCATGAGGAATACAAGGAGGAGATCCCTACAGAGACAGATGTGAGGGGCCATGAGGAATACAAGGAGGAGATCCCTACAGAGACAGATGTGAGGGGCCATGAGGAATACAAGGAGGAGATCCCTACAGAGACAGATGTGAGGGGCGATGAGGAATACAAGGAGGAGATCCCTACAGAGACAGATGTGAGGGGCCATGAGGAATACAAGGAGGAGATCCCTACAGAGACAGATGTGAGGGGCCATGAGGAATACAAGGAGGAGATCCCTACAGAGACAGATGTGAGGGGCCATGAGGAATACAAGGAGGAGATCCCTACAGAGACAGATGTGAGGGGCCATGAGGAATACAAGGAGGAGATCCCTACAGAGACAGATGTGAGGGGCCATGAGGAATACAAGGAGGAGATCCCTACAGAGACAGATGTGAGGGGCCATGAGGAATACAAGGAGGAGATCCCTACAGAGACAGATGTGAGGGGCCATGAGGAATACAAGGAGGAGATCCCTACAGAGACAGATGTGAGGGGCGATGAGGAATACAAGGAGGAGATCCCTACAGATAAGAGCCCAGGTGAGTAGTGACCACTAAATGAAGCAGAGATGAGTCTGTAACCATAATGAACCTGAATTGGACTTCCCCTATAGCAGGCGCCTTCCCCAGGTACTTACAGTGTCCTCCAGTACTCAGATACCCCCAGGACTTACATTAGGACCAAACTGTGTAATACAAAGCACAAATCACAGCACTAGCAGGTAAGAAGAAAGCCAGGAGATAGGAACTCATCAGTAGATGACTGCACCGGGATGGGGATGGTAATCAGACAATGGAACGGATGACTGAACAGACAATATGTGGCACTGACTGGATCTTTTTCCTGAAACTTTCCCTATATCTGTCCTTACATGCTGACCTTAATACCAGACATCACTGATCCTCACTGTCCCTTAATGCATTCCTATGAAAATTCCTAATCTGCAAGGGGCCATTCACACGTCCGTATGAATGTGTCTGCACCCGTTCCGCAATTCTGCGGAACGGGTGCGGACCCATTCATTCTTTATGTGGACGGAATGGATGCTAAGAGCACACTATGTGCCCAACACATCCGCATTTTCGAAGCGTGGCCCCGAACTTCCGGTCCACAGCTCCGGAAAAAAATAGAATATGTCCTATTCTTGCCCACAGCTGCGGACAAGAATAGGCTGTTCTATGGGACTGCCGGCCGGGTGTATTGCGGATGTGTGAATGGACCCTAAAACAGACAACAGGAGGACACTAAGACCCAACCCAAAGTGAGCAGAGCTAAACTAGAATCAAGGCAGGACAGACTGAAACATGGAACATCCCCTCCCCCCAACCACACACACAGACTACAAGAATCAGAGGTAAAGACTGGACTAACCATAAGAACAAAACTACACCGATGAAGAAAACTAGGAGAGATACTAGAAAATAAAAGGGTTACTGGATTCAAAAGCACAGCGCTTACACTATAACCATCAGCCCCCTGCAGAAGCTAGGAATATTTACAGCGAGGCTAACCAGTCAGGAGCTCCTCTCCAAACAAGGTGAGCTACAGAAGAGAGGTCGGCTGAGCAAGAGATCAGCTACTGTATAATACATAGCAACTGCCCCAAACATACTAGTAGACAGGAGAAGATGAAACCATAGGAGTGTTCCTGCTGATCCTAGCCCATTACACTAAGGTGGTAACGACTCCCTCAGGTCTGCGCTGTGACTCTCCAGGCCTTGCTCAGTAGTATCAGGGTGACAGGTCTCTTCCATGAATCTCCTGGACGTGTCCCGGTGTCCCTCTGTGCAGCATTTCACAGGCCTCATGTCACATACACTCTAGACTGCACTGGATTCTGGTTTCCAAATTACGAATGTGCAAGGTGTCAACACATGTCGTCCATACAGGCCCCGGGTTCCTTCTGGTTTCATCTGAAAAATTGGGAGGATTGGGCTGCCATACCTCTAATAGGGGGTAGGTTTCCTGGCCCTTCTGACACCTCTGTTGCATACAATGACTTATTGTTATAAATTAATGCTAGAGTCAGTTATTTAATTTTTCAGTTGGCTTGCTTCTTCTTTCCTAAGGTTATTTCTGCCTTCAACAACTGGTGTATAGTCCGTTCAGGTTCTCACTTGAGTTGATCAAAATAGATTAAACTTGATGAACCTGTGTCCTCTCTTAAGGCAATGTAACTATGAGTTTCTCACACTGGTTCCTTTGCCATGGTTGATTTCTGAGATATAACACAAACTGGTCTCACATCACAGCATCAGTATTGGTTATGGACTTGGCCACTTCTCATACCTTCTGCTGTAACATTGCCATCAATTGTTGTATGCTGTTCATGGAAGGGGGCAACGTCTCCTCCTCCTTCTGACGCCGGCCAAAGAATCTTTTTCGCAGTATTCTGTTAGATCATGGATGCCCAACTTGCGGTCCTCCAACTGTTGCAAAACTACAACTCCCAGCATGCCTGGACAGCCTACAGCTATTAGGGCATACTGGAAGTTGTAGCCTTGCAACAGCTGGAGGGCTGCAGATTTAGCCTCCCCGTGTTAGATGATTGATCTCCAGGATGTGAGAAACCTGTGCATATGATTGCCTGACTCTTGCCTGTTGTAACAGTTCTGTTCTTCTTGTCTCACCCTTCTATGTATTTAGCGCCATTCTGTTTTTAGGTGTGGGGTCACATGACACAATTGGACAGCCCCCTCTTGTCAGTTATGAATTTTGATAGCTGCCTTCAATAATTTTCAAAAATAATTTTAAAAATGTTTTGTTCTTGGCAGATGACTGTACTGGGCACTTGGAGAAACATCTCATATCTACTAATGCAGCTGATCCAGGTGTTATATCAGATACATATGAAGAGATTGCCATTATCCCAGATGTACCCTCAGACCTTTACAGCAAAAATCTATCATCTCATCCTTTAAAACATGTCCAATCTTCTAATTCATCACATACTCTGTATTTACTTACTGAGAATGAAACTCACAGAAGAGGTTCTGGAACCCAAAGAGCTCAGAAAAAGCCATATTCATGCTCGGAATGTGGGAAATGTTTTAATTGGAAATCAGGCCTTCTTCAACATCAAAGACATCACACAGGGGAGAAGCTGTATTCCTGTTCAGAATGTGGAAAATGTTTTACTAACAAATCACATCTTGAAAACCATCAGAGAATTCACACAGGAGAGAAGCCGTTTTCATGTTCAGAATGTGGAAAATGTTTTACGAAAAAAACACATCTTGAAACCCATCAGCGAATTCACACAGGAGAGAAGCCATTTCCATGTTCAGAATGTGGAAAATGTTTTACTAGAAAAACACATCTTGAAAACCATCAGAGAATTCACACAGGAGAGAAACTGTTTTCATGTTCAGAATGTAGGAATTCTTTTACTGATAAATCAAGTCTTGAAAGCCATCAGAGAATTCACACAGGAGAGAAGCCGTTTTCGTGTTCAGAATGTGCTAAATCCTTTACTAGAAAGTCAGTTCTTCTTCAACATAAAAGAAGTCACACAGGAGAGAAGCCGTATTCATGTTCAGAATGTGGAAAATCTTTTACTCGGAAAGCAAGTCTTCAGCGCCACCAGAGACTTCACACAGGAGAGAAACTGTTTTCATGTTCAGAATGTAGAAAATCTTTTACTGAGAAATCAATTCTTGAGAGACATCAGAGAATTCACACAGGAGAGAAGCCGTTTTCGTGTTCAGAATGTGCGAAATCCTTTACCAGAAAGTCAGTTCTTCTTCTACATAAAAGAAGTCACACAGGAGAGAAGCCATATTCCTGTTCAGAATGTGGAAAATGTTTTACTCAGAAAGCACAATTTCAGAGCCACCAGAGATTTCACACAGGGGACAAGCCGTATTCATGTTCAGAATGTGGAAAATCTTTTACTGAGAAATCAAGTCTTGAGAGACATCGGCAAATTCACACAGGGGAGCTGTTTTCATGTTCAGAATGTGGGAAATGTTTTAATCAGAAATCATCTCTTAAGAGCCATCAGAAAATTCACACAGGGGACAAGCCGCATTCATGTTCAGAATGTAGGAAATGTTTTATTGAGAAATCGAGTCTTCAAAAACATCAGAGAATTCACACAGGAGAGAAGCCGTTTTCGTGTTCAGAATGTGCAAAATGCTTTAATAGAAAGTCAGTTCTTCTTCTACATCAAAGAAGTCACACAGGAGTGAAGCCGTATTCATGTTCAGAATGTGGCAAATGTTATACTGAGAAATCAAGTCTTGAGAGCCATCAGAGAAGTCACATAGGAGAGAAGCCGCTTTCGTGTTCAGAATGTGGCAAATGTTTTACTTGGAAATCATCTCTTGTTCAACATCAGAGAATTCACACAGGAGAGAAGCCGTTTTCATGTTCAGAATGTGGAAAATGTTTTACTGATAAAACACATCTTGCAAACCATCAGAGAAGTCACACAGGAGAGAAGCCATTTTTGTGTTCAGAATGTGGAAAATGTTTTACTAGAAAAACACATCTTCAATACCATCAGAGAACTCACACAGGAGAGAAGCCGTTTTCATGTTCAGAATGTGGGAAATGTTTTACTAGAAAAACACTTCTTGAAAACCATCAGAGAATTCACACAGGAGAGTACCTATATTCATGTTCAGAATGTGGCAAAGGTTTTACTCTGAAATCATCTCTTGAGAGCCATCAGAGAATTCACACAGGAGTGAAGCTGTATTCATGTTCTGAATGTGGCAAATGTTTTACTTGGAAATCATCTCTTGAGAGCCATCAGAGAAGTCACACTGGGGAGAAACCACATTCATGTTCAGAATGTGGTAAATCTTTTACTAAGAAATCATCTCTTGTTCAACATCAGAGAATTCACACAGAGAACAAGCAATTCTAAATCCTTCCTGTAAAATTTTCCATGAATTTCCATATTTATTCTTGCTATTATTTATAGCGAGAAGACTCAGCTTTGTTACAAAAATATTGCATATATATTGAAGCAGGAATTAAAAGAAAATATCAGTATATTCAGAAGTGTACTTACAGCTGTTATAATTGTAGATCTTAACGGGGTTGTGCAAGAATGAGGGGGTTTGGCAAATTCCTCCACTTTACTGGATCTGTAAAGGGAAGATTTGGGTGCTTTCACACTTGCGTCAGTGTAATCCTGCTGGTAGTTCCGTCGTCAGAACTGCCTGCCGGATCCGCCAATCTGTACCTCTTTGGCCTTACCCAACATTGGTTTAATGCTGTACCTTGTCTATTTGTGATCCCTCCACCCTGTGTGTCATCCACCATTGTTTTGTATTGTCTGTCATCGTTTTTATTGTATTTTTCCCTTATGGGAACCATAATAAAGTTTACATATTTTGCTAGTCGTGCTATGCTTGTTCTCTCTTTTGGTGTTGATAACTGACAGCATTTGTAGACGGATCCGGGTGCGGAACAAATGCATTGCAAGAACGGGTCCGTCTCTCCGCTTGTCATCTGGATAGACGTATCCGTCTTGTATCTTTTTTCATAGTTTTCCCTGTCGTGCGCAGACCGGAAGGACGGATCCGTCCTTCAGTTGTTTCTCAATGCCGGGTCCGGCACTAATACAAGTCAATGTAAATTAATTCCGGATCCGGCAACTGATCAGGCATTTTGGACAGAGACAATACTGCAGCATGCTGCGGTATTTCCTCCGTCCAAAATGCCTGACAGTGACTGAACTGATGACATCCTGAACGGATTTCACTCTATTCAGAATGCATTGGGATGTAACTGATCAGTTCTTTTCCGGCATAGAGCCCTTTTGACGGAACTCTATGCCGGAGAAGAATAACGTAAGTGTGAAAGTACCCTTACTTACCTGCTTCCTGGTGCTGGCTCTCCGCTCCTTCTCTTCCAAGCCTGCAATTCTCGGCTGGGCTCATCTGGTTTGACATTGCCACAGCCGACACTGGCCGCAGCGGAGACTGGATCCCCTTGTGTCATGTGACTATTTGCTATGACGTAAGGGAAACTGGTAACTATGATCGTCCATGAATTATATAATATACATATTGGAAACATTTTAGCTTTTTTTTTTTTTTTTTTACCAAACTAGGACATCTGTGGAACATCAATTCTTCTGTTCTTCGGATTTTGAGGATCCTTGAGCAGGTAAATGTCAGTCTTTATTAAAGAGATCAAGGACCACCGCCAATCAGCTGGTTGAGAAGGCACCGGTGCTTGTAGTAGCGCCTCTGTCTTCTCTCAGCTCACCCAGCACAGCGCCATACGTTGTATAGTGGCTGTGCTTAGTATCGCAGCTCAGCCCCATACACTTCAATGGGGCTGAGCTGCACCTGGGCCATGTAACCGATGAACGTGATGTCACATGGCCTAGGCAGAGCTGAGAGAAGGCCGCGGCGCCACAGCGAGCATCGGTGGCTTCTAAAACAGCTGATCGGCGTTGGACCCCCACCGATCAGATACTGATGACCTATTCAGAGGATAGGTTATCAGTTAAAAAAAAATCTCAGAAAACCCTTTTAACTACTCCAGTCTTGGGTTTACTACCTGGGTTATGAAGTTGTGAACATTCCCAGACCCTTTGGACTCTTGTCAACACATAATAGTTTCAATGGCACGTAAATTTAATTCACACTGGTAGAGGTAGGTACTAGCTGAGATATTGGGGTATTTGAACAATTAGCACGCCACTTCAGCCATGGATCCCATACACGCATATGTCTATCGTGTGACAAAGATTCCCAACTGGACATCTCTTCCAGCTGGCGAATCTCTTGAACTTTATTAATCCAATCCGTTATCCCTGGTGATTTGGTATTAAGCCAAAACATTGGAATCAGCAGTTTTGCTGCAGCTATTAGAGAAGACAATAGGGAATGCTTGGTAAGTATACATTTTTTACTGGACAAGTTTAGTAGTACCACTGATGGGGTCAGTGATGGCAAGGAGGGTATCATTTCCATGACACACTTAGAAATCATATCCCAGTATGGGGTTATCGAGGGACAAGACCACCAAATATGGATTAGAGTGCCAGTAGCTTCCCCACATCTCCAGCACCGATCTGAACGTGAGGGGTCCATGGCGTGAAGTTTTGCAGGTGTATTGTACCACCTGGTCACCAATTTATAAGCGTTCTCCTGAACCCTAATGCATCTAGAATGACCATGAGAGTGACATAAGATCTTATTTACTGTGTTATCATCGAAGGTGATACTCAAATCTTTTTCCCAATGAGATATAAACCAGGGTCTATTAGAGTCTGCGTCCTCTAATAATTTGTTATATATCCTGGAAACGCATCCTTTTTTGTTCATTTGGTGTAGTAACATTGATTCGTACCAATTGGGATCAAGCTTATCAGGAGTACAAGTTAAATATTGAGTACATATTCTTAAAAACTGTGAATATTGAATAGTTGACCATGGAATGTGAGGGAAATCAGATTTCATGCTTTGAATGGAAGGGACTATCCTATTTTTTAAAATGTCTCCTATTGCCACTGAACCTAACGCCCTCCATAGACCCAAATCATCTTGGAAGCCCTGAACTACTAGGTATGGGACATAGCCAGCGGGGGTGAACGGAGAGAGGCAAGGGGAAGAGCGCAGGAGTGGTGATACTTTGGACCATGTGTTCATGACTCCTCTTAGAAGATCTAGACCTTTTTTACCCATGTTGTTGTTTATTGCTAATTTAGGGTCCCATAAGGCTGCTACTCCCCCATGGCCTAATAAACTCCTGGCTAACCTACAGCCCAGTTTAGTGTTTTTAGGATTGCTAATTTCAGAGTGTAATCTAAGTTGAACAGCTTTATAATATGTAGCCACATCCGGAAGTCCAAAACCTCCTTTAGACATAGGTTTAGTGAGGATTTTATACGCCAACCTGGGTCTGCATCCTCCCCACACAAAAGAAGAAAATAAGCTACGAACCTTTGCCAAAAATGCTTGGGGAAGGGGTATAGGCAAGGTCTGCAGAGTATACAGTAACTTAGGCAGAATATATGTCTTTAATAAGTTTTTCCTCCCCAGCCATGACAGGAAGGGTATCTTAATTTCAGCTAATTGCAGTTTAATGCTGGCAAGAAGTGGGGAGTAATTTTGGTGAAACAATTGGCTAGGATCTTTTGTTACATTAATGCCCAAATATTTAATATGTGACTTGTTCCATGTAAACGGAAATTCCTTCTCGAGCTTTTCCACAGATGATTGGGAGATGTTTATACCCAATGCCGTGCATTTAGAGAAATTAATTTTAAAATTGGACAGAAAGCCATAGGTATCCAATTGCCTTAAAAGAGCCGGAAATGCTTCTTCAGGTTTAGTTCGAAAAATAAGCATATCATCTGCAAACGCAGCAACAGTGTGCTCGTCACTACCTATTCTAAGGCCTTTGATTGTGGGGTCCTGTCTCAAAGACTGTATGAATGTCTCCAAGCACATTATAAAAAGCGTGGGCGAAAGCGGGCAACCCTGACGCGTCCCGTTTGTTATCCTAAAGGGGGGTGACAGAATACCATTCACCTCTACTTTTGCGGAGGGGTTAGAGTACAGAGACAGCACCGCCCCCACAAATTGTGGAGGTAGACCAAATTTTAGCAATGAGGCTTTCATGTAGTCCCAGTCTACTCTATCGAACGCCTTTTCGGCATCGGTACTGAGAAAAATGAGTTTTGTTTCAAAGCGAGTTGTTGGGCCTGTAGAACTCTAAAGGTGCTGTCTCTGCACTCCCTGCCCCCCACAAAACCCGATTGCTCATGAGAAATAATCCCCGGTAGTAGAGGGGATAACCTAGTAGCCAGAATTTTTGCCCATAATTTCACGTCTGCATTCAGCAGAGATATTGGTCTAAAACTTGATGGGACTTCTATGTCTTTACCCGGTTTCGGTAGTACAACTATGTGTGCCTCTAAAGCCTGATTTGTTAGGGGAGACCCATTTAATAAAGCGTTAAAAAAAATTCACCAGTTGTGGGCCCAAGACTGAAAAAAACTTTTTATAATAAGCCACGGTGAACCCATCGGGTCCCGGACTCTTGCCCGTTGGGGTCTTATTTAGTACTTTTTTCACCTCAGCCAGAGTAACAGGGGCTGTCAGTGATGCCTTATCAGAGTCATTAATGACCGGTAAGTTCAAAGATTTTAAGAAATTATCTATTTCCTCTCTACGTGCTATCCCTGTTCCTCCCGTCTAAGATTGTATAGTTCTTGATAATAATCCCTAAAGATTTTTGAAATTTTTTGAGTGTCCGTTATAATAAGCCCTTCCTGTGACTTCATGCGTTTAATAAAAGCTTGGTCGTCCCGTTTCTTAATAAGCGCGGACATTATCTTACCTCCCCTGTTACCATGAACATAATGCTTATGCTTTACTTTCAGGTAGGCCTTGGACGCTTTAATATTTAACAATTCCTGTAGTTCCCGTCTTTTGACTATTAATTCCTCAAAATCTTTTAGAGCATATGAACGTTTATGAGATGCTTCCAGCCTAGCTATACTAGACAATAGGTCTGACAATTTCTTCTCTCTCATTTTCTTGATATGTGCTCCCAGCGCGATGAAATCCCCCCTAATTACCACCTTATGCGCCTCCCACAATATTGTGTGGGACATATCGGGCGTTTCATTGATAGTGAAGTACGTTTGTAATTTTTGCGCTATAGAATCGACCTGTGTTTGCGATTCCATAAGGGTATGGTTTAGCCTCCAAGTCCACTCTCTACTACGCAATTCCGGGAAGCAAATGACCGTGGAGACCGGCGCATGGTCAGAGACCGTGATATTGTGGAGTGTGGAGGATTTTACTGCTGGTAAATACTTGTCCTGCACAAAGAGATAATCCAGCCTCTGATATGATTTATGGGGATTGGAATAAAACGTGTAATCACGCCTGTCACCATGCGCCGATCTCCAGACATCGCTGAGGTGTAATGATCTGAGGCGTGTTTGGGCTGACTTGAGAGCGCGGAATGAGACGGCTGATCTTTGAGTTGAGAAGTTAAATCTGCATATCTGTCCAGACATCCAAGTTGTACCTAACATATCACTTAACAGTGCATAACAAAAAACATAACCTGAGGAAGATTCCAGGTATATAGAGTTTTGAACTGGGGGGAGAAAGAAGGATTTCACATGTTAAAACCATGTATATCCCAACCAGCCCAGAACCCCAGAACCCCAAAACCCAGCCTCAATGATATTGAGCAAGATATGTGATAAGTAGAAGCTATCCTGACAACATTCTTGTTGGGCAAGAGGAGATGTAGATAAGAGTGAGAAGAAAAACAGAGGAAATGAGGGAGAAAAAAATGAGATGTAAAATCACAAGCGTGATTTGTCGCTTGACTTAATAGAGACATGCAGTTTGCACAAAGAATTAAAAGAAAGGGGACATTAAGACAGCCAGATGATACCAATTTTGAAGAGAAAAGAAAATGACATAAGACTGTCCATATATATCCTTGTAGTTACTGCTGATATAAAGAAGAAACAGGCATTTAGGTGTTAGCAGCAAACCCTCAATCTGTATCTCCTTGTGGCCTTGTTCTCTTGTTCCTCTCGGATCTCTGTGACCTCGGCCTCATCCATCCTGACACAGAAGGGAGTGGTGGTAAGTCCTCCATGTGCGGAATGGGCATCCAGGAAGACATTTTGAGTGGTGGTTGCTGCAGCGCCTCCCAAACCGGCTGTAGATCCTCAGGCGTACGTACGGTGATACGGCGGTTCCCTGCAGTGATTAAAATCCCAAAAGGAAAAAGCCATCTATATGGGAATTTGGCTGACCGTAGAAGATCCGTAAGCGGTTTCATTAATCTCCTTTTTTGTAAGGTAGATGCTGCCAAATCTTGATAGATCTGAACACTGACTCCCTGAAGTTTTATTTCTCCCTTCTTTCTTGCTGCGTGTAAAATTAACTCAGTGTCTCTGTAGCTCAGAATGCCGCAAATTATATCCCTTGGATTATCCCTGGATGCTGGTTTCGACTTAAGGGCTCTGTGTACCCTTTCCACAGTAACATGCACTGCTTGCTCTGGGCCAAGCAGCATGTGGAAGAGGGAGTCCATGACTTGGAACAGGTCCTCTTTCTCTTCAGCCTCTGGCAGTCCCCTGAGTCTTATATTACTCCTCCTGTTCCTATTCTCCTGGTCTTCCATCTGGAGCAGGAGTGTGTTCATTGCCCTAGCATGTGAAAGCAGGGAATCTTTTACTGCCGAGTTAAATGTGAGCATGGCATCTTGGGATTGCTCCAACGTCTCCACCCGATCGCCTATATGGCGGAGGTCTGATTTTATGGACGCCAGGTCCGCAGCAAGTGGAGCAAGCGCCCTTTGTAGAGCACCCTCTAGATATTCTCTAGTGAGGTCCGACCTCTCTTCGCTATTCGGTGAAGTGTTATCACCCAAGTACTCAGCCTCCCGCAGTACCTTAGACGCCTGAGTAGGAGCGGGATCTCCTGAGGCCGCGCCGTTATGTTTCGGCGCCATCTTGGAGGGCCGCACCGGCGGCTGTGAGGTCGGTTTACTTAAATATTTCTCCATGTCGGAGGTCGGGTTTGGGTCTTCTCTGTGCCCTGTTGCGCTCTGCATTAAATCCTTTGACTGGATCTTCATTCCGATGCCAGGAAAGTGCTGTTATTGAGGCTAGGTGGGTTCTGGTGGCGAGAGCTCTGCTAACAAGCAGCCGCCATCTAGCTCGGTCAGGCCACGCCCCCCCTTTGGACTCTTTTGCAGCAAATGGTAAGGGAAATCTGGGGAATAATTATGCCCTTAATCTCACGACTTAATTGTTTGAAGGAAGTGGAGAGGACTCGGTGGAGAAGTGTTTGCCTGTTGTGTTCCACTCAATCAGTCTGGTCACCACACTATGCCTTTTTGGAATTTTCGTTGCAGCCTGTGACGCCTTCCAGCATGAGGTCATAGAACATCTGAAACATTTATTGCTGTTTGAACATTTGGAGATGGAGAGACCTAGGAAATGGAGGAGTTTTATCAGTGGCATGCCTAGGGCGTTTGGCACGCGGGGCGGGTCCTTTCTTTGCCCCCCCACATACATTAAAAAAAGTTGTACCCCCTCACAGCAGTATTGCCCTCATTGTACAACCTTCACTGTAGTTTTGTACAGATGTGTGCCCCCTCACAGTAGTTATGCCCACATTATGCCCTCTCACAGTAGTTATTTCCACATTGTACCCTCTCAGTAGTTATGTCCCCTGGGCTCCTTTCACAGTAATAATCCCCACTGTGCCCCCTTCATAGTAATAATGCCCATTGTGCCCCCTTAATAATAGTAATGCCCACTGTGCTCCCTCCACAGTAATAATGCCCTCTGTGCCCCCTTCATTGTAATGTCCTATGGCTTTGTGCCCCCTCCATAGTACAAATGCCCGTTCCCCCTTTACATTAGTAATGTCCTCTGTGCCCCCTCCATAGTAATAAAGCCCTATGTGCCCCCTCCATAGTAATAAAGCCCTATGTGCCCCCTCCATAGTAATAAAGCCCTCTGTGCCCCCTCCATAGTAATAATGTTCTCTGTGCCCCCTCCATAGTAATAATGTCCTCTGTGCCCCCTCCATAGTAATAATGTCCTCTGTGCCCCCTCCGTAGTAATTAAGGCCTCTGTGCCCCCTCCATAGTAATAATGGCCTCTGTGCCCCCTCCATAGTAATAAAGCCCTCTGTGCCCCCTTCATAGTAAAAAAGCCCTATGTGCCCCCTCCATAGTGATCAAGCCCTCTGTGCCCCCTCCATAGTAATAAAGATCTGTGTGCCCCCTCCATAGTAATAAAGCCCACTCTGCCCCTCTATAGTAATAAAGCCCTGTGTGCCCCCTCCATAGTAATAAAGCCCACTCTGCCCCTCTATAGTAGTAAAGGTTTCTGTGCCCCCTCCATAGTAATAAAGCCCTCTGTGCCCCCTCCATAGTGATAAAGCCCTCTGTGCCCCCTCCATAGTGATAAAGCCCTCTGTGCCCCCTCCATAGTGATAAAGCCCTCGGTGCCCCCTCCATAGTGATAAAGCCCTCGGTGCCCCCTCCATAGTGATAAAGCCCTCGGTGCCCCCTCCATAGTGATAAAGCCCTCGGTGCCCCCTCCATAGTGATAAAGCCCTCGGTGCCCCCTCCATAGTGATAAAGCCCTCGGTGCCCCCTCCATAGTGATAAAGCCCTCGGTGCCCCCTCCATAGTAATAAAGATCTGTGTGCCCCCTCCATAGTAATAAAGCCCACTTACTTCATGTAACAAGGATACAGGAAGTGATGACACAGGAAGATGCTATTGCAAATGATCTAAAAGATCTGTTGGGGAAAGGGTTAATAATGCCTATTAAAAAAAAAAACTTCAGTACGCCCATATTTCTTGTAAAGAAGAGACAGACTGTGACGGGTCAGCCTCCAGTCTATCGTATGGTGCATGATTTAAGGGCAGTAACCACAGGTGCCCAATCCACACACGTGGGTAAACCAGGTGCCCATAGATGCCACATCTTTCACTGTCATTGATCTTGCAAATGCTTTCTTCTCTGTCCCTTTACATGAAGAATGCTGGCCCTGTTTTGCTTTCACTTTCCGTCACAAGCAAAATGCATGGGTCGTTTTACCGCAAGAGGCTGCCAACAACGTTCGTAGTTCACGGTCTTTCCCCAGGCACTAAACACCTTACACCTGAGAGAGTTGGTGCTATACAGCAGCACCCCCTGCCGAGAACTCCAAGGGCTCTGCGTGCCTTTATTGGACTTGTCAGTTACTGTCGCCCCTGAATTAAGGATTGCTCTCAGATGATGCAGCCCCTATATGACTGCCTCAAAGGAGAGACTTTAGAACTAACACCAGAAGCTGTGAGTGCATTTCATGCCTTAAAACAAACTCACCACAACACCAGCATTGGGCATCCCCAATTACAAGCAGAGTTTCACACGGTATTGTCATGAGCAGCTGTACTGACACAAAAACACGGGAACCGTATGCGGCCCATAGCATACTATCCTACCAGCCTAGATAGTATTACTACAGCACTACCCACAAGTTTCAGAGCTGTTTAGAAGAGGAGGAGGGAGTAGGAGAAGTAGAAATGTCTGATTGCAAATCATAACTGTCATGAATTGATGATTGCAGAAACAAAAGGGTTACCAAAGGTTACTGAAACACCATTAACTAGTCCTGATGCTGTATTTTGTAGATGGCTCCAGATGGTGGAATGATGAACAAGGACACCGTCACCGGGTATGCGGTAATCCAGGATGGTAAGGTAATGATACAAAAACCACTCCCATCCTCTGCGTCTGCACAAGAGGCGGAATTGAAGGCACTCACTGATGCATGTACAATGGGTAAGGGACTGAGAATAAATTGTTACACTGATTCCAGATATGCTTTCGGGGTAGCACATGACTTTGGTGTTATCTGGAAAACTAGGGGATTTCTGACTTCATCGGGCAAACCAATTAAGAATTCAGAAGCAGTACAGAGCGTCATAGAGGCCCTAGAGCTGCCCACAGAGGTAGCCATTGTTAAAGTGCCTGCCCATGTGAAGCAAGATGATCCGCCAGCCGTGGGAAATGCTCAAGCAGCCGGTGTGCCGCTCCTGACAATGTCTTTGCCAACTACGCCAGACTTATCGCTCTTGCAAAAACTACAGGCTCAGATAACGCCACAAGACAAAAAGGTATGGATGGAGGCGGGGGCCACAAAGGCAGGAGAGCACTGGCAGGTAAATGGCAGAACATGTTTGCCTCGGAGTCTGTATCCGATGATGGCCAGTTTTGCACATGGCCCTACATATTTGGTGAAAGGAGCTATGAGCGCACTAGTGTTGGAACATTGGTTTGCCCCTAAAATTCAGACCCTCTTTGAAAAGTTTGTTCAGGGTTGTCTTAAATGTGCCAGACATAACCCTGAGAGGTTTGTAAAGACCCCCAAGAAACACACTCCCAAACCTTTGTACTCGTTTCAAAGAGTGCAGGTGGATTATATACAGCTACCCAAGGTGGACACATATGAGTATGTCCTTGTAGCCATTGATGTATTCTCAGGCTGGACAAGAAGCCTGGCCAGTAACTACGCATATAGCCAAAAACATTGCTAAGAAAATATTGTCAGAAATAGTCTGCAGATATGGGATTCCAGAGGTGATGGAGTCAGACATAGGAATTCACTTCACTGGGGAGATAATGGGTCACATACTGAAGACCCTAGGGATCACACAAGCCCTGCACACTCCCCATCACCCGGAAAAGTGGAAAGACTTAACGGGACAATTAAATTAAAATTGCTAAAGTATTTAGATTTACACAGTTCTATGAACTGGGTAGAAGCTTTGCCAGTAGTATTCTATGCCATCCGCACTACTCCTACTGGACAAGAAAAGCTTAGTCCTTTTGAAATTTTATTTGGTTCTGCGCCAAGGACAGGGTTATATTTTCCCCAACAGCTGCAAGAAGACTACTCTACCCTGACTTCATAATTGGTAGAGATGCATGAACATCTGTCAAAGGTGCATTCATTTGTTTTCTCTTCTATAACAGATCCCAATTCTCTTGAAGGTACACACGCTCTGGTTCCTGGAGATTGGGTAGTCCTGAAGAAGCATGTGAGAAAGACCTTGGAGCCAAGGTTTGATGGTCCATATCAGGTGCAACTGACCACACCCGCCGCCGTCAAGCTGAACAGGAGACCAGTCTGGGTCCATGCAAGCCACTGCAAAAAGGTTCTGAAGACAGACAGTCACTAACAGGAAAGCAGTCCTACTGTTATGGATCCAACCAGTTGTGAGAGTAACGTGGATTAGCAGACTACCACAATGCATGTACCGCCGAGCCTGTCTCTTTGTATTCTATGTTTCTGTGCACAGGTGAAAGGAGGGAAGTGTACGAATTCCATCTGGCAACTATAACCGCAGACTGCCAAGCAGCTGAATGCTACTGACTGTTGGATATGCTCTCACATCCCTGCTAACCACAGAGGGATTCCTCTGATAGATGTTACAGACTCTATGAATGATTTGCATCTCACAGACTATAGTTATGATGTCCAAATAGATGTAGATCACACCTCACATAATGCCATTTCTGATCAAGGGATATTCTTGGAAATTGCCGGTATAATCTCTCCACCCACTATATGTTTGGGGCCTATGTGTGTGAACCACGCAGCTAAGATAAAAGGCCACTTTGTCAGTTTGCCACAGGTATATGTGGGGGAAACAGACTGTAGAAATGCTACTCTGGTATTCAATGTGGAATTTAAGGGTGATCCATGTGACATAGTGGATACTGACTGTAACAGCTTGTGCTTCTTGTGCCCCCAGGTGTGCCTGCCCAGAAGAAACGGACGAGGACCAACGGAGTTGTATGGTAATATGAGATGGTTTCAGGGATGGCTGGGACGTCATGGTAGAATGAGCCCCAAAGTCCTGAAACAAGGACTACACTACATTTGTGGTAACTGAGATTGCTCAGGGCTCCCTATGTGGGCATGGGGTAACTGTACCATAGGAAGAGTTGTCCCAGCCATCAGACCACGCTCAAACATTTCATTTATCAGTGTGCCTGAAACTCTTCATGAGATGACTAGAAATAAACGAGAGTTCTTCACATCAGCAGATAAAGCCTGGATGTGGTTCCCTTCCTGGAGTGGTTGGGTAATTGAGTTATCAAATAAATTATATAAGTATGCCAGTGTCATGGATGGAATTATTAATAAAAACCACAAGTTCAATCCACGCTCTTAATGAGGAACTGGCACAAGTCAGGAAAGTGACTCTCCAAAACAGGATGGGCTTAGACTACCTCCTGGCTATAGAGGGTGGGACTTGTGCCGTCACAGGAGAAGAATGCTGCACCTGGGTCGAGGATTCACATGATCCGATTGGTTTTGACATTGCTAATTGTCTGGAAATTACTAATGTTGTGTATTTCTCGTTGCAGTAGGGAAACCCCCTCCATTTAAAACAGATGATACAACAGCCCTGGAGATGACAGTCTGGAAGCTCCCGTGCTGCGGAGTATCTCTGGTTGCTGTTGTCGTCCACTTAGATAGTGTATGCTTGTGTGCCTTGTGTGGTTTTAATAAAATGTATGAGTGCTTAGTAGTGATGATCGAGCATGCTTGGCCGATGGTGGTATTTGGCCGAATACCGCATGTCCTCAAGTCTCCTCCCTGCAGGTTTCTTGGTTTCTACACAGCCAATAAACGTGCGGGTAAGTACTGCCCTCACTGTAATGCTATAGCCATGTTGGCTGCTGGCATTACAGTGATTGGCTGGTCGGAACGTGTCATAGGGTGCTATATAGCACCCGATGACGCATGTTCGGCTCAGTCTTAGTCAGGGAGAGCTGTGCTGAGGAAGGGACAGACAGTGTAGGGACTGATCTAAGAATATTTTTATAACAAAAACTTTTCGGAGACCCAAAAGACCTTTTAAGGACTATTGTGTGTGGCGGCAGCAGCAATATCTCTTTTTCGTGCAAACTGCGCTAAATAGCGTGCAATAGTTAGGCCGCTGCAGATAGCGACATTAGCTGCACCACATCTCCAGTGTAAAGTGTGCGTATCCCAAAAATATCTGTGACATCCAGTGTACTTTTTACGTAGGCGCTTTGGACAGTGACATTACCGGTGGCACCTCTCCTGTATAACGTTTCCTCATCCCAAATACCCGTGACATTCCCTGTAATTTTTTATTAGCTGCTGGTGACAGTATGGACATTATTTGCGGGATATCTCCTGTGTGACCTTTCCATATCACAAATACCTTTTTACATTTTTTGGCGCATACATTTCCAAATCTTACGCTACTGTACGTGTGACAGACTTTCAAGCATATATAACCACAGTGCGGTCTTCTATTAAATGACTTTTGCTTGACTCTGTGATTTCTACCCACATCACATTGAGGACCTGCAGTGCGAGAATACAGCTAAGTATCTGAGTGATTTTCTTCATTGATAACATTTAATATGAAGAAGGTGAGCAGTAAGGGACGAGGAAGTGGCCGTGATGGTGCCGTGGCCCTGGGCTCATTGAAACTGTGCCTGCTGCCAGAGCACAAGAAAAACAATCATCCATGATACCTAGCTTCATGTCCCAGTTTGCAGAGTGGCGCAGGACAACACTCTTGGAGTCTGACCAATGCAACCAGGTGGTCGGTTGGATTGCAACAGATAATGCTTCTAGTCAGTTAAGCACCACCCTGTCTTCCACCAAGTCTAGTCTTGATACTCCTTCCTCCCACCATGGATTGTCTGGGCAAACAACTGATCCCACACTCGGATATTCTGAGGACCTTTTTTCATCGCCATTCCTAGATTTGGCCCTCTAGCCAAGCACGCTTGAAGAGGGACCGATCTTGTGCCCTGATTCTCAAACTCTTGAGCATCCACAGTCACAAGGAGATAACGGTGGGGAACGGCAATTACTGTTTAACGAGGAGGATGATGATGAGACACAGTTGCCAATAAGTCAACGGCAATTGCTGTCTCAAAAGGGTTGATGAAAAGGATTAGACACAGTTGTCAATCACTGACTTTGTGGTTAGGTCAAGTCAGGAGGATGAGCAGAGTGAGGAAGTGGAAGAGGAGGTGGTGGACGATGAAGTCACTGACCTAACCTGGGAAGGTGGAAAGCCGAGGGAGGACAGCAGTACAGAGGGGGAGGAACCGCAGCACCGCAACAGGCTGGAAGAGGCAGTGGGGTGTCAAAAGGGAGAAGACGGGCCACACCAAACAGACCTTCAACTCTTCCACGGAGCACCCCCTTGTGGAAATCTCCCTTGCCAAGGGGTAGGTGTTCCGCAGTATGACGCTTTTTGGAGGAAAGTGCGGACGACAAAAGAATAGTAATGTATTGTATTTAAATACTATGATACTGCGCTTAAGGACATATTACGGTTAGTAATAATGTACAGGTATTACAGATATATTTTATCTGGCACACAGAAGTATGTCAGTGTTCAGGTATTTAGCTGGTGTTACCCAGTGTACCTGCAATGAAGACTTCTCTTTGTGCGCTTCTGCTCACGTTCCTGTACTTGGCTCCGAGCGAGCGCTAATCACTCCTGTGTACACACTCCCACCTGCAGCAGCAGCGCGCCGCCGGCCGGGGCGCGAGGCAGCACGCCAAACTACATCATACCTGGACTGATCCTGATTTCCAGCATTAAGAAGGACCAAGTGGAGAAACAGTAGAAGAAGAAAAAACCTCCATACCAAGTACGGGAACGTGAGCAGAAGCGCACAAAGAGAAGTCTTCTTTGCAGGTACACTGGGTAACACCAGCTAAATACCTGTACACTGACATACTTCTGTGTGCCAGATAAAATATATCTGTAATACCTGTACATTAATACTAACCGTAATATGTCCTTAAGTGCAGTATCATAGTATTTAAATACAATACATTGCCTTCCTCTGTGCAGCAGATCTTGTGGTGCTGCCGCGATACCGCTGCTGTTACATATAGTACCCACTGAGCGCCACTGTAGCAACTCCTTATCTCCTCTTGACAAAAGAATAGTAGTTTGCAACCTGAGCCATATGAAAATGAGCCGGGGCGTGAACACTAGCAACCTTACCACCACCAGCATGATCCGCCACATAGCATCCAAGCACCGTAATAAGTGGGATAAATGCCTGGGTCCACAATCTGTGTCTGCGGGTCACACCACTGCCACCTTTTCCCCTGTGTTATGTGCTGGCCAATCCCCTGTCGAAGGCACAGGCACGGATGCCTCCATGTGTCCCGTAACATCACACTTGCCTTGACCAAAGTAGTTACTGGGAAGGTCCACTTAACCAAGTGCATTCGGCCATGGATGCTACATTTGCCTGATGGCACACTGGGTGAACGTTGTGGAGGCTGGGAGCAAGTCAGACCCTGGGATGGCACAGGTGCTACCGACGCTGAGGATTGCGGGCCCTACGTCAATCAGGGTTTCCGCCAGCACCTACGTTAGTGGCTCCAACACCCACTTTTCCGCCTCCTCCTCCTCCACTTCCATCCTTCGAATTATCCATGTGCAGTACCAGTCTTCCATTAGCAGGTAGCTGGAAGCAGTGTAGCACTGCAGTGGGGAAGCGGCAACAGGTCGCGCTGAAGCTAATATGCTTAGGGGACAAACAGCACACCTCCGCAGAGCTATGGCAGGGGATAAGAGACCAGACTGAGCTGTGGCTCTCGCCACTCAACCTACAACCAGGCATGGTTGTGTCTCATAATGGCCGTAACTAGGTGGCGGCTTTGGAGCTCGGCAAGCTCACACACATCCCATGCCTAGCCCACGTCTTAAACTTAGTGGTTCAGCGGTTTCTCAAAACATACCCTAATTTGCCTGAGCTACTGGTGAAGGTGCACAGCGTGTGTGCTCATTTCTGCAAGTCATCGACAGCTTCAGCTGGTCTGTCAATGCTGCAACAGCGCTTGAAATTGCCAGCTCACCGGCTGTTGTTCGACATGAGCACATGCTGGAACTTGACTTTCCACATGTTGGCCAGGCTTTGTGAGCAGCAGAGGACAGTAGTGGACTATCAGCTGCAACATGGTCGTCAACTTTCCAGTCAGCTTCCGCTATTCACAAGCGAAGAGTGGGCATGGATGTCTTATCAGCGTAACTATCCAACTTCTGTGTCTACTCATACGCTCACTGCTCACAATTAAGGACCACGCTTTGCATGTGGAAGAGGTGAAAATGGTGGAAGATATTACACAGGGTAATAGCCAGACCACCCTCAATTCGTCTTCTCAGCGCGAATTGGACGATGAAGAGGAGGAGCAGGAGACGGTTGCCTCCGCTACAGAGGGTAGTACCCATGGAAGTTTACTTCCATCTGTTCAGCATGGGTGGGCAGAAGAGGATGAGGAGATTGAGAATGATCCTCCTAATGACGACAGCAATGTCTTGCCTGTTGGTACTCTGGCACACATGGCTTACTTCATGTTAGGCTGCCTTTCCCGCGACTGGCGCGTCATATGATTTTTGACAACTTGGATTATTGGTTGTTCACCCTTCTCGATCCCCTTCATCTCTCATTCCTCTGGTGGAGTGGACGAGCAAAACAGTGCAATACCAGAAGGTCCTTGTTGACAAATTGCTCCAAAAATGTCCAAAACAACTAAAAAAGGGGTGTGGTGTTAAACAGGCAGGAAGTGCTCAAACCCAAATGCAGTTGTGCATCTATATACAGGGGAGCAGATACTGCACTTGTGGGCCATTGCTAATGGCGATCCTCAGCAAAAATGCATACAATGGAGGATGCCCGCAGCGGACCACAAGTACCACAATAGACCTCCTACACAAGATGGAAATTGTGTGGATTAGATAAACAGAGGTGCACTCTGCGGTCTTACTAAACCCTCATGCTGATGTTAAAATTGAGAGATTAGCCAACATGTCTGAGCCCGAGCACCGTGCCAAGGTTTCTCAAGAAGCTTGGGACCTAACACTCACCTACCTATGCCAAATGGGCAATACTAGGGGCCAGTGGGCAAATTACAGGAGCAGAAAGTTCGACTCACAGCATCCTCACCAGTTACCTCCAGCATGCAGCCATGCTTGCAATAAGAGGAGGGAGGAGGCTGTGAGCCCCACCCAAGACTGGCTGATATGACACAGGCCTCACAGGTGCACCACAATGTAGGCTGTGGATGAAAATCAGGAGTTTATACACCTCCAAGAATCTCTATGTACAAAACAACTGAAAAAGTGGCGTGGTGTTAAACAGGCAGTAAGTGCTCAAACCCAAATGCAGTTGTGTATATATATATATATATATATATATACAGGGGAGCAGATCCTGCACTTGTGGCCTGTTGCTAATGGCGATCCCCAGCAGAAATGCATACAGTGGAGGATGCCTGCAGCGGACCACAAGTACCACAATAGACCTCCTACACCCAAAAAATTTGTATCTGACAACGCTGGCGGCAGAGTCCGTAGTTCCTTGGGCAACCGAGGAGAGGAGACAATGGGAACACACAGCAGTTCCAACAGAGGCAGGGCAACATTCTCCAAAGCCTGGGATAGTTTCTGGCAATTTCAAGCGCTGTTGCAGCATTGACAAAGGCCTGTAGGTGAGATGACACTGTAAAAGATTGTATATAAGGGCCTGCTAGTGAGCTAACCCTCTAAAAAATTATTCACGAGGGTCTGGAGGTGAGTTGACCCTGTAAAACATTATATACGAGGGCATGCAGGTGAGCTGACCCTGTAAAAGATTGTAGGTGAGGGCCTACTGGTGAGCGGACCCTCTAAAACATTATATGCGAGGGCCTGCAGGTCAGGTGACCCTGTAAAACATTATATGCGAGGGCCTGCAGGTGAGGTGACGGTATAAAAGATTGTAGGTGAGGGCCTGCAGGTGAGCTAACCTTCTAAAATATTATATGCGAGGGCCTGCAGGTGAGGTGACCCTGTAAAAGGCCCTCGCATATAATTTTTTAGAAGGTCAGCTCACCTGCAGACCCTCACCTACAATCTTTTACAGGGTCAGCTCACCTGCAGGCCCTCACATATAATGTATTACAGGGTCAGCTCACCTGCAGGCCCTCACATATAATGTATTACAGGGTCAGCTCACCTGCAGGCCCTCACATATAATGTATTACAGGGTCAGCTCACCTGCAGGCCCTCACATATAATGTATTACAGGGTCAGCTCACCTGCAGGCCCTCACATATAATGTATTACAGGGTCAGCTCACCTGCAGGCCCTCACCTACAATCTTTTACATGGTCAGCTCACCTATAGCCCTTCGCATATAATGTTTTACAGGGTCAGCTCACCTGCATGCCCTCGCATATAATGTTTTACAGGGTCAGCTCACCTATAGCCCCTCGCATATAATGTTTTACAGGGTCAGCTCACCTATAGCCCCTCGCATATAATGTTTTACAGGGTCAGCTCACCTCCAGGCCCTCGCGCATAATTTTTTAGAGGGTCAGCTCACCTACAGGTCCTTGCATATAATAATTTAGAGGGTTAGCTCACCAGCAGGCCCTCACCTACAATCTTTTACAGGGTCAGCTCACCTGCATACCCTCGTATATAATGTTTTACAGGGTCAGCTCACCTCCAGACCCTCGTGAATAATTTTTTAGAGGGTTAGCTCACTAGCAGGCCCTTATATACAATCTTTTACAGGGTCATCTCACCTACAGGCCTTTGCATATAATGTTTTAGAGAGTCCGCTCACCAGCAGGTCCTCACCTACAATCTTTTACAGGGTCAGATCACCTGCAGGCCCCCACATATAATGTTTTACAGGGTCAGCTCACCTGCAGGCCCCCACCTACAATCTTTTACAGGGTCAGCTCACCTGAAGGCCCTCGCATATAATGTTTTAGAGGGTCAGCTCACCAGCAGGCCCTCACCTACAACCTTTTAGAGGGTCATCTCACCAGCAGGCCCTCACCTACAATCTTTTACAGGGTCACCTCACCTGCAGGCCCTCGCATATAATATTTTAGAAGGTTAGCTCACCTGCAGGCCCTCACCTACAATCTTTTATACCGTCACCTCACCTGCAGGCCCTCGCATATAATGTTTTACAGGGTCACCTGACCTGCAGGCCCTCGCATACAATCTTTTAGAGGGTCAGCTCACCTGCAGGCCCTCACCTAATAAGTCCATTCTCACTATCCAAGAGCCTGATCAACACAATCCTCACCCTGACGGCAGACTGGGTGAACGTTATGGAGGCCAGGAGCGAGTCGGCTGCTGGCACCAGACTTGCCCTCCAAAAGATCCTCGTTGAAGGATTTAAAGTTTACTCATTCCAATTACAGGGCCTAGAAAGAGTCTTGTATTATTATTTATCATCACTACCTCCCCGAGTCGTGAGTGGGTAATTTGCGCGCCTGCTGCCTTCCTTGGATGTGGTAGCCGTTTCTCAGGCTCCCTCTCCGAAATCGAACTCCGATTCCCCGTTACCCGTGGTCGCCATGGTATGCGCAGAAAGTAACATCGAAAGTTGATAGGGCAGACATATGAATGGATCGTCGCCGTCATGGGGGTGTGCGATCGGCTCAAGGTTAGCAGCAGGCCCTTGCTCCAAATGTTTTTGAGGGTCACCAGCAGGCCATCAATCATAATTTTTCAAGGGTGTGTATGATGCCCTCCTTTATGTGTAATAAAGGGTGTATTGGAGCGCCGGTTCCTTGTAATTTTTGGCAGCCCTTTCACTTAATGCATAGGCTTTATGAGTGTAGGAGTCCGACTACCTGAACAATTGTACCACAATGTGAATGAGGCCCTCCTTTATGTTATATACAGGCTGTATCGGAGTGCCTCTTGCTTGTCATTTTTGGCAGCACTTGCACTTTATATACAAGTAAATATACAGGAAAGAATGTTTCGTAACATTTTTTCCTCTAAAATCGATTTTATCTTTGGTTTTGTGAGTATTATTGTCAGTCTGTAAAAGTGGCGCACTACTCGGACAACATGGTTCCCAGCAGCGACCTGGGAGTCCAAGATGCATCCAGACATCCTCCCCACACTGTTCCCGAACCATTTCGGTGGTGTTTCCATCAATTTCTAAACTTTTCCTATGAACCAGGCGCCCTCCCCTCTTCAGAGCAGGGGGTGCCTGGTTTAATGCTCGGGGTCTCCCATTGACTTCCATTATACTTGTGTGCTCTGTAGAGAACCTGAGCATCCCGATGTGTTCAGCCAGAGCACTTTGGTGCTCGATCAACACTAGTGCTTAGGAAAAATGACAACTGCTAGACAGAGCGGAATCGATGCTTGCATCGCATGGTTTATGCAGCTTATCTGTATACTCTGTGATACACCGGCTGTCTAAGATGTAATTTATTTGCTTAGGTAGGTTAGTCGTTAGGCTACTTTCACAATTGCATCACTTTTATCCGGCAAGCAGTTCTGTCGTCGAAACTGCCTGCCGGATCCGCCGATCTGTGTGACAACTGACAGCATTTGTAGACAGATCCGCATCCGTCTCACAAATGCATTGCAAGAACGGATCCATCACTCAGCTCGTCATGCGGATAGACGGATCCATATTGTAACTTTATTCACAGTTTGCATGCGCAGACCGGAAGGACGGATCCGTCCTTCAGTTGTTTCTCAATGCCGGATCCAGCCTTAATACAGGTCAATGTAAATTAATGCCGGATCCGGCAACTGATCCGGCCTTTTGGACGGAGACAATACTGTAGCATGCTGCGGTATTTCCTCCATCCAAAACGCCTGACAGTGACTGAACTGATGACGGATTTCACTTCATTCAGAATGCATTGGGATGTAACTGATCGGTTCTTTTCCGGCATAGAGCCCTTTTGACGGAACTCTATGCCGGAGAAGAATAACGCAAGTGTGAAAGTAGCCTTAGAAGTGAGATACACGAGCGATACAATGGAGCCTTCAGAGGAAACATCTACTATGTGAAGAGATGCTTCAGCCCCTCAGAAACTGAAACAAGAGGAGGGAAATGTTAGAGACGTCTCCAGCTTTTCTGTGACGTCCATTTCATAAAGAACTTTTGTGTTTACATTTCTGTGTCTATCAGAAGATGAAGATGGCGATGACAGAAGTTAGTAAGTGTGTGCTGAGATAAGACAAGCTGTGTACCTGCTGAACAAGCAGTGTGCATGTCTTACTAAAAGCAGAAGTCTCACCAATTAACCCTTTATAGATTATTTGTGTACCAATCAGAAGTCATTGTTGGAATATTTGTAAACCAATTATGTCAATACTGTAAGAGGTTACACCCTTGGAATGGGTATAAATAAAGGGCCTCGGACACTCCCAATTTGGGATCCTGGCAGAATTTCAACCTGTGTCCTGACTTCTGTCATTTTCCTACGTCGACGTAATTCACCTTGAACACGTGGCTCGATCCTCACGTGTCTGACCCTTGTTCTGCCTCAAAACCAGCTTCCTGTTCTGTCAGTAGACCTTGTTGTCCCCGTGAGGTCAGAGCCTTGTACAGAACCTGCAGCTAGAGGCACTGGGGGTCCATTCCCAGCAGGAGCCCACACGGCCCTTAGTGATATACTGTAGTGGGTACTGGTACTCTGCATATGGCCTCCCTTCTGTCTGGGGTCTCTGGGAGATACTGCAGAAGTTGTGTTGTAGGGTAATGTGGTCTTCACACCTCCAGAACCTGGGACATTTCTTCTGAGAAAGCGAATGGTGACATTGCTGCACCCTGAGGTCGGCTGCTCCAGCAATTAGTGACCGGTCTCCTCCAGGGGCAGGAAGGAAAAAACCTCTGGCCACGTCAACCACTGGAGAAGAAGAAGAAGTTGGTGGCCCTTGGTGAAGTAAGGTGTGGGGGTTCTGTACATCAAAGATCATCTTGTTCGCCTCCCTAAGGCCATGGACCATGCTACACTGCTGCGGTTCCCCTGGGGTCAGCTTTTCCTTCACAGAGAATAGTGGGGGCTCCACGGTGACCTGCACCCCCTCATTACTCTGATTTCCCTGCACTGGTTCACATGGTGACTGGCTGCAGTTAGTGGTTCTTCACTGATGGTTCCTGTTTCACCTGTTACTGGTGCTGTCTGGTTTTGGCTTTATTGGCAATAGGGCGACCGACAGAAGGACAACATCAGCCTTAGGCCCCTTGGTTCGGGCAAATTATGGAAAATGAGCACTCGTCAGCAATAACCTGCCATTGTAAATGTGCCATCGACTACCGGATAACGGAGCACAACGCGCGGATTGTTTCTCATGACACCTACAGTTGCAAGAAAAAGTATGTGAACCCTTTGGAATGATATGGATTTCTGCACAAATTGGTCATAAAATGTGATCTGATCTTCATCTAAGTCACAACAATAGACAATCACCGTCTGCTTAAACTAATAACACACAAAGAGTTAAACGTTACCATGTTTTTATTGAACACACCATGTAAACATTCACAGTGCAGGTGGAAAAAGTATGTGAACCCTTGGATTTAATAACTGGTTGAACCTCCTTTGGCAGCAATAACTTCCACCAAACGTTTCCTGTAGTTGCAGATCAGACGTGCACAACGGTCAGGAGTAATTCTTCACCATTCCTCTTTACAGAACTGTTTCAGTTCAGCAATATTCTTGGGATGTCTGGTGTGAATTGCTTTCTTGAGGTCACGCCACAGCATCTCCATCGGGTTGAGGTCAAGACTCTGACTGGGTCACTCCAGAAGGCGTATTTTCTTCTGTTTAAGCCATTCTGTTGTTGATTTACTTCCATGCTTTGGGTCGTTGTCCTGTTGCAACACCCATCTTCTGTTGAGCTTCAGCTGGTGGACAGATGGCCTTAAGTTCTCCTGCAAAATGTCTTGATAAACTTGGGAATTCATTTTTACTTCGATGATAGCAATCTGTCCAGGCCCTGACG
Organism: Bufo bufo; assembly: GCF_905171765.1. Classification (NCBI taxonomy): domain Eukaryota; kingdom Metazoa; phylum Chordata; class Amphibia; order Anura; family Bufonidae; genus Bufo; species Bufo bufo. Next base: position 558,184,224 of record NC_053393.1, on the reverse strand, counting down.
CAGCAAAGCAGCCCCAAACCACGATGCCCCCCCCCCCACCATACTTCACAGTTGGGATGAGGTTTTGATGTTGGTGTGCTGTGCCTCTTTTTCTCCACACATAGTGTTGTGTGTTTCTTCCAAACAACTCAACTTTGGTTTCATCTGTCCACAGAATATTTTGCCAGTACTGCTGTGGAACATCCAGGTGCTCTTGTGCAAACTGTAAACGTGCAGCAATGTTTTTTTTGGACAGCAGTGGCTTCCTCTGTGGTATCCTCCTATGAAATCCATTATTGTTTAGTGTTTTACGTATCATAGATTCGCTAACAGGGATGTTATCATATGCCAGAGACTTTTGTAAGTCTTTAGCTGACACTGTAGGATTCCTCTTCACCTCATTGAGCAGTCTGTGCAGTGCTCTCACAGTCACCTTTACAGGACGGCCACTCCTAGGGAGAGTAGCAGCAGTGCTGAACTTTCTCCATTTATAGACAATTTGTCTTACCGTGGACTGATGGACAGCAAGGCTTTTGGAGATACTTTTATAACCCTTTCCAGCTTTATGCAAGTCAACATATCTTAATCGTAGGTCTTCTGAGAGCTCTTTTGTGCGAGGCATCATTCACATCAGGCAATGCTTCTTGTGAAAAGCAAACCCAGAACTGGTGTGTGTTTTTTATAGGGCAGGGCAGCTGTAACCAACACCTACAATCTGATCTCATTGATTGGACTCCAGTTGGCTGACACCTCACTCCATTTAGCTCTTGGAGATGTCATTAGTCTAGGGGTTCACATACTTTTTCCACCTGCCCTGTGAACGTTTACATGGTGTGTTCAATAAAAACATGGTAACATTTAACTCTTTGTGTGTTATTAGTTTAAGCAGACTGTGATTGTCTATTGTTGTGACTTAGATGAAGATCAGATCACATTTTATGACCAATTTGTGCAGAAATCCATATCATTCCAAAGGGTTCACATACTTTTTCTTGCAACTGTAAATCATTTTTAGCAGCAGACTGTCAGGAAGGAACGCTTCTATATGCGAACAAGCAATGGAATTAGCGATTACTGGTCCCTATACTGTGGAGGAGATTGCTGCATGTAAATGTGTCTCCTCCACTGACGAACAGGTTATTGGCGAATCAGGGCTCCACGCCAGAGAGGGAGCGTGAGAAAGGGAGACCTCATCCAATGGGAGGTCAATGGCTGCAATGGGATGAAGCAGAAATGTGGGACAAATTATTAAAGCAGCAGGATCGAAGGAAAGGGCCAATTAAAGATGAATTTTAAAAGTTTAAGTCCCTGTCACCTATGCAGAGCAGGGGTTTCTATCCGGCAAAATTGGTAAAATGTCACTTGACAATGTAACAGACGATTTTTTGAAATTTACACTCACCTAAATAATTATTAGTGCCCCCATACTAATACGGTGTTGGACCCCCTTTTGCCTTCAGAACTGCCTTAATTCTACGTGGCATTGATTCAACAAGGTGCTGATAGCATTCTTTAGAAATGTTGGCCCATATTGATAGGATAGCATCTTGCAGTTGATGGAGATTTGAGGGATGCACATCCAGGGCACGAAGCTCCCGTTCCACCACATCCCAAAGATGCTCTATTGGGTTGAGATCTGGTGACTGTGGGGCCATTTTAGTCCAGTGAACTCATTGTCATGTTCAAGAAACCATTTTTCCAGTCTTCAACAGTCCAATTTTGGTGAGCTTGTGCAAATTGTAGCCTCTTTTTCCTATTTGTAGTGGAGATGAGTGGTACCCGGTGGGGTCTTCTGCTGTTGTAGCCCATCCGCCTCAAGGTTGTGCGTGTTGTGGCTTCACAAATGCTTTGCTGCAGACCTCGGTTGTAACGAGTGGTTATTTCAGTCAACGTTGCTCTTCTATCAGCTTGAATCAGTCGGCCCATTCTCCTCTGACCTCTAGCATCCACAAGGCATTTTTGCCCACAGGACTGCCGCATACTGGATGTTTTTCCCTTTTCACACCATTCTTTGTAAACCCTAGAAATGGTTGTGCGTGAAAATCCCAGTAACTGAGCAGATTGTGAAATACTCAGACCGGCCCGTCTGGCACCAACAACCATGCCAAAATTGCTTAAAATCACCTTTCTTTCCCATTCTGACATTCGGTTTGGAGTTCAGGAGATTGTCTTGACCAGGACCACCCCCCTAAATGCATTGAAGCAACTGCCATGTGATTGGTTGACTAGATAATCGAATTAATGAGAAATAGAACAGGTGTTCCTAATAATTCTTTAGGTGAGTGTATGTTCCTGTCACCTATGCAGAGGTGCCTCCGTGACGTCCATCATCCATTTGGATATCTTCTCTATCAACTTTCGATGTTCTTTTCTGAGCCTACTATGTTGACCACGGTTTTCGGCGAATCAGGGTTCCACGCCGGAGAGGGAGCGCGAGAAAGAGAGACCACATCCAAGGGAGATAAATGGATAAAATTTTATTTGGATCGAGCGGAAATATGGGAAAAGTTATTAAAGCAGAAGAATCGAATGAAAGGGCCAATTAAAGACGAATTTTAGAAATTTAAGTTCCTGTCACCTATGCAGAGCAGGGGTTTTTCATTGCCAAAAATGGGTTAATGTCACCCACCAATGGAACAGATTATTTTTAAAAATTTCTGTCCCTGTCACCTATGCAGAGCAGGGGTTCATTCACGTCAATAATTTTAAAATGTCATCCCAAGAATGTAACAGAAAAATTAGTGAAAATTATTAACCTGTCTACTAGGTAGAGGAGGGGCATATTACAGCCAAACATTGGTTAATTTCACCCGAAAATGTAACAAACAAATTAGTTTTTTTTTTTTTTTTACCTGTCTACTAGGTATAGCAGTGGTACATCACAACCAAAAATTGGTGAATTTCACCCGAAAATGTATCAGACAAATTAGTGAATTTATTTAACTATCTACTAGGTAGAGCATTGGTAAATCACACCCAAAAATTTGTGAATTTCACCCGAAAATGTAACAGACAAATTTGCGAATTTTTTTAACCTGTCTACTAGGTATAGCAGTGGTATATCACACCCAAAAATTGGTGAATCTCACCGGAAAATGTAACAGACAAATTAGTGAAATGACATAAAATAAAATACTGTATTGGATATATTGGAATGGCTCACCCTCCAATTGCAGGGAATGGGTGCTCCCCCTAAAAGGTAACCCCAACCTTTAAAAGAAGTGAAAATATACAAGAGAGTAGGGGGGCACACCTACATGTGGATTCACACAAAACACTAGCCAATATATTAACAATATATTACGATTTATTTATAATATATAACACGTAAGGTACCTAAGCAATCACACTAAAATAATGTTAAAAATGATTTCACATAAAACACACTAAGAGTTGTTTCGCGGTCAGGTCGCAGACTGCAGTCTTAGATTTAATGCCTATTCCAAGTTTTAGGTTCGGCCACTAAGTTAGTGAATGCAATCTCTTTGATAGTCTGCAGTCTCTCTGCGGTTTGTTCGGAGTAATAAATTCCACTATGGGGATTACAAAACAAGTAGAACAGCCTCTTGATTGGGGTGTGTAGTTTTACACCGTTGTAACTTTCATTTCACAGATACAGCCTTGCTGTTACACTGTAGTTGATTGTTACGAGATTACTCACTTTTTAGCAGCGATGGGGTGTTTGTCTTGCTGTGCTTAGCGTGGCGTCCCACGTATTATCAGCACATGCGGTCTTACCGCCAATCAGCTTTATAGTGAGTGGAAAAATGGCTTTTTAAACAAGGAAACAGTCCGCTCTGACGCCGGGGTCAATGGATAGTTGGACCCGCTATGGAATCCGGCGTACCTTTGTGTCTTTTTGTATGCAAGACAAGGCTGGGCTTTCGTTTCTTTGCTGGAAATATTCGGATATTTGTAAGAATCCCAAGAAGGTATGCTGCGGTTTTCTTCTTAACTTAGAGACTTGTGCACACCAGACGCGTTTCGGAGTTAGCAGGACTCCTTCCTCAGTGGTCAAGTCTCAGATGTTATATGGCAGTTTATATAGGCCTGGATCCATTTATCCAATTTAGGACTATTACGTCATTTTTTGGAACACCAGAAACTGTGGATCTGGCCTGGCCGCTCATTTGACCTTTAATCGTGGTATTATGCAGGCATATCTATTCTAAAATGTCTAATAACAAATAAAATATATATAAAATAAGATTAACAACAGTAACTAGTATATATATTGGCTAGATTTACTCAAATATAACCGTTAAAAAAGATCTTGTTTGGACTGACAGCACTTATCCATTTTCTACTATTAAGTGGTTAAATGGTTAATCGCACAAGTTCATTCCTGGATACTCCCTTCGGTATGTGTGTTTAAAATCGTCCCATATGTTCACAAGCTTCAATGGTTTTTTCGATGGTTTTTTTCGACTTTATCTTGTTGCGGTTTCTGTGTGTTTAATCTGGGTATATCTTTCTTAAGGATTCTCATAAAAAAAATTCATAAAAACTCTCACAAAAACCGCATTTAAACAGGAGAAACAGTATCCATGTGTTGTGAACATGTGGGAATGTAAGAACTCGGAGACACAAATATTGTGAAATACTAAAATATCATAAATTAAAATACCATTCCCTTCTATGTAGTCAATAGTGCAGTTTAAGCATAATATCGGGGATTAGTTATTTCCTGTGCAGTATAATCATATATATCCCTCCCTATATATATCTCCCTATATATTATCTATTTTTTTATTTTTATTTTTTAAATATCTTTTTATTAAGTTTGTGAGATTCCGTACAATGTCAAACAAATGACACATATCAAGCAATTCGGAGGCATTACATTCTCCTCCATTCATCATTGCGTTACATCAATCAAAGTATAGCAGAGATCAGTTCAAACAATACATTTGGAATCTCATTTTCAATTTTCTCCCCCCCCCCCATTAAACTTGTATACCTCCTGGTCTCCTCTCCCCCTCCCCCCAACCCATCTGATGCAGATCCGTTGTCCTAGTTATATCTCAAGGAAACTCTAAGCGCAATAGAGGCGACTGCACTTGCGCAGATATTCCAGAAAACGAGGTTATTTCCCCCCCTTCTGAACGTAAATACGCTTGGTCCCCGAGTGAGTCTGGAAGTAACAGCTGAAATTTATCTGACTACTTGTAATGGACCTCGATCCCCCTTCAGGTCTTCTTTTAGATACCACGCTGTCAGCCTGAATGGGCTCATTATTTTCATAAACTCTGTGTTTGGAACATATGCCAAAACAAACAGTTTCCATGTCCGAAATAAACGCTGTCCAAGCACCTCTTTGCAGTTTAGCGCTTCTAACCATTCCAAATGAAATAAGTTACGCATTTGAGCTACCACCATTGCCATAGTGGGGACCTCAGTTGAAAGCCATAGCTGAAGCAGACACCTTTTGGCAACCATAAATAGTTTGTGGTCCACCAATGGTATTTTAGAAAGATCACCTTCCTTCTCCCCTGAGGTCTGGTTAGCTGAGTGATTTTTAGCATCACAATGCAGTATTGCCGCCGATGGCGTGACTGCAGCGCGTATTCTGCTAATCCTCCCCAACATCTGACCGATTTCCTCCCAGTACCCACCTAATTTCGAGCACATCCATAAACCATGATATAGGTCTGTCTTGGGGGTGTCACACTTAGGGCAAGCTGTAATTCTCCCTGGATTAGCTGGGGAACTAGGTATATCAAATCCATATATAGCGTGATGTAGGATTTTTACGTGAGTTTCCCTCCACGTTTCATTTATTATGGCCTTGCGCATTGCTGAAATCCCTGACCAGATCGTTTCATGAATCTCCACCACCCCCAATTCTTTAGCCCATTTTTTAAATATTCCCCTGGGATCTTTAGCTCTCCACCTGTCTCTCAACGCATGGTGTAGCATCGACAATGACCTCTTCGTCTTGACACTTATAAATGAGTCAAAATCATTGGGTTTCCATTCCTTTGACAGATCTCTAAATAAGCTCCTGCAATAATTTCTTACTTGAGTATACTGCATGAACGAGGAACTTCCTAATGCTAACTTACTTTTTAATTCCTGCAAAGTTGCCCACCTCCCCTCAGATTCATGGAACATGTCACCTATTTTATTCAACCCCTTGAGGGCCCATTCTTTAAAAAATACATTGTCCCTGCCTGGTCGGAATGATGGGTTCCCCCGTAAAGGGAGGTGTTTGGATATCTGGTATGGCAGATGGAAATGGGTTCTAAGGGTTTTCCAGACTATTGTTGTGTCCCTTATTACAAGAGAGGATTTGATGTGAACAGGTAGAGTGGGCCTCTTATTAACCTACAAAAAGGCAGCTCTGTCAACTTAGACAGCTATAGTAACCACTTGTACCACATCCAGAGTGAACTAAAAACCAAACAAGTGGAATATTGTATCAAAAAATGGCATTTATTATAAAATATAAAAAATCTGGAGAACAACGGGATGTTATACAGTACACGGAGAAGCACAAGGCCAGTAGCATCAAGAACACCACCATGGAACTGCGCAATGTATGACGCAGAAAGATACGACCAAAAGATAAAGCTAAGGCTCTGGGATAACCAGATAGGTATCACATATAATGGTCTCCCTAATTCGGGTGTAGTACACGGGGTACCACAGACCAATTATGGTAAACCCAAAGCCGTAGCTGGCAAACACGGAATAATATAGGCACCACAATCAGCCAATAAAGGTAACACAATAAATATTAATCACTGGCTGGAATCAAAATAACCAACGTGCGCCTAAGTACAGAGGACCCAATGTGGATACATGCAAGGGTGCCCTGTACGCAGCGTGGAACCGTGCTAGTAACGGGACGTACCTGAAGACATGGTGGTGAGATGAATGACAGGCCCTGAGCGCGAGACCTCGACGCGCGTTTCACCTCAGCGGCTTCGTCAGGAGGTACTGAGTAATACATGAGCAGGGTATATATAGAGTATATAGTGGGGGTGGGACGATGGAGGAGAATTACCTGGATGCGGCACATCTGTGGACCACACGATCGAGCGCGGGAAGCCCCATGGTACGCGGCGCCATCTCTCAGCGCATCCACATCTGCGCACCGCGCATGCGCGGCGCTTACAGACGTCATGGAGCGCGTCGAGATGGCGCCGCCCAGCGCATGCGCGCCCTGCGACCCCCGTGGAACGCAGGTGAACCGCAATCTACGGCTCTAAATAGGACCTGGGGATAAAACATAGTCGCACAATTGATATAACCCTGCCACAGGCGCACACCCGCCATATCCACACAGGGTCCCACACTCACAGGCAATATTATGCTAAAAAGAAAAACCGCCAGTGAACATATGATGTGAGCAGAAAATAAATAAAAAATATGAATAAAAAATATAATATAAAGTGAGGGCATGATCATAGGTATAGCAATATATAGCATAACTCCATGACCTGCCCACACAGTGACAAATCGAATAGAAAACAAGTGATGTATTAAGGGTCCATATAAATGGAGCCATAGGAGTAGCTATCTATAGTATAACTCCGTGACCTACCCGCACAGTGACATATCAATAAAAAACACGTGATGTATTAGGGGTCCATATAATTGGAACCGCAAAACCATTATAGCGATCATATAATTGATCTAATTACATAGTGAATGAGAAAGAAATTATTTTCCTATAAAAAGATCATATATGTGAAGAAGTGCTATCAGTAATATACAAATGGCCATTATTATCCATAATCCAGAAGGCATACAGTCGGGAGTGCTCATGCTGGTCAATGATCCAGTCTAGCCCGTAGTTGGCCCATAATAAAATGCACTCTCAATCTAAATCTAAAGTATACATGATGGTGCAATCACTCAAATAAAAAGCAGATACATGTATACAAGATGAAAAGGCACTAAGAACATGTAGGCCTAAAAGATGGACATAATAAAACAACAATATTATAGAAAATAGAATATGATAAAACAAAAAGAAAAAAAAAAAAGACCCCCAACCACCAAAACCAGAGAACAGCAGGAGTAACAGTGTGAACAATAACAGATGTGGGGTGCGAGTGACCGGGGCGGCACCACCGACGGCAAAAAGGCCGTATGCGGGGTCGACCGGGGCACTCACAACCCCCAGGAAGGGCTGCGGTCAAACCAACCCCACCCCTGTGGCACGGAACACATAAGATATCTAAAGAATCTCCACACATATGGGAATGTCATGACACAGGGTCTCACTAACAAGGTATGTCAGAGAGATTTACAACACATAGAATATCGGTGCCCAATGTAATGCCCCGCCAAATATATACACTCAAAGTAATATAATTGTGTTGCTAGGAGGTCTAGACGAATATCCTCTCTTGTGACGACCATGTCATCCCAGTTGATTACTCTGTCCATCATCACCAATTCCACACAGAAGTGAATGGTATAATCTCAAAAAGAAAAAAACAACAATATTATAGAAAATAGAATATGATAAAACAAAAAGAAAAAATATACCCTACCTGGATACCGTCATTCCGTACGGCCTTAACGAATCTAACAGTTTTTCTTCCTTTTTATGAATATTGCGCGAATTTTATTTGTAGGGTATATTTTTTCTTTTTTTCTTTTTCCTTTTTTCTTTTTTTTTTTTCTTTTTGTTTTATCATATTCTATTTTCTATAATATTGTTGTTTTATTATGTCCATCTTTTAGGCCTACATGTTCTTAGTGCCTTTTCATCTTGTATACATGTATCTGCTTTTTATTTGAGTGATTGCACCATCATGTATACTTTAGATTTAGATTGAGAGTGCATTTTATTATGGGCCAACTACGGGCTAGACTGGATCATTGACCAGCATGAGCACTCCCGACTGTATGCCTTCTGGATTATGGATAATAATGGCCATTTGTATATTACTGATAGCACTTCTTCACATATATGATCTTTTTATAGGAAAATAATTTCTTTCTCATTCACTATGTAATTAGATCCCTAATACATCACGTGTTTTTTATTGATATGTCACTGTGCGGGTAGGTCACGGAGTTATACTATAGATAGCTACTCCTATGGCTCCATTTATATGGACCCTTAATACATCACTTGTTTTCTATTCGATTTGTCACTGTGTGGGCAGGTCATGGAGTTATGCTATATATTGCTATACCTATGATCATGCCCTCACTTTATATTATATTTTTTATTCATATTTTTTATTTATTTTCTGCTCACATCATATGTTCACTGGCGGTTTTTCTTTTTAGCATAATATTGCCTGTGAGTGTGGGACCCTGTGTGGATATGGCGGGTGTGCGCCTGTGGCAGGGTTATATCAATTGTGCGACTATGTTTTATCCCCAGGTCCTATTTAGAGCCGTAGATTGCGGTTCACCTGCGTTCCACGGGGGTCGCAGGGCGCGCATGCGCTGGGCGGCGCCATCTCAACGCGCTCCATGACGTCTGTAAGCGCCGCGCATGCGCGGTGCGCAGATGTGGATGCGCTGAGAGATGGCGCCGCGTACCATGGGGCTTCCCGCGCCCGATCGTGTGGTCCGCAGATGTGCCGCATCCAGGTAATTCTCCTCCATCGTCCCACCCCCACTATATACTCTATATATACCCTGCTCATGTATTACTCAGTACCTCCTGACGAAGCCGCTGAGGTGAAACGCGCGTCGAGGTCTCGCGCTCAGGGCCTGTCATTCATCTCACCACCATGTCTTCAGGTACGTCCCGTTACTAGCACGGTTCCATGCTGCGTACAGGGCACCCTTGCATGTATCCACATTGGGTCCTCTGTACTTAGGCGCACGTTGGTTATTTTGATTCCAGCCAGTGATTAATATTTATTGTGTTACCTTTATTGGCTGATTGTGGTGCCTATATTATTCCGTGTTTGCCAGCTACGGCTTTGGGTTTACCATAATTGGTCTGTGGTACCCCGTGTACTACACCCGAATTGGGGAGACCATTATATGTGATACCTATCTGGTTATCCCAGAGCCTTAGCTTTATCTTTTGGTCGTATCTTTCTGCGTCATACATTGCGCAGTTCCATGGTGGTGTTCTTGATGCTACTGGCCTTGTGCTTCTCCGTGTACTGTATAACATCCCGTTGTTCTCCAGATTTTTTATATTTTAGAATAAATGACATTTTTTGATACAATATTCCACTTGTTTGGTTTTTAGAGTGGGCCTCTTAGCATGTAACAAAGCCACCAGGTCCCAGGGCCGCGCCAACTCCCGCTCTAAGGCCAGGTTTGAGTAGTGATTTGTCCCATTGACCCAGTCTAAGATGTGTCTACTTATACATGTTAAGTTGTAGCCTCTAATATCAGGAAAGTTCAACCCTCCCTCCTCCTTCCTTAGTTTTAGTTTGTCCAGTGAGATTCTAGGCCTTTTTCCCTGCCAGATAAAACGAATGAATCTACTTTCCAGTAGTTGAACATCCGCGTGGCGAATGAGAAGCGGGATAGTCTGGAGTGGATAAAGAAGCTTGGACATACTCATCATCTTAATGAGATGACATCTACCTACCAAGTTTAACGGTAATCCCTGCCATCTATCCAACTCTTGCACTATCTTAGCTATAAGAGGGGGAAAGTTCAAGGAATACAATGAATGCGGGTCTCTGCCAATATGAATGCCCAGATACTTGATACTCCCTTGTGCCTTTGTTATGTTCAAATGCTTAGGTATCTGATATCCCCCCCGCATCTTTCTGGGATAGAGTCAACAGCCCGCATTTTGACGCATTCAATCTATACCCTGAATAGGAACCGAAGTGATTCAGAGCCTGAAAAATGTGATCTATATGCTTTTTAGAGGTTGGCTATGAATAGCATTATATCGTCTGTGAATAATGCGACCTTCAGTTGTCTAGTCCTTATCCCTATTCCTTCATATAGATCTGAATGGCTTAAGAACCTAGCTTAAACAAAAGGGGTGATAGGGGGCACCCCTGACGTGTCCCTTTTTGGAGATAGAAGGGCTTGGATAAGAAACCCGGAGTAGATATCCGTGCCCTAGGGAGTCTGTACAATTGTGTGAGAAAAACCCTAAAAGTCCCCGAGAATCCCATCTTATCCAGCACTGCCTCCAGCCATGCCCATCTCACATTATCAAAAGCCTTCTCAGCATCCAAGGTGAGCATGGCTGGAGCCTCCCCAGGTCGCGGTCGGTGGCGAACCCTGTCCAGGACCGTTAATACAGTACGAATGTTTGTTACCGCTGAACGGCCCTGCACAAACCCCACCTGCTCTTTACCAATGAGTGAAGGTAATATGGTCGCCAAACGATCCGCAATAATCTTTGATAGTATCTTGGTATCCACATTAATTAGTGAAATTGGTCTATATGACCCCGGTAATAAGGGGTCTTTACCCGGCTTGGGAAGTAATTTGATATAGGAGATATTTTCCTGGTCTGAGGATGCTTTACCATGTAGTACTTCATTATACCATTGTAATAGTACCGGAGATACCTGACCTAACAATGCTTTATAATATTCCCCGGGGTACCCGTCTGGGCCAGGCGCTTTAGCATTGCCTAACTTTTTAATGACCGATTGAAGTTCTTCAAGTCCTACCTCCCTATTAAGGAGTTGTAATTGTTCCGTGCTGAGACAAGGTAATTTGACCTTTTCCAAGAGGGAATCCGTAAGATCAGGTCTAGTGATATCTTGGTATAATTTCTCATAATAATTGCCTAGCATTGAATTTATCCTAAAAGGGTCAGTGATGACTCGTCCTTTCCGTTCCTTAAGTCCAGTTATGAACTGAGGGGCTCGCCTGCCTTTTGCAAGATTTGCCATAAGGCGCCCAGATTTATTTCCAAATTTGTGTAATGTTGCCGTAAGTTTTGTACTATTTAGCATCTCCCTATTCTTTTCATTAGCCTCAAAAGCTCCCCTGGCATCTAACCACTTTTGCCTATTAAGGGCTGTAGGGTTCCTCCTGTATTCCTGGCAAGAGTCTCTTACTAACAGGCTTGTTTGCTCAAACTTTGTTTGAGTTTGTTTCCGTAGCCCAAAAACATAGCTCATAATTTTCCCCCGGATGACCGCTTTAGAGGCGTTCCACAACAGCTCCGGTGAATCTGTATGCTCCTGATTGTCACCCATATACTCCTCCCACCATGCAATTAACTTGTTAATAAAATCCTCACTTGCTATCAGATTTGAAGGAAATCTCCACAAATAGTCGAGTCCCTTGGGGTATGTATCTCTTACTTGTATCCAGATTGGGGAGTGATCTGATATCACCAAGTCGCCAATAACAGCCTTTTCCACCCTTCTCATCAGATCGGAGCTGGTCAATATATAGTCTATACGCGACCAGGAATCCTGCGAGTGAGAATAGAAGGAGTAGGATCTTTCATCAGGATGTAATTGGCGCCATGGATCAACCAATACCACCCCTTCCATCAACCTACCTAATGCTCTGTCATGTTTGCTTGTAGCTGCCTTTGGGGAGTTACCGCGCTGCCTATCTTCCACATCTCTCACCACAGAATTGAAATCCCCCCCCCCCACTATTTTATTCGTGCAGGGGTCAGTGTCACGACCCATGGTCATGGTCGTGACTCTTATGGTCGCATGCGGTTGTCAGCGGCTTGGTGTTGTTGTCAATCACAGGTGAGGCAACATACTATAGCCCTCACCTGTGATTGACAACAACACCAAGACCGCAGGCAACTGCATGCGACCACAAGAGTCACGACCATGACCATGGGTCGTGACAGTCAGTCAGTAGTTTGGTTTCTAGATCCTTGAAAAAATTCTCATTATTTTTGTTGGGGCCAGAAACATTATAGATGCTATAATGGGTTCCTTGAACTGCAATCTGGATTTGGATGAGTCGTCCCCCTCCATCCGAAATTGATCCTAGAACCTGACAATTCAGATTTTTGTTAATTAGGATTAGTACCCCAGCTTTTTTGGCAACCGAAGCCGACCCGTACACTTTCCCTACCCACATTTTATTCATTCTTGCAAAATCGCTCTCTGCAAGGTGTGTCTCCTGAAGTAGCACTATATCCGGATCGGCCCTCTTCAGGTGACGCAGCACCATCCATCTCTTGTGGGGGGATCTTAGGCCCTTGACATTCCAGGATATGACCTTCATGTTCCTAATCCCCTAAGTGCTATACAATAAAAAAACGGGAAGGCTCGAAATCCTTATCACCTATTCGATTAGAATATAACTCCTTGAAAAATAGAACAACAAATCTCCAGCAAATATAGTAAAATCCCCTCCCCCCCTTCAAATAGTAACTGTAGAACAATGACCGTCAACACCAACGGTTAAACCAACCCCACCTCCCACCTTATTTTCTTTTTGTTATTGGGGCTTCCTTTTTTCTGAGCTGCCAAGACCTACCCACCCCCCACCGTCTGTGTATTTGACTGCTGTTACGTCATAGCACATCATCCACCATGCGGTGTTAGCGGCCTACACATTCCCATGAAATGCTAGAAACCTGATCCTATTGAAACACATTTTAAACATATTAGCACCAGAACTCATAATAACTTCACCCTTTTCCACGGTATCTAACGTCAGTACCTCGCTTACATTGCAATCAGCCACATCAGGTTAAATTTGAGTTCTTAACTGACACGTGACATACGGCCCCTTCCAGGAGGCTGCTCTATGCCTCTACGACCACGATCCCTCTGAGGAAGATGTTTCCCCTCCGGGCTGTTTGATCTCTCCCAACGCTTATATTTACCCCTACCCCGATCATCCAAATGCCGTATGTCCTCAGCGGTCAGCAGGTCTTGCAGGGAATCCGCCGCTGCGGAGGGATCGCTAAATACAGCAGAAGTTCCATCTGGCATGGCCACTCTCAGCGTAGCCGGGTATTGTAGCTGAAACTTGATCTGACAACGGTACAAAGCCGAGCATAAGCCGCTAAACTCCCTCCTTTGTTTTGCGACTTGAGCAGAGTAGTCCGCAAATAGCAGTATGACCTGCCCTTTAATCTTCAACGGGCCTCTCCTGGTTCTGTAGGCTCTAAGAATCGCCTCCTTATCACAATAGTCCAGGTATCGCATGATTACTGGACGGGGCCTCTGCAGTGAGTTGTTGCTGCTCCGGCTAGGTGAACTGTTCGGGTCTGGCGGCGTTCCGATCCGATGTGCTCGCTCAACTTTGTGCTTTCCATCCAGCCCCAGGGCCCGTGGTAGGTCAATTTCACATATCTCTTTAAGGGCCTGTGCTTTCACCACCTCAGGTAGACCCAGGAGTCTCAAATTATTCCGCCTGGAACGGTTCTCTAAGTCCTCAAGACGGTCTTTCAGTATGATATTATGGTTCTGCAACTCCTGAATGGCCAGGTTGGATTTGGAGTTCTCCTCCTCTAATGCGGTACACCGCTGCACTAGGTCCACTAGGCACGCATCATGCCTCGCCACAGTCTCATGCAGCTGCTGTAGGGACATCGCCAGTGTTTTGGAGAGCGTCTCCTTGATATCTGGCGCCAAATGTCTGGCCACTTCTATTGCCAGTGATTTATAATTTAATCGGGCCACGTCCGTTGGGTCACCAAGTGGCGAGTCTGTTAGGGCATCAATAACGCTTTCAACAGCGCTCGACGGAGACACAGAATCTAAGCCCTCCATCTTGCCTGGTACTCTGATGTCAGCTTGTGTAGCGCCGCTCCGTACAAGTTTTTTACCACTCCGGAGCAGATATCTGTCCATGAGCCTCTTGCAGGACGTTCTGGAGAGATCGGGGATACAGTCCCGACCCTCACACTGCCGGTATGTAGCGTCCGGAGCCCGTTGTGGGTGAGGGATGGTCGGAGCTCACTTACTCCTCGCCTTCCATCTCAGCGCTGGAACCGGAAGTCCCTCTATTATCTATTTTTATCTCCAATGTATATAGAGAGGTGGAGACCATATATGCAAAATGTCAAGGATGGAATCTAGAAAGATTTTTGAGTTCAATTCCATCCTTCCCCATGGACTAAATGCAGAAATGGAGGTGTTTGGTTTCCTGTAAAAAAATGGGGGGGGACTGATAATAAGTCCTGCTCCCCACCCTTTAAAACAATTGACTCCATCCTATACATACACTTACCGATGAGACGTATTCAAACCTTCCGCAAACGAACTTCATCCTGAAAAACAAATGGAAGGGTTAATTAGGTGTTGACACTTAGTTTCACATATATATTTATATACATTTTTATATTTTTATTTTTATTCTTATTATATATTACTCAAATTTTATACGTCTTATACATATTTATATTTTTAAACAATTTCACATATTATTCTATATTTATATCTATTTTCTATTTGTTGTTCAAAACAAAAGGACTCAAAATTCATATTAACATGTTTAGTGAAGTATATTAAATCCCAGCGAATGACAATAAAAACCGCAGGAATATGTGCACATATACTAAATATATATATAAGACCTGATATACAAACAAATTCATTCAAATAAAGTGTTTGTTAATATTTATAATATAAAAATATTGTACTGAATACTGTATTGAGTCTGATAATATTGGAAGAATAAAAAAATAGATAATATATAGGGAGATATATATAGGGAGGGATATATATGATTATACTGCACAAGAAATAACTAATCCCCGATATTATGCTTAAACTGCACTATTGACTACATAGAAGGGAATGGTATTTTAATTTATGATATTTTAGTATTTTACTATATTTGTGTCTCCGAGTTCTTACATTCCCACATGTTCACAACACATGGATACTGTTTCTCCTGTTTAAATGCGGTTTTTGTGAGAGTTTTTATGGGAACTTTTTATGATTTTTTTTTATGAGAATCCTTAAGAAAGATATACCCAGATTAAACACACAGAAACCGCAACAAGATAAAATCGAAAAAAAAACATCGAAAAAACCATTGAAGCTTGTGAACATATGGGACGATTTTAAACACACATACCGAAGGGAGTATCCAGGAATGAACTTGTGCGATTAACCATTTAACCACTTAATAGTAGAAAATGGATAAGTGCTGTCAGTCCAAACAAGATCTTTTTTAACGGTTATATTTGAGTAAATCTAGCCAATATATATACTAGTTACTGTTGTCAATCTTATTTTATATATATTTTATTTGTTATAAGACATTTTAAAATAGATATGCCTGCATAATACCACGATTAAAGGTCAAATGAGCGGCCAGGCCAGATCCACAGTTTCTGGTGTTCCAAAAAATGACGTAATAGTCCTAAATTGGATAAATGGATCCAGGCCTATATAAACTGCCATATAACATCTGAGACTTGACCACTGAGGAAGGAGTCCTGCTAACTCCGAAACGCGTCTGGTGTACACAAGTCTCTAAGTTAAGAAGAAAACCGCAGCATACCTTCTGCGCACCGCCTTGGGATTCTTACAAATATCCGAATATTTCCAGCAAAGAAACGAAAGTCCAGCCTTGTCTTGCATACAAAAAGACACAAAGGTACGCCGGATTCCATAGCGGGTCCAACTATCCATTGACCCCGGCGTCAGAGCGGACTGTTTCCTTGTTTAAAAAGCCATTTTTCAACTCACTATAAAGCTGATTGGCGGTAAGACCGCATGTGCTGATAATACGTGGGACGCCACGCTAAGCACAGCAAGACGAACACCCCATCGCTGCTAAAAAGTGAGTAATCTCGTAACAATCAACTACAGTGTAACAGCAAGGCTGTATCTGTGAAATGAAAGTTACAGCGGTGTAAAACTACATACCGCAAATCAAGAGGCTGTTCTACTTGTTTTGTAATCCCCATAGTGGAATTTATTACTCCGAACAAACCGCAGAGATACCGCAGACTATCAAAGAGATTGCATTCACTAACTTAGTGGCCGAACCTAAAACTTTGAATAGGCATTAAATCTAAGACTGCAGTCTGCGACCTGACCGCGAAACAACTCTTAGTGTGTTTTATGTGAAATCATTTTTAACATTATTTTAGTGTGATTGATTAGGTACCTTACGTGTTATATATTATAAATAAATCTTAATATATTGTTAATATATTGGCTGGTGTTTTGTGTAAATCCACATGTAGGTGTGCCCCCCTACTCTCTTGTATAAAATAAATATGTACAATGTATGAGGTGGAGGTCCATATGGAGTAGGAGTTTGAGGAGGCGGTGGACGTAGCGGTGTAGGTGGAAGCGGCGGTGGAGGAAGACGAGGTAGCCAACACTGTTTTAATTTTAATTTTATTTTTAATTAGGGTACACTCCAAAAGAGTGTGAAATATCCAAAATACAAGAATGAGCAATTGCGCTGCAGTATAACAATGGCTGCTTAGTGCCGGTATACATGTCTATTCTGCACAAGGTACGGACAAGGCCTGTGGGGTCCAGGCCTGGTTCATTTTATTGAACGTGAGCTTGTCCACATTGGCTGTGGACAGACGGCTGCGTCTGTCTGTGATGATGCCCCCTGCCCACACGTTCTTACAATACACTGGCTGCAGGGCAGGCCAGCACCTCCAAGGCGTAAAGGGCAAGCTCAGGCCATGTGCCCAATTTAGAGACCCAGAAGTTGAAGAGGGCAGACCCGTCATTCAGTACGTGTAGGCGTGTGCACACTTACTGCTCCACCATGTTGGTGAAATGCTGCCTCCTGCTAAGACGTTCCATATCAGCTGGTGGTGCTGGTTGTTGTGGGAGGTGTATCGTCTGTGTCCTCTGTATTCCCCCAGCCACGCACCAGTGATGGCCATGAGCTGGTCTGGGTGCCACCCTGCTGTGATCAAGGTTCCTTCTCCTCCAGAACTGTGCCCTGGCTGGACAATTGTGTACCTGGCGTTTGTGGGTGAAGGAACCCACCCTCGGAGCCACATGTGAATGACTGGGCGGAAACCCTACGAAATGATCCCTCTTCTTCCTCTTCCTCCTCCTGTGCCACATCCTCTTCCATCATCGCCTGCAGCGTTTTTTCAAGGAGACTTAGAAGTGGGATAGTAACGCTGAGAATGGCGTTATCGGCACTGGCCATGTTGGTGGAGTACTCGAACCAGCGCAACAAGGAACACAGGTCTCGCATGGAGGCCCAGTCATTGGTGGTGAAGTAGTGCTGTTCCACCGAGCAACTCACCCGTGCGTGCTGCAGCTGAAACTCCACTATGGCCTGCTGCTGCTCGCACAGTCTGTCCAGCATGTGCAAGGTGGAGTTCCACCTTGTGGGCACGTTGCATATGAGGCGGTGAGCGGGAAGGCCGAAGTTACTCTGTAGCGCAGACAGGCGAGCAGCAGCAGCGTGAGAACGCCGAAAGCGCGCACAGACGGCCCGCACTTTATGCAGCAGCTCTGACATATCGGGGTAATGTTTAAGGAATCTCTTCCCCACCAAATTCAGCACATGCGCCAGGCAAGGGATGTGCGTCAAACCGGCTAGTGCCAGAGCTGCTACGAGATTTCGCCCATTATCGCACACCACCAGGCCGGGCTTGAGGCTGACTGGCAGCAACCACTCATCGGTCTGTTGTTCAAGGCCCGTCTACAACTCCTGCACGGTGTGGGGTTTGTCCCCCAAACAGATAAGTTTTAAAACTGCCTGCTGTCGTTTCCCCCTTGCTGTGCTGAAGTTGGTGGTGAAGGGGTTACGCTGACCGGATGAGGAGCTGGTAGAGGATGAGGAAGCAACAGGAGGCAAACTGAAGCGCCCTGCAATCCTCGGTGGTGGAAGGACATGCGCCAAACTGCTATCCGCCTCAGGCCCAGCCGCCACTGCATTTACCCAGTGTGCTGTTAGGGAGATATAACGGCCTTGACCGTGCTTACTGGTCCACGTATCCGCAGTTATGTGGACCTTGCCACAGATGGCGTTGCGCAGTGCACACCTGATTTTGTCCCCAACTTAGTTGTGCAGGGAAGGGGTGGCTCTCCTGGAAAAGTAGTGGCGGCTGGGCACAACGTACTGTGGGACAGCTACCGCCGTAAGGCTTTTAAAACTCTCTGTCTCCACCAGACGGAATGACAGCATTTCAAAGGCCAGTAATTTAGAAATGCTGGCATTCAGGGCCAAGGATCGCGGGTGAGTAGGGGGTACTTCCTCTCCAGCGTTTGGGAGATGGAGAGCTGAACGCTTCCGTGGGACATTGTGGAGATGCTTGGTGACCCAGGTGTTGGCGTTGCTGGCAGATCCTCTGTTGGGTGGCAGGTGGCACTGTCACTCCAGAGGTGGATGAAGAGGCCGAGACTGCAGCAGAAGAGGAAGCAGGAGGAGCCAGAGACCTTTCTTGGTTTTTGAGGTGTCTACTCCACTGCAGCTCGTGCTTCGCACTTAGATGCCTGGTCATGCAGGTTGTGCTCAGGTTGAGAACGTTTACGCCTCGCTTCAGCCTCTCAGCGTGCAAACCACTCATGTCTTGTTGTCGGCACATTGTCTGAAGAACTGCCACGCCAGGGAGCTGGCTTTGGTGTGCTCGGTCCCTTGCTGCGGTGGGCAGTAGCAGGCGTACTGTCTAGGGGATGGCCGTTCCGCTTTTGCACCCTGCTCCCTCTTCTGCTGTGCTGGTGGCTCTGTGCGACCACCGCCTCTTCCTCCGAACTACATAGGTCACTCGCATGACCTTGATTCCATGTGGGGTCGAGGACCTCATCGTCCTCCACATCATCTTCCACCCAGTCTTCACCCCTGACCTCCTTGTCGGTCTGCACACTGCAGAAATCCCCAGCAGTTGGCACCTGTGTTTCGTCATCATCAGAGACGTGCTGCGGTGGTCCTCCCATGTACTTATCCTGAAAGATAAGTGGTTGGGCATCGGTGCACTCAATCTCTTCCACTTCTGGGGCAGGGCTAGGTGGATGGCCCTGGGAAACCCTGCTAACAGAGTCATCAAAAAGCAGAAGAGACTGCTGCATGACTTGGGGCTCAGACTGCTTGGCTGATTTACAAGGGGGTGAGGTGAAAGACTGATGGACATCGGCTGCAGGTGCCAACTGTGGTCTTTCAGCAGGAGACTGGGTGGGAGACAATGTGAAGGAACTGGAGGCACTGTCAGCAACCCAATCTACTATCGCCTGTACTTCTTCAGGCCTCACCATTCTTAGAGCCGCATTAGACCCGACCAAATACCGCTGCAGGTTTTGTCGCCTACTCGCACCTGAGGAAGGGGTTTCACTTGTGCGTGTAGCTGGCACAGATCGACCACGTCCTCTCACTGCAACAGGAGCTCCACCAGCAGCACCACGACCGGGGCCATGTCCCTTATTTGACGCTCTACTCATATTTCTCAAATTTAGGATCTTGCCCAAATGGGTGTTTTATTAATAGCAGAATAGAAAAACAGTATCTAAAGGGTGTATCTCACACGTACAGATCCAGCCTAGGCCACAATTAAAGATTTTTGCCCAAAATTTGTGTTTTTATAATAGCTGAATAGAACCACAGTATCTAAAGTTCTAGCTTAAATTGCACACTGACTAATGCTGCAAAGGCACCAGATGTTGGATATTAAAAAAAAGGGTGTTTTTTAAAACCAGATTATTATTGAAGTATTTCAGGCTTGGATTTGAATGTCACAAAAGCACAGATGCAGAGCTGGTGCGCTGAGCTTGCATAAAATGGCCACCGCCGCCACCACCCACCTAACTAACAGACGGATAAAAGTTATTTTTCTCTGTCACTGGGCTCAGGGCAGGGTAAAAAGATTGTGCCCTGCACCCACACAACTATGTCTATGTTGATCGCTGAGTTCAATTGGAGTTCTGATAACAGACTCTCTCCTATTCTCTCCCTCACAGCAGCAGCATCCTCTCCCTACACTGATCAGAGCAGAGTGACGGGCGGCGCTACGTGGCTCCAGCTTATATAGAGCCTGGGTCACATGCTGCACTGGCCAATCACAGCCATGCCATTAGTAGGCAAGGCTGTGATGGCCTCTTGGGGCAAGTAGTATGACGCTTGTTGATTGGCTGCTTTTCAGCCTTTCAAAAAGCGCCAAGAAAGCGCCGAACACCGAACCCAAACTTTTACTGAAATGTTCGGGTTCGGGGTCCAAAAATCCTAAAGTTCGGTACAAACCCGAACTTTACAGTTTGGGTTCGCTCAACCCTAACAGAGATCTGTGTACAGTATTAGTTCGTTATTCAGGAAGTCACGCTTTACTTTGTTGAATAACTTCGGTAGTTAATTTTGTGCAAAAAACACTTTAAAACTTGAAACCGAACTCGGCTTTGGTTCCGAGGTACTAGGAGATCGCTGCATGTAAAGGGGTCTCCTCCACTGACCAGCAGGCGGTTTCTGGCCGGCCGCCTCTCGGCATGTTTCCCGTGCTGCGGCCGCATCTATAATGAATGAGGCTGGGCCAGACTTCCGGAAGCAGACGTGTGCGCAGTGTCGGACTGGGGTACCTAGGGCCCACCATAAAAAATTATTTAGGGGGCTGACCGTATGGTTACATTTAAATATAATAAATAATTTAACAAGTTTTTTATATGAACATAGGCTGGTGGAGGTGCTGTACATTGAATATATGTACACTGCTCAAAAAAATAAAGGGAACACTTAAACAACACAATGTAACTCCAAGTCAATCACACTTCTGTGAAATCAAACTGTCCACTTAGGAAGCAACACTGAGTGACAATCAATTTCACATGCTGTTGTGCAAATGGGATAGACAACAGGTGGAAATTATAGGCAATTAGCAAGACACCCCCAATAAAGGAGTGGTTCTGCAGGTGGTGACCACAGACCACTTCTCAGTTCCTATGCTTCCTGGCTGATGTTTTGGTCACTTTTGAATGCTGGCGGTGCTTTCACTCTAGTGGTAGCACGAGACGCAGTCTACAACCCACACAAGTGGCTCAGGTAGTGCAGCTTATCCAGGATGGCACATCAATGCGAGCTGTGGCAAGAAGGTTTGCTGTGTCTGTCAGCGTAGTGTCCAGAGCATGGAGGCGCTACCAAGAGACAGACCAGTACATCAGGAGACATGGAGGAGGCCGTAGGAGGGCAACAACCCAGCAGCAGGACTGCTACCTCCACCTTTGTGCAAGGAGGAACAGGAGGAGCACTGCCAGAGCCCTGCAAAATGACCTCCAGCAGGCCACAAATGTGCATGTGTCTGCTCAAACGGTCAGAAACAGACTCCATGAGGGTGATATGAGGGCCCGACGTCCACAGGTGGGGGTTGTGCTTACAGCCCAACACCGTGCAGGACGTTTGGCATTTGCCAGAGAACACCAAGATTGGCAAATTCGCCACTGGCGCCCTGTGCTCTTCACAGATGAAAGCAGGTTCACACTGAGCACATGTGACAGACGTGACAGAGTCAGGAGACGCCGCGGAGAACGTTCTGCTGCCTGCAACATCCTCCAGCATGACCGGTTTGGCATTGGGTCAGTAATGGTGTGGGGTGGCATTTCTTTGGAGGGCCGCACAGCCCTCCATGTGCTCGCCAGAGGTAGCCTGACTGCCATTAGATACCGAGATGAGATCCTCAGACCCCTTGTGAGACCATATGCTGGTGTGGTTGGCCCTGGGTTCCTCCTAATGCAAGACAATGCTAGACCTCATGTGGCTGGAGTGTGTCAGCAGTTCCTGCAAGACGAAGGCATTGATGCTATGCACTGGCCCGCCCGTTCCCCAGACCTGAATCCAATTGAGCACATCTGGGACATCACGTCTCGCTCTATCCACCAACGTCACGTTGCACCACAGACTGTCCAGGAGTTGGCAGATGCTTTAGTCCAGGTCTGGGAGGAGATCCCTCAGGAGACCGTCCGCCACCTCATCAGGAGCATGCACAGGCGTTGTAGGGAGGTCATACAGGCACGTGGAGGCCACAAACACTACTGAGCCTCATTTTGACTTGTTTTAAGGACATTACATCAAAGTTGGATCAGCCTGTAGTGTGTTTTTCCACTTTAATTTTGAGTGTGACTCCAAATCCAGACCTCCATGGGTTAAAAAATTTTATTCCATTTTTTTATTTTTGTGTGATTTTGTTGTCAGCACATTCAACTATGTAAAGAACAAAGTATTTCAGAAGAATATTTAATTAACTCAGATCTAGGATGTGTTATTTTTGTGTTCCCTTTATTTTTTTTAGCAGTGTATATAGTGCAGTAAATCTAAAGTGTTATGTGCCACTTGTGCAGGGGGTGGGAGACTAGGGGCCCACCGGGGGATTCCCCTGTACCCCTGTGGGCCAGTCCGAGCCTGCGTGTGCGAGCGTTAGTCCGGATCCAGCAGGATGTTCCCCCGCCAGAAACGGGCAAACCTAACACTAGGGTGAAAGAAGCGACCGGCGGGTGAGGACTATACCAATGAGGGGACGGGGGGGACTGTGAGAAACGGACATGTCTCATCACGTGTATTATCTGTGTATGTTTTATATCTGTCTCGTGATCCTATATACTTTCCGTTCTGTGATTGTTCGCGCCGTTCCGTCTGGGCCTGCGGTTAGAATACGTATTACTCTTTATCACCTCACTGTGAAAAGACTGGCCCTTTGCCAGCGGTAATGAAGGTGGTCCCTGAAATGCAGACTCCCAGACAGCCCGGACCCTCACCCCGCAGGGTCCAGGAGCCTTTCCAATACAGTGCCAGAGGATGAAGAAGACGTCTCAGAAGCAATAACTCATCTCTGGTACAACTCACACATTAAGTGTGCACAGGAACCATCAGAGGGAGAGAGGAGCGGATTTCATATTTTGAAATCCGTTCACACTTCGTTTACTGGTAAAAGCAGAATTGCGTTATGGATTCTGTTACCACGGATCGTAACACAATTCTATGACGGAATGCATAACGGATTGCCTTTAGAGGGTTTCCGTTATTCATTCCGTCATAATAGAAGTCTATGGATCCGTCCCGTTATTAAGGGGAGTCCCCCCCTGACCCCGAGTCCTCCCCCCTGATCCCGAGTCCTCCCCCCTGACCCCGAGTCCTCCCCCCTGACCCCGAGTCCTCCCCCCTGACCCCGAGTCCTCCCCCCCTGATCCCGAGTCCCCCCCCCCGATCCCGAGTCCTCCCCCCTGACCCCGAGTCCTCCCCCCCTGATCCCGAGTCCCCCCCCCGATCCCGAGTCCTCCCCCCTGATCCCGAGTCCTCCCCCCCCCTGATCCCGAGTCCTCCCCCCTGATCCCGAGTCCCCCCCCCCCCCCTGATCCCGAGTCCTCCCCCCTGATCCCGAGTCCTCCCCCCTGATCCCGAGTCCTCCCCTGCATAACGGAAATGGGACGGATCCATAGACTTCTATTATGACGGAATGAATAACGGAAACCCTCTAAAGGCAATCGGTTACGCATTCCGTCATAGAATTGTGTTACGATCCGTGGTAACAGAATCCATAACGCAATTCTGCTTTTACCAGTAAACGAAGTGTGAACGGATTGGTGGTCACTAAGGGGTTAATTAATTGGGGAATTGATTTAAATGTCATAGATGGAGGCGGTGTGTGATCGAGTCGCAATCTGAGGCCGGTGTGCAGAGGCGCGAGAGATCGAGGGCGCGGAACAGATCGACCCTGACAGCGACACTGCACCATGTGACCAGCTCCTCCTGTATCACACAACTGAGGCTTAGATACACCGCTCAGCAGGCAGTATCACACAGGAGAGGATTAGATACACAGCTCAGCAGACAGTATCACACAGGATAGGATTAGATACACAGCTCAGCAGACAGTATCACACAGGAGAGGATTAGATAAACAGCTCAGCAGGCAGTATCACACAGGATAGGATTAGATAAACAGCTCAGCAGACAGTATCACACAGGATAGGATTAGATACACAGCTCAGCAGGCAGTATCACACAGGATAGGATTAGATACACAGCTCAGCAGGCAGTATCACACAGGATAGGATTAGATACACAGCTCAGCAGACAGTATCACACAGGATAGGATTAGATACACAGATCAGCAGACAGTATCACACAGGATAGGATTAGATACACAGCTCAGCAGGCAGTATCACACAGGATAGGATTAGATACACGGCTCAGCAGACAGTATCACACAGGATAGGATTAGATACACGGCTCAGCAGGCAGTATCAAACATGATAGGATTAGATACACAGCTCAGCAGACAGTATCACACAGGATAGGATTAGATACACAGCTCAGCAGGCAGTATCACACAGGATAGGATTAGATACACGGCTCAGCAGACAGTATCACACAGGATAGGATTAGATACACGACTCAGCAGGCAGTATCACACAGGATAGGATTAGATACACAGCTCAGCAGACAGTATCACACAGGATAGGATTAGATACACAGCTCAGCAGGGAGTATCACACGGGATAGGATTAGATACACAGCTCAGCAGGCAGTATCACACAGGATAGGATTAGATACACAGAACAGCAGACAGTATCACACAGGATAGGATTAGATACACAGCTCAGCAGACAGTATCACACAGGACAGGATTAGATACACAGCTCAGCAGGGAGTATCACACAGGATAGGATTAGATACACAGCTCAGCAGAAAGTATCACACAGGAGAGGATTAGATACACAGCTCAGCAGACAGTATCACACAGGATAGGATTAGATACACAGCTCAGCAGACAGTATCACACAGGATAGGATTAGATACACGGCTCAGCAGACAGTATCACACGGGATAGGACTAGATACACAGCTCAGCAGGCAGTATCACACGGGATAGGATTAGATACACGGCTCAGCAGACAGTATCACACAGGATAGGATTAGATACACAGCTCAGCAGACAGTATCACACGGGATAGGATTAGATACACAGCTCAGCAGACAGTATTACACAGGATAGGATTAGATACACAGCTCAGCAGACAGTATCACACAGGTTAGGATTAGATACACAGCTCAGCCGGGAGTATCACACGGGATAGGATTAGATACACGGCTCAGCAGACAGTATCACACAGGATAGGATTAGATACACAGCTCAGCAGACAGTATCACACAGGATAGGATTAGATACACAGCTCAGCAGACAGTATCACACAGGACAGGATTAGATACACAGCTCAGCAGGGAGTATCACACAGGATAGGATTAGATACACAGCTCAGCAGGCAGTATCACACAGGATAGGATTAGATACACAGCTCAGCAGACTGTATCACACAGGATAGGATTAGATACACAGATCAGCAGACAGTATCACACAGGATAGGATTAGATACACAGCTCAGCAGGCAGTATCACACAGGATAGGATTAGATACACAACTCAGCAGACAGTATCACACAGGATAGGATTAGATACACGGCTCAGCAGGCAGTATCACACATGATAGGATTAGATACACAGCTCAGCAGACAGTATCACACAGGATAGGATTAGATACACAGCTCAGCAGACAGTATCACACAGGATAGGATTAGATACACAGCTCAGCAGGGAGCATCACACAGGATAGGATTAGATACACAGCTCAGCAGGCAGTATCACACAGGAGAGGATTAGATACACGGCTCAGCAGGCAGTATCACACATGATAGGATTAGATACACAGCTCAGCAGGCAGTATCACACATGATAGGATTAGATACACAGCTCAGCAGGCAGTATCACACAGGATAGGATTAGATACACAGCTCAGCAGGGAGCATCACACGGGATAGGATTAGATACACAGCTCAGCAGGCAGCATCACACGGGATAGGATTAGATACACAGCTCAGCAGACAGTATCACACAGGATAGGATTAGATACACGGCTCAGCAGACAGTATCACACGGGATAGGATTAGATACACAGCTCAGCAGACAGTATCACACGGGATAGGATTAGATACACAGCTCAGCAGACAGTATCACACAGGTTAGGATTAGATACACAGCTCAGACGGGAGTATCACACGGGATAGGATTAGATACACGGCTCAGCAGACAGTATCACACAGGATAGGATTAGATACACGGCTCAGCAGGCAGTATCACACATGATAGGATTAGATACACAGCTCAGCAGACAGTATCACACAGGATAGGATTAGATACACAGCTCAGCAGACAGTATCACACAGGATAGGATTAGATACACAGCTCAGCAGGGAGCATCACACAGGATAGGATTAGATACACGGCTCAGCAGACAGTATCACACAGGATAGGATTAGATACACGGCTCAGCAGACAGTATCACACGGGATAGGATTAGATACACAGCTCAGCAGGCAGTATCACACAGGATAGGATTAGATACACGGCTCAGCAGACAGTATCACACAGGATAGGATTAGATACACAGCTCAGCAGACAGTATAACACGGGATAGGATTAGATACACAGCTCAGCAGACAGTATCACACGGGATAGGATTAGATACACAGCTCAGCAGGTAGTATCACACAGGATAGGATTAGATACACAGCTCAGCAGACAGTATCACACAGGATAGGATTAGATACACAGCTCAGCAGACAGTATCACACGGGAGAGGATTAGATACACAGCTCAGCAGACAGTATCACACAGGTTAGGATTAGATACACAGCTCAGCCGGGAGTATCACACGGGATAGGATTAGATACACGGCTCAGCAGACAGTATCACACAGGATAGGATTAGATACACAGCTCAGCAGACTGT
Source organism: Bufo bufo (assembly GCF_905171765.1). NCBI lineage: Eukaryota > Metazoa > Chordata > Amphibia > Anura > Bufonidae > Bufo > Bufo bufo. The sequence goes on along the minus strand of NC_053393.1, from coordinate 558,156,703 downwards.
ATCACACAGGTTAGGATTAGATACACAGCTCAGCCGGGAGTATCACACAGGATAGGATTAGATACAAAGCTCAGCAGACAGTATCACACAGGATAGGATTAGACACACAGCTCAGCAGACAGTATCACACAGGATAGGATTAGATACACAGCTCAGCAGGCAGTATCACACAGGATAGGATTAGATACACAGCTCAGCAGACAGTATCACACAGGATAGGATTAGATACACAGCTCAGCAGACAGTATCACACAGGAGGGGATTAGATACACAGCTCAGCAGACATTATCACACGGGATAGGATTAGATACACAGCTCAGCAGACAGTATCACACAGGATAGGATTAGATACACAGCTCAGCAGACATTATCACATGGGATAGGATTAGATACACAGCTCAGCAGACAGTATCACACAAGAGAAGCTGTGATCCAGGCTCAGCAGGCTGTATCTCACATGAGAGGCTTAGATACGGCTGTGCTGGCCGCTCCCAGTGTTTGGGGCTCTGGAGATGGTGAGGGAAGCGCCTGTGGCCCTCAGTGATGTGAGGAGAGGAGCAGGAGCCATGTCTGGGTGTACTAACATGGCCGCCGGCGGTGTAGGGGGCGGGGCTAGTGCTGACTGACCAGTGTGCTGGGCGGGGCCAGCCCTGTGACGTCACACCGCAAAGCATGCTGGGAGAGGAAACCTCCAGGAACCTGAGGGAAAGAGGAAGTTCTGCTGGAAACGTCCTGTAAAGAGGCTCTGATGTCCGGACAGCGGGAGGGAGAGCCCCGGCCTGAGGAGGAGCAGGTACCGGGGAGCCGGGGGCCGCAGTCAGTAGTGCAGTGTGTGATGTCTGTCACAGCTGGTGCTTCAGTAGTGCAGTGTATGATGTCTGTCACAGCTGGTGCTTCAGTAGTGCAGTGTATGATGTCTGTCACAGCTGGTGCTTCAGTAGTGCAGTGTGTGATGTCTGTCACAGCTGATGCTTCAGTAGTGCAGTGTGTGATGTCTGTCACAGCTGGTGCTTCAGTAGTGCAGCGTGTGATGTCTGTCACAGCTGATGCTTCAGTAGTGCAGTGTGTGATGTCTGTCACAGCTGATGCTTCAGTAGTGCAGTGTGTGATGTCTGTCACAGCTGGGGCTTCAGTAGTGCAGTGTGTGATGTCTGTCACAGCTGGTGCTTCAGTAGTGCAGTGTGTGATGTCTGTCACAGCTGATGCTTCAGTAGTGCAGTGTGTGATGTCTGTCACAGCTGGGGCTTCAGTAGTGCAGTGTGTGATGTCTGTCACAGCTGATGCTTCAGTAGTGCAGTGTGTGATGTCTGTCACAGCTGGTGCTTCAGTAGTGCAGTGTGTGATGTCTGTCACAGCTGGTGCTTCATTAGTGCAGTGTATGATGTCTGTCACAGCTGATGCTTCAGTAGTGCAGTGTGTGATGTCTGTCACAGCTGATGCTTCAGTAGTGCAGTGTATGATGTCTGTCACAGCTGGTGCTTCATTAGTGCAGTGTATGATGTCTGTCACAGCTGATGCTTCAGTAGTGCAGTGTGTGATGTCTGTCACAGCTGGTGCTTCAGTAGTGCAGTGTGTGATGTCTGTCACAGCTGATGCTTCAGTAGTGCAGTGTATGATGTCTGTCACAGCTGGTGCTTCAGTAGTGCAGTGTGTGATGTCTGTCACAGCTGGTGCTTCAGTAGTGCAGTGTATGATGTCTGTCACAGCTGATGCTTCAGTAGTGCAGTGTATTGTGGCAGTTGATGCTTCAGTAGTGCAGTGTATTGTGGCAGTTGATGCTTCAGTAGTGCAGTGTATTGTGGCAGTTGACGCTTCAGTAGTGCAGTGTATTGTGGCAGTTGATGCTTCAGTAGTGCAGTGTATTGTGGCAGTCGATGCTTCAGTAGTGCAGTGTATTGTGGCAGTTGACGCTTCAGTAGTGCAGTGTATTGTGGCAGTTGATGCTTCAGTAGTGCAGTGTATTGTGGCAGTTGACGCTTCAGTAGTGCAGTGTATTGTGGCAGTTGACGCTTCAGTAGTGCAGTGTATTGTGGCAGTTGACGCTTCAGTAGTGCAGTGTATTGTGGCAGTTGACGCTTCAGTAGTGCAGTGTATTGTGGCAGTTGATGCTTCAGTAGTGCAGTGTATTGTGGCAGTTGACGCTTCAGTAGTGCAGTCTATTCTGTCAGTCACAGGCCGCACTGACCTCCTGCGCATGCGCTGCTCTCCTGACGTCGGGGACACTGAAGTCTCTGCCGGAGAGGGACCTGGGAGGCGTCCACCAGTGTCTCCAGCAGTGGTCGTCATCTCCCATAGACGTCCATGTTATGAGGATGTATCCCAGCAGTGATACCAGTATAAGTGTCACATGACCACTGTGGCCATGATGGTTTACATTACTGGTATCACCACTGCGGCCAGTGTCAGGGTGCACCATACTTTACACTGCTGTCACCTCAAACATGGAGGAACTGCCCTGACGAGATCTTCCAGTCCTCAGTCCAGACAATAGAGAGAAGACCTCATCTCCTCTGATTTCTCCCAAATGTCCCTCATCATCTCCGGTCATTATAAGCATTTCTATGGGATTTCATGTGGATTCTACATTGACTCCTCTTCTTCCATTCAGGTTCCTGTGATATAGGATTGTCCGATGACATCATCAGTACCAGATAATGGATGGAGACGGGGACAAGATGGCGGAGAGGATATTAGATCTTACCCTAGAGATACTCTTCCTGCTTACTGGAGAGGTGAGAGGTTCTGATGATGTCACATTACACCATTATCTATGGTAATTACAGGGGATGTGACTGGAGAGGTGAGAGGTTCTGATGATGTCACATTACATCATTATCTATGGTAATTACAGGGGATGTGACTGGAGAGGTGAGAGGTTCTGATGATGTCACATTACATCATTATCTATGGTAATTACAGGGGATGTGACTGGAGAGGTGAGAGGTTCTGATGATGTCACATTACACCATTATCTATGGTAATTACAGGGGATGTGACTGGAGAGGTGAGAGGTTCTGATGATGTCACATTACACCACTATCTATGGTAATTACAGGGGATGTTACTGGAGAGGTGAGAGGTTCTGATGATGTCACATTACACCATTATCTATGGTAATTACAGGGGATGTGACTGGAGAGGTGAGAGGTACTGATGATGTCACATTACATCATTATCTATGGTAATTACAGGGGATGTGACTGGAGAGGTGAGAGGTTCTGATGATGTCACATTACATCATTATCTATGGTAATTACAGGGGATGTGACTGGAGAGGTGAGAGGTTCTGATGATGTCACATTACACCATTATCTATGGTAATTACAGGGGATGTGACTGGAGAGGTGAGAGGTTCTGATGATGTCACATTACATCATTATCTATGGTAATTACAGGGGATGTGACTGGAGAGGTGAGAGGTTCTGATGATGTCACATTACATCATTATCTATGGTAATTACAGGGGATGTGACTGGAGAGGTGAGAGGTTCTGATGTCGCATTACATCGTTATCTATGGTAATTACAGGTGGACATGGCTGTAGAAGTGATGGACTCTGGAATGTACATGGTGACATTTATTATTATGTCTTCCATGAACAGGATTACTCCACGGTGAAGAAGACGTCTAGTAATCTGATACATGAGAAGAACAATGACAAGATCCTAGAAGTCGTCCACAAGATGATGGAGCTGCTGACTGGAGAGGTGACACCGCCGGGAATGCTGGGACATTATACAGTCACAGCACTGGAGGGGTCTGGGTGATGACGGTGTCATTGTGTTGTCAGGTTCCTATAAGGTGTCAGGATGTCGCTGTCTATTTCTCCATGGAGGAGTGGGAGTTTTTAGAAGGACACAAGGGTCTGTACAAGGAGGTCAAGATGGAGGAGGACCAGCCCCTCACATCTCCAGGTAACGGACAGGACTAAATACAAATGTCCTGGAATTCTCTGTCTGTAAAGTCTGAGTCCAGTCTCTGTGTCTCCTGCAGAGAGATCCAGTCAGAGGACAACACCAGAGAGATGTCCCCGTCCTTTCCTTCCACAGGACGGTCAGGTAATGTAGATGTCTCCTGCTCTGTAGGAGGACGTCTTGTTTTATCCAGTACTATTCTAGATTCATACTGGTTTATACTGGTGTAATGAGCTGGAGATGGCAGGATTAGAGCCGACCACAGACGCTCCGTGTTCTCTGCTTCTTCCTACAAGTCTCTGGCTATGGAGACCACTGGTGGAAATAAGGAACCAATAGGTTTATGTCTCCGAGAGGAACGAGTCCGGACGCGTCTGGTAGAAGCCGATCTCCTCCACGGAAACCACCTGCAGCATGTCCGGCCGTGCTGAGGATGCATGTGTACAAGGTTATTGGCTGTGAGCCGCCATCTAATATCTAGGTCCAGCCTCTGGGAGACCTGCAGCCATTAGGCTCAGACGACGACTGTTGTCAGGTCATTTGTGGTTGTCATGATAATTAAGGGGGGGGGGGGGGGCTTAGGAAGAGCTGGCTTCAGTTCACTCCTGGGAGATGCAGGTGCTTGATGGTCACATGGGATGAGCTGCTGCCCACCCACAGAGAATGAAGAGACCAGAGCTGCAGAGGAGGGAGTAAAGAAGCTAAAAAGGATGAATATTATACTGGAGAGCAGCGGTTTTTGCGTTTCTGTACTTCAAGTGTTGTATGCACTACTCCAGATAATTTTTTCCAGGACGTTCTCCATGACAGCACCATATGTAGGTTGTCCTTATGGTCTTCTGTAGGGACTAGAGCACAGAGAAGTCAATAGGCCGCTCCAGCCTCCAGTGCTCTTCCTGTCTCTACAGAGGACAGGTGCAGAGAGGATTCCTGAGTGGAATTTTCCTGTTCTATCAAATTGTAGGATCTTTGCTAGGGTTGTATGGGGGTTTCCTCTCCTTCCAGCCCATGTCTAGACTGGCAAGTACCTTCCATGGTAAGGGGTCCCCTAGCCCATCCCAGACCCTTTCTAGACCTTCTCAAATCAGCTGTATGGGATGGTCATGTCCTGCTGAAGGGACCCTTCCCATCAGGTTTGATGTCGGGGATGTTGCTTCTCTATTTGACCTCCTGGCTTTGTCATCAGAAGATCCTGACAGGCAGCGTAGAGCATCTGAAGGCTTGAGTCCCCAGGTTCAAGACTCGTATTCGTCCAAGAGTCTCTCCTGGAGGAAAAAGTGAGGAACTTTATGAGAACATGAGTTGTAAGAGCCCATCTGTATATGCACTCATTGACCAAAAATCCTGCACTAAGAAGGAGATGTTGGGATGAAACTTTCCCAGTGTGACTGTAATGATGATAAATGTAAGGGATCCCAATATTACAGAAATGGAGACATTTATTGGTGAAAATTGTCCAATTCCAAGGAGGTTTTAGGACCCTGTTAGGCTGCCTCTAGCCCGGATACAAGATGAGGTACGGCCTCTAGCCCGGGTACAAGATGAGGTACGGCCTCTAGGCCGGGTACAAGATGAGATACGGCCTCTAGGCCGGGTACAAGATGAGATACGGCCTCTAGGCCGGGTACAAGATGAGATACGGCCTCTAGGCCGGGTACAAGATGGATGAGATACGGCCTCTAGGCCGGGTACAAGATGGATGAGATACGGCCTCTAGGCCGGGTACAAGATGGATGAGATACGGCCTCTAGGCCGGGTACAAGATGGATGAGATACGGCCTCTAGGCCGGGTACAAGATGGATGAGATACGGCCTCTAGGCCGGGTACAAGATGGATGAGATACGGTTGGGCAAGGAGACATACATGTTTGGTATGGTATCCTAGGGTACATTTGCCCACAGATGTTACAGTTGACCCTGTAGATCCTGCACACTCATAGGTTGCTGAAGCTCGCATTTTAGCTGTTCCCATAAATGCTTTATAGGTAATAAAAAAGGGGGACAGATTCCTGGAGAAGCCTCGCTGTGCGCAGGCGAGCATATCCAGCTGAAAAGTGCTGAGAAGAATACATGTGGCGGCAGGATGTCCTGATTTTCCATAGCATCATCACGACGGCATACAAGGATTTTCCATATCATCACGACGGCATACAAGGAGATTGACCCCTGACCTCTGAAGGGGCAGGAACAGAGAAAGGTTAAATACCCTCCTCCCACCACCAACACCAGTGTTTCATGTCCCTACCGAGGACAAGGCAGAGAATGGTCTCCCTGTATGCATGGAGATGAAGCTAAGGAAATTCAATCTTTCTTTTTGTTTTACCTTGGAAAATCGCCGGCATCCTGCATGGCGTCCCCCTGCCCTTCCGCGGTCCAGTACTAACGCTGGGCAGGGGGTACAGGGCTCTATCTCATCCCGGTAATTCCAGGGCCTGTTCCCTGGCGCAGTCTCCCTCCTGGCCTACTGAGGCGGCAGCTGGGTTGCGCGCCGGCACTTGGGGCGCATGTTTATGACGTCACGGCCGGCGATCCGGAAGTGACGTGGCGGCGGTCAGCGCGGGGCCCGGCTTAAAGCCGAGGCCTGAACTCTAGCAAAACGCTCCCAGGATCGGTCCCCACTGTTTGCGGAACCCTTGCCTGCAGAAGAGGACGACTATGTCGGCATCGGAGCGGTCCCCTAGAGCTGAACCACCGGCGCGGCTTCCAACCGTGAGTCCCCTTCGGGGGTATTATATGAGCGGGTCAGGGAGTCTGCTTGATCCCCCTCTCCTGCTGTAATAAGGTGATGGGGGGGGGGGGGGGGGGGAGAGAGTGAGGACACTTATTTCCCATGCTGTGAGCTGTCTGCTGAGGGGAGCTTGCTTCTGCCACCCCACCCCCCCCATCTATCTTGTTCTCTCTCTCCCTCTAGTGGCCATACCCTTATAGCTGCCTTCTCCTCTCTTTTAGGTATCTAAAGAAGCCCCGAAAAAGATCAGGAAATCACTCAAATGTATCTCCTGTAATAGCAGACTCCCTGACAACTACCCCAAAAAATTGTGCAAGCTTTGTATATCAAATATTGTACGGGATGAAGCACCCTCTCTAAAAGAGGAATTAAAAACTATGATTCAGGAAGAGATTCGTTCATCCCTGGCCCACCTGTCCACTAATCCCCCCGATTTGCCGCAACCTATAAAGCGGGCTAGATCTCCATCCCCTTCTGACCTAGAAGTTATTGCAGATTAGAGTGCCCACTCCGTCAGGTCATGGGAAGAGGGGGAAAGAGTCGCTGACTCAGACTCAGGGGACGACGGTCGTAGATATTACTTTTCTACTGAAGAAATGTCCGACCTATTGAAGGCAGTGAGGTCGACCATGGGTGTGGAGGAAGTGCAACGTACCCATTCGGTACAAGAGGAAATGTTTGGGGGCCTGAGAGTTAAAAAAACTTGTGTGTTTCCCATCAATGAGAGTATTAGGGATATGGTCCTTGATGAGTGGGCAGACCCAGAAAGACGACTGGGAGTCTCGGCTGCGTTCAAAAATAGATTGCTATTTGATCCGGAGGAGTCTAAAATTTTCAACGAAATTCCCAAAATCGATGTACAGGTTGCTAAAGTGAACAAGAAAACATCCCTTCCATTTGAGGATGCCTCCCAACTTAAAGATTCAATGGATCGTAAAGCGGACAGTCTTCTCAGGAAATCCTGGGAGGCGCCCATGTTTAATATTAAAACCAATATTGCGGCAACCTCAGTCGCCAGATCCATGTATCTTTGGTTGGGAGAATTAGAAACTCATATTAAAGATAAAGCATCTAGGGAGCAAATTCTTAATTCTCTCCCTCTTTTAAAATCCGCCACGGCCTTCCTGGCGGATGCCTCTGCCGGGTCAGTCCGATTCTCTGCCAGAGATGCGGCGCTTTCCAATGCAGCCAGAAGAGCCCTCTGGATGAAGTGCTGGTCGGGGGACAAGACGTCTAAATTTAAAACTTTGTTCTATACCCTTTTCTGGAGAATATGTGTTTGGCCCGGTGCTAGATAAAATTCTAGAGAAGGCCGCGGACAAAAAGAAGGGGTTTCCGGAAGATCGCCCCTCCAGACGCCGGTATCCTTTTCGCTCCTCCTCGAGTCAAGAAAAAAGCTACAGGGGGGAAGGGAAATCAGGGCGTTGGAGCTATCCAAAAGGGGAAAGAGGCCAATCCTCCTCCCACCAAAAATCCTCCGATAAGCAATGACGCAGGAGTGGGGGGAAGACTCTCAAAATTCCTGGGGTCATGGGAATCTATCTCCCAGTACCCCTGGATTTCCAAGGTAGTCGATGCAGGCTATCAAATAGAGTGGTCTTCAAGACCCCCAAACAAATTTTCACTGACACGGTTCCAAACAAACTTTTGGCAAGGAGTCCAGAAACTTCATCACATGAATGTAATCTCACCAGTCCCGCCTCCAGAAAAAGGCAGGGGTTACTATTCAACTCATTTTGTAATCAGGAAAAAAGAAGGCACTTTTCGGACTATCATAAACCTGAAACCACTAAACAGGTTTATTCGTTATCAGAAATTCAGGATGGAGACCCTAGCATCTACAATCCCTCTGCTAAGCAAAGACGTCTTCATGTGCACAATAGACCTGCGAGACGCTTATTACCACATTCCCATTCACACCAACTCAGAGGTTTCTCCGGTTTGCAATCCAGGATATATCAGGGAACGTCCATCACTACCAGTTCAGAGCCCTTCCCTTCGGGATTTCATCAGCCCCGAGAATATTTACCAAGGTAGTGGTAGAGATGGTCGCCTTCGCCCGGAGGAAGGGACTTATGATAATCCCTTATTTGGACGATTTCCTTCTGATTAGCGAAAGTCTCAGCCAAATCAATTCGAATCTGAGGTTCTTTCTCTCCATCCTAGACGACCTGGGGTGGATCGTGAACAAAGAAAAGTCCATTCTTACCCCCTCAAGGGAAGTTCGATTCTTAGGTATGATCCTAGACTCCCGAAAGCAAGCGGTATTCCTACCTCGAGACAAAATATCGGTTCTCCAACAAAAGATCAGATCCTTTCAGAAAAGAAGATCTTGCTCTATCAGAGAGGCGATGAGTATGCTAGGTCTGCTAACATCTTGTATTCCGGCAGTTCCCTGGTGTCAAATACACTTCAGACCCCTTCAGTCCTGGATCCTGAGTGTCTGGAACAGGTGCCAATCCTCTCTAGATCATCAAGTAAGTCCACCAGCTCGGATTCTGCAGTCCCTAAATTGGTGGAAAATCCACAGGAACTTATCCCGGGGAAATCCCTGGCAGAAGACTCCCCAGATTCAGGTAATAACAGACGCAAGTCTGTTCGGCTGGGGCGCAAAGGTGGGGGATCGTATGTTCCAGGGCACTTGGCCAAATTCGATCAGATCCCAGTCATCAAATTTCAGGGAACTGAGAGCAGTCTGGGAAGCGTTGAAGGTAGCAGAGAAAATGTTGTGTCATCATCACATAAAATTGCTATCAGACAACACTACGGCCATTGCCTACCTTTCCCATCAAGGGGGAACACGGTCAGTAACCCTACAAGCACTGACAACAAGAATCTTTGCATGGGCAGAACAGAAGGTGGCCTCTATATCGGCAGTTCATCTGAAGGGAATACTAAATCAGGAAGCTGATTTTCTCAGCCGCCACAGGATCGATCATACAGAATGGTCTCTAAGTCCAGAAATATTCAGGCTAGTGGTAAGGAAATGGGGGATGCCCGACGTGGATCTGTTTGCCACCAGGGCAAACTCAAAGGTGGAAACATTCTGTTCCCTAAACCCCAGGGACAGACCTCATGCCTTAGACGCCTTCACCATCCGTTGGCATTGGACTCTGTGCTATGCCTTCCCTCCACTTCCTCTAATTCCGATGGTGGTACAAAAAATTCTCCAGGACAAGGCCACGGTGATTGTGATCGCTCCCCTATGGCCAAAGAGAAGTTGGTTCTCATTTCTCCAGAAATTTTCCCTACAGGATCCATGGTCCCTTCCTGTGCGGGGGGATCTATTCCAGCAGGGTCCAGTTCTGCACCCAAACCCGCAGTTTTTTAAATTGGCAGCTTGGATCCTGAGGCCCAAACCCTGAAACTTCAGGGCCTGTCAGACGAAGTTATTACTACTTTGAAAGCCTCCAGAAAGAATGTAACGTCAGCAATCTACCTTAAGATCTGGAAACGTTTTTGTTCTTGGAGTGGGGACGAATCGCCACATTTGCATAAACCCAACATCCAAAGAATACTGGATTTCCTACAGCAGGGTCTGGACCTGGAACTTAGACCCTCTACCTTGAAGGTCCAGATCTCAGCCCTAGGTAGTTTCTTTGACCAAGATATAGCCAGCCATCGTTGGATCAAAAGATTCATTAAGGCAGCGACGAGGCTCCGCCCAACGATCACCGCCCGTGTCCCTTCCTGGGATCTGAACATCGTTCTTACAGGCCTTACTTTACCACCCTTTGAACCCATGTCTGACTATCCAATAAAATTATGGTCCTTGAAGACGGCCTTCTTAATTGCAATAACTTCGGCCCGCAGAGTAGGAGAGTTACAAGCCCTATCAATCAGGGAACCCTACCTCCGTATTCTAGATGATGGAATTATTCTCCGTCTGGATCCTGGATTTCTCCCCAAAGTTGTATCCAATTTTCATCGGAGCCAGGAAGTTACCCTACCTTCTTTTTGCCAACACCCCTCTAATGACAAAGAATCCGCATTTCACTCTCTGGACGTTAGACGGGCAGTCCTAAACTATATCGCTGTGATGGAAAAGTTTAGGAAATCTGACAACTTACTAGTTCTTTTTGGAGGAAGATTTAAGGGCCAAAAAGCCTCCCGGTCCTCTATAGCTAGATGGCTCAAAGAAGCCATTAGTCTTTGTTACCAAATGCAAAATCTTACATGTCCAGTCCACATTAGGGCCCATTCCACTCGGGCCATGTCTTCCTCTCAGGCAGAGAGAGCTGGGGCTTCTCTGGAGGAAATCTGTCGTGCTGCCACTTGGTCCAGCATTCATACCTTTTATAAAGCACTATCGCCTGGATCTTTCCAGATCATCTGATCTGTCCTTCGGGCGGAAAGTCCTCCAGGCTGTAGCCCCCCCTTAACTGATATATTTTTTATATCTCCTTGTATGCCGTCGTGATGATGCTATGGAAAAACCGGAATTAGTTCTACCGGTAATTCTGTTTCCATGAGATCATCACGACGGCACGTTATTCCCTCCCTATGATTTAAAACGTTTGACCTAGAGGGTCTCTAGAAGGTATGAAGTAATACCTTTTTTCACTGTTTGCCACCACCGGGTTGCTCTGTGTGATTTTGGAAACACTGGTGTTGGTGGTGGGAGGAGGGTATTTAACCTTTCTCTGTTCCTGCCCCTACAGAGGTCAGAGGTCAGGGGTCAATCTTCTTGTATGCCGTCGTGATGATCTCATGGAAACAAAATTACCGGTAAGACTAATTCCGGTTTTTCTCTCCAGACACCAGGAAGATTTTTCTTGACAAACACTAATTTCTGCCGATTCTCAAATATGAGATGATACAGGGGAAAATATCAGTCTTCTGGAGAAAGAGCCACTGCTTATTAAAGGAGGCTATGAACATCTTGGGGCTAATTACCTTCTGCATCTCCACAGTTCTTTGGAGCCAGTTTCACATCTGTTCTCTCCAGAAATTGATTCTTACGGCCTCAACCAAACAATTCTTCTTCCCAGAGTGAGAAGACGGGCTTTACTTTCGTGGACTTTCACAGAAAACCTGTAATGAGGGATTCTTTGGAATGTAAGTCCCTATGGATACCAGCAAAAAGGGTGAGGTGCTCAGGAATAGAATATGGGCCTAGCATGCTCATTTCCTCCTTTTCCTTTTATTCCGGCCTTCCTCAAGAATATAGGGTTAAAAGCAACCAGTGTCATTCAAATTACTTAATTCTGTCCAAAGCACAGCTGGTTCCCGATCCTGAAGTATTTATTTCTGGAAGACCCAGAACCTCTTTATCTCAGATTAAATATTGTTCTTCTCCAGGGCCCTCTTCTGTATCGAAAGGTCTAGATGCAGAAATTCTGAAAGCTTGAATCCTGAGAGGGAAATCCTGAAAATTCAGGGATTGTCAAACAGAGTAATATCTACCTTACAGCAGAGTCCCAAGGAAGTTACCTCACTAGTTTACAGGGAGGTTTGAAAGAGATTTTGCTCCTAGTACGAATCTGAATGTTCGGTCCCTGTTCAGGTGGGTGAACAGCCTGTCGGGATAGTCAGGACTTTGATTAGGGTTGCTCTCGGAGGTGTCCTGCTCTTTCCCTAGTTTCCAGGCTTTATTCCCTCACCCCTGTCCCTCCAATGCTCGGTGTGGTGTGTCCCCCCTCCACACACACACACACACCAAAGTGTGACAGGCTATGATAATGGCATTAGACCCAGGAGCCTAAAGGTACAGATCTCAGCCCTGGGTTGTTTTCTGGACCTTCCCCTTGCAGACTATACATGGATCAAAATGTTCATTAAGGCTACATCCTGGATCAGACCGGCCCTAAAACAATCCATTCCTCTTTGGGACCTAACTTCATTGGTCTCTGCGCTACTCTTGAGGAGTTTGGTTTAAGATTCTTGTCCCTTAAAACTGTTTTCCCAGATGCCATTACCTTGGCCCGTAGGTTAGGGAAATTACAGCCCCTTTGCATCAGTGAGTCTTACCTCAAACATTTCAATAAGATCCTCCTAAAAGTTTATCCAACCTTTCTCCCTAAAATTGCCTCAGCTTTTCACCTTAACCAAGAGATGTTTTTTCCATCTTTTCAATGCATCCCCTCACAATGGTGATTCCACATCTTAGATGTCAAAAGATCAATAGGAAATATTTTGATGCCCTTGAGATCCTGGAGATAAGATCCAAATTTGTTCATACAGTTCTCAGGAAGGAACAAGGGGAAGAAGGTCTCAGAGACCACCTTGGCGAGGTGGCTGAAGACTGCAATCCAATAATTCTGTAATTCGCAAAGAGTTCCTGGTCCAGATGGAATTAAAGCCAATCACACCAGGGCCTTTTTCGTTCCATGGGCAGAAAGAGCAGAGGCATCTACTGATCAGATTTGCAGAGCAGCGCCTCGGGCAAGCTTTATTACAGACTGGACATCTAATACAATCAGGAGTTAGCCCTAGAGAGATTTGACCCAGACTCCCTTCTCCCCCAACCACATGCTTATCTGGTATCGCTCAATGGGGTGTCATTGGTAATGAGTAAATACATTTTTAGTTGCATCCATCCTGGTCTAGTATTTCAGAAAACACTCGAGGGAGATGGTGAGAGGAGCCTTGTAACCTCTCTGTGTTCCTGTCCCTGCAGAAGACTAGAAGGGCAATCTCCATGTGGTGCTGTCATGTAGGCCTCCAGAGAAACCAGTCGCTGGTAGAATTCCTACTTCTTAATTTGTGGGATAATCCCTTTAAAGAGGTTATCTAGCCTAATTCATTAACAGTAGTTCAATAAAAGGAAAGAATATTCCTTTTATTGAACTACTGGCTTTCTGAGGGATTCCAGGCATCCCTGAACAGAAGTATCCATCCCGGGCTGCATACCATCCGTTGTGAGAGGCTTTTTTGCCAACTTGATACACGTCTACATTAGAGTTGTGCCTAAACTAGCACAACTCCACCAGGTGAGCCTCCATTTTGGAGATACCAATTTATATCTATTTTAAACGTTATTACCCTATGGTGCGCCATTCTTTTTGTTCTACAGCGGAACGAAGCCTGCTCTTAATACTAATTATTTAACAGACCCCTTCAGAGTGGCTGGATTCATACTTACCTGATCCCTGCTGGTGGGTTCCAGCTCCATCGATACATGGGCACCTCTGCAGATCCCGGGTCTCTGAGAATCAACATCCAGTTGACAGGGCAGGGGAGCACCTGCCCCCCAACTATCTCCACTATACTCCCCCCGGTCAACAGTGTGTTGATTTCCACAGACACAGCACCTGCAGAGTCAACAGTGGAGCAATGAAGCCAGAACATAGAGGCAGGGACCAAGTAAGTATGAACTCCACCGGGGGTCCGCCTCTCTGAAGGGGTCTATTACACAAGTTTAAAGTTGGATAACTCTTTCAATGATCTTTTGTAGGCATCTAAAACATTCCACTAAACTTGTCCGACTGTCCTGTTATTCACAATATTTGTTTCACACATTTTGAATCAGGATGAAGATCTGAACAATAATAATGCTACAGAGGCAGATGTGAGGGGCGATGAGGAATACAAGGAGGAGATTCCTACAGAGACAGATGTGAGAGGCGAAGAATACAAGGAGGAGATTCCTACAAAGACAGATGTGAGGGGCGATGAGGAATACAAGGAGGAGATCCCTACAGAGACAGATGTGAGGGGTGATGAGGAATACAAGGAGGAGATCCCTACAGAGACAGATGTGTGGAGTGATGAGGAATACAAGGAGGAGATTCCTACAGAGACAGATGAGAGGGGCGATGAGGAATACAAGGAGGAGATTCCTACAGAGACACATGTGAGGGGCGATGAGGAATACAAGGAGGAGATTCCTACAGAGACCGATGTGAGGGGCGATGAGGAATACAAGGAGGAGATCCCTACAGATAAGAGCCCAGGTGAGTAGTGACCACTAAATGAAGCAAATACGAGTCTGTAACTATAATGACCCTGAATTGGACTTCCCCCTATAGCAGGCGCCTTCCCCAGGTCCTAACAGTGTCCTCCAGTACTCAGATACCCCCGGGACTTACAGTAGGACCAAACTGTGTAATACAAAGCACATATCACAGCACTAGCAGGTAAGAAGAAAGTCAGGAGATAGGAACTCATCAGTAGATGACTGGACCAGGATGGGTATGGTAATCATACAATGGAACAGACGGATGATGGGGGTTATATGGTGAACGGATGATTGAACAGACAATATGTGGCACTGACTGGATCTTTCCCTAGATCTGTCCTTACATGCTGACCCAAATACCAGACATCACTGACCCTAACTGTCCCTTAAGACATTCCTATGAAAAATCCTAATCTCTAAGGGTCCATTCACACGTTCGTATGAATGTATATGCACCCGTTCCGCAATTCTGCGGAACGGGTGCAGACCCATTCATTCTTTATGTGGACAGAATGAATCCCGAGAGCACACTATGTGCTCTCCGCAGCTGCATTTCCGGAGCGGGACCCCGAACTTCCAGTCCGCAGTTGCGGACAAGAAAAGGACATGTTCTATGGGAGTGCAGGCCGGGTGTATTGCGGATGTGTGAATTGCCCCTAAAACAGACAACAGGAGGACACTAAGACCCAACCCAAACTGAGCAGAGCTGAACTAGAATCAAGGCAGGACAGACTGAAACATGGAACATCCCCTCCCCCCAACCACATACACAGACTACAAGAATCAGAGGTAAAGACTGGACGAACCATAAGAACAAAACTACACGGATGAAGAAAACTAGGAGAGATACTAGAAAATAAAAGGATTACTGGATTCGAAAGCACAGAGCTTACACTATATAACCAGCAGCCCCCCGCAGAAACTAGGAATATTTACAGCGAGGCTAACCAGTCAGGAGCTCCTCTCCAAACAAGGTGAGCTACAGAAGAGAGGTCGGCTGAGCAAGAGATCAGCTACTGTATAATTCATAGCAACTGCCCCAAACATACTAGTAGACAGGAGAAGATGAAACCATAGGAGTGTTCCTGCTGATCCTAGCCCATTACACTAAGGTGGTAACGACTCCCTCAGGTCTGTGCTGTGACTCTCCAGGCCTTGCTCAGTAATATCAGGGTGACAGGTCTCTTCCATGAATCTCCTGGACGTGTCCTGGTGTCCCTCTGTGCAGCATTTCACAGAACTCATGTCACATACACTCTGGACTGCACTGGATTCTGGTGTCCAAATTACGAATGTGCAAGGTGTCAACGCGTGTCGTCCATACAGGCCCCGGGTACCTTCTGGCTTCATCTGAAAAATTGTGAGAATTGGGCTGCCATACCTCTAATAGGGGGTAGGTTTCCTGGCCCTCCTGACACCTCTGTTGCATACAATGACTTATTGTTATAATGCTAGAGTCAGTTATTCAATTTTTCAGTTGGCTTGCTTCGTCTTTCATAAGGTTATTTCTGCCTTCAACAACTGGTGTATAGTCCGTTCAGGTTCTCACTTGAGTTGATCAAAATAGATTAAAGTTGATGAACCTGTGTCCTCTCTAAGGCTGGGTTCAGACCTGAGCGTTTTACAGCGCGTTCCTACACGCTGTAAAACGCTCAACAGGCAAGAACCAATGATTCCCTATGGGAATGGTTCTCACCTGAGCGTTTTACAGCGCGTACGATCGCTCTGTAAAACGCCCGACGCCCCAAGAAGTACATGAGCTTCTTTGGGGCGTCTTGTCGCGCGTTCCCGTACATAGACTTCAGCAGGAACGCGCGACAATGGGCGTTCGCTTGTCTCTGTATGCGCGATTGCAAACGCCCGTACAATCGCGCATACAGAGCGCTCCATCGCGAACGCTCAGGTCTGAACCCAGCGTTAAGGCAATGTAACGATGAGTTTCTCACACCGGTTTCTTTTGCTATGGTTGATTTCTGAGATATAACCCAAACTGGTCCCACATCACAGCATCAGTATTGGTTATGGACTTGGCCCCTTCTTATTCCTTCTGCTGTAACATTGCCATTAATTGTTGTATGCTGTTCATGGACGGGGGAAGCGTCTCCTCCTCCTCCTGACGCCGGGCAAAGAATCTTTTTCGCAGTATTCTGTTTGATCACGGATGCCCAACTTGCGGCCCTCCAACTGTTGCAAAACTACAACTCCCAGCATGCCTGGACAGCCTACAGCTATTAGGGCATGCTGGGAGTTGTAGCCTTGCAACAGCTGGAAGGCTGCAGATTGAGCATCCCTGTGTTAGATGATTGATTTTCCAGGATGTGAGAAACCTGTGCATATGATTGCCTGACTCTTGCCTGTTGTAACAGCTTTGTTCTTCTTGCCTGACCCTTCTATGTACTTAGGGTCATTCTGCTTTTAGTTGTGGGGTGACATGACACATTTGGACAGCACCCTCTAGCCTCTCTTGTCAGTTATGAATTTTGATAGCTGCCTTCAATAGTTTTCAAAAATAATTTTAAAAATGTTTTGTTCTTGGTAGATGACTGTACTGGGCGCTTGGAGAAGCATCTCATATCTACATATTATAATGCAGATGATCCATGTGTCATATTAGATACATATGAAGAGCGTGCCATTATCCCAGATGTACCCTCAGACCTTCACAGCAAAAATCTATCATCTCATCCTTTAAAACAAGTCCAATCTTCTAATTCATCACATACTCTTACTCAGAATGAAACTCGCAGAAGATGTTCTGGAACCCAAAGAGCTCGGAGAAAGCCGTATTCATGCTCAGAATGTGGCAAATATTTTACTTGGAAATCAGGCCTTCTTCAACATCAAATTCATCACACAGGGGAGAAGCTGTATTCATGTTCAGACTGTGGGAAATGTTTTACTAGTAAAACACAAATTGAAAACCATCAGAGAATGCACACAGGAGAGAAGCCATTTTTATGTTCAGAATGTGGAAAGTATTTTACGAATAAAGCATATCTTAAAACCCATCAGCGAATTCACACAGGAGAGAAGCCGTTTTCATGTTCAGAATGTGGAAAATGTTTTACGAATAAAACACAACTTGAAACCCATCAGCGAATTCACACAGGAGAGAAGCCGTTTCCATGTTCAGAATGTGGAAAATGTTTTACTAGAAAATCACATCTTGATAACCATCATAGAATTCACACAGGAGAGAAGCCGTTTTCATGTTCAGAATGTGGAAAATGTTTTACGAATAAAACACAACTTGAAACTCATCAGCGAATTCACACAGGAGAGAAGCCGTTTTCATGTTCAGAATGTAGGAAATCTTTTACTGGGAAATCTAATCTTGAGAGCCATCATAGAATTCACACAGGAGAGAAGCCGTTTTTGTGTTCAGAATGTGCGAAATCTTTTACTAGAAAGTCAGCTCTTCTTCTACATCAAAGAAGTCACAAAGCAGAGAAGCCGTATTCATGTTCAGAATGTGGAAAATCTTTTACTCAGAAAGCACATCTTCTGAGCCACCAGAGCATTCACACAGGGGACAAGCCGTATTCATGTTCAGAATGTAGGAAATCTTTTACTGAGAAATCTAATCTTGCGAGACATCAGAGAATTCACACAGGAGAGAACACGTTTTCGTGTTCAGAATGTGGCAAATGTTTTACTCGTAAATCATTTCTTGCAAGCCATCATAGAATTCACACAGGAGAGAAGCCGTTTTCATGTTCAGAATGTGGTAAATCTTTTACTCGGAAATTTCAACTTCAGAGCCACCAGAGCATTCACACAGGGGACAAGCCGTATTCATGTTCAGAATGTAGGAAATCTTTTACTGAGAAATCAAGTCTTAAGACACATCGGCAAATTCACACATTGGAGAAGCTGTATTCATGTTCAGAATGTGGCAAATGTTTTACTCATAAATCATCTCTAAAGAGCCATCATAGAATTCACACAGGAGAGAAGCCGTTTTCATGTTCAGAATGTGGAAAAGGTTTCACTCAGAAATCATCTCTAAATCGCCACCAGAGCATTCACACAGGGGACAAGCCGTATTCATGTTCAGAATGTAGGAAATCTTTTACTGAGAAATCAAGTCTTGAGAGACATCAGAGAATTCACACAGGAGAGAACACGTTTTCGTGTTCAGAATGTGGCAAATGTTTTACTCAAAAATCATCTCTTGTTAAACATCATAGAATTCACACAGTGAACAACTAATTCTAAATCCTTCCTGTAAAATATTTAGACCAACCTATAAGAAAAACTAACTCACATTGTATGTATAGATAACACTGGGGTCTAGTATACTATACCGAGCCAACAAACGAACCAAACCAATTACCCCAAAAAGATGAGAAAACGCACATATAAAATATATGTAATTTATTGAGACATAATCAAATGACAAAATTAGAATAACATAAGGCACAAGGGTAGAGGAGGGTGGGGGGCCCCCATGTGACAGGGTCAAAAACAACCTCCCTCACAAAAACCCAACTGACAGGGAGAGAAGGGTCACAGCCCTGGGTGTAAAACCGCATAGATATGGGGGAACTGTAGGTTCACCCAAAGTAACATATAATGGTAAGTGTGCTGCATGCATATACAAGGTAAATATGGTCACACATAGCCGACTTGCCCACCCTGGATAACTGGGATGGCCGCATAAAGATGCAGGTAGCCAAGTGACATAAGTAAGGCAGGGCAAGAGTGCTAAGTGCAAGCAGTGACCTTTAAAGTAACAAACTAACCAAAGCATGACAACAAATCAAGATTTACAGGAGGCACCATCATCTGCCAGCAAGACACCTCTACATCTGTGCCGCCAATCACAACATTTTCCACAAAAACATCTGTGTCCAAATGTTGATATTTTTGTCAAGCTGGTCAAACTTGATTTTAAACAGCTGGCGGGCTATTATGGCCATAAGAATTTGACTTATGACCAACATCGGGCTATTAAAGAACTCTGTGATTTGAAGGATATTGTGATCAAACCTGCGGATAAAGGGGTAAATGTTGTGATCTGGCCTGCACAGATGTATGAAAAAGAAGCATTTAGATAGCTGGGAGATAAGGACTTCTATAGACGTCTAGATAGCAATCCCACCACCAGGTTTAAGGCTGAATTAGATCATATTCTAGACTCCGGGGTAGAAAATAACATTCTGCCAGCACGACTTAAGGAGGGCCTGGTGGTGGATCATCCAGTGACTCCCACCCTGTATTTGCTGCCCAAAATCCACAAACAATTACAACCCCCCCCCCGGCCCCCTATTGTGTCTTTGTGAACATGTCAGCAGATTTGTGGATTTTTATCTGAGGGGATGCGTGGAGACCCTGCCGTCTTATGTCAGTGACACCTCTGATGTATTGAGGAAACTCAATGGGGTGTCGCTGGAGGGGGACATGTGGCTGGTCACATGTGATGTAGAGACCCTGTACACGTCGATATGCCACGACCACGGGATCAGGGCCTGCCCAATACTTCATGCGTATGGCAAAGTTAGATGCGGACATTATTGTGTTTGTGATTGAGCTTCTGGACTTCATCTTGAAACACAATTATATTACATTCAAGGACCGCCTCTTCCTACAGCTCCGGGGAACAGCGATGGGGGTGAATTGTGCGCCCTCCTATGCTAACCTGTGCCTCGGACTGTGGGAAAGAGAGATTGTCCAGAATCTCCCGGAATATGGCTCTGTGGTCGCGGTATATTGACGATGTCCTCTCTATCTGGCAGGGCACGGAGTGCCAGCTTCTATCCTTTCTCCAACAACTCAATAACAACAGCCTTAACATCAGGCTGACTTGGCACTATAGCCAGGATAGGATGGAATTCCTGGACATACTTATCAGTAGGGAGAGGGACGGCCGGGTCTCCACGGATCTCTACAGAAAGCCCACCTCCACCAACACTTTGCTACATGCCAAATCTGCACACTATCCACAGACAGTTAGGGCCATTCCGGTGGGGCAATTTTTGCGTCTTCGACGTGTCTGCTCCAGTGACAAGAAATTTGAGATGCAGTCTGGAGAATTGTCTAGGTTTCGCAATAGGGCCTATAACAAGGTTGATATTAAGAGGGGCTACACACGGGCCAAGTCTGTAAATAGGGACTCTCTCCTGACCAGCAACAGAACAAAGATTGACAATGCCAGTTGTAGATTTATTACCCCTTTTAACATGCAGTGGCGAAAAATATTTGAAATACTCACTAGACACTGGCCTATACTGCTCTCAGATAATGACTTACGGGCGACACTTCGAGAATATCCCCAGGTGACATGGCGACGCTCAAAAAATCTTGGTGACTTGCTCACCAGTAGTCACTATGTATCCCCTTCGCCATAGTACATATTTGGAAGTAAGGGGCCAAAATGGGGCTCCTACCCGTGCAACAACTGTCAGGCATGTAGATACATGGAACCAAAGAAAAAAAGGCTTCCCTATAATACCGTAAATGAGGGCAAACAGAGAACCAATTGTATAAACCTAAAAATGTTGCTAGAAAAACAACCATAAAATGCCCAATAAAAATATAAATACTTTATTAAGTCATCAATTGATCAAAAAATTCATAAGACATTTTCACAGAATTACTATGGAGAATAATTAGCAAAACAACCTGGATGCAGTAGTCCCCCCCTGTCGGTGCCTCAAAATCCTGCCAAACAGATGGAATACATGTCTGTGCAATATGCAGTGAGGTGATTCACAAGTAGAAAGTATCAGGTAAATACCCGCTACAAGTGACTGTGATGTTCAACTCACTGCACAGCCCAGTGGAGAGTTAGTGTGTAATAGTAGAGCCCTAAATAATAATACTCTAGAGCACATAATCACATAACAATTATCTAATAAATCCAGATGAATATGCCCCTATACAACAGGTCATGAATAGCAGGCTGCAAAATAACAAACTCTCACATAAAAGTACCCACTGGGAACGTGAACATACCCACAGACATGATGAAGGGCTGAGACACCGAACACAAGGCAGGCTAGAACCCCGACGTGCGTTTCTCCTCAGCTTCGTCAGGAGGTACATGGTTCGGTCCTCCACATTTAGGGACTCTGAGGGCAGACGCGAGTATCAAATCGTGCAACATATCACATGCAGGACTGCATGTGTGATATATTTGATCACTTGCCCTTGCAAGCTCCTGTATGTTGGGATGACCACCAGGGAGCTGCGTGTTGGGGTATTCGAACATGCAAGCAAAATCCGCCAGGCAGCCACTACTGCACAGGACGAGCTGACCCAGTTTCAACCTATAGCCCTGCATTTTAGGAACCATCACAGGGGGGACCCTCATGGGTTACATATTGATAGGGTCTCTCTGGGCTGCCGTGGAGGGGATATCAAGAAGCGCCTCCTGCAACTGGAGACTAAATGGATTGTTCACGTCCGTGAGCGGACCGTGGAACTGCGGCCTGGATTCCTGCTGGTTGCTATGACGCCGTGCGCTCTCTGCTGCCGCCGCAATACAGTAATACACTGGTATGATCTATACCAGTGTATTACTGTACTGTGGCGGCAGCAGGGAGAGCACGGCGTCCTAGCAACCAATGATGCCGTGCGCTCCTGCTCTCAGCAGGAATCCAGGCCGCGGTTCCACGGTCCACTCATGGCCTAAGAGTGAGATCCCTAATGGTCTCAATGAGACTGTTAGCTTCAAGTCTTTTCTATAAATCGTGCTTTTTACCTTATTATGTATTCGTTGTTTTTATCTTGTATTCTGTAAATCTTGATTTGTTGTCATGCTTTGGTTAGTTTGTTACTTTAAGGTCACTGCTTGCACTTAGCACTCTTGCCCTGCCTTACTTATGTCACTTGGCTACCTGCATCTTTATGCGGCCATCCCAGTTATCCAGGGTGGGCAAGTCGGCTATGTGTGACCATATTTACCTTGTATATGCATGCAGCACACTTACCATTATATGTTACTTTGGGTGAACCTACAGTTCCCCCATATCTATGCGGTTTTACACCCAGGGCTGTTACCCTTCTTTCCCTGTCAGTTGGGTTTTTGTGAGGGAGGTTGTTTTTGACCCTATCACATGGGGCCCCCCCACCCTCCTCTACCCTTGTGCCTTATGTTATTCTAATTTTGTCATTTGATTATGTCTCAATAAATTACATATATTTTATATGTGCGTTTTCTCATCTTTTTGGGGTAATTGGTTTGCTTCGTTTGTTGGCTCCTTCCTGTAAAATATGCCACGAATTTCCATATTTTTTCTTGCTATTATTTATAGCGAGAAGACTCTGCTTTGTTATAAAAAATATTGCATGTATATTGAAGCAGGAATTAAAAGAAAATATCAGTATATTCAGAAGTGTAGTTACTGCTGTTATAATTGTAGATCTTAAAAGGGTTGTGCAAGAATGAGGGGGTTTGGCAAACTCCTCCACTTTACTGGATCTGTAAAGGGAAGATTACTTACCTGCTTCCTGGCGCTGGCTCTCCGCTCCTTCTCTTCCAAGCCTGCAATGCTCGGCTGGGCTCATCTGGTTTGACATTTTCACAGCCGACACTGGCCGCGGCGGAGACTGGCCCCTTGTGTCATGTGACTATTTGCCATGACGTAAGGGAAAGCGGTAACTGTGATCGTCAATGAATTATATAATATACATATTGGAATATATTGGAAATATTTCAGAGGATAGGTCATCAGTTAACAAAATGTCAGAAAGACATAAATTACTCTTACCGGTAATTGGATTTTCCTTTAGCCTCCACAACGGCACTTACCTGGAGGTTGGCCCGCCTTCTTAGGGACAGGAAACAATTAGCGCGATCAGCCAATAAAGGGCCCCCTCCCTCTTACCTCTCCAGTTAATAACCTAGCACTCAGAATAGGCATGAAAATAAGGAGAAATTTAATAAGGTACAAACAAAAAACAACAGAGATAAACTCACTCAAAAATAGAAGCACTACCAAACTTCATAGTGTGCTCAAGAAAAAATAAGGGGTAACTACTCCTAAGTCTTCAAGAGTATAAAGCAAAACATAAGTAGAACAATCTAAGTATTGGACCCAATTTCGGGTGGGAATCCCGTGCCGTTGTGGAGGCTAAAGGAAAATCCAATTACCGGTAAGAGTAATTTATGTCTTTTCCCCACGCCTCCACAACGGCACTTACCTGGAGGAATAACATAGGATACCTAACTTAGGGTTGGACTACCGCAGATAAGACTTTGTGGCCAAAGGACAAGTCTCTATTAGTGGAAACGTCCAGCTTGTAATGTTTAAAGAAAGTACACGGGTTGGACCATGTCGCTGCTCGACAGATCTCTTCCAATGAAGCTGAGGCACCTTCGGCCCAGGATGCTGACAATGCTCTGGTGGAGTGGGCTTTCAGTGAAGGAGGTGGAACGACCCCCTCGGTTTCGTAGGCTAACGTAATGCATGTCTTTATCCATCTGGAGATGGAGGTTTTGCTGGCTGCTTCGCCCTTGTGAAGTCCCAGGTATTGTAATAGTAACTGGTTCGACTTCCTAAAACCTTCCGTTGCACTCAAATACTGGAGTACGCACCTTCTAACATCCTAATTATGAAATACTTTTTCCTTATCAGACGTCGCCTGGGAACAAAAGGAGGGGAGAGGGATTTCTTGTTGACAGTGAAACCTGGATACTACCTTGGGAAGAAATTCTGGAGCATGCTTCAGTATAATCCTGTCATCTAAGATCGTGAGATATGGAGGCAAAATAGAGAGAGCCTGGATTTCTCCTATCCTTCTTGCAGTGGTGATTGCTAAAAGAAAAACTGTTTTGAGAGTTAATGTCCTCAAGGAAATTTCCCCGAGTGGTTCAAAGGGTGGATGCATAAGCCTGGAGAGGACCAGGTTCAAGTCCCAAGGAGGGACAGAAGACCTAAGCTTAGGGCGAATTCTACTAGTTCCTTTAAGGAATCTTTTGACAACACTCAAATCTGCAAGTTTAATATTTAGAAAGGCACTCAAGGCTGCTACTTGGACTCGAAGGGTACTTACAGATAGACCTTTATCAAGCCCTGATTGAAGGAAGTCTAAGATCAGGGTCACCTCTGGCTCGCAGGAGGGATTCCACTTGTTGTTCCCAAAACGCAGAAAGGTTTCCCAGGTCCTTAAATAGATTTTAGACGTTACAGGTTTCCTACTCTGCAACAGTGTGGAGATTACGGACTCTGAGAACCCTTTCCCTCTTAGGATGCTTCTTTCAGTTTCCAGGCCGTCAAGCGAAGCTGGCTGACCCTGGGATGCATTGCTGGTCCCTGAAGAAGCAGATCTGGTCGGGGAGGTAGTAACCAGTATTCTTCCCCCGCTAGGCTTTTCAGAGTAGAGAACCATGTTCTCCTGGGCCAGAAGGGAGTGATCAGGAGAACCTGAGCCTTCTCTCCCAGAATCTTGGAAATAACCTTGGGTATTAGAGGAAAGGGTGGGAATGCATAAAGAAGATCCCGAGGCCAAGGAGATGACAGGGCATCCACCGCAAGGGGTCGGTCTAGAGGGGATAGGGAAAAGAAGCTCGCGACTTGTCTGTTTCTCCTTGTCGCAAATAAATCGATTTTTGGAGTGCCCCATCTGGCACAAATCTGGGCAAAGGACTGCGGGTTCAGGCTCCATTCCCCCGGCAGTAGTCGATCCCTGCTTAGAAAGTCCGCCAATTGATTTTCTCTCCCTCTTACATGGGCTGCTGATAGAGAGTTTAGGTTTTTCTCGGCTCAGACTAGAATCTTGCTTGCGACTAGGGAAAGGGAGCGGCTTTTCGTTCCCCCTTGCCTGTTTAGGTAAGCTACCGTGGTAGAATTGTCCGATAGGATTTTCACGTTTTTCAGATGGATATAAGGGGAAGATTTTATTATGGCTTCCCAGACAGCACTTAGCTCCCTCATGTTCGATGAAGCTTGTTGTAGCTTTGTCTCCCAGAACCCTTGTGTAATTTCCCCATTCATGTGGGCCCCCCAGCCCTGTTGACTGGCGTCGGTGGTGATGACTAATAAGTCCGTCTGTCTCCACTCTAACCCTCGGGATAAGTTTGACAGCTTCGTCCACCAGGTTAAGGCCATCTTTAGATAGGATGGGATTTTTATCTTCTTGTTCAGAGATGATTGCTTTTTGTCCCAATTCTCTAACAGGAAGGCTTGGAGAGGCCTTGAGTGGTGCTGAGCCCACTTTACGCATGAGATTGTTGACGTCATGACACCCAATATTGCCATTATCTCCCTGAAGGAGGCTATTCTTTGTCTTCCGAAACTCCTGACACAGGAAATTAGATTGCTTCGTTTCTGTTCCGGCAGAAAAGAGATCATAAGTCGTGAATTTAGCAGAACACCCAAAAAGATTTTTTCCTGTGAAGGGAGAAGACAGGACTTCTGGTGATTTATCATCCAACCCAGGTCGGCAAGGGTAAAAAGAGTTGATTGAAGGTGGCACTGAAGAAGACTTTCTGACGGGGCTGTGATTAAAAAGTCGTCTAGGTAAGGTATGAAGGAAATTCCTGCTAGGTGAACTTCCACCATAACTTTCGTAAACAATCTTGGGGCCAAGCTGAGGCCAAATGGAAGAACTTGAAATTGATAATGACGGAGAGAACCCTGGAACCAAACCGCTATTCTCAGAAACTTCTGGTCTTCCTTCTGGATTGGGATGTGAGAATAGGCATTTGCCAGGTCTACTGTCACCATATAGCAATTTTCTTGAAAAAGATTGATCACTGACCTTACTGTTTCCATTTAGAATTTTTTGTAAATCACGTATCTGTTTAGGGTCTTTAGATTTATTATAGCCCTGAAGGTGCCGTTTTTTGTTTTTTTTACCAGAAATATGGGAGAGTAGAACCCTTTCTTCTGTTCCCCGACCGGTACCGGAATAATGGCTCTTTTCTCCAAGAGAAGCAAAATTTGCTGGTCCATTGCTTCCTGATTTTTTTCCCCTGAGTCTGGAGTTTTCCATGTAACGGTCTGGGGGTATGCTGGTTAATTCCAGACAGTAGCCATCTTTTATGACACCCAGTACCCAAGGGGAGGCCTGAATTCTTACCCAAGCTGTATAAAAATGCATTAGCCTTTTCCCTACCGCTCTTCTGGCGTCATTGGGAAGTAGCTGTCCGGGAAGACTTTTCGGGATTAAATAGGAAGCCCTTTCCTCTTCCTTTGGATGACTGCCAGGACGCTCCCGATTCTTTTTTTCTTTTGATCAGGCCTACTACGTCTCTGGGGCCGAAAGGAACGTCTCTGATGGAAGAACTTTGATTCCGTGGGAAGGCCTTTTTTCCTATCCGATGCTTTCTCTAATATATCATCGAGAGCGGTGCCAACACTCTATCCCCTTCGCAAGGTAGGGCAGATAATTTATTCTTTGATGCCGTATCCCCCGACCAGGTTCTCAACCAGATGGCTCTATGGGAGGCGTTGGACAAGGCCGCTATTCTGGCTGACAATTTTACTATGTCAGCAGAAGCATCTGCCATAAAGTTTGCGGCCTGTTTCAAGACTGGGATAGAGGCTAGAATATCTTCTCTTGGGGTGCCTGCCTCGAGGTGTTCCTCCAACTGACCTAACCATAAGGACAAGGTTCTGGCCATATAAGTCGCCGAAATTCCGGGTCTTAGAATCGCAGAAGAGGACTCCCATGTTTTTTTTTTAAGTAAACTCTCACATTTTTTGTCCATTGGGTCTTTGAGTAAGCCCAAATCCTCAAAGGGCAGTGCTGTCTTCTTAGAGATTCTTGCTACGGGTGCGTCCACCCTAGGGGTCTTATTCCAGGTAGCTGAATCCTCTTCCGCAAAGGGATATTTTCTTTTAAAAACCCTTGATGCTGCCTGTCGTTTCTCAGGATCTTTCCATTCATTAAGGATTAAGGTCTTAATACTGCTATGGACCGGAAAGACACGTTTTTTCTTGTCCGCCAACCCTGCGAACAGCTGGTCCTGTACTGAAAGCGGTTCCTTAGGTTCCTCTAAATTAATTGTAGCCCGGATGGTTTATAGTAACGAATCTGTTTCTTCAATAGAACAGAGAGGCTTTCTATAGATGTCGCCAGAGATAGATGAGTCTGAGTCGGCAGTGACTTCCCCTTCGTCCCTGTCCGAATCTCGCTCAATAATGGGAGAGCTTGATGTAGAGGGTTTTGGCGGAACAGTAGTCATTTTTGCTTCTACTGCAGCCCCGACTTCCTCTTTAATAATGGTTCTGAGACTCTCAATAAGTGAAGGGGATTCATCTGAAACCACTTTATCACAGCACTTTTGGCATAGGGACTTATTGTGAGAACTAGAAAGCGCTTTCTTGCAGATAGGACATTTATTTTTGCTAGACGGTTCCTTCTTTGAGACGTCTCTCCCCTATGAAACACAAATTAAGTGCCATAGTAAGAAAACTGAGGGAAAATACCTCTCAAGAAAAACCGCCACCAAAGAGAAGTGTAGGGGGGAGACAAGGAGATTACACCTGAGTGTCCCTTAAAACAAGGTAATAGAAATAGGGAGGAGGCTTACTGGGCTTGAGGGCCTGGGAGCATCTGTGGATTTTTCAGGGGCCTCTGATCCAGATTGCAGGGACATGCTGCCGAAGACAGCTGCATTTGAACTTCCTGGTTCCGGGTACGTCATAGCCCCCCCCCTGTGCGTGCCGCCGTGCTGACGTAATACTGTCCAATCAGCACGGCGCACGGAGGAGTCACATGGGAGCGTCACTCTAGGCCAGGCAACGCCCCCTGCTGCCCAGAAATCTGCCGGTCCGGATCCAGGACACGGAAGAAAGGAGCCTGGGGTCACCAGCGTCCGCCGAATTTACACCGAGAGGAGGGAGGGATGGAACAAGCAACATCCCGCGACCCCTCCTCCTGCGACGGCCCTCCGGCAGAACCGGGAATACTTACAAAAAGGCTGCGCGAGCTGCTGATCCGCGATCCCGACCTTCTGAGGGACAGGAAACAACTGGAGAGGTAAGAGCGAGGGGGCCCATTATTGGCTGATCTCGCTAATTGTTTCCTGTCCCTAAGAAGGCGGGCCAACCTCCAGGTAAGTGCCGTTGTGGAGGCGTGGGGAAAAACCCTTTTAACTACTCCAGTCTTGGGTTTATTACCTGGGTTATGAAGTTGGGAACATTCCCAGACCCTTTGGACTCATTTGCAGCAAATGGTAAGGGAAATCTGAGGAAAAATTATACCCTTTATCCCACGACTTAATGGTTTAAAGGAAGTGGAGAGGACTCGGTGGAGAAGTGTTTGCCTGTTGTTATCCACTCGATCAGTCTGGTCACCACATTATGCCTTTTTAATAATTTTCGTTGGAGCCTGTGACGCCTTCCAGCATGATGTCATAGAACATCTGAAACATTTATTGCTGATTGAACATTTGGAGATGGAGAGACCTAGGAAATGGAGGAGTTTTATCAGTGGCATCCCTAGGGTGTTTGGCAATCGGGCCGGGTCTTTTCTCGGCCCCCCCTCACCCCCCAATACTTTGAGATAATTGTACCCCCTTACAGTAGTATTGCTCTCATTGTACAACCTTTGCAATAGGTTTGTACAGATGTGTGCCCCCTCACAGTAGTTATGCCATCTGTGCCTCCTTCACAGTAATAATCCTCATTGTGCCCCCTTCATAGCAGTAATCCCCATTGTGCCCCCTTCATAGTAATAATGCCCACTGTGCCCCCTTCATAGTAATAATGCCCACTGTGCCCCTTCACAGTAATATTTGCCCACTGTGCCCCTTCACAGTAATAATGCCCACTGTGCCCCCTTCACAGTAATAATGCCCTTTGACTCTGTATCCTTTCACATTAGTAATGCCCTCTGCACCCCCCCTCTATAGTAATAAAATCCTCTGCCCCTTCTTCCTTAGTAATAGTCTTCTGTGCCCCCCTCCATAGTAGTAATGCCCTCTGTGTCCCCTTCCATAGTAGTAATGCCCTCTGTAATAAAAAAAAAATCACAGTAACTACTCACCTTGTCCCGTTCCTGAAGCTCACATACCTTCCTTCCCTTCAGGCACAGATCGCTTTGCAGCACAGTGTGGGCGGAGATTATGCAGATTTCCGGGCTGCAGGCCCCACCCACACAGGCCGGCAGCGTGATCTGTGCCTGCAGGCTGAATGGTGGAGCGGGGAGAAGTCTTCCTGCTTCACCATTCTGTGCGCCGCCGGCCTGAAGGAGGGGAGGAGCGCGGGGAGCTGAGCTGTGAGTGACAGGACCCAGCTCCCTGCGCTCCAGCAATGAGCTCTTCTGTCTGTATTGATGGAAGCGCTCATTGCTTCTGGTACCCCCAGAGAGTCGCCACTGAGTGTTATTGTTAATGAGGCTCTGTCAGCATGATCAACCGTATTAAACCAAGCAGAGTAGACGGCTTTTTGACAGAACAACCAACTTAGTCTTCGGTTCTTGCAATCAGTCAGCTGTAAAAAGGTGCAGACATTCTTCTGCTCAGTATGAAGAGAAGAAAGAAACAAAAATGGTGTCAGGACTCGTTAAACTGTGGATCGTTTCAAAGAAGGCAAAGGGTGGCTCTGGCTTCTCCACTCGAGATAAATATCTGTGCTCATCAAAAATAGTCCACTGCTCCTTCACCTCTCCCCTTTTTCCGGAAAATGTACCTTATGCAACTCCTGGTGCTCAGAAGCAGTGTGTGCCCGGTTTGGGCAGTCATGTGGGCCCCAAGCAGCAGATGGGAAAGATGACTCAGCGGCAGGACTTGAAGTGGTAGAGCAGATCACACAGCAGCAGGTAGTGGATGTTTTCTGCTGACACAGCTACAATGGCCGCCACCAAGGCTCCTACACCTGACCGCCCTCCGAACAGTGCAGCAACCGCGGCTTCATTCAGCTCCCAGGTAAAACAGCTAGTATCCACACAGAAGAGCGGTGCAGATTGCAGAGAGAAGCGAAGAGGCGGCGTTCCCAGAGTGGAGGAAAGGTGCCATCTCCTCTATAGTCCCCAATCCACCAGCTAAGTCCTACTCATTCAGCTGGTACCAGAGGAAAGGGTTAGCTGAATTAGGAGAGCACTGGACCTATAGGCATCTCAGCGCTGTACGGCCACTTAAGGCTCCTGTGTCCAGAAAGTAGTTGAGACTGAGGTTTTGGGTGGGCGGTAGGCCGTAGATTGGCAGATGGTTAATACAACCCAGATTAAATATGAATTGGGTCCTCTAGGCCCGGGGAAGTTTTCTGGCATGCGAAAGAGTCCTGAAATAGAGCTCTGGCCAATGGATGACGAAGGAATGACTTGTACAGGCAGGAGATCTCCTCTAACGTCTGGCAGTTAGCTGTGGGCCTTGTGGTTGAAATAACCAGTAAAGGTGCAATGGTGCCTCCGTTCTTAAAAAGAAAGACAGAGTTCAGTGGATGGGTAATGTAAGAGGAAGCACCCGTACCATATCAGTCACCAGTGAGAATGTGGGTGGCTGCAGTGGAGGTAGCAGCAGCACTGTCAGCACCAGCCGTCCGGCCTGTAGTAACAGGTCACAGCTCTCATCATCTCAGTCACAGCAGTCCATGTTCCATACTGTACTGCTGCTGCCGCTACTACTACCCCTACACAGCTGCGCATCTCCAGTCTTGTCCGTCAGGTTCCATACTGTGCAACTGCCACTTCTACTCCCCCACATGTCCTCCCTTGTCCATCATGTTCCAAACTGTTGCTGCTTCCACTCTACACAACCAGACATCTACTGCCTTGTCCAATAGAGATATCAGTTGGACTTGGTTCCTCAGTAGGCCTCCATTAGGGCTTCAGAGTGGCTGCTCAGGCTGCTGCAAATCTGACCAGTGTCACTTTAAGTGCTGATAACCTTAAAACGCTTTGACTTATCGAGGCCATTCTGAGATTGTTTTTTCGTCACATATTGTACTTCATGAAACTGGTAAAATGAAGTAAAAAATAAATAAATTATTTATTAAAAAATAAAAAAATTTACCCAATTTTTTTTAAAAAATTGCAAATTTCCAAGTTTCAATTTCTCTACTTCTATAATACATAGTAATACCTCCAAAAATAGTTATTCATTTACATTCCCCATATGTCCACGCCATGTTTGGATCAATTTGGGAATGATATTTTATTTTTGGTGCATTTTACAAGGCTTAGAAGTTTAGAAGCAAATCTTGAAATTTTCAAAAACCCACTTTTTAGGAACCAGTTCAGGTCTGAAGTGAGGTTTGTGAGGCTTACATAATAGAAACCACCCAAAAATGACCCCATTCTAGAAACTACACCCCTCAAGGTATTCAAAACTGATTTTACAAACTTTGTTAACCCTTTAGGCGTTCCACAAGATTTAATGAAAAATAGAGATACCATTTCAAAATGTAACATTTTTGGCAGATTTTCCATTTAAGGCCTCTTTCACACTTGCGTTGTCCGGATCCGGCGTGTACTCCACTTGCCGGAATTACACTCCGGATCCGGAAAAACGCAAGTGTACTGAAAGCATTTGAAGACGGAACCGTCTTCCAAATGCTTTCAGTGTTACTATGGCACCCAGGACGCTATTAAAGTCCTGGCTGCCATAGTAGGAGCGGGGAGCGGGGGAGCGGTATACTTACAGTCCGTGCGGCTCCCGGGGCGCTCCAGAGTGACGTCAGAGCGCCCCATGCGCATGGATGACGTGATCCATGCGATCACGTGATCCATGCGCTTGGGGTGCCCTGACGTCACTCTGGAGCGCCCGGGGAGCCGCACGGACGGTAAGTACACTGCTCCCCCGCTCCCCGCTACACTTACCATGGCTGTCAGGACTTTAGCGTCCCGGCAGCCATGGTAACCACTCTGAAAAAGCTAAATGTCGGCTCCGGCAATGCGCCGAAACGACGTTTAGCTTAAGGCCGGATCCGGATCAATGCCTTCCAATGGGCATTAATTCCGGATCCGGCCTTGCGGCAAGTGTTCCGGATTTTTGGCCGGAGCAAAAAGCGCAGCATGCTGCGGTATTTTCTCCGGCCAACAAACGTTCCGTACCGGAACTGAAGACATCCTGATGCATCCTGAACGGATTACTCTCCATTCAGAATGCATTAGGATAATCCTGATCAGGATTCTTCCGGCATAGAGCCCCGACGACGGAACTCTATGCCGGAAGACAATAACGCAGGTGTGAAAGAGCCCTTAATAATTTTTTTTCCAGTTACAAAGCAAGGGTTAACAGCCAAACAAAAAACTCAATATTTATGGCTCTGATCCTGTAGTTTACAGAAACACTTTATATGTGGTTGTAAACTGCTGTACGGGCACACGGCAAGGTGCAGAAGGAAAGGAATTTCATATACGGTTTTGGAAGGCAGATTTTGCTGGACCTTTTTTTTTTTGACACCATGTCCCATTTGAAGCCCCCCTGATGCACCCCTAGAGTAGAAACTCCCAAAAATTTACCACATTTTAGAAACTACGAGATAGGGTGGCAGTATTGTTGGTACTAGTTTAGGGTACATATGATTTTTGGTTGCTCTATATTACACTTTTTGTGAGGCAAGGTAAGAAGAAATAGCTGTTTTGGCACCGTTTTTTCATTTTTTTGTTATTTTCAACATTCATCTGACAGGTTAGATCATGTGATATTTTTATAGAGCAGGTTGTCACGGATGCGGCGATACCTAGTATGTATACAATTTTTTTTATTTATGTACGTTTTATACAATGATTTCATTTTTGAAACAAATCATGTTTTAGTGTCTCCATAGTCTGAGAGCCATAGTTTTTTCAGTTTTTGGGCAAATATCTTGGGTAGGGTATGGTTTTTGCGGGATGAGATGACTGTTTTATTGGCACTATTTTGGGGTGCGTATGACTTTTTGATCGCTTGCTATTACACTTTTTGTGAAGGTGACAAAAAATAGCTTTTTTACACTTTTTTTTTTTTACGATATTCACCTGAAGTGTTAGATCATGTGATATTTTATAGAGCAGGTTATTACGGAGGCGGCGATACCTAATATGTATACTTTTTTATTTATGTAAGTTTTACACAATTATTTTATTTTTGAAACCAAAAAATCAAGTTTTAGTGTCTCCATATTCTGAGAGCCATAGTTTTTTCAGTTTTTGGGCGATTATCTTAGGTAGGGTTTTTTGCTGGGTGAGGTGACGGTTTGATTGGTACTATTTTGGCGTACATACGACTTTTTTGATCACTTTTATTACCTTTTTTGGGAAGTAAAGTGGGCAAAATTTCAATTTCATAGTTTTTTTTTTTTTTATGGCGTTCACCGTTCGGGTAAAGTAACATTACCTTTTTATAGATCAGGTCGTTACGGACGCGGTGATATCAAACATGTGTACGGAATTTCTTTTCATTTTTAATCAGTGATAAATGATTTTTGTGATTTTTCCTTTACTTTTGTTTGACCCTGACCCACTTGGTTCTTGAAGATCCAGTGGGTCTGATGTCTGTATAGTACAGTACAGTACACTATGTAGTGTATTGTACTGTATTTTACTTACACTTTGTCTGAACAGATCTATGCCTTTTAGCACAGATCTGTTCAGCACCATGGGAAGTCCTGTTGCCATGGGAACCTTCCCCGTCTGCCACAACTGAGCAGACGGGGACTCCCTCCCTCTCTAAGACCATCCTGTCTGGGGGCTGCAAAGGCACAGCAGCCCCCCGATGGGAGAGGGAGGGAGCTCCCTGACTGTTAACCTCTTCCATACAGCGGTCCGTACGGACCGCGGTATGGAAAGGGTTAGACGGCTGACATCGCATCACAGATGTCAGCCGTTTATACCAGGGTGTCAGCAATGGCCACCAATGATTATTCAAGAGGAGGCGATCCTGCCTGCCTCCCGCACCGCCTGCAACCCCCCCCCCCCCCCTGCACCTCCCGCCAGCATAAAATCATTCAGGGGTGCAGGGGGGGGGGGGAGATAAATATATATTTTCGGAATACTAAAGTTTCTGAACCCCGCGGTCCTGATCAGAAACTGCAGAAAATGCAGCAAACTGCAGGTCTGAATAGACCTGCGTTTTTTTCTGCGATCGCTGACATTGGGGGGGGGGGGGGGGCGGCATCTTGTTCCGATCACGATGGTGGTGGTGATTGAAACAACACATACGTCAGGTGTCCTTAAGAGGTTAACTGGTGTCCTGCCAGTTTTATTTCATCAAGTTGCATAAAACACAAATCATAAACACAAGACCTAGCCTTGTCCAGGCTCTAACTAAACAGTAGGTCCCTCTCTAGGACGTGGCTGAGCTAACCGAGGTCCACCTAAAATGGCCACACAGTCTGAACAGCAACCTATCATATTTGCGTTTCCTTGCTCTGGACCTTCAGGGTCCTTGCTCAGGAAGTTGTGAGCACGTGTGCTGCCATCCAGGTTCTCAAGCAACTCGCCAGGTGCAGCTCATCAGGGCCCAGGCTTAGATTTTTAACCCTTTCCTACAAAGCTTTCCTTAGCATATGTTAGGAACCTGGGAGACACATATACACCCTCAATCACTTCACCATGTAAAACACCACAATGGACTTCCTTCATGGTGGTACCGGGATCCATCTACCAAAAATTCTAAGTTAGCGATTGGAGTTTCTCCAGCTCCTGCTTTTCAATTTTTTCAGCAATTCAATACAATAATGCTGATTATCTGGTCATCTAACCCAGACCTTGTCTGATGGTTCTTCCTGACGGCGTTGGCAGTGCCACCTCGTACTGTGTCCACCTGGCAGCGGAGATGTGTTTGGGCCTCATTTCCTCGACTACTTATGAAATTTGGATTGTCAGCGGCTGGTCCAGGACTATGTCAGTCGCCTTGTATTCCGGTGTGGCTGCTGCGGTTACATCTCTCACATGTGAAGGAGAAGCCCTAATTATTGTGTCTGGATGTTAGGAGTAGTAACCTAACGGTCGGAGGTTTTTCCATGGAGCTCGGTTATTACCTCTTGTCCACGTATTGTAGTCAGGTAAAGCTGAGGCTGGAGCTGAAAGTCTGTCCTGTCCTGTCCGTGTCAGTAGACCTTGTTGTCCCCGTGAGGTCAGAGCCTTGTACAGAACCTGCAGCTAGAGGCACTGGGGGTCCATTCCCAGCAGGAGCCCACACGGCCCTTAGTGATATACTGTAGTGGGTACTGGCACTCTGCATATGGCCTCCCTTCTGTCTGGGGTCTCTGGGAGATACTGCAGAAGTTGTGTTGTAGGGTAATGTGGTCTTCACACCCCCAGAACCTGGGACATTTCTTCTGAGAAAGCGAATGGTGACATGGCTGCTCCAGCAATTAGTGACCGGTCTCCTCCAGGGGCAGGAAGAGAAAACCTCTGGCCACGTCAACCACTGGAGAAGAAGAAGAAGTCGGTGGCACTTGGTGAAGTAAGGTGTGGGGGTTCTGTACATCAAAGATCATCTTGTTCACCTCCCTAAGGTCATGGACCATGCTACACTGCTGCGGTTCCCCTGGGGTCAGAGAATAGTGGGGGGCTCCACGGTGACCTGCACCCCCTCATTACTCTGATTTCCCTGCACCGTGTCCCCTGTTACTGGTTCGGTGCTGGTGGCTCCTGGTTTACCTGTTACTGGTGCTGTCTGGTTTGGGCTTTATTGGCGATGGGGCGACCGACAGATGGACAACATCAGCCTTAGGCCCCTTGGTTCGGGCAAATTATGGCTAATGAGCCCTCGTCAGCAATAACCGGCCATTGTAAATGTGCCCTCGACTACCGGATAACGGAGCACAACGCGCGGATTGTTTCTCATGACGCCGCAATCCTTCTTAGCGGCAGCAGATCCTGCTGTACAAAGAGCAAGAAATGGTTCTGTATGGAGACGAAGAGCAACATCACCGATCCCTGCTGCCCGTACTGTGGAGGAGATCGCTGCATGTAAAGGGGTCTCCTCCACTGACCAGCAGGCGGTTTCTGTCCGGCCGCCTCTCGGCATGTTTCCCGTGCTGCGGCCGCATCTCCCGCCCGTCCCCGTTATAATGAATGGGGCCGGGCCAGACTTCCGGAAGCAGACGTGTGCGAGCGTTAGTCCGGATCCGGCAGGATGTTCCCCCGGCAGAAACGGGCAAACCTAACACTAGGGTGAAAGAAGCGACCGGCGGGTGAGGACTATACCAATGAGGGGACGGGGGGGACTGTACCATGTGATCAGCTCCTCCTGTATCACACAACAGAGGATTAGATACACAGCTCAGCAGGGAGTATCACACAGGAGAGGATTAGATACACAGCTCAGCAGACAGTATCACACAGGAGAGGATTAGATACACAGCTCAGCAGACAGTATCACACGGGATAGGATTAGATACACAGCTCAGCAGACTGTATCACACAGGATAGGATTAGATACACAGCTCAGCAGACAGTATCACACGGGATAGGATTAGATACACAGCTCAGCAGACTGTATCACACAGGATAGGATTAGATACACAGCTCAGCAGACAGTATCACACAGGAGAGGATTAGATACACAGCTCAGCAGACTGTATTACACAGGACAGGATTAGATACACAGCTCAGCAGACAGTATCACACAGGATAGGATTAGATACACAGCTCAGCAGACAGTATCACACAGGATAGGATTAGATACACAGCTCAGCAGACTGTATTACACAGGACAGGATTAGATACACAGCTCAGCAGGGAGTATCACACAGGATAGGATTAGATACACGGATCAGCAGACTGTATCACACAGGATAAGATTAGATACACAGCTCAGCAGACAGTATCACACAGGATAGGATTAGATACACCGCTCAGCAGACAGTATCACACAGGATAGGATTAGATACACCGCTCAGCAGACAGTATCACACAGGATAGGATTAGATACACCGCTCAGCAGACAGTATCACACAGGACAGGATTAGATACACAGCTCAGCAGACAGTATCACACAGGAGAGGATTAGATACACAGCTCAGCAGACAGTATCACACAGGACAGGATTAGATACACAGCTCAGCAGACAGTATCACACAGGATAGTATTAGATACACAGCTCAGCAGACAGTATCACACGGGATAAGATTAGATACACAGCTCAGCAGACAGTATTACACAGGAGAAGATTAGATACACAGCTGAGCAGGGAGTATCACAGGGGATAGGATTAGATACACAGCTCAGCAGACGGTATCACACGGGATAGGATTAGATACACAGCTCAGCAGACAGTATCACACAGGATAGGATTAGATACACCGCTCAGCAGGCAGTATCACACAGGATAGGATTAGATACACAGCTCAGCAGACAGTATCACACAGGATGGGATTAGATACACAGCTCAGCAGACAGTATCACACAGGATAGGCTTAGATACACAGCTCAGCAGACAGTATCACACAGGACAGGCTTAGATACACAGCTCAGCAGACAGTATCACACAGGATGGGATTAGATACACAGCTCAGCAGGCAGTATCACACAGGATAGGATTAGATACACAGCTCAGCAGACAGTATCACACAGGATAGGATTAGATACTCAGCTCAGCAGGCAGTATCACACAGGATAGGATTAGATACACCGCTCAGCAGACAGTATCACACAGGATAGGATTAGATACACCGCTCAGCAGACAGTATCACACAGGACAGGATTAGATACACAGCTCAGCAGACAGTATCACACAGGAGAGGATTAGATACACCGCTCAGCAGACAGTATCACACGGGATAGGATTAGATACACAGCTCAGCAGACGGTATCACACAGGATAGGATTAGATACACAGCTCAGCAGACAGTATCACACAGGATAGGATTAGATACACAGCTCAGCAGACTGTATCACACAGGATAAGATTAGATACACAGCTCAGCAGACAGTATCACACAGGATAGGATTAGATACACAGCTCAGCAGGCAGTATCACACAGGATAGGATTAGATACACAGCTCAGCAGACAGTATCACACAGGATAGGATTAGATACTCAGCTCAGCAGACAGTATCACACAGGATAGGATTAGATACACAGCTGAGCAGACAGTATCACACAGGATAGGATTAGATACACAGCTCAGCAGACAGTATCACACAGGATAGGATTAGATACACAGCTCAGCAGACAGTATCACACGGGATAGGATTAGATACACAGCTCAGCAGACAGTATCACACAGGATAGGATTAGATACACCGCTCAGCAGACAGTATCACACAGGACAGGATTAGATACACAGCTCAGCAGACAGTATCACACAGGAGAGGATTAGATACACCGCTCAGCAGACTGTATCACACAGGATAGGATTAGATACACAGCTCAGCAGACAGTATCACACGGGATAGGATTAGATACACAGCTCAGCAGACTGTATCACACAAGAGAAGCTGTGACCCAGGCTCAGCAGGCTGTATCTCACATGACAGGCTTAGATACGGCTGTGCTGGCCGCTCCCAGTGTTTGGGGCTCTGGAGATGGTGAGGGAAGCGCCTGTGGCCCTCAGTGATGTGAGGAGAGGAGCAGGAGCCATGTCTGGGTGTACTAACATGGCCGCCGGAGGTGTAGGGGGCGGGGCTAGTGCTGACTGACCAGTGTGCCGGTGTTCTGTGCAAATCTGCTGCCCATACAAATCTGCTGCCCGCGTCACTTCCTGTCTGTACGTGCGGCTTCTTAGGTAGGTGTGTTCTAAATCCTGTAATCTTATTGGCTATATGGAGGGCTTGTCTCAGGGCAGCTGATCTTAACAGCTGCTTTCGGTGAACGCGCGGGCAGCAGATTTGCACAGCGCAGGGCTGTGTGAACGCGCAGGGGCAGCAGATTCGCATGGTAAGCACAGTGTATGTTATTTGTGCTTAAACCTATATAGGGCACAGTTGGCAGACTCGGAGGGGGCATCTTTTATTGGGGGACAGTGGGCAGACTTGGATTGGGCATCGGACACTTAAAGGGGGCCTCCGATGCATCATGTAAACCTATATAGGGGACAGTTGGCAGACTTGGAGGTGGCATCTTTTATTGGAGGACAGTGGGCAGACTTGGACTGGGCATCGGACACTTAAAGCAGGCCTCCGATTCTTCATATATTCAAAGCAGGGCAGCAGATTTGCACGGTAGCCTCAATGTATTTTATCTGTGCTGAAACCTATATAGGGGACAGTTGGCAGACTTGGAGGTGGCATCTTTTATTGGGGGACAGTGGGCAGACTTGGATTGGGCATCGGACACTTAAAGCAGGCCTCCGATGCATCATATATTCAAAGCAGGGCAGCAGATTTGCACGGTAGCCTCAATGTATTTTATCTGTGCTAAAACCTATATAGGGGACAATTGGCAGATTCGGAGGTGGCATCTTTTATTGGTGGACAGTGGGCAGACTTGGATTGGGCATCGGACACTTAAAGGGGGCCTCCGATGCATCATGTAATCCTATATAGGGGACAGTTGGCAGACTTGGAGGTGGCATCTTTTATTGGAGGACAGTGGGCAGACTTGGATTGGGCATCGGACACTTAAAGCAGGCCTCCGATTCTTCATATATTCAAAGCAGGGCAGCAGATTTGCACGGTAGCCTCAATGTATTTTATCTGTGCTGAAACCTATATAGGGGACAGTTGGCAGACTTGGAGGTGGCATCTTTTATTGGAGGACAGTGGGCAGACTTGGATTGGCCATCGGACACTTAAAGCAGGCCTCCGATTCTTCATATATTCAAAGCAGGGCAGCAGATTTGCACGGTAGCCTCAATGTATTTTATCTGTGCTAAAACCTATATAGGGGACAGTTGGCAGATTCGGAGGTGGCATCTTTTATTGGTGGACAGTGGGCAGACTTGGATTGGGCATCGGACACTTAAAGGGGGCCTCCGATGCATCATGTAATCCTATATAGGGGACAGTTGGCAGACTTGGAGGTGGCATCTTTTATTGGGGGACAGTGTGCAGACTTGGATTGGGCATCGGACACTTAAAGCAGGCCTCCGATGCATCATGTATTCAAAGCAGGGCAGCAGATTTGCACGGTAGCCTCAATGTATTTTATCTGTGCTAAAACCTATATAGGGGACAGTTGGCAGACTTGGAGGTGGCATCTTTTATTGGGGGACAGTGTGCAGACTTGGATTGGGCATCGGACACTTAAAGCAGGCCTCCGATGCATCATGTATTCAAAGCAGGGCAGCCGATTTGCACGGTAGCCTCAATGTATTTTATCTGTGCTAAAACCTATATAGGGGACAGTTGGCAGACTCGGAGGTGGCATCTTTTATTGGGGGACAGTGGGCAGACTTGGATTGGGCATCGGACACTTAAAGCAGGCCTCCGATGCATCATGTATTCAAAGCAGGGCAGCAGATTTGCACGGTAGCCTCAATGTATTTTATCTGTGCTGAAACCTATATAGGGGACAGTTGGCAGACTCGGAGGTGGCATCTTTTATTGGGGGACAGTGTGCAGACTTGGATTGGGCATCGGACACTTAAAGCAGGCCTCCGATGCATCATGTATTCAAAGCAGGGCAGCAGATTTGCACGGTAGCCTCAATGTATTTTATCTGTGCTAAAACCTATATAGGGGACAGTTGGCAGACTTGGAGGTGGCATCTTTTATTGGGGGACAGTGGGCAGACTTGGATTGGGCATCGGACACTTAAAGGGGGCCTCCGATGCATCATGTAAACCTATATAGGGGACAGTTGGCAGACTTGGAGGTGGCATCTTTTATTGGGGGACAGTGGGCAGACTTGGATGGGGGCATCGGACACTTAAAGCAGGCCTCTGATGCATCATGTATTCAAAGCAGGGCAGCAGATTTGCACGGTAGCCTCAGTGTATTTTATCTGTGCTAAAACCTATATAGGGGACAGTTGGCAGACTTGGAGGTGGCATCTTTTATTGGGGGACAGTGTGCAGACTTGGATTGGGCATCGGACACTTAAAGCAGGCCTCCGATGCATCATGTATTCAAAGCAGGGCAGCAGATTTGCACGGTAGCCTCAATGTATTTTATCTGTGCTAAAACCTATATAGGGGACAGTTGGCAGACTTGGAGGTGGCATCTTTTATTGGGGGACAGTGTGCAGACTTGGATTGGGCATCGGACACTTAAAGCAGGCCTCCAATTCTTCATATATTCAAAGCAGGGCAGCAGATTTGCACGGTAGCCTCAATGTATTTTATCTGTGCTGAAACCTATATAGGGGACAGTTGGCAGACTTGGAGGTGGCATCTTTTATTGGGGGACAGTGTGCAGACTTGGATTGGGCATCGGACACTTAAAGGGGGCCTCCGATGCATCATGTAAACCTATATAGGGGACAGTTGGCAGACTTGGAGGTGGCATCTTTTATTGGGGGACAGTGGGCAGACTTGGATGGGGGCATCGGACACTTAAAGCAGGCCTCTGATGCATCATGTATTCAAAGCAGGGCAGCAGATTTGCACGGTAGCCTCAGTGTATTTTATCTGTGCTAAAACCTACATAGGGGACAGTTGGCAGACTTGGATGGGGGCATCGGTCACACTTAAAAGAGGCATCGTATCTTCACAGGGGATGTATTCTCATATTAACAGCGGTTGTCAATGTGACAGAGAAGCTGCACCTTCTATTTACCCAGCATTACCAGATCAGCACATAAAGGAGCATGGATTTGCTTGACTTTTAATTTTGGCGGGAAAATACACCTGTGCATTTTGCACTATGTTTAAATCACCTCATAACTGCAGTTATAGCTGTAGAAAAGCCGATTGGCTGGCAGCTTATGGCCTAATGTAATAACATGAACCTTCATTGGTCAAAGGGTCATGTGAAGACTGCTGATTGGCTGTGCAGGAAAGTATATAAGAGGGTGACTATCATTCATCCCTTTGTGGGTGTTGGATTTTTGTTATGACCACAGGTTCATACTGTGTTTCAGAGAGTCTCCAGCCTGCTAATTGAATTTGAAAGGTTTTTCTAATATCTCAATTATATTCTGCGAGTTTTCCTTATTGCAGCAAGAGTGAAGTGCAAGCAGGACACAAAGTAAGTCTATTTTTCTTCAAAAAATGTACTTTTCAGACCACTCATTTATGTATACTGTTTTTGGCAGTCTATATAGCAAATGTTTACTTATTTTTAAGCTTGTGTTACTGCTTGTACAGCACCATATGTGCCACTTTTCATTCAAA
Source organism: Bufo bufo (assembly GCF_905171765.1). Classification (NCBI taxonomy): domain Eukaryota; kingdom Metazoa; phylum Chordata; class Amphibia; order Anura; family Bufonidae; genus Bufo; species Bufo bufo. The sequence continues at coordinate 558,114,118 of NC_053393.1, read as the reverse complement.
TGTGCCAGCATGCTGTCTTGCAAGATTTGCAAGCTTGTCCAGTCAATCAGTGTTGCTGCGTGTATAGCAAACATGTTCCAATTAGGGCTGCACGATATGGGAATTTTGTGCGATTGCGGCCCTTTTAACCACCTCAGCCCCTATAGCTTAAACCCCCTTAATGACCAGGCCACTTTTTACACTTCTGACCTACACTACTTTCACCGTTTATTGCTCAGTCATACAACTTACCACCCAAATGAATTTTACCTCCTTTTCTTCTCACAAATACAGCTTTCATTTTGCGGTATTTCATTGCTGCTGACATTCTTACTTTTTTTGTTATTAATCAAAATTTAACGATTTCTTTGCAAAAAAAATGACATTTTTCACTTTCAGTTGTAAAATTTTGAAAAAAAACCGACATCCATATATAAATTTTTCTCTAAATGTATTGTTCTACATGTCTTTGATAAAAAAAAATGTTTGGGTAAAAAAAAAAATGTAGTGGCAATTCTGGAGGAGTTGCTCAACCCCTAACACTGTAGCGTGTTTTACATTGGGGGAGCAGCCCCACCGCATGTGGACCGCAGCAAACTACTATCCCCAGCAAAAAATGCATACGGTGGAGGATGTCGGCGCGATGTGGCTTACAGTCTGGCTTTGTTCACATTGCACTAATTGTCCTGCTAGGCGTTTGCGTGGAAGCCTGGCTGTGAACTGGATTACATCACCTTCAGACCGTGTTCACACCATAGTTAGAGCAGTGGTAGGACCCTCTGCCATGCTGAGTGACCGTGACGTGGTGCATGAAGGGCTCCGATATTTTCCTGACAGGAATATATTGGCGAAAGTCTCAGCTTTTAATATCTGCATTTATGACTAGCCAGTATAGTCAGTGGTATATCCGTTTGGTGCATTTTTTTTCTGTGATTTATAAAAAAAAAATGGTTTGGCTAAAAGTTATGTGGGGTATCTGTGGAGGACGCTGTTATGTGGGGTGTCTGTGGAGGACGCTGTTATGTGGGGTGTCTGTGGAGGACGCTGTTATGTGGGGGGTCTGTGGAGGACGCTGTTATGGGGTGGATCCGTGGAGGATGCTGTTATAGGGGATGTGTTCTGACACATAGGGCCATGAGGGGGGCCAGCATAAGACATATAGCATCTTATGCTGGTCCCCCTCATGGCCCTATGTGTCCCCTCATGTGTCCTAAACTGCGCACATAACTGGCTTTGTGTAAAGTATTTTACTAGTGTGTGAAACAATCTCTCTCCTATTGATAACATGGCCGCCTCTGTACTCACTGTCACTATGAATGCACTGAAGCGAGCGGCAGCGAGCAGGAGCGTTACTAAGTGATGTCAGTCATGCGCCGGCCGGCCCGTTCGCTGCAGTGCATTGCATTCATAGTGACAGTGAGTACAGAGGTTGGCCATGTTATCAAAAGGAGAGAGATTGTTTCACACACCTGTGAAAAAAAAAAAACCTTTTTGATCCATATACAAATGACCTGATATGAGTCCTGTATCCGGAGAGGAGTCAAGCGTAAAGGAGCCTAGCACCGCCCCGCGTCCTCCGAATCTCCTCCTTGCTGGCTGACGTCACAGAGCTGTAGCGCCGAAATCTCGCGATGCGCGAGCTAGCGCATGCGTAGTTCGTTCCCTGTGCTGATGCCAGTACAGGGAATGAACATGATGCCGACACTGCGCATGCGCATTGCGAGATGCAGCAGGGATCCGGTTGTCAGTAACAGCCGCAGATTGGTGGACCTCACACGCGGGGGGAAGGAACGACTACAGGACGATAACGCTCGTCCTTTAGCGCTAAAGTTTGTTTATCCTCCTAAACAAAGGATTGTATTGTACAATGTGTTAAAGGTTTCTTGTTTGCGTACCGGTGTGGTGTGTGTGTGTGTGTGTGTGTGTGTGTGTTTATATATATATATAGTAGAGACTCCTTCACTGCCGAATAATAATATTATGTAGTACATAAAAACATCTGTGACATGTGCCGTGTTTCTTTATTCTTTATTCACAGGCTTGGTATCTTATTCAGTAATTTGCCATAGCAGTGTCCTGTTTGTTTAGATTCTGTGTTGGTGAGTATTCCCAATACAGTTAAGTAAATTTTTCAATCAACTAATAATATTGAATCGTTATAGGCTCCAAATGTAATTTGCTCAGAATTCCTTGATCCTTGTCTGGGGATTTCATACGTCTAAACCGTGAGTTATTACAATACATTATTTTTTACATTGTTAGATTTTAAAATATTTTCTTTTTTTTCTAATAAAGGATTTGTCGTTGATTCATCTGTCTAAAAGTTTTTGATTTCATCATGAGCAGTGAGTATAAACCTATCTTACAACATTCACTCCAGGTTAAAGTATAGTTTGGTCAATTTCCTTGTTATAAGACAGTTTTAGTATAGTGAAAAGGATAGTTATTTAGTACTTGGGGCTCTTTCACACTTGCGTTCTTTTATTCCGGCATAGAGTTCCGTTCGGGGCTCTATGCCAGAAGAATCCTGATCAGTTTTATCCCAATGCATTCTGAATGGAGAGAAATCCGTTCAGGATGCATCAGGATGTCTTCAGTTCAGGACCGGAACGTTTTTTGGCCGGAGAAAATACCGCAGCATGCTGCGCTTTTTGCTCCGGCCAAAAATCATGAACACTTGCCGCAAGGCCTGATCCGGAATTAATGCCCATTGAAAGGCATTAATCCGGATCCGGCCTTAAGCTAAACGTCGTTTCGGCGCATTGCCGGATCCGACGTTTAGCTTTTTCTGAATGGTTACCAAGACGCTAAAGTCCTGGCAGCCATGGTAAAGTGTAGTGGAGCGGGGGAGCAGTATACTTACCATCCGTGCGGCTCCCCGGGCGCTCCAGAGTGACGTCAGGGCGCCCCACGCTCATGAATGACGTGATCGCATGTACACGTCATCCATGCGCATGGGGCGCTCTGACGTCATTCTGGAGCGCCCCGGGAGCCGCACGGACTGAAACTATACTGCTCCCCACTACTACTATGGCAACCAGGACTTTAATAGCGTCCTGGGTGCCATAGTAACACTGAACGCATTTTGAAGACGGCTCCGTCTTCAAATGCTTTCAGTTCACTTGCGTTTTTCAGGATCCGGCGTGTAATTCCGGCAAATAGAGTACACGCCGGATCCGGACAACGCAAGTGTGAAAGAGCCCTTACCGATGTAAAAAGGTGATGGATTGCAGGAAGAGTTATTATGTTTTTTTGGTCTTCTGACCAAAGGACAATGAGCATTGTGTTTTCTTTTTAAAGATATGGAGAAAATCTACAAGGAAGTCTTCAATTTCATCAGCTTTGGAGAGTACCCGTCTGAGTCTAAGAAGATACAGAGGCAGGCACTACGACGTACCGCATCAAAATTTGCCTTAAAGGGTTAGTATTACAAAGACACTCCTTCTGATTATCTGTGCACATACAATTTTTCACTAAATAAAGCTCTAATATTTAAATTTTTCTTGTAAGATGGAGAGTTGTTCTTAGAAAACCGAAGATTTGTGAAAAACGAGGAAGAGGCCTGTAGAATCTTCGTGGAATTTCACGCGTCGCCCATTGGAGGACATTCCGGGATCAACCGAACACGATCGGCCATCGGATCGCGATTCTTCTGGCATGGAATGCATGTTGATATTACTAGATGGGTAAGAAACCATTCTAATCCGTATTTGGTATTAGGAGGAAAGGTGTACACCAATAACATGCCATTTTCATTAGATCCAGGAATGCCCTCAATGCCAGAAGTCTGGAAAACCAATCGCTGCTCCACAGCCGTTACAGTGTATAAAGGTAAATATCTTGTCTAAAATTAAATATACCCTTGGTGTTACAAAATGTAAGTCCAAAAATTATAAATAACAGATTCTATTCCCAATAGGTATCTGCTGTCTGGGAGCTTGTCGGGATCGACCTAACTGGTCCTCTTCCTAAGACGGTTGATGGCTTCCAATACATCTTGACGGCTACGGATTATTTCTCCAAATGGGTGGAGGCATTCCCATTGAGAACAAAGACTGCTGCGGAGGTCGGACGCCATATCTGCTCCATGGTATATCGACATGGTTGTCCCAAGAGAATCCTTTCGGACCAGGGTAGAGAGTTTGTGAACCAAGTATGTGTATTTCCCCTGTGCTCTTGTATGTTAAATCGGTTAGTTAACATGTAAGCTGTTTGCTATGATAATGGCACTGTAAAAAATTTTTTTTTATTTTTTGTTAAAGCTGAACAGCCAACTGTGTTCCATTTTGGGTATCGAAAGAAGTGTGACAGCGGCGTACCACCCACAGACGAACGGATTGGATGAAAAGACCAATCATAATATCAAAAGGCAAGTGTTCAAAATAAGTAGTATGCTCTCGGTCAATCACATATTAAGAACATAATTGCTCTTAAAATATAAAAAATAAATTTAATAGATCCATTCTGGCACATTTGAAATAGTTCATTTTATTATTTCCTTTTCCTAAACCTAGGCCATCTCTTACTGTTTTAATGCCCCAACTCCTTCAAAATTAATTTTGAACTATTTAAAAGTTAGAAAGAATCACTTATTTTTTTTCAAAGAAGCATTGTATTTTCACTATAAGAATTTATTTTATTTTTTTTAAATCACCGTCCAACACAATTTCATATGTCCTATTGTACCAGATGCTTGGCAAATTATTGTATAGTAATCTGATATTATCTGGCAATCGTTCGTTAATTACAATATCAAAGGTAATGTTTTTTGTTATGCCATTCTTTTTAGAGCCCTGACGAAGCTGGTAAATGAGAAGCAGAACAACTGGGACGTGTTTTTGGACGCTACCTTATTCTCCATCAGATCGAAGGTCCAAACCACCACCAAGTACTCGCCATTTCGTTTGATGTACGGGAGAGAGGCTGTATTCCCCTCCGAGGTTCCAGTTGAACTTCCGGTGAATTTTTTTTTTTTTTTTTTTTTTTTTTTTATGGTGAATTTGTAAAGTAACTTTAATATTATATACATATGGACAAAGTTTTATATAGACAATGTAATTTAAAATAAATTTTTGCCTTTTATTTTGTATATTCTACACAGCTTTCGAGCATCATTCTTCCGGATGAGAAAACGTACACTGCCTTCGTTGAGGAAAAGACATCATCGATGGAGAAGATCAAGGAAAGCACCAAGGAACACATTGATAAAGCCCAGGAAATACAGAAGACGAAGCATGCCAAGAAAGTGCTGAAGAAATACAAAGATGTGGTGTATAGTATCGGCAATGAGGTCCTCCTATATAATATGAGAAAGAGTGGTAGGAAAGGTGGACAGATGGAGCCTGATTTCTCTGGTCCTTATGTTATCAAGGAGCTGTGCGGCAAGGTGGTGAAACTTGCGAATTCCAATGGCGTTACGTTAAAGAAGAAGATCAACGTTGACCACATAAAGCCATTCAGAAGAAGTGAGAGGATCACAGTCAAGAAGTCGGAAAAAGATGTGACCATGGCTCAGGAAGACAGCACCCACCTGTCCCCAGGACCACAACGGACCTCTGTCATCAACTGGATAGGAACAGACAAGGAAAGCACTTTACAGGTATGTCAACATTGAGTTGAAATTGGTACAGACAAATAAGTTCATAGTTACATATGTATCTATAATACATCTGATTTTCATAGATATTTTATGTGTACAATTGAAAAGGGGATTAAGAATAAAGGTACTTTACACATTATGTATTAATGTCATAAGTGTAGGCGAAATCTTACTTAACCAATACAGGAGTGAAGGTAACCAGTGAGTGGAACAGGGAACAAGGGATACAACAGGTCACGTATTCACGAGATCAGAGACACAATAATAATCGGCCGGAACATGTCATTTAAAGTAACGAGTTGGGAGTGTCTGACATGTACTGGTACCATCCACAGTAAATTACGTGGCAATTGTAATATTCTACTATGTGCAATTGAAATTATAATATGTTAACAGTAAGCAATGAATATTGATTTTGACATTTATTTTAAAGCCCTCAGTATCAATCAATGTGGAACCCAGCATAGAAGAACGAGGTAGCATATACTGGTTGTAAAAAAGTTTGTTTGACCACGTTGGTCTTCTGTTTGGCCGTGCCCTGTTGGTTTGGCCTTTAACTCTTTAGCTATTTCTGCCCTTTAATATTTAGGCTTTCAGTATTTGCCACCGTTTGGCATTACATTAAATAAAATCAGTATGAATTTGAACAATACATGTTCTGGTTTTTTTATTTGACCCAATACTGGTTGAGTTTTTCACCCTTTGCATAACAGCAGCACTACAAAAGTTTTTATTTACAGTGATTAAGTAAAATTCATGGTAGGTGGTTAATATTTGTAGGACTGAACTCAAAATTTTAGATTTCTTAACCTTAAGTAAATTTTAGGATTGGGCAGACTCAACCAGTATTAGGTATTGGTCCCAGATTGCTATTACCGACCAGGAGTTTCAAATTATTTTTTTTTTTCTATTTTAGTTCATATGCTGTGGAAAGCTGAAGACGACGGCTCTGTGCAAGCAGTTGTTGGACCATACAAGCTGTATAGTTCATCCTTTTGTACACTACATGGCAATAACTGGCTGGTGGACGAGGTAAAAAAAATACATAATATTGACAAGTATGATTAACTGATGTGTATATGTGTAATCGATTTTATATTGTATGATGCAGGTTATTGACGCCTATATCCATCATCTGATAGCGAAGCATGAGGCAAGTGTTACGTACATTACTTCATTTTTTATGTCCTTTGCTTTAGTTAGATTACTTGCTAACTTTTATTGCATTTCAATAGGAACCTGTGCGCCAGTTTGATGCTGTTTTGTCCTCGGTGTTGTTTTACGGAAAAATAGAAACACTTGGAAAGGTTGGTTACTGTTTAAATTTGTATTTATAATATATAATTCTATAATAAAAATCCTTTTTTTTAAAATTAAGTTTATGATTTATACATACATTTGATAAGGCAATGTTTCCTAACCTTCTTTCAGGTCAAGTTTCCAGATGAAGATATATGGATATGCCCTATTAATGTTGGAGCCCACTGGATTTTGATGGTATATATTGGTCAAATCATTGTTTATGTTCTACTTATTTAATCATGTATTAAAGTTTAATGTAATTACGGTGTATATTTCAATATGTAGAAGTACAATCTCAATGCTACCATGTATAAATTTTATTTATACTCTATTACAGCTACAAGTAGGTATAACTTTCATTGTCTTAAATAAAGCCATTATCCACATTGTTCTTAGTCTATAAAATATCATTGAACGAATTTCGTTAAATGTTTTCCATGGATGCCCTAATAATGTGTATTTGGGTTGTTATTGAATTCAGTGCTTTAATTGTTTTTTTTTTTATTTAAATAGATATGTTTGTAATATCTTCACTCTACTTAGCTCTTATTATTTTTATTAGGTGGTGATCATGTCCGAGAAAGTGCTTGTGGTGATGGATCCCCAGGGTAACGAAACCTGCTATCTTGACAAAATTCAGAAGAACTGGAAGTACGGTTGTTTCCATTAAGACTTAACGCTGTCCAAGAGACTAGGCAAAACATGTATGTTGTAGTATACATTTAAAGCCATTATCAAAAAAAATGTTTTATGCTTGATTGACAGTCTATTCTTGAGCAAGTACAAGCCAGAAGAACAAGCCGCAGAGTGGAAGACCTGGATCCAGTATCACAACAACCAGCAAGATTCGAGTAGCTGTGGCGTTTTAGTTCTGCTGGTAAATTTATTTATAACCAACTTAAATTCTATGCAAAGAATCATGTCACTGTCGTTCAAAATCAGAAATGTTTTTAAAAAATTTTATTTTTATTTTTTTGAAGTTCGCCAAGGAATTCCTACAAACAAGGACCATCTGGGAAGTCAAGACCACGGAGGAACATATAAGGGATGCAAGAATGGAAATAGCATGTGCCCTACTACAGTACAAAGGTCCGGTATATCTAACTATCTCCAAATGGTTAATCTAGATAATTACATTCATACAAAATGTGCACATATAATAACATCCAACTGTAAATTTATTCTTAAAATAATCCACAAGACATACAGACATAATAACATCTAGGTATGACCCTTTACTTGTTCTCATAAATATATATAGCAATAAACTCCTTCCCTTGAAATATCTGATCAATCTAATAATTACAGTTAATTGAGGTTTGTCATTTTCTCATTTGGAAAAATTTTCTCTCTAACATTATCTTTTAGCATGCTGATTGCACAACTGCTGTGTCCTGCGACGGAGGAGGAAGACTAATGAAGAGCTCCAGATCATTTTCTAAAAACAAATCGGTAGAGTTTAGACTACCTTACGTGCACTTTCAGTCTTCAACAGGTAACTATTCAAGCTAACAATCTTACCTTTTTCTTTGTTGGATCGACTGAGGCTAACGCTGTGTCCTGCGACTGAGGAGGAAGACTAAGGAAGAGCTCCATGTAAGATACTTGTCTAAGAACAAAGCGGTAGAGTTTAGACTACCTTACGTGCACTTTCAGTCTTCAACGGGTAACTATTCAAGCTAACAATCTTACCTTTTTCTTTGTTGGATCGACTGAGGCTAACGCTGTGTCCTGCGACGGAGGAGGAGGAAGACTAAGGAAGAGCTCCATGTAAGATACTTGTCTAAGAACAAAACGGTAGAGTTTAGACTACCTTACGTGCACTTTCAGTCTTCAACAGGTAACTATTCAAGCTAACAATCTTACCTTTTTCTTTGTTGGATCGACTGAGGCTAACGCTGTGTCCTGCGACGGAGGAGGAAGACTAAGGAAGAGCTCCATGTAAGATACTTTCACTTGGATTCCCATTTAGCAAACAAAAATTTAATTTTTTTTTAAATTTTGTGATACTATAGTAATTGTCAATGTCTCTCTAATATTGTTGTAGGTTTGTAAACTAACCTCAAATTTTTTACATTTTTGCTCAACAGAGACAACCAGTGTCCTCCAGGTGACTACTTTGAAGAAGGGATACATCTTAAATGGTCATATATAAAAAGATTAATACTATACCCTAGTTATCACAATATACTAATCTAATAATAAGTATATAGCCTACCACATGTCATACACTGTAGTATGTAGCCCAGCACATGTCATACACTCAGGGCCATCTTTAATATTGATTGGACCCTGGGCAAGAATTTACTTGGGCCCCCTGGATCCCGCCTTTCCACACCCTAGCATGCAATCATGCCCTCCACGTTGTGCAACACTGCACTAGGAAGCACCTATAGTGACCATCTGATGAGTGGCCACTAGAGGTGTTCCATGACCGGGCTGAAAGAAGCGTATTTTAAACATCCGCTTGTAGGATGATGCCACACAGACTGTTGTTGGATGCAAACGGGAAATGTTTGACACCTGTTGTACAATTGTGAACACAGTCCATCGAATTTGAGAATCTGCTTTTTAGAACAGTTGGAAAACAGGACTCCCCATTGTGTTGAACGGTTGCCGAGTAACCTTTTCCTTGTTTTTGTTTCTATATGAGTTATAGTTAAAAACTGTAAAAAAATAATTTGGTACTATTTTTTTTATATAATTTAATCTACTAATCTAATTTTTAAACAAATATGGACATATCAAATTGTGCCAGCCAAGCTGTCATTATTTGGTGTCATCTGAATACAACAGAACTGTTAATATCTTAACGTATTAACAGTATACAAATCACCTGATTGCTAACAGTATTTTAAAGGAAAAGAATAAATGAAACAAATTTTTTTTAACCCCCCCCCCCCCCCAGAGCACAACAACACATGGTGAAAGGGTGTATTTTTAGCTAATACTTATGACATTGTGATGTATTGTACGTGTCCTGTTGAAAACAATATTATTTATGATTTAAATATTAATCAATACAATATCTATTAATAAAATACAGTTGTGGAATAAGATGACTCCTGTTTTTATTTAAGTAATCTTCAAAGTTGCGGTCAGCCAAGCAGGCACAGGCAGTAGCCTGTGAATGTGAACCACCCCCTCCCCCCCTTTGCGATCCCACTATGTCCAAATTAGTAGCGATTGTGTCAATCGGGTGATGCTGGCCGTAGTGACCCTGAGAATATAAGCTGGTCACCACTCCTTGTGCTGTTCTGCTTTTGGCCACTGCTCCCTCTTTGTCTTTTGCTACGCTGTAAGCGGTGTGTAGGAGATACAGTCACGGTGTAAGCAGTGTGTAGGAGATACAGTCACGGTGTAAGCAGTGTGTAGGAGATACAGTCACGGTGTAAGCAGTGTGTAGGAGATACGGTCGTTTAATTCTCCATCGTCACAGTATTTAGTTACCTCATCAGTATTACAGTCACTCACATTGGTTGAATTGGCACATGGACACACATGTGAGCAGTAACGCCACGTCAAGGCTCCAACCCTTGTTACTGACCAGTCACACACACCATGCTTTTCATTCATCCACATTTGGTATTCCAGATGTTTTGGACTACACCTCTCATTATGATTTGCCAGCATGATGGGAGATGTAATTCACAGCATGTGGACGGCCTATGGTTGCCGACCTCTGACCTCGCGGTGATCACCGTACACAATGCTGAAGTAGCGGTGCAAACAGGAGCAGCTTGTCACCTGTCAGATGCCCCTTCACTGCTCCAGCCGGGGGCGCGGGCCTCAAACATGGGCTTCTTCAATCCACTTCAGGTACTTCGTGTTCCATAGGAGAACATGCTGGTCAGAGTTGGGACACACAAAAAAAAACAGGTTAGAGTAAATGGCAGAACAGACGCAGTGCAGCAGACGGTCCACATATACAGCAGACAGACACACGGATTGTGGGAGACACAGAGACGGAGATGACAGAATCCAGTGAGCGACGGATTTGGTGGCAGATGTGTCCCTCTGGCTGGGGGGCAGCTTCTCATCCTTCTCCAATGAGTGACGAGATGGCTGCAGTTTCGTAGCAAAAAGCATGCCATGGCAGAGGAGATCTAGGAAAAAAATATTTTTTGGTGAAACTAGGGTTGTACACATCTTACACACAGGCCACACGTGCTGCACAGCTCCCCCAAATATAATACACTGCCCCCAAACATCTAACGCACAGGCGACCCCAATATACTTCACAGACCACCCCAATATATAGCACAGACAACCCCCAATATACTGCGTAGACCCCCAGAAAATATACTGCGCAGACACCCCCCAATATATTGCTACCGTGCAAATCTGCTGCCCTGCTTTGAATATATGAAGAATTGGAGGCCTGCTTTAAGTGTCCGATGCCCAATCCAAGTCTGCCCACTGTCCCCCAATAAAAGATGCCACCTCCAAGTCTGCCAACTGTCCCCTATATAGGTTTTAGCACAGATAAAATACATTGAGGCTACCGTGCAAATCTGCTGCCCTGCTTTGAATACATGATGCATCGGAGGCCTGCTTTAAGTGTCCGATGCCCAATCCAAGTCTGCCCACTGTCCCCCAATAAAAGATGCCACCTCCGAGTCTGCCAACTGTCCCCTATATAGGTTTCAGCACAGATAAAATACATTGAGGCTACCGTGCAAATCTGCTGCCCTGCTTTGAATATATGAAGAATCGGAGGCCTGCTTTAAGTGTCCGATGCCCAATCCAAGTCTGCACACTGTCCCCCAATAAAAGATGCCACCTCCAAGTCTGCCAACTGTCCCCTATATAGGTTTTAGCACAGATAAAATACACTGAGGCTACCGTGCAAATCTGCTGCCCTGCTTTGAATACATGATGCATCAGAGGCCTGCTTTAAGTGTCCGATGCCCCCATCCAAGTCTGCCCACTGTCCCCCAATAAAAGATGCCACCTCCAAGTCTGCCAACTGTCCCCTATATAGGTTTTAGCACAGATAAAATACATTGAGGCTACCGTGCAAATCTGCTGCCCTGCTTTGAATATATGAAGAATTGGAGGCCTGCTTTAAGTGTCCGATGCCCAATCCAAGTCTGCACACTGTCCCCCAATAAAAGATGCCACCTCCAAGTCTGCCAACTGTCCCCTATATAGGATTACATGATGCATCGGAGGCCCCCTTTAAGTGTCCGATGCCCAATCCAAGTCTGCCCACTGTCCACCAATAAAAGATGCCACCTCCGAATCTGCCAACTGTCCCCTATATAGGTTTTAGCACAGATAAAATACATTGAGGCTACCGTGCAAATCTGCTGCCCTGCTTTGAATATATGAAGAATTGGAGGCCTGCTTTAAGTGTCCGATGCCCAATCCAAGTCTGCCCACTGTCCCCCAATAAAAGATGCCACCTCCAAGTCTGCCAACTGTCCCCTATATAGGTTTTAGCACAGATAAAATACATTGAGGCTACCGTGCAAATCTGCTGCCCTGCTTTGAATACATGATGCATCGGAGGCCTGCTTTAAGTGTCCGATGCCCAATCCAAGTCTGCCCACTGTCCCCCAATAAAAGATGCCACCTCCAAGTCTGCCAACTGTCCCCTATATAGGTTTCAGCACAGATAAAATACATTGAGGCTACCGTGCAAATCTGCTGCCCTGCTTTGAATATATGAAGAATTGGAGGCCTGCTTTAAGTGTCCGATGCCCAATCCAAGTCTGCACACTGTCCCCCAATAAAAGATGCCACCTCCAAGTCTGCCAACTGTCCCCTATATAGGTTTTAGCACAGATAAAATACACTGAGGCTACCGTGCAAATCTGCTGCCCTGCTTTGAATACATGATGCATCAGAGGCCTGCTTTAAGTGTCCGATGCCCCCATCCAAGTCTGCCCACTGTCCCCCAATAAAAGATGCCACCTCCAAGTCTGCCAACTGTCCCCTATATAGGTTTTAGCACAGATAAAATACATTGAGGCTACCGTGCAAATCTGCTGCCCTGCTTTGAATACATGATGCATCGGAGGCCTGCTTTAAGTGTCCGATGCCCAATCCAAGTCTGCCCACTGTCCCCCAATAAAAGATGCCACCTCCGAGTCTGCCAACTGTCCCCTATATAGGTTTCAGCACAGATAAAATACATTGAGGCTACCGTGCAAATCTGCTGCCCTGCTTTGAATATATGAAGAATCGGAGGCCTGCTTTAAGTGTCCGATGCCCAATCCAAGTCTGCACACTGTCCCCCAATAAAAGATGCCACCTCCGAGTCTGCCAACTGTCCCCTATATAGGTTTCAGCACAGATAAAATACATTGAGGCTACCGTGCAAATCTGCTGCCCTGCTTTGAATACATGATGCATCGGAGGCCTGCTTTAAGTGTCCGATGCCCCCATCCAAGTCTGCACACTGTCCCCCAATAAAAGATGCCACCTCCAAGTCTGCCAACTGTCCCCTATATAGGATTACATGATGCATCGGAGGCCCCCTTTAAGTGTCCGATGCCCAATCCAAGTCTGCCCACTGTCCCCCAATAAAAGATGCCCCCTCCGAGTCTGCCAACTGTGCCCTATATAGGTTTAAGCACAAATAACATACACTGTGCTTACCATGCGAATCTGCTGCCCCTGCGCGTTCACACAGCCCTGCGCTGTGCAAATCTGCTGCCCGCGCGTTCACCGAAAGCAGCTGTTAAGATCAGCTGCCCTGAGACAAGCCCTCCATATAGCCAATAAGATTACAGGATTTAGAACACACCTACCTAAGAAGCCGCACGTACAGACAGGAAGTGACGCGGGCAGCAGATTTGTATGGGCAGCAGATTTGCACAGAACACCGGGCGGGGCCAGCCCTGTGACGTCACACCGCAAAGCATGCTGGGAGAGGAAACCTCCAGGAACCTGAGGGAAAGAGGAAGTTCTGCTGGAAACGTCCTGTAAAGAGGCTCTGATGTCCGGACAGCGGGAGGGAGAGCCCCGGCCTGAGGAGGAGCAGGTACCGGGGAGCCGGGGGCCGCAGTCAGTAGTGCAGTGTGTGATGTCTGTCACAGCTGGTGCTTCAGTAGTGCAGTGTATGATGTCTGTCACAGCTGGTGCTTCAGTAGTGCAGTGTATGATGTCTGTCACAGTTGATGCTTCAGTAGTGCAGTGTATTGTTGCAGTTGATGCTTCAGTAGTGCAGTGTATTGTTGCAGTTGATGCTTCAGTAGTGCAGTGTATTGTGGCAGTTGACGCTTCAGTAGTGCAGTGTATTGTGGCAGTTGATGCTTCAGTAGTGCAGTGTATTGTGGCAGTTGATGCTTCAGTAGTGCAGTGTATTGTTGCAGTTGACGCTTTAGTAGTGCAGTGTATTGTTGCAGTTGATGCTTCAGTAGTGCAGTGTATTGTGGCAGTTGATGCTTCAGTAGTGCAGTGTATTGTGGCAGTTGATGCTTCAGTAGTGCAGTGTATTGTGGCAGTTGATGCTTCAGTAGTGCAGTGTATTGTGGCAGTTGATGCTTCAGTAGTGCAGTGTATTGTTGCAGTTGACGCTTCAGTAGTCCAGTGTATTGTGGCAGTTGACGCTTCAGTGGTGCAGTGTATTGTGGCAGTTGACGCTTCAGTGGTGCAGTGTATTGTGGCAGTCGACGCTTCAGTGGTGCAGTGTATTGTGGCAGTCGACGCTTCAGTAGTGCAGTGTATTGTGGCAGTCGACGCTTCAGTAGTGCAGTGTATTGTGGCAGTCGATGCTTCAGTAGTGCAGTGTATTGTGGCAGTCGATGCTTCAGTAGTGCAGTGTATTGTGGCAGTTGATGCTTCAGTAGTGCAGTGTATTGTGGCAGTTGACGCTTCAGTAGTGCAGTGTATTGTGGCAGTTGACGCTTCAGTAGTGCAGTGTATTGTGGCAGTCGATGCTTCAGTAGTGCAGTGTATTGTGGCAGTTGATGCTTCAGTAGTGCAGTGTATTGTTGCAGTTGACGCTTCAGTAGTGCAGTGTATTGTGGCAGTTGACGCTTCAGTAGTGCAGTGTATTGTGGCAGTTGACGCTTCAGTGGTGCAGTGTATTGTGGCAGTTGACGCTTCAGTGGTGCAGTGTATTGTGGCAGTTGACGCTTCAGTGGTGCAGTGTATTGTGGCAGTCGACGCTTCAGTGGTGCAGTGTATTGTGGCAGTCGACGCTTCAGTGGTGCAGTGTATTGTGGCAGTCGACGCTTCAGTGGTGCAGTGTATTGTGGCAGTCGATGCTTCAGTAGTGCAGTGTATTGTGGCAGTTGACGCTTCAGTAGTGCAGTGTATTGTGGCAGTTGACGCTTCAGTAGTGCAGTGTATTGTGGCAGTTGACGCTTCAGTAGTGCAGTGTATTGTGGCAGTTGACGCTTCAGTAGTGCAGTGTATGATGTCTGTCACAGTTGATGCTTCAGTAGTGCAGTGTATTGTGGCAGTTGACGCTTCAGTAGTGCAGTGTATTGTGGCAGTTGACGCTTCAGTATGCAGTGTATTGTGGCAGTTGATGCTTCAGTAGTGCAGTGCATTGTGGCAGTTGACGCTTCAGTAGTGCAGTGTATTGTGGCAGTTGACGCTTCAGTATGCAGTGTATTGTGGCAGTTGACGCTTCAGTAGTGCAGTGTATTGTGGCAGTTGATGCTTCAGTAGTGCAGTGTATTGTGGCAGTTGACGCTTCAGTAGTGCAGTGTATTGTTGCAGTCGATGCTTCAGTAGTGCAGTGTATTGTGGCAGTTGATGCTTCAGTAGTGCAGTGTATTGTTGCAGTTGACGCTTCAGTAGTGCAGTGTATTGTGGCAGTTGACGCTTCAGTAGTGCAGTGTATTGTGGCAGTTGATGCTTCAGTAGTGCAGTGTATTGTGGCAGTTGATGCTTCAGTAGTGCAGTGTATTGTGGCAGTTGATGCTTCAGTAGTGCAGTGTATTGTGGCAGTTGACGCTTCAGTAGTGCAGTGTATTGTGGCAGTTGACGCTTCAGTATGCAGTGTATTGTGGCAGTTGACGCTTCAGTAGTGCAGTGTATTGTGGCAGTTGATGCTTCAGTAGTGCAGTGTATTGTGGCAGTTGACGCTTCAGTAGTGCAGTGTATTGTGGCAGTTGACGCTTCAGTAGTGCAGTGTATTGTGGCAGTCGATGCTTCAGTAGTGCAGTGTATTGTGGCAGTTGATGCTTCAGTAGTGCAGTGTATTGTTGCAGTTGACGCTTCAGTAGTGCAGTGTATTGTGGCAGTTGACGCTTCAGTAGTGCAGTGTATTGTGGCAGTTGACGCTTCAGTGGTGCAGTGTATTGTGGCAGTTGACGCTTTAGTGGTGCAGTGTATTGTGGCAGTTGACGCTTCAGTGGTGCAGTGTATTGTGGCAGTCGACGCTTCAGTGGTGCAGTGTATTGTGGCAGTCGACGCTTCAGTGGTGCAGTGTATTGTGGCAGTCGACGCTTCAGTGGTGCAGTGTATTGTGGCAGTCGATGCTTCAGTAGTGCAGTGTATTGTGGCAGTTGACGCTTCAGTAGTGCAGTGTATTGTGGCAGTTGACGCTTCAGTAGTGCAGTGTATTGTGGCAGTTGACGCTTCAGTAGTGCAGTGTATTGTGGCAGTTGACGCTTCAGTAGTGCAGTGTATGATGTCTGTCACAGTTGATGCTTCAGTAGTGCAGTGTATTGTGGCAGTTGACGCTTCAGTAGTGCAGTGTATTGTGGCAGTTGACGCTTCAGTATGCAGTGTATTGTGGCAGTTGATGCTTCAGTAGTGCAGTGCATTGTGGCAGTTGACGCTTCAGTAGTGCAGTGTATTGTGGCAGTTGACGCTTCAGTATGCAGTGTATTGTGGCAGTTGACGCTTCAGTAGTGCAGTGTATTGTGGCAGTTGATGCTTCAGTAGTGCAGTGTATTGTGGCAGTTGACGCTTCAGTAGTGCAGTGTATTGTTGCAGTCGATGCTTCAGTAGTGCAGTGTATTGTGGCAGTTGATGCTTCAGTAGTGCAGTGTATTGTTGCAGTTGACGCTTCAGTAGTGCAGTGTATTGTGGCAGTTGACGCTTCAGTAGTGCAGTGTATTGTGGCAGTTGATGCTTCAGTAGTGCAGTGTATTGTGGCAGTTGATGCTTCAGTAGTGCAGTGTATTGTGGCAGTTGATGCTTCAGTAGTGCAGTGTATTGTGGCAGTTGACGCTTCAGTAGTGCAGTGTATTGTGGCAGTTGACGCTTCAGTATGCAGTGTATTGTGGCAGTTGACGCTTCAGTAGTGCAGTGTATTGTGGCAGTTGACGCTTCAGTAGTGCAGTGTATTGTGGCAGTTGACGCTTCAGTAGTGCAGTGTATTGTGGCAGTTGACGCTTCAGTAGTGCAGTGTATTCTGTCAGTCACAGGCCGCACTGACATCCTGCGCATGCGCTGCTCTCCTGACGTCGGGGACACTGAAGTCTCTGCCGGAGAGGGACCTGGGAGGCGTCCACCAGTGTCTCCAGCAGTGGTCGTCATCTCCCATAGACGTCCATGTTATGAGGATGTATCCCAGCAGTGATACCAGTATAAGTGTCACATGACCACTGTGGCCATGATTGTTTACATTACTGGTATCACCACTGCGGCCAGTGTCGGGGTGCACCATACTTTACACTGCTGTCACCTCAAACATGGAGGAACTGCCCTGACGAGATCTTCCAGTCATGAGTTCAGACAATAGAGAGAAGACCTCATCTCCTCTGATTTCTCCCCAAATGTCCCTCATCATCTCCGGTCATTATAAGCATTTCTATGGGATTTCATGCGGATTCTACATTGACTCCTCTTCTTCCATTCAGGTTCCTGTGATATAGGATTGTCCGATGACATCATCAGTACCAGATAATGGATGGAGACGGGGACAAGATGGCGGAGAGGATATTAGATCTTACCCTAGAGATACTCCTCCTGCTTACTGGAGAGGTGAGAGGTTCTGATGATGTCACATTACACCATTATCTATGGTAATTACAGGTGATGTGACTGGAGAGGTGAGAGGTTCTGATGATGTCACATTACATCATCATCTATGGTAATTACAGGGGATGTGACTGGAGAGGTGAGAGGTTCTGATGATGTCACATTACACCATTATCTATGGTAATTACAGGTGGACATGGCTGTAGAAGTGATGGACTCTGGAATGTACATGGTGACATTTATTATTATGTCTTCCATGAACAGGATTACTCACCGGTGAAGAAGACGTCTAGTAATCTGATACATGAGAAGAAGAATGAGAAGATCCTAGAAGTCGTCCACAAGATGATGGAGCTGCTGACTGGAGAGGTGACACCGCCGGGAATGCGGGGACATTATACAGTCACAGCACTGGAGGGGTCTGGGTGATGACGGTGTCATTGTGTTGTCAGGTTCCTCTAAGGTGTCAGGATGTCGCTGTCTATTTCTCCATGGAGGAGTGGGAGTATTTAGAAGGACACAAGGGTCTGTACAAGGAGGACAAGATGGAGGAGGACCAGCCCCTCACATCTCCAGGTAACGGACAGGACTAAATACAAATGTCCTGGAATTCTCTGTCTGTAAAGTCTGAGTCCAGTCTCTGTGTCTCCTGCAGAGAGATCCAGTCAGAGGACAACACCAGAGAGATGTCCCCGTCCTTTCCTTCCACAGGACGGTCAGGTAATGGAGATGTCTCCTCCTCTGTAGGAGGACGTCTTGTTTTATCCAGTACTATTCTAGATTCATACTGGTTTATACTGGTGTAATGAGCTGGAGATGGCGGGATTACAGCCGACCACAGACGCTCCATGTTCTCTGCTTCTTCCTACAAGTCTCTGGCTATGGAGACCACTGGTGGAAATAAGGAACCAATAGGTTTATGTCTCAGAGAGGAACGAGTCCGGACGCGTCTGGTAGAAGCCGATCTCCTCCACGGAAACCACCTGCAGCATGTCCGGCCGTGCTGAGGATGCATGTGTACAAGGTTATTGTCTGTGAGCCGCCATCTAATATCTAGGTCCAGCATCTGGGAGACCTGCAGCCATTAGGCTCAGACGACGACTGTTGTCGGGTCATTTGTGGTTGTCATGATAATTAAAGGGGGGGGGGGCTTAGGAAGAGCTGGCTGCAGTTCACTCCTGGGAGATGCAGGTGCTTGATGGTCACATGGGATGAGCTGTTGCCCACCCACAGAGAATGAAGAGACCAGAGCTGCAGAGGAGGGAGTAAAGAAGCTAAAAAGGATGAATATTATACTGGAGAGCAGCGGTTTTTGCGTTTCTGTACTTCAAGTGTTGTATGCACTACTCCAGATAATTTTTTCCAGGACGTTCTCCATGACAGCACCATATGTAGGTCGTCCTTATGGTCTTCTGTAGGGACTAGAACACAGAGAAGTCAATAGGCCGCTCCAGCCTCCAGTGCTCTTCCTGTCTCTACAGAGGACAGGTGCAGAGAGGATTCCTGAGTGGAATTTTCCTGTTCTATCAAATTGTAGGATCTTTGCTAGGGTTGTATAGGAGTTTCCTCTCCTTCCAGCCCATGTCTAGACTGGCAAGTACCTTCCATGGTAGGGGTCCCCTAGCCCATCCCAGACCCTTTCTAGACCTTCTCAAATCGGCTGTATGGGATGGTCATGTCCTGCTGAAGGGACCCTTCCCATCAGGTTTGATGTCGGGTATGTTGCTTCCCTATTTGAGCTCTGGCTTTGTCATCAGAAGGTCCTGGCAGGCAGCGTGGAGCATCTGAAGGCTTGAGTCCCCGGGTTCAGGACTCGTATCCGTCCAAGAGACTCTCCTGAAGGAAAAGGGGAGGAACTTTATGAGAACATGAGTGGTAAGAGCCCATCTGTATATACACTCATTGACCAAAAATCCTGCACCAAGAAGGAGATGTTGGGATAAAACTTTCCCAGTGTGACTGTAATGATGATAAATGTAAGGGATCCCAATATTACAGAAATGGAGACATTTATTGGTGAAAATTGTCCAATTCCAAGGAGGTTTTAAGACCCTGTTGGGCTGCCTCTAACCTGGATCCAAGATGAGATACGGCCTCTAGCCTGGATCCAAGATGAGATACGGCCTCTAGCCTGGATCCAAGATGAGATACGGCCTCTAGCCTGGATCCAAGATGAGATACGGCCTCTAGCCTGGATCCAAGATGAGATACGGCCTCTAGCCTGGATAATATATTAGATACGGCTTCTAGCCCGGATAGAAGATGAGATAAGGCCTCTAGCCCGGGTACAAGATGAGATAAGGCCTCTAGCCCGGGTACAAGATGAGATAAGGCCTCTAGCCCGGGTACAAGATGAGATAAGGCCTCTAGCCCGGGTACAAGATGAGATACGGCCTCTAGCCCGGGTACAAGATGAGATACGGCCTCTAGCCCGGGTACAAGATGAGATACGGCCTCTAGCCCGGGTACAAGATGAGATACGGCCTCTAGCCCGGGTACAAGATGAGATACGGCCTCTAGCCCGGGTACAAGATGAGATACGGCCTCTAGCCCGGGTACAAGATGAGATACGGCCTCTAGCCCGGGTACAAGATGAGATACGGCCTCTAGCCCGGGTACAAGATGAGATACGGCCTCTAGCCCGGGTACAAGATGAGATACGGCGTCTAGCCCGGGTACAAGATGAGATACGGCCTCTAGCCCGGGTACAAGATGAGATACGGCCTCTAGCCCGGGTACAAGATGAGATACGGCCTCTAGCCCGGGTACAAGATGAGATACGGCCTCTAGCCCGGGTACAAGATGAGATACGGCCTCTAGCCCGGGTACAAGATGAGATACGGCCTCTAGCCCGGGTACAAGATGAGATACGGCCTCTAGCCCGGGTACAAGATGAGATACGGCCTCTAGCCCGGGTACAAGATGAGATACGGCCTCTAGCCCGGGTACAAGATGAGATACGGCCTCTAGCCCGGGTACAAGATGAGATACGGCCTCTAGCCCGGGTACAAGATGAGATACGGCCTCTAGCCCGGGTACAAGATGAGATACGGCCTCTAGCCCGGGTACAAGATGAGATACGGCCTCTAGCCCGGGTACAAGATGAGATACGGCCTCTAGCCCGGGTACAAGATGGATGAGATACGGTTGGGCAAGGAGACATACATGTTTGGTATGGTATCCTAGGGTACATTTGCCCACAGATGTTACAGATGCTCCTGTAGATCCTGCACACTCATAGGTTGCTGAAGCTCGCATTTTAGCTGTTCCCATAAATGCTTTATAGGTAATAAAAAAGGGAGACACATTCCTGGAGAAGCCTCGCTGTGCGCAGGCGAGCATATCCAGCTGAAAAGTGCTGAGAAGAATACTTGTGGCGACAGGATGTCCTGCACATATCGCTGACCTGTTAGTGCCCCTCGGACCACTACTAGGGGTCACCGACTGTCGTATGCGATGGCTCCCACGATCATCATACCAGCAGTTAGGGCAGTATGTCGCTCCATAGCAAAGGATTGAAGCGCTCACTAGGAGACCTCCATACTGGAACCCAAAGAGGGCCTAGAATTGTCACTAAAGACGATACGGTTCCAGTCTGTAGTAGTCCAGGTTTCCCAATCAGGACATTCCTGCAAACGAAGATTACAGTAGTTGACTGTCAAAGGCAGGACCAATAATGGGCACCATGATGTCAGATTTCCTTCTGCTGAATGTCTGGAAAAGGTCTGGGCAGAGACAGGGTTGTAATTAAGGGGCCACCTGTGTCTAGATGGTGGACAACAAAACTATGGGAACTGCTCATTTCCCCTCCCCTCCATGACGGCACCTTACTTGGAGATTATCCTCCTTCTCCAGCCAGGCAGGGACAGGAAGGTTCAAAAGGGCCCGCCTCCTCACTTATTTTCAGTGTCTTCCTGTCCCTGCCAGGCGGAAGATAGGACTACATTCGTGCTCCGGTCGGGAGCTATCGCGGAGTAGCGGGTGCATTGCGCCAGCCACGGTCTTACCTTGGGCAAGTAAGGCCGTTCCATGGATGCCTGCCGCGGTCCTCTCCATATTCAAAACTCGCGCGCGGTTTCTAGGCTGCCTGCTGCCCGAGATTCTCGGCTCCGGCGGGTGACGTCATCTGGGGGCCTAATTGTGGTAGCCGGAGAGTTGACGGGCCGGATGACGTCGGAGGTCCTGGGGAGACTTCCGGCCTACGTAGTTTAAAAACTGGCGCCCTGGTCAAGTCGGATGTCGGCCTCTGACCAGAGAGTTTGCAAGTTTCCTGCAGCCTCAGATATCCGCACTTATGGATCAGGAGGAAGCTATGGACCAACCTGTAGCTGTGAGTGACATCCAGGTTGTGAGTATGGAATGCTGCTTGCACTGTTACTAAGTCTTTCTCATCTTTTCCCTTTTTTCTGTATGGAAGAGTGACAAAGATAGCTCTGTTAAACCTAAAATATCGCCGAAATCTAAAATACCCAGATGTCGCGTATGTTCAGCCAAACTCCCCGATAATTACGCTAAAAAACTGTGTGGAAAATGCATTGATAGCATTGTTAGGGAAGAAGTCCCGTCCCTAAAACAGGAATTGCAGTGCCTGATTAAGCAGGAAATAAAAACCGCTTTTTCAGATTTTTCTGCAGCCGCTAGCGTTCCGTCAACATCAAAACAGGAGCCCAGGAAAAAATCCCCCATAAAAACCTCTTCATCCTCCTCTGATGTTTCTTCAGATAGTGATGAGGATAGTAACAACTCTGACTCCGATGGCGATTTTAAAAATTATCTATTTTCATCTGACGATATAAACGATCTATTGAAAGCGGTCAGGGATACCATGGAAATTAAGGAAGAAAAAGTACATAGGTCCGCCCAGGATAGAATGTTTTCAGTATTAGAAACTAAAAAGAAAAGGGTATTTCCGGTACACAAAAATCTGCAGTCTCTTATCCTGAGGGAGTGGAAAAATCCTGACAGGAAGGTTTTCCTACCCCGAACAATTAGGAAAAGGCTTCCTTTTGACGAAGAAGAATTGTCCCCGTTCTTGAGTTGTCCTAAAATTGATGTTTCACTCTCCAAACTAGCTAAAGGTTCTTCTTTGCCATTCGAAGATACAGGATCATTACGTGATCCTATGGACAAAAAAGTGGATGCTAATCTTAAAAGAACCTGGGATGCGGTCGCGGCTTTGTTTAAACCCAATATCGCGGCCACGTCCGTTGCTAGGTCCCTAAAAAGTTGGTTGGAACAACTAGATGTACTCTTAAAATCCAATACTCCATACGAAAACTTTGCAGACTCCTTCCCTCTTTTATTAAAGGCCGTAGATTTTTTGTCAGACACAACAGCGGATTCTGTCAGGCTGGCCGCAAGAGCTACGGCTTTAGCCAATAACTCTAGAAGGGCACTTTGGCTAAAAGCTTGGTCCGGAGACACAGGTTCCAAAGCAAAACTATGTAACATCCCGTTTTATGGTAATCTTCTCTTTGGTCAGGACTTAGATAAGATTCTAGAGAAAGCTTCTGATTCCAAAAAGAACTTCCCAGAGGATAAAAAGAAGAGGAAAGCTCCCTTTTTTCGTCCCCAAAAAAATGTTAGTTTTCAAAATAAAAGGAGTAAAACGGAAAACTAGAGATCAGGAAGACAGAAAGGGAAGGGTTTTATGTTCTCTCCCCGTTCCGAGGAATCTTCCAAGAAATGACACCAGAGCCCCAGTGGGGGGAAGACTGGGAAAATTTGTGGATTGCTGGGAAAAATACTCATGCAGCCACTGGTTACTAAATACCCTCCACAAGGGATACAGTATTCCCTTTGTCAAAAGTCCCCCCTCTTTATTTGTTCAGACTCCAGTTCAGAGCTCGGAACATCTCCAGCTTTGCATGGAACAAGAAATCGAACTGCTAGTTCAGATGAACGTCTTAGTTCCGGTACCAATGAACCAAGTCGGTCTGGGCTGTTATTCCAGGGTGTTCTTAGTAAAAAAAACTAACGGGAAAATGCGTCTCATCATAAATATGAAAGCCCTGAACAGGTCCATAAAGTACGAAAAATTCAGGATGGAATCTATAAGAACCACGGTCAAAGTTCTACAAGAAGGGGTGTTTCTAGCATCCATAGATTTAAAAGCTGCGTATTTTCACGTACCCATTCATCCAGGGTCACAACCGTTCTTGAGAATAGCGGTATGGGTCCAAGGGCATCTAAAACATTTCCAGTTTCAAGCTCTACCCTTTGGGATAACGACGGCCCCCAGGCTTTTTACAAAAATTATGCTAGAGGCAATAACCCCTCTGAGGAGGGAAAAAATAATGATAGTCCCATACCTGGATGACCTTTTAATAGTGGGGGACTCCCAGAAAGACCTAGAGATCAATCTATCCAAAACGATAGACAGACTGGAGGAACTGGGTTGGATTTTAAATCGGGAAAAGTCCCACTTAGTTCCCACACAAAGAATAGTTTTTTTGGGAATTCTCATAGACTCGGTGAGCCAAAAATGCTTTATACCAGCAGAAAAGATCACAAAGATCCAATCCCAAGTAAAGCAATTCAGGCAACAAAGATCCCACACCATAAGACAAACGATGGCCCTGATAGGATCCTTTACAGCTTGTATCCCGGCAGTGAAGTGGGCGCAAATACATTCCCGTCCTCTTCAGACGTTCATGTTAAAAATATGGAACCGAAGACAAGATTCTCTAGACAGTCTAATAACAATTCCGGATCCCATTCGGTCCTCACTAAAATGGTGGGAATCAAATTTAAATTTACAGAGGGGAGTTCCTTGGATAGTGAGAGATCAGTTGATCCTCACCACGGATGCCAGTCTATGGGGCTGGGGAGCACATCTCCAATCTGTGTCAGCCCAAGGGGAGTGGTCACAATCCCAGAAGAGGTACTCATCAAACCACCGGGAACTTCTGGGGGTGTGGGAGGCTCTGAGTTACTTCTCAGAAGAGTTAAAGAGGTCCAACGTACAAATAAGGTCTGACAACAAGACGGTGGTTGCATATATAAACCACCAGGGAGGAACAAAAAGCAAACAACTTCAAGTCCTAGCCAACAAGATTTTCTTGTGGGCGGAGGAGAATCTCCTCTCCCTATCAGCAATTTTTCTAAAAGGGACGCAAAACATCCAAGCGGATTTCCTCAGCCGCAGGAAATTAGATCCGGGGGAGTGGAGTTTAAAAGAGGAAATTTTCCAGACCTTAACACAAAGGTGGGGTCTTCCCCAAATAGACCTCTTTGCAAACAAAATAAATGCAAAATTACCAACTTATTTTTCCCTAGATCCATGGGATCCGAGAAGTGCAGGAACAGATGCACTAGCTCTCCCTTGGAATTTCCAACTGGCATACTGTTTCCCACCTCTGCCTCTGATTCCAAGGGTTCTCAGGAAAATAAAAGAAAAGAGGGCCGAGGTAATCCTAATTGTTCCCAACTGGCCGAGGAGATCCTGGTTTCCTCTCCTGGCAAAGATGTCCAAGGAGGATCCATGGATTCTACCCTGGTCGGAAGACCTCCTCTGTCAAGGGCCAGTTTTCCACCCAAAGACGCAAAGTCTGCATCTCTCTGCTTGGATCCTGAAAGGGCAGTCTTAAAATCTAAGGGTTTATCGGACAGAGTAATTAATACCATGCTAGCCGGCAAAAAAGATGTCACTAATAAAATTTACCGCAAAATCTGGAATAGATATGTTTCCTGGTGTTCAGAAAATACTTCTAACTCCGTGGGGAGTATTCTGTCTATTCTAGATTTTCTTCAAGAAGGTTTTAATAAAGGGTTAAAACCTAGCACTCTTAGAGTCCAAATTTCAGCTTTAAGTGCCTATTTAGACGAAAAAATAGCTCTTAATCCGTGGATCATTCGCTTCATGAAGGGAACCGTCAGACTCAGACCCCGGAGTAGACCTCTGGTCGCTCCGTGGGATTTAAACTCTGTCCTCTCCGGTCTCACTAAACCCCCCCTTTGAGCCCTTAGAGTCAGCAAATATCCGATATCTGACCCTTAAAACAGTATTTCTAGTGGCCATTACCTCTGCACGTAGGGTTAATGAGATACAGGCTTTCTCGGTTAAAAAACCCTTCATGACAATCAGGGACGACAGAATAATTCTAAGGTTCGACAATTCCTTTCTACCTAAGGTTGTCTCAGAGTTTCATAGGATGGAGGAGGTGATTCTTCCTTCATTCTGTGAAAATCCCAGATCTAAAAAAGAAGAGGCTTTTCACACTTTGGATGTCAGAAGGTGTGTTCTGAAGTATATATCAGAAACTAAAGACTGGAGAAAATCTAATAACCTATTTGTCCAATTCTTAGGGGGTAGGAAAGGATTAAAAGCGTCCAAACCGTCTATTTCATGCTGGTTAAAATCGGCCATCTCAGAAGCCTACATAGCAATAGGGGAACGACCCCCGGTAAATATCAAGGCTCATTCAACAAGGGCAGTTTCGACTTCATGGGCGGAAGAAGCATCCGCTTCCTTGGATCAGATCTGTAGGGCAGCAACCTGGTCGAATCCTCATACCTTTGTAAAACACTATAGGATAGATATTGATTCTAAAAGAGACCTATCCTACGGTAGGAAAGTTTTACAAGCAGTTGTCCCTCCCTAATTGACTAATCTGTTAGTTCTCCAAGTAAGGTGCCGTCATGGAGGGGAGGGGAAAAGTTGAATTAGTCTTACCGGTAATTCCTTTTTCGCAAATCCTCCATGACGGCACCGCTTATATTCCCCCCCAAAAAAAATAAAAAAAAGACTAGTTATAAAATTAAATAATTAGTCTAGAGTTATATGTATGAGATTTAATATGTATAACAGAGAATGGATAAGTAACTGGTGAAGGTCACGAATGAGTGTGTAAGTTTAGGGCCTGTCAAGTCCAGAAGACACTGAAGATAAGTGAGGAGGCGGGCCCTTTTGAACCTTCCTGTCCCTGCCTGGCTGGAGAAGGAGGATAATCTCCAAGTAAGGTGCCGTCATGGAGGATTCGCGAAAAAGGAATTACCGGTAAGACTAATTCAACTTTCTTGTCAGTAGATCACACGATCCTCTCTACTGGTAGTCTGTCTGGGCTGTCCGGAGCTTGTTAACGCTACCTGCACTAACATAACCGCTGCGCCCAACATTTCCTAAAAGTCAGAACAGCCTAGATCAGTGGTGGCAAACCTATGGCACGGGAGCCAGTTTCACATCTGTTCTCTCCAGAAATTGATTCTTACGGCCTCAACCAAACAATTCTTCTTCCCAGAGTGAGAAGACGGGCTTTACTTTCGTGGACTTTCACAGAAAACCTGTAATGAGGGATTCTTTGGAATGTAAGTCCCTATGGATACCAGCAAAACGGGATGAGGTGCTCAGGAATAGAATATGGGCCTAGCATGCTCATTTCCTCCTTTTCCTTTTATTCCGGCCTTCCTCAAGAATATATGGTTAAAAGCAACCAGTGTCATTCAAATTACTTAATTCTGTCCAAAGAACAGCTGGTTCCCGATCCTGAAGTATTTATTTCTGGAAGACCCAGAACCTCTTTATCTCAGATTAAATATTGTTCTTCTCCAGGGCCCTCTTCTGTATCGAAAGGTCTAGATGCAGAAATTCTGAAAGCTGGAATCCTGAGAGGGAAATCCTAAAAAAAATTCGGGGATTGTCAAACAGAGTAATATCTACCTTACAGCAGAGTCCCAAGGAAGTTACCTCACCAGTTTACAGGGAGGTTTGAAAGAAATTTTGCTCCTAGTACGAATCTGAATGTTCGGTCCCTTTTCAGGCTACTTTTACATTAGCGGCAGGCTCTTCAGGTGGGTAAACAGCCTGTCGGATAGTCAGGACTTTGATTAGGGTTGCTCTCGGAGGTGTCCTGCTCTTTCCCTAGTTTCCAGGCTTTATTCCCTCCCCCCTGTCCCTCCTATGCTCGGTGTGGTGTGTCCCCCCCTCCACACACACACCGAAGTGTGACAGGATATGATAATGGCATTAGACCCAGGAGCCTAAAGGTACAGATCTCAGCCCTTGGTTGTTTTCTGGACCTTCCCCTTTCAGACTATAGATGGATCAAAATGTTCATTAAGGCTACATCCTTGATCAGACCAGCCCTAAAACAATCCATTGCTCTTTGGGACCTAACTTCATTGGTCTCTGCGATACTCTTGAGGAGTTTGGTTTGAGATTCTTGTCCCTTAAAACTGTTTTCCCAGATGCCATTACCTTGGCCCGTAGGGTAGGGAAATTACAGCCCCTTTGCATCAGTGAGTCTTACCTCAAACATTTCAATAAGATCATCCTAAAAGTTTATCCGACCTTTCTCCCTAAAATTGCCTCAGCTTTTCACCTTAACCAAGAGATGTTTTTTCCATCTTTTCAATGCATCCCCTCACAATGGTGATTCCACATCTTAAATGTCAAAAGATCAATAGGAAATATTTTGATGCCCTTGAGATCTTGGAGATAAGATCCAAATTTGTTCATACAGTTCTCAGGAAGGAACAAGGGGAACAAGGTCTCAGAGACCACCATGGCGAGGTGGCTGAAGACTGCAATCCAATAATTCTGTAATTCGCAAATAGTTCCTGGTCCAGATGGAATTAAAGCCAATCACACCAGGGCCTTTTTCGTTCCATGGGCAGAGCAGAGGCATCTACTGATCAGATTTGCAGAGCAGCGCCTCGGGCAAGCTTTATTACAGACTGGACATCTAATACAATCAGGAGTTAGCCCTTGAGAGATTTGACCCAGACTCCCTTCTCCCCCAACCACATGCTTATCTGGTATCGCTCCATGTGGTGTCATTGGTAATCAGTAAATACATTTTTAGTTGCATCCATCCTGGTGTAGTATTTCAGAAAACATTGGAGGGAGATGGTGAGAGGAGCCTTGTAACCTCTCTGTGTTCCTGTCCCTGCAGAAGACTAGAAGGGCAATCTCCATGTGGTGCTGTCATGTAGGCCTCCAGAGAAACCAGTCGCTGGTAGAATTCCTACTTCTTAATTTGTGGGATAATCCCTTTAAAGAGGTTATCCAGCCTAATTCATTAACAGTAGTTCAATAAAAGGAAAGAATATTCCTTTTATTGAACTACTGGCTTTCTGAGGGATTCCAGGCATCCCTGAACAGAAGTATCCATCCCGGGCTGCATACCATCCGTTGTGAGAGGCTTTTTTGCCAACTTGATACACGTCTACATTAGAGTTGTGCCTAAACTAGCACAACTCCACCAGGTGAGCCTCCATTTTGGAGATACCAATTTATATCTATTTTAAACGTTATTACCCTATGGTGCGCCATTCTTTTTGTTCTACAGCGGAACGAAGCCTGCTCTTAATACTAATTATTTAACAGACCCCTTCAGAGTGTCTGGATTCATACTTACCTGATCCCTGCTGGTGGGTTCCTGCTCCATCGATACATGGGCACCTCTGCAGATCCCGGGTCTCTGAGAATCAACATCCAGTTGACAGGGCAGGGGAGCACCTGCCCCCCAACTATCTCCACTATACTATCCCCCCCTTCCTCCCCCCTGTCAACAGTGTGTTGATTTCCACAGACACAGCACCTGCAGAGTCAACAGTGGAGCAATGAAGCCAGAACATAGAGGCAGGGACCAAGTAAGTATGAACTCCACCGGGGGTCCGCCTCTCTGAAGGGGTCTATTACACAAGTTCAAAGTTGGATAACTCTTTCAATTATCTTTTGTAGGCATCTAAAACATTCCACTAAACTTGTCCAACTGTCCTGTTATTCACAATATTTGTTTCACACATTTTGAATCAGGATGAAGATCTGAACAATAATAATGCTACAGAGGCAGATATGTGGGGCGATGAGGAATACAAGGAGAAGATCCCTACAGAGACAGATGTGAAGGGCGATGAGGAATACAAGGAGAAGATCCCTACAGAGACAGAAGTGAGGGGCGATGAGGAATATAAGGAGGAGATCCCTACAGAGACAGATGTGAGGGGCGATGAGGAATACAAGGAGGAGATCCCTACAGAGACAGATGTGAGGGGCGATGAGGAATACAAGGAGGAGATCCCTACAGAGACAGATGTGAGGGGCGATGAGGAATACAAGGAGGAGATCCCTACAGATAAGAGCCCAGGTGAGTAGTGACCACTAAATGAAGCAAATACGAGTCTGTAACTATAATGACCCTGAATTGGACTTCCCCCTATAGCAGGTCCCTTCCCCAGGTCCTAACAGTGTCCTCCAGTACTCAGATACCCCCGGGACTTACAGTAGTGCCAAACTGTGTAATACAAAGCACATATCACAGCACTAGCAGGTAAGAAGAAAGTCAGGAGATAGGAACTCATCAGTAGATGACTGGACCAGGATGAGGATGGTAATCAGACAATGGAACAGTCGGATGATGGGGGTTATATGGTGAACGGATGACTGAACAGACAATATGTGGCCCTGACTGGATCTTTCCCTAGATCTGTCCTTACATGCTGACCCAAATACCAGACATCACTGACCCTCACTGTCCCTTAAGACATTCCTATGAAAAATCCTAATCTCTAAGGGTCCATTCACACGTCCGTATGAATGTATCTGCACCCGTTCCGCAATTCTGCGGAACGGGTGCAGACCCATTCATTCTTTATGTGGACAGAATGAATCCTGAGAGCACACTATGTGCTCTCCGCAGCTGCATTTCCGGAGCGGGGCTCTGAACTTCCGGTCCGCAGTTGCAGACAAGAAAAGGACATGTTCTATGGGAGTGTAGGCCGGGTGTATTGCGGATGTGTGAATTGCCCCTAAAACAGACAACAGGAGGACACTAAGACCCAACCCAAACTGAGCAGAGCTGAACTAGAATCAAGGCAGGACAGACTGAAACATGGAACATCCCCTCCCCCCAACCACATACACAGACTACAAGAATCAGAGGTAAAGACTGGACGAACCATAAGAACAAAACTACACGGATGAAGAAAACTAGGAGAGATACTAGAAAATAAAAGGATTACTGGATTCGAAAGCACAGAGCTTACACTATAACCAGCAGCCCCCCGCAGAAACTAGGAATATTTACAGCGAGGCTAACCAGTCAGGAGCTCCTCTCCAAACAAGGTGAGCTACAGAAGAGAGGTCGGCTGAGCAAGAGATCAGCTACTGTATAATTCATAGCAACTGCCCCAAACATACTAGTAGACAGGAGAAGATGAAACCATAGGAGTGTTCCTGCTGATCCTAGCCCATTACACTAAGGTGGTAACGACTCCCTCAGGTCTGCGCTGTGACTCTCCAGGCCTTGCTCAGTAATATCAGGGTAATATCTTCCATGAATCTCCTGGACGTGTCCTGGTGTCCCTCTGTGCAGCATTTCACAGGCCTCATGTCACATACACTCTGGACTGCACTGGATTCTGGTGTCCAAATTACGAATGTGCAAGGTGTCAACGCGTGTCGTCCATACAGGCCCCGGGTACCTTCTGGCTTCATCTGAAAAATTGTGATTATTGGGCTGCCATACCTCTAATAGGGGGTAGGTTTCCTGGCCCTCCTGACACCTCTGTTGCATACAATGACTTATTGTTATAATGCTAGAGTCAGTTATTCAATTTTTCAGTTGGCTTGCTTCGTCTTTCCTAAGGTTATTTCTGCCTTCAACAACTGGTGTATAGTCCGTTCAGGTTCTCACTTGAGTTGATCAAAATAGATTAAAGTTGATGAACCTGTGTCCTCTCTAAGGCTGGGTTCAGACCTGAGCGTTTTACAGCGCGTTCCTACACGCTGTAAAACGCTCAACAGGCAAGAACCAATGATTCCCTATGGGAATGGTTCTCACCTGAGCGTTTTACAGCGCGTACGATCGCTCTGTAAAACGCCCGACGCCCCAAGAAGTACATGAGCTTCTTTGGGGCGTCTTGTCGCGCGTTCCCGTACATAGACTTCAGCGGGAACGCGCGACAATGGGCGTTCGCTTGTCTCTGTATGCGCGATTGCAAACGCCCGTACAATCGCGCATACAGAGCGCTCCATCGCGAACGCTCAGGTCTGAACCCAGCGTTAAGGCAATGTAACGATGAGTTTCTCACACCGGTTTCTTTTGCTATGGTTGATTTCTGAGATATAACCCAAACTGGTCCCACATCACAGCATCAGTATTGGTTATGGACTTGGCCCCTTCTTATTCCTTCTGCTGTAACATTGCCATTAATTGTTGTATGCTGTTCATGGACGGGGGAAGCGTCTCCTCCTCCTCCTGACGCCGGGCAAAGAATCTTTTTCGCAGTATTCTGTTTGATCACGGATGCCCAACTTGCGGCCCTCCAACTGTTGCAAAACTACAACTCCCAGCATGCCTGGACAGCCTACAGCTATTAGGGCATGCTGGGAGTTGTAGCCTTGCAACAGCTGGAAGGCTGCAGATTGAGCATCCCTGTGTTAGATGATTGATTTTCCAGGATGTGAGAAACCTGTGCATATGATTGCCTGACTCTTGCCTGTTGTAACAGTTCTGTTCTTCTTGCCTGACCCTTCTATGTACTTAGGGTCATTCTGCTTTTAGTTGTGGGGTGACATGACACATTTGGACAGCACCCTCTAGCCTCTCTTGTCAGTTATGAATTTTGATAGCTGCCTTCAATAGTTTTCAAAAATAATTTTAAAAATGTTTTGTTCTTGGTAGATGACTGTACTGGGCGCTTGGAGAAGCATCTCATATCTACATATTATAATGCAGATGATCCATGTGTCATATTAGATACATATGAAGAGCGTGCCATTATCCCAGATGTACCCTCAGACCTTCACAGCAAAAATCTATCATCTCATCCTTTAAAACAAGTCCAATCTTCTAATTCATCACATACTCTTACTCAGAATGAAACTCGCAGAAGATGTTCTGGAACCCAAAGAGCTCGGAGAAAGCCGTATTCATGCTCAGAATGTGGCAAATATTTTACTTGGAAATCAGGCCTTCTTCAACATCAAATTCATCACACAGGGGAGAAGCTGTATTCATGTTCAGACTGTGGGAAATGTTTTACTAGTAAAACACAAATTGAAAACCATCAGAGAATGCACACAGGAGAGAAGCCATTTTTATGTTCAGAATGTGGAAAATGTTTTACTAGAAAAACATATCTTGATAAACATTACAGAATTCACACAGGAGAGAAGCCGTTTTCATGTTCAGAATGTGGAAAATGTTTTACTAGAAAATCACATCTTGATAACCATCACAGAATTCACACAGGAGAGAAGCCGTTTTTATGTTCAGAATGTGGAAAATGTTTTACGAATAAAACACATCTTGAAACCCATCAGCGAATTCACACAGGAGAGAAGCCGTTTTCATGTTCAGAATGTGGAAAATGTTTTACTAGAAAAACATATCTTGATAAACATTACAGAATTCACACAGGAGAGAAGCCGTTTTCATGTTCAGAATGTAGGAAATCTTTTACTGATAAATCAAGTCTTGAGAGCCATCATAGAATTCACACAGGAGAAAGGCCGTTTTTGTGTTCAGAATGTGCGAGATCCTTTACTAGAAAGTCAGATCTTCTTCTACATCAAAGAAGTCACACAGCAGAGAAGCCGTATTCATGTTCAGAATGTGGAAAATGTTTTACTAGAAAATCATATCTTGATAACCATTACAGAATTCACACAGGGGATAAGCCGTATTCATGTTCAGAATGTAGGAAATCTTTTACTGAGAAATCAAATCTTGAGAGACATCGGCAAATTCACACATTGGAGAAGCTGTATTCATGTTCAGAATGTGGCAAATGTTTTACTCATAAATCATCTCTAAAGAGCCATCAGAAAATTCACACAGGGGAGAAGCTGTATTCATGTTCAGAATGTGGCAAATGTTTTATTCATAAATCATCTCTAAAGAGCCATCAGAAAATTCACACAGGGGAGAAGCTGTATTCATGTTCAGAATGTGGCAAATGTTTTATTCATAAATCATCTCTAAAGAGCCATCAGAAAATTCACACAGGGGAGAAGCTGTATTCATGTTCAGAATGTAGGAAATGTTTTACTGCGAAATCAAGTCTTGAGATACATCAGAGAATTCACACAGGAGAGAAGCCGTTTTCGTGTTCAGAATGTGGCAAATGTTTTACTCAAAAATCATCTCTTGTTCAACATCAGAGAATTCACACCAGGAACAACGAATTCTGAATCCTTCCTGTAAAATATGCCATAAATTTCCAAATTTTGCCTTGCTATCATTTATAGTGAGAAGACTCAGCTTTGTTACAAAAATATAGCATATATATTGAAGCAGGAATTAAAAGAAAATATCAGTATATTCAGAAGTGTAGTTACTGCAGTTATAATTGTAGATCTTAAAGGGGTTGTGCAAGAATGAGGGGGTTTGGCAAACTCCCCCACTTTACTGGATCTGTAAAGGGAAGATTACTTACCTGCTTCCTGGTGCTGGCTCTCCGCTCCTTCTCTTCCAAGCCTGCAATGCTCGGCTGGGCTCATCTGGTTTGGCATTGCCACAGCCGACACTGGCCGCGGCAGAGACCGGATCCCCTTGTGTTATGTGACTATTTGCCATGACGTAAGGGAAACCTGTAACCGTGATTGTCCATGAATTATATAATATACATATTGGAATATATTGGAAATATTGCAGAGGATAGGTCATCAGTTAACAAAATGTCAGAAAACCCTTTTAACTACTCCAGTCTTGGGTTTACTACCACGACTTAATGGTTTAAAGGAAGTGGAGAGGGACTCGGTGGAGAAGTGTTTGCCTGTTGTTATCCACTCGATCAGTCTGGTCACCACATTATGCCTTTTTTATAATTTTCATTGCAGCCTGTGACGCCTTCCAGCATGATGTCATAGAACATCTGAAACATGTATTGCTGATTGAACATTTGGAGATGGAGAGACCTAAGAAATGGAGGAGTTTTATCAGTGGTGTGCCTAGGGTGTTTGGCAATCGGGTCGGGTCTTTTATCGGCCCCCCTCATCCCCCAATACTTTGAAATAATTGTACCCCCTTACAGTACAGGGTGGGCCATTTATATGGATACACTTTAATAAAATGGGAATGGTTGGGGATATTAACTTCCTGTTTGTGGCACATTAGTATATGTGAGGGGGGAAACTTTTCAAGATGGGTGGTGACCATTGCGGCCATTTTGAATCCACCTTTTGTTTTTTCAATAGGAAGAGGGTCATGTGACACATCAAACTTATTGGGAATTTCACAAGAAAAACAATGGTGTGCTTGGTTTTAACGTAACTTTATTCTTTCATGAGTTATTTACAAGTTTCTGTCCACTTATAAAAGGTGTTCAATGTGCTGCCCATTGTGTTGGATTGTCAATGCAACCCTTTTCTCCCACTCTTCACACACTGATAGCAACACTGCAGGAGAAATGCTAGCACAGGCTTCCAGTATCCGTAGTTTCAGGTGCTGCACATCTCGTATCTTCACAGCATAGAAAATTGCCTTCAGATGACCCCAAATATAAAAGTCTAAGGGGGTCACTGGATATGTGAAATTGCTACATGATGATGTGTTTCCCTCTGTATGCACTGAAGCTGGCACGTTCCCTGAGTTTTTCCAGCAAGATGGTGCACCCACCACCACATTATGGGTGTCAGGTCAGAGCATTCCTAGATGAACAGTTGCCTGGAAAGTGGATTGGTCATCGTGGGCCAGTTTATGGCCCCCAAGGTCTCCCGATCTGACCCCCTTAGACTTTTATCTTTGGGGTCATCTGAAGGCAATTGTCTATGCTGTGAAGATACGAGATGTGCAGCACCTGAAACTACGGATACTGGAAGCCTGTGCTAGCATTTCTCCTGCGGTGTTGCTATCAGTGTGTGAAGAGTTGGAGAAGAGGGTTGCATTGACAATCCAACACAATGGGCAGCACATTGAACACCTGTGTCTGCAGCGATCGTGAAGGCAGGGACACCTGGGAACTGTCCCTGCCTTGTCTTAGGGTTGCCCTGCTGTCACTGACAGCGGGCAACCCGATCAGCAGCTGCACGATTAGCGTGCAGCTGCTATTTCTGACAGGACGTTTTAAAACGTGCTGTCAGAAATAGACGTCCACCCATAGGACGTTTATAGTCTATGGGCGGACGTGAGGCGGTTAAGCTCACATTCCTCTCTTCCCTTCAGTCACAGATCGCTTTGCAGCACAGTGTGGGCGGAGATTATGCAGATTTCTAGGCTGCAGGCCCCACCCACACAGGCCGGCAGTGCAATCTGTTTCTGCAGGCGGAATGGTGGAGCGGAGAGAAGTCTTCCTGCTTCACCATTCTGTGCGCCGCCGGCCTGAAGGAGGGGAGGAGCGCGGGGAGCTGAACGGTGAGTGACAGGACCCAGCTCCCTGCGCTCCAGCAATGAGCTCTTCTGTCTGTATTGATGGAAGTGCTCATTGCTTCTGGCACCCCCCCCAGAGAGTCGGCACACGGGGCGGACCCCCCCCCCCCCCCCCCCTTAGTACGCCACAGAGTTTTATTGTTAATGAGGCTCTGTCAGCATGATCAACCGTATTAAACCAAGCAGAGTGGACGGCTTTTTGACAGAACAACAAACGTAGTCTTCAGTTCTTGCAATCAGTCAGCTGTAAAAAGGTGCAGACCTTCTTCTGCTCAGTATGAAGAGAAGAAAGAAACAAAAATGGTGTCAGGACACGTTAAACTGTGGATCGTTTCAAACAAGGCAAAGGGTGGCTCTGGCTTCTCCACTTGAGATAAATATCTGTGCTCATCAAAAATGGTCCACTGCCCCTTCACCTCTCCCCTTTTTCCGGAAAATGTACCTTATGCAACTCCTGGTGCTCAGAAGCAGTGTGTGCCCGGTTTGGGCAGTCATGTGGGCCCCAAGCAGCAGATGGGAAAGATGACTCAGCGGCAGGACTTGCAGTGGTAGAGCAGATCACACAGCAGCAGGTAGTGGATGTTTTCTGCTGACACAGCTACAATGGCCGCCACCAAGGCTCCTACACCTGACCGCCCTCCGAACAGTGCAGCAACCACGGCTTCATTCAGCTCCCAGGTAAAACAGCTAGTAGCCACACAGAAGAGCGGTGCAGATTGCAGAGAGAAGCGAAGAGGCGGCGTTCCCAGAGTGGAAGAAAGGTGCCATCTCCTCTATAGTCCCCAATCCACCAGCTAAGTCCTTCTACTCATTCAGCTGTTACCAGAGGAAAGGGTTAGCTGAATTAGGAGAGCACTGGACCTATAGGCATCTCAGCGCTGTACGGCCACTGACGGCTCCTGGATCCAGAAAGTAATTTAGACTGAGGTTTTGGGTGGGCGGTAGGCCGTACATTGGCAGATGCTTAATACAACCCAGTTTAAATATGAATTGGGTCCTCTAGGCCCGGGGAAGTTTTCTGGCATGCGAAAGAGTCCCGAAATAGAGCTCTGGCCAATGGATGAGAAAGGAATGACTTGTACAGGCAGGAGATCTCCTCTAACGTCTGGCAGTTAGCTGTGGGCCTTGTGGTTGGAATAACCAGTAAAGATGCAATGGTGCCTCAGTTCTTAAAAAGAAAGACAGAGTTCAGTGGATGGGTAATGTAAGAGGAAGCACCCGTGCCATGTCAGTCACCAGTGAGAATGTGGGTGGCTGTAGTGGAGGTAGCAGCAGCACTGTCAGCACCAGCCGTCCGGCCTGTAGTAACAGGTCACAGCTCTCCCTCACCTCTGGTAGGTGGCCGCATGTTACAGCATAGAAAAAGGATGACTGTGGATGGGACTGCTTACTCATCATCTCAATCACAGGAGGACGATGCTTGTCCATCATGTTCCATACTGTACTGCTGCTGCCGCTACTACTACCCCTACACAGCTGTGCATCTCCAGTCTTGTCCGTCAGGTTCCATACTGTGCTGCTGCCACTTCTACTCCCCCCACATGTCCTCCCTTGTCCATCATGTTCCAAACTGTTGCTGCTTCCACTCTACACAACCAGACATCTACTGCCTTGTCCAGTAAAGAGATATCAGTCGGACTTGGTTCCTCAGTAGGCCTCCATTAGGGCTTCAGAGTGGCTGCTCAGGCTGCTGCTTCAGCAAAGGCATTACCCCCTGCCTCGGGAGTTTGTACCTTGATGATCTCTACCCCAAGAGACTCTACAGTTTTAATGGGTTTATCTGTTGATTCCACAAAGTCTCTGCTCTTCCAGATAGGACTATAGTCTTCTGCCACCCCAAAGACCTACCTGCAGTGTGTGTATGTATTAGCTGTAAGAACTTGAGCCATTGTACATGTTGCAGTGAATGCCTGTAGCTATGCTTTCTATGCTAAGCAGGAGGGTAGGGTAGTGACTGCCTACCCAGTCCATGGTGTGTGACAGTTCGTCTGGCAGGGGTGAAAGGTAGGCGGAATAGTCAGGCTTTTAAGCACAAGGAGGACTCAGGAGGTAGAAGTGCATTTTAACTGGTGTCCTGCCAGTTTTATTTCATCAAGTTGCATAAGGCTACTTTCACACTTGCGTTCGGGGTTCCGCTTGTGAGTTCCGTTTGAAGGCTCTCACAAGCGGCCCCGAACGGATCCGTCCAGCCCCAATGCATTCTGAGTGGATGCGGATCGGCTCAGAATGCATCAGTTTGGCCTCCGTTCCGCTCAGCAGGCGGACACCCGATCGCAGCTTGCAGCGTTTTCGTGTCCGCCTGGCCGTGCGGAGCCAAACGGATCCGTCCAGACTTATAATGCAAGTCAATGGGGACGGATCCGTTTGACGTTGACACAATATGGTGCAATTGCAAACGGATCCGTCCTCCATTGACTTTCAATGTAAAGTCAGGAGTCCCTATTAATATACCATAGGATCGGAGTTTTCTCCAATCCGATGGTATATTTTAACTTGAAGCGTCTCCATCACCATGGGAACGCCTCTATGTTAGAATATACCATCGGATTTGAGTTAGTTCGTGAAACTCAGATCCGACAGTATATTCTAACACAGAGGCGTTCCCATGGTGATGGGGACGCTTGAAGTTAGAATATATTAAAAGAACTGTTTGGTTCTCATTTCCTCGACTACTTATGAAATTTGGATTGTCAGCGGCTGGTCCAGGACTATGTCAGTCGCCTTGTATTCCGGTGTGGCTGCTGCGGTTACATCTCTCACATGTGAAGGAGAAGCCCTAATTATTGTGTCTGGATCTTAGGGGTAGTAACCTAACGGTCGGAGGTTTTTCCATGGAGCTCGGTTATTACCTCTTGTCCATGTATTGTAGTCAGGTAAAGCTGAGGCTGGAGCTGAAAGTCTGTCCTGTCCTGTCCGTGTCAGTAGACCTTGTTGTCCCCGTGAGGTCAGAGCCTTGTACTGAACCTGCAGCTAGAGGCACTGGGGGTCCATTCCCAGCAGGAGCCCACACGGCCCTTAGTGATATACTGTAGTGGGTACTGGTACTCTGCATATGGCCTCCCTTCTGTCTGGGGTCTCGGGGAGATACTGCAGAAGTTGTGTTGTAGGGTAATGTGGTCTTCACACCCCTAGAACCTGGGACATTTCTTCTGAGAAAGCAAATGGTGACATTGCTGCATCCTGAGGTCGGCTGCTCCAGCAATTAGTGACCGGTCTCCTCCAGGGGCAAGAAGGAAAAACCTCTGGCCACGTCAACCACTGGAGAAGAAGAAGAAGTCAGTGGCACTTGGTGAAGTAAGGTGTGGGGGTTCTGTACATCAAAGATCATCTTGTTCACCTCCCTAAGGTCATGGACCATGCTACACTGCTGCGGTTCCCCTGGGGTCAGCTTTTCCTTCACAGAGAATAGTGGGGGGCTCCACGGTGACCTGCACCCCCTCATTACTCTGATTTCCCTGCACCGTGTCCCCTGTTACTGGTTCGGTGCTGGTGGCTCCTGGTTTACCTGTTACTGGTGCTGTCTGGTTTGGGCTTTATTGACAATGAGGCGACCGACAGAAGGACAACATCAGCCTTAGGCCCCTTGGTTCGGACAAATTATGGCTAATGAGCCCTCGTCAGCAATAACCGGCCATTGTAAATGTGCCCTCGACTACCGGATAACGGAGCACAACGCGCGGATTGTTTCTCATGACGCCACAATCCTTCTTAGCGGCAGCAGATCCTGCTGTACAAAGAGCAAGAAATGGTTCTGTATGGAGACGAAGAGCAACATCACCGATCCCTGCTGCCCGTACTGTGGAGGAGATCGCTGCATGTAAAGGGGTCTCCTCCACTGACCAGCAGGCGGTTTCTGTCCGGCCGCCTCTCGGCATGTTTCCCGTGCTGCGGCCGCATCTCCCGCCCGTCCCCCCCGTTATAATGAATGGGGCCGGGCCAGACTTCCGGAAGCAGACGTGTGCGAGCGTTAGTCCGGATCCGGCAGGATGTTCCCCCGCCAGAAACGGGCAAACCTAACACTAGGGTGAAAGAAGCGACCGGCGGGTGAGGACTATACCAATGAGGGGACCGGGGGGGACTGTACCATGTGATCAGCTCCTCCTGTATCACACAACAGAGGATTAGATACACAGCTCAGCAGGGAGTATCACACAGAAGAGGATTAGATACACAGCTCAGCAGACAGTATCACACAGGATAGGATTAGATACACAGCTCAGCAGACAGTATCACACAGGATAGGATTAGATACACAGCTCAGCAGGCAGTATCACACAGGAGAGGATTAGATACACAGCTCAGCAGTCAGTATCACACAGAAGAGGATTAGATACACAGCTCAGCAGACAGTATCACACAGGATAGGATTAGATACACAGCTCAGCAGACTGTATCACACAGGACAGGATTAGATACACAGCTCAGCAGACAGTATCACACAGGATAGGATTAGATACACAGCTCAGCAGACAGTATCACGTGGGATAGGATTAGATACACAGCTCAGCAGACAGTATCACACAGGACAGGATTAGATACACAGCTCAGCAGACAGTATCACGCGGGATATGATTAGATACACAGCTCAGCAGACAGTATCACACAGGAGAGGATTAAGATACACAGCTCAGCAGACAGTATCACACAGGATAGGATTAGATACACCGTTCAGCAGGCAGTATCACACAGGAGAGGATTAGATACACAGCTCAGCAGACAGTATCACACAGGATAGGATTAGATACACAGCTCAGCAGACAGTATCACACAGGATAGGATTAGATACACAGCTCAGCAGGGAGTATCACACAGGATAGGATTAGATACACAGCTCAGCAGACAGTATCACACAGGATAGGATTAGATACACAGCTCAGCAGACAGTATCACACAGGATAGGATTAGATACACAGCTCAGCAGACAGTATCACACAGGACAGGATTAGATACACAGCTCAGCAGACAGTATCACGCGGGATATGATTAGATACACAGCTCAGCAGACAGTATCACGCGGGATAGGATTAGATACACAGCTCAGCAGACAGTATCACGCGGGATAGGATTAGATACACAGATCAGCAGACAGTATCACGCGGGATAGGATTAGATACACAGCTCAGCAGACAGTATCACGCGGGATAGGATTAGATACACAGCTCAGCAGACAGTATCACACAGGACAGGATTAGATACACAGCTCAGCAGACAGTATCACACAGGAGAGGATTAGATACACAGCTCAGCAGACAGTATCACGCGGGATATGATTAGATACACAGCTCAGCAGACAGTATCACGCGGGATAGGATTAGATACACAGCTCAGCAGACAGTATCACACAGGAGAGGATTAAGATACACCGCTCAGCAGGCAGTATCACACAGGAGAGGATTAGATACACAGCTCAGCAGACAGTATCACACAGGATAGGATTAGATACACAGCTCAGCAGACAGTATCACACAGGACAGGATTAGATACACAGCTCAGCAGACAGTATCACGCGGGATATGATTAGATACACAGCTCAGCAGACAGTATCACGCGGGATAGGATTAGATACACAGCTCAGCAGACAGTATCACACAGGAGAGGATTAAGATACACCGCTCAGCAGGCAGTATCACACAGGAGAGGATTAGATATACAGCTCAGCAGACAGTATCACACAGGATAGGATTAGATACACAGCTCAGCAGACAGTATCACACAGGACAGGATTAGATACACAGCTCAGCAGACAGTATCACGCGGGATATGATTAGATACACAGCTCAGCAGACAGTATCACGCGGGATAGGATTAGATACACAGCTCAGCAGACAGTATCACGCGGGATAGGATTAGATACACAGCTCAGCAGACAGTATCACGCGGGATAGGATTAGATACACAGATCAGCAGACAGTATCACGCGGGATAGGATTAGATACACAGCTCAGCAGACAGTATCACGCGGGATAGGATTAGATACACAGCTCAGCAGACAGTATCACGCGGGAGAGGATTAGATACACAGCTCAGCAGACAGTATCACACAGGAGAGGATTAGATACACAGCTCAGCAGACAGTATCACACAGGAGAGGATTAGATACACAGCTCAGCAGACAGTATCACACAGGAGAGGATTAGATACACTTCTCAGCAGACAGTATCACACAGGATAGGATTAGATACACAGCTCAGCAGACAGTATCACACAGGATAGGATTAGATACACAGCACAGCAGACAGTATCACACAGGATAGGATTAGATACACCGCTCAGCAGACAGTATCACACAGGATAGGATTAGATACACAGCTCAGCAGGTTATATATTACATGAGAGGCTTAGATAAACAGCTAAGCAGACAGGATAGGATTAGATACACAGCTCAGCAGACAGTATCACACAGGAGAGGATTAGATACACAGCTCAGCAG
This sequence comes from Bufo bufo, assembly GCF_905171765.1. Taxonomy (NCBI): domain Eukaryota; kingdom Metazoa; phylum Chordata; class Amphibia; order Anura; family Bufonidae; genus Bufo; species Bufo bufo. The sequence goes on along the minus strand of NC_053393.1, from coordinate 558,071,601 downwards.
ACAGTATCACACAGGAGAGGATTAGATACACAGCTCAGCAGACAGTATCACACACAATAGGATTAGATACACAGCTCAGTAGACAGTATCACATAGGATAGGATTAGATACACAGCTCAGCAGACAGTATCACACAGGAGAGGATTAGATACACAGCTCAGCAGACAGTATCACACAGGATAGGATTAGATACACAGCTCAGCAGACAGTATCACATAGGATAGGATTAGATACACAGCTCAGCAGACAGTATCACACAGGAGAGGATTAGATACACAGCTCAGCAGACAGTATCACACAGGATAGGATTAGATACACAGCTCAGCAGGCAGTATCACACAGGAGAGGATTAGATACACAGCTCAGCAGTCAGTATCACACAGGATAGGATTAGATACACAGCTCAGCAGACAGTATCACACAGGATAGGATTAGATACACAGCTCAGCAGTCAGTATCACACAGGATAGGATTAGATACACAGCTCAGCAGACAGTATCACATATTACTGATAGTAGAGGAGGACCTCCTTCTAATATCTCTGCAGTTTATATTACTGATAATAGAGGAGGACCTCCTTCTAACAATTCTATGGCTTATACTACTAATAATAGATGAGGACCTCCTTCTAACATCTCTACAGTTTATATTACTGATAATAGAGGAGGACCTCCTAACAACTCTACGGCTTATATTATTGATAATAGAGGAGGACCTCCTTCTAACATCTCTACAGTTTATATTACTGATAATAGAGGACCTCCTTCTAACAACTCTACAGCTTATATTACTGATAATAGAGGAGGACCTCCTTCTAACAACTCTACAGCTTAAATTACTGATAATAGAGGAGGACCTCCTTCTGACAACTCTACAGCTTATATTACTGATAATAGAGGAGGACCTCCTTCTGACAACTCTACAGTTTATATTACTGATAATAGAGGAGGACCTCCTTCTAACAACTCTACGGCTTATATTACTGATAATAGAGGAGGACCTCCTTCTAACAACTCTACAGCTTATTTTATTGATAATAGAGGAGGACCTCCTTCTAACAACTCTACAGCTTATATTACTGACTCCAGGAGGACCTCCTTCTAACAACTGCAATTTATATTACTGATAATAGAGGAGGACCTCCTTCTAACATCTCTGCAGTTTATATTACTGATAATAGAGGAGGACCTCCTTCTAACATCTCTGCAGTTTATATTAATGATAACAGAGGAGGACCTCCTTCTAACAATTCTTTGGCTTATATTATTGATAATAGAGGAGGACCTCCTTCTAACAACTCTACAGCTTATATTACTGACTATACAGAAGGAGGACCTTCTAACATCTCTACAGCTTATATCACTGATAATAGAGGAGGACCTCCGTCTAACATCTCTACAGCTTATATTACTGATATTAGAGGACCTCCTTCTAACATTTCTGCAGTTTATATTACTGATAATAGAGGAGGACCTCCTTCTAACAACTTTACAGCTTATATTACTGATAATAGAGTAGGACCTCCTTCTAACAACTATACAGTTTATATTACTGATAATAGAGGACCTCCTTCTAACAACTTTACAGTTTATATTACTGATAATAGAGGAGGACCTCCTTCTAACAACTATACAGTTTATATTACTGATAATAGAGGAGGACCTCCTTCTAACAACTCTACAGTTTATATTACTGATAATAGAGGAGGACCTCCTTCTAACAACTCCATTTTAGCTGATTCTGTAGTGTACAGGCTAGATTACTGACTCCAGGAGGAGGACCTCCTTCTAATATCTCTGCAGCTTATATTACTGATAATAGATGAGGACCTCCTTCTAACATCTCTGCAGTTTATATTAATGATAATAGAGGAGGACCTCCTTCTAACAATTCTATGGCTTATACTACTAATAATAGAGGAGGACCTCCTTCTAACATCTCTACAGTTTATATTACTGATAATAGAGGAGGACCTCCTAACAACTCTACGGCTTATATTATTGATAATAGAGGAGGACCTCCTTCTAACATCTCTACAGTTTATATTACTGATAATAGAGGACCTCCTTCTAACAACTCTACAGCTTATATTACTGATAATAGAGGAGGACCTCCTTCTAACAACTCTACAGCTTATATTACTGATAATAGAGGAGGACCTCCTTCTGACAACTCTACAGCTTATATTACTGATAATAGAGGAGGACCTCCTTCTGACAACTCTACAGTTTATATTACTGATAATAGAGGAGGACCTCCTTCTAACAACTCTACGGCTTATATTACTGATAATAGAGGAGGACCTCCTTCTAACAACTCTACAGCTTATTTTATTGATAATAGAGGAGGACCTCCTTCTAACAACTCTACAGCTTATATTACTGACTCCAGGAGGACCTCCTTCTAACAACTGCAATTTATATTACTGATAATAGAGGAGGACCTCCTAACATCTCTGCAGTTTATATTACTGATAATAGAGGAGGACCTCCTTCTAACATCTCTGCAGTTTATATTACTGATAATAGAGGAGGACCTCCTTCTAACATCTCTGCAGTTTATATTAATGATAACAGAGGAGGACTTCCTTCTAACAATTCTTTGGCTTATATTATTGATAATAGAGGAGGACCTCCTTCTAACAACTCTACAGCTTATATTACTGACTATACAGAAGGAGGACCTTCTAACATCTCTACAGCTTATATCACTGATAATAGAGGAGGACCTCCGTCTAACATCTCTACAGCTTATATTACTGATATTAGAGGACCTCCTTCTAACATCTCTGCAGTTTATATTACTGATAATAGAGGAGGACCTCCTTCTAACAACTTTACAGCTTATATTACTGATAATAGAGTAGGACCTCCTTCTAACAACTATACAGTTTATATTACTGATAATAGAGGACCTCCTTTTAACAACTTTACAGTTTATATTACTGATAATAGAGGAGGACCTCCTTCTAACAACTATACAGTTTATATTACTGATAATAGAGGAGGACCTCCTTCTAACAACTCTACAGTTTATATTACTGATAATAGAGGAGGACCTCCTTCTAACAACTCCATTTTAGCTGATTCTGTAGTGTACAGGCTAGATTACTGACTCCAGGAGGAGGACCTCCTTCTAACACCTCTACAGCCCATATTACTGACTCCAGGAGGAGGACCTCTTTCTAACACCTCTACAGCCCATATTACTGACTCCAGGAGGAGGATCTCCTCTTAACATTCCCATTCTACTATATTACTGACTCCAGAAGTAGGATCTCCTTTCACCCACTATTCTAATAAGGGTCTATGCACATGAACATATGCCTTCCTAGACATTCAGTCGTTGAGCAGGGCATATATCCCAGAGCGCACAGCTTCATAGTTTACTATAATGCTGTGCTCATCAGGCCACCCACCGGACTATTGTCCCAAACTTGTATGATCATGGGACAAGATTGATGCCACTCTGGGACATATAGCCTGCTCATGGATGCTATGTCTCGGAAGGCATACATGCAGTTGTTAGGAGGAGGTCCATAATCTAGCCTGTTCACTATAGAATCAGCTAGGATGAAGTTGTGAGAAGGAGGTTCTCCTTCTGCATAGTCAGTAATATAAGCTGTAGAGTTGTTAGAAGTAGGTCCTCCTCCTGCAGTCAGTAATCTAGTCTGTTCACTATAGAATCAGCTAGAATGGAGTTGTTACAAGGAGGTCCTCCTCTATTATCAATAAGCTGCAGAGCTGTTAGAAGGAGGTCCTCTTCCTGTATAGTCAGTAATATAAACTTTAATGCTGTTAGAAGGAGGTCCTCCTCAATTATCAATAATATAAGCTGCAGAGGTGTTAGAAGGAGGTCCTCCTCTATTATCAATAATATAAGCTGCAGAGGTGTTAGAAGGACGTCCTCCTTCTGGAGTCCGTAATATACCCTTTGCAGTTGGTAGAATGAGGTCCTCCTTCTGGAGTCCATAATATACCCTTTGCAGTTGGTAGAATGAGATCCTCCTTCTGGAGTCCATAATATTGTCACTACCAGAGCTTTGGGACGTTCTCACAGCTCTGTTTCTCCACCCCTGTGATGATGTCACTACTAGAGCTGGGAGGAGTTCTCACTGCTCTGTTTACTTTTGGTTTCCTTCCTCCCAGCTGTTCCTCATGCGCTTGATTTCCCTCTCTTTATATCACCCCTCCTCCTATTGTAGGGCGTGGATTATAGTTCTCATTTCAGTTGTAGCTCTTGCTTTAGTATCTTCACTTGTAGCTATCAGTTCACTGGACCTGTGTTCTGCTGCAGCAAGCACTCCGGATATTGCCAGCTGTCCTTGGATCCGTCTTCTCTGCGGCTGCAACACCTTCAGCTAAGTGTACAGACATTGTTGTGTACCTGATTATTTTCTGACTGGATCTGAGGTGGCCACGGTTCCCTCCATATACTGAGTAGGGCACCGGTGGCCGTGCCCCTTCCACTATTGTAGGGGTTACAGTGGTCATCAGTCTTAGGCACGTGGGCATGCCTCGTTCCGCCATTTGGATCCGGGCATGTGCTTCAGCAGCATAGGGAGAGCTTTGAGGGTCGGACAGGGGTCACCCTTTATACTCCCTAGTTTGGGTCCGGTCAGTAGCTCTTTACTGTGTATACTATTGTTGCTCACATACAGCCGTGACAAATATAACCTGAGCTGACTAGAATGGAATGTGTCCTATTTTTGAGGTGAAATCTTACAATTATGATATTCTTTGGTAGACTATTACATATATTTTTTTAATATAACTTGAATGGCAGTATTGAAGGCTTAAACCTGGCCAAGTTAAGCTACTTTCACACTAGCGTTCGGAGCGGGTCCGTCTGATGTTTCATCAGACGGATCCGCTCCTATAATGCAAACGCTTGCATCCGTTCAGAACGGATCCGTTTGCATAACAGTTTATTTCAGATCTGATTTTTCACTTCGGAAAACTCAGATCCGACAGTATATTCTAAACACAGAAGCGTTCCCATGGTGATGGGGACGCTTCAAGTTAGAATATACTGAGAACTGTGTACATGACTGCCCCCTGCTGCCTGGAGATGCTGCCAAGCAGCAGGGGGCAGACCCCCCCCCTCCTGTATTTAACTTATTGGTGGCCAGTGCGGCCCCCCTCCCTCCCTCCCCAGTATTAATTGTAACCAGTGCGGCCCCCCTCCCTCTATATTCATCGGTGGCCAGTGCGGATATTAAATATGACCAGTGCGGTCTCCCCCTCCCTCCCTCCCCAGTATTAAATATGAGCAGTGCGGTTTCCCCCTCCCTCCCCAATATTAAATATGAGCAGTGCGGTCTCCCCCTCCCTCCCTCCCCAGTATTAAATATGAGCAGTGCGGTCTCCCCCTCCCTCCCCAATATTAAATATGAGCAGTGCGGTCTCCCCCTCCCTCCCTCCCCAGTATTAAATATGAGCAGTGCGGCCTCCCCCTCCCTCTATTCATTGGTGGCCAGTGCGGATTCAAAGTATTGTGATCAGTGCGGCCTCTCCTCTCTCCCCCCCCCCCATCATTAGTGGCAGCGGAGAGTACCGATCGGAGTCCCAGTTTAAATCGCTGGGGCTCCGATCGGTTACCATGGCAGCCAAGACGCTATTGCAGTCTTGGCTGCCATGGTTACTTAGCAACAAATAGAATCATTATACTTACCTGAAGAGCTGCGATGTCTGTGACCGGCCGGGAGCTCCTCCTACTGGTAAGTGAAAGCTCTGTGCGGCGCATTGCCTATAGACCTGTCACTTACAAGTAGGAGGAGCTCCCGGCCGGTCACATAGATCGCAGCTCTTCAGGTAAGTATAATGCTGCTATTTGTTGCTAAGTAACCATGGCAGCCAAGACTGCAATAGCGTCTTGGCTGCCATGGTAACCGATCGGAGCCCCAGCGATTTAAACTGGGACTCCGATCGGTACTCTCCGCTGCCACCAATGATGGGGGGGGGGGGAGAGAGGAGAGGCCGCACTGATCACAATACTTTGAATCCGCACTGGCCACCAATGAATAGAGGGAGGGGGAGACCGCACTGCTCATATTTAATATCCGCACTGGCCACCGATTAATATAGAGGGAGGGGGGCCGCACTGGTTACAATTAATACTGGGGAGGGAGGGGCCGCACTGGCTACCAATAAGTTAAATACAGGAGGGGGGGGGGGGGGTCTGTATATTCTCAGTATATTCTAACTTGAAGCGTCCTCATCACCATGGTAACGCCTCTGTGTTAGAATATACTGTCGGATTTGAGTTTCACGATGTAACTCAAATCCGATGGTATATTCTAACATAGAGCCGTTCCCATGGTGATGGGGACGCTTCAAGTTAAAATATACTAAAAAATATACTATCGGATTGGAGAAAACTCCGATCTGATGGTATAATCCTGACTTTACATTGAAAGTCAATGGAGGACGGATCCGTTTGAAATTGCACCATATTGTGTCAATGTCAAATGGATCCGTCCCCATTGACTTGCATTGTAAGTCTGGACGGATCCGTTTGGCTCCGCACGGCCAGGCGGACACGAAAACGCTGCAAGCTGCGTTCGGGTGTCCGCCTGCTGAGCGGAGCGGAGGCCAAACGGTGCCAAACTGATGCATTCAGAATGCATTGGGGGCTGGACGGATCCGTTCGGGGCCGCTTGTGAGAGCCTTCAAACGGAACTCACAAGCGGAGCCCCGAACGCTAGTGTGAAAGTAGCCTTAAATAGATTTTACAGTGAGACGGGTACAACGCTGCGACTCGTTATATGTTTTGTAAATGGCAAATGAGTATTACACTCACCGGTAATCCGGTTTCCTGGAAGTCTCCATGACAGCACAAACTGTGATTGCCTTCCTCTGATAGGACAAGAAAAAGCACACAGAGAGGTTAAAAACCCCACCCCCACCCCTCATCGCCAGTGTATTATAACAGGACTAGGACAAGAGGTAGAACATAACTAGTCAATTTAGTCTATTGACAAAGAAAACAAAGGCGGGACAAAAGTGTGCTGTCATGGAGACTTCCAGGAAACCGGATTACCGGTGAGTGTAATACTCATTTCCCCAGTCGTCTCCATGACAGCACAAACTGAGAACTAACAAAGTAACTTAGGGGGGGGACTACAGCACCTAGGACCTTACGTCCAAAGGCCAAGTCCTCGTCGGCAAATACGTCCACCCTATAATGCTTGGTGAAGGTGTGGGCCCTCTTCCAGGTGGCCGCCAGGCAGATTTGTTCGAAGCAAAGGCTCTCTTAGCCCAGGAAGTGGTGACGGATCTAACCGAGTGGGCTCTAAGGGATGGAGGCGCCTCCTTACCGTAAGCTTTATAGGCCTCGGAGATGGTGCATCTAATCCAGCGGGATATAGAGCTCTTGGCTGCCTTCTTACTTCTATTTGGACCTGCAAACTGGATAAATACATTTTTGTCGATACGCCACTCATCTGTGGCGTGCAAATAATGAAGCACTGAACGCCTAATGTCTAAATTGTGGAATCTAGATTCCTGCTCATCTTTAGGGTTAGGAAAAAAAGATGGGATAACTATATCTTGTGACCTGTGGAAGGAGGAGACCACTTAGGGAAGAAAACAGGGGTCTAACTTGAAAACAAGCTTGTCCTCCAGCACCTGTATGGACAGGGCCTGGAGCTCGCAAACCCTCCTTGCGGAGGATATGGGCACTAGGAAGATGGTTTTCAGAGTGAGCCACTTGATGGATAGGGAGAGAAGAGGCTCAAACATCAAACGGTACATCCGACAGCCCTGACAGGACGGTGTTAAGGTTCCACTGTGCGACCATATTCCTGACTCTGGGATTTAGTCGATCCGCCGCTTTCAGGAATCTTGCTACCCAGGGGACCTCATAAAGGCTGGTATTATAGAGGGCCCCCAAGGCCGACACCTGGACTCGCAGTGTGTTGGGAGCAAGGCCCAAATCCAACCCATCCTGGAGGAATTCCAGGATAAGAGGGATATTAGGTGTGGACTGGTTGAACCTGACTCCGCCCCAGGAGGCAAACTTCCTCCAGATACGCTTTGGAGGTGTTGGACTTTCTACTGAGTAAGAGGGTCTTAACTACTCTTTCAGAGAGCCCTAACCCTAACAAGAGGGATTGCTCAGAATCCAGGCCGACAGCTTGAGGAGGTTGGTATTGGGTTGCGGGATGGGACCCTGGGTTAGAAGGCCCTCCTCCGGCAGGAACCGGATGGGATCTTCCGGGCTAAGGGACCTGAGGAGCCCGAACCAGCTTCTCCTGGGCCAGAATGGGACCACCAGAATCAGTCTGCACCTTTCGGACTGAAACTTTTGGAGCACTCTTGGAGAGGATACCCAGGAAGATCTTCCGATGGTCTGGGAGCAGGTCAGACTTCTCCCGGTTGACTAACCAGCCCAAGTTCTGGAGGTGCAAGAGAACCACTTGGATGTGCCTGTGAAGGAGATCTGAGGTTTCTGCCACTATTAGCAGGTTGTCCAGGTAAGGGACAATTATTATCCCCTCCTTGCTTAGGGAGGCTACGACCGCCGCCATAACCTTGGTGAATATGCGGGGTGCCGATGATATTGGGATATGGAAGTATGCGTCGGAGAGGTCTATTGTAGCCATCATAGCCCCTCTTTTGATGAGCTTCACCGCTGACTTGACGGTCTCCATCCTGAACTTGTGGTAAGTGATGTGTTTGTTCAGGGGTCTTAAATTTATGATGGTCCGAAAATTGCCATTCGATTTCCAAAACCACCCAATTCTCCAGCAGGGACCCTTTCTACTGCCCCCAGGCGTAATAAGTTTCTTACGCCCTCGGATAAAGGAGACTTGAGGCCCCTGGGGAGCTTGGTCAGGACGAACCTCTGTGGAGGAAGGGAATCCAGCTCTATAGTGTAGCCATGTTCTACGATGCCTAATATACAGTATATGGATACATGATGGTTTGTTCCCAAACCCCTAGAAAGGAGCTGAGCCTTGCTCCGACCGGGATGATGTCATTGTTTTGACGAAGAGGGAGAGGGATCTCCCCTGTTGGGATTGAGGAAAAAACGTTTTCCTCTCCCGCCTCTCGTAAATCCGCGACCTTCGCGGCTCCTCCTATCGGCCCTGGGATCCTGCTGGGGCCTCCGAAAAAACTGTCTCCTAGACTTGGATTTGTCCTCTGGAAAGCCTCTCTTACGGTCCGTGGCGTTCTCAAGGATATTGTCCAGGTCGGACCCGAACACATACTGACCGTGAAAAGGTAGAGATATCAGCCTGTTCTTTGAGACGGTATCGCCCGACCAGGCCTTAAGCCACAGTACCCGTCTGGTAGTATTGGAAAGGACCGCCGTGCGGGCAGATAGTCTAACCGATTCTGCGGCGGCATCGGCAAGGAAGAAAGTGGCCTTCATTAAAAGAGGAAGACTGTCCAGGATCTCCTCCCAAGGGGTCTTATTTGCTATATGGCACTCTAGTTGTTCAAGCCACACTGCAAGTGTACGAGCAACGCACGTTGCTGCTACCCCCGGTTTTAGGAGAGCTGCTGTAGCCTTCCATGTTTTCTTGAGTAGGCTCTTGGCTTTCCTATCTAGAGGGTCCTTGAGCTGTGCCGCTTCCTCAAATGGTAGGACCGTCCGTTTTGCTACCTTGGCAATGGGAGCGTCAACCCTGGGAATGACTTCCCAATCGGCACAGTCTGCTTCGTCGAAGGGGTATCGCCTCTTAAGACCCCATGGGATAAAGGAACCCTTCTCCGGCTTCTCCCATTCAGCCCGTATCATCTTCTGGACATTGTCCGGGACCGGAAACACCGACTTGTGCCTCTCCCCTAACCCCCCGAAAATCTCCTCCTGGACTGACTTGGACCTCTTAGGGATCTCCATGCTACTAGTGGCCCTGATAGTTCGGATCAATTTGTCGATATCTTCTGGGTTAAAGAGGAATCTCCTGTACTTGCTACTTTTCTCCGATTCCAGAGATCTAGCAGTAGTTTCCACATCTGATAATTCAGAGTCGGTCGAGTCCAGGTCACTCCCAGAGTAGTCAGGGCCTCTGGAGGAGGGTGGTCTGTGGCCCTGGCGAGGCTGGGGTTTAGGGGAGACAGGGGGTCCCTAGCGGCCAACGCTGATTGGACCTCCGTTCTGACCAGAGTATTAATCTCTTCCATAAAACTAGAGGACTCCGCCTTCACCACGGTAGAGGTGCAGTCCTTACACAGCAGTTTGGACCCTGAGGAGGGAAGGCGCTTAGAACAGACGCCGCACTTCCTGGGTCTGGATTTAACAGAGGAGGTAGACTCCTTTTCTCCCTGTAAAACATAAGGGAGGAAAGGGTCAACCACAGCAGGGAAAATACATAATATGACCAGGTGCCAGCAGGCTACTCACACCGCCCAGAGTGGTAGGGGGCTCAGGACCCGAGCCAGTGGTGGTAGGGGCGCTCATCCTCTTAGCTCCCGTCCACTTGTGTTGCTGCCAGCAGGCAGGGTGAAATGTGCAGGCCTCAGAGCAGTCAGAATCGGCGTCCTTTTGAATTTGGCGCCGGCCGTGGCCTCCGTGACGTCACGACGTCCGACGTCACCACCTGACGACTGGAGGGAAGCGCGTCATAGCGTCGCTCCAGCCGCCAGTACCACGCTGCATCAAGCCCACCTGGGCCGCTGCAGAGGGAACTTCGCCGGGGTCACCATGAATAAGGGAGACCCGGGCATAGACCGCGCCTGGAGGAGGGAAGAGCCGGACCCCGGAACCGACCTCCGGTCTATCAGGTGACGCCCTGCCGCAGCAGGGCGAATAAAAAAGCTGAAAAAAGGACTAGGGAACCCAGAAGAGCTCCCAGCACCTCTCTGGCATTCCTTCCTTAACAGGACAGGAAAAAACACTGGCGATGAGGGGTGGGGGTGGGGTTTTAACCTCTTTGTGTGCTTTATCCTGTCCTATCAGAGGAAGGCAATCTCAGTTTGTGCTGTCATGGAGACGACTGGGAAAATGTATTGATAGAACTGTAATTACCACTGCAGAGCTCCAAGGAGGGGGATGTGGAATAGCGTAGGACATGCTTTAGGTTTATACATTTGTATGTAGTCAAGTGCAGACTCACCATAGGCCCTTTTGGAAAGATTCCTGGTGGGATGATTTCTTGGCCACCCAAGCTCTCATCATGGAAGATGGACAGATAAACCTATTCAGACCCCCATGTTAATCAGACCTCAGGTCTGAGAAAAAATAAATAAAAAATCAACTTACCTCTCCTGCCGCCCGCTACTCCTGACATCCAATGCTCTTCCTACTGCGCGGTGCTGTGACCCGACATCACACAGCATGAGGACACAGAGGGCGATGATGTTCTCACACTGTGCGCAGGTCAGGGAGCGCTGAGCACAGAGCTCACACAGGGAGCGCTATATTCACCGCTCTCCGGTCCTTCTGTACTCATGAGCGCTTCTACAATGGAAGCACTCATTAGTATTCACCCTACAAGAAACACTGACATTCCTACCCCCCCTTTGCTTTGTCTTATAGAGAGAAAAGTATGGTATTTGGGGGCACTGGTGAGTACAGCGGGAACCTGATAGCACGCTGAAAGCAGGACTGGCTCGGGGTCGTGGCTTGTATCTCAGGGGCAGCTTCTCGGGGGGATTTTGTGCTGCCATATTATTTGTGCTTCAGCAGAACCAAAAATCCAGTGGTATCTGTTAATGCGTTGAGGTATTTTGTGCTTAATTATGGTATTGCTGACCCCAACGTGGGCCACTTAGTTTTTTTCCAAGGCCACTAACATCCTAGTCCACCCCTGTATGTTAATTTTGTGTATATTCCTAGATTTTATTACATGGCGGCCTTACGGGGACAAATGCCCAAATTTCTCAAAATGCAATCTGTTACAGTCCTTATACTGACAATTCTCCCCCTCAGGTGCATTCTTTTATGTGTGGAGTTATCAAACTAGTGTAAAGTAGAACTGGCTTAGTTGCCCATAGCAACCAATCAGACTCCACATTTCATTTTTTTACAGCTGCTTTGGAAAATTTAAGGTGAAATCTGATTGGCTGCAATGGGCAACTAAACCACTTCTACTTTACACCAGTTTGATAAATCTCTCCCACTATTCCTAAAGTGCATTGCATTTTAATGTCAGTGTTACACAGAGAGGAGAGGCCTACTATGGAACACTCAAGGTTGGCTTGGGGGCCATGCTAGGTTCTGGCCTGCATATACTGTATACACATCAGCACTCATTTGCAGGGTCCAATGGCAAGCGCTACATGTAAGTGTTCTAACTCATCACACCGGGCAAGTAACAGAATACATACAAGAACCAATTCCTTCGTAGCAATATATACATACTGTATATACATATACTTAGAAAGAGAAAAAAGGAGGGGGGCAAAAAAAAAGGGTGCTGTCATGTCGGACTCCTGGAAAAGTATTTACGATAAGACTAAATTATGTTTTCAAGGATGTCCTCCATGACAGCACACATGGAGCAATACCAGATAACTATATTACGGAGGGACTACTGCCTGTAAGACTTTACATCCAAAGGTAAGGTCTGTATTAGATGAGAGGTCTAATCTATAATGGCTACAAAAGGTTTGAAAGCTAGACCAGGTAGCTGCCCTGCAAATTTGTTCTACTGAAGCGTTAGCTCTCTCTGCCCAAGAAGCTGATACTGATCGGTTAGAATGTGCCGTAACTCTTAATGGGCAGGATTTGTTCTGGGAAGAATATGTTTGTTGAATTGTTGACTTAATCCGTCTTGCAATAGTGGACTTAGAAGCCTGCTTCCCTTTGCTCTTCCCTGTAAACTGTACAAAAAGAGCTGCATCTTTCCTAAAGGGGCGAGTTGCCTCTAGGTATTGTATTACTGCCCGACGAACATCCAGAGTGTGAAAAAGCTGTTCTTTCCCATTCTTTGGGTCAGCACAAAAAGAGAGCAGAACAATATACTGGTCACGATGAATGGCAGAAACGACCTTCGGCATAAAGGCCGGGTCTAGCTTTAAGATAATTCTGTCCTCCAGAATTCTCATCTATGGCTCCCTTGAAGAAAAGGCATGGATTTCACCCACCCTTCTTGCTGTTGTTATGGCCACAAGAAAAACTGTTTTAAAGGAGAGCATTTTAATGTGACAATCTTCTAATAACTCAAATGGAGATTTGCATAGTTCCTCTAAGACAAGTGACAAGTTCCAGGGAGGGACTGACTGAATTGCCGATATTGACAACACATTCTTCTCCGCCCAGCTGAAAATTTGCGCTGATAGATATTGAAGGGGGTGGAAATTTTGATCCCCCCAGATGCCTCAGAAAGGATACTGTTACAATATTGTCTGACAGAACTCGAACATGTTGGCATTTTAGTAGCTCTTCTGCTTTTAGAAAGGTCTCCAACACTGCTCTCAACTCCCTGAAGTTTGATGACTTCTGGGAGAGCGTGTGATCCCACTGACCTTGGAAGTAAGAGTCCTGTATCTGGGCACCCCAGCCTGATTTGCTGGCATCTGTTGTCACTATAATCTATGGTTCTGAAGTCCAAGGAATCCCTACTAAGAGATTTTTCGGATCTTTCCACCATGAAAGGCCTTGGATTACTGAGTCCAGTATGCAAAACTTTTGGTCTAAAGTTTTTTTATCCCGATTCCAGAACGTTAGGATTGCTTTCTGCAGGGGTCTTGAGTGAAACAGACTCCAAGGAACCATGGGAATGCAGGATGTCATTAACCCTAGTATTTTCATGGCCGATCTTATGGTCCAGACCTTCTTCTTCTGAAATAAGGAGATTTCTTGGTGCATTTTTTCTCATTTTTCTATAGGAAGAAAGGAACTACAGTATGTTTCTCTGAATCCAGAGGAGTCCCTAAGAAAATCTTCCTTGTTTCTGTGACTAGATCTGATTTTTCTAGATTGATGATCCAACCTAAACGAGAGAGGCTGTTTAAAGGTGTATTCTAGATGTTGTCTTAGGATTGTGACTGACGGAGCAGTCAATAGGAAATCGTCCAGATATGGTATTATTCTTATACTCTCTTTCCTTCTCAACCAAGACATAACCTCTGTCACTATTTTTGAGAATATCCTTGGTGCCGATTGTGGCGAAACCAACCTCGCCACTGGGTTTTGGAGAGGCCTGGATACCAGCCTCTTGCCTCAGGATTATGGCCCATACTAACTTTAAAGGAGAAGACAGACACAGCTTAAATCTGTCTTTGGAATGTATTTTGTTATGTGAGGGTACCCAGATAGCCCATGTTATTGTATTCGTGTATTCTGAGTGCCATTCACCTAATGATATGCACTCAGACTTGAGCTATCTGGGGCTATGTTAAATGTCTGTGTTTGCTGTGGGGGTGTGACATTGGGTGTTTGGGTGGTGATTTCTGTCCTGTTGTCTTCACATGTGTATTGGCAATTTCCCTTTGTCCTGAGAGATAATTGAATTGCTCCTCGGGTGTCTCCAGGGCAGAGAGGAGGAAACCATGATGCATTGTGGGGATGTGTTGTGTCTGTGTATCCTGAGTGCTATGTATCTGTCCTGTGTCACAGTCTTCCTTCTGGTCCCCTAGGGGCGTGTCCACCAGATGGGGACCTGCATAAATACGGGCGGGTAGCCCTCAATAAAGTGTTCCTGTTTTATACCTTCATGAAGTCTTGGCTCATGTTTGGGGGATGGAATAATTACACTCTTGGGGATTGCTATATCACAATACTCCCCTGAGTAGAAGCTCTTGTAAGAGCTTGTTCCTGGTTCCTGTCTCTGGATGTAGGAGAGGTTCACCCACTGGAGCCTGGAGCCTTGTTGTAGGTCCAGGGTGGGTAGGAGACGGCGAGACCCCAACCAAGCTTCGGCGGTTCGTGGGGTCTGCAGTGCTGACAGTGTCAAGTGGAGTGCTTGGAGTCCTCTGGAAGCACTAGGAGCATCTATCAACGGAGGTACCCGGTCGGGGTGCTAGGCGTTCCGTTACACCGATGATAGGCCGAAGGGGAAGCACTGGAACTGAAAATGTAGAATGGTTGAGTTTTTCTGAACTGCAAATCTGAGATATTTCTGATGGTCTGGAAAAATTGGTACATGATAATAGGCCTCTTTTAATCTATGATGCACATTGATGCACCTGGATCAATCAAATGAGTTGCAGTTTTCATCGATTCCATTTTGAACCTCCGATATTTTGCCCACTGGTTCAGAGACTTGAGGTTCAGAATGGTCCAATAAGCTCAGTAGTGACCCAGACCTATTTCCTCTGGGGGGACCTGCCTGATAGCCTGAAGATTTAACAGTTTTTCCAGATCTGAAAGAATTGCCACGTTCTGTTCTGGTTAATCGAAATTAGTTACCACTAATTCTTTTGGAGAAGGACATAAGAATTCTATCCTGTAACCGAACTGTATAACTTTTAAAAATCTATGTGTTGGAAGTATGTCTCTTCCCATTGTGGAAGGAAGTATTTTAATCTCCCTCCCACAGGAAGAATGTCATTGTTTCTGCTGGGTAGGGTTGGGATTAAGGAGAAATCCTCTACCTTTGCCCCCTTTAGGATAACTCCATCTTCCCGAGTTGCCTTTGTAGGCCTGGGGCGTATAACGGGGACCAGGCTTCCAAAAGGACTGAGTTTTCTTACTTTTGTCTTCGGGAAGGCCTTTTTTTTTTTTTATCCGTAGCCTTCTATAGACTGGAATCTAAAATAGGGCCAAAAACATAGGTACCAGAAAAGGGAATGGTGCATAACTTGTTTTTTGCTGGAATATCTCCCGACCAGGTCTTAAGCCATAGTGCTCGTCTAGCCGTGTTTGACAGAGCGCTGCCTTTGGCCGTGAATCTTATAGATTCTGCTGAAGCATCATAGAGAAAGGCTGTAGCAATTTTTAATAGTGGAATAGATTCTAGAATTTTTTCCTTTGAAGTTTTCATTTTTAAATGGTTTTCAAGCTGGGAGAGCTGAGGAGATACTGAGGTAGCCGCAATATTTGTGTTTTATAATGCCGAAGATTCTTCCCAGGATTTTTTAAGAAGACCGTAAATTTTTCTATCCATAGCATCTTTTAATTGAGAAGAATCCTCAAAGGGCAAGGTGTTTTTTTTTTTTATCACCTTTGCAATGGGTATGTCAATCTTTGGTGTCTCAACCCATAGTTTTGTATCCTCCGTATTGATGGCTAATCAGATTTTAAATTCACGGGAAATATAGTCTTTTTTCCGCTTCATCCCATTCTTCCAAAATGAGGGATCTTAAAGGGAAGAGAGATTTACACCTTGCTTTAAGACCCACGAACATTTCGTCCTGAATAGAACGTGGTTGAGAAACCTCTTCAATATTCATTGTTTGACGGACTGCGGAAATAAGAGTGTCTATATCAGGGGTGCACAACCTGTTTTGGTCTGAGGGCCGCATTGTCGCATTGTTCTGTCTCCTGGGGCCACAAAAAAAAAATTGAGCTGCTTAAACGGTAAAAGTTTACTGCATGAAAACTATAACTTGTTTTGCATCATTAATATTTAGTATACATTGATGCATTCATATAGCAATACCACACAGGAGCAGATGGAGCAGTTGATTATGAACGGTTCCTTCCCAATAACTGCCTGCTCATCAGTTGAGGTGAAGAGCTTCATTTACATTGCTACGACCATCTCTCATCCTCATACAGATTCATTGTTTCTGGACAGCAGAGCTTTGTTCACAGATTTAATGTGCTGCATGACAGATCAATTCACCCAATCGGCAGCGCACTTACATAGGCCGATTATCAGAAACAAGCATTCATAGTAACATTCGTACCTGATAACCTACAATCAGGCTGTGTAAACCCACCATTGGATTGCCAATAAATTCATACTACAATTTTCAGAGGCCTACTAAAAAGCCATGAAAAATATGAGAAAATTCCTCATGACAGGATTGGGAGTACAAATATATGCTGCGTTATGCAGTTTATTCATGTATCCTGCTCACAGTAAACAGAACAAGGTTTACATACCAGTAACCGTTAAATAACATATACTGCACAGTACAGTACTACATAAATGTTAATTAGAGATTAGTAAAATAAACTTTAGGACTGCAAATATAAAAGCAACTGGGTGTTGATTTCAGCAAATTTTTAGTTTGTGAAAGAGGAGTTAGTGTGATTTCTGGGGTTGCATATTTTTCGCAAGTTTTTGGATGTTAGGTCTCAGCTCAGTTGTGGCTAGTTGCAGAATTGACTGAAGATTCTCATTAGTAAGTCTGCCCCTAAATTTTGATTTGCTAATGTTCATAATAGAAAATGCCTGCTCGCAAGAGTATGTTGACCCAAACAGGCAGGCATAGGTAGCTGCTCTTTCACACAATTTTGGACATTCATCTCCTGGCACACATTTATAGAAGTTAAGTAAATCCTCTTCCTTAAACTTGTTTCGTAGACTGTCACATGACTGAAGATCAGTGAGTTCCAGTTGGAATTCTGGGGGTGCTTCATCAGGAATAACTGAAAATGGGTCTGCAAACATTTCAAAACCCTTTTTCTCATTTTTAAAATCAGTGAAGCGGTGCTCAAATATGGACTGGAGATGTGCAAGTTTTGCGACATACTCAGACATGTTTGCGCCACTGACAAATTTTTGTCTGCATGCTGGGAAATGCACAAGATTGCCATTTTCAAGGTGAGATTGGAGCAATTTTAGCTTGGATTGAAATGCAAAGATATAGTTACAAAGATTACTAACAAACAGATTTTTCCCTTGTACTTTTGCTTTCAGTGCATTCAGATGTTGTGTGATATCTACCAAGAAAGCGAGGTCACCCAGCCACTTGTCATCTTGTAGTTCTTCAACTATTTTATCCTTCCGAACAAGAAATAATTTTATTTCTTCCAACAATTCAAAAAAACGTTGCAACGTTCCACCTTACTTCTGTATAAAAAAACGAGGTCCTGATATTCAGCATCAATCTCTTCTAGAAAAGATTTAAACTGCCGATGGTTAAGTCCTCGCGATTTTATGAAGTTGACAACACTGACAACAACTTTTATTACATTTTCAAATCCAAGCTCTTTTCCCGCAGGGATTGTTGGTGGATGAAGCAATGAAACGGAATCAGTTGGTGCTTGTGCTCTCCGAGGTGTTACCACTTTTGGAGCCTATCATGGCTGGAGCTCCATCAGTAACAATTCCAACTAGCTTACTTAAATCTAGATCCATCTTGGCACATAATTCCAATATACCGCTTAACAAATCACTTCCCTTTGTTTGCCCTTGAAATGAGATCATTCCAAGTAATCCCTCAAAAATATGAAAATCTGTGGTGATCCCCCGAATAAAAACCAGTAGTTGAGCAGTGGGACAGATATCTGTTGACTCATCTGCCGCCGTAGAAAATAAAATACATTTTTGTTGCCTTTTCTTCTTTCTGTCCTGAAACATCTGCAGCCGTATCAGCGATCCTGCGTTGAACAGTCATACGACTGAGGCAAATAGATTCACATTTTTTAACAGACTCTGGGCATAGTTTCTGTGAAGAAACAACGAGGCACTTTTTTTTACAAAGTCCCCATCTGTGAATGGTCTGGAAGACTTTGCAATCAATTCTGATATTTCATTACTAACTTCCATAGCCATTTCACCTTCTTTAGATATCTTGGTGAACATAGTCTGCTGTACAGTTAGGCTGCGCTGTAAAGATAAGATCTTCTGTTTGCGCAATTCTCTCTTACATTGCTCAAAATTGGAATGTTTGGTTTCGTAGTGCCGCTTAACATTGAATTCCTTCGGCACTGCAACTACACTTTTGCAAATTAAGCAAACTAGCTTTCCTCTGTCTTCAATAAAGAAGAACTTTTCTGTCCAGGTCTCATTACATTTCCTGTTCTCATCTGTAATTTTTCTCTTCTTTGCACTGCCTGCAGCAGTTATTTTAGGTATGTGCAGCAAAGACCCTTAGCTGTCTCAGATCTGTGAAAAACATATCACATATAGGTTGAGGAACAGGAAAATTTATAATGTAACTGTCATTTTTAATTTTTTTTGTAATGTATCAGGTCAGCGATATTGACCATTTTTATAATATACTTTAATTACTGAAATTGTCTATTAGAAAAATAGCTCTAAAGTGGCCCATTTTGAGCCTTAGCAGCGCTCCTCTGTCTTCTGTTTATATAACTGTGGAGACGCGCGCAACACTGACTGCGTTATGTAAGCAGAAGACAGAGGAGCGCTGCTAAGGCTGAGAAAGGGCCACTTTAGAGCTAATTTTCTAATATAAATGTACAATTTAAAGTATATTACAAAAATGGTCAGTATCACTGCCCCGATACATTACAAAAATAAAATGACAGTTACATTTTAAACTTTCAGATAAGGTTTAAAGAGGACCTTTCACTAGTTTAAAAACTAAAAACTAACTATATCAGTGGGCAGAGCGGCGCCCAGGGGTCCCCCTGCACTTACTAGTATGTCTGGGCACCGCTCCATTCGCCCGGTATAGGCTCCGGTGTGTGCAGCTCCCTCTGTTGTACGGGGTGGAGTTTTTGTATTAGGGTTGTCCCTTGCTGCAGCGCTGGCCAATCATAGCGCACAGCTCATAGCCTGGGACTCCCAGGCTGGAGAGTAGCAACAGAGAGATCGCTGGACCTGGAGAGTAGCAGCGAAGAGATCGCTGGACCTGGAGAGTAGCAGCGGAGAGATCGCTGGACCTGGAGAGTAGCAGCGGAGAGATCGCTGGACCTGGAGAGTAGCAGCGGAGAGATCGCTGGACCTGGAGAGTAGCAGCGGAGAGATCGCTGGACCTGGAGAGTAGCAGCGGAGAGATCGCTGGACCTGGAGAGTAGCAGCGGAGAGATCGCTGGACCTGGAGAGTAGCAGCGGAGAGATCGCTGGACCTGGAGAGTAGCAGCGGAGAGATCGCTGGACCTGGAGAGTAGCAGCGGAGAGATCGCTGGACCTGGAGAGTAGCAGCGGAGAAATCGCTGGACCTGGAGAGTAGCAGCGGAGAGATCGCTGGACCTGGAGAATAGCAGCGGAGAGATCGCTGGACCTGGAGAGTAGCAGCGGAGAGATCGCTGGACCTGGAGAGTAGCAGCGGAGAGATCGCTGGACCTGGAGAGTAGCAGCGGAGAGATCGCTGGACCTGGAGAGTAGCAGCGGAGAGATCGCTGGACCTGGAGAGTAGCAGCGGAGAGATCGCTGGACCTGGAGAGTAGCAGCGGAGAGATCGCTGGACCTGGAGAGTAGCAGCGGAGAGATCGCTGGACCTGGAGAGTAGCAGCGGAGAGATCGCTGGACCTGGAGAGTAGCAGCGGAGAGATCGCTGGACCTGGAGAGTAGCAGCGGAGAGATCGCTGGACCTGGAGAGTAGCAGCGGAGAGATCGCTGGACCTGGAGAGTAGCAGCGGAGAGATCGCTGGACCTGGAGAGTAGCAGCGGAGGAGGAGAGGTAAGTGAATTTATTTATTTTATTTCTGATGGGCCTCTGATATGGGGGTCTGAGCTGAGGTCTGACATGGGGGGTCTTTGATATACGGGTCTGATCTGCAGTCTAATTAAAAATATATTTTATTTTATTTTTTTCCCCTCTTCTAAAACCTGTAAAATCTTATAGTGGCAGTACTTGGTATTGCAGCTCAGCCTTTATTGATTTGAATGGGGCTGAGACGCTACTAATCCATGCGACTGATGTACAGTGATGTCACATTACCTAGGAAGAGGCTGCGGCGCTTAAAAGGGGTATTCCCATTACATACAATGCCATTGTCTGATAGGTGTGGGTCCATCCACCACCAAGTGCTGCTCTCCGCTGCTCCCATAGAAGTGAATGGGAGCGTACCGCGCACGCGCGGCCCCTGTTCCCATTCATTTCTATGGGGCAGACGGAAATAGCCGAGCCAGTGCTCAGCTATTTTTGGTGGCCCCATAGAAATGAATGGAGGGCGGCTGCACAAGCGCAGTGCTCCCTCCGTTCATTTACCCGCTCCAGTCTCACTGTAGATGCAGGTTTTAGAGGTGGGACCCTCACCTATCAGACAATGGGGCATATCCTAGCAATATCCCCCCATTGTCTGAGATGGCAAAACCCCTTTAAATGCCTTTTCTAACAGCTGATAGGCGGGGGTCTGTGGTGTCGCACCCCTACAGATCTGTTACTGATGACCCATCCTGAGGATAATTCATTAATATCTATTCCTGGATAACCCCTTTAAGTACCAGCCCATTTTCATTTTTGAATTTTTTCTCGCCACTTTACAATAGCCATAACTTAAATTTCCATTCATATGTACAGTGTACATATATTTCCATGACTTGTCTATTGGACAATAATTGGAATTTGGACTGTATTATGGAAGAAGTCAAGTGTCTCTGCTGGTCAGAGGTGCCAGACAGCTGGGGGGTCCATTCAAAAAAATTTAATTACGCAACTTATTAGTACAGAATTTTTTTTTCATTAATGATCCAGTCATCTATCAAAAAACCTTACGTTGTTAAAAAACCCTACCCCACGTGACTTCCGGGGGTGTGCGCCTCCGCAGTACCAGGGCATGGATAATCTGAAATTACAGTGAGCGTTGACTCATGGACACTGCGCGTGCGCTCTCAGGGGTAAGGAGATCTGACGGTCTTTTGTCTTGTTAATTCTCCTTACCCTGACACTGCGCACGCGCGGATTCTAAAATCTCCTTACCCTCACTGCACAGAGAGACTGACCTGATCCTGATCGAAGCCAGCCAGCAATGAATCTGAAGCGCGCTGTCTGATAGGTGCGGTGGGACCCGCACCTATCAGACAATGGGGGCATATGCTGCTAGCGATATGCCCCCATTGTCCATGATGGAAATACCCCTTTAAGTTTTTTTTTATAGAATCCCTGGTTGTATGTAAAGATTGTGGCTGGGGCGGTGTCTTACTGTGTGGACGGGCTGGCAGTGGCACAGGTCCGGACTGGCTGTGGTATTAATGTTTTGGGTGGCACTGGTGAGGCGTGCGGGCAGCACAACTCAATAACTTCTTCCAGCCTGGATGCGCGCCTGCTACCTGCCAGCAATACACTGGGCCAATCAGCAGCAGGATATTTGCACACTGCTAATGCTGATTGGCCCAGTATGTGATGCGGTGCAGGCGCACGAGGGAGCGCCCAGTCAGTGAGACGTCGGGGGGAGGCGGGGGACCTGTGTGTTGGCTCTGGGAGGCGGTGAGTAGTGAGCGCAGCTGCAGGGGGCGGGGCATTCCGAGCGCTCCGGGCTGGAGCCGAATCTAGTGAGGGCAGCTGCAGGGGGCGGGGCATTCTGAGCGCTCCGGGATGGAGCCGAATCTAGTGAGGGCAGCTGCAGGGGGCGGGGCATTCTGAGCGCTCCGGGATGGAGCCGAATCTAGTGAGGGCAGCTGCAGGGGGCAGTTGCAGAGCTGTGTCTCTGTGCAGGAGTACGGGGGCCGCAAAAACTGTCTGTGCACCCCTGGTCTAAATCTTCCTCCCTTCCGCCGAACCAAAAGCAATATCATCATCATCATCATCATCAATCTCTCCTTCAGATCTATTATACATAGACTCGGAGTCAGAGGATGACTCTATCTCCACTCTAGGTTTTTTCGGCTGGGACTGTGGAACAGACTTTGGTATTAATTTAGCCACCGAGGAATGAACTTCTTCTTTAATGATTTTTGTAATGTCAGATAATAAAGATGGCTGTTCCTCTTTAATGAGTTTATCGATACAAGAACTGCAAAGTTGCTTAGCGTAGGATTCCACCAGCTTCTTATTACAAGTAGCACATCTTTTAACTCTCTTTTTCGGTTCAGATGAAGTTTTATTTAACTCTTTATCATACTGTAATTAAATAAGAGCAGTGCTTTATATGTGGATCAAAGAAGTTCAGAGGTAGGGACATAAATAATCCCTTACATGTCCCTGGGCAGAGGGGTCTGAACTCGGTATACTGTACATCGTGGGGCACAGTGTAGAGGTATACTGTATATTGTGTGGCACAGTGTAGCGGTATACTGTATATTGTGTGGCACAGTGTAGAGGTATACTGTATATTGTGTGGCACAGTGTAGAGGTATACTGTATATTGTGGGGCACAGTGTAGAGGTATACTGTATATTGTGTGGCACAGTGTAGCGGTATACTGTATATTGTGTGGCACAGTGTAGAGGTATACTGTATATTGTGTGGCACAGTGTAGAGGTATACTGTATATTGTGTGGCACAGTGTAGAGGTATACTGTATATTGTGTAGCACAGTGTAGAGGTATACTGTATATTGTGTGGCACAGTGTAGAGGTATACTATATATTGTGTGGCACAGTGTAGCGGTATACTGTATATTGTGTGGCACGGTGTAGCAGTATACTGTATATTGTGTGGCACAGTGTAGAGGTATACTGTATATTGTGTGGCACGGTGTAGCAGTATACTGTATATTGTGTGGCACAGTGTAGAGGTATACTGTATATTGTGTGGCACAGTGTAGCGGTATACTGTATATTGTGTAGCACAGTGTAGAGGTATACTGTATATTGTGTGGCACAGTGTAGAGGTATACTATATATTGTGTGGCACAGTGTAGCGGTATACTGTATATTGTGTGGCACGGTGTAGCAGTATACTGTATATTGTGTGGCACAGTGTAGCGGTATACTGTATATTGTGTGGCACGGTGTAGCGGTATACTGTATATTGTGTGGCACAGTGTAGAGGTATACTGTATATTGTGGGGCACAGTGTAGAGGTATACTGTATATTGTGGGGCACAGTGTAGAGGTATACTGTATATTGTGTGGCACAGTGTAGAGGTATACTGTATATTGTGGGGCACAGTGTAGAGGTATACTGTATATTGTGTGGCACAGTGTAGAGGTATACTGTATATTGTGTGGCACAGTGTAGAGGTATACTGTATATTGTGTGGCACAGTGTAGAGGTATACTGTATATTGGGGGGCACAGTGTAGCGGTATACTGTATATTGTGTGGCACAGTGTAGAGGTATACTGTACATCGTGGGGCACAGTGTAGAGGTGTACTGTATATTGTGTGGCACAGTGTAGAGGTATACTGTATATTGTGTGGCACAGTGTAGAGGTATACTGTATATTGTGTGGCACAGTGTAGCGGTATACTGTATATTGTGTGGCACAGTGTAGAGGTATACTGTATATTGTGTGGCACAGTGTAGAGTTATACTGTATATTGTGTGGCACAGTGTAGAGTTATACTGTATATTGTGTGGCACAGTGTAGAGGTATACTGTATATTGTGGGGCACAGTGTAGAGGTATACTGTATATTGTGTGGCACAGTGTAGAGGTATACTGTATATTGTGTGGCACAGTATAGAGGCATACTGTATATTGTGTGGCACAGTGTAGAGGTATACTGTATATTGTGTGGCACAGTGTAGAGGTATACTGTATATTGTGTGGCACAGTGTAGAGGTATACTGTATATTGTGTGGCACAGTGTAGAGGTATACTGTATATTGTGTGGCACAGTGTAGAGGTATACTGTATATTGTGTGGCACAGTGTAGAGGTATACTGTATATTGTGTGGCACAGTGTAGAGGTATACTGTATATTGTGGGGCACAGTGTAGAGGTATACTGTATATTGTGGGGCACAGTGTAGAGGTATACTGTATATTGTGTGGCACAGTGTAGCGGTATACTGTATATTGTGTGGCACAGTGTAGAGGTATACTGTATATTGTGTGGCACAGTGTAGAGGTATACTGTATATTGTGTGGCACAGTGTAGAGGTATTCTGTATATTGTGTGCACAGTGTAGAGGTATACTGTATATGGTGTGGCACAGTGTAGAGGTATACTGTATATTGTGTGGTACAGTGTAGAGGTATACTGTATATTGTGGGGCACAGTGTAGCGGTATACTGTATATTGTGGGGCACAGTGTAGAGGTATACTGTATATTGTGGGGCACAGTGTAGCGGTATACTGTATATTGTGGGGCACAGTGTAGAGGTATACTGTATATTGTGTGGCATAGTGTAGAGGTATATTGTGGGGCACAGTGTAGTGGTATACTGTATATTGTGTGGCACAGTGTAGAGGTATACTGTATATTGTGTGGCACAGTGTAGAGGTATACTGTATATTGTGGGGCACAGTGTAGAGGTATACTGTATATTGTGGGGCACAGTGTAGAGGTATACTGTATATTGTGGGGCACAGTGTAGAGGTATACTGTACATTGTGTGGCACAGTGTAGAGGTATACTGTATATTGTGTGGCACAGTGTAGAGGTATACTGTATATTGTGTGGCACAGTGTAGCGGTATACTGTATATTGTGTGGCACAGTGTAGAGGTATACTGTATATTGTGTGGCACAGTGTAGAGGTATACTGTATATTGTATGGCACAGTGTAGAGGTATACTGTATATGGTGTGGCACAGTGTAGAGGTATACTGTATATTGTGTGGTACAGTGTAGAGGTATACTGTATATTGTGGGGCACAGTGTAGAGGTATACTGTATATTGTGGGGCACAGTGTAGCGGTATACTGTATATTGTGGGGCACAGTGTAGAGGTATACTATATATTGTGTGGCATAGTGTAGAGGTATATTGTGGGGCACAGTGTAGTGGTATACTGTATATTGTGTGGCACAGTGTAGAGGTATACTGTATATTGTGTGGCACAGTGTAGAGGTATATTGTGTGGCACAGTGTAGAGGTATACTGTATATTGTGTGGCACAGTGTAGAGGTATACTGTATATTGTGTGGCACAGTGTAGAGGTATACTGTATATTGTGTGGCACAGTGTAGAGGTATACTGTATATTGTGTAGCACAGTGTAGCGGTATACTGTATATTGCGTGGTACAGTGTAGAGGTATACTGTAGATTGTGGGGCACAGTGTAGAGGTATACTGTATATTGTGTGGCACAGTGTAGAGGTATACTGTATATTGTGTGGCACAGTGTAGATTTATACTGTATATTGTGTGGCACAGTGTAGAGGTATACTGTATATTGTGTGGCACAGTGTAGAGGTATACTGTATATTGTGGGGCACAGTGTAGAGGTATACTGTATATTGTGGGGCACAGTGTAGAGGTATACTGTATATTGTGTGGCACAGTGTAGCGGTATACTGTATATTGTGGGGCACAGTGTAGCGGTATACTGTATATTGTGTGGCACAGTGCAGAGGTATACTGTATATTGTGTGGCACAGTGTAGAGGTATACTGTATATTGTGGGGCACAGTGTAGCGGTATACTGTATATTGTGTGGCACAGTGTAGAGGTATACTGTATATTGTGTGGCACAGTGTAGGCTATATGTGTATAACATAAACATATTTCACATGAAAACTTACAATTTCTTGGCTTGGCCCTTGGGGATCTCGGACTCCACTTCCACACTTTGGCCGGGGGCTCAGTGGAGCTGATGTTGTTTTTTATCCTAATGAGAAAGATTTCATAATAAGGATTTGGAGAAGGGGCAGAGGGATAGCTGTCACGGATGGTGTTACAGAAAACTAGAAGACACAAATGAAGATCCGACTGACTTGATCCAAAACTAAGGAACAATAGGGTAAGCCCTGTAAGAGCCCTAGCTCTCTCCCTTACTGCTCAGCCTATGCAAAAATCTCAATGGTAGTAAATTGCATACCCTCGTTCCTCGACTGTATGACACCTGAACACCCTATAATAGTGAGGGGAGACGACCACCGGCTCCCTACACTTAATACGGAGGGAGTCAGGGTCACCTAGGATCAAGCCCACAGGCAAACAGAAATAAAGAAAACAGACTTATCTTGTGGATGCAGTAGTAACAGCTTCTAGCATCAGCAAACTCCAGGAAGTTGTATAAACCGCAAAGTGATGCAGTATGGGAGGGGATTTAAAGGGATGCAATCAGTGCAACTAGATGACAGCTGAGAGAGGGAAACGAGATGACAAAACAAAAGCAAAACAAAAGAACCTCAGGCAGGAGGTTCTGAAGAACGTCTAGTAACATAGTACATAAGGCCGAAAAAAGACATTTGTCCATCCAGTTCGGCCTGTTATCCTGCAAGTTGATCCAGAGGAAGGCAAAAAAACCCTGTGAGGTAGAAGCCAATTTTCCTCACTTTAGGGGAATAAAAAATTCCTTCCCGGCTCCAATCAGGCAATCATAATAACTCCCTGGATCCACGACCCCTCTCTAGTAGCTATAGCCTGTAATATTATTACACTCCAGAAATACATCCAGGCCCCTCTTGAATTCCTTTATTGTACTCACCATCACCACCTCCTCAGGCAGAGAGTTCCATAGTCTCACTGCTCTTACCGTAAAGAATCCTCTTCTATGTTTGTGTACAAACCTTCTTTCCTCCAAACGCAGAGGATGTCCCCTCGTCACAGTCACAGTCCTGGGGATAAATAGCTGATGGGAGAGATCTCTGTACTGACCCCTGATATATTTATACATAGTAATTAGATCTCCCCTCAGTCGTCTTTTTTCTAACGTGAATAGCCCTAATTTTGATAATCTTTCGGGGTACTGTAGTTGCCCCATTCCAGCTATTACTTTAGTTGCCCTCCTCTGGACCCTCTCTAGCTCTGCTATGTCTGCCTTGTTCACTGGAGCCCAGAACTGTACACAGTACTCCATGTGTGGTCTGACTAGCGATTTGTAAAGTAGTAGGAATATGTTCTCATCACGGGCATCTATGACCCTTCTGATGCAACCCATTATCTTATTGGCCTTTGCAGCAGCTGCCTGACACTGGTTTTTGCTGCTTAGTTTGCTGTTTATTAAAATTCCTAGATCCTTTTCCATGTCAGTGTTACCGAGTGTTTTACCATTTAGTATGTACAGGTGACTTGCATTATTCCTTCCCATGTGCATAACTTTACATTTGTCAGTGTTAAACCTCATCTGCCACTTATCTGCCCAAGCCTCCAATCTATCCAGATCCATCTGTAGCAGTATACTGTCCTCTGTAGTATATATATACAGTATACTGCCCTCTGTAGTGTATATATACAGTATACTGTCCTCTGTAGTGTATATACAGTATACTGTCCTCTGTAGTATATATACAGTATACTGTCCTCTGTAGTATATATATACAGTATACTGTGCTCTGTAGTATATATACAGTATACTGTCCTCTGTAGTATATATACAGTATACTGTCCTCTGTAGTGTATATAAAGTATACTGTCCTCTGTAGTATATATAAAGTATACTGTCCTCTGTAGTATATATACAGTATACTGTCCTCTGTAGTATATATATACAGTATACTGTCCTCTGTAGTATATATACAGTATACTGTCCTCTGTAGTGTATATATATACAGTATACTGTCCTCTGTAGTATATATACAGTATACTGTCCTCTATAGTATATATATACAGTATACTGTCCTCTATAGTATATATATACAGTATGCTGTCCTCTGTAGTATATACACAGTATACTGTCCTCTGTAGTATATCTATATACAGTATACTGTCCTCTGTAGTGTATCTATATACAGTATACTGTCCTCTGTAGTATATATACAGTATACTGTCCTCTGTAGTGTATATATACAGTGTACTGTCCTCTGTAGTATATATACAGTATACTGTCCTCTGTAGTATATATACAGTACACTGTCCTCTGTAATATATATACAGTATACTGTCCTCTGTAGTATATATACAGTATACTATCCTCTGTAGTGTATATACAGTATACTGTCCTCTGTAGTATATATACAGTATACTGTCCTCTGTAGTATATATACAGTATACTATCCTCTGTAGTGTATATATACAGTATACTGTCCTCTGTAGTATATATACAGTATACTATCCTCTGTAGTGTATATACAGTATACTGTCCTCTGTAGTATATATACAGTATACTGTCCTCTGTAGTGTATATACAGTATACTGTCCTCTGTAGTGTATATATATACAGTCCTCTGTAGTATATATACAGTATACTGTCCTCTGTAGTATATATATATATAGTATACTGTCCTCTGTAGTGTATATATATACAGTATACTGTCCTCTGTAGTATATATACAGTATACTGTCCTCTATAGTATATATACAGTATACTGTTCTCTGTAGTATATATACAGTATACTGTCCTCTGTAGTGTATATATACAGTATACTGTCCTCTGTAGTATATATATACAGTATACTGTCCTCTGTAGTATATATACAGTATACTGTCCCCTGTAGTATATATACAGTATACTGTCCTCTGTAGTATATATACAGTATACTGTCCTCTGTAGTATATATACAGTATACAGTCCTCTGTAGAATATATATACAGTATACTGTCCCCTGTAGTATATATACAGTATACTGTCCCCTGTAGTATATATACAGTATACTGTCCTCTGTAGTATATATACAGTATACTGTCCTCTGTAGTGTATATACAGTATACTGTCCTCTGTAGTGTATATACAGTATACTGTCCTCTGTAGTATATATATACAGTATACTGTCCTCTGTAATATATATACAGTATACTGTCCTCTGTAGTGTATATATATACAGTATACTGTCCTCTGCAGTATATATACAGTATACTGTCCTCTGCAGTATATATACAGTATACTGTCCTCTGTAGTATATATACAGTATACTGTCCTCTGTAGTATATACAGTACACTGTCCTCTGTAGTATATATACAGTATACTGTCCTCTGTAGTGTATATACAGTATACTGTCCTCTGTAGTATATATACAGTATACTGTCCTCTGTAGTATATATACAGTATACTGTCCTCTGTAGTATATATACAGTATTATGTCCTCTGTAGTATATATATACAGTATACTGTCCTCTGTAGTATATATATACAGTATACTGTCCTCTGTAGTGTATATATACCGTATACTGTCCTCTGTAGTATATATACAGTATACTGTCCTCTGTAGTATATATATACAGTATACTGGCCTCTGTAGTGTATATATACAGTATACTGTCCTCTGTAGTGTATATACAGTATACTGTCCTCTGTAGTATATATACAGTATACTGTCCTCTGTAGTATATATATACAGTATACTGTCCTCTGTAGTGTATATACAGTATACTGTCCTCTGTAGTATATATACAGTATACTGTCCTCTGTAGTATATATACAGTATTATGTCCTCTGTAGTATATACAGTATACTGGCCTCTGTAGTATATATACAGTATACTGTCCTCTGTAGTATATATACAGTATTATGTCCTCTGTAGTATATACAGTATACTGGCCTCTGTAGTGTATATACAGTATACTGTCCTCTGTAGTGTATATATACAGTATACTGTCCTCTGTAGTATATATACAGTATACTGTCCTCTGTAGTATATATATACAGTATACTGGCCTCTGTAGTATATATACAGTATACTGTCCTCTGTAGTATATATACAGTATACTGTCCTCTGTAGTATATATACAGTATTATGTCCTCTGTAGTATATATACAGTATACTGTCCTCTGTAGTATATACAGTATACTGGCCTCTGTAGTATATATATACAGTATACTGTCCTCTGTAGTATATATACAGTATACTGTCCTCTGTAGTATATATACAGTATTATGTCCTCTGTAGTATATACAGTATACTGTCCTCTGTAGTGTATATATGCAGTATACTGTCCTCTGTAGTATATATACAGCACACTGTCCTCTGTAGTATATATACAGTATACTGTCCTCTGTAGTGTATATATACAGTATACTGTCCTCTGTAGTGTATATATACCGTATACTGTCCTCTGTAGTATATATACAGTATACTGTCCTCTGTAGTATATATATACAGTATACTGTCCTCTGTAGTATATATATACAGTATACTGTCCTCTGTAGTGTATATACAGTATACTGTCCTCTGTAGTGTATATATGCAGTATACTGTCCTCTGTAGTGTATATATACAGTATACTGTCCTCTGTAGTGTATATATACAGTATACTGGCCTCTGTAGTATATATATACAGTATACTGGCCTCTGTAGTATATATACAGTATACTGTCCTCTGTAGTATATATACAGTATACTGTCCTCTGTAGTATATATACAGTATTATGTCCTCTGTAGTATATACAGTATACTGGCCTCTGTAGTATATATACAGTATACTGTCCTCTGTAGTATATATACAGTATACTGCCCTCTGTAGTATATATATACAGTACACTGTCCTCTGTAGTATATACACAGTATACTGTCCTCTGTAGTATATATACAGTATACTGTCCTCTGTAGTATATATACAGTATACTGTCCTCTGTAGTATATATACAGTATACTGTCCTCTGTAGTATATATATACAGTATACTGCCCTTTGTAGTATATATATATACAGTATACTGTCCTCTGTAGTATATATACAGTATACTGTCCTCTGTAGTATATATACAGTATAATGTCCTCTGTAGTGTATATATATACAGTATACTGTCCTCTGCAGTGTATATACAGTATACTGTCTTCTGTAGTATATATACAGTATACTGTCCTCTGTAATATATATACAGTATACTGTCCTCTGTAGTATATATATACAGTATACTGTCCTCTGTAGTATATATACAGTATACTGTCCTCTGTAGTATATATACAGTATACTGTCCTCTGTAGTATATATACAGTATACTGTCTTCTTCAGTGTTAATTACTTTACACAGTTTAGTGTCATCTGCGAAAATTGATACTTTACTGTGCAAGCCTTCTACAAGATCATTAATAAATATATTGAAGAGAATAGGGCCCAATACTGACCCCTGAGGTACCCCACTAGTGACAGTGACCCCTCCAGTACTGACCCCTGAGGTACTCCACTAGTGACAGTGACCCAATCTGAATGTGTACCGTTAATAACCACCCTCTGTTTTCTATCACTCAGCCAGTTACTTACCCACTTACAGACGTTTTCTCCCAGTCCGAGCATTCTCATTTTATATACTAACCTTTTATGTGGTTCAGTGTCAGATGCTTTGGAGAAGTCCAGATATACGACATCCATTGATTCGCCGCTGTCAAGTCTAGAACTTACCTCCTCATAGAAACTGATTAAATTAGTTTGACATGACCGATCCCTCATGAAGCCATGCTGATATGGCGTTATTTGCTTATTTCCGTTGAGATGCTCTAACATAGCATCTCTCAGAAAACCTTCAAACAGTTTACCCACAACAGATGTTAAACTTACCGGCCTATAGTTTCCAGGCTCTGTTTTTGGACCCTTTTTGAATATTGGCACCACATTTGCCATGCGCCAATCCTGTGGGACATTCCCTGTCAGTATAGAGTCCGCAAATATCAGAAAAAAGGGTCTGGCTATGACATTACTGTTGTGGAAATTTTATTATGCGGACACTTTACTTTAGGATGTGTGTGTGTTTTTATAGATTGTCATCTGTCTCCCTGTGTCTGATTTAGCCAAGGAGCGCTCTAGCAGAGGGTACTTTGGCTGAATCGGGACCAGTGGCAAAACCGTCAGTATGAAAACCTTCTCATTGGCTTGGAGACATATCTGCCTTTAAGACATGCATATCTGCCTTGTTGGTATACTAGTACCGTATACTGACAATAGCCGTAGCAATGCCTCGCAGATAATTTCAAGCCTATGGGAACCAGTAGAATGATCTTTATTAGATACTGATCACCTTTGAGCAGTATTGAATGAGGTCCATGCTGACAGTGGTGGGGGATGGGCGGCCACCTGGCTGATCAGACAATGGACATGACTCATCCTTCCTTATACAGGGATGGGGCGTGTGCATTGTCTGCCCGGCCACATTGATTGCCCCGCCCTGTCCTTTGACATCACTTCCTGCATGTTATCACTTCCTGTGTCCTTGTCTTGGGCCAGCCCCTTTTACACCTTTTGTTAGTAAATAAAGGTGAGCAGACTGAGCAGGGAGGAGGAGTCTCTCAGGATTTTCTACCAAGATGGTAACATTGGTGTCTGTCTCTGACTGGGGCTGAGAGAAGAGATTCACCTTTTTCCTTACACAAACTTTGATGCGAGCTGATTACAACTATTAATATTTACCACAACAGTTGGCGACCACGAATTAGAAAGCTAATTTTTTTCCCCGTTATCAGCAGAACTTAAAGGAGACACAGCTTATTTTTCAAAAAGCAAAAAAGGCCGGTGTGACGGTAGTAGAAAATATCCTCGTCAAGCATTCCCTTCTTCTCATAAAAGAAAATCACCCAATATTCCACGAGTAGGAATATCCCTGGAATCGCCGAATAATCCACACATGAGTCAACTTAATGCTGGAACAAGACTGATTTACTGGTACACAGAACTCACAATTTATGCAGCAAAAACTCCTCCTCTGGGCCAGACTAGATAATTGAGTTTTAAGAATACACACAGCTCAATTATCCTAAAACTCCTCCTCTGGGCCAGGCTAGACAATTGAGTTTTACCAATACACACAGCTCAATTATCTGCTGGCCAGAACATTTACAATTCTTAACAATTTCACACAAGTACTTTCTATCCCACATACAAACATAATCTCAACATCATTGTCCGGTACACGAATACATTCATTCTTGACATTTGGAACCGAACAATATAGTCCTCAAAATAGCAGGGAGAGAATCAAACTGAAGCATATAGGCAATTGCATAAAAGTCCTTCACAATGGCCCCCCTTTTTCTCCCTGCTCCGGCAACTCGGTTGGACCTTTCCTGGTCCAGTAGGGTTGACGGGTTCAGAGCTTTTAGTCCGAGGTTAAATCCGTTTGGCGTGACAATCCATCGGCATTCCCGTTTTGCTTGCCTGGGCGATAATGAATCGTAAAGTCATAGGGCTGTAAGGCCAAGCTCCAGCGTAGCAAACGGGCGTTGTCCCCTGAAACCCGGTTAAGCCACACCAAGGGGTTGTGATCGGTGATGAGAGTGAACGCCCGGCCATAAAGGTAAGGTGTGAGCTTTTTGAGTGCCCATACCAAGGCCAAACACTCTTTTTCAATGGTGGCATAACTGACCTCCCTTGGCAACAGCTTCCGACTCAGGTATGCCACCGGGTGCTCTCCTCCATCCTCCCCGATCTGGCTTAGTACTGCCCCCAGTCCAAACATTGAAGCGTCTGTATGGACAATAAATCTTTTGTTAGGATCTGGCGTAACCAACACCGGAGCATTAACCAGAGCAGTCTTTAGTGCTTGGAAAGCCACCTCGCATTCCGGGGACCACAGGACTTGTCGGGGTAGCTTCTTTTTGGTCAAGTCGGTCAGGGGTTTGGCCAGGGCACTATAGTCGGGTACAAAGCGTCTGTAATAGCCGGCTGTGCCTAAGAAAGCCATGACTTGTGTCTTGGTGTGGGGAGTGGGCCAATTGGCAACGGCCTCGATCTTAGCCGGCTCCGGCCGTTGCTTACCACATCCTACTCGGTGGCCCAAATATTGTACCTCGCCCATACCCAAGTGACATTTGTCGGGTTTCAGGGTCAGCCCGGCCCCCCTGATCCTATCTAATACTACCCCTACGTGCTCTAGGTGCGCTTCCCAGGTATCGCTGTGGATGGCGATGTCATCCAGGTAAGCGCCTGCAAAGCTCTGGAGACCCCTAAGTAACTGATCCACCATCCGTTGGAAGGTGGCCGGGGCGTTCTTCATCCCGAACGGCATAACCCGGAATTGGTATAGGCCGAACGGGTGATGAAGGCCGACTTGGGTATGGCATCTTCTGCTAGGGGAATCTGCCAATATCCCTTGCATAGGTCTATTGTGGTCAGATACTTCCCTGCAGAGATACGGTCAAGCAGCTCGTCCATCCGTGGCATCGGATAGGCGTCCGTAACTGTCTTGTCATTGAGGCGCCGGTAATCTACACAGAAGCGGGTTGTCCCATCCTTCTTTGGCACTAAGACTACCGGCGAGGCCCAAGGACTTTCTGAGGGTTCGATTACGCCTAGCCGAAGCATCTCATCTATCTCCTTCCGCATCCCTTCCCGGACTGCTTCGGGGATACGGTAGGGAGGCTGTCTCAGGGGTGCCTGTCCTGGAGTCTCTACCTTGTGTATGGCTAGGAGTGTGTATCCAGGCTCCTGAGAGAATGTGGCCTGTTTTGTTTCTAGTAAGCGGACAGCTTGATCCCGCTCTTGCGGCTCCAGCTCTTCACCTAGCTGGACTTTCTTTATCTGGGTCATCCCTTCGTTACTGCCCAATAGGTCAGGAAGGGGTAGGGTCTCTGTGTCTTCTCCTGCTGGTGCACAGATAGCGGCTACCTCCTCTGCCCGTTCCTGATAGGCCTTGAGCATGTTGATGTGAAAGGTTCGTTTCACATCTTCATCCTCGCAGCTGGCTATCGTGTAGGTAGTGTCGCATATCTGTCCTATAACTTTATAGGGGCCCTGCCAGGCGGCCTGGAGCTTGTCTGTTCGGACCGGCCTTAATACCATGACCTTTTGGCCTATCTGAAAGCTCCGGTGCCTAGCCCGTCGGTCATACCATACCCTCTGGCGCTGTTGGGCCGCCCGGAGGTTCTCTCGCACTGTCTGGGCTAATTCCTCCATGCGGTCCCTCAGCTCCAGGACATAAGGTACAACCGGGGTCCCCTCAATCTCTGTCTGCCCCTCCCAGTGATCCTTGATGAGATCTAAGGGCCCCCTCACCCGCCTCCCATAGAGAAGTTCGAAGGGTGAGAATCCGGTCGATTCCTGCGGCACCTCTCGGTAGGCAAAGAGAAGGTGTGGCAGGAATCGCTCCCAATCCTTGTATGCCCCCGTGAACGACTTCAACATTTGCTTTAGCGTTCCGTTGAAGCGCTCGCACAGGCCGTTAGTCTGGGGATGGTATGGGGAGCTAGTCAGGGATTTAACTCCACAGGTTTTCCATATCTGCTGGGTTACCTCGGCCGTGAATTGGGTACCTTGGTCGGACAGAACCTCCTTGGGAAAGCCTACTCGGGAAAATACTTTAACTAGGGCCTCTGCTACGGTCTCAGCCTGTATGTTAGAGAGAGCTACCGCTTCGGGGTAACGGGTGGCGTAGTCTACTATGGTGAGTATATACCGCTTGCCGGAACGGCTAGGTTGGGCCAGGGGCCCTATAATGTCCACGGCTACCCTTGTGAACGGTTCTTCAATAATGGGCATGGAAACTAGTTTAGCCTTTGGGTGGTCTCCCTTTTTACCTATACGTTGGCATACCTCGCACGTTTGACAATACGCCCTGACGTCGTCGGACACCCCAGGCCAGAAGAAGTTCTGGGTTATCCGATACCCTGTCTTGCGTATTCCCAAATGGCCTGCCAAGGGTACGTCGTGCCCAATCCTCAATAACTCCTGGCGGTATTTCCGGGGAACTACCAGCTGGCGTTTTTGCTTAGGCCCTGGTGTATTACCCCGGGTCTCGGTGAGCCTGTACAAGCGGCCTTCCTCCCAGATAAATTGCTCCTTCTCTAACCCCCCTTGGCCCCTCCTGGCTTTCTCTCGATACTTTCTGAGGGAAGGGTCTCCGGTCACCTCCCGCCCAAAATCCTCTGGGGTGTCCCAGGGTAGGGGTTCTACAGTCAAGGGTAGGTTGGGTTGGCTTACCTGGGTCTCAGTAGGAAGCGGATGGCTCTCGGCAGCGCGACTTTGTGCTCTGGTGGTTACTGCGTGGGCCTCCTGAGTGGGGGTAGAGGCGAACGCCGAAGTCAGGGGGCCAATGTCGTTGCCCAGGATGACTTCAGAAGGTAAGTCTTTCATGACGCCCACATGAACATTGCCAGCTCCCGCACCCCAGTCTAGGTGTACCTGTGCAGTAGGAATACGGTATACTGCTCCCCCTGCCACTCTCACAGCAATTGATTTCCCCGGTTTCTCTGATGCCTTAATAAGGTGTCTTTGTACCAACGTGATGGTTGCCCCACTGTCTCTTAATCCCCGGGCGGTTTTTCCGTTAACCATGACCAGCTGACAATGGTGTTTCCTGTTGTCCGTAATAACAGATTGTACCATGAGGGCTTCGTAAAGGGTGCCCAATGGTTCTTCCTGACCCAGTTCCTGGGGATCCCAAGCCGAGTCTACACAATGGGCTGCTGCTGGTGGGCGGTACCCAGGTCGAGACCAATTTGACCTGGTGTTGTTGTCCATGGGGCAATTCTGCTTGTAGTGACCCAGCTGTTTGCACCGGAAGCAGCGTTGTTCATTGTCCTCCTGGCGTGGATAGCGAGGGCTAGATGTCACCGGTCTGTTAGGAGGTTGGTATCTAGCGGCTGGTGGGTGTGAGGGCACCGTTGGTCGTGGAGGTTGTACCCGTGGTGTGACCAGGTTCGTCTTGCGAGTATCCGCATATTCATCCGCCAACTTAGCGGCCTCTGGTAGAGTCATGGGCCTGCGATCTCTCACCCAGTCTTTGACATCCGTCTGGATGTGATTGTAAAATTGTTCCAGGAGCATTAGTTGTAAAATGTCCTCTGCGGAGGTGGCCTGGCTGCTGTTGACCCAGTTAGAGGCCGACAGGGATAACTGGCATGCCCATTCCACGTAAGAGTCTTTCGTGGTTTTGCGTGAGTCCCTGAACTTTTGTCGGTAGGACTCTGGGGTTACTGCATAACGAGCCAGGAGCACTTCTTTAACCCT
Source organism: Bufo bufo (assembly GCF_905171765.1). Lineage (NCBI taxonomy): Eukaryota > Metazoa > Chordata > Amphibia > Anura > Bufonidae > Bufo > Bufo bufo. The sequence continues at coordinate 558,034,097 of NC_053393.1, read as the reverse complement.
GGCGTAGCTATGGATCTCCTGCTCTGGCACGGTCCGGAAAGCATCAGAAGCTTTGCCTGACAGTTTGCCTGACAATATTGCGACCCACTCTCCTCTATCTATACGGTGCAGGTTACATTGTCGCTCAAAATCTGCCAGGTAATTATCAATGTCACAGTCTTTTTCATCAAAAGCTTTAAAAGCGCTAAACGGAATCTTCCTTGTGTCTGCTGTGCTGTACTCACTGTTTGGAGAATGTGCGGCTGCTTGTTGGACTGCTGCCAATTTTAACTGTAGCTCTGCGTCTCTTATTTGTTTAGCCTCCGCTAACAGGTTCATCACTTTCAGCACCACATCCGCCGTTGGGTTCGGACCGAACCATGCTAGCTTCTCTCTCATTGCCTTGTTGGCTGGTGATTCCTCCTCCTGAATCACTGGTGTCCCCATCTCTTGTACTGCTGGCGTTGCTGCAACCAAGTTCTCCTGGTCTAGCTCCATTAATTCTGCTATAATGACCCGCTTGGTTTTGTTGCTAGCAATCCTTCCACGGACTTCCAGTAGTTCTTTCAGTGTTTTTCTTTTAAGCGGGGTGTACCAGCCTTCCATTCACTGTTCCCAGTGTCTGCTTGGAATCCTGGTGTAAAGGAAAGTAGAAGGGAAAATCCCGCTGCTGCCAACCAATTGTGACGGTAGTAGAAAATATCCTCGTCAAGCATTCCCTTCTTCTCATAAAAGAAAATCACCCAATATTCCACGAGTAGGAATATCCCTGGAATCGCCGAATAATCCACACATGAGTCAACTTAATGCTGGAACAAGACTGATTTACTGGTACACAGAACTCACAATTTATGCAGCAAAAACTCCTCCTCTGGGCCAGACTAGATAATTGAGTTTTAAGAATACACACAGCTCAATTATCCTAAAACTCCTCCTCTGGGCCAGGCTAGACAATTGAGTTTTACCAATACACACAGCTCAATTATCTGCTGGCCAGAACATTTACAATTCTTAACAATTTCACACAAGTACTTTCTATCCCACATACAAACATAATCTCAACATCATTGTCCGGTACACGAATACATTCATTCTTGACATTTGGAACCGAACAATATAGTCCTCAAAATAGCAGGGAGAGAATCAAACTGAAGCATATAGGCAATTGCATAAAAGTCCTTCACAGCCGGCATAAGGTAATATCCTTTTCCTTTTATATTGTTAACCTGTAAATCACCCACAGAGTGGAGGTTTTGCTCTGGTTTCAAGGAGTAGGGAACAGGAAATATAGAAACAGTTTTTATTGTTGGATATTGTAGACACCATCTTGATTTCCTTTGTGTGATGACCATGTGCTTGTCGGCCATCTTTCGGCCATCTTTACCATGTGCTTGTCGGCCCATCTTAGTCAGTTTACTATGGAAAGCGATCTGATTGTTTTTGCCTGAAATGTTAGTTTTGTCGAATAGTTATCTTGTCTTTTTATAACCTTTCTATGTACAGTTTGATTTTGTTTTGATAAGTTTTGTGCTGGATATCAGTTGAGTATTCAATTATGGTATAGCGCAGTGACCAGTCTGATACAGGAATCATTGTGTGATCATTAGTGGCAGTTTAGTGGTGAAATCGTCCTATAGTTGATGATTCTGCTTAATGTTTGTATATCTGTGGCTGTTACACTGAATTGTAGACTTGTTTGGCATAATTAATACGGGTACTACAGTGTAGAAAGGTTCTGTGCCAAAAGTATTGGGACAACTCCTAGAAATTGGTACTAGTGTTTTGTTTTTTGCAGCAACCATTGTGGTGTTTGTTTTTGTGCAATGGAAAGTATTTTTAAAGAAGTAGCAAAGTTGAAGGACACGGCGGCCATTCTTCAGGCTATGCAGGGATCTACTGATCCATGGCTGCAGGCTCAGAATTGTGTAGCAAACCTGATCGGTACCAAAAAATGGCGCAAAAGGAAAGGCAAGTATGCTCTGATTTTTGCTGCTGGGTGGATAGCGGATAAATATCAGGAGTCTTGTAGGCTGAAGCTGAGTTTGATTCTGAAAGAATAATCCTAAAACATAACATTTAATATTATATGCTAAATAAAATCCTAAATAAAGTGTGCAAAAATTGGGATACAGGGGATGAATAAAGGTGTAGACCACTAGGTAGAGTGGTCCATGGTCATCCCAGTATCAAATATGATTAAAGTGCACGGCGGCACTGAGTAGGTAACCAGTGTGTCCTACCGGTACCCAGGGAAGGTCGTCTGAAGCTTCGCCACACGATGTTCTAGTAGTAGTTCATCCTGTATGGATGGTCGGATGAATCACAGGGAAAAGAAAGATAGGTGCAGTCAGACAAATGCATGTAGGGTCCCTGTAGTGAACCCTAAAGCTGTCTAACCGTAGACCCTGATACTAAAAGTGTGGTAGCAACCTGACCACAGGGCACTCGTCCTTAAAAGGGCGACCCCGTCCGGAACCTGTCCCTGGTTCTACAGTACTATATGTCCCTATATATGCATAGGCAAATCCCTACATGCACGTTTCGCTGCCGGGACAAAGGGCAGCTCATCAGGGGAGATGGTGAAAAGACAGGCAAGTCAATCCTAGGTAAAGCAGACAAGCCTACAGACCAAAATTGACACGGTCAGTCAAATGGTCATAAGGTGCTCAAAGATATTTGGCCCCTACGTGGGCTACCTCATTGGTAGGAGGTTAAAGAGAAATGCAGTATTCAGATGACAGTGACTGCATATGGGACGCCCCATATGCCGCGTCCGTAACGACCTGATCTATAAAACGGTCATGTTACTTTACCCGAACGGTGAACGCCATAAAAATAAAAAATAAAAAACTATGATGAAATTGAAATTTTGCCCACCTTACTTCCCAAAAAAAGGTAATAAAAGTGATCAAAAAAGTCGCATGTACGCCAAAATTGTAACAATCAAACCATCATCTCATCCCGCAAAAAATGAGGCCCTACTTAAGATAATCGCCCAAAAACTGAAAAAACTATGGCTCTTAGACTATGGAAACACTAAAACATCATTTTTTTTGTTTCAAAAATGAAATCATTGTGTAAAACTTACATAAATAAAAAAAAAGTATACATATTAGGTATCGCCGCGTCCGTATCGACCGGCTCTATAAAAATATCACATGACCTAACCCCTCAGGTGACCACCGTAAAAAAATAAAAATAAAAACGGTGTAAAAAAAGCCTTTTTTTGTCATCTTACGTCACAAAAAGTGTAATAGCAAGCAATCAAAAAGTCATATGCACCCCAAAATAGTGCAAATCAAACCGTCATCTCATCCCGCAAAAAATGAGACCCTACTTAAGATAATCGCCCAAAAACTGAAAAAACTATGGCTCTTAGACTATGGAAACACTAAAACATCATTTTTTTTGTTTTAAAAATGAAATCATTGGGTAAAACTTACATAAATTAAAAAAAATGTATGCATATTAGGTATCGCCGCGTCCGTGACAACCTGCTCTATGAAATTACCACATGATCTAACCTGTCAGATGAATGTTGTAAATAACAAAAAAAAAAAAAGAACTGTGCCAAAAAAGCTATTTCTTGTTACCTTGCCGCACAAAAAGTGTAATATAGAGCAACCAAAAATCATATTTACCCTAAACTAGTACCAACAAAACTGCCACCCTATCCCGTAGTTTCTAAAATGGGGTCACTTTTCTGGAGTTTCTACTCTAGGGGTGCATCAGGGGGGCTTCAAATGGGACATGGTGTCAAAAAAACAGTCCAGCAAAATCTGCCTTCCAAAAACCAAACGGCGCACCTTTCACTCTACGCCCCGCTGTGTGCCCGTACAGTAGTTTACGGCCACATATTGGGTGTTTCTGTAAACGGCAGAGTCAGGGCAATAAAGATACAGTCTTGTTTGGCTGTTAACCCTTGCTTTGTTAGTGGAACAAATGGGTTAAAATGGAAAATTAGGCAAAAAAATTAAATTCTCAAATTTTATCCCCATTTGCCAATAACTCTTGTGCAACACCTAAAGGGTTAACGAAGTTTGTCAAATCAGTTTTGAATACCTTGAGGGGTGTAGTTTATAGAATGGGGTCATTTTTGGGCGGTTTCTATTATGTAAGCCTCGCAAAGTGACTTCAGAGCTGTAGTGGTCCCTAAAAATTGGGTTTTTGTAAATTTCTGAAAAATTTCAAGATTTGCTTCTAAACTTCTAAGCCTTGTAACATCCCCAAAAAATAAAATATCATTCCCAAAATAATTCAAACATGAAGTAGAGATATGGGGAATGGTAAGTCATCACAATTTTTTGGGGTATTACTATGTATTACAGAAGTAGAGAAACTGAAACTTTGATATTTGCTAATTTTTCCAAATTTTTGGTAAATTAGGTATTTTTTTATGCAAAAAAAAAAATTTTTTTGGACTTCATTTTACCAGTGTCATGAAGTACAATATGTGACGAAAAAACAATCTCAGAACGGCCTGGATAAGTCAAAGAGTTTTAAAGTTATCACCACTTAAAGTGACACTGGTCAGATTTGCAAAAAATGGCCAAGTCCTTAAGGTGAAATAAGGCTGAGTCCTTAAGGGGTTAAGGACGAGTGCCCTGTGGTCAGGTTGCTACCACACTTTTAGTATCAGGGTCTACGGTTAGACAGCTTTAGGGTTCACTACAGGGACCCTACATGCATTTGTCTGACTGCACCTATCTTTCTTTTCCCTGTGATTCATCCGACCATCCATACAGGATGAACTACTACTAGAACATCGTGTGGTGAAGCTTCAGACGACCTTCCCTGGGTACCGGTAGGACACACTGGTTACCTACTCAGTGCCGCCGTGCACTTTAATCATATTTGATACTGGGATGACCATGGACCACTCTACCTAGTGGTCTACACCTTTATTCATCCCCTGTATCCCAATTTTTGCACACTTTATTTAGGATTTTATTTAGCATATAATATTAAATGTTATGTTTTAGGACTATTCTTTCAGAATTTTGCTTATACTCCAGATAATCCAGAGTGCAGACACACTCAGATCTGACCTCTTCACTCACTGATTTTTGATGATTGAAGCTAAGTTTGGAAGGAGAAGTGGAAGATTTAAAAGTGGAAATTGTTAAATTGAGAACTCTTGTCCAGCAGGCAGCTGAAGCTAGCGCTGAGTATGAATGTACTGTGAGGTGTAATACTGAGCTGCGCAAGGAAAATGCTGAAAGCCTGACGCATGCACAGGGAGCTGTAAGGGAATTGTCAGAGTTATTGAAACAACCGTTGGAGAGTAATGTGTCTGGGATTGGAGGCAATGTATGGGCTGTAAGCATGGAGAAGTCTGAGGACTGTGGTTCAGATAGTGGAACCGACTCAGGGATGGAGATGGACAATGTGTCTGACCCTGGAGTTGGAAGCATTAACACAAGGCCAGAAGATTCCTCAGATGAGTCCGTGGTAAGTGGACTCAATATGGTTAATGTTGTGCGCCAAATCAAATCTCCATGTGCCCAGACAAGGTATTATGCAGGGAGGCGAGCTATCCTTTGTTTTGCATGCAGAGAATACGGGCACATTGCACGATATTGTAACGTTGCTAACAGTGGCGTACACACATTCCATGGGGCCCCGGTGCGAAATTGATCAATGGGCAATCAAGGCCGAACATCAAGGCCGAACACAAGGCAGAACTGAGGGCCGAACATCAAGGCCGAACAGAAAACTTACGAATCTCTTTAAAATGGACGCTGCCGTGCTTTCATTTCAGCAAAGTTGTCCACAATGGCTTCAATGTTAAGTCTTCTAGCTCTCTGATTTTCAATACCTAACAGAGCTAGGCCAGAAAGTCTCTGTTGGGACATGGTGCTTCTCAAGTAATTTTTTATAAACTTTAATTTTGAAAAGGACCTTTCTGCACTTGCAACTGTAACTGGAATGGTGAGGAACAGCAGCAACGCTATGCACACATCTTGTAGATTGGATGACAAGGCACAATTTTCAACAATTAGAAGGTGAGAAAGGTCCTTTACAGTGGAGCATCTACGAATCTCTTCCTGAAATGTTGATCGGAAGCTCAGAAGCTGTTCTGGGAAAGCTGGTGACATGTCCTCTGGGTAGCATTCCTGTAGCTGTGAAGCAGCTTTGAACAAACCATCATCGGTTTCAGAGGCAAGTACTGTAGGCTGTAGTATATTAAATCGCTGCATGACATTGCTCATTCCAGCAAATCGGTTAGACAGCTGGTTGGTCACAATGTCTAAACACCTATAAAACACACTGGTTTTAAAGTATTGTTCTGGATCCTGCAACCTTTCATCTATTGAAAGTTCATCATAGTGACGCTTCACTTTTCTTGCTCTCTTGTTTTCAAACTGCGGCTGGATGTTCCACTTTTCTGCCAGTTCTACCGCTGTTTGTTTTGCTCCATCAAAATTATCCCTATATTTTGAAAGGACTTGAGCTGCCTTTTGTATTAGATGTGCTGCACTGGATAAATCTATATTTTTTGACTGCAACAATTTAGAAACCACATTTATGGTGTCAAAAATCTTGCTTTGCAGGACAACGAGACAAACAAATTGAAAAGATCCTAATTTTTTTTTTAAGGCGAGCAGCATCATCCCTTTCTTTTGGCTTCAATGACATCAAGTTTATTTTTGTTAAAGCTTGCATAATGTCCACAAAACGAAAGCGTAGAGCAAGCAGTGAATCATGGCGAGATGACCATCGAGTGGGGCAAAGTTTTTTCAATGTAATTGAGGACTCTGTAGAGAATGATGAAAGAATGTTCCATCTGCGTATGCTTTCCCCCAAAAAAACATACAATTCCTGGACCACTTCAAAAAAACTAGAAATTTCTGGTATGTTCCCAACAGCATCCTGAAGTACCAGGTTGAGATTGTGAGCGGCACAATGTACATACAAGGCATTTTTTTCTCTCTGTGCAATTCGAGCCTGAACACCAGAATACACCCCACTCATTGTCGCTGCCCCATCATACCCCTGGCCACGACATTTTGTTATATTGAGGCCGTTACTCTCTATGCACGAGACAATGTCATGTTCAACGCCTGCAGCACTCTGGTCCTCAACGGCATGAAACCCTAGGAAAACCTCTTTGATCTCCACACTAGTTGCTCTCTGGCTTTCATCTCTTTCCACAGAAACATATCTTATTATTTGACTCATTTGGTCCACTTTTGATATATCCTGTGTAGTATCCATTATAATAGAAAAAAAAGGTGCCTGTTTTATTTCAGACACAATGATGTTCCGGACCTTATTTGAAAGTATGTCTATAATTTCATTTTGGATTCTAGGACTCAAATATCTTACTGATTTTTGGGGTAACTGGAGGAGTTGCTTTAGAACAGGGTCATATTCTCTCTATAATGGAGAGAAAATTCCCATTGTTTACCTTGCCAAGTTTTTCTCTATGACCATGGAAGGAAAGATTAGCCATTGACATTCTCAATGTTACATTGACAATCCTATGTAATACTTGTCTCCAATAGTTTTTTTCCTGTCTAATTTGCTTTTCATTTTCCTCATCTATGGTTTTGTTCTTCCTCCACTGTTCATACACTACACAGGCTTCTATAGGAGTTTTGGAAGACTCATGAGCCTGAATTCTTGCAGAAAGCCTTTGCCATTTCTGTATTCCTTTGGCCCATGCAGGTTCAAATCCTGTCTTTTTACGGTCCCCAAACAGCCAGCATGGTTCACAGTAGGCTACGTTAAGTTTAGGTGAGTAGCATAGCCACATCACAGGGATCTTAAGGCCTGTTTTTGTAACTCGTACATAATAGCTTTCAGAAAAGCACCTTTTCTCATCATCTCGTGGAAAAGGTCCTGGAGGTCGGCACGGGCCATGAGCTATTATAAATCTTTTGATATTTGAATCCATTATTGTAATAGGGTAATGTCCCCTATCAGTAACATGTTACTCTCCCACAATACTTTCTATAGAAACCTCTGCAGATTTCAACAATTCAAAATCATCACATGATTTGGTGCTTTCTGTTGACTACACTATTTCTTCAGTTGGTAGACTTGTGCTACTACCTTCATCGGGATTCTCGTCACCTGCTACATCTAAAGAACTGGAGTAAATGCACTCGCTGATTTCCACCTCTCTGACATCAACAGCACTTTCCACAGACATTTCCCTTTCAGTGTTACTCTGTACAGGAGGAACACTAGCAGGTGTAGGAGTGGAAAAGTAGCTGCTTATTTTTGGAAGTTTGGAAGTTCTCAAACTGTCTTCCCTTTTCTGTTTACGCTTCTGAGCACCACTTTTATGTTGATAGGATGCCATACTTTGAAGAATTAGTTTTCTGTAAATAAAGTTGTAAAAAAAAACTTAACCTAATTATTCTTATAATTCCACCATAAACTGCAGCCCTGAATATGCGTCCCCAACTCCTCCATGTGTCTCTCCAATATGGAGCATGCTGGTATAACCTGGGCATCTCCTGTATATAATTATATATGTACAGTTGGTATAACCTGGGCATCTCCTGTTATGTATATAATTATATATGTACAGCTGGTATAACTTCTATATCTTCCTGTATATACTGATATAGACCATGCTGGTATAACCTGTGCATCTCCTGTATATAATTATATATGTACAGCTGGTATAACCTGTGCATCTCCTGTATATAATTATATATGTACAGCTGGTATAACCTGGGTATCTCCTGTATATAATTATATATGTACAGTTGGTATAACTTATACATCTTCCTGTATATAGTGATATGGACCATGCTGCTATAACCTGGTATCTCCTTATATGAGTATATATGTACAGCTGGTATCAGTTATACATGTTAAATTAATATACCAGAAGATGTATACCTTATACCAGGTCAGCTCACATATAATAATATACAGAACATACCAAGGCCAGATAGTAACTCTTACCTGAGCTGGCTCCGGCTGAAAGCTGCTGAATCGACCTGCTGAAAGTCAGTGGCAACTGGCAAGGCTGAGTGCTGGAGGCTGGCTGGGCTCAGTGTGGGCTCTGGCGGGCTGAGTGCTGGAGGCTGGCTGGGCTCAGTGTGGGCTCTGGCGGGCTGAGTGCTGGAGGCTGGCTGGGCTCAGTGTGGGCTCTGGCTGGCTGAATGCTGGAGGCTGGCTGGGCTCAGTGTGGGCTCTGGCGGGCTGAGTGCTGGAGGCTGGCTGGGCTCAGTGTGGGCTCTGGCTGGCTGAGTGCTGGAGGCTGGCTGGGCTCAGTGTGGGCTCTGGCTGGCTGAGTGCTGGAGGCTGGCTGGGCTCAGTGTGGGCTCTGGCTGGCTGAATGCTGGAGGCTGGCTGGGCTCAGTGTGGGCTCTGGCTGGCTGAGTGCTGGAGGCTGGCTGGGCTCAGTGTGGGCTCTGGCTGGCTGAGTGCTGGAGGCTGGCTGGGCTCAGTGTGGGCTCTGGCTGGCTGAGTGCTGGAGGCTGGCTGGGCTCAGTGTGGGCTCTGGCTGGCTGAGTGCTGGAGGCTGGCTGGGCTCAGTGTGGGCTCTGGCAAGGCTGGAGGCTGGCTGGGCTCAGTGTGGGCTCTGGCGGGCTGAGTGCTGGAGGCTGGCTGGGCTCAGTGTGGGCTCTGGCGGGCTGAGTGCTGGAGGTTGGCTGGGCTCAGTGTGGGCTCTGGCTGGCTGAGTGCTGGAGGCTGGCTGGGCTCAGTGTGGGCTCTGGCTGGCTGAGTGCTGGAGGCTGGCTGGGCTCAGTGTGGGCTCTGGCTGGCTGAGTGCTGGAGGCTGGCTGGGCTCAGTGTGGGCTCTGGCTGGCTGAATGCTGGAGGCTGGCTGGGCTCAGTGTGGGCTCTGGCTGGCTGAGTGCTGGAGGCTGGCTGGGCTCAGTGTGGGCTCTGGCTGGCTGAGTGCTGGAGGCTGGCTGGGCTCAGTGTGGGCTCTGGCTGGCTGAGTGCTGGAGGCTGGCTGGGCTCAGTGTGGGCTCTGGCTGGCTGAGTGCTGGAGGCTGGCTGGGCTCAGTGTGGGCTCTGGCAAGGCTGAATGCTGGAGGCTGGCTGGGCTCAGTGTGGGCTCTGGCGGGCTGAGTGCTGGAGGCTGGCTGGGCTCAGTGTGGGCTCTGGCGGGCTGAGTGCTGGAGGCTGGCTGGGCTCAGTGTGGGCTCTGGCAGGCTGAGTGCTGGAGGCTGGCTGGGCTCAGTGTGGGCTCTGGCTGGCTGAGTGCTGGAGGCTGGCTGGGCTCAGTGTGGGCTCTGGCTGGCTGAGTGCTGGAGGCTGGCTGGGCTCAGTGTGGGCTCTGGCTGGCTGAATGCTGGAGGCTGGCTGGGCTCAGTGTGGGCTCTGGCTGGCTGAATGAGTGCTGCTCCTGGGCCAGGTTTCAGGCTGGCAGAAATGTCTGGCAGAGAGAGAATGAGGTGGGGTGAGTGACTGACTGTAGTATAGAGTCAGGCAAGGGGGCAGTGGCAGACGAGCAGTGACTATGCCTAAGCCGGACCCGCCGTCCCATCATCTTTAACAACAAAAAAGGGGAACTTATTATGGCTGTCCGTCCTGGCCTTACGTCGGACCAGGAGTCTAAAAACCAGACTGTCAGGCCTAAAACCGGACGTCTGGCCACCCTAAAAGCAGCAGTGGCAGAGAGACTGAATACAGCAGCAGCCATTACAGTCAGATTAGAGACAAAGCTGCAGAGTAGCTGGAATCTGACTAAAATGGCTGCTGCTGGCCTCAGTGAGTCTCTCTGCAAAGAGACCTCATATCAGCTACCTCAATTCCCATAAGAGCTCAGATCAGCCCAAAGACCCCCCACTCAGCCACCAGATCAATCATCAGCCCAAAGACCCCCCCAGTCATCCCCCATGCCCATCAGACCTCAGATCAGCCCAAAGACCCCCCATCACACCCCCCACTCAGCCACCAGATCAATCATCAACCCAAAGACCCCCAGCCATCCCCCATGCCCATCAGACCTCACATCAGCCCAAAGACCCCCCCCCCCCCCCCCATCGGCCACCAGATCAATCAGCTGAATTGCCTTGCTTTGATGGGATTGCCAGATTGGGGCCTGGGCTGATCTGATCATCTGAGGGGGTCTTTGAAAGCAAAGACCCCCTCAGATGATCAGATCAGCCCAGGCCCCAATCTGGAAATCCCATTGCTACTTGAGTAGTTGGCCTGCTGCTGAGAACAATGACCTGCAGCAGTGGGGCCCTGGGGCAGCCTGAATTTATTGATGGGATTGTCAGATTGGGGCCTGGGCTGATCTGATCATCTGAGGGGGTCTTTGCTTTCAAAGAGACCCCCTCAGATGATCAGATCAGCCCAGGCCCTAATCTGGCAATCCCATCAAATCAAGGCAGATGGCCCCTGGCAGATGACTCGTGGGAAGGGGGTAGGGTTTACAGTCACTGGCACTCGTCTCTGGCAGGAAAAGCCTGCAGCAACAGGGCACACTGAGGCCCCCCCCCGGCAGATGACGGGGGGGGGGGAGGGTTTACAGACTACAGTCACTGGCACGCGTTTCTGGCAGAAAAAGCCCACAACAGGGCACACTGAGGCCCCCAGGCAGATGACAGGGGGAGGGTTTACCGTCAGACTCAGTGTGCCCTGTTGCGGGCTTTTCCTGCCAGAGACGAGTGCCAGTGACTGTAAACCCTCCCCCCCCCGTCATCTGCCAGGGGGGATGCCTGGGGGGCTGGGGGCCTCAGTGTGCCCTGTTGCTGCAGGCTTTTCCTGCCAGAGATTGCCATTGCTGCGCTACACCCCCCCTTCCCCCCACGCCCTGGTGGTCATCTGCCAGGAAGGGGGGCTGGGGGCCTAGTGTGCCCTGCTGCTGCGGCCCTGCGGGCTTTTCCTGCCATTGGGCCCTCAACCAATCCCCCCCCGGTCATCTGCCAGGCCCAGGGGGGGGTGCCTAGGGGGCCTAGTGTGCCCTGCTGGCTTTTTCTGCCATTGCCGCTACCCCCTTCCCAGGGGGGATGCCTGGGGGGCTGGGGGCCTAGTGTGCACTGTGCGGGCTTTTCCTGCCACTGGGCCCCCCGCAACCAATCCCCCCCCCCCTGGTCATCTGCCAGGCCTGGGGGGGTGCCTGGGGGCCTAGTGTGCCCTGCTGCTGCGGGCGGCCCTGCAGGCTTTTCCTGCCAGAGATTGCCATTGCTGCGCTACACCCCCCCCTTCAGGGGGGATGCCTGGGGGGCTGGGGGCCTAGTGTGCCCTGTGTGGCCGATCCACCATCCTCTGAAAAGTAGCCGGAGCGTTTTTCATCCCGAATGGCATGACCTTAAACTGGTACAGGCCAAACGGGGTGACAAACGCCGACTTAGGGATGGCGTCTTCGGCTAGGGGAATCTGCCAATACCCCTTACAAAGATCTATTGTGGTGAGGTATTGGCCCCTGGCCATTTTGTCCAGGAGCTCGTCTATCCGGGGCATAGGGTAGGCATCGGATACGGTCTTATCATTAAGCCTCCGGTAGTCTACGCAGAAGCGGGTAGTCCCATCCCGCTTCGGCACCAGAACTACTGGGGAGGCCCAAGGGCTTTCAGAGTGCTCTATGACTCCTAGTTGTAGCATTTCTTCAATTTCCTTGCGCATATTATCTTTACGGATTCAGGTATGCGGTAAGGAGGTTGGCGGATAGGGGTCTGCCCTGGTGTTTCTACTCTGTGGGTGGCTAACGGGGTGTACCCGGGGAGATTAGAAAAAGTGGTTCCTTTTTCCCTTATTAGACTATGAGCCTGCGCCCTTTCCTGGGGACTCAGCCGTTCGCCTAACTGAACCTCTTCCAGGTCCTCTTTCTGGCCCTCTTTCTCTAGGAGGTCTGGGAGAGGTAAATTGTCAAAGTCCTCTGCGGCAGAGGCACAAATAGCGGTCACCTCTTCTATGCGCTCGTAGTAGGGCTTCAGCATGTTCACATGGAGCATGCGTCTGCCCCCTGCTCCAGCGCACGGGCCGATCACATAGGTGGTATCGCAGATTTGCTCCACCACCTTGTATGGGCCCTGCCAGGAGGCCTGCAGCTTGTCATTAGGGACTGGCCGTAGGATTAACACCTTCTGCCCGACCTGAAAGCTGCGGTCCCTGGCCCCCTTATCGTACCATCTGCGCTGTCGTTGTTGGGCCGCTTGGAGGTTAGTACGTACCGTCTGGGTCAGAGCCTCCAAGCGTTCCCTAAACTCCAGCACGTATGGGACAATAGGGGTACCATTCGTAGTTACCCCTCCCTCCCAGTGTTCTCTGATAAGGTCTAAGGGACCCCTCACTCTCCTCCCGAACAATAATTCAAAAGGGGAGAATCCCGTGGATTCTTGGGGTACTTCCCTATAGGCAAAGAGCAAGTGGGGCAAAAACCGTTCCCAGTCTTTTTGAGTGTCTATGAACGTGCGGATCATCTGTTTAAGTGTTCCGTTAAACCGTTCACAGAGCCCGTTGAACTGGGGGTGGTAGGCGGAGTTTAAGATCGGTTTCACCCCACACACTTTCCAGAGTTGGTGGGTGACCTCTGCAGTGAACTGGGTGCCCCTATCCGAAATAATCTCCTGGGGAAATCCCATACGGGAGAATATTTGCATAAGGGCATCGGCTATAGTCTCTGCATGTACATTGGTCAACGCCACTGCCTCTGGGTATCTAGTGGCGTAGTCCACTACGGTCAAGATGTATTTCTTGCCGGAGGGACTGGGTTTCGCTAGGGGTCCTATTATGTCTACAGCTACTCGACTGAAGGGTTCTTCAATTATGGGCAGGGATCTGAGTTTGGCTTTATAGCGATCCCCTCTCTTCCCTACCCTCTGGCAGGTATCGCACGTTTGACAGTATTGTCTAATATCCTTTGAGATACCTGGCCAGAAGTTCTGCGTCAGCCAATGTTTCGTTCGGCTGATTCCTAAATGTCCTGATAATGGTATATCGTGCGCGATGCGCAGCAACTCTTGTCTATACTTTCGGGGTACCACTAACTGCTTAGTGGGCACGGTATGGACCCTGCTACTACCTTCTCTGCATAGCGGTATATGAGACCTTTGTCCCAAGCATATCTCTCTCCCTCCAACCCTCCTTGGTCCTTGTTTATCCTATCTTTATATACCTGCAGGGAGGGATCTAGGGCCACCTCACTGCCAAATTCCAGGGGGGCATCCCAGGGGAGAATAGGAGGGGTGTGTGGCATATTGTTTACCTGAGCCTCAGTGTGATCGGATGGAGCCGTGGTGCGTGTTTGCTGCCGGGTAACAACCGGGTAGGCCTCTTGGATAGTTGGTTGAGGGACAAAAGCAGAGGTGAGCTCCCCCAAGTCGTTGCCCAAAATAACATCAGCGGGCAAATCCTGCATAATTCCCACCTCCACGTTTCCATGCCCTGCCCCCCAATTCAAATGCACCCTGGCAGTGGGAACTTTGTAAATTGCTCCCCCTGCTACCCGTACAGCTACACAGTCTCCGGTGAGGGTGTGCTTAGGCACCAAATGATTTTGGACCAGGGTTAACGTGGCCCCAGAGTCACGTAATCCTTGTATACTCTTCCCCTCCATGTGTACCACCTGGCGGTGCCCTTGGCGGTTGTCTGAGGCGGCTTGTATGGGGTTTACCTCGTGTAGGATCCCCAGAGGCTCTTCTATTGAGGTGACTGTGGATGTTGGGAGCACAGATTCTCTTTGGCAGCAGTGTACTGCAGCCCGATTGGGGGGAGGAGGACCCTGGTGGTTCCAGTTCTGGCGAGGTCGGTTACGTGGGCAGTCTCTCTGGATGTGCCCATGTTGGTTGCAGGTGTGGCAGCGGATCGGTGGTCGGGTATTGTACCTAGGAGGGTACGGGTTGTGGCCCGCGGCTGGTCGTGGGTGAGCCAAGGTAGTCACTGCTGGCAGAGGGGTGGTAGATCCAAACGTGGTCCAGTGTGGTGTGCGTTGATCTCGCCTGGTGTCTTGGAACTCGTCAGCTAACTTGGCTGCCTCTGGTAGGGTATGGGGTTTGCGATCTCGTACCCAATTTTGCAGTTCTGTGGTTAGTCCATTAAAAAACTGCTCCATTACTATTAACTAGAACATCTCTTCCATAGTGGTGACCCGTGTTGCTTCCATCCACTCCTTGGCGGCTCGCTGTAGTCGGTGTGCCCATTCAGTGTGTGAGTCTTTTGTTTGTTTCTTGATGTCCCGGAATTTGAGTCGGTATGCCTCAGAGGTAATGGCATACCGTGCTAGGATGGCTTGTTTGACTTTGGGATAATTCCTGATGTCTTCGTCTGGGACGGTCCGGTATGCCTCTGCAGCGCGGCCTGACAATCTACCTGCCAGCAGGGGTACTTGGTCGGCTGGGCTGATGTCGTGTAGCTGGCACAACCTTTCGAAATCCTGTAGGTATTCGTCGATATCACTTTCTCCTTCTGTGTAATTTATAAAAGCTTGGTAGGGAATCTTAGCTTTTCCCTGGGTAGTGCTGGTGGGCGCTGGGGCTCCTTCCCAGACTCGCTGAATAGCGTTTTGCTTCGCTACAATGTACTCGTGTACATCTGCTATCAGTCTTTCTAGTGTCTCCACGGAGGGGGTGTTTGGGTAAAAAGCTAACCTGCTATTGAGCTCTCTTGTAAATTCTGTTGGCTCTGTCTCCTGTGGAGCTGCCGCAGTGGTCACTCTGTCCCCCTCCATGAGTTCGGCCACAAGAGTAGCTTTAGTTTTGTTGCTGGCTATTCTTCCCCTTGCTTCCAATAATTCCTTTAACGTAGTTCGTTTCAATGTTGCATAATTCGTCTCCATTCACCGTTCGTTCGAATGACTGCACATATTCTCGAACTCCGGTATATCCGAATGGCTGTTTTAACAAACTGCTGCTTTGCTGTGCTGCAAGGCTTGTATCCCACCGCTGCCACCAATTGTTGCGGAGCTTCACGGTATACCCTCAATATCTTCACTTAAATCCCCTTGTAGCTGAAGAAGACGGTCAATAACCAAGAGACAATTTCCCCAGTGACTGGACGACACACAGTTTGGCAGTCACTGACTTTACTAGGCATGCGCACCTGGTTTCAAACTGCCAACAGCCTCATTTACATACAATACATAGATTACTATGGTACAAGGAAAAGTGGGGTCAGACAATAGCAAGGACTGAGACAACACCCTGCTGGGGAAACAATGGGACAGGAAAAGGGGGGAGGGGAAGAGGTACAGACAAGAAAGACATTCTGTAAGTGGCTAGGTTTGCCACAACCTGTGTCTGTCTCTGACTGGGGCTGAGGGAAGGGACTCACCTTATTCCTTACACAAACTATGATGCGAGCGGATTACAACCATTAATATTTACCACAACAATAGGATTAGATACACAGCTCAGCAGACAGTATCACACAGGAGAGGATTAGGTACACAGCTCAGCAGACAGTATCACACAGGATAGAATTAGATACACAGCTCAGCAGACTGTATCACATAGGATTAGATACACAGCTCAGCAGACAGTATCACACAGGACAGGATTAGATAGACAGCTGAGCAGACTGTATCACACAGGACAGGATTAGATACACAGCTCAGCAGACAGTATCACACGGGATAGGATTAGATACACAGCTCAGCAGACAGTATCACACGGGATAGGATTAGATACACAGCTCAGCAGACAGTATCACACAGGACAGGATTAGATACACAGCTCAGCAGACGGTATCACACAGGAGAGGATTAGATACACAGCTCAGCAGACAGTATCACACAGGACAGGATTAGATACACAGCTCAGCAGGCAGTATCACACAGGATAGGATTAGATACACAGCTCAGCAGACAGTATCACACGGGATAGGATTAGATACACAGCTCAGCAGACAGTATCACACAGGATAGGATTAGATACACAGCTCAGCAGACAGTATCACACGGGATAGGATTAGATACACAGCTCAGCAGACAGTATCACACGGGATAGGATTAGATACACAGCTCAGCAGACAGTATCACACGGGATAGGATTAGATACACAGCTCAGCAGACAGTATCACACGGGATAGGATTAGATACACAGCTCAGCAGACAGTATCACACGGGATAGGATTAGATACACAGCTCAGCAGACAGTATCACACAGGATAGGATTAGATACACAGCTCAGCAGACAGTATCACACAGGAGAGGATTAGGTACACAGCTCAGCAGACAGTATCACACAGGATAGGATTAGATACACAGCTCAGCAGACAGTATCACACAGGATAGGATTAGATACACAGCTCAGCAGACAGTATCACACAGGATAGGATTAGATACACAGCTCAGCAGACAGTATCACACAGGAGAGGATTAGGTACACAGCTCAGCAGACAGTATCACACAGGATAGGATTAGATACACAGCTCAGCAGACAGTATCACACGGGATAGGATTAGATACACAGCTCAGCAGACAGTATCACACAGGACAGGATTAGATAGACAGCTCAGCAGACAGTATCACACGGGATAGGATTAGATACACAGCTCAGCAGACAGTATCACACGGGATAGGATTAGATACACAGCTCAGCAGACAGTATCACACGGGATAGGATTAGATACACAGCTCAGCAGACAGTATCACACGGGATAGGATTAGATACACAGCTCAGCAGACAGTATCACACAGGACAGGATTAGATACACAGCTCAGCAGACAGTATCACACAGGATAGGATTAGATACACAGCTCAGCAGACAGTATCACACGGGATAGGATTAGATACACAGCTCAGCAGACAGTATCACACGGGATAGGATTAGATACACAGCTCAGCAGACAGTATCACACGGGATAGGATTAGATACACAGCTCAGCAGACAGTATCACACGGGATAGGATTAGATACACAGCTCAGCAGACAGTATCACACGGGATAGGATTAGATACACAGCTCAGCAGACAGTATCACACAGGATAGGATTAGATACACAGCTCAGCAGACAGTATCACACAGGAGAGGATTAGATACACAGCTCAGCAGACAGTATCACACGGGATAGGATTAGATACACAGCTCAGCAGACAGTATCACACGGGATAGGATTAGATACACAGCTCAGCAGACAGTATCACACGGGATAGGATTAGATACACAGCTCAGCAGACTGTATCACACGGGATAGGATTAGATACACGGCTCAGCAGACAGTATCACACAGGATAGGATTAGATACACGGCTCAGCAGACAGTATCACACAGGATAGGATTAGATACACGGCTCAGCAGACAGTATCACACAGGATAGGATTAGATACACGGCTCAGCAGACAGTATCACACAGGATAGGATTAGATACACGGCTCAGCAGACTGTATCACACAGGATAGGATTAGATACACGGCTCAGCAGACTGTATCACACAGGATAGGATTAGATACACGGCTCAGCAGACTGTATCACACAGGATAGGATTAGATACACGGCTCAGCAGACAGTATCACACAGGATAGGATTAGATACACGGCTCAGCAGACAGTATCACACAGGATAGGATTAGATACACGGCTCAGCAGACTGTATCACACAGGATAGGATTAGATACACGGCTCAGCAGACAGTATCACACAGGATAGGATTAGATACACGGCTCAGCAGACAGTATCACACGGGATAGGATTAGATACACGGCTCAGCAGACTGTATCACACAGGATAGGATTAGATACACGGCTCAGCAGACAGTATCACACAGGATAGGATTAGATACACAGCTCAGCAGACAGTATCACACAGGATAGGATTAGATACACAGCTCAGCAGACAGTATCACACAGGATAGGGTTAGATACACAGCTCAGCAGACAGTATCACACGGGATAGGATTAGATACACAGCTCAGCAGACAGTATCACACAGGATAGGATTAGATACACAGCTCAGCAGACAGTATCACACAGGATAGGATTAGATACACAGCTCAGCAGGCAGTATCACACAGGATAGGGTTAGATACACAGCTCAGCAGACAGTATCACACAGGATAGGATTAGATACACAGCTCAGCAGACAGTATCACACAGGATAGGATTAGATACACAGCTCAGCAGACAGTATCACACAGGATAGGGTTAGATACACAGCTCAGCAGACAGTATCACACAGGATAGGATTAGATACACAGCTCAGCAGACAGTATCACACAGGATAGGATTAGATACACAGCTCAGCAGACAGTATCACACAGGATAGGATTAGATACACAGCTCAGCAGGCAGTATCACACAGGATAGGATTAGATACACAGCTCAGCAGACAGTATCACACAGGATAGGATTAGATACACAGCTCAGCAGGCAGTATCACAGGATAGGATTAGATACACAGCTCAGCAGACAGTATCACGTGGGATAGGATTAGATACACAGCTCAGCAGACAGTATCACACAGGAGAAGCTGTGATCCAGGCTCAGCAGGCTGTATCTCACATGAGAGGCTTAGATACGGCTGTGCTGGCCGCTCCCAGTGTTTGGGGCTCTGGAGATGGTGAGGGAAGCGCCTGTGGCCCTCTGTGATGTGAGGAGAGGAGCAGGAGCCATGTCTGGGTGTACTAACATGGCCGCCGGAGGTGTAGGGGGCGGGGCTAGTGCTGACTGGCCAGTGTGCCGGGCGGGGCCAGCCCTGTGACGTCACACCGCAAAGCATGCTGGGAGAGGAAACCTCCAGGAACCTGAGGGAAAGAGGAAGTTCTGCTGGAAACGTCCTGTAAAGAGGCTCTGATGTCCGGACAGCGGGAGGGAGAGCCCCGGCATGAGGAGGAGCAGGTACCGGGGAGCCGGGGGCGCAGTCAGTAGTGCAGTGTATGATGTCTGTCACAGCTGGTGCTTCAGTAGTGCAGTGTGTGATGTCTGTCACAGCTGGTGCTTCAGTAGTGCAGTGTGTGATGTCTGTCACAGCTGGTGCTTCAGTAGTGCAGTGTATGATGTCTGTCACAGTTGATGCTTCAGTAGTGCAGTGTGTGATGTCTGTCACAGCTGGTGCTTCAGTAGTGCAGTGTGTGATGTCTGTCACAGCTGGTGCTTCAGTAGTGCAGTGTATTGTGGCAGTTGACGCTTCAGTAGTGCAGTGTATTGTGGCAGTTGATGCTTCAGTAGTGCAGTGTATGATGTCTGTCACAGTTGATGCTTCAGTAGTGCAGTGTGTGATGTCTGTCACAGCTGGTGCTTCAGTAGTGCAGTGTGTGATGTCTGTCACAGCTGGTGCTTCAGTAGTGCAGTGTATTGTGGCAGTTGACGCTTCAGTAGTGCAGTGTATTGTGGCAGTTGATGCTTCAGTAGTGCAGTGTATTGTGGCAGTTGACGCTTCAGTAGTGCAGTGTATTGTGGCAGTCGATGCTTCAGTAGTGCAGTGTATTGTGGCAGTTGACGCTTCAGTAGTGCAGTGTATTGTGGCAGTTGATGCTTCAGTAGTGCAGTGTATTGTGGCAGTTGACGCTTCAGTAGTGCAGTGTATTGTGGCAGTCGATGCTTCAGTAGTGCAGTGTATTGTGGCAGTTGACGCTTCAGTAGTGCAGTGTATTGTGGCAGTTGATGCTTCAGTAGTGCAGTGTATTGTGGCAGTTGATGCTTCAGTAGTGCAGTGTATTGTGGCAGTTGACGCTTCAGTAGTGCAGTGTATTGTGGCAGTTGACGCTTCAGTAGTGCAGTGTATTGTGGCAGTTGATGCTTCAGTAGTGCAGTGTATTGTGGCAGTTGATGCTTCAGTAGTGCAGTGTATTGTGGCAGTTGACGCTTCAGTAGTGCAGTGTATTGTGGCAGTTGACGCTTCAGTAGTGCAGTGTATTGTGGCAGTTGACGCTTCAGTAGTGCAGTGTATTGTGGCAGTTGATGCTTCAGTAGTGCAGTGTATTGTGGCAGTTGATGCTTCAGTAGTGCAGTGTATTGTGGCAGTTGATGCTTCAGTAGTGCAGTGTATTGTGGCAGTTGACGCTTCAGTAGTGCAGTGTATTGTGGCAGTTGATGCTTCAGTAGTGCAGTGTATTGTGGCAGTTGATGCTTCAGTAGTGCAGTGTATTGTGGCAGTTGACGCTTCAGTAGTGCAGTGTATTCTGTCAGTCACAGGCCGCACTGACATCCTGCGCATGCGCTGCTCTCCTGACGTCGGGGACACTGAAGTCTCTGCCGGAGAGGGACCTGGGAGGCGTCCACCAGTGTCTCCAGCAGTGGTCGTCATCTCCCATAGACGTCCATGTTATGAGGATGTATCCCAGCAGTGATACCAGTAGAAGTGTCACATGACCACTGCGGCCATAATGGTTTACATTACTGGTATCACCACTGCGGCCAATGTCAGGGTGCACCATGCTTTACACTGCTGTGACCTCAAACATGGAGGAACTGCCCTGACGAGATCTTCCAGTCATCAGTCCAGACAATAGACAGAAGACCTCATCTCCTCTGATTTCTCCCAAATGTCCCTCATAATCTCCGGTCATTATAAGCATTTCTATGGGATTTCATGCCGATTCTACATTGACTCCTCTTCTTCCATTCAGGTTCCTGTGATATAGGATTGTCCGATGACATCATCAGTACCAGATAATGGATGGAGACGGGGACAAGATGGCGGAGAGGATATTAGATCTTACCCTAGAGATACTCTTCCTGCTTACTGGAGAGGTGAGAGGTTCTGATGATGTCACATTACACCATTATCTATGGTAATTACAGGGGATGTGACTGGAGAGGTAAGAGGTTCTGATGATGTCACATTACACCATTATCTATGGTAATTACAGGTGATGTGACTGGAGAGGTGAGAGGTTCTGATGATGTCACATTACATCATTATCTATGGTAATTACAGGGGATGTGACTGGAGAGGTGAGAGGTTCTGATGATGTCACATTACATCATTATCTATGGTAATTACAGGGGATGTGACTGGAGAGGTGAGAGGTTCTGATGATGTCACATTACACCATTATCTATGGTAATTACAGGTGATGTGACTGGAGAGGTGAGAGGTTCTGATGATGTCACGTTACACCATTATCTATGGTAATTACAGGGGATGTGACTGGAGAGGTGAGAGGTTCTGATGATGTCACATTACATCATTATCTATGGTAATTACAGGTGGACATGGCTGTAGAAGTGATGGACTCTGGAATGTACATGGTGACATTTATTATTATGTCTTCCATGAACAGGATTACTCCACGGTGAAGAAGACGTCTAGTAATCTGATACATGAGAAGAACAATGAGAAGATCCTAGAAGTTGTCCACAAGATGATGGAGCTGCTGACTGGAGAGGTGACACCGCCGGGAATGCGGGGACATTATACAGTCACAGCACTGGAGGGGTCTGGGTGATGACGGTGTCATTGTGTTGTCAGGTTCCTATAAGGTGTCAGGATGTCGCTGTCTATTTCTCCATGGAGGAGTGGGAGTATTTAGAAGGACACAAGGGTCTGTACAAGGAGGTCAAGATGGAGGAGGACCAGCCCCTCACATCTCCAGGTAACGGACAGGACTAAATACAAATGTCCTGGAATTCTCTGTCTGTAAAGTCTGAGTCCAGTCTCTTTGTCTCCTGCAGAGAGATCCAGTCAGAGGACAACACCAGAGAGATGTCCCCGTCCTTTCCTTTCACAGGACGGTCAGGTAATGGAGATCTCTCCTGCTCTGTAGGAGGACGTCTTGTTTTATCCAGTAGTTTTATAGGTTTATACTGGTTTATACTCGTGTAATGAGCTGGAGATGGCGGGATTACAGCCGACCACAGACGCTCCATGTTCTCTGCTTCTTCCTACAAGTCTCTGGCTATGGAGACCACTGGTGGAAATAAGGAACCAATAGGTTTATGTCTCCGAGAGGAACGAGTCCGGACGCGTCTGGTAGAAGCCGATCTCCTCCATGGAAACCACCTGCAGCATGTCCGGCCGTGCTGAGGATGCATGTGTACAAGGTTATTGGCTGTGAGCCGCCATCTAATATCCAGGTCCAGCCTCTGGGAGACCTGCAGCTATTAGGCTCAGACGACGACTGTTGTCAGGTCATTTGTGGTTGTCATGATAATTAAAGGGGAGAGGGGCTTAGGAAGAGCTGGCTGCAGCGCACTCCTGGGAGATGCAGGTGCTTGATGGTCACATGGGATGAGCTGCTGCCCACCCACAGAGAATGAAGAGACCAGAGCTGCAGAGGAGGGAGTAAAGAAGCTAAAAAGGATGAATATTATACTGGAGAGCAGCGGTTTTTGCGTTTCTGTACTTCAAATGTTGTTTGTATGCACTACTCCAGATCATTTTTTCCAGGACGTTCTCCATGACAGCACCATATGTAGGTTGTCCTTATGGTCTTCTGTAGGGACTAGAACACAGAGAAGTCAATAGGCCGCTCCAGCCTCCAGTGCTCTTCCTGTCTCTACAGAGGACAGGTGCAGAGAGGATTCCTGAGTGGAATTTTCCTGTTCTATCAAATTGTAGGATCTTTGCTAGGGTTTTATGGGGGTTTCCTCTCCTTCCAGCCCATGTCTAGACTGGCAAGTACCTTCCATGGTAAGGGGTCCCCTAGCCCATCCCAGATCCTTTCTAGACCTTCTCAAATCAGCTGTATGGGATGGTCATGTCCTGCTGAAGGGACCCTTCCCATCAAGTTTGATGTCGGGGATGTTGCTTCTCTATTTGACCTTTTGGCTTTGTCATCAGAAGATCCTGACAGGCAGCGTAGAGCATCTTAAGGCTTGAGTCCCCAGGTTCAAGACTCGTATTCGTCCAAGAGTCTCTCCTGGAGGAAAAAGTGAGGAGCTTTATGAGAACATGAGTTGTAAGAGCCCATCTGTATATGCACTCATTGACCAAAAATCCTGCACCAAGAAAGAGGTGTTGGGATGAAACTTTCCCAGTGTGACTGTAATGATGATAAATGTAAGGGATCCCAATATTATAGAAACTGAGACATTTATTAGTGAAAATTGTCCAATTCCAAGGAGGTTTTAGGACCCTGTTAGGCTGCCTCTAGCCCGGGTACAAGATGAGATACGGCCTCTAGCCCGGGTACAAGATGAGATACGGCCTCTAGCCCGGGTACAAGATGAGATACGGCCTCTAGCCCGGGTACAAGATGGATGAGATACGGTTGGGCAAGGAGACATACATGTTTGGTATGGTATCCTAGGGTACATTTGCCCACAGATGTTACAGATGACCCTGTAGATCCTGCCCCTCATAGATTGCTGAAGCTCGCATTTTAGCTGTTCCCATAAATGCTTTATAGGTAATAAAACAGGAGGAGACATTCCTGGAGAAGCCTCGCTGTGCGCAGGCGAGCATATCCAGCTGAAAAGTGCTGAGAAGAATACATGTGGCGGCAGGATGTCCTGATTTTCCATAGCATCATCACGACGGCATACAAGGATTTTCCATAGCATCATCACGACGGCATACAAGGAGATTGACCCCTGACCTCTGAAGGGGCAGGAACAGAGAAAGGTTAAATACCCTCCTCCCACCACCAACACCAGTGTTTCATGTCCCTACCGAGGACAAGGCAGAGAATGGTCTCCCTGTATGCAGGGAGATGAAGCTAAGGAAATTCAATCTTTCTTTTTGTTTTACCTTGGAAAATCGCCGGCATCCTGCATGGCGTCCCCCTGCCCTTCGACGGTCCAGTACTAACGCTGGGCAGGGGGTACAGGGCTCTATCTCATCCCGGTAATTCCAGGGCCTGTTCCCTGGCGCAGTCTCCCTCCTGGCCTACTGAGGCGGCAGCTGGGTTGCGCGCCGGCGCTTGGGGCGCATGTTTATGACGTCACGGCCGGCGATCCGGAAGTGACGTGGCGGCGGTCAGCGCGGGGCCCGGCTTAAAGCCGAGGCCTGAACTCTAGCAAAACGCTCCCAGGATCGATCCCCACTGTTTGCGGAACCCTTGCCTGCAGAAGAGGACGACTATGTCGGCATCGGAGCGGTCCCCTAGAGCTGAACCACCGGCGCGGCTTCCAACCGTGAGTCCGCTTCGGGGGTATTATATGAGCGGGTCAGGGAGTCTGCTTGATCCCCCTCTCCTGCTGTAATAAGGTGATGGGGGGGGGGGGGGGGGGAGAGAGAGTGAGGACACTTATTTCCCATGCTGTGAGCTGTCTGCTGAGGGGAGCTTGCTTCTGCCACCCCACCCCCCCCATCTATCTTGTTCTCTCTCTCCCTCTAGTGGCCATACCATTATAGCTGCCTTCTCCTCTCTTTTAGGTATCTAAAGAAGCCCCGAAAAAGATCAGGAAATCACTCAAATGTATCTCCTGTAATAGCAGACTCCCTGACAACTACCCCAAAAAATTGTGCAAGCTTTGTATATCAAATATTGTACGGGATGAAGCACCCTCTCTAAAAGAGGAATTAAAAACTATGATTAAGGAAGAGATTCGTTCATCCCTGGCCCACCTGTCCACTAATCCCCCCGATTTGCCGCAACCTATGAAGCGGGCTAGATCTCCATCCCCTTCTAACCTAGAAGTTATTGCGGGTGAGAGTGCCCACTCCGTTAGGTCATGGGAAGAGGGGGAAAGAGTCTCTGACTCAGGCTCAGGGGACGACGGTCGTAGATATTACTTTTCTACTGAAGAAATGTCCGACCTATTGAAGGCAGTGAGGTCGACCATGGGTGTGGAGGAAGTGCAGCGTACCCATTCGGTACAAGAAGAAATGTTTGGGGGCCTGAGAGTTAAAAAAACTTGTGTGTTTCCCATCAATGAGAGTATTAGGGATATGGTCCTTGATGAGTGGGCAGACCCAGAAAGACGACTGGGAGTCTCGGCTGCGTTCAAAAATAGATTGCTATTTGATCCGGAGGAGTCAAAAATTTTCAACGAAATTCCCAAAATCGATGTACAGGTTGCTAAAGTGAACAAGAAAACATCCCTTCCATTTGAGGATGCCTCCCAACTTAAAGATTCAATGGATCGTAAAGCGGACAGTCTTCTCAGGAAATCCTGGGAGGCGTCCATGTTTAATATTAAAACCAATATTGCGGCAACCTCAGTCGCCAGATCCATGTATCTTTGGTTGGGAGAATTAGAAACTCATATTAAAGATAAAGCATCTAGGGAGCAAATTCTTAATTCTCTCCCTCTTTTAAAATCCGCCACGGCCTTCCTGGCGGATGCCTCTGCCGGGTCAGTCCGATTCTCTGCCAGAGATGCGGCGCTTTCCAATGCAGCCAGAAGAGCCCTCTGGATGAAGTGCTGGTCGGGGGACAAGACGTCTAAATTAAAACTTTGTTCTATACCCTTTTCTGGATAATATGTGTTTGGCCCGGTGCTAGATAAAATTCTAGAGAAGGCCGCGGACAAAAAGAAGGGGTTTCCGGAAGATCGCCCCTCCAGACGCCGGTATCCTTTTCGCTCCTCCTCGAGTCAAGAAAAAAGCTACAGGGGGAAAGGGAAATCAGGGCGTTGGAGCTATCCAAAAGGGGAAAGAGGCCAATCCTCCTCCCACCAAAAATCCTCCGATAAGCAATGACGCCGGAGTGGGGGAAAGACTCTCAAAATTCCTGGGGTCATGGGAATCTATCTCCCAGTACCCCTGGATTTCCAAGGTAGTCGGTGCAGGCTATCAAATAGAGTGGTCTTCAAGACCCCCAAACAAATTTTCACTGACACGGTTCCAAACAAACCTTTGGCAAGGAGTCCAGAAACTTCATCACATGAATGTAATCTCACCGGTCCCGCCTCCAGAAAGAGGCAGGGCTTACTATTCAACTCTATTTCTAATCAGGAAAAAAGAAGGCACTTTTCGGACTATCATAAACCTGAAACCACTAAACAGGTTTATTCGTTATCAGAAATTCAGGATGGAGACCCTAGCATCTACAATCCCTCTGCTAAGCAAAGACGTCTTCATGTGCACAATAGACCTGCGAGACGCTTATTACCACATTCCCATTCACACCAACTCACAGAGGTTTCTCCGGTTTGCAATCCAGGATATATCAGGGAACGTCCATCACTACCAGTTCAGAGCCCTTCCCTTCGGGATTTCATCAGCCCTGAGAATATTTACCAAGGTAGTGGTAGAGATGGTCGCCTTCGCCCGGAGGAAGGGACTTATGATAATCCCTTATTTGGACGATTTCCTTCTGATTAGCGAAAGTCTCAGCCAAATCAATTCGAATCTGAGGTTCTTTCTCTCCATCCTAGACGACCTGGGGTGGATCGTGAACAAAGAAAAGTCCGTCCTTACCCCCTCAAGGGAAGTTCGAATTTCTAGGTATGATCCTAGACTCCCGAAAGCAAGCGGTATTCCTACCTCGAGACAAAATATCGGTTCTCCAACAAAAGATCAGATCCTTTCAGAAAAGATCTTGCTCTATCAGAGAGGCGATGAGTATGCTAGGTCTGCTAACATCTTGTATTCCGGCAGTTCCTTGGTGTCAAATACACTTCAGACCCCTTCAGTCCTGGATCCTGAGTGTCTGGAACAGGTGCCAATCCTCTCTAGATCATCAAGTAATTCCACCAGCTCGGATTCTGCAGTCCCTAAATTGGTGGAAAATCCACGGGAACTTATCCCGGGGAAATCCCTGGCAGAAGACTCCCCAGATTCAGGTAATAACAGACGCAAGTCTGTTCGGCTGGGGCGCAAAGGTGGGGGATCGTATGTTCCAGGGCACTTGGCCAAATTTGATCAGATCCCAGTCATCAAATTTCAGGGAACTGAGAGCAGTCTGGGAAGCGTTGAAGGTAGCAGAGAAAATGTTGTGTCATCATCACATAAAATTGCTATCAGACAACACTACGGCCTTTGCCTACCTTTCCCATCAAGGGGGAACACGGTCAGTAACCCTACAAGCACTGACAACAAGAATCTTTGCATGGGCAGAACAGAAGGTGGCCTCTATATCGGCAGTTCATCTGAAGGGAATACTAAATCAGGAAGCTGATTTTCTCAGCCGCCACAGGATCGATCATACAGAATGGTCTCTAAGTCCAGAAATATTCAGGCTAGTGGTAAGGAAATGGGGGATGCCCGACGTGGATCTGTTTGCCACCAGGGCAAACTCAAAGGTGGAAACATTCTGTTCCCTAAACCCCAGGGACAGACCTCATGCCTTAGACGCCTTCACCATCCGTTGGCATTGGACTCTGTGCTATGCCTTCCCTCCACTTCCTCTAATTCCGAAGGTGGTACAAAAAATTCTCCATGACAAGGCCACGGTGATTGTGATCGCTCCCCTATGGCCAAAGAGAAGTTGGTTCTCATTTCTCCAGAAATTTTCCCTACAGGATCCATGGTCCCTTCCTGTGCGGGGGGATCTACTCCAGCAGGGTCCAGTTCTGCACCCAAACCTGCAGTTTTTGAAATTGGCAGCTTGGATCCTCAGGCCCAAACCCTGAAACTTCAGGGCCTGTCAGACAAAGTTATTACTACTTTGAAAGCCTCCAGAAAGAATGTAACGTCAGCAATCTACCTTAAGATCTGGAAACGTTTTTGTTCTTGGAGTGGGGACGAATCGCCACATTTGCATAAACCCAACATCCAAAGAATACTGGATTTCCTACAGCAGGGTCTGGACCTGGAACTTAGACCCTCTACCTTGAAGGTCCAGATCTCAGCCCTAGGTAGTTTCTTTGACCAAGATATAGCCAGCCATCGTTGGATCAAAAGATTCATTAAGGCAGCGACAAGGCTCCGCCCAACGATCACCGCCCGTGTCCCTTCCTGGGATCTGAACATCGTTCTTACAGGCCTTACTTTACCACCCTTTGAACCCATGTCTGACTGTCCAATAAAATTATGGTCCTTGAAGACGGCCTTCTTAATTGCAATAACTTCGGCCCGCAGAGTAGGAGAGTTACAAGCCCTATCAATCAGGGAACCCTACCTCCGTATTCTAGATGATGGAATTATTCTCCGTCTGGATCCTGGATTTCTCCCCAAAGTTGTATCCAATTTTCATCGGAGCCAGGAAGTTACCCTACCTTCTTTTTGCCAACACCCCTCTAATGACAAAGAATCCGCATTTCACTCTCTGGACGTTAGACGGGCGGTCCGAAACTATATCGCTGTGATGGAAAAGTTTAGGAAATCTGACAACTTACTAGTTCTTTTTGGAGGAAGATTTAAGGGCCAAAAAGCCTCCCGGTCCTCTATAGCTAGATGGCTCAAAGAAGCCATTAGTCTTTGTTACCAAATGCAAAATCTTACATGTCCAGTCCACATTAGGGCCCATTCCACTCGGGCCATGTCTTCCTCTCAGGCAGAGAGAGCTGGGGCTTCTCTGGAGGAAATCTGTCGTGCTGCCACTTGGTCCAGCATTCATACCTTTTTATAAAGCACTATCGCCTGGATCTTTCCAGATCATCTGATCTGTCCTTCGGGCGGAAAGTCCTCCAGGCTGTAGCCCCCCCTTAACTGATATATTTTTTTATATCTCCTTGTATGCCGTCGTGATGATGCTATGGAAAAACCGGAATTAGTCTTACCGGTAATTCTGTTTCCATGAGATCATCACGACGGCATGTTATTCCCTTCCTATGATTTAAAACGTTTGACCTAGAGGGTCTCTAGAAGGTATGAAGTAATACCTTTTTTCACTGTTTGCCACCACCGGGTTGCTCTGTGTGATTTTGGAAACACTGGTGTTGGTGGTGGGAGGAGGGTATTTAACCTTTCTCTGTTCCTGCCCCTACAGAGGTCAGGGGTCAATCTCCTTGTATGCCGTCATGATGATCTCATGGAAACAGAATTACCGGTAAGACTAATTCCAGTTTTTCTCTCCAGACACCAGGAAGATTTTTCTTGACAAACACTCATTTCTGCCGATTCTCAAATATGAGATGATACAGGGGAAAATATCAGTCTTCTGGAGAAAGAGCCACTGCTTATTAAAGGAGGCTATGAACATCTTGGGGCTAATGACCTTCTGCATCTCCACAGTTCTTTGGAGCCAGTTTCACATCTGTTCTCTCCAGAAATTGATTCTTGCGGCCTCAACCAAACAATTCTTCTTCCCAGAGTGAGAAGACGGGCTTTACTTTCGTGGACTTTCACAGAAAACCTGTAATGAGGGATTCTTTGGAATGTAAGTCCCTATGAATACCAGCAAAACGGGATGAGGTGCTCAGGAATAGAATATGGGCCTAGCATGCTCATTTCCTCCTTTTCCTTTTATTCCGGCCTTCCTCAAGAATATATGGTTAAAAGCAACCAGTGTCATTCAAATTACTTAATTCTGTCCAAAGCACAGCTGGTTCCCGATCCTGAAGTATTTATTTCTGGAAGACCCAGAACCTCTTTATCTCAGATTAAATATTGTTCTTCTCCAGGGCCCTCTTCTGTATCGAAAGGTCCAGATGCAGAAATCCTGAAAGCTTGAATCCTGAGAGGGAAATCCTGAAAATTCAGGGATTGTCAAACAGAGTAATATCTACCTTACAGCAGAGTCCCAAGGAAGTTACCTCACCAGTTTACAGGGAGGTTTGAAAGAGATTTTGCTCCTGGTACGAATCTGAATGTTCGGTCCCTTTTCAGGCTACTTTTACATTAGCGGCAGGCTGTTTAGGTGGGTGAACAGCCTGTCGGATAGTCAGGACTTTGATTAGGGTTGCTCTCAGAGGTGTCCTGCTCTTTCCCTAGTTTCCAGGCTTTATTCCCTCACCCCTGTCCCTCCTATGCTCGGTGTGGTGTGTCCCCCCTCCACACACACACCGAAGTGTGAGAGGATATGATAATGGCATTAGACCCAGGAGCCTAAAGGTACAGATCTCAGACCTGGGTTGTTTTCTGGACCTTCCCCTTGCAGACTATAGATGGATCAAAATGTTCATTAAAGCTACATCCTGGATCAGACCGGCCCTAAAACAATCCATTCCTCTTTGGGACCTAACTTCATTGGTCTCTGCGATATTCTTGAGGAGTTTGGTTTGAGATTCTTGTCCCTTAAAACTGCTTTCCCAGATGCCATTACCTTGGCCCGTAGGGTAGGGAAATTACAGCCCCTTTGCATCAGTAAGTCTTACCTCAAACATTTCAATAAGATCATCCTAAAAGTTTATCCAACCTTTCTCCCTAAAATTGCCTCAGCTTTTCACCTTAACCAAGAGATGTTTTTTCCATCTTTTCAATGCATCCCCTCACAATAGTGATTCCACATCTTAGATGTCAAAAGATCAATAGGAAATATTTTGATGCCCTTGAGATCCTGGAGATAAGATCCAAATTTGTTCATACAGTTCTCAGGAAGGAACAAGGGGAAGAAGGTCTCAGAGACCACCTTGGCGAGGTGGCTGAAGACTGCAATCCAATAATTCTGTAATT
Source organism: Bufo bufo (assembly GCF_905171765.1). NCBI lineage: Eukaryota > Metazoa > Chordata > Amphibia > Anura > Bufonidae > Bufo > Bufo bufo. Next base: position 558,002,935 of record NC_053393.1, on the reverse strand, counting down.
CGCAAAGAGTTCCTGGTCCAGATGGAATTAAAGCCAATCGCACCAGGGCCTTTTTCGTTCCATGGGCAGAAAGAGCAGAGGCATCTACTGATCAGATTTGCAGAGCATCGCCTCGGGCAAGCTTTATTACAGACTGGACATCTAATACAATCAGGAGTTAGCCCTAGAGAGATTTGACCCAGACTCCCTTCTCCCCCAACCACATGCTTATCTGGTATCGTTCCATGTGGTGTCATTGGTAATGAGTAAATACATTTTTAGTTGCATCCATCCTGGTGTAGTATTTCAGAAAACGCTCAAGGGAGATGGTGAGAGGAGCCTTGTAACCTCTCTGTGTTCCTGTCCCTGCAGAAGACTAGAAGGGCAATCTCCATGTGGTGCTGTCATGTAGGCCTCCAGAGAAACCAGTCGCTGGTAGAATTCCTACTTCTTAATTTGTGGGATAATCCCTTTAAAGCGGTTATCTAGCCTAATTCTTTAACAGTAGTTCAATAAAAGGAAAGAATATTCCTTTTATTGAACTACTGGCTTTCTGAGGGATTCCAGGCATCCCTGAACAGAAGTATCCATCCCGGGCTGCATACCATCCGTTGTGAGAGGCTTTTTTGCCAACTTGATACACGTCTACATTAGAGTTGTGCCTAAACTAGCACAACTCCACCAGGTGAGCCTCCATTTTGGAGATACCAATTTATATCTATTTTAAACGTTATTACCCTATGGTGCGCCATTCTTTTTGTTCTACAGCGGAACGAAGCCTGCTCTTAATACTAATTTATTTAACAGACCCCTTCAGAGTGTCTGGATTCATACTTACCTGATCCCTGCTGGTGGGTTCCAGCTCCATCGATACATGGGCACCTCTGCAGATCCCGGGTCTCTGAGAATCAACATCCAGTTGACAGGGCAGGGGAGCACCTGCCCCCCAACTATCTCCACTATACTCCCCCCGGTCAACAGTGTGTTGATTTCCACAGACACACCACCTGCAGAGTCAACAGTGGAGCAATGAAGCCAGAACATAGAGGCAGGGACCAAGTAAGTATGAACTCCACCGGGGGTCCGCCTCTCTGAAGGGGTCTATTACACAAGTTTAAAGTTGGATAACTCTTTCAATGATCTTTTGTAGGCATCTAAAACATTCCACTAAACTTGTCCGACTGTCCTGTTATTCACAATATTTGTTTCACACATTTTGAATCAGGATGAAGATCTGAACAATAATAATGCTACAGAGGCAGATGTGTGGGGCGATGAGGAATACAAGGAGAAGATCCCTACAGAGACAGATGTGAGGGGCGATGAGGAATACAAGGAGAAGATCCCTACAGAGACAGATGTGAGAGGCGATGAGGAATACAAGGAGGAGATTCCTACAGAGACAGATGTGAGAGGCGATGAGGAATACAAGGAGGAGATCCCTACAGAGACAGATGTGAGGGGTGATGAGGAATACAAGGAGGAGATTCCTACAGAGACAGATGTGAGGGGCGATGAGGAATACAAGGAGGAGATCCCTACAGATAAGAGCCCAGGTGAGTAGTGACCACTAAATGAAGCAAATACGAGTCTGTAACTATAATGACCCTGAATTGGACTTCCCCCTATAGCAGGCGCCTTCCCCAGGTCCTAACAGTGTCCTCCACTACTCAGATACCCCCGGGACTTACAGTAGTGCCAAACTGTGTAATACAAAGCACATATCACAGCACTAGCAGGTAAGAAGAAAGCCAGGAGATAGGAACTCATCAGTAGATGACTGCACCAGGATGGGTATGGTAATCATACAATGGAACAGATGGATGATGGGGGTTATATGGTGAACGGATGATTGAACAGACAATATGTGGCACTGACTGGATCTTTCCCTAGATCTGTCCTTACATGCTGACCCAAATACCAGACATCACTGACCCTAATTGTTGTCACAGGGTTCCGAAGGTGCACTCTGTCCCCCATCGCCCGCAGACCTGTTGCTTAGCTTTGGGAATGAGGATCTGTGTTTGACCTCATTCCCAGGGCGGCTTTACTAGCTGGGTGGCTCCTTGCTCCTAAGTCTGCCTTGAGCGCCGAGCTGATCACTCGGTGCTCGACTGGTTGGTCTGTCGGTCATGTGATGCTGGCCACGTCACATGACCCTCACTCCCCACTATAAATACAGGCAGCCTGCTGGCTACAGGTTGCCTGTTAATTTCTAGGTTCCTGGCTATTTGTTGGACTGCTGAATACTTACCTGATCCTGTTCCTTGACCATCCTTTTGCCTGATCCTCCTGTACTGCGCATCCGTCCTGGTATTGTGACCTCGGCTCCCACCTGACTACTCTCTTAGGACTCCTCTTGTACTTCTCTGCTCTCCTGGTATTTGACCCCGGCTTCTCCTGACCATTCTTTGCTTAATCCTTTGTACTTTGTAGCTTTCCTGGTATTGACTCGGTCCGTTCACGTCCTGTTGCTTGTCTGTCTGTCTTCCCTGCACATATCCTAAGTTAGGGACTGCTGTCCAGTTGTCCCCTGTCATCAGGACTCGTGAGGCAAGTAGGCAGGGCCAGGGGTGAGGGTGGAGCGCAGTGGTCACTACCCTTCCCCCTGTGTGTGTGTGGACGTGACCGTTACAGATTAACAGGCCCAATAACCACTGTATCATGAATCCTCTTACTACCCTGACTGACCATGTCTCTAACTTGACACAGAGGGTGCAGGAGCTAGGAGAGAAACTCCGTTCTAGTGAGTTAGGGCAAGGTTCTTCCACTCCTCTGTCCTCCAGTCCATATTTTGAACCCCAGATCAAGCTCCCAGAACCCTTTTCTGGAGACCGGAAGAGGTTTCTCTCCTTTAAGGAGAATTGCAAGCTCTACTTCCATTTGCGCCCCGTGTCCTCCGGTCCCGAGAGCCAACGCGTGGGGATTATCATTTCTCTACTACAGGGTGATTCCCAGGACTGGGCATTTTCGTTACCTCCTGGGGCCAGTTGTCTAACTTCTGTGGAGGTTTTTTTTCAGGCCCTGGGTACCCTCTATGACGAACCAGACAGGGCCCTGGTAGCCGAGACAGCTCTTAGGGCACTGGTTCAGGGCCATCTCCCTGCGGAGGAGTATTGCACCCAATTCAGACGGTGGTGTGTCCCCTCAGGATAGAATGAACCAGCCCTGAAGAGTCAGTTTAGGTCTGGTCTATCTGATAATTTAAAAGATCTATTGGTCAATTACCAAATTCCTGAGACCTTAGAGGAGATGATGACCCTAGTTGTCCGACTTGACAGACGAGTTAGAGAGAGACGACAAGAACGACAGTTCTTTTCTCAGATGGTGGTCCAGCCAGAGGCCTTTTCCAGGGACAACACTGAGGTCTCCACCGAGGAACCCATGCAGGTTGGCCTGGCCCGGGGTAATCTTCGTCGCAGACGCGGAGAGTGCTTCTACTGTGGAGATCCTGGCCATTGGATCAACAAGTGTCCTAAGAGGGACCTCTCTGACAAGTCTTCTAAGGCAAGACAACCTAAAGACCAGGTACACCCTGATTTTTCTAAAGGTAAGCTTTTGGTACCCATAACAATTTCTCTGGGGGTTAATAAGTGGCCGGGTAAGGCCTTTATTGACTCCGGTTCAGCGGCCAGCTTTATTGACTTTGAGTTTGCTTGTAAATTGGGTATTCCAATGTTTGCGTTACCTACACCTATCCATGTCATGGCTATTGATGCTACTCCCCTGATTGGTGGTACGGTCAGGTCATGTACCTCTGAAATTTCTCTGTCCGTGGGTGTGTGCCACTCTGAGAGATGTTCTCTTCTAATCCTGGAGAACCTACCGGTTGAGGTGGTACTAGGGTTGCCTTGGCTCCGTTTACATAACCCCACAATTGATTGGTCCAAAGGAGAGTTGGTGAAATGGGGACCTAAGTGTGACTCATGCTTGTCCGTGGTCCAGGCTGGGGTTTCAGTAAGGTCTAATACATTACCCTCTGTTATTAAGGAATATTCTGATGTGTTCTCATCCCTTACTCCAGAGGTTCTACCCCCCCATAGACCTTATGATTGCGCCATAGAGCTAATTGAGGGTGCCGAATTTCCTAAAGGTCGAATTTATAATCTTTCAGGGCCCGAACGCAAGGCTATGGAAGATTATATTAAGGAGAGCCTTGCTAAAGGGCATATTAGACCTTCAGTCTCTCCTATGGGAGCAGGGTTTTTCTTTGTTAAAAAGAAGGATGGTGGTCTTAGGCCTTGTATTGATTACCGGAGGATAAATAAAATCACTGTCCAAAATAGATACTCTCTCCCATTGATTCCGGATTTATTTAACCAGGTTTTGGGGGCAACCTGGTTTTCCAAGATTGACCTGAAAGGGGCATACAATCTAATCCGAATCAAGGAGGGAGACGAATGGAAGACAGCGTTCAATACTCCGATAGGACACTTTGAATATCAGGTGATGCCTTTTGGACTCAGCAATGCCCCAGCTGTGTTCCAAAACTTAATGAACGATATTCTTAGGGAGTTCTTAGGTAAATTTATTATTGTCTATCTTGACGACATTTTGATATTCTCTCCTGATTTCGAATCTCATGTGTCCCATGTCAAACAAGTATTAGAGGTGTTGAGGGAGAACCAGCTATCCGCTAAGCAAGAGAAATATGTCTTTGGTGTACAGGAGATACTGTTTCTAGGGCATGTTTTGACTCCTCACGCCTTTAAGATGGATCCTGGTAAGGTTTTAGCAATTAAGGAATGGATAAGGCCTTCATCCTTAAAGGCTTTACAACGGTTTTTGGGTTTCGCTAATTACTACCGTAAATTTATCATGAATTTTTCTGTAATTGCTAAGCCATTGACCGACCTTACTAAGAAAGGAGCGGATTTGGAGAATTGGTCTACCAAGGCCATTTCTTCATTTGAAACATTAAAAAAGGCATTTAGTAGCGCTCCCATTCTGAATTAGTCTGATCAGGAGAGACCCTTTATTGTGGAGGTGGATGCGTCCGAGGACGGCGCAGGAGCAGTCCTTTCACAAGGTCCTGCTAGCCTCACTAACCTGAGACCGTGTGCCTCCTTCTCTAGGAAATTCTCTCCCACGGAGAGAAACTACGACATAGGGAATAGGAAGCTGTTGGCCATTAAATGGGCATTTGAGGAGTGGAGACATTTTTTGGAGGGGGCAAGGCATCGAGTAACTGTTGTCACTGACCATAAAAACCTAATGTTTCTCGAGTCCGCTAAGAGGTTGAATCCCCGACAAGCCCGATGGGCTCTGTTTTTTACCCGTTTTGATTTCTCCATTACGTTCAGGCCGGGAAGTAAAAATGTGAAGGCAGACGCATTATCTCGGAGCTTCCATGCTTTTCAACCCACTGAGACGCCGCCTGAATCCATCCTACCAGCAAACATCTTCTTAGCGGCCCTAACCCAGGATATCTCGGCTCGCATTAAGGCTGAACAACATCTGGCACCGGCATCCACCCCAACAGATAAGTTGTTTGTTCCCGTACAATTTCGTCTCCAGCTGTTGGGTGAGTGTCACGATTCTGCCTTTTGTGGACATCCGGGTGTTAAGGGCACTAAGGATCTGGTTTCTAGATCTTATTGGTGGCCCACTCTAACTAGGGATGTCAAGTCCTATGTGTCAGCCTGTGAGGTTTGTGCCAGGTCCAAGACACCTAGGACTCGCCCTGCTGGTAACCTACGACCCCTACCCATTCCCAGTAGACCCTGGTCCCATATCTCGATGGACTTTATAACTGACCTACCGCTGGCGGAGGGTAAGACTGTGGTTTGGGTAGTGGTCGATAGGTTTAGCAAGATGGTTCATTTCATTCCCCTGTCTAAACTTCCGAATGCTAAAACCCTGGCGTCTATTTTTGTGAGAGAGATTGTTCGTTTACATGGCATCCCGGAAAATATTGTTTCGGACAGGGGTGTGCAGTTTGTGTCCAAATTCTGGAGGGCCTTCTGTCAAAGATGTAAAATTTCGTTGTCTTTTTCTTCCGCCTACCATCCTGAGAGTAAGACGGAACGCCTTAATCAGTCTGTGGAACAATTCCTGAGGTTGTATGTTGCTGATGACCAGCAATTATGGGTCAAATTCCTTCCGTTGGCTGAATTTGCTCTGAATAACCGTGTCAATTCTTCTGCTGGGGTCTCCCCTTTCTTTTGTAACCATGGTTTTAATCCCCGTTTTCATTCTGGGTCGTCCGTCTCCTCCTCTAACCCTGAAGCTGATAAACTCTCCTCCGAACTGTGCACAGTTTGGGCCCGGGTTCAATCGAACCTAGAAAAGGCTCAAAATTCTCAAAAACTCAAGGCCGATAGGAGACGTTCAAGGGGGATGAACTTTCAGGTTGGGGATAAAGTATGGTTGTCCTCCAAGAATCTATCTCTCAAGGTAGCTTCTAGTAAATTTGCTCCTCGTTTTATTGGACCATATAAGATCACGGAGGTGATTAACCCGGTATCTTTTAGGTTGGAGCTGCCCGATTCATTCCACATTCATAATGTGTTCCATAAATCTCTGCTTAAAAAATATTTTGAACCGGTAGTGCCATCAAAAGCCTCGCCTCCGCCGGTTCTTGTTAATGATTCTGTCGAGTATGTGGTGTCTAAAATAGTGGATGTCTGGAAGGTGCGTAATTCCTTGCAGTACCTGATTCACTGGAAGGGGTATGGACCTGAAGAGAGATCTTGGGTACCTGCCAGGGAGGTTCATGCTCCTAGACTTGTTCGTAAATTTCATTTAGAACACCCTGAAAAGCCATCGCCTGAAGTCTTGGGTCCGGTGGCCCCTCGTAAAAGGCGGGGTACTGTCACGGGGTTCCGAAGGTGCACTCGGTCCCCCATCGCCCGCAGACCTGTTGCTTAGCTTTGGGAATGAGGATCTGTGTTTGACCTCATTCCCAGGGCGGCTTTACTAGCTGGGTGGCTCCTTGCTCCTAAGTCTGCCTTGAGCGCCGAGCTGATCACTCGGTGCTCGACTGGTTGGTCTGTCGGTCATGTGACGCTGGCCACGTCACATGACCCTCACTCCCCACTATAAATACAGGCAGCCTGCTGGCTACAGGTTGCCTGTTAATTTCTAGGTTCCTGGCTATTTGTTGGACTGCTGAATACTTACCTGATCCTGTTCCTTGACCATCCTTTTGCCTGATCCTCCTGTACTGCGCATCCGTCCTGGTATTGTGACCTCGGCTCCCACCTGACTACTCTCTTAGGACTCCTCTTGTACTTCTCTGCTCTCCTGGTATTTGACCCCGGCTTCTCCTGACCATTCTTTGCTTAATCCTTTGTACTTTGTAGCTTTCCTGGTATTGACTCGGTCCGTTCACGACCTGTTGCTTGTCTGTCTGTCTTCCCTGCACATATCCTAAGTTAGGGACTGCCGTCCAGTTGTCCCCTGTCATCAGGACTCGTGAGGCAAGTAGGCAGGGCCAGGGGTGAGGGTGGAGCGCAGTGGTCACTACCCTTCCCCCTGTGTGTGTGTGGACGTGACTGTTGCAATTGTCCCTTAAGACATTCCTATGAAAAATCCTAATCTCTAAGGGTCCATTCACACGTCCGTATGAATGTATCTGCACCCGTTCCGCAATTCTGCGGAATGAGTGCAGACCCATTCATTCTTTATGTGGACAGAATGAATCCTGAGAGCACACTATGTGCTCTCCGCAGCTGCATTTCCGGAGCGGGGCCCCGAACTTCCAGTCCGCAGTTGCGGACAAGAAAAGGACATGTTCTATGGGAGTGCAGGCCGGGTGTATTGCGGATGTGTGAATTGCCCCTAAAACAGACAACAGGAGGACACTAAGACCCAACCCAAACTGAGCAGAGCTGAACTAGAATCAAGGCAGGACCGACTGAAACATGGAACATCCCCTCCCCCCAACCACATACACAGACTACAAGAATCAGAGGTAAAGACTGGACGAACCATAAGAACAAAACTACACGGATGAAGAAAACTAGGAGCGATACTAGAAAATAAAAGGATTACTGGATTCGAAAGCACAGAGCTTACACTATAACCAGCAGCCCCCTGCAGAAGCTAGGAATATTTACAGCGAGGCTAACCAGTCAGGAGCTCCTCTCCAAACAAGGTGAGCTACAGAAGAGAGGTCGGCTGAGCAAGAGATCAGCTACTGTATAATACATAGCAACTGCCCCAAACATACTAGTAGACAGGAGAAGATGAAACCATAGGAGTGTTCCTGCTGATCCTAGCCCATTACACTAAGGTGGTAACGACTCCCTCAGGTCTGCGCTGTGACTCTCCAGGCCTTGCTCAGTAGTATCAGGGTGACAGGTCTCTTCCATGAATCTCCTGGACGTGTCCTGGTGTCCCTCTGTGCAGCATTTCACAGGCCTCATGTCACATACACTCTGGACTGCACTGGATTCTGGTGTCCAAATTACGAATGTGCAAGGTGTCAACACGTGTCGTCCATACAGGCCCCGGGTACCTTCTGGTTTCATCAGAAAAATTGTGAGAATTGGGCTGCCATACCTCTAATAGGGGGTAGGTTTCCTGGCCCTCCTGACACCTCTGTTGCATACAATGACTTATTGTTATAATGCTAGAGTCAGTTATTCAATTTTTCAGTTGGCTTGCTTCGTCTTTCCTAAGGTTATTTCTGCCTTCAACAACTGGTGTATAGTCCGTTCAGGTTCTCACTTGAGTTGATCAAAATAGATTAAAGTTGATGAACCTGTGTCCTCTCTAAGGCTGGGTTCAGACCTGAGCGTTTTACAGCGCGTTCCTACACGCTGTAAAACGCTCAACAGGCAAGAACCAATGATTCCCTATGGGAATGGTTCTCACCTGAGCGTTTTACAGCGCGTACGATCGCTCTGTAAAACGCCCGACGCCCCAAGAAGTACATGAGCTTCTTTGGGGCGTCTTGTCGCGCGTTCCCGTACATAGACTTCAGCGGGAACACGCGACAATGGGCGTTCGCTTGTCTCTGTATGCGCAATTGCAAACGCCCGTACAATCGCGCATACAGAGCTCAGGTCTGAACCCAGCGTTAAGGCAATGTATCTATGAGTTTCTCACACCGGTTTCTTTTGCTATGGTTGATTTCTGAGATATAACCCAAACTGGCCCCACATCACAGCATCAGTATTGGTTATGGACTTGGCCCCTTCTCATTCCTTCTGCTGTAACATTGCCATCAATTGTTGTATGCTGTTCATGGACGGGGGCAGCGTCTCCTCCTCCTCCTGATGCCGGGCAAAGAATCTTTTTTGCAGTATTCTGTTTGATCACGGATGCCCAACTTGCGGCCCTCCAACTGTTGCAAAACTACAACTCCCAGCTGGACAGCCTACAGCTATTAGGGCATGCTGGGAGTTGTAGCCTTGCAACAGCTGGAAGGCCGCAGATTGAGCATCCCTGTGTTAGATGATTGATTTTCCAGGATGTGAGAAACCTGTGCATATGATTGCCTGACTCTTGCCTGTTGTAACAGCACTGTTCTTCTTGCCTGACCCTTCTATGTACTTAGGGTCATTCTGCTTTTAGGTGTGGGGTGACATGACACATTTGGACAGCCCCCTCTAGCCTCTCTTGTCAGTTATGAATTTTGATTGCTGCCTTCAATAGTTTTCAAAAATAATTTTAAAAATGTTTTGTTTTTGGTAGATGACTGTACTGGGTGCTTGGAGAAGTATCTCATATCTACATATTATAATGCAGATGATCCATGTGTCATATCAGATACATATGAAGAGCGTGCCATTATCCCAGATGTACCCTCAGACCTTCACAGCAAAAATCTATCATCTCATCCTTTAAAACAAGTCAAATCTTCTAATTCATCACATACTCTTACTCAGAATGAAACTCGCAGAAGATGTTCTGGAACCCAAAGAGCTCAGAGAAAGCCGTATTCATGCTCAGAATGCGGCAAATATTTTACTTGGAAATCAGGCCTTCTTCAACATCAAATTCATCACACAGGGGAGAAGCTGTATTCATGTTCAGACTGTGGGAAATGTTTTACTAGTAAAACACAAATTGAAAACCATCAGAGAATGCACATAGGAGAGAAGCCATTTTTATGTTCAGAATGTGGAAAGTGTTTTACGAAAAAAGCACATCTTGAAACCCATCAGCGAATTCACACAGGAGAGAAGCCGTTTTCATGTTCAGAATGTGGAAAATGTTTTACTAGAAAATCACATCTTGATAACCATCACAGGATTCACACAGGAGAGAAGCCGTTTTTATGTTCAGAATGTGGAAAATGTTTTACGAATAAAACACATCTTGAAAGCCATCAGCGAATTCACACAGGAGAGAAGCCGTTTTCATGTTCAGAATGTGGAAAATGTTTTACTAGAAAATCATATCTTGCAACCCATCAGCGAATTCACACAGCAGAGAAGCCGTATTCATGTTCAGAATGTGGAAAATCTTTTACTCGGAAAGCATATCTTCTGAGCCACCAGAGAATTCACACAGGGGACAAGCCGTATTCATGTTCAGAATGTAGGAAATCTTTTACTGAGAAATCAAATCTTGAGAGCCATCAGAGAATTCACACAGGAGAGAAGCCATTTTCATGTTCAGAATGTGGTAAATCTTTTACTCGGAAATTTCAACTTCAGAGCCACCAGAGCATTCACACAGGGGACAAGCCGTATTCATGTTCAGAATGTAGGAAATCTTTTACTGGGAAATCAAGTCTTAAGAGACATCGGCAAATTCACACATTGGAGAAGCTGTATTCATGTTCAGAATGTGGCAAATGTTTTACTCATAAATCATTTCTTGCAAGCCATCATAGAATTCACACAGGAGAGAAGCCATTTTCATGTTCAGAATGTGGAAAAAGTTTTACTCAGAAATCATCTCTAAATCGCCACCAGAGCATTCACACAGGGGACAAGCCGTATTCATGTTCAGAATGTAGAAAATCTTTTACTAAGAAATCAAGTCTTGAGAGACATCAGAGAATTCACACAGAGAACACGTTTTCGTGTTCATAATGTGGCAAATGTTTTACTAAAAAATCATCTCTTGTTCAACATCATAGAATTCACACAGTGAACAACCAATTCTAAATCCTTCCTGTAAAACATTTAGACCGACCTATAGGAAAAACTAACTCACATTGTATGTATAGATAACACTGGGGTCTAGTATACTATACCGAGCCAACAAACGAACCAAACCAATTAGCCCAAAAAAATGAGAAAACTCACATATAAAATATATGTAATTTATTGAGACATAATCAAATGACAAAATTAGAATAACATAAGGCACAAGGGTAGAGGAGGGTGGGGGGCCCCATGTGACAGGGTCAAAAACAACCTCCCTCACAAAAACCCAACTGACAGGGAGAGAAGGGTCACAGCCCTGGGTGTAAAACCGCATAGATATGGGGGAACTGTAGGTTCACCCAAAGTAACATATAATGGTAAGTGTGCTGTGTGCATATACAAGGTAAATATGGTCACACATAGCCGACTTGCCCACCCTGGATAACTGGGATGGCCGCATAAAGATGCAGGTAGCCAAGTGCTTACATAAGTAAGGCAGGGCAAGAGTGCTAAGTGCAAGCAGTGACCTTAAAGCATGACAACAAATCAAGATTTACAGGAGGAACCATCATCTGCCAGCAAGACACCTCTGCATCTGTGCCGCCAATCACAACATTTTCCCCAAAAACATCTGTGCCCAAATGTTGATATTTTTGTCAAGCTGGTCAAACATGATTTTGAACAGCTGGCGGGCTATTATGGCCATAAGAATTTGACTTGGGACCAACATCGGGCTATTAAAGGGAGTCTGTCACCACATTTGAGCATATTAGACTGATCAAATAGCGTTATATGTGCCACCGAGAACTTAAACGGTACCTTTGTTGTATCACACATATAACGCTATTTGATCAGTCTAATATGCTCAAATGTGGTGACAGACTCCCTTTAAAGAACTCCGTGATTTGAAGGATATTGTGATCAAACCTGCGGATAAAGTGGGAAAATGTTGTGATCTGGCCTGCACAGATGTATGAAAAAGAAGCATTTAGACAGCTGGGAGATAAGGACTGCTATAGACGTCTAGATAGCAATCCCACCACCAGGTTTAAGGCTGAATTAGATCATATTCTAGACTCCGGGGTAGAAAATAACATTCTGCCAGCACGACTTAAGGAGGGCCTGGTGGTGGATCATCCAGTGACTCCCACCCTGTATTTGCTGCCCAAAATCCACAAACAATTACAACCCCTTTCCCCCCCCCGGGCGCCCTATTGTGTCCGGGGTGGGAAGTCTTTGTGAACGTGTCAGCAGATTTGTGGATTTTTATCTGAGGGGGTGCGTGGAGACCCTGCCGTCTTATGTCAGGGACACCTCTGATGTATTGAGGAAACTCAATGGGGTGTCGCTGGAGGGGGACATGTGGCTGGTCACATGTGATGTAGAGGCCCTGTACACGTTGATATGCCACGACCACGGGATCAGGGCCTGCCAATACTTCATGCGTATGGTAAATTTAGAGCCGGACATTATTGTGTTTGTGATTGAGCTTCTGGACTTCATCTTGAAACACAATTATTTTACATTCAAGGACCGCCTCTTCCTGCAGCTCCGGGGAACAGCGATGAGGGCGACTTGTGCGCCCTCTTGCGCTAACCTGTTCCTCGGACTGTGGGAAAGAGAGATTGTCCAGAATCTCCCGGAATATGGCTCTGTGGTCGCGGTATATCGACAATGTCCTCTTTATCTGGCAGGGCACGGAGTGCCGGCTTCTATCCTTCCTCCAGCAACTCAATAACAACACCCTTAACATCAGGCTGACTTGGCACTATAGCCAGGACAAGATAGAATTCCTGGACATACTTATCAGTAGGCAGAGGGACGGCCGGGTCTCCACGGATATCTACAGAAAGCCCACCTCCACCAACACTTTGCTACATGGCAAATCTGCACACTATCCACAGTTAGGGCCATTCCGGTGGGGCAATTTTTGCGTCTTCGACGTGTCTGCTCCAGTGACAAGAAATTTGAGATGCAGTCTGCAGAATTGTCTAGGAGGTTTCGCAATAGGGCCTATAACCAGGTTGATATTAAGAGGGGCTACACACGGGCCAAGTCTGCAAATAGGGACTCTCTCCTGACCAGCAACAGACCAAAGATTGACAATGCCAATACGTGAAATACTCACTAGACACTGGCCTATACTGCTCTCAGATAATGACCTACGGGCGACACTTCGAGAATATCCCCAGGTGACATGGCGACTCTCAAAAAATCTTGGTGACTTGCTCACCAGTAGTCACTATGTATCCCCTTCGCCATCGTACATCTTTGGAAGTAAGGGGCCAAAATGGGACTCCTACCCGTCCAACAACTGTCAGGCATGTAGATACATGGTTCGGTCCTCCACATTTAGGGACTCTGAGGGCAGATGCGAGTATCAAATCGTGCAACATATCACATGCAGGACTGCATGTGTGATATATTTGATCACTTGCCCTTGCAAGCTCCTGTATGTTGGGATGACCACCAGGGAGCTGCGTGTTGGGGTATTCGAACATGCAAGCGAAATCCGCCAGGCAGCCACTACTGCACAGGACGAGCTGACCCAGTTTCAACCTATAGCCCTGCATTTTAGGGACCCTCGTAGGTTACAATGCATGGGTATTGATGGGGTCTCTCTGGGCTGCCGTGGAGGGGATATCAAGAAGCGCCTCCTGCAACTGGAAACTAAATGGATTGTTCTGCTTAAGAGTAAGATCCCTAATGGTCTCAATGAGACTGTTAACTTCAAGTCTTTTCTATAAATCGTGCTTTTTACCTTATTATGTGTTCGTTGTTTTTATCTTGTATTCTGTAAATCTTGATTTGTTGTCATGCTTTGGTTAGTTTGTTACTTTAAGGTCACTGCTTGCACTTAGCACTCTTGCCCTGCCTTACTTATGTCACTTGGCTACCTGCATCTTTATGCGGCCATCCCAGTTATCCAGGGTGGGCAAGTCGGCTATGTGTGACCATATTTACCTTGTATATGCACGCAGCACACTTACCATTATATGTTACTTTGGGTGAACCTACAGTTCCCCCATATCTATGCGGTTTTACACCCAGGGCTGTGACCCTTCTCTCCCTGTCAGTTGGGTTTTTGTGAGGGAGGTTGTTTTTGACCCTGTCACATGGGGGCCCCCCACCCTCCTCTACCCTTGTGCCTTATGTTATTCTAATTTTGTCATTTTGATTATGTCTCAATAAATTACATATATTTTATATGTGCGTTTTCTCATCTTTTTGGGGTAATTGGTTTGGTTCGTTTGTTCGTTTCCTGTAAAATATGCCATGAATTTCCATATTTTTTCTTGCTATTATTTATAGCGAGAAGACTCAGCTTTGTTATAAAAATATTGCATGTATATTGAAGCAGGAATTAAAAGAAAATATCAGTATATTCAGAAGTGTAGTTACTGCTGTTATAATTGTAGACCTTAAAGGGGTTGTGCAAGAATGAGGGGGTTTGGCAAACTCCCCCACTTTACTGGACCTGTAAAGGGAAGATTACTTAACGCTTCCTGGCGCTGGCTCTCCGCTCCTTCTCTTTCAAGCCTGCAATGCCCGGCTGGGCTCATATGGTTTGGCATTGCCACAGTCGACACTGGCCGCGGCAGAGACCTACTTTGAAATAATTGTACCCCCTTACAGTAGTATTGCTCTCACTGTACAACCTTCACAATAGGTTTGTACAGATGTGTGCCCCCTCACAGTAGTTATGCCCTCTGTGCCTCCTTCACAGTAATAATCCCCATTGTGCCCCCTTCATAGTAATAATGCCCACTGTGCCCCGTCATAGTAATAATGCCCACTGTGCCCCTTCACAGTCACACAGCCCTAAACAACTTTTTAGCACTTTTAACTCCCTTCTCCGCCCCCCAGCGCCCCCACCCTCTCCTCTCTTCTCAGCTGAGGACTTTGCCAAATATTTCAAACAAAAGATAGTCAACATCAGAGAAAGCTTCACCACACAGTCCCCACAGACCCTCTACACAACGGCTCGGTCCCCTTCTCCCAAAACCCGCTTCTCCACCATTACAGAAGAAAAACTCTCCACTCTACTCTCCAAATCTCATCTGACCACCTGTGCACTTGACCCAATCCCATCCCACCTCATCCCTAACCTCACCACAGTGTTTATCCCAGCCCTAACTCATCTCTTCAACCTATCACTAAACTCTGGTGTCTTCCCCTCTGCTTTTAAACATGCTACCATTACACCCATCCTCAAAAAGCCTTCACTTGACCCATCTTCCTTGTCCAGTTATCGCCCCATATCACTTCTTCCGTATGCCTCAAAGCTACTTGAACAACATGTCCATTCAGAACTGTCCTCCCACCTCTCCTCCTGCTCCCTCTTTGACCGCCTATAATCTGGCTTCCGACCCCACCACTCGACCGAGACTGCCCTTACCAAAGTCACCAATGACCTACTGACAGCCAAAACCAAGAAACAATACTCTGTCCTCCTTCTCCTTGACCTGTCCTCTGCCTTTGACACTGTTGACCACTCCCTTCTGTTGCAAACTCTCTCATCTCTCGGCATCACCGACCTGGCCCTCTTCTGGATCACATCATACCTCACAGACCGGACGTTTAGCGTCTCCCACTCTCGCACCACCTCCTTGTCTCATTCCCTCTCTGTTGGTGTCCCGCAAGGCTCTGTCCTAGGACCCCTGCTCTTCTCTATCTACACCTTTGGCCTGGGACAGCTCATAGAGTCCCATGGCTTTCAGTATCACTCCTACGCTGACGACACTCAAATCTACCTCTCTGGTCCAGAAATCACCACCTTACTATCAAGAATCCCACAATGTCTATCTTCTATATCATCCTTCTTCGCCTCTCGCTTTCTAAAACTTAACATGGATAAGACAGAATTCATAATCTTTCCCCCATCTTGTTCAACCCCCTCAACAGACCTATCTATCATGATCAATGGCTGCACACTCTCCCCGGTCAACAAAGTCCGCTGCCTTGGAGTGACCTTGGATTCTGCACTTTCCTTCCGACCGCAAATCCAAGCTCTTTCCACCACCTGCCGCCTCCAACTCAAAAACATCTCCCGCATCCGTGCTTTCCTTAACTTTGAATCTGTGAAAATTCTTGTACATGCCCTCATTATCTCTCGCCTAGACTACTGCAACATTCTCCTCTGTGGCCTTCCATCTAGCACTCTCGCACCCCTCCAATCTATCCTCAACTCTGCTGCCCGACTAATCCACCTCTCCCCCTATTACTCCTCTGCCTCTCCCCTCTGCCAATCCCTTCACTGGCTCCCCATTGCCCAGCGAATTCACTTCAAAGTACTAACAAATACATACAAGGCCGTCCATAACCTGTCCCCTCCCTACATCTCGGAGCTACTTTCCAGATACATCCCCACACGCACTCTTCGATCCTCACAAGACCTCCTTCTCTCCTCTCCTCTTATTGCCTCTTCCCACAATCGACTCCAAGATTTCTCCCGTGCATCCCCCATACTCTGGAACTCGCTACCCCAACATATCAGACTCTCACCTACATTGGAATCCTTCAAAAGAAACCTGAAAACCCACCTCTTCAGACAAGCCTACAACCAGTGACCCCGCTGCCTCTATACCGCCATGACCAACTTAACTCGCACCTACTGTGTCCTTCACCCATACCATATAGATTGTAAGCCCTCACGGGCAGGGCCCTCTCTCCTTCTGTACCAGTTTGTAACTTGTCTTGTTTATGATTAGTGCAATTGTCTGTATTATGTATGTGCACCGCTCATCATATGTACAGCGCTATGGAATGAATGGCGCTTTAATAATAAATAATAATAATAATAATAATAATAATGCCGACTGTGCCCCTTCACAGTAATAATGCCCACTGTTCCCCCTTTACAGTAATAATGCTCTTTGACTCTGTATCCCTTCACATTAGTAATGCCCTCTGCGCCCCCTCTATAGTAATAAAATCCTCTGCCCCTCCTTCCTTAGTAATAGTCCTCTGTGCCCCCCTCCATAGTAGTAATGCCCTCTGTGCCCCCCTCAATAGTAGTAATGCCCTGTGTCCCCTTCCATAGTAGTAATGCCCTCTGTGCCCCCTTCCATACTAGTAATGCCCTCTGTAATAAAAAAAATACTCACCTTGTCCTGTTCCTTAAGCTCACATACCTCTCTTCCCTTCAGGCACAGATCGCTTTGCAGCACAGTGTGGGCGGAGATTATGCAGATTTCCGGGCTGCAGGCCCCACCCACACAGGCCGGCAGCGTGATCTGTGCCTGCAGGCTGAATGGTGGAGCGGGGAGAAGTCTTCCTGCTTCACCATTCTGTGTGCCGCTGGCCTGAAGGAGGGGAGGAGTGCGGGGAGCTGCACGGTGAGTGACAGGACCCAGCTCCCTATACTCCAGCAATGAGTGCTTCTGTCTGTATTGATGGAAGCGCTCATTGCTTCTGGCAACCCCAGAGAGTCGGCACCCGGGGCGACTCTTGTTAATGAGGCTCTGTCAGCATGATCAACCGTATTAAACCAAGCAGAGTAGACGGCTTTTTGACAGAACAACAAACTTAGTCTTCGGTTCTTGCAATCAGTCAGCTGTAAAAAGGTGCAGACCTTCTTCTGCTCAGTTTGAAGAGAAGAAAGAAACAAAAATTGTGTCAGGACTCGTTAAACTGTGGATCGTTTCAAAGAAGGCAAAGGGTGGCTCTGGCTTCTCCACTTGAGATAAATATCTGTGCTCATCAAAAATAGTCCACTGCCCCTTCACCTCTCCCCTTTTTCCGGAAAATGTACCTTATGCAACTCCTGGTGCTCAGAAGCAGTGTGTGCCTGGTTTGGGCAGTCATGTGGGCCCCAAGCAGCAGATGGGAAAGATGACTCAGCGGCAGGACTTGCAGTGGTAGAGCAGATCACACAGCAGCAGGTAGTGGATGTTTTCTGCTGACACAGCTACAATGGCCGCCACCAAGGCTCCTACACCTGACCGCCCTCCGAACAGTGCAGCAACCGCGGCTTCATTCAGCTCCCAGGTAAAACAGCTAGTAGCCACACAGAAGAGCGGTGCAGATTGCAGAGAGAAGCGAAGAGGCGGCGTTCCCAGAGTGGAGGAAAGGTGCCATCTCCTCTACAGTCCCCAGTCCTTCCACTCATTCAGCTGGTACCAGAGGAAAGGGTTAGCTGAATTAGGAGAGCACTGGACCTATAGGCATCTCAGCGCTGTACGGCCACTTCCGGCTCCTCGGTCCAGAAAGTAGTTGAGACTGAGGTTTTGGGTGGGCGGTAGGCCGTACATTGGCAGATGGTTACGTTTTCTGGCATGCTAAAGAGTCCCGAAATAGAGCTCTGGCCAATGGATGAGGAAGGAATAACTTGTACAGGCAGGAGATCTCCTCTAACGTCTGGCAGTCAGCTGTGGGCCTTGTGGTTAGAATACCCAGTAAAGGTGCAATGGTGCCTCCGTTCCTAAAAAGAAAGACAGAGTTCAGTGGATGGGGTAATGTAAGAGGAAGCACCCGTACCATGTCAGTCACCAGTGAGAATGTGGGTGGCTGTAGTGGAGGTAGCAGCAGCACTGTCAGCACCAGCCGTCCGGCCTGTAGTAACAGCCACACAGCTGCGCATCTCCAGTCTTGTCCGTCAGGTTCCATACTGTGCTGCTGCCACTTCTACTCCCCCCACATGTCCTCCCTTGTCCATCATGTTCCAAACTGTTGCTGCTTCCACTCTACACAACCAGACATCTACTGCCTTGTCCAGTAAAGAGATATCAGTCGGGCTTGGTTCCTCAGTAGGCCTCCATTAGGGCTTCAGAGTGGCTGCTCAGGCTGCTGCAAATCTGACCAGTGTCACTTTAAGTGCTGATAACCTTAAAACGCTTTGACTTATCCAGGCCATTCTGATATTGTTTTTTCGTCACATATTGTACTTCATGAAACTGGTAAATTGAAGTAAAAAAAATACATTTTTATTTATTAAAAAATACAAAACTTACCAAAAAAATTGCAAATTTCCAAGTTTCAATTTCTCTACTTATATAATACATAGTAATACCTCCAAAAATAGTTATTAATTTATATTCCACATATGTCTACTTCATGTTTGGATCAATTTGGGGAATGATATTTTATTTTTGGTGGATGTTATAAGGCTTAGAAGTTTAGAAGCAAATCTTGAAATTTTTCAGAAATTTTCAAAAACCCACTTTTTAGGGACCAGTTCAGGTCTGAAGTCGGTTTGTGAGGCTTACATAATAGAAACCACCCAAAAATGACCCTATTCTAGAAACTACACCCCTCAAGGTATTTAAAACTGATTTTACAAACGTCGTTAACCCTTTAGGTGTTCAACAAGAGTTAATGGCAAATGGTGATAAAATTTTCCATTTTAATCCATTTTTTCCAGTAACAAAGCAAGGGTTAACAGCCAAACAAAATGCTATATTTATTGCCCCGATTCTGTAGTTTGCAGAAACACCCCATATGTGGTCGTAAACTACTGTACGAGCACACAGTAGGGTGTAGAGGGAAAGGTGCGCCGTGTGGTTTTTGGAAGGCAGATTTTGCTGGACTAGTTTTTTTGACACCATGTCCCATTTGAAGCCCCCCTGATGCACCCCTAGAGTAGAAACTCCATAAAGTGACCCCATCTAAGAAACTACACCCCTCAAGGTATTCAAAACTGATTTTACAAACTTTGTTAACCCTTTAGGTGTTCCACAAGATTTAATGAAAAATAGAGATACCATTTCAAAATGTAACTTTTTTGGCAGATTTTCCATTTTAATAATTTTTTTTCTAGTTACAAAGCAAGGGTTAACAGCCAAACAAAACTCAATATTTATGGCTCTGATTCTGTAGTTTTACAGAAACACCTTATATGTGGTCGTTTTACACAATTATTTCATTTTTGAAACCAAAAAAATCAAGTTTTAGTGTCTCCATATTCTGAGAGCCATAGTTTTTTCAGTTTTTGGGCGATTATCTTAGGTAGGGTTTTTTGCTGGGTGAGGTGACGGTTTGATTGGTACTATTTTGGCGTACATACGACTTTTTTGATCACTTTTATTAGCTTTTTTGGGAAGTAAAGTGGGCAAAATTTCAATTTCATAGTTTTTTTTTTATGGCGTTCACCGTTCGGGTAAAGTAACATTACCTTTTTATAGATCAGGTCGTTACGGACGCGGTGATATCAAACGTGTCCGGAATTTTTTTTCATTTTTAATCAGTGATAAATGATTTTTGTGATTTTTCCTTTACTTTTGTTTGACCCTGACCCACTTGGTTCTTGAAGATCCAGTGGGTCTGATGTCTGTATAATACAGTACAGTACACTATGTAGTGTATTGTACTGTATTTTACTTACACTTTGTCTGAACAGAAGGGGAAGGAGGGGGGCTCCCTCCCTCTCTGAGACCATCCTGTCTGGGGGCTGCAAAGGCACAGCAGCCCCCCGATGGGAGACGGAGGGAGCTACCTGACTGTTAACTTCTTCCATACAGCGGTCAGCAATGTGCTTACACCCTGGAATACCCACTGGCCACCAATGATTATTCAAGAGGAGGCGGGCAGGGGATCGCGATCCCGCCTCCCGCACCGCCTGCAACCCCCCTTCCCCTTGCACCTCCCGCAAGCATAAAATCATTCAGGGGTGCAGGGGGGGAGATAAATATATATTTTTGGAATACTAAAGTTTCTGAACCCTGAGGTCCGGATCAGAAACTGCAGAAAGCACAGCAAACCGCGCATTTAGCCTAGGTGCCTGCTCAATGATTTGAGCAGGCACCTTGTTCCGATCAACGGCCGACGGGCAGTGGTGATTGAAACAACACATGACGTACTGGTACGTCATGTGTACTTAAGAGGTTAACTGGTGTCCTGCCAGTTTTATTTCATCAAGTTGCATAAAACACAAATCATAAACACAACACCTAGCCTTGTCCAGGCTCTAACTAAACAGTAGGTCCCTCTCTAGGACGTGGCTGAGCTAACCGAGGTCCACCTAAAATGGACACACAGTCTGAACAGCAACCTGTCATATTTGCGTTTCCTTGCTCTGGACCTTCAGGGTCCTTGCTCATGAAGTTGTGAGCAAGTGTGCTGCCATCCAGGTTCTCTAGCAACTCGCCAGGTGCAGCTCATCAGGGCCCAGGCTTAGGTTTTTAACCCTTTCCTACATAGCTTTCCTTAGCATATGTTAGGAACTCAATTATTGTGTCTGGATGTTAGGAGCTTTTTTCCATGAAGCTCGGTTAATCCCTCTTGTCCACGTATTGTAGTCAGGTAAAGCTGAGGCTGGAGCTGAAAGTCTGTCCTGTTCTGTCCGTGTCAGTAGACCTTGTTGTCCCCGTGAGGTCAGAGCCTTGTACAGAACCTGCAGCTAGAGGCACTGGGGGTCCATTCCCAGCAGGAGCCCACAAGGCCCTTAGCTACAGACTTTGGAATAATATGGATTTCTGCACAAATTGGTCATAAAATGTGATCTGATCTTCATCTAAGTCACAACAATAGACAATCACAGTCTGCTTAACCTAATAACACACAAAGAGTTAAATGTTACCATGTTTTTATTGAACACACCATGTGAACATTCACAGTGCAGGTGGAAAAAGTATGTGAACCCTTGGATTTAATAACTGGTTGAACCTCCTTTGGCAGCAATAACTTCCACCAAACGTTTCCTGTAGTTGCAGATCAGACATGCACAACGGTCAGGAGTAATTCGGTGTGAATCGCTTTCTAGAGGTCATGCCACAGCATCTCCATCGGGTTGAGGTCAGGACTCTGACTGGGCCACTCCAGAAGGCGGATTTTCTTCTGTTTAAGCCATTCTGTTGTTGATTTACTTCTATGCTTTGGGTCATTGTCCTGTTACAACACCCATCTTCTGTTGAGCTTCAGCTGGTGGACAGATGGCTTTAAGTTCTCCTGCAAAATGTCTTGATAAACTTGGGAATTCATTTTTCCTTCGATGATAGCAATCCGTCCAGGCCCTGACGCAGCAAAGCAGCCCCAAACCATGATGCCCCCACCACCATACTTCACAGATGGGATGAGGTTTTGAGGTTAGTGTGCTGTGCCTCTTTTTCTCCACACTGTCACGAGGGTGTCAAGAGCCACGTCTGACTCCGTTATACCCGGGGTCAGGAAGTCGCAGCGGGTGGCTGCGCGCTCTATGTCTAAAGATCGCGCTGCTTCTTAATGATAGTTTTCTGTGTTTGCCTTGCAATCCTTTTTGTCCCACTCAGGGATCCGTAGCTTCTTCTCCTCAGCTGCTTCTTGTCCGTCACTCCCAACCTCCTTATATTCTCCCTCCCACTTCTCTGGTTGCCAGATATAGAGCTTCCTGCCTGGACTTCTATACTGACCCACTGGAGCTGTGATTCCTGGTTGTTGTTCCAGAGCGTTACCCTCCGGATCCCTGTTGTGCTTTTGTTGTCTGCTGTTGTCGCCCACCTGGGATTATATGTTTTGTCAGTATTGTCTGTCCTCTCCTTGGTGTTTCCCTTTAGTGTTAGTGGTGAGGACTAGTGTCCTCACCCCCCTATTCACTACTTAGTGCTCATCTTAGGGAAAGCCAGGGTTTAGGCACGTGATCGGCGTACGGGTGAGAAACCCGTCTAGGGACGTCAGGTGCCAGCCTCAAGGGTCACCACCTTTCCCTCTCCCTTGGACAGGGCCTTCCCTTTTCCCTCCCTTTGCGTCACGTATGTGATCGGCACGCCGGTCGTGATACACACATAGTGTTGTGAGATTCTTCCAAACAACTCAACTTTGGTTTCATCTGTCCACAGAATATTTTGCCAGTACTGCTGTGGAACATCCAGGTGCTCTTGTGCAAACTGTAAGCGTGCAGCAATGTTTTTTTGGCCAGCAGTGGCTTCCTCTGTGGTATCCTCCCATGAAATCCATTCTTGTTTAGTGTTTTACGTATCGTAGATTCGCTATCAGGGATGTTAGCATATGCCAGAGACTTCTGTAAGTCTTTAGCTGACACTCTAGGATTCTTCTTCACCTTAGTGAGCAGTCTGCGCTGTGCTCTTGCAGTCATCTTTACAGGACGGCCACTCCTAGGGAGAGTAGCAGCAGTGCTGAACTTTCTCCATTTATAGACAATTTGTCTTACTGTGGACTGATGAACAGCAAGGCTTTTGGAGATACTTTTATAACCCTTTCCAGCTTTATGCTAGTCAACAATTCTTAATCGTAGGTCTTCTGAGAGCTCTTTAGTGCGCGGCATCATTCACATCAGGCAATGCTTCTTGTGAAAAGCAAACCCAGAACTGGTGTGTGTTTTTTATAGGGCAGGGCAGCTGTAACCAACACCTCCAATCTCATCTCATTGATCGGACTCCAGTTGGCTGACACCTCACTCCTATTAGCTCTTGGAGATGTCATTAGTCTAGGGGTTCACATACTTTTTCCACCTGCACTGTGAATGTTTACATGGTGTGTTCAATAAAAACATGGTAACATTTAACTCTTTGTGTGTTATTAGTTTAAGCCGACTGTGATTGTCTATTGTTGTGACTTAGATGAAGATCAGATCACATTTTATGACCAATTTGTGCAGAAATCCAGATCATTCCAAAGGGTTCACATACTTTTTCTTGCAACTGTATATAACACTATATAAACTCACTCGGGTCTGTGCTGCACTGTACTGTATATTTCGCCCTATAAGACGCACCTAGGTTTTAGAGGAGAACAATAAGAAAAAAATATTTTTCATTACACCTTAGGTCAGACCAGCAATAAGACCCCAATGTTAATCAGACCTCAGATCAACCCCCCCAACCTTTAGCCATCTACCAGCCCTCCATGTCAGCCCCCAGCGCAAATAAAAACAAAACTAAATAAAATAAAACACTTACCTCTCCTGCTCTTAGATGCCACCGCTCCTCACCATCGCGATCCTCTTCTTCCTGCTGTCGGCTGTGTATCGTGGCGCACAGTGTGAGGTCACAGAGCGCCCTGCACAGCCGACAGCCGAGGACCAGTAAGCGGTGAGTACAGATCCTTCCTGGTCCTCCGGTACTAATGAAGCACTTCTATAATGGAAGCGTTTCATTAGTACCGCGTTAAAGACGGCCATGATTGCCGCAGCCCAGCAAACCATCTTCCAGGTCCCGGGCCGCAGCCCGGCGGTTGGGGACCGTTGGGCTAGTGCATCCCAGCAGCAGGAGAAAGAAGTGAGCGGGAGGGCGGCCTGTGCTCTCTGCCTGCGCAGTCAGCTGTTGTGAGCGAGAAAACGACTAATGACCTGGGGGGAGGAGGAAGGGCAGGAACTCTGCCTTCCATGGCAGCAGCCACCAGAGGTTATTTGGGTGGGACATACTAAGAACTCCCCCCCCTAAGAACTCTGCTTGCTGCTGCATATCATAGAGAGAACATCGTGCCCAAGGACCCCCCCCCCCCCCATAAGCGGAAATTTGCTCATCTCTAATCAGAAGCAAAAAATAATAAAAAACACTGTGTGTATATATATTACTGAAATTATACTTTATATTTGTGTGGGAAGGGAGGGAGGGCCGAGTACAAAGTTTAGCTCTGGGGGCCCCATGAATTCTCTGTGGGCCCCTGCAAGTCCTGTACCTTTTTAGTACATTAAATCACCTCGTTAATGGTTTTGCCTTGTGCCCTGAACGAGCCCAGTAACCTCCATTATAAGTGCATGAGTGCGGCCTGTACCACTGGGAGCCTGACTGCGGGGGGGGGGGGGGGGGGTTTTCTAGGAGCCCTTAATTAATCGGGGAATTGATTTAAATGTCATAGATGGAGGCGGCGTGTGATCGAGGCGCAATCTGAGGCCGGTGTGCAGAGGCGCAAGAGATCGAGGGCGCGGAACAGATCGACCCTTGGCAGTCGCACCCGGGTCACGTGACAGCGACACTGCACCATGTGACCAGTTCCTCCTGTATCACACAACTGAGGCTTAGATACACCGCTCAGCAGGCAGTATCACACAGGATAGGATTAGATACACAGCTCAGCAGGCAGTATCACACAGGAGAGGATTAGATACACAGCTCAGCAGGGAGTATCACACAGGAGAGGATTAGATACACCGCTCAGCAGGCAGTATCACACAGGACAGGATTAGATACACAGCTCAGCAGACAGTATCACACAGGATAGGATTAGATACACAGCTCAGCAGACAGTATCACACAGGATAGGATTAGATACACAGCTCAGCAGACAGTATCACACAAGAGAAGCTGTGATCCAGGCTCAGCAGGCTGTATCTCACATGAGAGGCTTAGATACAGCTGTGCTGGCCGCTCCCAGTGTTTGGGGCTCTGGAGATGGTGAGGGAAGCGCCTGTGGCCCTCAGTGATGTGAGGAGAGGAGCAGGAGCCATGTCTGGGTGTACTAACATGGCCGCCGGAGGTGTAGGGGGCGGGGCTAGTGCTGACTGACCAGTGTGCCGGGCGGGGCCAGCCCTGTGACGTCACACCGCAAAGCATGCTGGGAGAGAGGAAAACTCCAGGATCCTGAGGGAAAGAGGAAGTTCTGCTGGAAACGTCCTGTAAAGAGGCTCTGATGTCCGGACAGCGGGAGGGAGAGCCCCGGCATGAGGAGGAGCAGGTACCGGGGAGCCGGGGGCCGCAGTCAGTAGTGCAGTGTGTGATGTCTGTCACAGCTGATGCTTCAGTAGTGCAGTGTATTGTGGCAGTCGATGCTTCAGTAGTGCAGTGTATTGTGGCAGCTGATGCTTCAGTAGTGCAGTGTATTGTGGCAGTCGATGCTTCAGTAGTGCAGTGTATTGTGGCAGTTGACGCTTCAGTAGTGCAGTGTATTGTGGAAGTTGATGCTTCAGTAGTGCAGTGTATTGTGACAGTTGACGCTTCAGTAGTGCAGTGTATTGTGGCAGTTGATGCTTCAGTAGTGCAGTGTATTGTTGCAGTTGACGCTTCAGTAGTGCAGTGTATTGTGGCAGTTGATGCTTCAGTAGTGCAGTGTATTGTGGCAGTCGATGCTTCAGTAGTGCAGTGTATTGTGGCAGTCGACGCTTCAGTAGTGCAGTGTATTGTGGCAGTTGATGCTTCAGTAGTGCAGTGTATTGTGGCAGTTGACGCTTCAGTAGTGCAGTGTATTGTTGCAGTTGACGCTTCAGTAGTGCAGTGTATTGTGGCAGTTGATGCTTCAGTAGTGCAGTGTATTGTGGCAGTCGATGCTTCAGTAGTGCAGTGTATTGTGGCAGTTGACGCTTCAGTAGTGCAGTGTATTGTGGCAGTTGACGCTTCAGTAGTGCAGTGTATTGTGGCAGTTGACGCTTCAGTAGTGCAGTGTATTGTGGCAGTTGATGCTTCAGTAGTGCAGTGTATTGTGGCAGTTGATGCTTCAGTAGTGCAGTGTATTGTGGCAGTTGATGCTTCAGTAGTGCAGTGTATTGTGGCAGTCGATGCTTCAGTAGTGCAGTGTATTGTGGCAGTTGATGCTTCAGTAGTGCAGTGTATTGTGGCAGTTGATGCTTCAGTAGTGCAGTGTATTGTGGCAGTTGATGCTTCAGTAGTGCAGTGTATTGTGGCAGTCGATGCTTCAGTAGTGCAGTGTATTGTGGCAGTCGATGCTTCAGTAGTGCAGTGTATTGTGGCAGTTGATGCTTCAGTAGTGCAGTGTATTGTATCAGTTGATGCTTCAGTAGTGCAGTGTATTGTGGCAGTTGATGCTTCAGTAGTGCAGTGTATTGTGGCAGTCGATGCTTCAGTAGTGCAGTGTATTGTGGCAGTCGATGCTTCAGTAGTGCAGTGTATTGTGGCAGTTGATGCTTCAGTAGTGCAGTGTATTGTGGCAGTTGACGCTTCAGTAGTGCAGTGTATTGTGGCAGTTGATGCTTCAGTAGTGCAGTGTATTGTATCAGTTGATGCTTCAGTAGTGCAGTGTATTGTGGCAGTTGATGCTTCAGTAGTGCAGTGTATTGTGGCAGTCGATGCTTCAGTAGTGCAGTGTATTGTGGCAGTCGATGCTTCAGTAGTGCAGTGTATTGTGGCAGTTGATGCTTCAGTAGTGCAGTGTATTGTGGCAGTTGACGCTTCAGTAGTGCAGTGTATTGTGGCAGTTGACGCTTCAGTAGTGCAGTGTATTGTTGCAGTTGACGCTTCAGTAGTGCAGTGTATTGTGGCAGTTGACGCTTCAGTAGTGCAGTGTATTGTGGCAGTTGACGCTTCAGTAGTGCAGTGTATTGTGGCAGTTGATGCTTCAGTAGTGCAGTGTATTGTGGCAGTTGATGCTTCAGTAGTGCAGTGTATTGTGGCAGTTGATGCTTCAGTAGTGCAGTGTATTGTGGCAGTTGATGCTTCAGTAGTGCAGTGTATTGTGGCAGTTGATGCTTCAGTAGTGCAGTGTATTGTGGCAGTTGATGCTTCAGTAGTGCAGTGTATTGGGGCAGTTGATGCTTCAGTAGTGCAGTGTATTGTGGCAGTTGATGCTTCAGTAGTGCAGTGTATTGTGGCAGTTGATGCTTCAGTAGTGCAGTGTATTGTGGCAGTTGATGCTTCAGTAGTGCAGTGTATTGTGGCAGTTGATGCTTCAGTAGTGCAGTGTATTGTGGCAGTTGACGCTTCAGTAGTGCAGTGTATTGTGGCAGCCGATGCTTCAGTAGTGCAGTGTATTGTGGCAGTCGATGCTTCAGTAGTGCAGTGTATTGTGGCAGTTGATGCTTCAGTAGTGCAGTGTATTGTGGCAGTTGATGCTTCAGTAGTGCAGTGTATTCTGTCAGTCACAGGCCGCACTGACATCCTGCGCATGCGCTGCTCTCCTGACGTCGGGGACACTGAAGTCTCTGCCGGAGAGGGACCTGGGAGGCGTCCACCAGTGTCTCCAGCAGTGGTCGTCCTCTCCCATAGACGTCCATGTTATGAGGATGTATCCCAGCAGTGATACCAGTATAAGTGTCACATGACCACTGCGGCCATGATGGTTTACATTACTGGTATCACCACTGCGGCCAGTATGAGGGTGCACCATACTTTACACTGCTGTGACCTCAAACATGGAGGAAGTGTCCTGACGAGATCTTCCACTCCTCAGTCCAGACAATAGAGAGAAGACCTCATCTCCTCTGATTTCTCCCAAATGTCCCTCATCATCTCCGGTCATTATAAGCATTTCTATGGGATTTCATGCGGATTCTACATTGACTCCTCTTCTTCCATTCAGGTTCCTGTGATATAGGATTGTCCGATGACATCATCAGTACCAGATAATGGATGGAGACGGGGACAAGATGGCGGAGAGGATATTAGATCTTACCCTAGAGATACTCTTCCTGCTTACTGGAGAGGTGAGAGGTTCTGATGATGTCACATTACATCATTATCTATGGTAATTACAGATGATGTGACTGGAGAGGTGAGAGGTTCTGATGATGTCACATTACACCATTATCTATGGTAATTACAGGGGATGTGACTGGAGAGGTGAGAGGTTCTGATGTCACATTACATCATTATCTATGGTAATTACAGGTGATGTGACTGGAGAGGTTCTGATGATGTCACATTACATCATTATCTATGGTAATTACAGGTGATGTGACTGGAGAGGTGAGAGGTTCTGATGATGTCACATTACATCATTATCTATGGTAATTACAGGGGATGTGACTGGAGAGGTGAGAGGTTCTGATGATGTCACATTACATCATTATCTATGGTAATTACAGGGGATGTGACTGGAGAGGTGAGAGGTTCTGATGATGTCACATTACACCATTATCTATGGTAATTACAGGGGATGTGACTGGAGAGGTGAGAGGTTCTGATGATGTCACATTACATCATTATCTATGGTAATTACAGAGGATGTAACTGGAGAGGTGAGAGGTTCTGATGATGTCACATTACACCATTATCTATGGTAATTACAGGTCATGTGACTGGAGAGGGGAGAGGTTCTGATGATGTCACATTACACCATTATCTATGGTAATTACAGGGGATGTGACTGGAGAGGTGAGAGGTTCTGATGATGTCACATTACATCGTTATCTATGGTAATTACAGAGGATGTGACTGGAGAGGTGAGAGGTTCTGATGATGTCACATTACATCATTATCTATGGTAATTACAGGGGATGTGACTGGAGAGGTGAGAGGTTCTGATGATGTCACATTACACCATTATCTATGGTAATTACAGGGGATGTGACTGGAGAGGTGAGAGGTTCTGATGATGTCACATTACACCATTATCTATGGTAATTACAGGGGATGTGACTGGAGAGGTGAGAGGTTCTGATGATGTCACATTACACCATTATCTATGGTAATTACAGGTGATGTGACTGGAGAGGTGAGAGGTTCTGATGATGTCACATTACATCGTTATCTATGGTAATTACAGGTGGACATGGCTGTAGAAGTGATGGACTCTGGAATGTACATGGTGACATTTATTATTATGTCTTCCATGAACAGGATTACTCCACGGTGAAGAAGACGTCTAGTAATCTGATACATGAGAAGAACAATGAGAAGATCCTAGAAGTCGTCCACAAGATGATGGAGCTGCTGACTGGAGAGGTGACACCGCCGGGAATGCGGGGACATTATACAGTCACAGCACTGGAGGGGTCTGGGTGATGACGGTGTCATTGTGTTGTCAGGTTCCTATAAGGTGTCAGGATGTCGCTGTCTATTTCTCCATGGAGGAGTGGGAGTATTTAGAAGGACACAAGGGTCTGTACAAGGAGGTCAAGATGGAGGAGGACCAGCCCCTCACATCTCCAGGTAACGGACAGGACTAAATACAAATGTCCTGGAATTCTCTGTATGTCAAGTCTGAGTCCAGTCTCTGTGTCTCCTGCAGAGAGATCCAGTCAGAGGACAACACCAGAGAGATGTCCGCGTCCTCTCCTTCCACAGGACGGTCAGGTAATGGAGATGTCTCCTCCTCTGTAGGAGGACGCCTTGTTTTATCCAGTACTATTCTAGGTTTATGCTGGTTTATACTGGTGTAATGAGCTGGAGATGGCGGGATTACAGCCGACCACAGACGCTCCATGTTCTCTGCTTCTTCCTACAAGTCTCTGACTATGGAGACCACTGGTGGGAATAAGGAACCAATAGGTTTATGTCTCCGAGAGGAACGAGTCCGGACGCGTCTGGTAGAAGCCGATCTCCTCCACGGAAACCACCTGCAGCATGTCTGGCCGTGCTGAGGATGCATGTGTACAAGATTATTGGCTGTGAGCCGCCATCTAATATCTAGGTCCAGCCTCTGGGAGACCTGCAGCCATTAGGCTCAGGCGACGACTGTTGTCGGGTCATTTGTGGTTGTCATGATAATTAAAGGGGGGGGGGGCTTAGGAAGAGCTGGCTGCAGCGCACTCCTGGGAGATGCAGGTGCTTGATGGTCACATGGGATGAGCTGCTGCCCACCCACAGAGAATGAAGAGACCAGAGCTGCAGAGGACGGAGTAAAGAAGCCAAAAAGGATGAATTTTATACTGGAGAGCAGCGATTTTTGCATTTCTGCACTTCAAGTGTTGTATGCACTACTCCAGATAACTGTTTCCAGGACGTTCTCCATGACAGCACCATATGTAGGTCGTCCTTCTGATCTTCTGTAGGGACTAGAACACAGAGAAGTCAATAGGCCGCTCCAGCCTCCAGGGTTCTTCCTGTGTCTACAGAGGACAGGTGCAGAGAGGATTCCTGAGTGGAATTTCCCTGTTCTATCAAATTGTAGGATCTTTGTTAGGGTTGTATGGGGGTTTCCTCTCCTTCCAGCCCATGTCTAGACTGGCAAGTACCTTCCATGGTAGGGGTCCCCTAGCCCATCCCAGACCCTTTCTAGACCTTCTCAAATCGGCTGTATGGGATGGTCATGTCCTGCTGAAGGGACCCTTCCTATCAGGTTTGATGTCGGGGATGTTGCTTCCCTATTTGAGCTCTGGCTTTGTCATCAGAAGGTCCTGGCAGGCATTGTGGAGCATCTGAAGGCTTGAGTCCCCAAGTTCAGGACTCGTATTCGTCCAAGAGACTCTCCTGGAGGAAAAGGGGAGGAGCTTTATGAGAACATGAGTGGTAAGAGCCCATCTGTATATGCACTCATTGACCAAAAATCCTGCACCAAGAAGGAGATGTTGGGATGAAACTTTCCCAGTGTGACTGTAATGATGATAAATGTAAGGGATCCCAATATTACAGAAATGGAGACATTTATTGGCGAAAATTGTCCAATTCCAAGGAGGTTTTAGGACCCTGTTAGGCTGCCTCTAGCCCGGATACATGATGAGATACGGCCTCTAGCCCAGATACAATATTAGATACGGCCTCTAGCCCGGATACATGATGAGATACGGCCTCTAGCCTGGATACAAGATGAGATACGGCCTCTAGCCTGGATACAAGATGAGATACGGCCTCTAGCCCGGATACAAGATGGATGAGATACGGTTGGGCAAGGAGACATACATGTTTGGTATGGTATCCTAGGGTACATTTGCCCACAGATGTTACTGATGCTCCTGTAGATCCTGCACCTCATAGGTTGCTGAAGCTCGCATTGCAGCTGTTCCCATAAATGCTTTATAGGTAATAAAACAGGAGGACACATTCCAGGGGAAGCCTCGCTGTGCGCAGGCGAGCATATCCAGCTGAAAAGTGCTGAGAAGAATACATGTGGCGGCAGGATGTCCTGCACATATCGCTGAGCTGTTAGTGCCCCTCGGACCACTTCTAGGGGTCACCGACTGTCGTATGCGATGGCTCCCACGATCATCACACCAGCAGTTAGGGCAGTATGTCGCTCCATAGCAAAGGATTGAAGCGCTCACCAGGAGACCTCCATACTGGAACCCAAAGAGGACCTAGAATTGTCACTAAGGACAATACAGTTCCAGTCTGTAGTAGTCCAGGTTTCCCAATCAGGACATCCCTGCAAACGAAGATTACGGTAGCTGACTGTCAATGGCAGGACACATAATGGACGCCATGATGTCAGATTTCCTTCTGCTGAATGTCTGGAAAAGGTCTGGGCAGAGACAAGGTGTAATTAAGGGGCCACCTGTGTCTAGGTGGTGGACAACAAAACTATGGGAGCTGCTCATTCTTGTCGGTAGATCACACGATCCTCTCTACTGGTAGTCTGTCTGGGCTGTCCGGAGCTTGGTAACTCTACCTGCACTAACATAACCAGTGCGCCCAACATTTCCTAAAAGTCAGAACAGCCTAGATCAGTGGTGGCGAACCTATGGCACGGGTGCCAGATGCGGCACTCAGAGCCCTCTCTGTGGGCACCCTCTGCCCAGTGACTTTTCAAAAACC
This sequence comes from Bufo bufo, assembly GCF_905171765.1. Lineage (NCBI taxonomy): Eukaryota > Metazoa > Chordata > Amphibia > Anura > Bufonidae > Bufo > Bufo bufo. Next base: position 557,970,675 of record NC_053393.1, on the reverse strand, counting down.
TGGTAATAGAGATCCTGGCCTTCCTCAGAGAAAGAAATATCATAGTTCCATAGTTTGGACAATTTTACTTGACAAACATTTCTGCTGATTCTCAAACATGAGATGATACAGGGGTTTATTATCAGTCTTCTGGAGAAAGAGCCACTGCTTATTAAAGGAAGCTATGGACATCTTGGGGATAATGACCTTCTGCATCTCCACAGTTCTTTGGAGCCAGTTTCACGTCTGTTCTCTCCAGAAATTGATTCTTACGGCCTAAACCAAACAATTCTTCTTCCAGAGTGAGAAGACGGGCTTTACTTTCGTGGACTTTCCCAGAAAACCTGTAATGAGGGATTCTTTGGAATGTAAGTCCCTATGGATACCAGCAAAAAGGGGCGAGGTGCTCAGGAATAGAATATGGGCCTAGCATGCTCATTTCCTCCTTTTCCTTTTATTCCGGCCGTCTTGAAGAATATATGGTTAAAAGCAACCAGTGTCATTCAAATTACTTAATTCTGTCCAAAGCACAGCTGGTTCCTGATCCTGAAGTATTTATTTCTGGAAGACCCAGAACCTCTTTATCTAAGTTAAAATATTGTTCTTCTCCAGGGCCCTCTTCTGTATCGAAAGGTCCAGATGCAGAAATCCTGAAAGCTTGAATCCTGAGAGGGAAATCCTGAAAATTCAGGGATTGTCCTTACTTTACGCGGCCCCACATTAGGGACCGTGCTTTTATATTTAATTATCTTTATTAATATATCAAAACATATTACAACGAACAAGAAATTTAAGTAGGCACTCCACATGTGATGCGTCCGCCCTCCTCTCCACCCCTGCCCCCCCCCACCCAAAAAAAGGGGGCAGAGACACGGGGGGAGGGGAGGGAAAAAATAAAATAATAATAATAGTTAGAAATCATTACGATCAGTCGATCAGTCAGATCTTCCAGCCGCCCCATATCTTACTCCACTTCTCATCCACATCTCTCTGCCTATACATAATTTGCTCGTAGTTTTTTACCTTGTTAACTAAATGTATCCATGTATTTAATTCTGGACTGTGCCGAGCAAACCAGGTCCGACTAACCAAAATTCTAGCCAGCAGCAGTATCCTGCCTAAGAGAATCTTTTGATACTTGTGGGTGCTTATTGTGGAAAACTCATTAAGCAGGAACACTTGTGGTTCAAAAGGTATTCGTATTTTAAGTTTATAAATAAGAAAGTTATTAATACTATTCCAGTATTTTATGAGCCCTGGGCAGGTCCAGATCATATGGAGGTAGTCCGCACCTAAGATATCACATCTAGGGCACTTGGATGAATCTCTCAGCCCACATTTATTTAGCCATGTAGGGGTGACATATAATCTATGGCAGATATTAAAATGTACTAGAACATGGTTAAAATTCTGGTATAGTGAGCCTAAATTAGCTGGGATATTCCCCCATCCTTCTGATTGTATATTCGGACAATCCATCTCCCAGGCTCTTTGTCCTGGTGACTGTGTATCACTAAACCGTGCCTTGAGTAATAACTTATATATATTTGAAATCTTCATTCTTAAAGTTGTCCTCCCTATCCAATCATTTAAAAAAGATGAACTATCTATATCCAACATTAATTTATCATCCAGACTAGGGATCGACCGATTATCGGTTTGGCCGATATTATCGGCCGATATTAAGGATTTTGAACGTTATCGGTATCGGCATCTATTTTGCCGATATACCGATAACGTAATGGGAACACAGAACGCGCTGCTCTCAGCGCGTTCTGTGTTCCCTCCGCAGCACAGGGGAGAAGGAAGCCGTGTCTCCTCCCCCTGTGCTGCTGCTGCCGCCAATGACAGGACGGAAGACAAGAGGAGGGGAGGGGCTGTGGCCGCTGCGCCACCAATGAAGATGAGTCTTTCATTAATTCCAATACAGGAGGCGGGAGCTGCAGAATCACATAGCCGGCTCCCGACCTCTATGAACGGCAGCTGCGGTCCGCGGTAGTTAACCTCTTAGGTGCCGCGGATCGGAGCTACCGCTCATAAATAGAGGTCGGGAGCCGGCTATGTGATTCTGCAGCCAGCTCCCGCCTCCTGTATGTTAAAGAGAGGTATCTTCATTGGTGGCGCAGTGCGCCCCCCCCCCCCCCCCCTCAAGCAGTGCGCCGCCCACCCCAATAGTAAAAACATTGGTGGCGCAGTGCGCCCCCCCCCTCAAGCCCCCTAGTATTAGTCATTGGTGGCGCAGTGCGCCCCCCCCCCCCCAGTTCTAATCATTGGTGGCAGTGGCCACAGGATCCCCTCTTCCCTGCTCCTCCGATCGGAGCCCCAGCTGTGTAAGCCTGGGGCTCCGATCGGTTACCATGGCAGCCAGGACGCTATTGAAGCCCTGGCTGCCATAGTCAGCTCCATGCTGCTGTGTGCACAGAGCACAGAGCAGCAGGGACAGTGTGAGATCCTATTCACCCTGATAGAGATCTATCAGGGTGAATGGAACAAGGGTTCTAGTCCCTAAGGGGGCTAAAAGTTAGTAAAAAAAAAAAAAAAAAAACACAAAAATATTAAGTATAAATGAAAAAGATTTTAAAAAAAAATAAAATAATAATACACGTTAACAATAAACATTAATTTTCAGCAGATTTGTGTAGGAATTTTTTTTTTTCCTCAAAAATAAAAATACCCAGAATATCGGTATAAATTATCGGCTATCGGCCTGAAAGTTGACAAATTATCGGTATCGGCCCTAAAAAATCAATATCGGTCGATCCCTAATCCAGACTAGATAATGCTGAAAGTACCTAAACCATGAAAGGTTTTCTACGTTATGTGATAACTCTGTGAATGACTTAATCTCTCTATCCTTAACTACTTGTGAGATGTAAAAAATCCTGTTCTTTTGCCAAAATGTGTCCACTGCAATACCATCTAACATCTGTAGGTGTACATTATGCCAAAGAGGCGTGAATGTGAGTGAACCCTTTATCTTCAGCCATGTTCTAGTAGTGGCCCACACTTTTAAAAGTAATTTTTTAATCTCTCTATAACCCCGCTCTTGGCTACTCAGTAGCCCAGATTCCAGAAGGGTAAATATATTATTATGGTGCTGACGACCTCATTTTTACATGGACTCACCTTGCCTAGAGCAATTACCCTAATTGAGCAGTTTGAGGTCTTCTCTGGTCTATGTATAAATTGGGCAAAATCGGCCATTATGCCACTATGGGCCTCGGAGTGGCCACCAGTGTATCAGAATTTGATAGTAGTAGATACATTTTAAGTATTTAGGAGTAATCATCACTAAAGACCCCGCTACTTCACATGAACTGAACACTAGTCCCTTGGTGTCATACTTTGTGGATAAGTTTAAGTCCTGGAATACCTTACCGCTGTCCACCATGGGCCGCATAAATATAATCAAAATGATTCTCCAACCCAAGGCTTTGTACCTGCTGGAACACGCATGCGTACCCATTCCACGTAAATTCTTTGATAAATTGCACTCTCTCATGGCGACATTCATATGGGGTAGGAACAGACGAAAACTGGCCATTAAATCCCTACAGAGGAGCTGGGATAAGGGTGGGGCGGCCTTACCGGACCTATTCTTGTATTTTCTTGCTGGTCAGTCGCGATATTTGGTGCCATGGGTGACCCGGGATGGGCTTCCTAATTCAGAATATTACTTGCAGGAGTATTTGCAACTCTCCACTCTATGGCCGGTCTTAGAAGGCCTGACATCTGTATCAGGTTCGCTCCTTCCGATTCATAAACTGGCACATCAGGTGTGGAGAGCTGCAAAAATGCAGCGATACAATGATCTACCGGATGATATCCAGCTGTGGAATAATCCATTATTTCCACATCTGTTACACTGTGAACGGGAGAGGATATGGAAAGGATACGGCATTTGCTATTTGAAAGATCTTTATGAGAATAGCATTCTGTTTTCCTTCTCTCAGTTACAGACCAAAGTGGGAGTTTTGAGGCCACATTTCTTTAGGTATCTGCAGTTGAGACATGCCCTTCAGGCTCAGATCCGGGCTCTTAAGAGACAAGTGTCTTCGTATCCACTCATTGGGGTCTTTAGAACACAAGGACCGAGGGGACTGATATCCGCCATTTATACACATCTGCTCAACCTCAAAATCTCAGCTTCTCCATTGGGTGCGGAATGTAAATGGAGAGGGAATATACCCACATTGGCGGGTGAAGAATGGAGCGAGGCCCTTGAAGCCCCAATAGCTGTATTGCCATCCCTCACTAATAGACTGATACAACTCTTTATATTGCATAGGTGTTACCTCACCCAGACTAGGCTCTTCAAAATGGGTAGGAGGCCACACACTGGATGCCACAGATGTGCACAGTTGAACGCGGATTTTTGGCACCTAATGTGGGACTGTAGTTACATTCAATCATTCTGGAGGGGGGTAGTGGATGTCATTTCTTCCCTGATTCCAGATAACTTAGAAGTCTGCCCCAAGGTTTGCCTTCTGGGAATTATTGATGATGATTCAAGATCTCGCTATACTCTTACCTTTAACAGGGAGGTCCTTTTCCTAGCTAGGAAAGCTATTGCTCTTAAATGGATGGCGGACAGGCCCCCTACAGTTAGTCAATGGAAAGTCCTTGTTAACAATATCATCCCCTTTGAGAAGATCATTTACTCCCGTAGAGGATGCCCCCAGAAATGCCAAAAGATATGCGGACCGTGGTGTGATTCTCCTCTGACTGCCACAACAGTCCATCTACACTCTATAACCTAGTCATACTGCTTTGTCCATCACATAGTTTCTGAAATTCTGTTTGGTGTTCACTGAAAAGATTATAACACGATGTATAATGTTAAAATAGATGTTCATTGACATGTTGTACTATTGATATGTCTTGACTATTAACGATTTGATGAAGAAAAATTCTTTATTTTTGTCTTTTTCCCTATGCAATGTGATGCATAAATCACTGTATTTATCTTTTGATTGATCTATTGTATTTCTTGCTTGTCATTCTTCAATAATGCGAGTTTAAAAAAAAAAAATATTATTATGGGCATAACTCCCTAGTAAGCTCCCTAGAAGAGCACTATTTTTTTTATTCATAACACATCAGTAGCTGGGCAGCAATAAAATGCCCTTTGAGATAGGGGAGATTTAGACCCCCATGTTCCAATGGTTTATATAAATGTTCCAGTTTAAACCGAACTCGTTTTCTTCCCCACACTAAATCATTAATTATTCTTTCCATGAGTATTGTGTCCAATACGGGGGAGAGTAGGGGGTCTCCTTTTTTTTTTTTTTTTTTTAAGTATTCAATATAATGTCAATTAGAATTCTCACTTGGAATGTCAGGGGTCTGGGGGACAGGAGAAAGAGACAAGCGGTCTTTGATCTGATGCGCTTACATCTCCCAGCCATTGTATGTTTGATAGAAACACATTTTACTGGGGAGACCTCCAGGGTGGCCACCAGGGGATGGGCTGCTAACACGTACCATTCTACCTTCTCTAGTCATTCTAGGGGAGTGTCTGTTTTTATTCACAGAATGATTGACTTCAAGTGCGAGGCATCCTCTGTTGACCACCAGGGGAGATTTGTCTTCCTATATTGTAAGTTGGCCGGGAAGATGTGTATCTTGGCCTTTGTCTATATCCCACCCCCATTCGCCTTTTCAGTTCTTATTTCTCTGTTAAAATTTATGGAAAATTGGCCAGAATGTCTCACGTTGATTATGGGAGACTTTAACTGTGTTATCAATCCTGCGGTTGACAGGGTCTCTATGGGTGTCAAGGGAGACGCCTCTGTTCAGGGGTCCCCCTTGGCACACTTTTGCTTGGAGGCCGGGTTCGAGGATGTTTGGGGAAGTCTGGGACAGGGGAGAACGTTTTTTTCATGTATTAGTAAATTAGGAAGATCTATGTCCAGAATAGATCATGCTTTAATTAATAAAAAATATGTGCGGTTTGTTAAACGAATGAAGTATGAGACTAGGTCACTCTCGGATCATCTCCCTTTGCTCCTTGAGCTCTGTCCGACCTATGATAAACAAATGGGGTGGTCCCCATTTAGACTTAACCCCTATTGGTTATCAGTAATAAAGAACCATGAAATAATGCAAAAGGAAATTAACCAATTTTGGGAGGCCAATTATACTTCAGCAAAAATACAAGTAGTATGGGACACCTTCAAGGCCTGTATGAGGGGAATAATGGTTAGTAATATTGCCAATCTTAGAAAGGAGTATGGGGAAAAGGAGGAAAATTTTAAAGAACAAGCCTCTTTAGCTACTCAATCTTTCTATATAAATAGGACAGAGGGAAATAGGGAAATTATGGACAAGACCACACAATCATACTCTAAATTCTTACTGGAGAAGGCCCAACAGAGTCTATCTTTTAAGGGTCAAAAAAATTTCACAGAATTAGGGAGCCCGGGCAAACTCTTATCGAGGGTTATTTCGAACCAGGATCCTAAGAAACATATAAATGGTATCCGTCTGACCAATGGGAGGGTAGTTACTGGACAAAATCCTATAGAGAAAGCTTTTTTGGACTATTTCACAGAGCTGTATGGAGCCGATTGTAGGATAACGGATGAAATGATGGATGTCTATCTTGATGGTATTACCTTTCCCATTATTAATTCGGCCCAAAGGAGTGCACTTGACGCCGACCTCTCAATTCAGGAGTTGTAAGGGGCAGTCAAACTCTGTTCCGGTAACTCCACCCCCGGGTCAGATGAATTACCATATGAATTCTATATCAAATACAAGGATTCTATTTTGCTAAAAAATTGCTGCAGGTCTTTGCCGACTCGGCCGACGAGGGGACCCTACCGGGTTCAATGTCGGAAGCCGTGATGATAATAATTCCAAAAAAAGATAAGGACCTCACAGATATGGGATCGTATAGACCGACCTCACTCCTAAACGCGGACGTAAAGCTTCTGGCGAGGATTCTGGCTACAAGACTCGCGGGGGTTATCTCCTCCATTGTTCATCCGGACCAGAATGGTTTTATCCCAAAAAAGGGTACTCATCTCAATCTTCATTGGTTCTATGCCAATATACAGGCACCTGGGGGGTCTGCTCACTCCATCCTGTCACTGATTGCCTCTAAGGCCTTTGACAGGGTGGAGTGGCGATTTCTCTGGAAGGTTCTGGCCAGGATGGGTTTTGGGGAGAGATTTATAAATATGATTAAACTAATGTATACATCCCCTACGGCTAGGCTGAGTCTTAATGGGAGCCTTACTAGTAGTTTTAACCTAAATAGAGGCACTCTCCAGGGTTGTCCACTATCACCACTCCTATTTGACATTTATATTGAGCCCCTGGCTCTGGCTATTAGGCAGGACCCCCAGGTTAGAGGCTTTGGAGTATTGGGTGTGGAGGACCGCATCTCCCTATATGCAGACGATGTCCTCTTCTTTATAGACAGCACAGAAATAACTTTACCAAAAATTATGGGGATGGTGAAACTATTCGGAGAGGTATCAGGTTTGGACATAAATTGGGCAAAGACAATTTTGATGCCAATAGACCCGGTTCCCCAGAAGGAGTCCTGGACCACACAGCTAGATGTCGTTGACACTATTAAATACTTGGGTATGACTATCTCCCACGGTCGAAAATTCTGTTCAACTCAACCTGATCCCACTGATAACAAAAATTAGGACAAAAGTAGGGATTTGGTTGAGACTTCCCCTATCTAGGGCGGATCGAGTATCACTGGTAAAGATTCTACCTCAAATCCTCTATGTTCTTAGAAATACACCTATCTGGAAAGAGGATAAATATTTTAAACTTTTGGAAAGAATAATTAACGACCTAGTGTGGGGAAGGAAACGTGTGCGCCTCAAACTAGACTATCTTTGCAAGCCTTTGGAGCAGGGGGGATTAAATCTCCCCTATTTCAAGGGCTATTTTATTGCTGCCCAGTTATGGACGTGACATGAATGGCAAAATAGTACCTTCCTTAGCAGTTTAGTGAGAAGTTCCCCGTATAACAACATATTTACGCTCCTGGAATCCGGATTACCGTTCACTAGATATCAGGGCCACAAAGAGACTATAAAACTACTACTCAAAAGTTGGGCTACTACTAGAGCATGGTTGGGGGTAAAGGGTTCACTTACATTCACGCCTCTTTGGTATAATAGTCACCTACACTCCTTAGAAGGGATAGCAACAGATCAATTTTGGCAAAAAAAAATGGGATTTTGTATATTGCACAGGTTGTTGAGAATAAAGAGATTAAGTCGTTCGTGGAATTATCACATAATATAGGGAATCTGTCATGGCTTAGGTATTTCCAGCTTAGGTCAGCACTTTTCAGTTTGATTGATAAATCAGTATTAGAAATAGATAATGGTTCTCTTCTAAATGGGTGGATAGGGAACATTTCACATAGATTGAAGATCTCAAACATATATAAATTATTACTTAAGTCACGCTTTGGAGAGACACAATCGCCGGGTCAAAGGGCCTTGGGGTTGGACTGTCCAGATATACAACTGGTAGGGTGGGGAAGTATTTTTAGTAATTCTTACTTATTATCCCATACCTTTTAATCATGTTTTAATCCAGTTCAATATTTTCCATAGATTATATGTTACTCCTATCTGGCTAAATAGGTGCGGACTAAGAAATACTTCTAAATGTCCTCGCTGTGATACGTTAGGTGCGGATTACCTGCACATGATCTGGGCCTGCTCGGAACTTCGAGCCTACTGGAATGGCGTTAATAATGTCCTTTTACAAAACCTTAAAATACGGATTCCTTTTGAACCTCAACTGTTCTTGCTGAATGATTTTTCCTCCCTAGATAACTACAACTACAAATATAAAAAGATCCTCCTAGGTAGAATATTATTACTGGCCAGGGTCTTGATTAGTCGGAGTTGGTTTGCACATCATACTCCAGAGGTAAATAATTGGATAAATCTGGTTAATAAGGTCAAAAATTATGAACAAATTCTTTATAAGCAGAGAGACTCATTTGAGAAATGGATTAAGATATGGGCTGACTGGAAGTGATGAGTTAATGTTTTTTTTTTCTTCTCCCCTTCCTTCCCAGGTATATAGGGGGGGGGGGGGTGAGCTGGACACATCACAGGGGAGGGGAGGGTGGGAAACGGGGGTTAAGGGTAAAGTGGTAACAAATAATTATATTATTACATCAAGTTGAAGCTTGTTTTTCTTTTTTTCTTCTGTATTGCCTTGGTATATTAATAAAGGTGTTGAAATAAAAAAAATAAAAAGCTGTGAAATCTGTCTGTACGATTCCAACTCTGAGGGGTCCTTACCTTTTTTGGAATTAATATTAATTAATTAATTAATTTCCCATCCTCCATCGATTCAGTAAAGACCCCCAACAGTCTAGGGAGGATAAACTCCTTGTATTTACTATAGAATTCATATGGGAGTCCATCTGAACCGGGGGTAGAATTGGCCGAGCATAATTTAATTGTCCCCTCAAGTTCCTGAATCGAAAACTCTACCTCAAGTGCTTTCTTTTGAGCCTCAGTAATAGTTGGGAAAGCAATGCCATCGAGATAAGAATCCATCATTTCATCTGTAATCTGAGGTTCAGCTTTATAAAGATCTAGAAAATAGTCCAAGAAAGCTTTCTCTACAGGACCTTGTCCATTAACTGTCCTACCATTGGCCAGTCGGACATTATCTATATATTTTTTGGATTCTTGACTCGAGATCACTCTAGATAGAAGTTTTCCAGGTCGCCCTGACTCTTTTGCATATATTCCCTATTCTTCTCCGTCTTATTTGTGTAGAAGGATTGTGTAGCTAAGGATGCTAGTTCTTCTAAGTTTTTCTGTTTTTTTCACGTACTCCATTCTGAGCTTCACAATATTACTGACCATTATTCCCCTCATATAGGCCTTAAAAGTGTCCCATACCACCTGGATTTTTGCTGAGCCATAATTATTTTCCCAGAATCGATTAATTTCATTTTGAACTGTATCGTGTTTCTTTATTACTGATAGCCAATAGGGGTTTAATCTGAATGGGGGTCTCTGTAAGCGTCTCTCTTGGGTCAAGCAAAGTTCAAGGAGTAACGGCAGATGGTCCGATAGTGACCTTGTTTCATATTTCATTCGGTTTACAAGTCTTACATATTTTCTATTTATCAAGGCAAGGTTTATTCTAGACATAGATTTACCTGCTTTACTGATGCATGAAAAGGCCCTTCTCCCCTGACCTAGATATCCCCAGACATCCTCAAACCCAGCCTCAGAACAAAACCGTGCCAAGGTAGACACCCTATCCAATACAGGATCAATAACACAATTAAAATCGCCAATAATCAATGTTGGGCACTCTGGCCATTTATCCATGAATGATCGCAGAGAGTTGAGGACTGAGAAAGAGAATGGCGGTGGAATATAGACAAAGGCCAAAATGCATATCTTCCCCATCAACCTACAGTATAGAAAGACAAATCTCCCCTGCTGGTTGACTGAGGATGCCTCGCACACTAAATCATTCTATGTATAAAAACAGTAACACCCCTAGAATAACTAGAAAAGGTAGAATGATACGTGTGCGCAGCCCATCCCCTGTCGACCGCCCTGAAGGGTCTCCCCAGTCAGATGCGTTTCCAACAAACATACTATTGCTGGGAGATGAATCTGTGTCAGATCAAAAACGGCTTGTCTCTTTCTTCTATTCCCCGGACCCCGTACGTTCCAGGCAAGAATTCTAATAGACATTATAGGAAGCGATTAAGTATAGAGGAAAAAAAAAGACGCATCACAGCCCAGACCCTGCCCCCCATACAGGTAATCCACCACATATTGTAGCAGATCTCTCTCCTATGACCATCCCTCCCCCCTACTCGGCACCTCCCCACTAAGTAACGGAAAAAAGGATTGAGGGTATAAACCCCCTCTAGCAATTATTGTTCCCAACAAATCCTAAAACAATTAAGTCACATATCATTTCGTTCGAGCCAGTCCACGGCTTTGTCCGGAGTATCAAATAAGAAGGTTGTATCGTTAAAAATAATCCAAAGTTTTGCTGGGAACATAAGGGAGTATTTAATATCCCTTTCTCTTAGCTTCTTTTTTTACCATCATAAATGTGCGTCTCTTTTCTTGTATGTCTTTTGTAAAATCGGGAAAAAAGGCCAGTCTATTACCATTATATATAACCGGTGAGCATTCCCTCGCCCTTCTCAGTAACATATCTCTGTCCCTTATAGCCAGGAACTTAACAAGGAATGTCCAGGGTTGTCTCCCAGGGATTGGTTTACAACCTGGGGCCCGATGAGCTCTTTCTATCATAAACAATGGGGAAAACGAATCCCTCCCAAAATTCTCAAGGATTAACATCTGTATAAATTGAATAGGATTCTTATCTTTGATGCCCTCTGGAACCCCCATTATTCTCACGTTGTATCTTCGTGATCTATCCTCAAGATCCCCAACCTTTTTCTTCAGAAGGTTAAACTCTATCTTCAGTGTGGAGATTTCAGAGATTGTTTTTTGGGATTCATTCTGTATCAGAGCCATAGAGCTCTCCACATTGTTAACTCTGTCTCGGATTTTTGACAAATCGTCTCTGATTAATCCCACATCAACTTGGATAGACCCGAGTTGGGTTGTAATGCCCTGTATTAAATCCCCATTTTGTTTAACCGCTAGCAATATTTCTTTTAGCGGAGAGGAATTGACACTAGGCATATCTTCTCCCTCTGTACCCTCTTCGTCTTGAGAGTGTCCAGAGACTTTTTGTGATTCTATTTCAGTCACCTCAGAATTATCATTTTTTTTGGAGCTAATGTCCTTTTGTCCGCCCTTCGTATTAACCCTGGGAGACCTCAGGAACTGATCTATTTTTGTCGCTTCAAAGGTTTTTGTGCCCGGTTTCTGACCTGAGAAGTCTGCCGAGCGCCTACTAGCTTTTGGAGCCATTCCCCGTTCCGGTTTTCTTTTTTTTTTCCCCTTTTCTTTTTTCCCCTTTTCTTTTTTTCCCCTTCCTCTTCTCCTTCCTTTTTCTCTCTCTTTCTCTCCTCTTCTTCTTTATATGTTTATCTATTTGTTTATTTATTTGTATTTTTTTCCGTCCTCCTTTCTTTTCCTTTCCTCCTCAGTTTATTTTTCCCAATTCTTTTTTTTTCTCTCCTCCCTTTTTTTCCCTTTTTTTTTTTTTTTTTTTTTTTTCCCCTTCCCCTTTACTTTATTTACCTCTCCCCCTTTTTATTAACTTTTTTTTTTGTGTGCTTTGTTCCTTTTATATTTGTATTTTATTTTCCATTTATATCCACCTCCCTTTTCTCTCTCAACAATAAGCCATATAGAATATAGGTTAGGTATGCTGTAATATACTGCAGCAGTTTGGATTAGTTTGTTAGTAGTTAATATAGGAGGGATTACAGGAACATAGGAGGGAGAGGACATAGGGGAGCCAGAGGGAGCAAAAAGGAACGATCTCACCAGCTTTTTCCACTCCCTGACGATCCAAGTGTCCACGGAGGTCCCACCTGAGCATCCAGAGGAGGACCCCTCAGTCCCAGGAATTGCTGGCAAAGCGAGAGGGGCTGGAGGCAGTCAAAGAAGAGCCTAGTATGCAAACCAGGCGAAGTGGCCGACCAAACTCCTATGGCCACCGCAAACAACCCCTACCACCGGGGTCAAAGCACGAGAGATGGAACGGGCCCACCCAGAGGAGGAAAAGCGCTATCACTGGCCGGGGCTGGAGAATCAGGAGGTGCGCCGGCAGTCAAAAAATCAGAGGTCCCAGGTGCAGCGGGGACCAGCCGACTATGCTTCGCCCCGCCAGCCAAGAAGCAAATGAAAACAAAGTATCAGAAGCACGAGGGGGAACAAGGCAAAGCTCCAAGGTGCAGTCCAACAGCCCTTCAGTCCAGATGATCCCAGCAAGGTAAGTCACAGAGGTGCGGTGGGGAGGAGGCAGGAGGATCGAGAGAAGCTGGAGACACGAACACCGCTAAAGTGCAAGCGGAGTCAGGGGCTAGGGGAGCAGCACACACCCCACGTCCATAGAATCCATAGAGGCAGGAACAGCCACGGAGACGCCAAAAGGATCGGGATTCAATAGAGAAAAAGAATATCCCACGGCGCAAGAACCACCCAGTAGTTGGAATAGAATGAGGGTTCTTTTTTATTAAGCAAGCGGTACTAAAAGGATCGGGATATCGGGGTAGCCGATCCGCGGGGAGGGTGGAGAGCGTGACGTACTGTGTCTACGTCATCACCGGACATTCCAATGTTGGGCACTCTGGCCATTTTTATCCATGAATATGGGCCTAGCATGCTCATTTCCTCCTTTTCCTTTTATTCTGGCCGTCCTGAACAATATATGGTTAAAAGCAACCAGTGTCATTCAAATTACTTAATTCTGTCCAAAGCACAGCTGGTTCCCGATCCTGAAGTATTTATTTCTGGAAGACCCAGTACCTCTGTATCTAAGATAAAATATTGTTCTTCTCCAGGGCCCTCTTCTGTATCGAAAGGTCCAGATGCAGAAATTCTGAAAGCTTGAATCCTGAGAGGGAAAAACTCAAAATTCAGGGATTGTCAAACAGAGTAATATCTATCTTACAGCAGAGTCCCAAGGAAGTTTTCTCACCAGTTTACAGGGAGATTTGAAAGAGATTTTGCTCCTGGTACGAATCTGAATGTTCGGTCCCTTTTCAGGCTACTTTTACATTAGCGGCAGGCTGTTCCGGCGGGTGAACAGCCTGTCGCATAGTCAGGACTTTGATTAGGGTTGCTCTCGGAGGTGTCCTGCTCTTTCCCTAGTCTCCAGGCTTTATTCCCTCACCCCTGTCTCTCCTATGCTCGGTGTGGTGTCCCCCCCACACACACACACACACACACACACACCGAAGTATGACAGAATATGATAATGGCATTAGACCCAGGAGCCTAAAGGTACAGATCTCAGCCCTGGGCTGTTTTCTGGACCTTCCCCTTGCAGACTATAGATGGATCAAAATGTTCATTAAGGCTACATCCTTGATCAGACCGGCCCTGAAACAATCCATTCCTCTTTGGGACCTAACTTCATTGGTCTCTGTGATATTCTTGAGGAGTTCGGTTTGAGATTCTTGTCCCTTAAAACTGTTTTCCCAGATGCCATTACCTTGGCCCGTAGGGTCGGGAAATTACAGCCCCTTTGCATCCGTGAGTCTTATCTCAAAGATTTCAATAAGATAATCCTAAAAGTGTATCCGACCTTTCTCCCTAAAATTGCCTCAGCTTTTCACCTTAACCAAGAGATGTTTTTTCCATCTTTTGAATGCATCCCTTCAACATCTTAGAAGTCAAAAGATCAATAGGAAATATTTTGATGCCCTTGAGATCCTGGAGATAAGATCCAAATTTGTTCATACAGTTCTCAGGAAGGAACAAGGGGAAAAAGGTCTCAGAGACCACCATGGCGAGGTGGCTGAAGACTGCAATCCAATAATTCTGTAATTCGCAAAGAGTTCCTGGTCCAGATGGAATTAAAGCCAATCACACCAGGGACATTTTTGTTCCATGGGCAGAGAGAGCAGAGGCATCTACTGATCAGATCTGCAGAGCAGCGCCTCGGGCAAGCGTTATTACAGACTGGACATCTAATACAATCAGGAGTTAGCCCTTGAGAGATTTGACCCAGACTCCCTTCTCCCCCAACCACATGCTTATCTGGTATCGCTCCATGTGGTGTCATTGGTAATGAGTAAATACATTTTTAGTTGCATCCATCCTGGTGAAGTATTTCAGAAAACACTGGAGGGAGATGGTGAGAGGAGCCTTGCAACCTCTCAGTGTTCCTGTCCCTGCAGAAGACTAGAAGGGCAATCTCCATGTGGTACTGTCATGTAGGCCTCCAGAGAAACCAGTCGCTGGTAGAATTCCTACTTCTTAATTTGTGGGATAATCCCTTTAAAGAGGTTATTCAGCCTAATTATTTAACAGACCCCTTCAGAGTGGCTGGATTCATACTTACCTGATCCCTGCTGGTGGGTTCCAGCTCCATCGATACATGGGCACCTCTGCAGATCCCGGGTCTCTGAGAATCAACATCCAGTTGACAGGGCAGGAAGCACCTGCCCCCCAACTATCTCCACCCCCCGTCAACAGTGTGTTGATTTCCACACGCACAGCACCTGCAGAGTCAACAGTGGAGCAATGAAGCCAGAACATAGAGGCAGGGACCAAGTAAGTATGAACTCCACCGGGGGTCCGCCTCTCTGAAGGGGTCTATTACACAAGTTTAAAGTTGGATAACTCTTTTAATGATCTTTTGTAGGCATCTAAAACATTCCACTCAACTTGTCCAACTGTCCTGTTACTCACAATATTTGTTTCACACATTTTGAATCAGGATGAAGATCTGAACAATATTAATGATACAGAGGCAGATGTGAGGGGCGATGAGGAATACAAGGAGGAGATCTCTACAGAGACAGATGTGAGGGGCGATGAGGAACACAAGGAGGAGATTCCTACAGAGACAGATGTAAGGGGCGATGAGAAATACAAGGAGGAGATTCCTACAGAGACAGATGTGAGGGGCGATGAGGAATACAAGGAGGAGATCCCTACAGATATGAGCCCAGGTGAGTAGTGACCACTAAATGAAGCAAAGACGAGTCTGTAACTATAATGACCCTGAATTGGACTTCGCCCTATAGCAGGTGCCTTCCCCAGGTCCTAACAGTGTCCCCCAGTACTCAGATACCCCCAGGACTTGCAGTAGGACCAATCTGTGTAATACAAAGCACATATCACAGCACTAGCAGGTAAGAGGAGATAGGAACTCATCAGTAGATGACTGGACCAGGATGGGTATGGTAATCATACAATGGAACAGTCGGATGATGGGGGTTATATGGTGAACGGATGACTGAACAGACAATATGTGGCACTGACTGGATCTTTCCCTAGATCTGTCCTTACATGCTGACCCAAATACCAGACATCACTGACCCTCACTGTCCCTTGAGACATTCCTATGAAAAATCCTAATCTCTAAGGGTCCATTCACACGTCCGTATGAATTTATCTGCACCCGTTCCGCAAATCTGCGGAACGGGTGCAGACCCATTCATTCTTTATGTGGACAGAATGAATGCCGAGAGCACACTATGTGATCTCCGCAGCTGCATTACCGGAGCGGGGCTCCGAACTTCCGGTCCGCAGCTGCGGACAAGAAAAGGACAATGTTCTATGGGAGTGCAGGCCGGGTGTATTGCGGATGTCTGAATTGCCCCTAAAACAGACGACAGGAGGACACTAAGACCCAACCCAAACTGAGCATAGCTGAACTAGAATCAAGGTAGGACAGACTGAAACATGGAACATCCCCTCCCCCCAACCACATACACAGACTCCAAGAATCAGAGGTAAAGACTAGACCAACCATAAGAACAAAACTACACGGATGAAGAAAACTATGAGAGATACTAGAAAATAAAAGGATTACTGGATTCGAAAGCACAGAGCTTACACTATATAACCAGCAACCCCCTGTAGAAACTAGGAATATTTACAGCAAGGCTAACCAGTCAGGAGCTCCTCTCCAACCAAGGTGAGCTACAGAAGAGGTCAGCTGAGCAAGAGATCAGCTACTGTATAATACATAGCAACTGCCCCAAACATACTAGTAGACAGGAGAAGATGACGCAGTAGGAATGTTCCTGCTGATCCTAGCCCATTACACTAAGGTGGTAACGACTCCCTCAGGTCTGCGCTGTGACTCTCCAGGCCTTGCTCAGTAGTATCATGGTGACAGGTCTCTTCCATGAATCTCCTGGACGTGTCCTGGTGTCCCTCTGTGCAGCATTTCACAGGACTCATGTCACATACACTCTGGACTGCACTGGATTCTGGTGTCCAAATTACGAATGTGCAAGGTGTCAACACGTGTCGTCCATACAGGCCCTGGGTACCTTCCGGCTTCATCTGAAAAATTGTGAGAATTGGGCTGACATACCTCTAATAGGGGGTAGGTTTCCTGGCTCTCCTGACACCTCTGTTGCATACAATGACTTATTGTTATAATGCTAGAGTCAGTTATTCAATTTTTCAGTTGGCTTGTTTCTTTCTCTTAAGGCAGTGTAATTATGAGTTTCTCACACCGGTTCCTTTGCCATGGTTGATTTCTGAGATATAACCCAAACTGGTCCCACATCACAGCATCAGTATTGGTTATGGACTTGGCCCCTTCTCATTCCTTCTGCTGTAACATTGCCATCAATTGTTGTATGCTGTTCATGGACGGGGGCAGCGTCTCCTCCTCCTCCTGACGCCGGGCAAAGAATCTTTTTCGCAGTATTCTGTAAGATCACGGATGCCAAACTTGCGGCCCTCCAACTGTTGCAAAACTACAACTCCCAGCATGCCTGGACAGCCTACAGCTATTAGGGCATGCTGGGAGTTGTAGCCTTGCAACAGCTGGAAGGCCGCAGATTGAGCATCCCTGTGTTAGATGATTGATTTCCAGGATGTGAGAAACCTGTGCATATGATTGCCTGACTCTTGCCTGTTGTAACAGCTTTGTTCTTCTTGCCTGACCCTTCTATGTACTTAGGGTCATTCTGCTTTTGGGTGTGGGGTGACATGACACAATTGGACAGCACCCTCTAGCCTCTCTTGTCAGTTATGAATTTTGATAGCTGCCTTCAATAATTTAAAAAAAGTTTTGTTCTTGGTAGATGACTGTACTGGGCGCTTGGAGAAACATCTCATATCTACATATTGTAATGCAGATGATCCATGTGTCATATCAGATACATATGAAGAGCGTGCCATTATCCCAGATGTACCCCCAGACCTTCACAGCAAAAATCTATCATCTCATCCTTTAAAACAAACTCGCAGAAGATGTTCTGGAACCCAAAGAGCTCAGAGAAAGCCGTATTCATGCTCAGAATGTGGCAAATGTTTTACTTGGAAATCAGGCCTCCTTCAACATCAAATGAATCACACAGGGGAGAAGCTGTATTCATGTTCAGACTGTGGGAAATGTTTTACTAGTAAAACACAAATTGAAACCCATCAGCGAATTCACACAGGAGAGAAGCCGTTTTCGTGTTCAGAATGTGCGAAATACTTTACTAGAAAGTCAGTTCTTCTTCTACATCAAAGAAGTCACACAGGAGAGAAGCCGTTTTCATGTTCAGAATGTGGAAAATGTTTTACTAGAAAATCACATCTTGATAACCATCACAAAATTCACACAGGAGAGAAGCCGTTTTCATGTTCAGAATGTGGAAAAAGTTTTACGAATAAAACACATCTTGAAACCCATCAGCGAATTCACACAGGAGAGAAGCCGTTTTCATGTTCAGAATGTGGAAAATGTTTTACTAGAAAATCACATCTTGATAACCATCACAGAATTCACACAGGAGAGAAGCCGTTTTCATGTTCAGAATGTAGGAAATCTTTTACTGATAAATCAAGTCTTGAGAGCCATCATAGAATTCACACAGGAGAGAAGCCGTTTTCGTGTTCAGAATGTGCGAAATCCTTTACTAGAAAGTCAGTTCTTCTTCTACATCAAAGAAGTCACATAGCAGAGAAGCCGTATTCATGTTCAGAATGTGGAAAATCTTTTACTCGGAAACCACATCTTCAGAGACACCAGAGAATTCACACAGGGGACAAGCCGTATTCGTGTTCAGAATGTAGGAAATCTTTTACTGATAAATCAAATCTTGAGTGCCATCAGAAAATTCACACAGGAGAGAAGCCATTTTCATGTTCAGAATGTGGTAAATCTTTTACTCGGAAATTTCAACTTCAGAGCCACCAGAGCATTCACACAGGGGACAAGCCGTATTCATGTTCAGAATGTAGAAAATCTTTTACTGAGAAATCAAGTCTTAAGAAACATCGGCAAATTCACACATTGGAGAAGCTGTATTCATGTTCAGAATGTGACAAATGTTTTACTCATAAATCATCTCTAAAGAGTCATCAGAAAATTCACACAGGGGACAAGCTGTATTCATGTTCAGAATGTGGCAAATGTTTTACTCAGAAATCATCTCTAAAGAGCCATCAGAAAATTCACACAGGGGAGAAGCTGTATTCATGTACAGAATGTAGGAAATGTTTTACTGAGAAATCAAGTCTTGAGAGACATCAGAGAATTCACACAGGAGAGAAGCCGTTTTCATGTTCAGAATGTGGCAAATGTTTTAGTCAAAGATCATCTCTTGTTCAACATCAGAGAATTCACACCAGGAACAACCAATTCTGAATCCTTCCTGTAGATCTGCCATGAATTTCCATATTTTTTCTTGCTATCATTTATAGCGAGAAGACTCTGCTTTGTTATAAAAAATATTGCATGTATATTGAAGCAGGAATTAAAAGAAAATATCAGTATATTCAGAAGTGTAGTTACTGCTGTTATAATTGTAGATCTTAAAGGGGTTGTGCAAGAATGAGGGGGTTTGGCAAACTCCCCCACTTTACTGGATCTGTAAAGGGAAGATTACCTTACCTGCTTCCTGGCGATGGCTCTCCGCTCCCTCTCTTCCAAGCCTGCAATGCTCAGCTGGGCTCAACTGGTTTGGCATCGCCACAGCCGACACTGGCCGCAGCAGAGACCGGATGCCCTTGTGTTATGTGACTATTTGCCATGACGTAAGGGAAACCGGTAACCGTGATCGTCCATGAATTATATAATATACATATTGGAAATATTGCAGAGGATAGGTCTACAGTTAACAAAATGTCAGAAAACCCTTTTAACTACTCCAGTCTTGGGTTTACTACCTGGGTTATGAAGTTGGGAACATTCCCAGACCCTTTGGACTCACTTGCAGCAAATGGTAAGGGAAATCTGAGGCATAATTATACTTTTTATCCCACGACTTAATGGTTTAAATGAAGTGGAGAGGACTCGGTGGAGGAGTATTTGCCTGTTGTGTTCCACTCGATCAGTCTGGTCACCACATTATGCCTTTTTTATAATTTTCGTTGCAGCCGGTGCGCCTTCAAACATGATGTCATAGAACATCTGAAACATTTATTGCTGATTGAACATTTGGAGATGGAGAGACCTAGGAAATGGAGGAGTTTTATCAGTGGCATGCCTAGGGTGTTTGGCAATCGGGTCGGGTCTTTTCTCGGCCCCCCCCCCCCCCTCAACCCCCAATACTTTGAAATAATTGTACCCCCTTACAGTAGTATTGCTCTCATTGTACAACCTTCACAATAGGTTTGTACAGATGTGTGCCCCCTCACAGTAGTTATACCCTCTGTGCCTCCTTCACAGTAATAATCCTCATTGTGCCCCCTTCATAGTAGTAATACCCATTGTGCCCCCTTCATAGCAATAATGCCCACTGTGCCCCCTTCATAGTAATAATGCCCACTGTGCCCCTTCACAGTAATAATGCCCACTGTGCCCCCTTCACAGTAATAATGCCTACTGTGCCCCTTCACAGTAATAATGCCCACTGTGCCCCTTCACAGTAATAATGCCCACTGTGCCCCTTCACAGTAATAATGCCCACTGTGCCCCCTTCACAGTAATAATGCCCTTTGACTCTGTGCCCCCTCTATAGTAATAAAATCCTCTGCCCCTCCTTGCTTAGTAATAGTCTTCTGTGTCCCCCTCCATAGTAGTAATGCCCTCTCTGCCCCCCTCCATAGTAGTAATGCCCTCTCTGCCCCCCTCCATAGTAGTAATGCCCTCTCTGCCCCCCCTCCATAGTAGTAATGCCCTCTGTGCCCCCCTCCATAGTAGTAATGCCCTCTGTGCCCCCCTCCATAGTAGTAATGCCCTCTGTAATAAAAAAAATCACAGTAAATACTCACCTTGTCCCGTTCCTTAAGCTCACAGTCCTCTCTTCCCTTCAGGCACAGATCGCTTTGCAGCACAGTGTGGGCAGAGATTATGCAGATTTCTAGGCTGCAGGCCCCACCCACACAGGCCGGCAGCGTGATCTGTGTCTGCAGGCTGAACGGTGGAGCGGAGAGAAGTCTTCCTGCTTCACCATTCTGTGCGCAGCCGGCCTGAAGGAGGGGAGGAGCGCGGGGAGCTGAGCGGTGAGTGACAGGACCCAGCTCCCTGCGCTCCAGTAATGAGCACTTCTGTCTGTATTGATGGAAGCGCTCATTGCTTCTGGCACCCCCAGAGAGTCGGCACCCGGGGCGGACCCCTTCCCCCTTAGTACGTGTCACGGATGGTGTACAGGAAACAAGACAATGCAATATAATCAATGACTCACTGGATCCACAACTAAGGAACAAAAGGGAGACCCCTGCATGAGACCTGCCACTCTCCCTGACTGCTCAGCCTATGCGAACACCCCAAAGGTGGATGGGCGCATATCCACGTACCTCGGCTATCTTATACCTGAAGACCCTACAATAGTGAGGGGACACGACCACCGGCTCCCTACACTAGACACGGAGGGAGTCAGGGTCTCCTTAAATCCAGCAGACAGAAAATCACAAATAAAGGAACAGCACTTATCTTGCAGAGGACTGGGAAATAAGAACAGCATGCACACACACACTCCAGGAAGTTGTATAAGCCGCACACTACTGCATTATGGGGAGGAACTTAAAGGGAAGCAATCAGTCCAACTGCATGACAGCTGAGATAGACTAACAAGAAGAGGAACTGAAACCAAAACAAAGAAACTCAAGGAGGAGGATCTGGAAGGCTCCTGTCAGAGCTTCTCAGCTGTCTGGTTGTGACAGTACCCCTCCCTCTACGAGTGGACTCCGGACACTCAGAGCCCACCTTCTCAGGATGTGACCTATGGAAAGCCCCGATGAGACGAGTGGCCTTAATGTCCGTCACTGGGACCCACATCCTCTCCTCAGGACCATAACCCTCCCAATGAACGAGGTACTGGAGAGAACCGCGGACAAGACGAGAATCCACAATCCTAGAGACCTGAAATTCAAGATTTCCATCAACCATAATCGGAGGAGGAGGCAAAGGCGAGGGTACAATAGGTTGAACATAAGGTTTCAATAAGGACTTATGAAAAACATTATGGATCTTCCAAGTCTGAGGAAGATCAAGACGGTAGGCAACAGGATTGATGACAGACAGGATCTTGTAAGGCCCAATAAACCCAGGACCCAACTTCCAGGAGGGAACCTTCAATTTGATATTTTTGGTAGACAACCACACCAGATCACCAACATTCAGGTCCGGACCAGGCACACGTCTCTTATCTGCCACACGCTTATATCTCTCACTCATGCTCTTTAGATTATCCTGAATCTTTTGCCAAATAGATGACAAAGACGAGGAGAATCTGTCCTCATCAGGTAAACCAGAAGACCCCTCTCCCGAGAAAGTCCCAGTCTGCGGATGAAACCCATATGCACCAAAAAATGGTGACTTATCAGAGGACTCCTGACGACTGTTATTTAAAGCAAACTCAGCAAGGGACAAAAAAGAACACCAATCCTCCTGATTCTCCGCCACCAAACAGCGCAGATATGTCTCCAGATTCTGATTGACGCGCTCTGTCTGGCCATTTGACTGCGGGTGGAAAGCAGAAGAGAATGACAACCGAACCCCCAAGCGAGAACAGAAAGCCTTCCAGAATCTGGAAACAAACTGCGTGCCCCTATCAGAGACTATGTCTGAAGGAATACCATGCAATTTGACAATGTGGTCAATAAATGCCTGCGCCAGCGTCTTAGCATTGGGCAAACCAGGAAAAGGGATGAAATGCACCATTCTGCTAAAACGGTCCACCACCACCAGAATCACAGTCTTCCCCGAGGAACGAGGCAAGTCCGTTATGAAGTCCATGGACAGATGTGTCCAAGGACGGGAAGGAATGGGTAAGAGAAGGAGAGGACCTGATGGCCGTGAATAAGGGACTTTGGCACGAGCGCAAGTCTCGCAAGCTGCCACAAAACCCTCAACCGACTTACGAAGCGCAGGCCACCAGAATCTCTGAGCGATGAGATCCAGTGTGGCTCTTGCCCCCAGGTGCCCAGCAAGGACCGTATCGTGGTGTTCCTTAAAAATCTTGTGTCTCAAAGCGAGAGGCACAAACAACCTCCCAGGAGGACAAAGATCAGGAGCCTCTGACTGGGCTGCCTGCACCTCTGCCTCCAATTCAGGAAAAAGAGCAGAGACCACCATACCTTCAGCTAAAATGGGACCCGGGTCTTCAAAATTCCCACCTCCCGGAAAACAACGTGATAGGGCATCTGCCTTCACATTCTTAACCCCAGGGCGGAACGTGACAACAAAATTAAACCTTGAAAAGAACAAAGACCATCTGGCCTGTCTCGGGTTCAGACGCTTGGCTGACTCCAAGTAGGCCAGATTTTTATGGTCAGTAAACACGGTAATAGGGTGTCTGGCTCCCTCTAGCCAATGGCGCCATTCCTCAAAAACTAACTTGATGGCCAACAATTCCCTATCTCCCACATCATAATTTCTCTCTGCGGAGGAGAGTTTCTTCGAGAAAAAGGCACACGGTTGCCACTTGGCAGGAGAGGAACCCTGAGACAAGACCGCACCCACCCATACCTCAGAAGCATCAACCTCAACTATGAAGGGTAACAAAATATCAGGTTGTACCAGGATGGGAGCGGAAGCAAAACTCTCCTTGATATTAGAAAAGGCCTTACGCGCCTCTACCGACCAGGAAGAAAAATCTACCCCCTTTCAGGTCATATCAGTAAGTGGTTTAACAACAGAGGAATAATTCTAAATAAATTTCCTGTAATAATTGGCAAAGACCAAAAAACGCATCAGCGCCTTCTGATTCTCAGGAAGCTCCCACTCAAGCACAGCGCGGACCTTCTCGGGGTCCATGCGAAAACCCAGAAGCATAGAGAAGAAACCCCAGAAATAGAATTTCTGGAACCGCAAACACACATTTTTCCAGTTTCGCGTATAATTTATTCTCCCGCAGGATGAGCAAGACCTGACGTAAGTGTTCCTTATGAGTCTTGAAATCGGGAGAAAAAATCAAAATGTCATCCAAATACACTAATACAAATTTTCCCATTAAATAATAAAAAATGCTGTTCACGAAATGCTGAAAAACGGCTGGGGCATTCATCAAACCAAAAGGCATAACCAAATTCTCAAAATGGCCCTCAGGGGTATTGAAAGCCGTCTTCCATTCGTCTCCTTCTCTGACCCTGACCAGGTTGTAAGCCCCTCTTAGGTCTAATTTGGAAAAGACTTTAGCCCCAACAACCTGGTTAAACAGGTCCGGGATCAGAGGAAGCGGATAAGGTTCACGAATAGCGATACTGTTCAGCTCCCTGAAATCCAGACAAGGTCTTAACCACCTCCGGACCGCCTAACGCAGATTCGCGTTCCGGAGGTGGCAGCCCTGCGCTCAGCGACTCATATACGCGTCATCTCGCGTGAGCCGAGATTTCCTGTGAACGCGCGCACACAGGCGCGCGCGCTCACAGGAACGGAAGGTAAGAGAGTGGATTTCCAGCCTGCCAGCGGCGATCGTTCGCTGGCAGGCTGGAGATGTGATTTTTTTTAACCCCTAACAGGTATATTAGACGCTGTTTTGATAACAGCGTCTAATATACCTGCTACCTGGTCCTCTGGTGGTCCCCTTTGTTTGGATCGACCACCAGAGGACACAGGCAGCTCAGTAATATGTTGCACCAAGCACCACTACACTACACCCCCCCCTGTCACTTATTAACCCCTTATTCACCCCTGATCACCCTATATAGACTCCCTGATCACCCCCCTGTCATTGATTACCCCCCTGTCATTGATCACCCCCCTGTAAAGCAACATTCAGATGTCCGCATGATTTTTACGGATCCACTGATAGATGGATCGGATCCGCAAAACGCATACGGACGTCTGAATGGAGCCTTACAGGGGCGTGATCAATGACTGTGGTGATCACCCCATATAGACTCCCTGATCACCCCCCTGTCATTGATTACCCCCCTGTCATTGATCACCCCCCTGTAAAGCTCCATTCAGATGTCCGCATGATTTTTACGGATCCACTGATAGATGGATCGGATCCGCAAAACACATACAGGCGTCTCCCTGGAGCCTTCCAGGGGGGGTGATCACCCCATATAGACTCCCTGATCACCCCCCTGTCATTGATCACCCCCCCTGTCATTGATCACCCCCCCCCTGTCAGGCTGCATTCAGATGTCCGTATGATTTTTACGGATCCACGGATACATGGATCGGATCCGCAAAACACATACGGACATCTGAATGGAGCCTTATAGGGGGGTGATCAATGACAGGGGGGTGATCACCCCATATAGACTCCCTGATCACCCTCCTGTCATTGATCACCCCCCTGTCATTGATCACCCCCCTGTAAGGCTCCATTCAGACATTTTTTTTGGCCCAAGTTAGCGGAAATTATTTTTTTTTTCTTACAAAGTCTCATATTCCACTAACTTGTGTCAAAAAATTAAATCTCACATGAACTCACCATACCCCTCACGGAATCCAAATGCGTAAAATTTTTTAGACATTTATATTCCAGACTTCTTCTCACGCTTTAGGGCCCCTAGAATGCCAGGGCAGTATAAATACCCCACATGTGACCCCATTTCGGAAATAAGACACCTCAAGGTATTCCGTGAGGGGCATATTGAGTCCATGAAAGATTGAAATTTTTGTCCCAAGTTAGCGGAAAGGGAGACTTTGTGAGAAAAAAATAAATAAAATCAATTTCCGCTAACTTGTGCCAAAAAAAATAAAATTCTATGAACTCTCCATGCCCCTCATTGAATACCTTCGGGTGTCTTCTTTCCAAAATGGGGTCACATGTGGGGTATTTATACTGCCCTGGCATTTTAGGGGCCCTAAAGCGTGAGAAGAAGTCTGGGATCCAAATGTCTAAAAATGCCCCCATAAAAGGAATGTGGGCCCCTTTGCGCATCTAGGCTGCAAAAAAGTGCCACACATGTGGTATCGCCGTACTCAGGAGAAGTTGGGCAATGTGTTTTGGGGTGTCATTTTACATATACCCATGCTGGGTGAGATAAATATCTTGGTCAAATGCCAACTTTGTATAAAAAAAATGGGAAAAGTTGTCTTTTGCCGAGATATTTCTCTCACCCAGCATGAGTATATGTAAAAAGACACCCCAAAACACATTGCCCAACTTCTCCTGAGTACGGCGATACCACATGTGTGGCACTTTTTTGCAGCCTAGGTGGGCAAAGGGGCCCACATTCCAAAGAGCACCTTTCGGATTTCACAGGTCATTTACCTACTTACCACAAATTAGGGCCCCTGGAAAATGCCAGGGCAGTATAACTAACCCTCAAGTGACCCAATTTTGGAAAGAAGACACCCCAAGGTATTCCGTGAGGGGCATGGCGAGTTCCTAGAATTTTATATTTTTTGTCACAAGTTAGCGGAAAATGATTTTTATCTTTATTTTTTTTTTCCTTACAAAGTCTCATATTCCACTAACTTGTGACAAAAAATAAAAACTTCCATAAACTCACTATGCCCATCACGAAATACCTGGGGGTGTCTTCTTTCCAAAATGGGGTCACTTGTGGGATAGTTATACTGCCCTGGCATTCTAGGGGCCCAAATGTGTGGTAAGAAGTTTGAAATCAAAATGTGTAAAAAATGACTGGTGAAATCCGAAAGGTGCTCTTTGGAATATGGGCCCCTTTGCCCACCTAGGCTGCAAAAAAGTGTCACACGTGGTATCTCCGTACTCAGGAGAAGTTGGGGAATGTGTTTTGGGGTGTCATTTTACATATACCCATGCTGGGTGAGAGAAATATCTTGGCAAAAGACAACTTTTCCCATTTTTTTTATACAAAGTTGGCATTTGACCAAGATATTTATCTCACCCAGCATCGGTATATGTAAAATGACACCCCAAAACACATTCCCCAACTTCTCCTGAGTACGGCGATACCACATGTGTGGCACTTTTTTGCAGCCTAGGTGGGCAAAGGGGCCCACATTCCAAAGAGCATCTTTCGGATTTCACCAGTCATTTTTTACACAAAGACACCCCAAGGTATTCGCTGATGGGCATAGTGAGTTCATAGAAGTTTTTATTTTTTGTCACAAGTTAGTGGAATATGAGACTTTGTAAGAAAAAAATCAAAAAAAATAAATCATCATTTTCCACTAACTTGTGACAAAAAATAAAAAGTTCTATGAACTCACTATGCCCATCAGCGAATACCTTAGGGTGTCTAATTTCCGAAATGGGGTCATTTGTGGGGTGTTTGTACTGTCTGGCCATTGTAGAACCTCAGGAAACATGACAGGTGCTCAGAAAGTCAGAGCTGCTTCAAAAAGCGGAAATTCACATTTTTGTACCATAGTTTGTAAACGCTATAACTTTTACCCAAACCATTTTTTTTTTACCCAAACATTTTTTTTAATCAAAGACATGTAGAACAATAAATTTAGAGCAAAATTTCTATATGGATGTCGTTTTTTTTTGCAAAATTTTACAACTGAAAGTGAAAAATGTCATTTTTTTGCAAAAAAATCGTTAAATTTCGATTAATAACAAAAAAAGTAAAAATGTCAGCAGCAGTGAAATACCACCAAATGAAAGCTCTATTAGTGAGAAGAAAAGGAGGTAAAATTAATTTGGGTGGTAAGTTGCATGACCGAGCAATAAACGGTGAAAGTAGTGTAGGTCAGAAGTGTAAAAAGTGGCCTGGTCATTCAGGGTGTTTAAGCTATGGGGGCTGAGGTGGTTAAAGAACCATCTTTTTTCTTAACAAAGAAAAAAACAGCGGCAACAGGTGACTTCGAGGGTCGTATGTGTCCTTTTCTCAGACTCTCAGAGATATAAGCACGCATAGCGACCCTCTCAGGTTGGGAGAGATTGTATAAACGAGATTTAGGCAGCTTGGCGCCTGGGATGAGATTAATAGGGCAATCGTACTCCCTGTGCGGAGGCAAATCCTGAACTCCACTCTCAGAGAAGACATCCGAAAATTCAGAGAGGAAAGGTGGTACAGTCTTAGTAGAAACCTCAGAAACAGATGTCATGAGGCAATTCTCTCTGTAAAAGTCACTCCAACCATTTATTTGCCTCGCTTGCCAATCAATGGTGGGGTTATGTTTAGTGAGCCAGGGTAGCCCCAACACTAGAGGAGTAGGCAAACCGCTAAGGACGAAACATGACACATCCTCAACATGAGCATCACTCACAATTAAACGGATATTGTGAACTATGCCCTTTAATGATTTCTGAGAAAGTGGAGCGGAATCAATAGCAAAAACAGGAATATCCTTTCCCAAAGTGCATACCTGGAAACCATGAGTTATTGCAAATTGATTATCAATGAGATTGACAGCTGCTCCACTATCCACAAAAATCTCACAAAAAATGCTCTTGCTCTCTAGCGCCACCCTAGCAGGCAGGACAAAACGGGAACTACAAGCAAACGGAAAACCTTCAATTTCCGCCTCAACCCTGCCAATAGTAACAGACGGAACATTTTTAAAAGATTTTTTCCTTTTGTTTCTTTATTACTCCCAGAAGACTGCCTGAATCTCCTAGAGGGACAAACATTTGCCAAATGATTTATACCTCCACAACAAAAAAAAACCCTCCCATGCGGGCTGAATCTTCTATTGTCAGAGGCAATCAACCCCAGCTGCATGGGCTCCTGCTCAGAAGGGGCTGACAGCGACTGAGACCCCTGCGCACAGACTGAGACCGCTGCATTGTCCCGGGACTGAGTATGACAGGAAGGAGAGATCTCTCCTCTCTCTCTAAGACGCCTGTCAATACGAACTGCCTGAGACATAGCAGAATCCAAGGAGGTAGGTCTCTCATGAAAGGCAAATGCATCTTTCAATCCCTCTGAAAGACCATGGCAAAATTGACTTCGGAGTGCAGCATCATTCCAACCAGTATCAGCTGCCCATCTCCGAAATTCTGAGCAGTATATCTCTGCGGATTGTTTACCCTGGCATAACAGACGTAGTCTAGACTCAGCCAGAGCAATACGATCCGGATCATCATATATCTGACCCAGGGCTAAAAAGAATTCATCCACTGAACGGAGGGGCCATGCCCCCTCCGGCAGCGAAAAGGCCCAGGACTGAGCGTTACCCCTGAGCAGCGATATAATGATCCCCACACTCCGTTCCTCATCACCAGAAGAATGGGGAAGAAGGCGAAAATGGAGTTTGCAAGCCTCTCTAAAATGCACAAAATACTCACTACCCCCGGAGAACGTATCCGGGAGCGAGATCTTAGGCTCAGAACAAACTCCATGAACGCAAGCTGAACCGGTCACTTGAAACTGAGAAAAAGTCTTACGGAGATCAGCTACCTCCCATGAAAGACCCTGGAAACGTTCAGCCAAAAATGAAACCGGATCCATGCTTGAGACGGTTTAGGCGGCTTATAATGTCACGGATGGTGTACAGGAAACAAGACAATGCAATATAATTAATGACTCACTGGATCCACAACTAAGGAACAAAAGGGAGACCCCTGCATGAGACCTGCCACTCTCCCTGACTGCTCAGCCTATGCGAACACCCCAAAGGTGGATGGGCGCATATCCACGTACCTCGGCTATCTTATACCTGAAGACCCTACAATAGTAAGGGGACACGACCACCGGCTCCCTACACTAGACACGGAGGGAGTCAGGGTCTCCTTAAATCCAGCAGACAGGAAATCACAAATAAAGGAACAGCACTTATCTTGCAGAGGACTGGGAAATAAGAACAGCATGCACACACACACTCCAGGAAGTTGTATAAGCCGCACACTACTGCATTATGGGGTGGAACTTAACCTCTTAAGGACACATGACGTGATGTCCTGGTACTTAAGGACACATGACGTACCGGTACGTCATGTGTTGTTCCGATCACTGCCGCCCGGCCGGCAGTGATCGGAGCAAGGTGCCTGCTCAAATCATTGAGCAGGCACCTAGGCTAAATGCGCGGGGGGGTCCCGTGACCCCCCCATGTCGGCGATCGCAACAAACCGCAGGTCAATTCAGACCTGCGGTTTGATGCGCTTTTTGCAGTTTCTGATCCCCGCGGTCCCTGACCGCGAGGATCAGAAACTTTATAATGTCCAAAATATATCTGTATCCCCCCCACTGCACCCCTGAGTGATTTTAGCCCCGTGGGAGGTGCAGGGGGAGGGTTGCGGGAGGCGGGCGGTGCGGCAGGCGGGATCGCGATCCCCCGCCTGCCTCCCCTTGTATAATCGTTGGCTTCTAGTGGGTATACCAGGGTGCCAGCACATTGCTGGCACCCTGGTATAAACGGCTGACATCTGCGATGCGATGTCAGCCGTTTAACCCTTTCCATACAGGGGTCCGTACGGACCGCTGTATGGAAAAAGTTAACAGTAAGAGGGAGCTCCCTCCCTCTCCCATCGGGGGGCTGCAGTGCCTTTGCAGCCCCCCGATGGAGAGGGAGAGAGCTCCCAGACAGCCCCCCCGACAGATCCCCTCCTTACCCTTCCCCGTCTGCGAAGTTCTGAGCAGACGGGGAAGGTTCCCATGGCAACAGGACGCCGTCCCAGGCGTCCTGCTGTCCATGGTGCTGAACAGATCTGTGCTAAAAGCATAGATCTGTTCAGTGTAAGTAAAATACAGTACAGTACAATATATTGTACTGTACTGTATTATACAGACATCAGACCCACTGGATCTTCAAGAACCAAGTGGGTGTGGGTAAAAAAAAAAGTGAAAAAAAGTAAAAAAAATGTAAAAATCAAAAAACACATTTATCACTGATTAAAAATGAAAAAAAAAAAATTCCCTACACATGTTTGGTATCGCCGCGTCCGTAACGACCTGATCTATAAAACGGTCATGTTACTTTACCCGAACGGTGAACGCCATAAAAATAAAAAACTATGATGAAATTGAAATTTTGCCCACCTTACTTCCCAAAAAAAGGTAATAAAAGTGATCAAAAAAGTCGCATGTACGCCAAAATTGTAACAATCAAGCCGTCATCTCATCCCACAAAAATCATACCCTACCCAAGATAATCGCCCCAAAACTGAAAAAACTATGGCTCTTAGACTATGGAAACACTAAAACATGTTTTTTTTTTGTTTCAAAAATGAAATCCTTGTGTAAAACATGATCTAACCCCTCAGATGACCACCGTAAAAAATTAAAAATAAAAACGGTGTAAAAAAAGCCATTTTTTGTCATCTTACGTCACAAAAAGTGCAATAGCAAGCGATCAAAAAGTCATATGCACCCCAAAATAGTGCCAATCAAACCGTCATCTTATCCCGCAAAAAATGAGACCCTACTTAAGATAATCGCCCAAAAACTGAAAAAACTATGGCTCTTAGACTATGGAGACACTAAAACATTTTCTTTGTTTTCGAAATGAAATCATTGTGTAAAACTTACATGAATAAAAAATAAGTATACATATTAGGTATCGCCGCGTCCGTGACAACCTGCTCTATAAAATTACCACATGATCTAACCTGTCAGATGAATGTTGTAAATAACAAAAAAACAAAACTGTGCCAAAAAAGCTATTTTTTGTTACCTTGCCTCACAAAAAGTGTAATATAGAGCAACCAAAAATCATATGTACCCTAAACTAGTACCAAAAATACTGCCACCCTATCCCGTAGTTTCTACAATGGGGTCACTTTTTTGGAGTTTCTACTCTAGGGGTGCATCAGGGGGGCTTCAAATGGGACATTGTGTCAAAAAAAACAGTCCAGCAAAATCTGCCTTCCAAAAACCGTATGGCATGTCTTTCCTTCTGCACCCTGCCGTGTGCCCGTACAGCAGTTTACGACCACATATGGGGTGTTTCTGTAAACTACAGAATCAGGGCCATAAATAATGAGTTTTGTTTGGCTGTTAACCCTTGCTTTGTAACTGGAAAAAAAATATTAAAATGGAAAATCTGCCAAAAAAGTGAAATTTTGAAATTGTATCTCTATTTTCCATTAAATCTTGTGCAACACCTAAAGGGTTAACAACGTTTGTAAAATCAGTTTTGAATACCTTGAGGGGTGTAGTTTCTTAGATGGGGTCACTTTTATGGAGTTTCTACTCTAGGGGTGCATCAGGGGGGCTTCAAATGGGACATGGTGTAAATAAACCAGTCCACCAAATTCTGTCTTCCAAAAACCAAACGGCGCACCTTTCACTCTACGCCCCGCTGTGTGGCCGTACAGTAGTTTACAGCCACATATTGGGTGTTTATGTAAACGGCAGAGTCAGGGCAATAAAGATACAGTCTTGTTTGGCTGTTAACCCTTGCTTTGTTAGTGGAAAAAATGGGTTAAAATGGAAAATTAGGCAAAAAAATGAAATTCTTAAATTTCATCCCCATTTGCCAATAACTCTTGTGCAACACCTAAAGGGTTAACGAAGTTTGTAAAATCCGTTTTGAATACCTTGAGGGGTGTAGTTTCTTAGATGGGGTCATTTTTGGGTGGTTTCTATTATGTAAGCCTCGCAAAGTGACTTCAGACCTGAACTGGTCCCTAAAAATTTAGTTTTTGTAAATTTCAGAAAAATTTCAAGATTTGCTTCTAAACTTCTAAGCCTTATAACATCCCCAAAAAATAAAATATCATTCCCAAAACAATTTAAACATGAAGTAGACATATGGGGAATGTAAAGTCATCAATTTTTGGGGTATTACTATGCATTACAGAAGTAGAGAAACTGAAACTTTGAAATTTGCAAATTTTTCAAATTTTTTGGTAAATTAGGTATTATTTTGTGCAAAAAAAATTATTTTTTTGACTTCATTTTACCAGTGTCATGAAGTACAATATGTGACGAAAAAACAATCTCAGAACGGCCTGGATAAGTCAAAGAGTTTTAAAGTTATCAGCACTTAAAGTGACAGTGGTCAGATTTTCAAAAAATGGCCTGGTCCTTAAAGGGTTTCTGTCACCCCGCAAAACTCATTTTTTTTTTTTTGGATAGTTAGATTCCTCATAGTGCGATATAGCAGAATATAATGCTCTTACTTACTTTCATGCGGCCGATTCTTTATAAAACAAACTTTTATAATATGTAAATGAGGGCTCTACCAGCAAGTAGGGCGTCTACTTGCTGGTAGCTGCTGCAGAAATCCGCCCCCTCGCCGTGTTGATTGACAGGGCCAGCCGGGATCTCCTCCTCCGGCCGGCCCTGTCAGTAATTCAAAAATCGCGCGCCTCGCGTCATTCGGCGCAAGCGCTCTGAGAAGAGGAGGCTCGTATCCTCAGCACTCCCTCAGTGCGCCTGCGCCAATGACGTCTTCTCTTTCGGTGATGTCATCGGCGCAGGCGCACTGAGGGAGTGCTGAGGATACGAGCCTCCTCATCTCAGAGCACCTGCGCCGAATGACGCGAGGCGCGCGATTTTTGAATTACTGACAGGGCCGGCCGGAGGAGGAGATCACGGCTGGCCCTGTCAATCAACACGGCGAGGGGGCGGATTTCTGCAGCAGCTACCAGCAAGTAGACGCCCTACTTGCTGGTAGAGCCCTCATTTACATATTATAAAAGTTCGTTTTATAAAGAATCGGCCGCATGAAAGTAAGTAAGAGCATTATATTCTGCTATATCGCACTATGAGGAATCTAACTATCCAAAAAAAAAAATATGAGTTTTGCGGGGTGACAGAACCCCTTTAAGGTGAAATAAGGCTGTGTCCCTATGGGGTTAAAGGGAAGCAATCAGTCCAACTGCATGACAGCTGAGATAGACTAACGAGAAGAGGCACTGAAACCAAAACAAAGAAACTCAAGGAGGAGGATCTGGAAGGCTCCTGTCAGAGCTTCTCAGCTGTCTGGTTGTGACAGTATGCCACCGAGTTTTGTTGTTAATGAGGCTCTGTCAGCATGATCAACCGTATTAAACCAAGCAGAGTAGACGGCTTTTTGACAGAACACCAAACTTAGTCTTCGGTTCTTGCAATCAGTCAGCTGTAAAAAGGTGCAGACATTCTTCTGCTCAGTATGAAGAGAAGAAAGAAACAAAAATGGTGTCAGGACTTGTTAAACTGTGGATCGTTTCAAAGAAGGCAAAGGGTGGCTCTGGCTTCTGCACTCGAGATAAATATCTGTGCTCATCAAAAATAGTCCACTGCCCCTTCACCTCTCCCCTTTTTCCGGAAAATGTACTTTATGCAACTCCTGGTGCTAAGAAGCAGTGTGTGCCTGGTTTGGGCAGTCATGTGGGTCCCAAGCAGCAGATGGGAAAGATGACTCAGCGGCAGGACTTGCAGTGGTAGAGCAGATCACACAGCAGCAGGTAGTGGATGTTTTCTGCTGACACAGCTACAATGGCAGCCACCAAGGTTCCTACACCTGACCGCCCTCCGAACAGTGCAGCAACCACGGCTTCATTCAGCTCCCAGGTAAAACAGCTAGTAGCCACACAGAAGAGCGGTGCAGATTGCAGAGAGTGAAGAGGCGGCGTTCCCAGAGTGGAGGAAAGGTGCCAT
This sequence comes from Bufo bufo, assembly GCF_905171765.1. Lineage (NCBI taxonomy): Eukaryota > Metazoa > Chordata > Amphibia > Anura > Bufonidae > Bufo > Bufo bufo. The sequence goes on along the minus strand of NC_053393.1, from coordinate 557,936,305 downwards.
CTCCTCTATAGTCCCAAATCCACCAGCTAAGTCCTTCTACTCATTCAGCTGGTACCAGAGGAAAGGGTTAGCTGAATTAGGAGAGCACTGGACCTATAGGCATCTCAGCGCTGTACGGCTACTTCCGGCTCCTGGGTCCAGAAAGTAGTTGAGACTGAGGTTTTGGGTGGGCGGTAGGCCGTAGATTGGCAGATGGTTAATACAACCCAGATTAAATATGAATTGGGTCCTCTAGGCCTAGGGAAGTTTTCTGGCATGTGAAAGAGTCCCGAAATAGAGCTCTGGCCAATGGATGAGGAAGGAAGATCTCCTCTAACGTCTGGCAGTTAGCTGTGGGCCTTGTGGTTGGAATAACCAGTAAAGGTGCAATGGTGCCTCCATTCCTTAAAAGAAAGACAGAGTTCAGTGGATGGGGTAATGTAAGAGGAAGCACCCGTACCATGTCAGTCACCAGTGAGAATGTGGGTGGCTGTAGTGGAGGTAGCAGCACCACCAGCCGTCCAGCCTGTAGTAACAGGTCACAGCACTCATCATCTCAGTCACAGCAGTCCTTGTTCCATACTGTACTGCTGCTGCCGCTACTACTACCCCTACACAGCTGTGCATCTCCAGTCTTGTCCGTCAGGTTCCATACTGTGCTGCTGCCACCTCTACTCCCCCCACATGTCCTCCCTTGTCCATCATGTTCCAAACTGTTGCTGCTTCCACTCTACACAACCACACATCTACTGCCTTGTCCAGTAGAGAGATATCAGTCGGACTTGGTTCCTCAGTAGGCCTCCATTAGGGCTTCAGAGTGGCTGCTCAGGCTGCTGCGTCAGCAAAGGCATTACCCCCTGCCTCGGGAGTTTGTACCTTGATGATCTCTACCCTAATAGACTCTACAGTTTTAATGGGTTTATCTGCTGATTCCACAAAGTCTCTGCTCTTCCAGATAGGACCATAGTCTTCTGCCACCCCAAAGACCTACCTGCAGTGTGTGTATGTATTAGCTGTGAGAACTTGAGCCATTGTACATGTTGCAGTGAATGCCTGTAGCTATGCTTTCTATGCTAAGCAGGAGGGTAGGGTAGTGACTGCCTACCCAGTCCATGGTGTGTGACAGTTCGTCTGGAAAGGTAGGGGGAATAGTCAGGCTTTTAAGCACAGGGAGGACTCAGGAGGCAGAAGTGCATTTTAACCCCTTAGGGACACAGCCTTATTTCACCTTAAGGACCAGAACATTTTTTGCAAATCTGACCAGTGTCACTTTAAGTGATGATAACTTTAAAACGCTTTGTCTATTATCCAGGCCATTCTGAGATAGTTTTTTTTGTCACATATTGTTCTTCATGAAACTGGTAAAGTCAAAAAGTCAAAGTCAAAAAAATTAATTTTTATTTATAAAAAAATACCAAATTTACCAAAGAATTTTAAAAAATTGCAAATTTTCAAGTTTCAATTTCTCTACTTCTATAATACATAGTAATACCTTCAAAAATTGTTATTACTTTACATTCCCCATATATCTACTTCATGTTTGGATCAATTTGGGAATGATATTTTATTTTTGGTGGATGTTACAAGGCTTAGAAGTTTAGAAGCAAATCTTGAAATTTTTCTGAAATTTTCAAAAACCCACTTTTTAGGGACCAGTTCAGGTCTGAAGTCACTTTGTGAGGCTTACATAATAGAAACCACCCAAAAATGACCCCATTCTAGAAACTACACCCCTCAAGGTATTCAAAACTGATTTTACAAATGTCGTTAACCCTTTAGGTGTTCCACAAGAGTTAATGGCAAATGGTGCTAAAATTTCAGAATTTAGATTTTTTGGCAAATTATCCATTTTAATCCATTTTTTCCAGTAACAAAGCAAGGGTTAACAGCCAAACAAAATGCTATATTTATTGCTCGATTCTCTAGTTTGCACAAACACCCCATATGTGGCTGTAAACTACTGTACGGGCACACAGTAGGGCGTAGAGGGAAAGGTGCGCCATATGGTTTTTGGAAGCCAGATTTTGCTGGACTGTTTTTTTTTTTTACACCATGTCCCATTTGAAGCCCCCCTGATGCACCCATAGGAGTAGAAACTCCATAAAAGTGACCCCATCTAAGAAACTACACCCCTCAAGGTATTCAAAACAGATTTTACAAACTTTGTTAACCCTTTAGGTGTTGCACAAGAGTTATTGGCAAATGGAGATGAAATTTGAGAATTTCAATTTCTTGGCAAATTTTCCAATTTAACCCATTTTTTCCAGTTACAAAGCAAGGGTTAACAGCCAAACAAAACTCAATATTTATGGCTCTGATTCTGTAGTTTACAGAAACACCTTATATGTGGTCGTACACCGCTGTACGGGCACACGGCAAGGTGCAGAAGGAAAGGAATGCCATACGGTTTTGGAAGGCAGATTTTGCTGGACCGTTTATTTTTTTACACAATGTCCCATTTGAAGACCCCCTGATGCACCCCTAGAGTAGAAACTCCAAAAAATTGAAATCATTTTAGAAACTACGGGATAGGGTGTCAGTATTGTTGGTACTAGTTTAGGGTACATATGATTTTTGGTTGCTCTATATTACACTTTTTGTGAGGCAAGGTAATAAGAAATAGCTGTTTTGGCACCATTTTTATTTTTTGTTATTTACAACATTCATCTGACAGGTTAGATCATGTAATATTTTTATAGAGCAGGTTGTCACGGACGCGGCGATACCTAATATGTATAAAAAAAATTATTTATGTAAGTTTTACACAATTATTTCACTTTTGAAACAAAAAAAAATCATGTGAAAAATATGGAGAGGCTGAGCACTCACCACCTGGACCAGATAGAGACTTAAAACAAATGATATGTGGCAATGATAATATTTATTACGCCTATTTATAATCTAAACAAGTTAAAATCTATATTAAAACAATAAGGTGGAGGTACTAATTAAGTAATAAAACGATCATAAATGCTAAAATGTTAGGAGACACAAAATACATTAATATATCTAATATATAATAACATTATAAAAAGTTGCAGGAACAAATATTATCGATCATATAGAGTAAAAAATCGGTAAAAACAATCGGTAAGATAATCGTGATAAATTCAATGAGAAGTTCGCCAATGGAATACTCGATAATTTAAGCAGATAAACTGTAGATTAAATTCGTATTTGGTAAAGTCAATTCGATTATTCAAGATCAATTCGATCGTATGGACAGAATCAGTATATAGTCAATTAGTGGATTACACCTCTTGGTATAGTTCAGTTGCCGTCTGACATGAGTGTACCGTGGCGTCCCACGTGGCTCACAATGTCAGATCTGGTGGTACCTGGTTCCAGTTGCTTGTTTGGAGTAGTTCGGGTAGTCGTATAGCCCCCAATATGAGCAGTCTCCCGAAGATGTTCACCAATTTTAGAGCCTGGACCTGGTTTGAAGTTATCGAGGTGTTCCCTCCACGCTGGAAAAGTCGAAATTTCGACAGAGTTGAAGTCCAATTATCGGAGTGTTGGGGTCTCGTAAATGTTCATCAGCTGATGTACGGGTCTTACAGTTACCAAACGCGTTTCGGGGTCCTTTCCTGGCCCCTTCCTCAGTGGTGACCCGTAATGGGAATTTATCCCCTTTTTATACCCAACATCCTTTAGGATAAGATGGAGTAAAAGTGTGGTGTGGATCCGATCAGATGAAAACTCTGGTGTGGAATAGTCAAGATAATTATTCTTGTTACGAAAAAAGCACTTTCAAAGCTTATACTGATATAATCAGTTTTGGCGATGGTGTTGTCTGACATTTCGCATTTGAATTCCATTAATATTATTGATATGTAGAGAAAATCTAAATCGCACATCCTCATTCCTATGCTTCTGATATAACAACTGTTTTAAATTTTCAGCATTTCTTTTGATAAAACATGGCTATACAGCGCTGTTATCAATCATTTGCTGTGCACTATTAAGAGCCAATTAGTATACAGTTTGATCAAAGAGCATAGGCCCACTTACCGCGACAAGGTTGCCTCTTGTTTAAGTAAGAACCTACTCTAACCATGGCGCGGCGCCGTGCGGCGACCACCGCGCCTCCACACCGCTCCAGCAGGCAACGGGATCCAGCAGCCGCACAGCGGCCCCACTGTACAGTGAGGCCACCTGGGCCCCGGGTCCCATCACTCCACCAGCACGGCACAGAAGCAGCGACGGCCGCCGTCCAGCGCCGCATGTGAACTGGTGCAAAGAGCTCACCTGTTCACAACCTCCCAGGAACTCCAACTGAGATGTGGTAGGAATTTATAGACCCTTTGCAGACTTCTGCTAGTTAAAAGCACCTGAGCCACATGGGGAGGAGTGCTGATCCAGAGGGGGATAAAGAAGATATAGCATATAAACTGTATACTAATTGGCTCTTAATAGTGCACAGCAAATGATTGATAGCATCGCTGTATAGCCATGTTTTATCAAAAGAAATGCTGAAAATTTTAAACAGTTGTTATATCAGAAGCATAGGAATGAGGATGTGCGATTTAGATTTTCTCTACATATCAATTCCATTAATATTATACAACAATTTTCATATGCGTTTTTGATGCGGTTTTTAAAAAACGCAGATGCGTTTTTTTTCAATATGTATGCGTTTTGTTGTCCTTTACATATGTAAACATAAATTATATCAATTTTCATTTGTTTTACCTCTTAAAATATGATATAAAACATTACAAAACGTAAAAATAGAAAAATAAGACATAAAGATAAAATCTATGCATGTATAAGATAATCATACAGAATAAATACTCTTTGTTCTTGTCCAGTCATAGTATCATTGGAGGGGGGGGGGAGAAAGAGTGGAGGATACTATGACTGGACAAGAACAAAGAGTATTTATTCTGTATGATTATCTTATACATGCATAGATTTTATCTTTATGTCTTATTTTTCTATTTTTACGTTTTGTAATGTTTTATATCATATTTTAAGAGGTAAAACAAATGAAAATTGATATAATTTATGTTTACATATGTAAAGGACAACAAAACGCATACATATTGAAAAAAACGCATCTGCGTTTTTTAAAAACCGCATCAAAAACGCATATGAAAATTGTTGTATAATATTAATGGAATTCAAATGGGAAATGTCAGACAACACCATCGCCAAAACTGATTATATCAGTATAAGCTTTGAAAGTGCTTTTTTCGTAACAAGAATAATTATCTTGACTATTCCACACCAGAGTTTTCATCTGATCGGATCCACACCACACTTTTACTCCATCTTATCCTAAAGGATGTTGGGTATAAAAAGGGGATAAATTCCATTACGGGTCACCACTGAGGAAGGGGCCAGGAAAGGACCCCGAAACGCGTTTGGTTACTGTAAGACCCGTTCATCAGCTGATGAACATTTACGAGACCCCAACACTCCGATAATTGGACTTCAACTCTGTCGAAATTTCGACTTTTCCAGCGTGGAGGGAACACCTCGATAACTTCAAACCAGGTCCAGGCTCTAAAATTGGTGAACATCATCGGGAGACTGCTCATATTGGGGGCTATACGACTACCCGAACTACTCCAAACAAGCAACTGGAACCAGGTACCACCAGATCTGACATTGTGAGCCACGTGGGACGCCACGGTACACTCATGTCAGACGGCAACTGAACTATACCAAGAGGTGTAATCCACTAATTGACTATATACTGATTCTGTCCATACGATCGAATTGATCTTGAATAATCGAATTGACTTTACCAAATACGAATTTAATCTACAGTTTATCTGCTTAAATTATCGAGTATTCCATTGGCGAACTTCTCATTGAATTTATCACCGATTATCTTACCGATTGTTTTTACCGATTTTTTACTCTATATGATCGATAATATTTGTTCCTGCAACTTTTTATAATGTTATTATATATTAGATATATTAATGTATTTTGTGTCTCCTAACATTTTAGCATTTATGATCGTTTTATTACTTAATTAGTACCTCCACCTTATTGTTTTAATATAGATTTTAACTTGTTTAGATTATAAATAGGCATAATAAATATTATCATTGCCACATATCATTTGTTTTAAGTCTCTATCTGGTCCAGGTGGTGAGTGCTCAGCCTCTCCATATTTTTCACATTGTTTCTATCTATGACTGGGTGAGTCATTCTAGGCTTAGCAGCCCCCACTCCACAACTATAAACAGAGTGAGCCACCATATTTCTACCTAAAAAAAAAATCATGTTTCAGTGTCTCCATAGTCTGAGTGCCATAGTTTTTTCAGTTTTTGGGCAAATATCTTGCGTAGGGTATAATTTTTGTGGGATGAGATGACGGTTTGATTGGCAGTATTTTAGGGTGCGTATGACTTTTTGATCGCTTGCTATTACACTTTTTGTGAAGTAAGGTGACAAAAAATAGCTTTTTTACACCGTTTTTTTTTTTTTTTTACGGTATTCACCTGAGGGGTTAGATCATGTGATATTTTTATACAGCAGGTTATTACGGACGCGGCGATACCTAATATGTATACTTTTTTTTATTTATGTAAGTTTTACACAATGATTTCATTTTTGAAACCAAAAAAATAAAGTTTCAGTGTCTCCATATTCTGAGAGCCAGAGTTTTTTCAGTTTTTGGGCGGTTATCTTAGGTAGGGTCTCATTTTTTGCGGGATGAGGTGACGGTTTGATTGGTACTATTTTGGCGTACATACGACTTTTTTGATCACTTTTATTACCTTTTTGGGAAGTAAGGTGGGCAAAATTTCAATTTCATCATAGTTTTTAATTTTTTATTTTTATGGCGTTCACCGTTCGTGTAAAGTAACATGACCGTTTTATAGATCAGGTCGTTACGGACGCGGTGATCAAACATGTGTAGGGAATTTTTCTTTTCATTTTTAATCAGTGATAAATGTGTATTTAGATTTTTACTTTTTTTTTTTACCCAGACCCACTTGGTTCTTGAAGATCCAGTGGGTCTGATGTCTGTATAATACAGTATAGTACACTATATAGTGTATTGTACTGTATTTTACTTACACTTTGTCTGAACAGATCTATGCCTTTAGCACAGATCTGTTCAGCACCATGGCCAGCAGGATGCCTGAGAAGGCGTCCTGTTGCCATGGGAGCCTTCCGCGTCTGCCACAACTGAGCAGACGGGGAAGGAGGGGGGCTCCCTCCCTCTGTGAGACTATCCTGTCTGGGGCTGCAAAGGCACAGCAGCCCCCCGCTGGGAGAGGGAGCTCCCTGACTGTTAACCTTTTCCATACCGCGGTCCGTAAGGACCGCGGTATAGAAAAGGTTAAACGGCTGACATTGCATCACAGATGTCAGCCGTTTATACCAGAGTGTCAGCAATGTGCTGACACCCTTGTATACCCGCTAACCACCAATGATTATTCAAGAGGAGGCGGGCGGGGGATCGCGATCCCGCCTTCCGCACCACCTGCAACCCCCCCCCCCCCCCCGCCAGCATTAAATCATTCAGGGGTGCAGGGGGGGGGGGGGAGATAAATATATATTTTCAAAATACTAAAGTTTCTGAACCCTGACCGCGGGGATCAGAAACTGCAGAAAGCGCAGCAAACCGCAGGTCTGAATTGACCTGCGGTTTGCTGCGATCGCCGACATGGGGGGGGGGGGGGCACGGGAGCCCCCGTGCATTTAGCCTAGGTGCCTGCTCAATGATTTGAGCAGGCACCTTGTTCTGATCACCGCCGGCCGGGCGGCAGTGATCGGAACAACACATGACGTACCGGTACGTCAGGTGTCCTTAAGAGGTTAACTGGTGTCCTGCCAGTTTTATTTCATCAAGTTGCATAAAACACAAATCATAAACACAAGACCTCGCCTTGTCCAGGCTCTAACTAAACAGTAGGTCCCTCTCTAGGACATGGCTGAGCTAACCGAGGTCCACCTAAAATGGACACACAGTCTGAACAGCAACCTGTCATATTTACGTTTCCTTGCTCTGGACCTTCAGGGTCTCTCAGTGAGATGTGACTTCTCTCTCTCCCAGGAAGTTCTGAGCAAGTGTGCTGCCATCCTGGTTATCCAGCAACTCGCCAGGTGCAGCTCATCAGGGCCCAGGCTTAGGTTTTTAACCCTTTCCTACATAGCTTTCCTCAGCATATGTTAGGAACCTGGGAGACACATTACACCCTCAATTACAAAACCATGTAAAACACCACAATAGACTTCCTTCATGGTGGTACCGGGATCCATCTACCAAAAATTCTAAGTTAGGGATTGGAGTTTCTCCAGCTCCTGCTTTTCAATTTTCAGCAATTCAATACAATAAGGCCTCATGCACACGACCGTTGTGTGCATCCGTGGCCGTTGTGCCGTTTTCTGTTTTTTTTCGCGGACCCATTGACTTTCAATGGGTCCGTGGAAAAATCGGAAAATGCACCGTTTTGCAGCCACATCCGTGATCCGTGTTTTCTGTCCGTCCAAAAAATATGACCTGTCCTATTTTTTTGACGGACAACGGTTCACGGACCCATTCAAGTCAATGGGTCCGTGAAAGAACACCGATGCACACAAGATTGGCATCCGCGTCCGTGATCCGTAGGTTACTTTTTATACAGACGGATCCGAAGATCCGTCTGCATAAAAGCTTTTTCAGAGATGAGTTTTCACTTCGTGAAAACTCAAATCCGACAGTATATGCTAACACAGAGGCGTTCCCATGGTGATGGGGACGCTTCTAGTTAGAATATACTGAGAACTGTGTACATGACTGCCCCCCCCCTGTAGTTAACACATTGGTGGCCAGTGCGGCCGCCCCCCCCTCCCTCCCCTGTAGTTAACTCATTGGTGGCCAGTGGGCCCCCCTCCCTCCCCTGTAGTTAACTTTTTGTTGTCCAGTGTGGCTGGCCCCCCTCCCTCCCTCCCCTGTAGTTAACTCTTTGTTGTCCAGTGCGGACGGCCCCCCCCTCCCTCCCCTGTAGTTAACTCGTTGGTGGCCAGTGGGCCCTCCCTCCTCCCGCCCCCTCCTAATTAAAATCTCCCCCTATCATTGGTGGCAGCAGAGAGTACCGATCGGAGTCCCAGTTTAATCGCTGGGGCTCCGATCGGTAACCATGGCAACCAGGACGCTACTGCAGTCCTGCTTGCCATGGTTACTTAGCAATTTGTAGAAGCATTATACTTACCTGCGAGGCTGCGATGTCTGCGTCCGGCCGGGAGCTCCTCCTACTGGTAAGTGACAGGTCTGTGCGGCGCATTGCTTAATGACCTGTCACTTACCAGTAGGAGGAGCTCCCGGCCGGACGCAGACATCGCAGCCTCGCAGGTAAGTATAATGCTTCTACAAATTGCTAAGTAACCATGGCAACCGGGACTGCAGTAGCGTCCTGGTTGCCATGGTTACCGATCGGAGCCCCAGCGATTAAACTGGGACTCCGATCGGTACTCTCCGCTGGCACCAATGATAGGGGGGGAGATTTTAATTAGGAGGGCCCACTGGCCACCAACGAGTTAACTACAGGGGAGGGAGGGGGGGCCCACTGGCCACCAACGAGTTAAATACAGGGGAGGGAGGGGGGGGCGGCCGCACTGGACAACAAAGAGTTAACTACAGGGGGGGGAGGGGGGCCCACTGGCCACCAATGAGTTAACTACAGGGGAGGGGGGCCCACTGGCCACCAATGAGTTAACTACAGGGGGGAGGGGGGGGCGGCCGCACTGGCCACCAATGAGTTAACTACAGGGGGGGAGGGGGGGCCGTCCGCACTGGCCACCAATGAGTTAACTACAGGGGGGGAGGGGGGGCCGGCCGCACTGGCCACCAATGAGTTAAAAACGGGGGGGGGGGGGGGGTCTGCCCCCTGCTGCCTGGCAGCACCTGCCAGGCAGCAGGGGGCAGTCATGTACACAGTTCTTTTACTATATTCTAACCTGAAGCGTCCCCATCACCATGGGAACGCCTCTGTGTTAGAATATACTGTCGGATTTGAGTTTCACGATCTAACTCATAACCGACAGTATATTCTAACATGGAGGCGTTCCCATGGTGATGGGGACGCTTCAAGTTAAAATATACCATCGGATTGGAGAAATCTCAGATCCGATGGTATATTAACTCCTGACTTTACATTGAAAGTCAATGGGGGAAGGATCAGTTTGAAATTGCACCATATTGTGTCAACGTCAAACGGATCCGTCCCCATTGACTTGCATTGTAATTCAGGACGGATCCGTTTGGCTCCGCACGGCCAGGCGGACACCAAAAGGACTGTTTTTTCATGTCCGTGGATCCTCCAAAAATCAAGGAAGACCCACGGACGAAAAAACGGTCACGGATCACGGACCAACGAAACCCTGTTTTTCGGACCGTGAAAAAATACTGTCATGTGCATGAGGCCTAATGCTGATTATCTGGTCATCTAACCCAGACCTTGTCTGATGGTTCTTCCTGACGGCGTTGGCAGTGCCACCTCGTACTGTGTCCACCTGGCAGCAGAGATGTGTTTGGGTCTCATTTCCTCGACTACTTATGAAATTTGGATTGTCAGCGGCTGGTCCAGGACTATGTCAGTCGCCTTGTATTCCGGTGTGGCTGCTGCGGTTACATCTCTCACATGTGAAGGAGAAGCCCTAATTATTGTGTCTGGATGTTAGGAGTAGTAACCTAACGGTCGGAGGTTTTTCCATGGAGCTCGGTTATTACCTCTTGTCCACGTATTGTAGTCAGGTAAAGCTGAGGCTGGAGCTGAAAGTCTGTCCTGTCCTGTCCGTGTCAGTAGACCTTGTTGTCCCCGTGAGGTCAGAGCCTTGTACAGAACCTGCAGCTAGAGGCACTGGGGGTCCATTCCCAGCAGGAGCCCACACGGCCCTTAGTGATATACTGTAGTGGGTAATGGCACTCTGCATATGGCCTCCCTTCTGTCTGGGGTCTCCGGGAGATACTGCAGACGTTGTGTTGTAAGGTAATGTGGTCTTCACACCTCCAGAACCTGGGACATTTCTTCTGAGAAAGCGAATGGTGACATTGCTGCACCCTGAGGTCGGCTGCTCCAGCAATTAGTGACCGGTCTCCTCCAGGGGCAGGAAGGAAAAACCTCTGGCCACGTCAACCACTGGAGAAGAAGAAGAAGTCGGTGGCACTTGGTGAAGTAAGGTGTGGGGGTTCTGTACATCAAAGATCATCTTGTTCACCTCCTAAGGTCATGGACCATGCTACACTGCTGCGGTTCCCCTGGGGTCAGAGAATAGTGGGGGGCTCCACGGTGACCTGCACCCCCTCATTACTCTGATTTCCCTGCACCGTGTCCCCTGTTACTGGTTCGGTGCTGGTGGCTCCTGGTTTACCTGTTACTGGTGCTGTCTGGTTTGGGCTTTATTGGCGATGGGGCGACCGACAGAAGGACAACATCAGCCTTAGGCCCCTTGGTTCGGGCAAATTATGGCTAATGAGCCCTCGTCAGCAATAACCGGCCATTGTAAACGTGCCCTCGACTACCGGATAACGGAGCACAACGCGCGGATTGTTTCTCATGGCGCCGCAATCCTTCTTAGCGGCAGCAGATCCTGCTGTACAAAGAGCAAGAAATGGTTCTGTATGGAGACGAAGAGCAACATCACCGATCCCTGCTGCCCATACTGTGGAGGAGATCGCTGCATGTAAAGGTGTCTCCTCCACTGACCAGCAGGCGATTTCTGTCCGGCCGCCTCTCGGCATGTTTCCCGTGCTGCGGCCGCATCTCCCGCCCGTCCCCCCGTTATAATGAATGGGGCCGGGCCAGACTTCCGGAAGCAGACGTGTGCGAGCGTTAGTCCGGATCCGGCATGTTGTGCCTTTTCATAGGTAAATGCATTGATATCCAATTCATTATTGTCAAAATGGATGTTCATTGCCTTTAAGAGCCATGCTCGACTATAGTTGCAATTTTGTATGTCTTGAGTAGGCCAAATTAAGGTCACACAAAGGTTTATACTCTTCTGTGTTATTCTTTTCATGAATATACCAGTCTGAGAAGAGGCCTCTGTCTACTTTTAAATTTATGACGGGAGAAAGAGATAAGCTCTTTGCAGCTGGTGATAATTACCTATACAATTAGGCATTTATTAATGAAGCAAAATATATAATATGTATGTATTCATTTAATGAGCCTTAGTTAGTCCTTAGCATAAGACAATCAGTAGGACATATATATATATATTTGTTTATATTATATTGTTATATGTACGAAGGCAACATGTATCCAGTATATTGTATAGATTTCCCATTAGGAGTATCTGTCTCTAAAAGAGTGTCTGTGAAGATGTGTGTTTTGTAACAATTAATCACATCTTTGGTATGACAGAGGAGGTACTGATATCTCTGTGAGAAAACAAGCCATTTACGATCCATAAATTAAATGTGAGAAACCTTCAGAGAGACGCCTAGAGGTCTGTCTCTAATTGCTACAAGTGTCAGAATTAATCCCTATAGCTTTGAATTAAAGCTTCTAAGGTGAAAATGTATATTCAGACCTACATAAGTTAACCCTTTATACTATGATGCAAATAGCTTATACAGCAGTGCCACCTAGGTATCAATAGGTGACATTACAACAGTAGCAAAAGAGCATTCTGGGTAAGGTTATGATGTCACATTTTTTATCAATGGTCACGCCCATCCGACAATGATTGGAATGTTCCAAACTAGGAAGGTGTGTCTAACTGATAAGTTTGGGATCATAAGCCATACACAGGAGGCAGGAAGGGAAGGTAGGAGAAAGAAAGGAGGAAGGAGAGGAGAAGTTGAGGTCTATCAAGATGAAAGCCATAATGAGATGCGCTATGATGGACCACCCAGCTTTCCTAGGAGCAGAAGTAAGATTCCTACTAGGACTTGGTAAGAGACACAGAAAATGATATTTCATTTTATTAAGACTAATTTGATAGTGTGGGTGAAATTATACCATCTAGATTGGCGAATAAATAAATGATTAAATTAATTGATCATCTCCATATTGAGATGTAGTCTTAGGATATTGTGAGGCTTCATTCTACCTGCAGAAGAATCTAGACTCATAATCTAGCAAAGCATTAAATGATTGCTTATATATATATATATATATATATATATATATATATATATATATTATATTGATAGAACATTCTTCGCCAAGCTAAGTGATGGATTCCCACCGGAAGGACTTATTTCAAATCCTTTCCATTTAAGATATGGACTAGCAAAATCCTAGATCCCTGTTATTTGTCTTAATAGTCTTACCAAAGTCATGTATGTGAAAATAGTCCAGGATGGGGCGGAAGGATATGGTTATCTCTTCTAAGTTATATCCTTGGATGGATTTGCCCATCTTGAGGTCATGTGATGTGTAGTTGGTTAGAGGGGGCGGAATGTATTTATTATTCTATATTGATGTCTAGGATTAGACATTCCCATCCTGATATCATGAGGTTTTCTCTGAACAGAAGTAATGTATATAACTTATGTTCCTACTTTGATATCCTAACCTAATAATAGCTTTGTGTATAATGTGACAAGTTATTTCCACTCACATGTATTGTTAAGCTTGTAATGCTTTATATTAACGCTATATATATTCATTTGCATGTATCTTTGTGTTTATTTACTTATATATGTTTATAACCTTGTAACCAATAAATCTGCATATTTTTATAATACCTGTGTATTATTGTATAATGCAGAACTACATTTTATCATTAACGTCATCTCACGTCAAAAAGAACTTATTTATCTGAGGAAATAGTCGGACTCAGATGTGAATTGTATCAATTAGGTTGTCTACAATTCACCAGGTCATGATTTTAAGAATTTATGACAAATTTTATAAATTTAATTTTTTAATGATTAATAATTTTTATGACCATAATTAATAATTCTTAATTGAATTATTACCCACCGACAGGCAGGATGTTCCCCCGCCAGAAACGGGCAAACCTAACACTAGGGTGAAAGAAGCGACCGGCGGGTGAGGACTATACCAATGAGGGGACGGGGGGGACTGTACCATGTGATCAGCTCCTCCTGTATCACACAACAGAGGATTAGATACACAGCTCAGCAGGGAGTATCACACAGGACAGGATTAGATACACAGCTCAGCAGGGAGTATCACACAGGACAGGATTAGATACACAGCTCAGCAGGGAGTATCACACAGGATAGGATTAGATACACAGCTCAGCAGACAGTATCACACAGGATAGGATTAGATACACAGCTCAGCAGACAGTATCACACAGGATAGGATTAGATACACAGCTCAGCAGACTGTATCACACAGGATAGGATTAGATACACAGCTCAGCAGACAGTATCACACAGGACAGGATTAGATACACAGCTCAGCAGACAGTATCACACAGGATAGGATTAGATACACAGCTCAGCAGACAGTATCACACAGGAGAGGATTAGATACACAGCTCAGCAGACAGTATCACACAGGATAGGATTAGATACACAGCTCAGCAGGGAGTATCACACAGGAGAGGATTAGATACACAGCTTAGCAGACAGTATCACACAGGAGAGGATTAGATACACAGCTCAGCAGACAGTATCACACGGGATAGGATTAGATACACAGCTCAGCAGACGGTATCACATAGGATAGGATTAGATACACAGCTCAGCACACAGTATCACACAGGATAGGATTAGATACACAGCTCAGCAGACAGTATCACACAGGATAGGATTAGATACACAGCTCAGCAGACAGTATCACACAGGATAGGATTAGATACACAGCTCAGCAGGGAGTATCACACAGGAGAGGATTAGATACACAGCTCAGCAGACAGTATCACACAGGATAGGATTAGATACACAGCTCAGCAGACAGTATCACACAGGAGAGGATTAGATACACAGCTCAGCAGACAGTATCACACAGGACAGGATTAGATACACAGCTCAGCAGACAGTATCACACAGGACAGGATTAGATACACAGCTCAGCAGACAGTATCACACAGGAGAGGATTAGATACACAGCTCAGCAGACAGTATCACACAGGAGAGGATTAGATACACAGCTCAGCAGACAGTATCACACAGGATAGGATTAGATACACAGCTCAGCAGGGAGTATCACACAGGATAGGATTAGATACACAGCTCAGCAGACAGTATCACACAGGAGAGGATTAGATACACAGCTCAGCAGACAGTATCACACAGGATAGGATTAGATACACAGCTCAGCAGACAGTATCACAAAGGATTAGATACACAGCTCAGCAGACTGTATCACACAGGATAGGATTAGATACACAGCTCAGCAGACAGTATCACACAGGATAGGATTAGATACACAGCTCAGCAGACTGTATCACACAGGATAGGATTAGATACACAGCTCAGCAGGGAGTATCACACAGGAGAGGATTAGATACACAGCTCAGCAGACAGTATCACACGGGATAGGATTAGATACACAGCTCAGCAGACAGTATCACACAGGAGAGGATTAGATACACAGCTCAGCAGACAGTATCACAAAGGATTAGATACACAGCTCAGCAGACAGTATCACACAGGATAGGATTAGATACACAGCTCAGCAGACAGTATCACACAGGATAGGATTAGATACACAGCTCAGCAGACAGTATCGCACGGGATAGGATTAGATACACAGCTCAGCAGACAGTATCACACAGGATAGGATTAGATACACAGCTCAGCAGACAGTATCCCACAGGACAGGATTAGATACACAGCTCAGCAGACAGTATCACACAGGATAGGATTAGATACACAGCTCAGCAGACAGTATCACACGGGATAGGATTAGATACACAGCTCAGCAGACAGTATCACACAAGAGAAGCTGTGATCCAGGCTCAGCAGGCTGTATCTCACATGAGAGGCTTAGATACGGCTGTGCTGGCCGCTCCCAGTGTTTGGGGCTCTGGAGATGGTGAGGGAAGCGCCTGTGGCCCTCAGAGATGTGAGGAGAGGAGCAGGAGCCATGTCTGGGTGTACTAACATGGCCGCCGGAGGTGTAGGGGGCGGGGCTAGTGCTGACTGACCAGTGTGCCGGGCGGGGCCAGCCCTGTGACGTCACACCGCAAAGCATGCTGGGAGAGGAAAACTCCAGGAACCTGAGGGAAAGAGGAAGTTCTGCTGGAAACGTCCTGTAAAGAGGCTCTGATGTCCGGACAGCGGGAGGGAGAGCCCCGGCATGAGGAGGAGCAGGTACCGGGGAGCCGGGGGCCGCAGTCAGTGGTGCAGTGTGTGATGTCTGTCACAGCTGGTGCTTCAGTAGTGCAGTGTGTGATGTCTGTCACAGCTGATGCTTCAGTAGTGCAGTGTATGATGTCTGTCACAGCTGGTGCTTCAGTAGTGCAGTGTGTGATGTCTGTCACAGCTGGTGCTTCAGTAGTGCAGTGTATGATGTCTGTCACAGCTGGTGCTTCAGTAGTGCAGTGTATGATGTCTGTCACAGCTGATGCTTCAGTAGTGCAGTGTGTGATGTCTGTCACAGCTGGTGCTTCAGTAGTGCAGTGTATGATGTCTGTCACAGCTGATGCTTCAGTAGTGCAGTGTGTGATGTCTGTCACAGCTGGTGCTTCAGTAGTGCAGTGTATGATGTCTGTGGCAGTTGGTGCTTCAGTAGTGCAGTGTATGATGTCTGTCACAGCTGGTGCTTCAGTAGTGCAGTGTATGATGTCTGTCACAGCTGATGCTTCAGTAGTGCAGTGTGTGATGTCTGTCACAGCTGGTGCTTCAGTAGTGCAGTGTGTGATGTCTGTGGCAGCTGGTGCTTCAGTAGTGCAGTGTATGATGTCTGTCACAGCTGATGCTTCAGTAGTGCAGTGTATGATGTCTGTCACAGCTGATGCTTCAGTAGTGCAGTGTGTGATGTCTGTCACAGCTGATGCTTCAGTAGTGCAGTGTATGATGTCTGTCACAGCTGGTGCTTCAGTAGTGCAGTGTGTGATGTCTGTCACAGCTGGTGCTTCAGTAGTGCAGTGTATGATGTCTGTCACAGCTGGTGCTTCAGTAGTGCAGTGTGTGATGTCTGTCACAGCTGATGCTTCAGTAGTGCAGTGTATGATGTCTGTCACAGCTGGTGCTTCAGTAGTGCAGTGTGTGATGTCTGTCACAGCTGGTGCTTCAGTAGTGCAGTGTGTGATGTCTGTCACAGCTGGTGCTTCAGTAGTGCAGTGTGTGATGTCTTTTTTCTTAAAAAAATGTTTTATTGGAGTTTCCAGTAAATGTTGCTTGTTTTCCATGTGCCACATAACTAGATTGCAGTGAGATGGAGTCGGTCGGATACAATCTTATAGCGCATAGAAAGGAAAAAGAAAATACAAAAAAATAATAAAAAAATAGCGCCCTGTGTATCACAGAAAATAAATAAATAAAACCTGATGAAGACGCTTCGGGCCGCGAGTGAGGATGGAGGAGGGAGAATAGGGGGGAAGATGACGGCTGCGTCTTAGTTTCCCCGAAGGAAAGGTTCAGGTCCGTTACTGACAATCTGATATCAAGAAGCTTAAAGTATATACAGAACCTACATACAGACTGTATATAAAGTATATACAGAACCTACATACAGACTGTATATATAAAGTATATACAGAACCTACATACAGACTGTATATATAAAGTATATACAGAACCTACATACAGACTGTGTATATAAAGTATATACAGAACCTACATACAGACTGTATATATAAAGTATATACAGAACCTACATACAGACTGTGTATATAAAGTATATACAGAACCTACATACAGACTGTGTATATAAAGTATATACAGAACCTACATACAGACTGTATATATAAAGTATATACAGAACCTACATACAGACTGTATATATAAAGTATATACAGAACCTACATACAGACTGTGTATATAAAGTATATACAGAACCTACATACAGACTGTATATATAAAGTATATACAGAACCTACATACAGACTGTATATATAAAGTATATACAGAACCTACATACAGACTGTGTATATAAAGTATATACAGAACCTACATACAGACTGTGTATATAAAGTATATACAGAACCTACATACAGACTGTGTATATAAAGTATATACAGAACCTACATACAGACTGTGTATATAAAGTATATACAGAACCTACATACAGACTGTATATATAAAGTATATACAGAACCTACATACAGACTGTATATATAAAGTATATACAGAACCTACATACAGACTGTATATATAAAGTATATACAGAACCTACATACAGACTGTATATATAAAGTATATACAGAACCTACATACAGACTGTATATATAAAGTATATACAGAACCTACATACAGACTGTGTATATAAAGTATATACAGAACCTACATACAGACTGTATATATAAAGTATATACAGAACCTACATACAGACTGTATATATAAAGTATATACAGAACCTACATACAGACTGTGTATATAAAGTATATACAGAACCTACATACAGACTGTATATATAAAGTATATACAGAACCTACATACAGACTGTATATATAAAGTATATACAGAACCTACATACAGACTGTATATATAAAGTATATACAGAACCTACATACAGACTGTATATATAAAGTATATACAGAACCTACATACAGACTGTATATATAAAGTATATACAGAACCTACATACAGACTGTGTATATAAAGTATATACAGAACCTACATACAGACTGTATATATAAAGTATATACAGAACCTACATACAGACTGTATATATAAAGTATATACAGAACCTACATACAGACTGTATATATAAAGTATATACAGAACCTACATACAGACTGTGTATATAAAGTATATACAGAACCTACATACAGACTGTGTATATAAAGTATATACAGAACCTACATAAAGAATGTATACAGTGGATATACAAAGTCTACACGCCCCTGTATAAATGTCAAGTTTCTGTGATGTAAAAAAATGAGACAAAGATAAATCATTTCCGAACTTTTTCCACCTTTAATGTGACCTATAAACTGTACAACTCAATTGAAAAACAAACTGAAATCTTTTAGGTGGAGGGAAGAAATAAAAACTTTAAATAATGTGGTTGCATAAGTGTGCACACCCTCTTATAACTGGGGATGTAGCTGTGATGAGAATGAAGCAATCACATTCAGAATCCTGTTACATAGCAGTCGGCATACACCGGCCATCATGTAAAGGGCCTCTGATTGACCCCAAATAAAGCTCAGCTGCTCTAGTTGGTCTTTCCTGAAATGTTCTTAGTCGCATCCCACAGCAGAAGCCACGGTCCACAGAGAGCTTCCAAAGCATCAGAGGGATCTCATTGTTAGAAGGTATCAGTCAGGAGAAGGGGACAAAAGAATGTCCAAGGCATTGGATCTACCATGGAACACAGTGGAGACCGTCATCATCAAGTGGAGGAAATATGGCACAACAGTGACATCACCAAGAACTGGACGTCCCTCCAGAATTGATGAAAAGACGAGAAGAAAACTGGTCTGGGAGGTGACCAAGAGGCCTACAGCAACATTAAAGGATCTGCAGGAATATCTGGCCAGTCCTGGCTGTGTGGTCCATGTGACAACAATCTCCGTATTCTTCAAATGTCTGGGTTATGGGGTAGAGGGGCAAGACGAAAGCCTTTTCTTACCAAGAAAAACATCCAAGCCAGGCTACATTTTGCAAAAACACATCTGAAGTCTCCCAAAAGCCTGTGGGAAAAGGTGTTATGGTCTGATGAAACCAAGGCGGAACTTTTTGGCCATAATTCCAAAAGATATGTTTGGCGCAAAAACAACCCTGCCCATCCCCAGAAGAACCCCATCCCCACAGTGAAGCATGGTGGGGGCAGCATCATGCCAAGGGGCTGTTCTTCTTCAGCTGGAACTGGTGCCTTAGTTAAGCTAGAGGGAATTCTGAACAGTTCCAAATGCCAGTCAATATTGGCACAAAACCTTCAGGCTTCTGCTAGAAAGCTGAACATGAAGAGGAACTTCATCTTTCAGCACGACAACGACCCAAAACATCCAAATCAACAAAGGAATGGCTTCACCAAAAGAAGATTACAGTTTTGGAATGGCCCAGCCAGAGCCCAGACCTGAATCCGATTGACAATCTGTGGGGTGATCTGAAGAGGGCCGTGCCCAGGAGATGCCCTCGCAATCTGACAGATTTGGAGTGTTTTTGCAAAGAAGAGTAAAAATGTGCCATGCTGATAGACTTCTACCCAAAAAGACTGAGTGCTGGAATAAAATCAGAAGGTGCTTCAACAAAGTATTAGTTTAACCTGTTAAAGACACAGGGCGTACAGGTACGTCCTGTGTAGTTCCGATCACCGCCGCGCGGCGATCAAAACTGGGTGCCTGCTGAAATCAATCAGCAGGCACCCTGGGTCAATGCCAAGGGAGGTCCTGTGACCCCCCCGAGTTTTTTGATCCCCCAGAAACTTCAAAATACCTTCATTTTAATGTTTCCCCCTGCCCTCTTTGTTAACTGCCGGCGGGCGCAGCGATGGGGGGGGGGCTGCGGTTAGTGCCGAGCGGTTTTAGCAGAGTGTCAGCACATTGCTGACACTCTGCTTGAAACGGCTGACATCATCACACAGATGTCAGCCGTTTAACCCCTTCCATGCTGCGGTCCGTAGCGACCGCTGTATGTAAGAGGTTAACAGGGAGGGAGCTCCCTCCCTCTCCCATCGGGGACTGCTGTGCCTTTTCAGCCCCCCTCCCTCCCCATCACCCGCTTCTACGTTGTGGCAGCGAGTGATGGTTACCATGGCAACTGGACGCCTTCACAGGCTTCCTGCTGTCCATTGTGCTGATTAGACTTCTGCTAAAGGCAGAAGTCTGATCAGACTTTGTAAAGTAAAAATACAGTACAGTACACTATATAGTGTATTGTACTGTATTATACAGACATCAGACCCACTGGATCTTCAAGAACCAAGTGGGTCTGGGTCAAGAAAAAAAAAAAAATTGCAAAAAATGTTAATATAAAAAAAACACATTTATCACTGATTAAAAATGAAAAAAATAAAATTCCCTACACATGTATGATATCACCGCGTCCGTAACGACCTGATCTATAAAACGGTCATGTTACTTTCCCTGCACGGTGAACACCATAAAAAATACAAACTATGATGAAATTGAAACTTTGTCCACCCTACTTCCCAAAAAGAGTAATAAAAGTTATAAAAAAAAGTCGTATGTACACCAAAATAGTACCAATCAAACCGTCACCTGATCCCACAAAAAATGAGCCCCTACATGAGACTATGGCCAAAAAAATAGAAAAACTATGGCGCTCAGACTAAAACATGATTTTTTTGTTTCAAAAATGCTTTTTTATGTTAAACGTAAAAATAAAATAAAAAAGTAGACATATTAGGTATCGCTGCGTCCGTAAGAACCTGCTCTATAAAAGTACCACATGACCTAAACCCTGAGGTGAACACCTTAAAAAAATAAAATAAAAACTGTGTCAAAAAAGCCATTTTTTGTCACCTCACATCATAAAAAGTGTAAAAAAAAATATATATATAAAAACTATGCTAAAAAAACATTTGTTTTGTCACCTTACGTCACAAAAAAGTGATCAAAAAGGCGTATGCCCCCCACAGCGGTGCCAATCTAACCGTCATCTCATCCCTCAAAAATGATACTCAACCTGAGACAATCGCCTAAAAACTGAAAAAACTAAGGCTCTTAAACTATGGAGACACTAAAATATTTAATTTTTTTTTTTCAAAAATGATATTATTGTGTAAAACCTAAATAAAAAAATAAAAAAAAGGTATACATATTAGCCGTATACATATCTCCGCGTCCGTAAGAACCTGCTCTATAAAAATAGCACATGATATAACCTGTCAGATGAATGTTGTAAATAATAAAAACTGTGCCAAAGCAGATTTTTTTGGGCAAATTTTCCATTTTAATCCTTTTTTCCCCGTAACAAAGCAAGGGTTAACAGCCAAAAAAATGCAATATTTATTGCCCTGATTCTGTAGTTTACAGAAATGCCCCATATGTGGTCGTAAACTGCTGTACGGGCACATGGCAGGGCGCAGAAGAAAAGGCAGTTTTTGCTGGACTGTTTTTTTGATACCATGTACCATTTAAAGCCCAAAAAATGTCCCATTAGAAACTCCAAAAAATGACCCCATTTAAGAAACTACACCCCTCAAGGTATTCAAAACTGATTTTACAAGCTTTGTTAACCCTTTAAGTGTTCCACAAGAGTTAATGGCAAATGGAGATGAAATTTCAGAAATTCTATTTTTTGTTACTTTGTCTCACAAAAAGTGTAATATAGAGCAACTAAAAATCATATGTACCCGTCACTTTTTGGAAGTTTCTACTCTAGGGGTGCATCAGGGGGGCTTCAAATGGTGCATGGTATCAAAAAAAAACGGTCCAGCAAAATCTGCCTTCCAAAAACCAAACGGCGTTCCTTTCCTTCTGCGCCCTGCCGTGTGCCCGTACAGCAGTTTACGACCACATATGGGGCATTTCTGTAAACTAGAAAATCAGGGCAATAAATATTAAGTTTGGTTTGGCTGTTAACCCTTGCTTTGTTACTGGAAAAAATGGATTCAAATGGAATGTTTGCCCAAAAAAATCTAAATTCAGAAATTTTATCTCCATTTGCCATTAACTGTTGTGGAACCCCTAAAGGGTTAACAACGTTTGTAAAATCAGTTTTAAATACCTTGAGGGGTGCATTTTTGGGTGGTTTCTATTATGTAAGCCTCACAAAGTGACTTCAGACGTTCCGTGTTTTCAGCAGCACGGGGAGAAGGAAGCTGTCCTCCCCCCTGTGCTGCCGCTGCCACCAATGAGAAGAGAGGGGCGGAGGAGGGGCGGGCGCACTGCGCCACCAATGATACACGACTTTTCCTACACAGAGCGGCGCCCAGCGATGTCTCAGCGCTCACCATTATTCCTGGGCGCCGCTCTGTTCGCCCGCAGTGCCCCATTACTGTCTCCTCTTTTGCTCCACATGCTGATTACTATCGGAGCGATGGGGAGGAGACATCAGCTTCACTAGTGGGCGTTCCTTCTCCCTGCGCTGCGATTGGACAGCGCTACAACCAGGGAGAAGGAACGCCCACTAGTGAAGCTGATGTCTCCTCCCCATCGCTCCGAAAATAATCAGCATGTGGAGCAGCAGAGGAGACGGTAATGGGGCACTGCGGGTGAACGGAGCGGCGCCCAGGAATAATGGTGAGTGCTGGGACATAGCTGGGCGCCGCTCTGTGTAGCCTAATACTGAAAGTCTGGACCCACGTCTTTAACACATAATACAGGAGGCGGGTGCCGGCAGCAGAATCGCATTGCCGGCACCCTGCCCCTGACAGGGAGATGCGATCAGCGGCAGTTAACCCCTCAGGTGCGGCACCTGAGGGGTTAACTGCCGCTGATCTGCCAGTACCCGCCTCCTGTATTAAGGGGTAATTATCATTGGTGGTGCAGTGTGACCCCCCCCCCCCTCAACCCCCCATCCCATTAAAATCATTGGTGGCACAGTGCGCCGGCCCCTCTCAACCCCCCCAGTATTAAAATCATTGGTGGCAGTGGCCACAGGGTCCTCTCCCCTCCCCCTCATGGGTGGTGCAGTGGCAGCTTCTGATCGGAGCCCCAGCTGTGTAAGCCTGGGGCTCCGATCGGTTACCATGGCAGCCAGGATGCTACTGAAGCCCTGGCTGCCATGGTAACATCCCTGATGCTGTGTGCACAGAGCAGCAGGGACAGTGTGAAGTCCTATTCACCCTGATAGAGCTGTCACAGGGTGAATAGGACAAGGGATGAAAGATCCCAGGCTCTAGCCCCTAAGGGGGGAAATAATTATTAAATAAAAAGTGTAAAAAAAAAAAAGTGAAACCCCCCCCCCCCCCACCAAAATATGAAGTATGAATCACACCCGTTTCCCAATTTCACATATAAAATGTATAAATAATAAACATATTACACATCGCCATGTCAGAAAAGTCCAAACTATTAAAATATTTAAAAAAATCTATGCGGTGAACGCCGGAACAGAAAAAAAATTAATAAAAAATACATGATTCGCCATTTTTTAAAATGCGGAATGCACGTGGCTTTTTTGGTTTATTTTTTTCGCATGGTATCGAATGGTATCGAGTATCGCAATTCTTTTTCATGGTATCGAAACCGAATCAAAAAATTTGTATCGCAACAACTCTAGTATTCTTTTAGTCACAGGCCGCACTGACATCCTGCGCATGCGCTGCTCTCCTGACGTCGGGGACACTGAAGTCTCTGCCGGAGAGGGACCTGGGAGGCGTCCACCAGTGTCTCCAGCAGTGGTTGTCATCTCCCATAGACGTCAATGTTATGAGGATGTATCCCAGCAGTGATACCAGTATAAGTGTCACATGACCACTGTGGCCATGATGGTTTACATTACTGGTATCACAATTGCAGCCAGTGATTGAATGTAAGGGTCGTGTGAGGGTACACCATACTTTATACTGCTGTCACCTCAAACATGGAGGAACTGCCCTGACGAGATCTTCCAGTCATCAGTCCAGACAATAGAGAGAAGACCTCATCTCCTCTGATTTCTCCCAAATGTCCCTCATCATCTCCGGTCATTATAAGCATTTCTATGGGATTTCATGCAGATTCTACATTGACTCCTCTTCTTCCATTCAGGTTCCTGTGATATAGGATTGTCTGATGACATCATCAGTACCAGATAATGGATGGAGACGGGGACAAGATGGCGGAGAGGATATTAGATCTTACCCTAGAGATACTCTTCCTGCTTACTGGAGAGGTGAGAGGTTCTGATGATGTCACATTACATCATTATCTATGGTAATTACAGGGGATGTGACTGGAGAGGTGAGAGGTTCTGATGATGTCACATTACATCATTATCTATGGTAATTACAGGGGATGTGACTGGAGAGGTGAGAGGTTCTGATGATGTCACATTACACCATTATCTATGGTAATTACAGGGGATGTGACTGGAGAGGTGAGAGGTTCTGATGATGTCACATTACATCATTATCTATGGTAATTACAGGTGATGTGACTGGAGAGGTGAGAGGTTCTGATGATGTCACATTACATCATTATCTATGGTAATTACAGGGGATGTGACTGGAGAGGTGAGAGGTTCTGATGATGTCACATTACACCATTATCTATGGTAATTACAGGTGATGTGACTGGAGAGGTGAGAGGTTCTGATGATGTCACATTACACCATTATCTATGGTAATTACAGATGATGTGACTGGAGAGGTGAGAGGTTCTGATGTCACATTACATCATTATCTATGGTAATTACAGGTGATGTGACTGGAGAGGTTCTGATGATGTCACATTACATCATTATCTATGGTAATTACAGGTGATGTGACTGGAGAGGTGAGAGGTTCTGATGATGTCACATTACACCATTATCTATGGTAATTACAGGTGGACATGGCTGTAGAAGTGATGGACTCTGGAATGTACATGGTGACATTTATTATTGTGTCTTCAATGAACAGGAGTACTCCAGGGTGAAGAAGACGTCTAGTAATCTGATACATGAGAAGAACAATGAGAAGATCCTAGAAGCCGTCCACAAGATGATGGAGCTGCTGACTGGAGAGGTGACACCGCCGGGAATGCGGGGACATTATACAGTCACAGCACTGGAGGGGTCTGGGTGATGACGGTGTCATTGTGTTGTCAGGTTCCTATAAGGTGTCAGGATGTCGCTGTCTATTTCTCCATGGAGGAGTGGGAGTATTTAGAAGGACACAAGGGTCTGTACAAGGAGGTCAAGATGGAGGAGGACCAGCCCCTCACATCTCCAGGTAACAGACAGGACTAAATACAAATGTCCTGGAATTCTCTGTCTGTAAAGTCTGAGTCTAGTCTTTGTGTCTCCTGCAGAGAGATCCAGTCAGAGGACAACACCAGAGAGATGTCCGCGTCCTCTCCTTCCACAGGACGGTCAGGTAATGGAGATGTCCCCTCCTCTGTAGGAGGACGCCTTGTTTTATCCAGTACTGTTCTAGTTTATACTGGTTTATGAAAAGGTGAATGTGATAGACGGCTCTACTGTTCAAGCAAATGATGGAGGTGCAGGAAGTGCTGAATCTGACTCACAGGATAGTGGAATAAGAAGTACAGAGATAAGCAGGACACTCCTCTATGGGTAGAATCTGATCTAATTTATTTATAGGAATAATATAGATGGTGCTAATTAAGAGATGAATAAAATCAATAGTCCAAAGTGTAATTCAATAAAATATTCCTTGGAATGAAAATATAAATATATATATAGTAGCCACTTATGGAAAAATGTAGTCCAGAAATGGAGTTCCACCGTATTATGAGGATTTGTGGTGATGATCACAGATCTTGTATTATATCAGGAACGATCTTGCTTGATCTGAGGCTTCAGGATGTATGAGTAAAAACAATGTATATAATCTTCAATAATTTTTTTTATTGAATACTTTGCATAATATAGTAAATGCATGCCCAACACGGCATAATATCACAGTGTGAAGCATATCAAAGTACATTTTTCAGAAAGAAAACATACATAAAGTACATAACAAAAAACAAATGAGGTCCCATCAAAGCTCACGTTAATTTTGCCCATGCTGAGGTAAATGTTGTAACATTATATATAAATCCCCACCTTTGACCCAAACCCGCCCTCCCCAAACCTACCCCGAACCCTCCAAATGTACCCAAGTCACCAAAGACATTCCGGCAAAGGCTTAGCATAGGGACTGGATAACGAAGGCATCCAGTTATTAAGACATCGTATGCGTACGGAAGAAGAGGAAGCAAACATCAGTTCGCAATGCATGTGATAATTAACGGACTCAACCACTTCCGATGTTGACGGAGTACAAGGTAACTTCCACCTCCGCGCTATTATATTCCGCGCTGCGCTTATCAGATGGGACGTTACCCATCTTATTTTGAAAGGAATGACTTCTAAGCCTATTCCCAGAATGGAAAGAGCAGGGGTCAAATTGATTGTTGAATCCGTGACCTGCCGGACTAAAGCTTCCATCGCGTGCCAGAATTTTCTGGTATAAGGACATTCCCACCACATATGTAAGGGAGTACCAACTGACCCACACTTCCTCCAACATAACGGGGAGTAGCCAGGTGAACAGTGGGCTAGTCTATTTGGGGTTAAGTACCATCTGAGTTGTATTTTCCTGGCCTGCTCTATATGATTTAGACATTTAGTACACCTGAAGGACCATGACATTGCTTCCCTCCACTGGCTCATGGAAAACACAACACCCAACTCTTGTTCCCATCTTAACATAAAAGATTGTTTCCCACTATCCTGGTCTAATAATAAGTTTAAGTATATACCAGAAATTTTCACTCTAAATATCAGGGGTGATGCGACATAGGGCTGCAAAGGACTCTTACAAGAGTGAGGTTGAGTTAATGGGGAGTTATTTAACAAGTGACATATCTGTAGAAACTGGTAAAAAAGGGCGTTAGGGATGAAGTAGGTGTCATGCAGTGACTGGAAATCTTTTAGGCCAGAGGTTGTATAAAGACCCCCCAGCTTATCTAATCCTTTATCCACCCACGATTTTAGGTTCATATCAGAAATATGGTATTCAAGTGCTATGAGAGGAATGCTGTCTTTTGGCACCGTAAACCACTTCTTTACATTTCTCAAATACGACCATATGAAAAGAGACGCTTGCATTGTAGGGAGAGGAACCTCATAGCAAAGTCTCCCCAGTTCATGAGCTGCTAGAATGGCTGGGAGTGAATGCTTTTTAACAAACGCCCTTTCTATCTCAAGCCACTTGTGGGGAGCGAATGGAGACCACCACTCCAGCGCCTGCTCCGCCGAGGAGGCCAAATAATACTTATACAGATCTGGTACCCCAAGTCCCCCAGCTCTAACCGAAGGATACAAAGAGGCCTTCGGGATTCTAGGGTGCTTATTCTGCCAAATAAACGCCAAGAGGTCTTTTTGGAGCATGGTTATCAATTTTTTAGGAACTTGCAGTGGGAGACATCTGAAACAGTAAAGTGCTTTTGGTAGGGATAACATTTTTGCAGCATTGATTCTCGCCACCCAGAATAACTGGACCTGCGCCATACGGGAATAATCACCTTGTAGGTCCTTTCTTAGGCGATTAAAATTAATGGAAACTGTCTCAGCCGAGCTTCGTGCTAACTCTATCCCTAAATATGGAGTGGACCGATCTGACCATTGAAAGGGCTATATTTGCTTTAACCTATCCATTGTGGCTACAGGTAAGTGGAAATCTAAAACCTTGCTTTTGCTCTCATTTAGTTTATAATAAGAACTATTTGAAAATTGCTGCAGTATTTGATGTAGTGCTATTAAAGAGCTTTCAGGGTTCAATACTGTTAATATAACGTCATCAGCATATAATCCAATCACGTGAGAAACATCTCCCGCTTTAATTCCCTGTATGCTGTGACATGCCCAAATCCTAGCAGCCAGAGGCTCCATTACCAACGCAAAAATCAACGGTGACAATGGACACCCCTGTCTGGTCCCATTGGTTATCTTAAAAGCTCTAGACATATATCCCGAGGCGAGAACAGTGGCCGAGGGGGTCGTATATAGCCCCATTACACCAGCCCTAATATTACCATGGAAACCAAAGGTCTGAAGCACCCGGTCCAGGTACCCCCAATGCACCCTATCAAATGCTTTTTCAGCATCTAGGGAAATAAACATTGTTGGGGACCTGGACTTCCCTGCAATCTGGATGAGGTCAAGCATGCGTCTAGTGCCGTCCCTACACTGCCTTCCAGGCACAAACCCAACCTGGTCTGGGTCTACTAGTTCTGGCAAAAACTGATTAATCCTAGTGGCCAATATTTTTGCGTACAATTTTAGATCCGCATTAAGCAGGGATATGGGGC
This sequence comes from Bufo bufo, assembly GCF_905171765.1. NCBI lineage: Eukaryota > Metazoa > Chordata > Amphibia > Anura > Bufonidae > Bufo > Bufo bufo. The sequence goes on along the minus strand of NC_053393.1, from coordinate 557,907,433 downwards.
GAAAATTGGCAGGCGCATCTGGGGTCTTGCCCGGCTTCAGGATGGTTACTACCGTGGCCGAAAGCATCTCCGTTGGAATAAACCCTGTTTGGAAAAAGGTATTATATATCGAGCACAGATTGGGGAGGAGCTGGGGCAGAAACTCTTTGTAATATGCCACAATAAAGCCGTCCGGCCCTGGCGCTTTCCCCGTGGGGGTAGTTTTTAGAGCTGCTCGTACCTCTGCTTCCGCAATTGGCAAGTTGAGAGTAGTTAATTGGGCATCTGACAGCGTGGGAAGTTTCAGGTGCTCTAGAAAATCTGCAATAAACGTTTCTGTTGGTTGAGGGGTTGCAACATCTTCCTTCAGATTATAAAGTTTCGCATAATATGAAGCTATGGCATTAGTGATTTCTTGCGGATGCGTGAGAACAGACCCATTATAATGCATTTTCTCTATTCTGGAGTTAACCGCCCTTTTCTTAAGTCTGTTAGCTAACAAGGAGCCTGCCCTATCCCCCATATGATAGTGAGACATCTTAAATCTGCTAATTACTCGCTCATGTTCATATAAGAGATGCGACCTCAACTTAGAACGGACATTCTGCAACTCCAAAGGGTGAGCTGAAGAGGGATTGTCCCTATATAGTTGGTGTGCTGACTCCAGCTCTGATAACGCCTCATTAAGCTGCCGATCTCTAGCTTTTTTCAAACGAGAGGCTGCCTGCAAGAATATACCTCTCATATAGGCGTAGATGACGAAATATCAGGGGTGCTATTCAGAAGGAAGAACTCCTTCAGACTAGCGCAGAATTCTTCCAGCCTCTTAGAACTTTTGAGCAAGTACTGGTTTAGTCTCCAAGTCGGGGGTGATTGGGAGGGTAAGCCCATATTGAGTTCCATCACTATAGGGGCATGATCCGACCAAGTGGCTAGCAGAATATGCGTTCTAAGTACCCCTTGCAAAATATCCCTAGAGACCAGGAAGTAATCGATCCGGGACTGTGTGTGATGTGCGGAAGAAATATGCGTATAATCTCTCTCCCCCATGCTGGTACCGCCAGATGTCATGCAAGGAAGTGTTTTTTAGAGCTTCTTTTAGGCCCTTCCGGCGGGGCTCAGCATGGGTGAGACAGTCCATCCCCACATCAATTGGCACGTTAAAATCCCCAGCCATTATGATAGCTCCCTTCGCCACCTTTAAGATTTTCTTGTGCAATCTGTTGAAAAAGGAGATCTGCCTAACATTTGGTGCATAAACCGAAACTATCGTACACAATTTACCTTCAAGTGAACATATCAGGATAACATATCTACCTTCCTTGTTTGTGATGCATTGGTGTAATGTGAAAGCAACAGAGCCCCTTATACATATAAGGGTGCCAGCCTTACGCCTTTGGGCAGCAGGGGAGTGAAAAATATGCGGATACAATCGATGAGTACATCTGTGCTGATCTGCTCCCACCAAATGCGTCTCCTGAATGAAAGCCACATCGCATTTGCTGCCGAGCAGATCCCGCCACATCTGAGAGCGACGAAAGGGGGAGTTCAGACCACGAACATTATTAGAATAAAATGTCAGCCCCGCCATAAGAAGATGCATAGCGTACTAGGTGTGAACATAAGGAGCATTATGAGGCTGAGGTAGAGATCAAAATATGTGGGTCACATATCAGAGCGCGAGCAAAGTAGGACAACAAAAAACAACATAACATTAGCAAAAAGGAAAAGGTGATTAGACATCCTAAAACTGCAATGAGCAGGATTCTAGAGTCTAAAAAGGGGGGTCTGCTTAGAGGGTGACCACCACCCTAGCACCAGAAGAGCAGACCTAGTGGGGGGGGGAGAAAGAGATAAGTTCTTACGTATCTCCCATCCCGCACATCCAAAAGGATAAAGTAGGTGAGGGAGTCCTGGAAATCACGTTTGTTCCCATTCTGGCGCAATTCTCGCCGACTTGATTCCATGGTCTTCTGCAGGATTGGCATTATCTCCAATTGAAAGCAGGCCCATCTTATGTAGAAGGACAGAGGCATCTTGTGGGGTGTTGCAAGCGGTCATCTGCCCCTTCACCGAGATCAGTAGCTTTACAGGGAAGCCCCAGCGATAACGGATATTCTTGTCACGGAGGGTACGTGTAAATTGCGCAAATTCCTTCCTCTTCGCTAGTGTGGCTGCAGACAGGTCTGACAGGTTTCAGTTGGTGTCGGATTTAGCCGCAGGTTTCGAAGAAAGTGATCTTTGGTATGGTAAAAGTGAATTCGCGCTATGACGTCACGCGTGAGAGAAGGATCTAGTCCCTTTGGCTTAGGGATACGATGAATCCTGTCAATCAGTAGGTCTCGCTCAGATAACTCAGGCACGGCTTCTTTAAGCAAAGTTTGCAAGTAAAACTCCAGCTCTGCTGGGCCTACCATCACCGGAACTCCTCTAATGCGCACATTGTTACGCCTATGGCCATCTTCCAGATCCTGGATCTTTTCTTTTATGGCCGCCACATCCTCCTCCAGCGCTTCATGCGCATCGATCAGAGAGTTGTGTGACGCAGCATATTCAGCCATCTTGCTTTCCACGTGGGTGACTATCTCCTACTCCCTGTATATCGTGCTGCAGATCTTTGATCATGCTGGAGATGTCCGCTTTCAGCGAGGATCTTAGGGAGTCCAGCAGTGTGCGCAGTGTCTCCTCTGTAATCGGGAGAGCCCCAGCTTCAGCAGAAAGGAGAAGCGATGGGCCTCCACATGCTGCAGGGGAGGGAGCAGGAGTTGCAGAGAAGAAGCGGGAGATCCCTCAGCTCCGACGCTTGACGGTGGCGTTCTGGGGAAGAACTCAGTCATTTTCTTCGGCGCCTGCCTCTTTCTAATCTTGCCCATTCTGGGAACCAGGTAAGTAACCGTAGTGTGTGTCAGGGCCCCTCAGGAGTAATATTTGAGCCGCTATGGATATGCGGGAAGCGGAGCTACAGTCTCAAGCAGCCGCCGCCATCAACGCGCAGGCCACTCCCCCCAAAAACAATGTATATAAAGTCCAGTAGCTGTAATGCTGCACGGTGCTGTGGGAAAAGAAGTTGCTCTGTGCCTGAGCGCGGCGTTCCGCGCTGTCTCCGGCTTCAGAGATCACTTACCCACCAACCGGTGCTGCTAGGACGAGTCCTCCAATGTCGATCAGCTGTTCCTGGAAAAAATCGTGATGTCCAACGCGATCTGGTAATGAAGGCTTCAGTTCCTCGTGGCGCCCAGGGCGCGGTTCTCGCGTCTGTAGTGTGACGCGGGTGGTCATGTGATCGCGGTCCTCGCGATATTTCTCGGAGCGCTCCTTAGGTGTAGTTGAGATGGTGCACCGTAGTTAGTGGTAGACAATCCTCTATAGGCTTTTGCTTAGACGCGTTTAGGGAGAATCTCCCTTTATCAGTAAGTAGAGGATTGTGATCACCCATGTATTATTTATAGGGTGATGTCATTATCTCATTTGTGATCTCTTTAGCATTTTCAATGAGGTTGATCATTAAAGTGAGGTGGGACACAATGATCCACTCATTGAAACCGTATGAGGCATGGAAAAACTAAAAAATGATTCTAATTGTTAAATCCATATGTGGCAAAAAAGGGGAAGGAGAAGAAAATCTGATGTAGCATGGGAGAATAAAAATTGTAGGGTAAAAGCTTGTTGCATAGTTGATAGTATAATTAGCCTTTCCAATTAAGTCAATTTTACAAATTGAGTAGGACTTGGCGTTCTGAATTGCTGGATGTATAATATAGGAGAATTATTGTAATTGCAGACTGGTTGATAGATCAAACACCTTGCTCTGAAAGATGGATAAAAATGATAATAAATATGATTGAACACATGTAGTTATGGTTGTTTGTGTGTTCTGTAATTGTATAGATCTATATGGGCTTTCAGTGTTATGTTGCTCCTAGGTTTGAATGATTTATAGTCCCATAGTGTATAGTAGGAAGATATCCTCATTGTATCACTGGTCCGTATATACAAAAGACCCAGTGGGCATGAGAACTTTCTATCCCTTTATACAAATGGAGTAAGATGGGAGATCATACAAATATCTCACTGGTCCGTAGGAAGAAGACTCAGTGGGTATAGTAATTCCCTGTTATTCTAGTCTAGGGGATTATGTGAAAGAGATAAATGATTCCTATTTCCTGATATAATACAAGATCTGTGATCATCACCACATATCCTCATAATACGGTGGAACTCCATTTATTGACTACATTTATCCATTTATTACCATTTTTTTACCATAAGTGGCTATTACACTGCTCAAAAAAATAAAGGGAACACAAAAATAACACATCCTAGATCTGAATTAATTAAATATTCTTCTGAAATACTTTGTTCTTTACATAGTTGAATGTGCTGACAACAAAATCACACAAAAATTAAAAATGGAAATCAAATTTTTCAACCCATGGAGATCTGGATTTGGAGTCACACTCAAAATTAAAGTGGAAAAACACACTACAGGCTGATCCAACTTTGATGTAATGTCCTTAAAACAAGTCAAAATGAGGCTCAGTAGTGTGTGTGGCCTCCACGTGCCTGTATGACCTTCCTACAACGCATGTGCATACTCCTGATGAGGTGGCGGACGGTCTCCTGAGGGATCTCCTCCCAGACCTGGACTAAAGCATCTGCCAACTCCTGGACAGTCTGTGGTGCAACGTGACGTTGGTGGATAGAGCGAGACATGATGTCCCAGATGTGCTCAATTGGATTCAGGTCTGGGGAACGGGCAGGCCAGTCCATAGCATCAATGCCTTCGTCTTGCAGGAACTGCTGACACACTTCAGCCACATGAGGTCTAGCATTGTCTTGCATTAGGAGGAACCCAGGGCCAACCGCACCAGCATATGGTCTCACAAGGGGTCTGAGGATCTCATCTCGGTACCTAATGGCAGTCAGGCTACCTCTGGCGAGCACATGGAGGGCTGTCCGGCCCTCCAAAGAAATGCCACAACACACCATTACTGACCCAATGCCAAACCGGTCATGCTGGAGGATGTTGCAGGCAGCAGAACGTTCTCCATGGCGTCTCCAGACTCTGTCACGTCTGTCACATGTGCTCAGTGTGAACCTGCTTTCATCTGTGAAGAGCACAGGGCGCCAGTGGCGAATTTGCCAATCTTGGTGTTCTCTGGCAAATGCCAAACGTCCTGCACGGTGTTGGGCTGTAAGCACAACCCCCACCTGTGGACGTCGGGCCCTCATATCACCCGCATGGAGTCTGTTTCTGACCGTTTGAGCAGACACATGCACATTTGTGGCCTGCTGGAGGTCATTTTGCAGGGCTTTGGCAGTGCTCCTCCTGTTCCTCCTTGCACAAAGGCGGAGGTAGCGGTCCTGCTGCTGGGTTGTTGGCCTCCTCCACGTCTCCTGATGTACTGGCCTGTCTCCTGGTAGCGCCTCCATGCTCTGGACACTACGCTGACAGACACAGAAAACCTTGCCACAGCTCGCATTGATGTGCCATCCTGGATAAGCTGCACTACCTGAGCCACTTGTGTGGGTTGTAGACTCCGTCTCATGCTACCACTAGAGTGAAAGCACCGCCAGCATTCAAAAGTGACCAAAACATCAGCCAGGAAGCATAGGAACTGAGAAGTGGTCTGTGATCACCACCTGCAGAACCACTTCTTTATTGGGGGTGTCTTGCTAATTGCCTATAATTTCCACCTGTTGTCTATCCCATTTTCACAACAGCATGTGAAATTGATTGTCACTCAGTGTTGCTTCCTAAGTGGACAGTTTGATTTCACAGAAGTGTGATTGACTTGGAGTTACATTGTGTTGTTTAAGTGTTCCCTTTATTTTTTTGAGCAGTGTATATACAGTACAGACCAAAAGTTTGGACACACCTTCTCATTCAAAGAGTTTTCTTTATTTTCATGACTATGAAGGCATCAAAACTATGAATTAACACATGTGGAATTATATACATAACAAACAAGTGTGAAACAACTGAAAATATGTCATATTCTAGGTTCTTCAAAGTAGCCACCTTTTGCTTTGATTACTGCTTTGCACACTCTTGGCATTCTCTTGATGAGCTTCAAGAGGTAGTCCCCTGAAATGGTCTTCCAACAGTCTTGAAGGAGTTCCCAGAGATGCTTAGCACTTGTTGGCCCTTTTGCCCTCACTCTGCGGTCCAGCTCACCCCAAACCATCTCGATTGGGTTCAGGTCCGGTGACTGTGGAGGCCAGGTCATCTGGCGCAGCACCCCATCACTCTCCTTCATGGTCAAATAGCCCTTACTTTTAAAGTTTTCCCAATTTTTCGGCTGACTGACTGACCTTCATTTCTTAAAGTAATGATGGCCACTCATTTTTCTTTACTTAGCTGCTTTTTTCTTGCCATAATACCAATTCTAACAGTCTATTCAGTAGGACTATCATCTGTGTATCCATCTGACTTCTCCTCAACGCCACTGATGGTCCCAACCCCATTTATAAGGCAAGAAATCCCACTTATTAAACCTGACAGGGCACACCTGTGAAGTGAAAACCATTTCAGGTGACTACCTCTTGAAGCTCATCAAGAGAATGCCAAGAGTGTGCAAAGCAGTAATGAAAGCAAAAGGTGGCTACTTTGAAGAACCTAGAATATGACATATTTTCAGTGGTTTCACACTTGTTTGTTATGTATATAATTCCACATGTGTTAATTCATAGTTTTGATGCCTTCAGTGTGAATCTACAATTTTCATAGTCATGAAAATAAAGAAAACTCTTTGAATGAGAAGGTGTGTCCAAACTTTTGGTCTGTACTGTATATATATTTATATTTTTATTCTTACTCCAAGGAATAATTTATTGAATTACACTTTGGACTATTGATTTTATTCATCTCTTAATTAGCACCATCTATATTATTCCTATAAATCAATTAGATCAGATTCTACCCATATATGAGTATGCCTGCTTATCTCTTTACTTCTTATACTGGTTTATACTGGTGTAATGAGCTGGAGATGGCGGGATTACAGCCGACCACAGACTCTTTATGTTCTCTGCTTCTTCCTACAAGTCTCTGGCTATGGAGACCACTGGTGGGAATAAGGAGCCAATAGATTTATGTCCCCGAGAGGAACGAGTCCGGACGCGTCTGGTAGAAGCCGATCTCCTCCACGGAAACCACCTGCAGCATGTCCGGCCGTGCTGAGGAAGCATGTGTACAAGGTTATTGGCTGTGAGCCGCCATCTAATATCAGGTCCAGCCTCTGGGAGACCTGCAGCCATTAGGCTCAGACGACGACTGTTGTCGGGTCATTTGTGGTTGTCATGATAATTAAAGGGGTTATTACATAACAAGTATCACAGTGCAGTGAATGGGGCATTTCTGATGAAGTTTATTACGATGTACATGCAGTAATAATATTGGTTGCATTTTTATGATCTGTACATCTTCCTTCTGGTAGCGCCCCCTGCTGTTTCTTCTGTGACTAGGTTTCTGGTCCACCTTCTCCTGCATTCAGGGATGGACACATGCTCAGTATCTTCTCTGCTCCCTCCTCCTGTCAGTGCCGGTGCAGTCATCTCGTGGAGAAGCAGTGCAGACTCCTTTCATTCATCCTTACTTGTATATTCATGGAGGTATATAGCTGTATCTCTACACGGGGGGAGGGGAGAGGGGCTTAGGAAGAGCTGGCTGCAGCGCACTCCTGGGAGATGCAGGTGCTTGATGGTCACATGGGATGAGCTGCTGCCCACCCACAGAGAATGAAGAGACCAGAGCTGCAGAGGAGGGAGTAAAGAAGCTAAAAAGGATGAATATTATACTGGAGAGCAGCGGTTTTTGCATTTCTGTACTTCAAGTGTTGTATGTACTACTCCAGATAACTTTTTCCAGGACGTTCTCCATGACAGCACCATATGTAGGTTGTCCTTCTGGTCTTCTGTAGGGACTAGAACACAGAGAAGTCAATAGGCAGCTCCAGCCTCCAGTGCTCTTCCTGTCTCTACAGAGGACAGGTGCAGAGAGGATTCCTGAGTGGAATTTTCCTGTTATTGTAGGATCTTTGCTAGGGTTGTATGGGGGTTTCTTCCCTTTACTTCCATGGTAGTGGTCCCCTAGTCCATCCCAGACCCTTTCTAAATCAGCTGTATGGGATGGTCATGTCCTGCTGAAGAGACCCTTCCCATCAGGTTTGATGTCGGGTATGTTGCTTCCCTATTTGAGCTCTGGCTTTGTCCTCAGAAGATCCTGGCAGGCAGTGTGGAGCATCTGAAGGCTTGAGTCCCCAGGTTCAGGACTCACATCCATCCAAGATACTCTCCTGGAGGAAAAGGGGAGGAGCTTTATGAGAACATGAGTGGTAGGAGCCCATCTGTATATACACTCATTGACCAAAATCCTGCACCAAGAAGGAGATGTTGGGATGAAACTTTCCCAGTGTGACTGTAATGATGATAAATGTAAGGGTTCCCAATATTACAGAAATGGAGACATTTATTGGTGAAAATTGTCCAATTCCAAGGAGGTTTTAGGACCCTGTTGGGCTGCCTCTAGCCTGGAGACAAGATGAGATACGGCCTCTAGCATGGATACAAGATGAGATACGGCCTCTAGCCTTGACACAAGATGAGATACGGCCTCTAGCCTTGACACAAGATGAGATACGGCCTCTAGCCTTGACACAAGATGAGATACGGCCTCTAGCCTTGACACAAGATGAGATACGGCCTCTAGCCTTGACACAAGATGAGATACGGCCTCTAGCCTGGAGACAATATGGTTGAGCAAGGAGACATACATGTTCAGCATGGTATCCTAAGGTACATTTGCCAACAGATGTTACAGATTCACCTGTAGATCCCTCACACTCATAGGTTGCTTAAGCTCTCATTTCAGCTGTTCACATAAATGCTTTATAGGCAATAAAATAGGAGGACACTGTAACGGCATCCCGGGCATAAAAGGGGGTAAAAGCCGTTTAAGAGATATTCCCTTTTCAGATGCAAAGGCAGCTACTAAAGACACCAATCTCCCGAACTGGAAACCATGTGAATGCTGCATACAGCCGAATAGGAAAAACCATATGAAAGGTTTACACTCCTAGCAGTCAGACTGGAACAGCATATAATAAATCCCCCCAAGAACGAGACCAAGCTCTGTGTTGAGGGTATATCTGAATCTCTCTTTACTAAGGGCTACCCGCCCGTATTTATGCAGGTCCCCATCTGGTGGACACTCCCCTAGGGGGACCAGATGGAAGACTGTGACACAGGACAGATAAGCAGCAATTCAGGATACACAGACACAATACATCCCCAAAATGCATCCTGGTTTCATTCTCTCTGCCCTGGAGACAACCGAGGAGTAATTCAATTATCTCTCAGGACAAAAGGAAATCGCCATTGTACACGTGGGGACAACAGGACAGAAATCACTATTCAAATATACAATGTCACAACCATTACAGTAAACACAGACATTTAACATATCCCCAGATAGCTCAGGTCTGAGTGCATTTTATTAGGTGAATGGCACTCAGACTACACGAATACATGGAGCCAAATTCTTTCACATAGTCTTTCGTTATCCGAATGGGCTCCATGGCATAGCTATCTCGGGTATCACTGTTCAAATAGGGGAAGTACCAAATGACCCGGCTTTTATGTCTTTGCAGGGGAAAATCAAGCGTTTCAACATGGGGCCATAGTCTAAACGGAGCAGGCGGGACACAAGGCTTCTCCAGTGCAATGTGGCGAGATTGGTCTCGTCACAGACACATTCCTGGGGAAGCCTCGCTGTGCGCAGGAGAGTATTATCCAGCTGAAAAGTGCTATGAGAAGAATACATGTGGCGGCAGGATGTCCTGCACATATCGCTGAGCTGTTAGTGCCCCTCGTACCACTACTAGGGGCCACCTGTGTCTAGGTTATGGACAACAGAATTATGGGAGTTGCTTATTCTTGTCGATAGATCACACGATCCTCTCTACTGGTAGTCCGGAGCTTGTTAACTCTACCTGCACTAACATAACCAGTGCGCCCAACATTTCCTAAAAGCTAAGTCAGAACAGCCTAGATCAGTGGTGACGAACCAATGGCGCGGGTGCCAGAGGCAGCACTCAGAGCCCTCTCTGTTGGCCCCCTCTGCCCAATGACTTTTCAAAAACCTGGTAGTAGAGATCCTGGCCTTCCTCAGAGAAAGAGATATCATCATAGTTCCATAGTTTGGACTATTTTCTCTTGATGGCAGAATCCACTCCAATTCTGGATCGTGAAGATCAAGAAATCAGATTTCTCTCCAGACACCAGGAAGATTTTATGACCAACACTCATTTCTGCCAATTCTCAAACTTGAGATGATACAGGGGAAAAATATCAGTCTTCTGGAGAAAGAGCCACTGCTTATTAAAGGAAGCTATGAACATCTTGGGGTCAATGACCTTCTGCATCTCCACAATTCTTTGGAGTCATTTTCATGTCTGTTCTCTCCAGAAAGTGATTCTTACAGCCTAAACCAAACAATTCTTCTTCCCAGAGTGAGAAGACAGGCTTTACTTTCATGGACTTTCCCAGAAAACCTGTAATGAAGGATTCTTTGGAATGTAAGTCCCTATGGATACCAGCAAAACGGGATGAGGTGCTCAGGAATAGAATATGGGCCTAGCATGCTCATTTCCTCCTTTTCCTTTTATTCCGGCCGTCCTCAAGAATATGTGGTTAAAAGCAACCAGTGTCATTCAAATTACTTAATTCTGTCCAAAGCACAGCTGGTTCCCGATCCTGAAGTATTTATTTCTGGAAGACCCAGTACCTCTGTATCTAAGATTAAATATTTTTCTTCTCCAGGGCCCTCTTCTGTATCGAAAGGTCCAGATGCAGAAATCCTGAAAGCTTGAATCCTGAGAGTGAAATCCTGAAAATTCCTTACAGCAGAGTCCCAAGGAAGTTACCTCACCAGGTTACAGGGAGGTTTAAAAGAGATTTTGCTCCTGGTACGAATCTGAATGTTCGGTCTCTTTTTTAGGCTACTTTTACATTAGCGGCAGGCTGTTTCGGCCCGTGAACAGCCTGTCGCATAGTCAGGACTTTGATTAGGGTTGCTCTCGGAGGTGTCCTGCTCGTTCCCTAGTTTCCAGGCCTTATTCCCTCATCCCTTTCCCTCCTATGCTGTGTGTACACACACTGATGTGTAACAGTATATGATAATGGCATTAGACCCAGTAGCCTAAAGGTACAGATCTCAACCCTGGGTTGTTTTCTGGACCTTTCCCTTGCAGACTATAGATGGATCAAAATGTTCATTAAGGCTACATCCTGGATCAGACCAGCCATAAAACAATCCATTCCTCTTTGGGACCTAATTTCAGTGGTCTCTGTGATACTCTTGAGGAGTTGAGTTTGAGATTCTTGTCCCTTAAAGCTGTTTTCCCAGATGCCATTACCTTGGCCCGTAGGGTAGGGAAAGTACAGCCCTTTTGCATCGGTGAGTCTTACCTCAAAAATTTCAATAAGATAATCCTAAAAGTGTATCCGACCTTTCTCCCTAAAATTGCCTCAGCTTTTCACCTTAACCAAGAGATGTTTTTTCCATCTTTTCAATGCATCCCCTAACAATGGTGATTCCACATCTTAGATGTCAAAAGTTTAATAGGAAATATTTAGATGCCTTGAGAGGAAGGAAGGAACAATGAGAAGAAGGTCTCAGAGACCATCTCGGCGAGGTGGGTGAAGACTGCAATCCAATAATTCTGTAATTCGCAAAGAGTTCCTGGTCCAGATGGTATTAAAGCCACTCATACCAGAGAGAGCAGAGGCATCTACTGATCAGATCTGTAGAGCAGCGCCTCGGGCAAGCTTTATTACAGACTGGACATCTAATACAATCAGGAGTTAACCCTTGAGAGATTTGACCCAGACTCTCTTCTCCCTCAACCACATGCTTATCTGGTATCGCTCAATGTGGTGTCATTGGAAATGAGTAAATACATATTTAGTTGCATCCATCCTGATGTAGTATTTCAGAAAACACTGGAGGGAGATGGTGAGAGGAGCCTTGTAATCTCTCTGTGGTCCTGTCCCTGCAGAAGACTAGAAGGGCAATCTCCATGTGGTGCTGTCATGTAGGCCTCCAGAGAAACCAGTCGCTGGTAGAATTCCTACTTCAATATTTGTGGGATAATCCCTTTAAAGAGTTTATCCAGCCCAATTATTTAACAGACCCCTTCAGAGTGGCTGGATTCATACTCACCTGATCCCTGCTGGTGGGTTCCAGCTCCATCGATACATGGGCACCTCTGCAGATTCCTGGTCTCTGAGAATCAACATCCAATTGATGACAGGGCAAGGGAGCACCTGCCACCCATGCAGTAAGTCACTCAGTCATGTGCCACATTGGTCACAGGTCACCGCTGCTGCCAGTCCTTGGCTGCAGCAGTTGCTCCCAACCCCCCAACTATCTCCACCCCCCGCCCCCCTGTCAACAATGTGTTGATTTCCACAGACCCAGCACCTGTAGAGTCGACAGTGGAGCAATGAAGCCAGAACACAGAGGCAGGGACCAAGTAAGTATGAACTCCACCGGGGGTCCGCCTCTCTGAAGGGGTCTATTACACAAGTTTAAAGTTGGATAACTCTTTTAATGATCTTTTGTAGGCATCTAAAACATTCCACTCAACTTGTCCAACTGTCCTGTAATTCACAATATTTGTTTCACATATTTTGAATCAGGATAAAGATCTGAACAATATTAATGCTACAGAGACAGATGTGAGGGGCGATGAGAAATACAAGGAGGAGATCCCTACAGAGACAGATGTGAGGGGCGATGAGGAATACAAGGAGAAGATCCCTACAGAGACAGATGTGAGAGGCGATGAGGAATACAAGGAGGAGATTCCTACAGAGACAGATGTGAGGGGCGATGTGGAATACAAGGAAGAGATTCCTACAGAGACAGATGTGAGGGGCGATGAGGAATACAAGGAGGAGATTCCTACAGAGACAGATGTGAGGGGCGATGAGGAATACAAGGAGGAGATCCCTACAGATAAGAGCCCAGGTGAGTAGTGACCACTAAATGAAGCAGAGATGAGTCTGTAACCATAATGACCCTGACTGGACCAGGATGGGGATGTTAATCAGACAATGGAACAGACGGATGATGGGGGTTATATGGTGCACGGATTATTGAACAGACAATATGTGGCACTGACTGGATCTTTCCCTAAAACTTTCCCTAGATCTGTCCTTACATGCTGACCCTGATACCAGACATCACTGACCCTCACTGTCCCTTAAGACATTCCTATGAAAAATCCTAGTCTCTAAGGGTCCATTCACACGTCCGTATGAATGTATCTGCACCCGTTCCGCAATTCTGCGGAACGGGTGCAGACCCATTAATTCTTTATATGGACGGAATGAATGCCGAGAGCACACTCCGCATTTCCGTAGCGGGGCTCCGAACTTCCAGTCCACAGCTACGGACAAGAAAAGGACATGTTCTATGGGAGTGCGTGCCGGGTGTATTGCGGATGTGTGAATTGCTCCTAAAACAGACAACAGGAGGACACTAAGACCCAACCCAAACTGAGCAGAGCTGAACTAGAATAAAGGCAGGACAGATTGAAACATGGAACATCCCCTCCCCCCAACCACACACAACGACTACAAGAATCAGAGGTTAAGAATGGACTAAAAATACGAACAAAACTACACTGATGAAGAATACTAGGAGAGATACTAGAAAATAAAATGATTACTGGATTCGAAAGCACAGAGCTTACACTATAACCAGCAGCCCCCTGCAGAAACTAGGAATATTTACAGCGAGGCTAACCAGTCAGGAGCTCCTCTCCAACCAAGGTGAGCTACAGAAGAGAGGTCGGCTGAGCAAGAGATCAGCTACTGTATAATACATAGCAACTGCCCCAAACATACTAGTAGACAGGAGAAGATGAAACCATAGGAGTGTTCCTGCTGATTCTAGCCCATTACACTAAGGTGGTAACGATTCCCTCAGGTCTGCGCTGTGACTCTCCAGGACTTGCTCAGTAATATCAGGGTGACAGGTCTCTTCCATGAATCTCCTGGATGTGTCCCGGTGTCCCTCTGTGCAGCATTTCACAGGCCTCATGTCACATACACTCTGGATTGCACTGGATTCTGGTGTCCAAATTCTGAATGTGCAAGGTGTCAACATATGTGTCGTCCATACAGGCCCCGGGTACCTTCTGGTTTCAAAATTGGGAGGATTGGGCTGCCATACCTCTAATAGGGGGTAGGTTTCCTGGCCCTCCTGACACCTCTGTTGCATACAATGACATTGTTATAATGCTAGAGTCAGTTATTAAATTTTTCAGTTGGCTTGCTTCTTCTTTCCTAAGGTTATTTCTGCCTTCAACAACTGGTGTATAGTCCGTTCAGGTTCTCACTTGAGTTGATCAAAATAGAATAAACTTGATGAACCTGTGTCGCCTCTTAAGGCAATGTAACTATGAGTTTCTCACATCTGTACCTTTTGCCATGGTTGATTTCTGATATATAACCTAAACTGGTCCCACATCACAGCATCAGTATAGGTTATGGACTTGGCCCCTTCTTATTCTTTCTGCTGTAACATTGCCATCAATTGTTGTATGCTGTTCATGGACGGGGGCAGCGTCTCCTCCTCCTCCTGACGCCGGGCAAAGAATCTTTTTTGCAGTATTCTGTTTGATCACGGATGCCCAACTTGCGGCCCTCCAACTGTTGCAAAACTACAACTCCCAGCATGCCTGGACAACCTACAGCTATTAGGGAATGCTGTGAGTTGTAGCTTTGCAACAGCTGGAGGGCCGCAGATTGAGCATCCCCGTGTTAGATGATTGATCTCCAGGATGTGAGAAACCTGTGCATATGATTGGCTGACTCTTGCCTGTTGTAACAGCTCTATTCTTCTTGTCCGACCCTTCTATGTACTTAGGGCCATTCTGTTTTTAGGTGTTGGATCACATGACACAATTAGACATCACCCTCTAGCCTCTCTCATCAGTTATGAATTTTGATAGCTGCCTTCAATAATTAAAAAAAGTAATACATTTTTTTTTTGTTTTTGGTAGATGACTGTACTGGGCGCTTGGAGAAACATCTCATATCTACATATTATAATGCAGTTGATCCAGGTGTCATATCAGATACATATGAAGAGCGTGCCATTATCCCAGATGTACCCTCAGACCTTCACAGCAAAAATCTATCATCTCATCCTTTAATACAGGTCCGATCTTTTAATTTATCACATACTCGTACTCAGAATGAAACTCACAGAAGAGGTTCTGGAACCCAAAGAGCTCAGAGAAAGCCGTATTCATGCTCAGAATGTGGCAAATGTTTAAGGCCTCTTTCACACTTGCGTTGTCCGGATCCGGCGTGTACTCCACTTGCCGGAATTACACTCCGGATCCGGAAAAACGCAAGTGTACTGAAAGCATTTGAAGACGGAACCGTCTTCCAAATGCTTTCAGTGTTACTATGGCACCCAGGACGCTATTAAAGTCCTGGTTGCCATAGTAGGAGCGGGGGAGCGGTATACTTACAGTCCGTGCGGCTCCCGGGGCGCTCCAGAATGACGTCAGAGCGCCCCATGCGCATGGATGACGTGATCCATGCGATCACGTGATCCATGCGCTTGGGGCGCCCTGACGTCACTCTGGAGCGCCCGGGGAGCCGCACGGACGGTAAGTACACTGCTCCCCCGCTCCCCGCTACACTTACCATGGCTGTCAGGACTTTAGCGTCCCGGCAGCCATGGTAACCACTCTGAAAAAGCTAAATGTCGGCTCCGGCAATGCGCCGAAACGACGTTTAGCTTAAGGCCGGATCCGGATCAATGCCTTCCAATGGGCATTAATTCCGGATCCGGCCTTGCGGCAAGTGTTCCGGATTTTTGGCCGGAGCAAAAAGCGCAGCATGCTGCGGTATTTTCTCCGGCCAACAAACGTTCCGTACCGGAACTGAAGACATCCTGATGCATCCTGAACGGATTACTCTCCATTCAGAATGCATTAGGATAATCCTGATCAGGATTCTTCCGGCATAGAGCCCCGACGACGGAACTCTATGCCGGAAGACAATAACGCAGGTGTGAAAGAGCCCTTACTTGGAAATCAGGCCTTCTTCAACATCAAAGACATCACACAGGGAAGAAGCTGTATTCATGTTCAGACTGTGGGAAATGTTTTACTAACAAATCACATCTGGAAAACCATCAGAGAATTCACACTGGAGAGAAGCCGTTTTCATGTTCAGAATGTGGAAAATGTTTTACGAAAAAAACACATCTTGAAACCCATCAGCGAATTCACACAGGAGAGAAGCCGTTTTCATGTTCAGAATGTGGAAAATGTTTTACTAGAAAATCACATCTTGAAAACCATCACAGAATTCACACAGGAGAGAAGCCGTTTTCATGTTCAGAATGTAGGAAATCTTTTACTGATAAATCAAGTCTTGAAAGCCATCAGAGAATTCACACAGGAGAGAAGCCGTTTGCGTGTTTAGAATGTGCGAAATCCTTTACTAGAAAGTCAGTTCTTCTTCTACATCAAAGAGGTCACACAGGAGAGAAGCCGTATTCATGTTCAGAATGTGGAAAATCTTTTACTCGGAAAGCACATCTTCAGAGCCACCAGAGAATTCACACAGGGGACAAAACGTATTCATGTTCAGAATGTAGGAAATCTTTTACTGAGAAATCAAGTCTTGAGAGCCATCAGAGAATTCACACAGGAGAGAAGCCGTTTTCGTGTTCAGAATGTGGAAAATATTTTACTAGAAAAACACATCTTGAAAACCATCAAAGAATTCACACAGGAGAGAAGCCATTTTCATGTTTAGAATGTGGTAAATCTTTTACTCGGAAATTACATCTTCAGAGCCACCAGAGCATTCACACAGGGGATAAGCCGTATTCATGTTCAGAATGTATAAAATCTTTTACTGAGAAATCAAGTTTTGAGAGACATCGGCAAATTCACATAGGGGAGAAGCTGTATTCATGTTCAGAATGTGGCAAATGTTTTACTCAGAAATCATCTTTAAAGAGCCATCAGAAAATTCACACAGGGGACAAGCCGTATTCATGTTCAGAATGTAGGAAATGTTTTACTGAGAAATCAAGTCTTGAGAGACATCAGAGAATTCACACAGGAGAGAAGCCGTTTTTGTGTTCAGAATGTGGCAAATGTTTTACTCAAAAATCATCTCTTGTCCAACATCAGAGAATTCACACAGGGAACAACCAATTCTGAATCCTTCCTGTAAAATATGCCATGAATTTCCATATTTTTTCTTGCTATCATTTATAGAAGACTCTGCTTTGTTATAAAAATATTGCATATATATTGAAGCAGGAATTAAAAGAAAATATCAGTATATTCAGAAGTGTAGTTACTGCTGTTATAATTCTCGGCTGGGCTCATCTGGTTTGACATTGCCACAGCCGACACTGGCCGCGGTGGAGACTGGATCCCCTTGTGTCATGTGACTATTTGCCATGACATAAGGAAAACCGGTAACCGTGATCGTCCATGAATTATATAATAAATATATTGGAAATATTTCAGAGGATAGGTCATCAGTTAACAAAATCTTGGGTTTACTACCTGGGTTATGAAGTTGTGAACATTCCCAGACCCATTGGACTCATTTGCAGCAAATGGTAAGGGACATCTGGGGAATAATAATACCCTTAATCCCACAACTAAATTGTTTGAGGGAAGTGGAGAGGACTCGGAGGAGAGGTGTTTGCCTGTTGTGTTCCACTCGATCAGTCTGGTAACCACACTATGCCTTTTTGGAATTTTCGTTGCAGCCTGTGACGCCTTCCAGCATGATGTCCTAGAACATCTGAAACATTTATTGTTGATTTCACATTTTCAGATGGAGAGACCTAGGAAATGGAGGAGTTTTATCAGTGGCATGTCTAGGGTGTTTGTCAATCTGGGCTGGTCTTTTCTCTGCCCCCCCTCACCCCAATACTTTGAAATAATTGTACCCCCTTACAGTAGTATTGTCCTCATTGTACAACCTTCACAGTAGTTTTGTACAGATGTGTGCCCTCTCACAGTAGTTATGCCCTCTGTGACTCCTTCACAGTAATAATCCTCATTGTGCCCCCTTCATAGTAGTAATCTCCACTGTGCCCCCTTCATAGTAATAATGCCCACTGTGCCCTCTTCACAGTAATAATGCCCATTGATTCTGTGCCCCTTCACATTAGTAGTGCCCACTGTGCCCCCTCTATAGTAATAAAATCCTCTGCCCCTCCCTCCTTAGTAATAGTCTTACGTGCCTCCTCCATAATAGTAATGCTTTCTGTGCCCCCTCCATAGTAGTAATTCCCTCTGTGCCCGCCTCCATAGTAGTAATGCCCTCTGTGCACCCCTCCATAGTAGTAATGCCCTCTGTGCCCCCTCCACATTAGTATTTCCCTCTTTTTCCACCCTCCATAGTAGTAATGCCCTCTGTGCCCCCTTCCATAGTAATAATGCCCACTGTGCCCCCTTTAGAGTAATAATGTCCACTGTGCCCTCTTCACAGTAATAATGCCCATTGATTCTGTGCCCCTTCACATTAGTAGTGCCCCCTCTATAGTAATAAAATCCTCTGCCCCTCCCTCCTTAGTAATAAAGTCTTCCATGCCCCCCTCCATAATAGTAATGCTTTCTGTGCCCCCCTCCATAGTAGTAATTCCCTCTGTGCCCCCCTTCATAGTAGTAATTCCCTCTGTGCCCCCCTTCATAGTAGTAATTCCCTCTGTTCCCCCCTCCATAGTAGTAATGCCCTTTGTGCCCCCTCCATAGTAGTAATGCCCTCTCCATAGTAGTAATGCCCTTTGTGCCCCCATCATAGTAGTAATGCCCTTTGTAATAAAAAGCTCACATACCTCTCTTCCCTTCAGGCACAGATCGCTTTGCAGCACGGTGTGGGCGTGGGCGGAGATTATGCAGAATTCTAGGCTGCAGGCCCCACCCACACAGGCCGGCAGCGTGATCTGTGTCTGCAGGCTGAATGGTGGAGCGGAGAGAAGTCTTCCTTCTTCATCATTCTGTGCGATGCTGGCCTGAGGGAGGGGAGGAGCGCGGGGAGATGAGCGGTGAGTGACAGGACCCAGCTCCCTGCGCTCCAGCAATGAGCTCTTCTGTCTGTATTGATGGAAGCGCTCATTGCTTCTGGCACCCCCCAGAGAGTTGACACCCGGGGCGGACCCCCCCCCCCCCTTAGTACGCCACCGTATTAAACCAAGCAGAGTGGACTGCTTTTTGACAGAACAACAAACTTAGTCTTCGGTTCTTGCAATCAGTCAGCTGTAAAAAGGTGCAGACATTCTTCTGCTCAGTATGAAGAGAAGAAAGAAACAAAAATGGTGTCAGGACTCGTTAAACTGTGGATCGTTTCAAAGAAGGCAAAGGGTGGCTCTGGCTTCTCCACTTGAGATAAATATCTGTGCTCATCAAAAATAGTCCACTGCCCCTTCACCTTTCCCCTTTTTCCGGAAAATGTACCTTATGCAACTCCTGGTGCTCAGAAGCAGTGTGTGCCCGGTTTGGGCAGTCATGTGGGCCCCAAGCAGCAGATGGGAAAGATGACTCAGCGGCAGGACTTGCAGTGGTAGAGCAGATCACACAGCAGCAGGTAGTGGATGTTTTCTGCTGACACAGCTACAATGGCCGCCACCAAGGCTCCTACACCTGACCGCCCTCCGAACAGTGCAGCAACCGGGGCTTCATTCAGCTCCCAGGTAAAACAGCTAGTAGCCACACAGAAGAGCGGTGCAGATTGCAGAGAGAAGCAAAGAGTCGGCGTTCCCAGAGTGGAGGAAAGGTGCCATCTCCTCTATAGTCCCCAATCCACCAGCTAAGTCCTTCTACTCATTCAGCTGGTACCAGAGGAAAGGGTTAGCTGAATTAGGAGAGCACTGGACCTATAGGCATCTCAGCGCTGTACGGCTACTAACGGCTCCTGGGTCCAGAAAGTAATTGAGACTGAGGTTTTGGGTGGGCGGTAGGCCGTACATTGGCAGATGGTTAATACAACCCAGTTTAAATATGAATTGGGTCCTCTAGGCCCGGGGAAGTTTTCTGGCATGCGAAAGAGTCCCGAAATAGAGCTCTGGCCAATGGATGAGAAAGGAATGACTTGTACAGGCAGGAGATCTCCTCTAACGTCTGGCAGTTAGCTGTGGGCCTTGTGGTTGGAATAACCAGTGCAGGTGCAATGGTGCCTCCGTTCCTAAAAAGAAAGACAGAGTTCAGTGGATGGGTAATGTAAGAGGAAGCACCCATACCATGTCAGTCACCAGTGAGAATGTGGGTGGCTGTAGTGGAGGTAGCAGCAGCACTGTCAGCACCAGCCGTCCGGCCTGTAGTAACAGGTCACAGCTCTCATCATCTCAGTCACAGCAGTCCATGTTCCATACTGTACTGCTGCTGCCGCTACTACTACCCCTACACAGCTGTGCATCTCCAGTCTTGTCCGTCAGGTTCCATACTGTGCTGCTGCCACTTCTACTCCCCCCACATGTCCTCTCTTGTCCATCGTGTTCCAAACTATTGCTGCTGCTTCCACTCTACACAACCAGACATCTACTGCCTTGTCCAGTAAAGAGATATCAGTCGGACTTGGTTCCTCAGTAGGCCTCCATTAGGGCTTCAGAGTGGCTGCTCAGGCTGCTGTGTCAGCAAAGGCATTACCCCCTGCCTCGGGAGTTTGTACCTTGATGATCACTACCCTAATAGACTCTACAGTTTTAATGGGTTTATCTGCTGATTCCACAAAGTCTCTGCTATTCCAGATAGGACTATAGTCTTCTGCCACCCCAAAGACCTACCTGCAGTGTGTGTATGTATTAGCTGTCAGAACTTGAGCCATTGTACATGTTGCAGTGAATGCCTGTAGCTATGCTTTCTATGCTAAGCAGGAGGGTAGGGTAGTGACTGCCTACCCAGTCCATGGTGTGTGACAGTTCGTCTGGCAAGCTTCCCTTTTCAGGGGTGAAAGGTAGGGGGAATAGTCAGGCTTTTAAGCACAAGGAGGACTCAGGAGGCAGAAGTGCATTTTAACTGGTGTCCTGCCAGTTTTATTTCATCAAGTAGCATAAAACATAAATCATAAACACAAGACCTAGCCTTGTCCAGGCTCTAACTAAACAGTAGGTCCCTCTCTAGGACGTGGCTGAGCTAACCGAGGTCCACCTAAAATGGACACACAGTCTGAACAGCAACCTGTCATATTTGTGTTTCCTTGCTCTGGACCTTCAGGGTCCTTGCTCAGGAAGTTGTGAGCAAGTGTGCTGCCATCCAGGTTCTCTAGCAACTCGCCAGGTGCAGCTCATCACGGCCCAGGCTTAGGTTTTTAACCTTTTCCTACATAGCTTTCCTTAGCATATGTTAGGAACTCAATTATTGTGTCTGGATGTTGGAAGCTTTTTTCCATGGAGCCCGGTTAATCCCTCTTGTCCATGTATTGTAGTCAGGTAAAGCCGAGGCTGGAGCTGAAAGTCTGTCCTGTTCTGTCCGTGTCAGTAGACCTTGTTGGCCCTGTGAGGTCAGAGCATTGTACAGAACCTGCAGCTAGAGGCACTGGGGGTCCATTCCCAGCAGTTGCAAGAAAAAGTATGTGAACCCTTTGGAATTATATGGCTTTCTGCACAAATTGGTCATAAAATGTGATCTGATCTTCATCTGAGTCACAACAATAGACAATCACAGTCTGCTTAAACTAATAACACACGAAGAATTAAATGTTACCATGTTTTTATTGAACACACCATGTAAACATTCACAGTGCAGGTGGAAAAAGTATGTGAACCCTTGGATTTAATAACTGGTTGAACCTCCTTTGGCAGCAATAACTTCAACCAAACGTTTCCTGTAGTTGCAGATCAGACGAGCACAACGGTCAGGAGTAATTCTTGACCATTCCTCTTTACAGAACTGTTTCAGTTCAGCAATATTCTTGGGATGTCTGGTGTGAATCGCTTTCTTGAGGTCATGCCACAGCATCTCAATCGGGTTGAGGTCAGGACTCTGACTGGGCCACTCCAGAAGGCGGATTTTCTTCTGTTTAAGCCATTCTGTTGTTGATTTACTTCTATGCTTTGGGTCATTGTCCTGTTACAACACCCATCTTCTGTTGAGCTTCAGCTGGTGGACAGATGGCCTTAAGTTCTCCTGCAAAATGTCTTGATAAACTTGGGAATTCATTTTTCCTTCGATAGCAATCCGTCCTGGCCCTGACGCAGCAAAGCAGCCCCAAACCATGATGCTTCCACCACCATACTTCAAGAATGACGTCTGACTCCGTTATACCCGGGGTCAGGAAGTCGCAGTGGGTGGCTGCGCGCTCTATGTCTAGAGATCGCGCTGCTTCTTAATGATAGCTTTCTGTGTTTGCCTTGCAATCCTTTTTGTCCCACTCAGGGATCCGTAGCTTCTTCTCAGCTGCTTCTTGTCCGTCACTCCCAAACTCCTTATATTCCCCTCTCACACTTCTCTGGTTGCCAGATATAGAGCTTCCTGCCGTGACTTCTATACTGACCCTCTGGAGCTGTGATTCCTGGTTGTTGTTCCAGAGCGTTACCCTCTGGATCCCTGTTGGGCTTTTGTTGTCCGCTGTTGTCGCCCACCTGGGATTATATGTTTTGTCAGTATTGTCTGTCCTCTCCTTGGTGTTTCCCTTTAGTGTCAGTGGTGAGGACTAGTGTCCTCACCTCCCTATTCACTACTTAGTGCTCATCTTAGGGAAAGCCAGGGTTTAGGCACGTGATCGGCGTACGGGTGAGAAACCCGTCTAAGGACGTCAGGTGCCAGCCTCAAGGGTCACCACCTTTCCCTCTCCCTTGGACAGGGCCTTCCCTTTTCCCTCCCTTTGCGTCACGTATGCGATCGGCACGCCGGTCGTGATACACACATAGTGTTGTGAGATTCTTCCAAACAACTCAACTTTGGTTTCATCTGTCCACAGAATATTTTGCCAGTACTGCTGTGGAACATCCAGGTGCTCTTGTGCAAACTGTAAGCGTGCAGCAATGTTTTTTTGGACAGCAGTGGCTTCCTCTGTGGTATCCTCCCATGAAATCCATTCTTGTTTAATGTTTTACGTATCGTAGATTCGCTAACAGGGATGTTAGCATATGCCAGAGACTTTTGTAAGTCTTTAGCTGACACTCTAGTATTCTTCTTCACCTCATTGAGCAGTCTGCACTGTGCTCTTGCAGTCATCTTTACAGGACGGCCACTCCTAGGGAGAGTAGCAGCAGTGCTGAACTTTCTCCATTTATAGACAATTTGTCTTACTGTGGACTGATGAACAGCAAGGCTTTTGGAGATACTTTTATAACCCTTTCCAGCTTTATGCAAGTCAACAATTCTTAATCGTAGGTCTTCTGAGAGCTCTTTTGTGCGAGGCATCATTCACATCAGGCAATGCTTCTTGTGAAAAGCAAACCCAGAACTGGTGTGTGTTTTTTATAGGGCAGGGCAGCTGTAACCAACACCTCCAATCTCATCTCATTGATTGGACTCCAGTTGACTGACACCTCACTCCAATTAGCTCTTGGAGATGTCATTAGTCTAGGGGTTCACATACTTTTTCCACCTGCACTGTGAATGTTTACATGGTGTGTTCACTAAAAAACATGGTAACATTTAACTCTTTGTGTGTTATTAGTTTAAGCAGACTGTGATTGTCTATTGTTGTGACTTAGATGAAGATCAGATCACATTTTATGACCAATTTGTGCAGAAATCCATATCATTCCAAAGGGTTCACAAACTTTTTCTTGCAACTGTATATAACACTATATAAACTGACTCGGCTCTCTGCTGCACTGTACCATATTTTTCGCCCTATAAGACGCACCTAGGTTTTAGAGGAGAACAATAAGAAAAATATATTTTTCATTACACCTCAGGTCAGACCAGCAATCAGACCCCAATGTTAATCAGACCTCAGATCAGACCCCCCAACCTTTAGCCATCTACCAGCCCTCCATGTCAGCCCCCAGCGCAAATAAAAAAATACCTCTCCTGCTCTTAGATGCCACCGCTCCTCACTATCGCGATCCTCTTCTTCCTGCTGTCGGCTGTGTATCGTGGCGCACAGTGTGAGGTCACAGAGCGCCCTGCACAGCCGATAGCCGAGGACCAGTAAGCGGTGAGTACAGGTCCTTCCTGGTCCTCCGGTACTAATGAAGCGCATCTATAATGGAAGCGTTTCATTAGTACCGCGTTAAAGACGTCCCTGATTGCCGCAGCCCAGCAAACCATCTTCCAGGTCCCGGGCCGCAGCCCGGCGGTTGGGGACCGTTGGGCTAGTGCATCCCAGCAGCAGGAGAAAGAAGTGAGCGGGAGGTCGGCCTGTGCTCTCTGCCTGCGCAGTTCGCCCTCGGACTCCAGCCCCCAGAACCACCTGCAAGTTGTGAGCGAGAAAACGACTAATTACCTGGGGGGAGGAGATGGGGCAGCAATTCTGCCTTCCACAGCAGCAGCCACCAGAGCTTATTTGGGTGGGAGACATACTAAGAACTCCCCCCCCCCCATGAACTCTGCTTGCTGCTGCTGCTGCTGCTGCATATATAGAGGGCAGTGTGCACAGGAACCATCAGAAGTAGAGAGGAGCGGATTTCATATTTTGAAATTTGTTTATACTTCGTTTGGTGGTGAAAGATGTAATGACTTATGGATTCCGTTACCACGTTACCCTTAGAGGCATTCCGTTAGTCATTCCGTCATAATAGAAGTCTATGATCCGTCCCGTTATGCAGGGGAGTCCTCCCCCCTGATCCCGAGTCCTCCCCCCTGACCCCAAGTCCTCCCCCTGACCCCGAGTCCTCCCCCCTGACCCCAAGTCCTCCCCCCTGACCCCGAGTCCTCCCCCCTGACCCCCAAGTCCTCCCCCCTGACCCCGAGTCCTCCCCCCTGCCCCCGAGTCCTCCCCCCTGACCCCGAGTCCTCCCCTGCATAACAGAAATGGGACGGATCCGTTTTGCAATCCATAGACTTCTATTATGACGGAAGGCAATCCGTTATGCATTCCGTCATAGAATTGTGTTACAATCCGTGGTAACAGAATCCATAACGCAATTCTGCTTTTACCAGTAAACGAAGTGTGAACGGATTTCATAAGCGGAAATTTGCTCATCTCTAATCAGAAGCAAAAAATAATAAAAAACACTGTGTGTATATATATTACTGAAATTGTACTTTATATTTGTGCGGGAAGAGAGGGCCCAGTACTAAGTTTAGCTCTGGGGCCCCATGAATTCTCTGTGGGCCCCTGCAAGTCCTGTACCTTTTTAGTACATTAAATCACCTCGTTAATGGTTTTGCCCTGTGCCCTGAACGAGCCCAGTAACCTCCATTATAAGTGTATGAGTGCGGCCTGTACCACTGGGAGCCTGACTGCGGGGGGGGGGGGTTCTGTACCACTGGGAGCCTGACTGCGGGGGGGGGGGGGGGGGGGGTTTCTAGGAGCCCCTAATTAATCGGGGAATTGATTTAAATGTCATAGATGGAGGCGGCGTGTGATCGAGGCGCAATCTGAGGCCGGTGTGCAGAGGCGCGAAAGAGCGAGGGCGCGGAACAGATCGACCCTGACAGCGACACTGCACCATGTGACCAGCTCCTCCTGTATCACACAACTGAGGCTTAGATACACCGCTCAGCAGGCAGTATCACACAGGATAGGATTAGATACACAGCTCAGCAGACAGTATCACACGGGATAGGATTAGATACACAGCTCAGCAGACAGTATCACACGGGATAGGATTAGATACACAGCTCAGCAGACAGTATCACACAGGACAGGATTAGATACACAGCTCAGCAGACAGTATCACACAGGATAGGATTAGATACACAGCTCAGCAGACAGTATCACACGGGATAGGATTAGATACACAGCTCAGCAGACAGTATCACACAGGACAGGATTAGATACACAGCTCAGCAGACAGTATCACACAGGATAGGATTAGATACACAGCTCAGCAGACTGTATCACACAGGATAGGATTAGATACACAGCTCAGCAGATAGTATCACACAGGATAGGATTAGATACACAGCTCAGCAGACAGTATCACACAGGATAGGATTAGATACACAGCTCAGCAGACAGTATCACACAGGATAGGATTAGATACACAGCTCAGCAGACAGTATCACACAGGATAGGATTAGATACACAGCTCAGCAGGCTGTATCACATAGGATTAGATACACAGCTCAGCAGACAGTATCACACAGGATAGGATTAGATACACAGCTCAGCAGACAGTATCACACAACTGAGGATTAGATACACAGCTCAGCAGACAGTATCACACAGGACAGGATTAGATACACAGCTCAGCAGGCAGTATCACACAGGATAGGATTAGATACACAGCTCAGCAGACAGTATCACACAAGAGAAGCTGTGATTCAGGCTCAGCAGGCTGTATCTCACATGAGAGGCTTAGATACGGCTGTGCTGGCCGCTCCCAGTGTTTGGGGCTCTGGAGATGGTGAGGGAAGCGCCTGTGGCCCTCAGTGATGTGAGGAGAGGAGCAGGAGCCATGTCTGGGTGTACTAACATGGCCGCCGGAGGTGTAGGGGGCGGGGCTAGTGCTGACTGACCAGTGTGCCAGGCGCGGCCAGCCCTGTGACGTCACACCGCAAAGCATGCTGGGAGAGGAAAACTCCAGGAACCTGAGGGAAAGAGGAAGTTCTGCTGGAAACGTCCTGTAAAGAGGCTCTGATGTCCGGACAGCGGGAGGGAGAGCCCCGGCATGAGGAGGAGCAGGTACCGGGGAGCCGGGGGCCGCAGTCAGTAGTGCAGTGTGTGATGTCTGTCACAGCTGGTGCTTCAGTAGTGCAGTGTATTATGTCTGTCACAGCTGGTGCTTCAGTAGTGCAGTGCATTGTGGCAGTTGATGCTTCAGTAGTGCAGTGTATTGTTGCAGTTGATGCTTCAGTAGTGCAGTGTATTGTGGCAGTTGATGCTTCAGTAGTGCAGTGTATTGTGGCAGTTGACGCTTCAGTAGTGCAGTGTATTGTGGCAGTTGACGCTTCAGTAGTGCAGTGTATTGTGGCAGTTGACGCTTCAGTAGTGCAGTGTATTGTGGCAGTTGATGCTTCAGTAGTGCAGTGTATTGTGGCAGTTGATGCTTCAGTAGTGCAGTGTATTGTGGCAGTTGACGCTTCAGTAGTGCAGTGTATTGTGGCAGTTGACGCTTCAGTAGTGCAGTGTATTGTCGCAGTTGATGCTTCAGTAGTGCAGTGTATTGTAGCAGTTGACGCTTCAGTAGTGCAGTGTATTGTGGCAGTTGACGCTTCAGTAGTGCAGTGTATTTTGGCAGTTGACGCTTCAGTAGTGCAGTGTATTGTGGCAGTTGATGCTTCAGTAGTGCAGTGTATTGTGGCAGTTGATGCTTCAGTAGTGCAGTGTATTGTGACAGTCTATGCTTCAGTAGTGCAGTGTATTGTGACAGTCTATGCTTCAGTAGTGCAGTGTATTGTGGCAGTTGACGCTTCAGTAGTGCAGTGTATTGTGGCAGTTGATGCTTCAGTAGTGCAGTGTATTGTGGCAGTTGACGCTTCAGTAGTGCAGTGTATTGTGGCAGTTGACGCTTCAGTAGTGCAGTGTATTGTGGCAGTTGACGCTTCAGTAGTGCAGTGTATTGTGGCAGTTGATGCTTCAGTAGTGCAGTGTATTGTGGCAGTTGACGCTTCAGTAGTGCAGTGTATTGTTGCAGTTGATGCTTCAGAAGTGCAGTGTATTGTTGCAGTTGACGCTTCAGTAGTGCAGTGTATTGTGGCAGTTGACGCTTCAGTAGTGCAGTGTATTGTGGCAGTTGACGCTTCAGTAGTGCAGTGTATTGTGGCAGTCGACGCTTCAGTAGTGCAGTGTATTGTTGCAGTTGACGCTTCAGTAGTGCAGTGTATTGTGGCAGTTGACGCTTTAGTAGTGCAGTGTATTGTGGCAGTTGACGCTTCAGTAGTGCAGTGTATTGTGGCAGTTGACGCTTCAGTAGTGCAGTGTATTGTGGCAGTTGATGCTTCAGTAGTGCAGTGTATTGTGGCAGTTGACGCTTCAGTAGTGCAGTGTATTGTGGCAGTTGATGCTTCAGTAGTGCAGTGTATTGTGGCAGTCGATGCTTCAGTAGTGCAGTGTATTGTGGCAGTTGACGCTTCAGTAGTGCAGTGTATTGTTGCAGTTGACGCTTCAGTAGTGCAGTGTATTGTGGCAGTTGACGCTTCAGTAGTGCAGTGTATTGTGGCAGCTGACGCTTCAGTAGTGCAGTGTATTGTGGCAGTTGATGCTTCAGTAGTGCAGTGTATTGTGACAGTTGATGCTTCAGTAGTGCAGTGTATTGTGACAGTTGACGCTTCAGTAGTGCAGTGTATTGTGGCAGTTGACGCTTCAGTAGTGCAGTGTATTGTGGCAGTTGACGCTTCAGTAGTGCAGTGTATTGTGGCAGTTGATGCTTCAGTAGTGCAGTGTATTGTGGCAGTTGACGCTTCAGTAGTGCAGTGTATTGTTGCAGTTGATGCTTCAGAAGTGCAGTGTATTGTTGCAGTTGACGCTTCAGTAGTGCAGTGTATTGTGGCAGTTGATGCTTCAGTAGTGCAGTGTTTTCTGTCAGTCACAGGCCGCACTGACATCCTGCGCATGCGCTGCTCTCCTGACGTCTGATTGATATCGAAACCGAATCAAAAATTTGGTATCGCAACAACTCTACTTCTGACTCCTCTGTATTTAATATGTGACTGTATTTTCTACATTCCTTGAAGGAAAGAAAGGCCACGTACGTGTCATTACCACAGAAGTACTGGCCAGGAAGCCGCTGCCTTCTCCTTTGTGCTGATCTTCTGCTGGAGATCGGGCAGTGGGGGGATCCAGGACGGGGCAGTGGGGGGATCCAGGACGGGGCAGTGGGGGGATCCAGGACGGGGCAGTGGGGGGGATCCAGGACGGGGCAGTGGGGGGGATCCAGGACGGGGCAGTGGGGGGGATCCAGGACGGGGCAGTGGGGGGGATCCAGGACGGGGCAGTGGGGGGGATCCAGGACGGGGCAGTGGGGGGGATCCAGGACGGGGCAGTGGGGGGGATCCAGGACGGGGCAGTGGGGGGGATCCAGGACGGGGCAGTGGGGGGGATCCAGGACGGGGCAGTGGGGGGATCCAGGACGGGGCAGTGGGGGGATCCAGGACGGGGCAGTGGGGGGATCCAGGACGGGGCAGTGGGGGGGATCCAGGACGGGGCAGGGGGGGGGATCCAGGACGGGGCAGTGGGGGGGATCCAGGACGGGGCAGTGGGGGGGATCCAGGACGGGGCAGTGGGGGGGATCCAGGACGGGGCAGTGGGGGGGGATCCAGGACGGGGCAGTGGGGGGGATCCAGGACGGGGCAGTGGGGGGGATCCAGGACGGGGCAGGGGGGGGATCCAGGACGGGGCAGTGGGGGGATCCAGGACGGGGCAGTGGGGGGATCCAGGACGGGGCAGTGGGGGGATCCAGGACGGGGGGCATTTATTGTAAAACCTGATTTCCCAGTAGAATCTCAGTCATGTGTAAAGGTTCAGCTACAATCTGAGGTCACAGGTTTTATGGCTTCAGCTGAAGGACAGCAGTTTTTCCGATGGTTTCCAGCTTCAGTCTTGAGCTCTTGACCGTCCATTCCCGTCACTAGTGTCTCTCGTCCTGCAGAAAACACATTTACTCATCAGTTATCAGTGAGCGGCGAGGTTACCCATGGACGTTCCCTGTAACAGCGGAACACACCGGAAAGTAGAAGTATTGCCGCTCCTTATCTGTGCGTTGCCTGCCATATAGTGAAGCAGATGAAAAGCTTTTTCACGGTCACTTAACGTGTTCGTTTTGCGGTAACGTGACGCACTGCGTGCATTGGCCTTTATTCTTACAGTAGAGAAGCACTTTACTTTTCGCCCTATAAGATGCACTTTTTCCCCCCAAAAGTGTGGGGGGGATTAGCAGTGCATCTTATGGGGCGAATGCTGCGACCGTCCGGTGAATAGTCTGAGAGGGAGAAGGGGCTGGGGGCCGGCATCTGTAATGGCAGCGGGGCTCGGTGCAGTCACTGTATTCTACTACCCCGGGACCCGCTCACTGTAGTATACAGTAATCATATCTAACTTGTGGGTATTGTCAAAGTATTCCAATCATCCTAAATCTAGCGCTGTACGACTTACTACCAACGTATTGGCATCAGGAGGCCGGGCGGGCGCTCGTAGCGTAGCTCACTACGTCACGCGCCTGCGCCGCCTGCTTTATGAATGAAGCGGGCACCGGGCCCCGCTGCCATTACAGAAACAGATGCCGGCCCCCATTCACTACACAGGGACACTGTTATGGGGGGGATCTGTGGATGACACATAAGATAAGATGTTATATATGTGCCACCCACAGATGCCCCCATAACAGTGCCACCCACAGACCACCATTAGTTCAAAACCCACCAAAAGCACACCTTTTGGTTCAAAATATTTTTTTTCTTTTTTTCCTCCTCAAAAACCTAGGTGCGTCTTATAGGGCGAAAAATACGGTAATTAATCATAACTTTTTGTGAATTGGGACATTTAAACTTGTTTTTATTATTTTTTTTATTCCAATTTAAATCTAGTAGGAGTCGGTTCATTTTTTGCCGCCCCCGACTCCAGGTACCCAAAATTGCCTCCGACTCCTCGACTCCGACTCCACAGCCCTGGGTATCGCCACTGCGGCCAGTGTCAGGGTGCACCATACTTTACACTGCTGTCACCTCAAACATGGAGGAACTGCCCTGACGAGATCTTCCAGTCCTCAGTCCAGACAATAGAGAGAAGACCTCATCTCCTCTGATTTCTCCCAAATGTCCCTCATCATCTCCGGTCATTATAAGCATTTCTATGGGATTTCATGCGGATTCTACATTGACTCCTCTTCTTCCATTCAGGTTCCTGTGATATAGGATTGTCCGATGACATCATCAGTACCAGATAATGGATGCAGACGGGGACAAGATGGCGGAGAGGATATTAGATCTTACCCTAGAGATACTCTTCCTGCTTACTGGAGAGGTGAGAGGTTCTGATGATGTCACATTACATCATTATCTATGGTAATTACAGGGGATGTGACTGGAGAGGTGAGAGGTTCTGATGATGTCACATTACACCATTATCTATGGTAATTACAGGTGATGTGACTGGAGAGGGGAGAGGTTCTGATGATGTCACATTACACCATTATCTATGGTAATTACAGGGGATGTGACTGGAGAGGGCAGAGGTTCTGATGATGTCACATTACACCATTATCTATGGTAATTACAGGGGATGTGACTGGAGAGGTGAGAGGTTCTGATGATGTCACATTACATCGTTATCTATGGTAATTACAGGGGATGTGACTGGAGAGGTGAGGGGTTCTGATGATGTCACATTACACCATTATCTATGGTAATTACTGGTGATGTGACTGGAGAGGTGAGAGGTTCTGATGATGTCACATTACATCATTATCTATGGTAATTACGGGGGATGTGACTGGAGAGGTGAGAGGTTCTGATGATGTCACATTACACCATTATCTATGGTAATTACAGGTGATGTGACTGGAGAGGTGAGAGGTTCTGATGATGTCACATTACACCATTATCTATGGTAATTACAGGGGATGTGACTGGAGAGGTGAGAGGTTCTGATGATGTCACATTACACCATTATCTATGGTAATTACAGGGGATGTGACTGGAGAGGTGAGAGGTTCTGATGTCACATTACATCATTATCTATGGTGATTACAGGTGATGTGACTGAAGAGGTGAGAGGTTCTGATGTCACATTACATCATTATCTATGGTAATTACAGGGGATGTGACTGGAGAGGTGAGAGGTTCTGATGATGTCACATTACACCATTATCTATGGTAATTACAGGTGGACATGGCTGTAGAAGTGATGGACTCTGGAATGTACATGGTGACATTTATTATTACGTCTTCCATGAACAGGATTACTCCACGGTGAAGAAGACGTCTGGTAATCTGATACATGAGAAGAACAATGAGAAGATCCTAGAAGTCGCCCACAAGTTGATGGAGCTGCTGACTGGAGAGGTGACACCGCCGGGAATGCTGGGACATTATACAGTCACAGCACTGGAGGGGTCTGGGTGATGACTGTGTCATTGTGTTGTCAGGTTCCTCTAAGGTGTCAGGATGTCGCTGTCTATTTCTCCATGGAGGAGTGGGAATATTTAGAAGGACACAAGGGTCTGTACAAGGAGGTGAAGATGGAGGAGGACCAGCCCCTCACATCTCCAGGTAACGGACAGGACTACATACAAATGTCCTGGAATTCTCTGTCTGTAAAGTCTGAGTCCAGTCTCTGTGTCTCCTGCAGAGAGATCCAGCCAGAGGACAACACCAGAGAGATGTCCGCGTCCTCTCCTTCCACAAGACGGTCAGGTAATGAAGATGTCTCCTCCTCTGTAGGAGGACGCCTTGTTTTATCCAGTACTATTCTAGGTTTATACTGGTTTATACTGGTGTAATCAGCTGGAGATGGCGAGATTACAGCCGACCACAGACGCTCCATGTTCTCTGCTTCTTCCTACAAGTCTCTGACTATGGAGACCACAGGTGGGAATAAGGAACCAATAGGTTTATGTCTCCGAGAGGAACGAGTCCGGACGCGTCTGGTAGAAGCCGATCTCCACAGAAACCACCTGCAGCAGGTCCGGCCAGTGCTGAGGATGCATGTGTACAAGATTATTGTCTGTGAGCCGCCATCTAAAATCTAGGTCCAGCCTCTGGGAGACCTGCAGCCATTAGGCTCAGACGAAGACTGTTGTCGGGTCATTTGTGGTTGTCATGATAATTAAAGGATTAAAGGGGGGGGGGGCTTAGGAAGAGCTGGCTGCAGTGCACTCCTGGGAGATGCAGGTGCTTAAGTGTTGTATGCACTACTCCAGATAACTTTTTCCAGGACGTTCTCCATGACAGCACCATATGTAGGTTGTCCTTCTGATCTTCTGTAGGGACTAGAACACAGAGAAGTCAATAGGCCGCTCCAGCCTCCAGTGCTCTTCCTGTCTCTACAGAGGACAGGTGCAGAGAGGATTCCTGAGTGGAATTTTCCTGTTCTATCAAATTGTAGGATCTTTGCTAGGGTTGTATGGGGGTTTCTTCCCTCTCCTTCCATGGTAGGGGTTCCCTAGCCCATCCCAGACCCTTTCTAGACTTTCTCAAATCGGCTGCTGTATGGGATGGCCATGTCCTGCTGAAGGGACCCTTCCCATCAGGTTTGATGTCGTGGGATGTTGCTTCCCTATTTGAGCTCTGGCTTTGTCATCAGAAGATCTGGCAGGCAGCGTGGAGCATCTGAAGGCTTGAGTCCCCAGGTTCAGGACTCGCATCCGTCCAAGAGACTCTCCTGGAGGAAAAGGGGAGGAGCTTTATGAGAACATGAGTGGTAAGAGCCCATCTGTATATACACTCATTGACCAAAAATCCTGCACCAAGAAGGAGATGTTGGGATGAAACTTTCCCAGTGTGACTGTAATGATGAGAAATGTAAGGGGTCCCAATATTACAGAAATGGAGACATTTATTGGTGAAAATTGTCCAATTCCAAGGAGGTTTTAGGACCCTGTTGGGCTGCCTCTAGCCTGGATCCAAGATGAGATACGGCCTCTAGCCCGGATACAAGATGAGATACGGCCTCTAGCCCGGATACAAGATGAGATACGGCCTCTAGCCCGGATACAAGATGAGATACGGCCTCTAGCCCGGATACAAGATGGATGATATACGGTTGGGCAAGGAGACATACATGTTTGGTATGGTATCCTAGGGTACATTTGCCCACAGATGTTACAGATGCTCCTGTAGATCCTGCACACTCATAGGTTGCTGAAGCTCGCATTTCAGCTGTTCCCATAAATGCTTTATAGGTAATAAAACAGGAGGAGACCTTCCTGGAGAAGCCTCGCTGTGCGCAGGTGAGCATATCCAGCTGAAAAGTGCTGAGAAGAATACATGTGGCAGCAGGATGTCCTGCACATATCGCTGAGCTGTTAGTGTCCCTCGGACCACTACTAGGGGTCACCGACTGTCATATGCGATGGCTCCCACCATCATCACACCAGCAGTTAGGGCAGTATGTCGCTCCATAGCAAAGGATTGAAGCGCTCACCAGGAGACCTCCATACTGGAACCCAAAGAGGGCCTAGAATTGTCACTAAAGACGATACGGTTCCAGTCTGTAGTAGTCCAGGTTTCCCAATCAGGACATCCCTGCAAACGAAGATTACAGTAGCTGACTGTCAATGGCAAATCACATAATGGGTGCCATGATGTCAGATTTCCTTCTGCTGAATGTCTGGAAAAGGTCTGGGCAGAGACGAGGGTGTAATTAAGGGGCCACCTGTGTCTAGGTGGTGGACAACAAAACGATGGGAGCTGCTCATTCTTGTCGGTAGATCACACGATCCTCTCTACTGGTAGTCTGTCAGGGCTGTCCGGAGCTTGGTAACACTACCTGCACTAACATAACCACTGCGCCCAACATTTCCTAAAGGTCAGAACAGCCTAGATCAGTGGTGGCGAACCTTTGGCACGGGTGCCAGAGGCGGCACTCGGAGCCCTCTGCCCAATGACTTTTCAGAAACCTGGTAGTAGAGATCCTGGCCTTCCTCAGAGAAAGAGATATCATTATACACTCACCTAAAGAATTATTAGGAACACCATACTAATACGGTGTTGGACCCCCTTTTGCCTTCAGAACTGCCTTAATTCTACGTGGCATTGATTCAACAAGGTGCTGATAGCATTCTTTAGAAATGTTGGCCCATATTGATAGGATAGCATCTTGCAGTTGATGGAGATTTGAGGGATGCACATCCAGGGCACGAAGCTCCCGTTCCACCACATCCCAAAGATGCTCTATTGGGTTGAGATCTGGTGACTGGGGGGGCCATTTTAGTACAGTGAACTCATTTTTCATGTTCAAGAAACCAATTTGAAATGATTCGAGCTTTGTGACATGGTGCATTATCCTGCTGGAAGTAGCCATCAACGTTGCTCTTCTATCAGCTTTAATCAGTCGGCCCATTCTCCTCTGACCTCTAGCATCCACAAGGCATTTTTGCCCACAGGACGGCCGCATACTGGATGTTTTTCCCTTGTCACACCATTCTTTGTAAACCCTAGAAATGGTTGTGCGTGAAAATCCCAGTAACTGAGCAGATTGTGAAATACTCAGACCGGCCCGTCTGGCACCAACAACCATGCCACGCTCAAAATTGCTTAAATCACCTTTCTTTCCCATTCTGACATTCAGTTTGGAGTTCAGGAGATTGTCTTGACCAGGACCACCCCCCTAAATGCATTGAAGCAACTGCCATGTGATTGGTTGACTAGATAATTGCATTAATGAGAAATAGAACAGGTGTTCCTAATAATTCTTTAGGTGAGTGTAGTTCCATAGTTTGGACAATTTGCTCTTGATGGCAGAATCCAGATTTTCTCTCCAGACACCAGGGAGATTTTTCTTGACAAACACTCATTTCTGCCGATTCTCAAACATGAGATGATACAGGGGTTTATTATCAGTCTTCTGGAGAAAGAGCCACTGCTTATTAAAGGAAGCTATGAACATCTTGGGGTTAATGACCTTCTGCATCTTCCCAGTTCTTTGGAGCCAGTTTCATGTCTGTTCTCTCCAGAAATTGATTCTTACTACATCAACCAAACAATTCTTCCCAGAGTGAGAAGACGGGCTTTACTTTTGTGGACTTTCACAGAAAACCTGTAATGAGAGATTCTTTGGAATGTAAGTCCCTATGGATACCAGCAAAAAGGGATGAGGTGCTCAGGAATAGAATATGAGCCTAGCATGCTCATTTCCTCCTTTTCCTTTTATTCCGGCCGTCCTCAAGAATATATGGTTAAAAGCAACCAGTGTCATTCAAATTACTTAATTCTGTCCAAAGCACAGCTGGTTCCCGATCCTGAAGTATTTATTTCTGGAAGACCCAGAACCTCTTTATCTAAGATAAAATATTGTTCTTCTCCAGGGCCCTCTTCTGTATCGAAAGGTCCAGATGCAGAAATCCTGAAATCTTGAATCCTGAGAGGGAAATCCTCAAAATTCAGGGATTGTCAAACAGAGTAATATCTACCTTACAGCAGAGACCCAAGAAAGTTTCCTCACCAGTTTACAGGGAGATTTGAAAGAGATTTTGCTCCTGGTACGAATCTGAATGTTCGGTCCCATTTCAGGCTACTTTTACATTAGCGGCAGGCTGTTCAGGCGGGTGCACAGCCTGTCTGATAGTCAGGACTTTGATTAGGGTTGCTCTCGGAGGTGTCCTGCTCTTTCCCTAGTTTCCAGGCTTTATTCCCTCACCCCTTTCCCTCCTATGCTCGGTGTGGTGTCCCCACTCCCCCCCCCCTTCCCCACAAACACTGAAGTGTGACAGGATATAATGATGGCATTAGACCCAGGAGCCTAAAGGTACAGATCTGGACCTTCCCCTTGCAGACTATAGATGGATCAAAATGTTCATTAAGGCTACATCCTGGATCAGACCGACCCTAAAACAGTCCATTCCTCTTTGGGACCTAACTTCAGGGGTCTCTGCGATACTCTTGAGGAGTTTGGTTTGACATTCTTGTCCCTTAAAACTGTTTTCCCAGATGCCATTACCTTGGCCCGTAGGGTCAGGAAATTACAGCCCCTTTGCATCCGTGAGTCTTATCTCAAAGATTTCAATAAGATCATCCTAAAAGTTTATCTGGCCTTTCTCCCTAAAATTGCCTCAGCTTTTCACCTTAACCAAGAGATGTTTTTTCCATCTTTTCAATGCATCCCTTCACAACGGTGATTCCACATCTTAGATGTCAAAAGATCAATAGGAAATATTTTGATGCCCATGAGATCCTGGAGATAAGATCCAAATCTGTTCATACAGTTCTCAGGAAGGAACAAGGAGAAGAAGGTCTCAGAGACCACCTTTTGGCGAGGTTCGCAAAGAGTTCCTGCTCCAGATGGAATTAAAGCCAATCACACCAGGGCCTTTTTACTTCCATGGGCAGAGAGAGAAGAGGCATCTACTGATCAGATCTGCAGAGCAGCGCCTCGGGCAAGCTTTATTACAGACTGGACATCTAATACAATCAGGAGTTAGCCCTTGAGAGATTTGACCCAGACTCCCTTCTCCCCCAACCACATGCTTATCTGGTATCGCTCCATGTGGTGTCATTGGTAATGAGTAAATACATATTTTGTTGCATCCATCCTGGTGTAGTATTTCAGAAAACACTGGAGGGAGATGGTGAGAGGGGCCTTGTAACCTCTCTGTGTTCCTGTCCCTGCAGAAGACTAGAAGGGCAATCTCCATGTGGTGCTGTCATGTCGGACTCCAGAGAAACCAGTCACTGGTAGAATTCCTACTTCTTAATTTGTGGGATAATCCCTTTTAAAGAGGTTATCCAGCCCAATTATTTTACAGACCCCTTCAGAGTGGCTGGATTCATACTTGCCTGATCCCTGCTGGTGGGTTCCAGCTCCATCGATACATGGGCACCTCTGCAGATCCCGGGTCTCTGTCTGAGAATCAACATCCAGTTGACAGGGCAGGGGAGCACCTGCCCCCCAACTATCTCCGGCACCCCCCCCCCCCTGTCAACAGTGTGTTGATTTCCACAGACACAGCACCTGCAGAGTCGACAGTGGAGCAATGAAGCCAGAACATAGAGGCAGGGACCAAGTAAGTATGAACTCCACCGGGGGTCCGCCTCTCTGAAGGGGTCTATTACACAAGTTTAAAGTTGGATAACTCTTTTTTTAATGATCTTTTGTTGGCATCTAAAACATTCCACTCAACTTGTCCGACTGTCCTGTAATTCACAATATTTGTTTCACACATTTTGAATCAGGATGAAGATCTGAACAATATTAATGGTACAGAGACAGATGTGAGGGGCGATGAGGAATACAAGGAGGAGATTCCTACAGAGACAGATGTGAGGGGCGATGAGGAATACAAGGAGGAGATCCCTACAGAGACAGATGTGTGGAGTGATGAGGAATACAAGGAGGAGATTCCTACAGAGACAGATGTGAGGGGCGATGAGAAATACGAGGAGGAGATCCCTACAGAGACAGATGTGAGGGGCGATGAGGAATACAAGGAGGAGATCCCTACAGAGACAGATGTGAGGGGCGATGAGGAATACAAGGAGGAGATCTCTACAGAGACAGATGTGAGGGGCGATGAGGGATACAAGGAGGAGATTCCTACAGAGACAGATGTGAGGGGCGATGAGGAATACAAGGAGGAGATCCCTACAGAGACAGATGTGAGGGGCGATGAGGAATACAAGGAGGAGATCCCTACAGATAAAAGCCCAGGTGAGTAGTAACCACTAAATGAAGCAAAGACGAGTCTGTAACTACACTGCTCAAAAAAATAAAGGGAACACTTAAACAACACAATGTAACTCCAAGTCAATCACACTTCTGTGAAATCAAACTGTCCACTTAGGAAGCAACACTGAGTGACAATCAATTTCACATGCTGTTGTGCAAATGGGATAGACAACAGGTGGAAATTATAGGCAATTAGCAAGACACCCCCAATAAAGGAGTGGTTCTGCAGGTGGTGACCACAGACCATTTCTCAGTTCCTATGCTTCCTGGCTGATGTTTTGGTCACTTTTGTATGCTGGCGGTGCTTTCACTCTAGTGGTAGCATGAGACGGAGTCTACAACCCACACAAGTGGCTCAGGTAGTGCAGCTTATCCAGGATGGCACATCAATTCGAGCTGTGGCAAGGTTTGCTGTGTCTGTCAGCGTAGTGTCCAGAGCATGGAGGTGCTACCAGGAGACAGGCCAGTACATCAGGAGACATGGAGGAGGCCGCAGGAGGGCAACAACCCAGCAGCAGGACCGCTACCTCCGCCTTTGTGCAAGGAGGAACAGGAGGAGCACTGCCAGAGCCCTGCAAAATGACCTCCAGCAGGCCACAATTGTGCATGTGTCTGCTCAAACGGTCAGAAACAGACTCCATGAGGGCGATATGAGGGCCCGACGTCCACAGGTGGGGCTTGTGCTTACAGCCCAACACCGTGCAGGACGTTTGGCATTTGCCAGAGAACACCAAGATTGGCAAATTCGCCACTGGCGCCCTGTGCTCTTTACAGATGAAAGCAGGTTCACACTGAGCACATGTGACAGACGTGACAGAGTCTTGAGACGCCGTGGAGAACGTTCTGCTGCCTGCAACATCCCCCAGCATGACCGGTTTGGCATTGGGTCAGTAATGGTGTGGGGTGGCATTTCTTTGGAGGGCCGCACAGCCCTCCATGTGCTCGCCAGAGGTAGCCTGACTGCCATTAGGTACCGAGATGAGATCCTCAGACCCCTTGTGAGACCATATGCTGGTGCGGTTGGCCCTGGGTTCCCCCTAATGCAAGACAATGCTAGACCTCATGTGGCTGGAGTGTGTCAGCAGTTCCTGCAAGACGAAGGCATTGATGCTATGGACTGGCCCGCCCGTTCCCCAGACCTGAATCCAATTGAGCACATCTGGGACATCATGTCTCGCTCTATCCACCAACGTCACTTTGCACCACAGACTGTCCAGGAGTTGGCAGATGCTTTAGTCCAGGTCTGGGAGGAGATCCCTCAGGAGACCGTCCGCCACCTCATCATGAGCATGCACAGGCGTTGTAGGGAGGTCATACAGGCACGTGGAGGCCACACACACTACTGAGCCTCATTTTGACTTGTTTTAAGGACATTACATCAAAGTTGGATCAGCCTGTAGTGTGTTTTTCCACTTTAATTTTGAGTGTGACTCCAAATCCAGACCTCCATGGGTTGAAAAATTAGATTTCCATTTTTTATTTTTGTGTGATTTTGTTGTCAGCACATTCAACTATGTAAAGAACAAAGTATTTCAGAAGAATATTTAATTAATTCAGATCTAGGATGTGTTATTTTTGTGTTCCCTTTATTTTTTTGAGCAGTGTATATTGACCCTGAATTGGACTTCCCCTATAGCAGTCGCCTTCCCCAGGTCCGAACAGTGTCCTCCAGTACTCAGATAACCCCAGGACTTACAGTAGGGCCAAACTGTGTAATACAAAGCACATATCACAGCACAAGCAGGTAAGAAGAAAGTCAGGAGATAGGAACTCATCAGTAGATGACTGGACCAGGATGAGGATGGTAATCAGACAATGGAACAGACGGATGATGGGGGTTATATGGTGAACGGATGACTGAACAGACAATATGTGGCACTGACTGGATCTTTCCCTAGATTTGTCCTTACATGCTGACCCTAATACCAGACATCACTGACCCTTAAGACATTCCTATGAAAAATCCTAATCTCTAAGAGTCCATTCACACGTCCGTATGAATGTATCTGCACCCGTTCCGCAATTCTGCGGAACGGGTGCAGACCCATTCATTCTTTATGTGGACAGAATGAATGCCGAGAGCACACTATGTGCTCTCCGCAGCTGCATTTCCGTAGCGTGGCTCCGAACTTCCGGTCCGCAGCTGCGGACAAGAAAAGGACATGTTCTATGGGAGTGCAGGCCGGGTGTATTGCGGATGTGTGAATTGCCCCTAAAACAGACAACAGGAGGACACGAAGACCCAACCCAAACTGAGCAGAGCTGAACTAGAATCAAGGCAGGACAGACTGAAACATGGAACATCCCCTCCCCCCAACCACACACACAGAGTACAAGAATCAGAGGTAAAGACTGGACAAACTATAAGAACAAAACTACACCGATGAAGAATACTAGGAGAGATACTAGAAAATAAAAGGATTACTGGATTTGAAAGCACAGCGCTTACACTATAACCAGAAGCCTCCTGCAGAAACTAGGAATATTTACAGCGAGGCTAACCAGTCAGGAGCTCCTCTCCAAACAAGGTGAGCTACAGAAGAGAGGTCGGCTGAGCAAGAGATCAGCTACTGTATAATACATAGCAACTGCCCCAAACATACTAGTAGACAGGAGAAGATGAAACCATAGGAGTGTTCCCGCTGATCCTAGCCCATTACACCAAGGTGGTAACGACTCCCTCAGGTCTGCGCTGTGACTCTCCAGGACTTGCTCAGTAATATCAGGGGGACAGGTCTCTTCCATGAATCTCCTGGACGTGTCCTGGTGTCCCTCTGTGCAGCATTTCACAGGCCTCCTGTCACATACACTCTGGACTGCACTGGATTCTGGTGTCCAAATTACGAATGTACAAGGTGTCAACACGTGTCGCCCATACAGGCCCCGGGTTCCTTCTGGTTTCATCTGAAAAATTGTGAGATTTGGGCTGCCATACCTCTAATAGGGGGTAGGTTTCCTGGCCCTCCTGACACCTCTGTTGCATACAATGACTTATTGTTATAATGCTAGAGTCAGTTATTCAATTTTTCAGTTGGCTATGGTTGATTTCTGACATATAACCCTAATTGGTCCCACATCGCAGCACCAGTATTGGTTATGGACTTGGCCCCTTCTCATTCCTTCTGCTGTAACATTGCCATCAATTGTTGTATGCTGTTCATGGACGGGGG
Organism: Bufo bufo; assembly: GCF_905171765.1. Classification (NCBI taxonomy): domain Eukaryota; kingdom Metazoa; phylum Chordata; class Amphibia; order Anura; family Bufonidae; genus Bufo; species Bufo bufo. Next base: position 557,865,845 of record NC_053393.1, on the reverse strand, counting down.
CAGCGTCTCCTCCTCCTTCTGACGCCGGGCAAAGAATCTTTTTCGCAGTATTCTGTTTGATCACGGATGCCCAACTTGCGGCCCTCCAACTGTTGCAAAACTACAACTCCCAGCATGCCTGGACAGCCTACAGCTATTAGGGCATGCTGGGAGTTGTAGCCTTGCAACAGCTGGAAGGCCGCAGATTGAGCATCCCTGTGTTAGATAATTGATTTCCAGGATGTGATTGCCTGACTCTTGCCTGTTGTAACAGCTCTGTTCTTCTTGCCTGACCCTTCTATGTACTTTGGGTCATTCTGCTTTTAGGTGTGGGGTCATGTTGAGGAACGGTTGAGACGTATGCATATATATCCATGCATGCCTGCAAACACGTGCGGGCATGTATGGTATATATGTGCATACATTAGACATAGCATCATGGGACGATGTGCCCAGCATCTGCGCACGTCTGCCCATGATGATCCCCAGGGGCTCATGCTGGCCCCTGTGGGAAATATGTGTCCCCTGGGTGCCGTCCCCTTGATAATGTAGGGGCTTGTGCCCCCTGATAATGTAGGGGCTTGTGATGTGCCCCTTATTATCTGTGCCCCCTTATATATATGAATGTGGCCCCTTATATAATCCCCCTTAGAATGTATGATTAATGTATACATGTGTATGGATGGGCCCCAAGCATCAATACACATGTATATTATATATATCCCCCCCCCTCCTACAACTGAAACCAGGTGCATCGGTGTGAATGTGCCCCAAGCATTCGCACCGATGCAATCTGGCTAATTGCATCAGAATGACCGGACAAGGGTCCGGTCATCCTGATGGATACAAAGAGCTCAGATTCAACAGAATCTGAGCCCTTTGTTGTAATTATCCCCAGCGCCTCTGGAGATAATTACACATGATAGAAGAAGGGGAGAAGCCTCTCCTCCTTCTATTATGTGCATTCCGACAGTGCGATTACTATCGCACTGTCCGGAATGCTAGGTGCAGCAGGCGGGAGATCAAAGGCTTCTCCCGCCTGTCTGCAGCGCGTCCCCGATGTGCTGGCCGGCGCAGTGACGTCATATCACTGCGCCGGCCCACGCGGATGATGGGGGCGCGCACGCGCCCCCTGGTGGCGCGGGAGTGCGGGCCGCTGGGGGATAAATACCCGGCGGCCCCGGCACTCAAGTAGTCTTCATCTGGGCCCCCACCTGGAAGAGGAGCGCATCCTGCGCTCCGGGAGTCAGGGCCTCCCACGTGGCAGCTGACCGGACCCCCCCCCCTTTATCTAGGAGAGCGCGATCGGCGCTCAAGGCCGCAGTTAGGTTCGGGACCCCCCCCCCACCTAAGAAGAGGAGCGCGTCCTGCGCTCCGGGAGGAGTGAGGGATCGGGGCCCCACCTGGAGAGCGCATCGGCGCTCCGGACAACATATCACTGCGCCGGCCCACGCGGATGATGGGGGCGCGCACGCGCCCCCTGGTGGCGCGGGAGTGCGGGCCGCTGGGGGATAAATACCCGGCGGCCCCGGCACTCAAGTAGTCTTCATCTGGGCCCCCACCTGGAAGAGGAGCGCATCCTGCGCTCCGGGAGTCAGGGCCTCCCACGTGGCAGCTGACCGGACCCCCCCCCTTCATCTAGGAGAGCGCGATCGGCGCTCAAGGCCGCAGTTAGGTTCGGGACCCCCCCCCCCACCTAAGAAGAGGAGCGCGTCCTGCGCTCCGGGAGGAGTGAGGGATCGGGGCCCCACCTGGAGAGCGCATCGGCGCTCCGGACAACACGAGGAAATGTGTAGTGTAGTTTAGGATTTGTAGTGCTGTATTGTTAGTATTGCGTGCGTAGTGTATTGTTAGTAATAAATACTGTTACTTGTAACTATCTATGTAACGTGTAGTTATTGGCGATAGTTAGTTAGTAAGGCGCATGCAGCTAGCATAGTGATCAGTGTAAAGCATAGCGAAAATATTGTGTTGTTATATAAAGGCATAAATAGGCGGAGTTATCAATAGACGGCTCCTCCTATTTATGAATATTAATTATCGATATTTGCATAAATATTGGTGATTAATATTCCCCCTTTACAGGTCACATGACACAATTGGAGAGCACCCTCTAGCCTCTCTTGTCAGTTATGAATTTTGATAGCTGCCTTCAATAATTTTTAAAAATAATTTTAAAAATGTTTTGTTTTGTAGATGACTGTACTGGGCGCTTGGAGAAGCATCTCATATCTACATATTATAATGCAGATGATCCACGTGTCATATCAGATACATATGAAGAGCGTGCCATTATCCCAGATGTACCCTCAGACCTTCACAGCAAAAATCTATCATCTCATCCTTTAAAACAAGTCCAATCTTCTACTTCATCACATACTCTTACTCAGAATGAAACTCGCAGAAGATGTTGTGGAACCCAAAGAGCTCAGAGAAAGCTGTATTCATGCTCAGAATGTGGCAAATGTTTTACTTGGAAATCAGGCCTTCTTCAACATCAAAGACATCACACAGGAGAGAAGCCATTTTTATGTTCAGAATGTGGAAAATGTTTTACGAATAAAGCACATCTTGAAACCCATCAGCGAATTCACACAGGAGAGAAGCCGTTTTCATGTTCAGAATGTAGGAAATCTTTTACTGATAAATCAAGTCTTGAGAGCCATCATAGAATTCACACAGGAGAGAAGCCGTTTTCGTGTTCAGAATGTGCGAAATCCTTTACTAGAAAGTCAGTTCTTCTACATCAAAGAAGTCACATAGCAGAGAAGCCGTATTCATGTTCAGAATGTGGAAAATCTTTTACTCGGAAACCACATCTTCAGAGACACCAGAGAATTCACACAGGGGACAAGCCGTATTCATGTTCAGAATGTAGAAAATCTTTTACTGAGAAATCAAGTCTTGAGAGACATCAGAGAATTCACACAGGAGAGAAGCAGTTTTCGTGTTCAGAATGTGCGAAATCCTTTACTAGAAAGTCAGTTCTTCTTCTACATCAAAGAAGTCACATAGCAGAGAAGCCGTATTCATGTTCAGAATGTGGAAAATCTTTTACTCGGAAACCACATCTTCAGAGACACCAGAGAATTCACACAGGGGACAAGCCGTATTCATGTTCAGAATGTAGAAAATCTTTTACTGAGAAATCAAGTCTTGAGAGACATCAGAGAATTCACACAGGAGAGAAGCCATTTTCATGTTCAGAATGTGGTAAATCTTTTACTCGGAAATTTCAACTTCAGAGCCACCAGAGCATTCACACAGGGGAGAAGCCGTATTCATGTTCAGAATGTAGAAAATCTTTTACTGAGAAATCACGTCTTGAGAGACATCAGAGAATTCACACATTGGAGAAGCTGTATTCATGTTCAGAATGTGGCAAATGTTTTACTGATAAATCATTTCTTGCAAGCCATCATAGAATTCACACAGGAGAGAAGCCGTTTTCATGTTCAGAATGTGGAAAAAGTTTTACTCAGAAATCATCTCTAAAGAGCCATCAGAAAATTCACACAGGGGACAAGCCGTATTCATGTTCAGAATGTAGGAAATGTTTTACTGAGAAATCAAATCTTCAGAGCCATCAGAGAATTCACACAGGAGAGAAGCCATTTTCATGTTCAGAATGTGTTAAATCTTTTACTCGGAAATTTCAACTTCAGAGACATCAGAGAATTCACACATGAGAAAAGCCGTTTTCGTGTACAGAATGTGGCAAATGTTTTACTCAAAAATCATCTCTTGTTCAACATCATAGAATTCACACAGTGAATAACCAATTCGGAATCCTTCCTGTAAAATATTTAGACCAACCTATAAGAAAAACTAACTCACATTGTCCCATATCGTGCAGCCCTAGTTTGTATATGTATTTCGCCATAGTGATGTGCACCTGCATACAGGGTTGTGCTGACTCAATCACCCACTGTGGCCATGATGGTTTACATTACTGGTATCACCACTGTGGCCAGTGTCAGGGTGCACCATACTTTATACTGCTGTCACCTCAAACATGGGGGAACTGTCCTGACGAGATCTTCCAGTCATCAGTCCAGACAATAGAGAGAAGACCTCATCTCCTCTGATCTCTCCCAAATGTCCCTCATCATCTCCGGTCATTATAAGCATTTCTATGGGATTTCATGCGGATTCTACAGTCGTGGCCAAAAGTTTTGAGAATGACACAAATATTAGTTTTCACAAAGTTTGCTGCTAAACTGCTTTTAGATCTTTGTTTCAGTTGTTTCTGTGATGTAGTGAAATATAATTACATGCACTTCATACATTTCAAAGGCTTTTATCGACAATTACATGACATTTATGCAAAGAGTCAGTATTTGCAGTGTTGGCCATTCTTTTTCAGGACCTCTGCTATTCGACTGGGCATGCTCTCAATCAACTTCTGGGCCAATTCCTGACTGATAGCAAGCCATTCTTTCATAATCACTTCTTGGAGTTTGTTAGAATTAGTGGGTTTTTGTTTGTCCACCCACCTCTTGAGGATTGACCACAAGTTCTCAATGGGATTAAGATCTGGGGAGTTTCCAGGCCATGGACCCAAAATGTCTACGTTTTGGTCCCCGAGCCACTTAGTTATTACTTTTGCCTTATGGCACGGTGCTCCATCGTGCTGGAAAATGCATTGTTCTTCACTAGGGATGAGCGAACCTGAACTGTATAGTTCGGGTTTGTACCGAATTTTGGGGTGTCCGTGACATGGACCCGAACCCGAACATTTTCGTAAAAGTTCGAGTTCGGTGTTCGGCGCTTTCTTGGCGCTTTTTGAAAGGCTGCAAAGCAGCCAATCAACAAGCATCATACTACTTGCCCCAAGAGGCCATCACAGCCATGCCTACTATTGGCATGGCTGTGATTGGCCAGTGCAGCATGTGACCCAGCCTCTATATAAGCTTGGGTCACGTAGCGCTGCACTTCACTCTGCTGATACAAGTGTAGGGAGAGGTTGCAGCTGCGACGTTAGGGCGAGATTAGGCAGTGATTAACTCCTCCAAAAGACTTCATTCAGTGATCGATCTACAGCTGTGGATCATTGAACTGCTGCTATTCAATTGCTCAGTGTTTTTAGGCTGCCCAGAGCGTTTTTTAGGTCACTTTTTTCTGGGATGATCGGCGGCCATTTTGTGGCTTGTGGTGCGCCAGCACAAGCTGCCACCAAGTACATTTAACCATCAATAGTGTGGTTATTTTTTGCTATATCCTACATCAGGGTCAAGCTTTCATCAAGTGCTTTTAACCATCAATAGTGTGGTTATTTTTTGGCCATATACTACATCAGGGGCAAGTTGAGCCTGTCACCCAGTGCCTAGAAAATAGGCCTCACATTTATATTCATCCAAATCTGTTATTACTGCTTTAGCTGGTCAAGTTATTTAGTGTCCGTCAAAGCACAGTTTTTGTTCTGGGTTGAAATACAATTCCCAATTTTGCAATTCTCAAAATTAGTGGTTTCTGCTGTAACAGGCCTACTTTAAATCTATCCCTAAAAGGGTATATTAGATTCAAGGTGCTGATAGGGTAATTCTCAAGAACTTCACACACACGCTACAGTGCAGATCCAAGTCTAATTCTGTCTGTAAACGTATACCTGTCACCCAGCGCCTAAATAATAGGCCTCAAATTTATATTCGGCTAAATCTGTCATTACTGGTGTGCCTGTATTAGTGTAATACGGTACCTAAATAGATAGCCAGATAGTGTTAGGTGTCTGTAAAAAAAAAGGCCTGAATTTGAATTCAATACATTGGGCCAAATAATTTTTTTCTTATTGTGGTGAGCAGTAAAAATGAGGAAAACATCTAGTAAGGGACGCGGACATGGTCGTGGTGGTGTTAGTGGACCCTCTGGTGCTGGGAGAGGACGTGGCCGTTCTGCCACAGCCACACGTCCTAGTGTACCAACTACCTCAGGTCCCAGTAGCCGCCAGAATTTACAGCCATATTTGGTGGGGCCCAATGCCTTTCTAAGGATGGTAAAGCCTGAGCAGGTACAGGCATTAGTCAATTGGGTGGCCGACAGTGCATCCAGCATGTTCACATTATCTCCCACCCAGTCTTCTGCAGAAAGCGCACAGATGGCGCATGAAAACCAAGCCCATCAGTCTGTAACATCACCCCCATGCATATCAGGGAAACTGTCTGAGCCTCAAGTTATGCAGAAGTCTCTTATGCTGTTTGAAGACTCTGCTGGCAGGGTTTCCCAAGGGCATCCACCTAGCCCTTCCCCAGCGGTGGAAGACATAGAATGTACTAACGCACAACCACTTATGTTTCCTGATGATGAGGACATGGGAATACCACCTCAGCACGTCTCCGATGATGACGAAACACAGGTGCCAACTGCTGCGTCTTTCTGCAGTGTGCAGACTGAACAGGAGGTCAGGGATCAAGACTGGGTGGAAGACGATTCAGGGGACGATGAGGTCCTAGACCCCACATGGAATGAAGGTTGTGCCACTGACTTTCACAGTTCGGAGGAAGAGGCAGTGGTGAGACCGAGCCAACAGCGTAGCAAAAGACAAAGAGGGAGCAGTGGGCAAAAGCAGAACACCCGCCGCCAAAAGACTACGCCTGCTACTGACTGCCGCCATCTGGGACCGAGCACCCCAAAGGCAGCTTCAAGGAGTTCCCTGGCATGGCACTTCTTCAAACAATGTGCTGACGACAAGACCCGAGTGGTTTGCACGCTGTGTCATCAGAGCCTGAAGCGAGGCATTAACGTTCTGAACCTTAGCACAACCTGCATGACCAGGCACCTGCATGCAAAGCATGAACTGCAGTGGAGTAAACACCTTAAAAACAAGGAAGTCACTCAGGCTCTCCCTGCTACCTCTTCTGCTGCTGCCGCCTCGGCCTCTTCTGCTGCTGCCGCCGCCTCGGCCTCTTCCTCCGCCTCTGGAGGAACGTTGGCACCTGCCGCCCAGCAAACATGGGATGTACCACCAACACCACCACCTGCGTCACCAAGCATCTCAACCATGTCACACGGCAGCGTTCAGCTCTCCATCTCACAAACATTTGAGAGAAAGCGTAAATTCCCACCTAGCCACCCTCGATTTCTGGCCCTGAATGCCAGCATTTCTAAACTACTGGCCTATGAAATGCTGTCATTTAGGCTGGTGGACACAGACAGCTTCAAACAGCTCATGTCGCTTGCTGTCCCACAGTATGTTGTTCCCAGCCGGCACTACTTCTCCAAGAGAGCCGTGCCTTCCCTGCACAACCAAGTATCCGATAAAATCAAGTGTGCACTGCGCAACGCCATCTGTGGCAAGGTCCACCTAACCACAGATACGTGGACCAGTAAGCACGGCCAGGGACGCTATATCTCCCTAACTGCACACTGGGTAAATGTAGTGGCGGCTGGGCCCCAGGCGGAGAGCTGTTTGGCGCACGTCCTTCCGCTGCCAAGGATCGCAGGGCAACATTCTTTGCCTCCTGTCTCCTCCTCCTCAGCTTCCTCCTCCTCTTCTTCCACCTGCTCATCCAGTCAGCCACACACCTTCACCACCAACTTCAGCACAGCCCGGGGTAAACGTCAGCAGGCCATTCTGAAACTCATATGTTTGGGGGACAGGCCCCACACTGCACAGGAGTTGTGGCGGGGTATAGAACAACAGACCGACGAGTGGTTGCTGCCGGTGAGCCTCAAGCCCGGCCTGGTGGTGTGCGATAATGGGCGAAATCTCGTTGCAGCTCTGGGACTAGCCGATTTGACGCACATCCCTTGCCTGGCGCATGTGCTGAATTTGGTGGTGCAGAAGTTCATTCGCAACTACCCCGACATGTCAGAGCTGCTGCATAAAGTGTGGGCCGTCTGTTCGAGCTTCTGGCGTTCACATCCTGCCGCTGTTTGCCTGTCTGCGCTACAGCGTAACTTCGGCCTTCCCGCTCACCGCCTCATATGCGACGTGCCCACCAGGTGGAACTCCACCTTGCACATGCTGGACAGACTGTGCGAGCAGCAGCAGGCCATAGTGGAGTTTCAGCTGCAGCACGCACGGGTCAGTCGCACTGCGGAACAGCACCACTTCACCACCAATGACTGGGCCTCCATGCGAGACCTGTGTGCCCTGTTGCGCTGTTTCGAGTACTCCACCAACATGGCCAGTGGCGATGACGCCATTATCAGCGTTACAATACCACTTCTATGTCTCCTTGAGAAAACACTTAGGGCGATGATGGAAGAGGAAGAAGAGGGGTCATTTTTAGCACTTTTAGGCCAGTCTCTTCGAAGTGACTCAGAGGGAGATTTTTTGCAACAGCAGAGGCCAGGTACAAATGTGGCCAGACAGGGCCCACTACTGGAGGATGAGGATGAAGCATGTTCACAGCGGGGTGGCACCCAACGCAGCTCGGGCCCATCACTGGTGCGTGGCTGGGGGGAAACGCAGGACGATGACGATACGCCTCCCACAGAGGACAGCTTGTCCTTACCTCTGGGCAGCCTGGCACACATGAGCGACTACATGCTGCAGTGCCTGCGCAACGACAGCAGAGTTGCCCACATTTTAACGTGTGCGGAGTATTGGGTTGTCACCCTGCTGGATCCACGGTACAAAGACAATGTGCCCACCTTACTTCCTGCACTGGAGCGTGATAGGAAGATGCACGAGTACAAGCGCACGTTGGTAGACGCGCTACTGAGAGCATTCCCAAATGTCACAGGGGAACAAGTGGAAGCCCAAGGCGAAGGCAGAGGAGGAGCAAGAGGTCGCCAACGCAGCTGTGTCACGGCCAAAATATCTGACAGTGGCCTGTTCCAGTGGTGGGTGACATGAAGCCTGATTCTCTGCTATGACATGAAGACTGATTCTCTGCTGACATGAAGCCTGAATCTCTGTTATGGGACCTCTCTAGTCTGTCTGGGTGCCGGGGCCTAAATATGTGACAGTGGCCTGTTCCAGTGGTGGGTGACGTGAAGCCTGATTCTCTGCTATGACATGAAGACTGATTCTCTGCTGACATGAAGCCTGAATCTCTGTTATGGGACCTCTCTCCTCTGTCTGGGTGCCGGGGCCTAAATATGTGACAGTGGCCTGTTCCAGTGGTGGGTGACGTGAAGCCTGATTCTCTGCTATGACATGAAGACTGATTCTCTGCTGACATGAAGCCTGAATCTCTGTTATGGGACCTCTCTCCTCTGCCTGGGTGCCTGGGCCTAAATATCTGACAATGGACTGTTCCAGTGGTGGGTGACGTGAAGCCTGATTCTCTGCTATGACATGAAGACTGATTCTCTGCTGACATGAAGCCTGAATCTCTGTTATGGGACCTCTCTCCTCTGTCTGGGTGCCGGGGCCTAAAAATATCTGACAGTGGCCTGTTCCAGTGGTGGGTGACATGAAGCCTGATTCTCTGCTATGACATGAAGACTGATTCTCTGCTGACATGAAGCCTGAATCTCTGTTATGGGACCTCTCTCCTCTGTCTGGGTGCCGGGGCCTAAAAATATCTGACAGTGGCCTGTTCCAGTGGTGGGTGACATGAAGCCTGATTCTCTGCTATGACATGAAGACTGATTCTCTGCTATGACATGAAGCCTGAATCTCTGTTATGGGACCTCTCTCCTCTGTCTGGGTGCCGGGGCCTAAATATGTGACAGTGGCCTGTTCCAGTGGTGGGTGACGTGAAGCCTGATTCTCTGCTATGACATGAAGACTGATTCTCTGCTGACATGAAGCCAGATTCTCTGCTATGGGACCTCTCTCCAATTGATATTGGTTAATTTTTATTTATTTTATTTTAATTTTAATTCATTTCCCTATCCACAGGGGATTTAACTACATTTTGCTGCCTTTTGCAGCCCTCTAGCCCTTTCCTGGGCTGTTTTACAGCCTTTTTAGTGCCGAAAAGTTCGGGTCCCCATTGACTTCAATGGGGTTCGGGACGAAGTTCGGGTCGGGTTTGGATCCCGAACCCGAACATTTCCGGGAAGTTCAGCCGAACTTCTCGCTCAACTCTATTCTTCACCAAACTGTTGTTGGATTGTTGGAAGAAGTTGCTGTTGGAGGGTGTTTTGGTACCATTCTTTATTCATGGCTGTGTTTTTGGGCAAAATTGTGAGTGAGCCCACTCCCTTGGATGAGAAGCAACCCCACACATGAATGGTCTCAGGATGCTTTACTGTTGGCATGACACAGGACTGATGGTAGCACTCACCTTTTCTTCTCCGGACAAGCCTTTTTCCAGATGTCCCAAACAATCGGAAAGAGGCTACATCGGAGAATATGACTTTGCCCCAGTCCTCAGCAGTCCATTCACCATACTTTCTGCAGAAGATCAATCTGTCCCTGATGTTTTTTTTGGAGAGAAGTGGCTTCTTTGCTGCCCTTCTTGACACCAGGCCATCTTCCAAAAGTCTTCGCCTCACTGTGCGTGCAGATGCGCTCACACCTGCCTGCTGCCATTCCTGAGCAAGCTCTGCACTGGTGGCACTCCGATCCCGCAGCTGAATCCTCTTTAGGAGACGATCCTGGCGCTTGCTGGACTTTCTTGGACGCCCTGAAGCCTTCTTAACAAGAATTGAACCTCTTTCCTTGAAGTTCTTTATGATCCTATAAATTGTTGATTGAGGTGCAATCTTAGTAGCCACAATATCCTTGCCTGTGAAGCCATTTTTATGCAACGCAATGATGGCTGCACGCGTTTCTTTGCAGGTCACCATGGTTAACAATGGAAGAACAATGATTTCAAGCATCACCCTCCTTTTAACATGTCAAGTCTGCCATTTTAACCCAATCAGCCTGACATAATGATCTCCAGCCTTGTGCTCGTCAACATTCTCACCTGAGTTAACAAGACGATTACTGAAATGATCTCAGCAGGTCCTTTAATGACAGCAATGAAATGCAGTGGAAAGTTTTTTTTAGGATTAAGTTAATTTTCATGGCAAAGAAAGACTATGCAATTCATCTGATCACTCTTCATAACATTCTGGAGTATATGCAAATTGCTATTATAAAAACTTAAGCAGCAACTTTTCCAATTTCCAATATTTATGTAATTCTCAAAACTTTTGGCCACGACTGTATATATAACACTGGGGTCTAGAATACTATACCGAGCCAACAAACGAACCAAACCAATTACCTCAAAAAGATAAGAAAACGCACATATAAAATATATGTAATTTATTGAGACATAATCAAATGACAAAATTAGAATAACATAAGGCACAAGGGTAGAGGAGGGTGGGGGGCCCCGGTCTCTGCCGCGGCCAGTGTTGGCTGTGGCAATGCCAAACCAGATGAGTCCAGCCGAGCATTGCAGGCTTGGAATAGAAGGAGCGGAGAGCCAGCGCCAGGAAGCAGGTAAGTAATCTTCCCTTTTACAGATCCAGTAAAGTGGAGGAGTTTGCCAAACCCCCTCATTCTTGTACAACCCCTTTAAGATCTACAATTATAACAGCTGTAACTACACTTTTGAATATACTGATATTTTCTTTTAATTCCTGCTTCAATATACATGCAATATTTTTATAACAAAGCAGAGTCTTCTCGCTATAAATGATAGCAAGAAAAAAAATGGAAATTCATGGCATATTTTACAGGAAGGAGCCTACAAACGAACCAAACCAATTACCCCAAAAAGATGAGAAAACGCACATATAAAATATATGTAATTTATTGAGACATAATCAAATGACAAAATTAGAATAACATAAGGCACAAGGGTAGAGGAGGGTGGGGGGCCCCCATGTGACAGGGTCAAAAACAACCTCCCTCACAAAAACCCAACTGACAGGGAGAGAAGGGTCACAGCCCTGGGTGTAAAACCGCATAGATATGGGGGAACTGTAGGTTCACCCAAAGTAACATATAATGGTAAGTGTGCTGCATGCATATACAAGGTAAATATGGTCACACATAGCCGACTTGCCCACCCTGGATAACTTGGATGGCCGCATAAAGATGCAGGTAGCCAAGTGCTTACATAAGTAAGGCAGGGGAAGAGTGCCAAGTGCAAGCAGTGACCTTAAAGTAACAAACTAACCAAAGCATGACAACAAATCAAGATTTACAGGAGGCACCATCATCTGCCAGCAAGACACCTCTACATCTGTGCCGCCTATCACAACATTTTCTTCAAAAACATCTGTGCCCAAATGTTGATATTTTTGTCAAGCTGGTCAAACATGATTTTGAACAGCTGGCGGGCTATTATGGCCATAAGAATTTGACTTATGACCAACATCGGGCTATTAACCCTTTAAGGACTTAGGGCGTACCGGTACATCCTAACTTTAAATCGAGATTGCGGAGCTGCGGGGGTTAATCCGAACAGGATGCCGGCTGAAACCATTCAGCCGGCATCCTGTCACAACGCCAGGGGGGTCATGTGACCCACCCCCCCCCGTATCTGCGATCGCCGCAATCCGCAGGTCACTTCAGACCTGCGCTTTCTGCAGTTTCTGAATCCCCGCGGTCCCTGACCGCGGGGATCAGAAACTTTAGTGTGCCTAAAATATCGATTTTGCACCCCTGCATGATTTTTTGCCGGCGGCTGGTGCAGGTGGGGGAGGGGGGGGGTTCTGGGCGGTGTGGCAGGCGGGATCGCGATCCCCCGCCCGCCTCCTCTTGAAAATTCGTTGATGGCCAGTGGGTATACCAGGTTGTCAGCACATTGCTGACACCCTGGTATAAACGGCTGACATCTGTGCAGATGTCAGCCGTTTAACCCTTTCCATACCGCGGTCTGTACGGACCGCTGTATTGAAAAAGTTAACAGTAAGAGGGAGCTCCCTCCCTCTCCCATCGGGGGGCTGCTGTGCCTTTGCAGCCCCCCAATGGAGAGGGAGACAGCCCCCTCCTTACCCTTCCCCGTCTGCGCAGTTGTGGCCACAACTGAGCAGACGGGGAAGGTTCCCATGACAACAGGACGCCTTCTCAGGCATCCTGCTGTCCATGGTGCTGAACAGATCTGTGCTAAAGGCATAGATCTGTTCCGACAAAGTGTAAGAAAAATACAGTACAATACACTATATACTGTACTGTATTATGCAGACATCAGACCCACTGGATCTTCAAGAACCAAGTGGGTCTGGGTCAAAGAAAAAGTAAAAAAAAGTAAAAATCTAAATACACATTTATCACTGATTAAAAATGAAAAAAATAAAATTCCCTACACATGTTTGGTATCGCCGCGTCCGTAACGACCTGATCTATAAAACGGTCATGTTACTTTCCCCGCATGGTGAACGCCATAAAAATAAAAAAATAAAAACTATGAGGAATTTGAAATTTTGCCCTCCTTACTTCCCAAAAAAGGTAATAAATGTGATCAAAAAAGTCGCATGTACGCCAAAATAGTACCAATCAAACCGTCATCTCATCCCGCAAAAATCATACCCTACCCAGATAATCGCCCAAAAACTGAAGAAACTATGGCTCTTAGACTATGGAAACACTAAAACATGATTTTTTTTTGTTTCAAAAATGAAATCATTGTGTAAAACTTAAATAAATTTAAAAAAGTATACATATTAGGTATCGCCGCGTCCATATCGATCGGCTCTATAAAAATATCACATGACCTAACCCCTCAGGTGACCACCGTGAAAAAATAAAAACAATTTATTTGTAATCTTGCGTCACAAAAAGTGTAATAGCAAGCGATCAAAAAGTCATAGCAAGCGATCAAAATAGTGCCAATCAAACCGTCATCTCATCCCGCAAAAAATTAGAGCCTACTTAAGATAATTGCCCGAAAACTGAAAAAACTATGGCTCTTAGACTATGGAGACACTGAAAGATTTTTTTTGTTTTAAAAATGAAATCATAGTGTAAAACTTACATAAATAAAAAAAATTGTATACATATTAGGTATCGCCGCGTCCGTGACAACCTGCTCTATAAAATTACCACATGATCTAACCTGTAAGATGAATGTTGTAAATAAAAAAAGTGCCAAAAAAGCTATTTCTTGTTACCTTGTCGCACAAAAAGTGTAATATAGAGCAACCAAAAATCATATGTACCCTAAACTAGTACCAACAATACTGCCACCCTATCCCGTAGTTTCTAAAATGGGGTCACTTTTTTGGAGTTTCTACTCTAGGGGTGCATCAGGGGGGCGTCAAAAAAACAGTCCAGCAAAATCTGCCTTCCAAAAACCGTATGGCATTCCTTTCCTTCTGCGCCCTGCCGTGTGCCCGTACAGCGGTTTACAACCACATATGGGGTGTTTCTGTAAACTACAGAATCAGGGCCATAATTATTGAGTTTTGTTTGGCTGTTAACCCTTGCTTTGTAACTGGAAAAAAAATATTAAAATGGAAAATCTGCCAAAAAAGTGAAATTTTGAAATTGTATCTCTATTTTCCATTAAATCTTGTGCAACACCTAAAGGGTTAACAAAGTTTGTAAAATCAGTTTTGAATACCTTGAGGGGTGTAGTTTCTTAGATGGGGTCACTTTTATGGAGTTTCTACTCTAGGGGTGCATCAGGGGGGGCTTCAAATGGGACATGGTGTAAATAAACCAGTCCAGCAAAATCTGGCTTCCAAAAACCATACGGCGCACCTTTCCCTCTACGCCCCGCTGTGTGGCCGTACAGTAGTTTACGGCCACATATGGGGTGTTTCTGTAAACGGCAGAGTCAGGGCAATAAAGATACAGTCTTGTTTGGCTGTTAACCCTTGCTTTGTTAGTGAAAAAATGGGTTAAAATGGAAAATTAGGCAAAAAAATGAAATTCTTAAATTTCATCCCCATTTGCCAATAACTTGTGCAACACCTAAAGGGTTAACGAAGTTTGTAAAATCAGTTTTGAATACCTTGAGGGGTGTAGTTTATAGAATGGGGTCATTTTTTGGCGGTTTCTATTATGTAAGCCTCGCAAAGTGACTTCAGACCTGTAGTGGTCCCTAAAAATTGGGTTTTTGTAAATTTCTGAAAAATTTTAAGATTTGCTTCTAAACTTCTAAGCCTTGTAACATCCCCAAAAAATAAAATATCATTCCCAAAATAATTCATGAAGTAGACATATGGGGAATGTAAAGTCATCACAATTTTTGGGGGTATTACTATGCATTACAGAAGTAGAGAAACTGAAACTTTGAAATTTGCTAATTTTTCTTCAAATTTTTTGGTAAATTAGGTATTTTTTTATGCAAAAAAAATTAATTTGTTTGACTTCATTTTACCAGTGTCATGAAGTACAATATGTGACAAAAAAACTATCTCAGAACGGCCTGGATAAGTCAAAGTGTTTTAAAGTTATCAGCACTTAAAGTGACACTGGTCAGATTTGCAAAAAACGGCCAAGTCCTTAAGGTGAAATAGGGCTGAGTCCTTAACCACCTCAGCTCCCCTAGCTTTAAACACCCTTAATGACCAGGCCACTTTTTACACTTCTGACCTACACTACTTTCACCGTTTATTGCTCGGTCATGCAACTTACCACCCAAATGAATTTTACCTCCTTTTCTTCTCACTAATAGAGCTTTCATTTGGTGGTATTTCATTGCTGCTGACATTTTAACTTTTTTTGTTATTAATCGAAATTTAACAAAATTTTTGCAAAAAAATTACATTTTTCACTTTCAGTTGTAAAATTTTTCAAAAAAAACGACATCCATATATTAATTTTTCTCTAAATTTATTGTTCTACATGTCTTTGATAAAAAAAAATGTTTGGGTAAAAAGAAAATGGTTTGGGTAAAAGTTATAGCGTTTACAAACTAAGGTACAAAAATGTGAATTTCCGCTTTTTGAAGCAGCTCTGACTTTCTGAGCACCTACATAGTAACATAGTACATAAGGCCGAAAAAAGACATTTGTCCATCCAGTTCGGCCTGTTATCCTGCAAGTTGATCCAGAGGAAGGCAAAAAAAAAACTGTGAGGTAGAAGCCAATTTTCCTCACTTTAGGGGAATAAAAAATTCCTTCCCGACTCCAATCAGGCAATCAGAATAACTCCCTGGATCAACGACCCCTCTCTAGTAGCTATAGCCTGTAATATTATTACGCTCCAGAAATACATCCAGGCCCCTCTTGAATTCCTTTATTGTACTCACCATCACCACCTCCTCAGGCAGAGAGTTCCATAGTCTCACTGCTCTTACCGTAAAGAGTCCTCTTCTATGTTTGTGTACAAACCTTCTTTCCTCCAAACGCAGAGGATGTCCCCTCGTCACAGTCCTGGGGATAAATAGATGATGGGAGTGATCTCTGTACTGACCCCTGATATATTTATACATAGTAATTAGATCTCCCCTCAGTCGTCTTTTTTCTAACGTGAATAACCCTAATTTTGATAACCTGTCATGTTTCCTGAGGTTCTACAAAGCCCAGACAGTAGAAAAACCACACAAATGACCCCATTTCGGAAAGTAGACACCCTAAGGTATTCGCTGATGGGCATAGTGAGTTCATAGAACTTTTTATTTTTTGTCACAAGTTAGCGGAAAATGATGATTTTTTTCTTTTTTTTTTCTTACAAAGTCTCATATTCCACTAACTTGTGACAAAAAATAAAAACTTCCATGAACTCACTATGCCCATCAGCGAATACCTTGGGGTGTCTTCTTTCCAAAATGGGGTCACTTGTGGGGTAGTTATACTGCCCTGGTAATTTAGGGGCCCTAATGTGTGGTAAGGAGTTTGAAATCAAAATGTGTAAAAAATGACCTGTGAAATCCGAAAGGTGCTCTTTGGAATGTGGGCCCCTTTGCCCACCTAGGCTGCAAAAAAGTGTCACACATCTGGTATCGCCGTACTCAGGAGAAGTTGGGCAATGTGTTTTGGGGTGTCATTTTACATATACCCATGCCGGGTGAGATAAATAACTCGGCAAAAGACAACTTTTCCCATTTTTTTATACAAAGTTGGCATTTGACCAAGATATTTATCTCACCCAGCATGGGTATATGTAAAATGACACCCCAAAACACATTGCCCAACTTCTCCTGAGTATGGCGATACCAGATGTGTGACACTTTTTTGCAGCCTAGATGCGCAAAGGGGCCCAAATTCCTTTTAGGAGGGCATTTTTAGACATTTGGATCCCAGACTTCTTCTCACGCTTTAGGGCCCCTAAAATGCCAGGGCAGTATAAATACCCCACATGTGACCCCATTTTGGAAAGAAGACACCCCAAAGTATTCAATGAGGGGCATGGCGAGTTCATAGAAATTTTTTTTTTTGCCACAAGTTAGCGCAAATTGATTTTTTTTTTGTTTTTTCTCACAAAGTCTCCCTTTCCGCTAACTTGGGACAAAAATTTCAATCTTTCATGGACTCAATATGCCCCTCAGCGAATACCTTGGGGTGTCTTCTTTCCAAAATGGGGTCATTTGTGGGGTGTTTGTACTGCCCTGGCATTTGAGGGTCTCCGCAATCATTACATGTATGGCCAGCATTAGGAGTTTCTCCTTATATTGAGCATACGGGTAATAAGATATTTTCTTTTTCCGTTCAGCCTCTCGGCTGAAAGAAAAAATGAACGGCACAGATTTCTTCATTCGCATCGATCAATGTGGATGAAAAAATCTCTGCCAAAAAAAAAGAGGGGAAAGGCGTCTGCCAGGACATAGGAGCTCCGCCCAACATCCATACCCACTTAGCTCGTATGCCCTGGCAAACCAGATTTCTCCATTCACATCAATCGATGTGGATGAATAAATCATTGCCGGAATTTTTTTATTTTTATTTTTATATACAAAGTGTTTGCCAAGGTATATGAACACCGCCACCTCCTCAGCTCATATGCCTCGGCAAACGTATCTTTTACTGCAGAGGAGAAATCTCGTCTTGCAGCGCCGCATACACCGACTTGTGTGTAATCTGACAGCAGCGCAATGCTTCTGTCCGAATGCACATCAGTGCTGCAGCTGGTCGATCGGTTGGTCCACCTGGAAGGTAAAAAAAAAAAAAAAAAAAAAAAAAAATAAACCAGGCCAGGCAACACAATAAATTTATAAACTTTATAATAACATTTCAACGGAACATATTAACTTTATTTAACTTTTTGAACAGAACGTTAACTTTTTTGCTTACCGGTGTTTTTTTTTTTTTTTTTTACCTTTTATAGCACAAACCTCTCCTTCCCCATAGGACAGTGGTCGGCAAGCCGCGGCTCGCGAGCCACATGCGGCTCTTTTGATCCTTCACTGCGGCTCTTTGGTTCGGGCTGGCGGGTGGGCGGCCGCGCAGCCATATCGCGCCGCTCAAGCTGCTTGTAAATTGTCCGTCATGCGCCTGCTGCCCCGTCTGTCTGCTCCTTCCACTTTATGAATGAAGCAGGCAGGCGGGGCAGGAGGCGCATGACGGAGGGAGAGATGTCACGCTGCGCACAGCAGCAGAAGGGCGGGCAGCGCGGCTCTAGTTCGGCTGCCCACTGTGAGGAGGGGTGGAGTGGTGAAGAGGCCGCCGCTCAGGAGGAACGAAATGTACTGCAGCATAAAGGTAGGAGCTTCCCCCGGTGTGTGCACTGCACCGGCCCCGCCGCAAGTGTCCCTCCTGCCCCCTTCCTTCCCCCACTAATAAATTACTTACTGGAAGGCACTTATGGGGGATATCTGTGGATGGCTCACTTATGGGGGATATCTGTGGAGGGCACTTATGGGGGATATCTGTGGAGGGCACTTATGGGGGATATCTGTGGAGGGCACTTATGGGGGATATCTGTGCAGGGCACTTATGGGGGATATCTGTGGAGGGCACTTATGGGGGATATCTGTGGAGGGCACTTATGGGGGATATCTGTGCAGGGCACTTATGGGGGATATCTGTGGAGGGCACTTATGGGGGATATCTGTGGATGACATATATATAGCATCTTATGCTATATATGTGTCATCCACAGATATCCCCCATAAGTGCGTCATCCACAGATATCCCCCATAAGTGCGTCATCCACAGATATCCCCCATAAGTGCGTCATCCACAGATATCCCCCATAAGTGCGTCATCCACAGATATCCCCCATAAGTGCGTCATCCACATTACATCCACATCTGCAGACAAGTTTAAGAAAAGTAAAAAATGATAAAGATAAAATGAAATAATAATCAAGATCCAAATAAAAGAAAGTACATATAAAAGTATTCAAAAACACACTCTGGGCTCATTCCCACGAATGTAAGGGCGCCGTGCCTGTGCTGCGGACCGCAAAAAAGTAGTGCATGCGCCTGGATCCTGGACCCATTGAAGTGAATGGGTCCTTGATGCGGGCTGCACACGGCCGTGTGCAGCACGCATCATGGACCCATTCACTTCAGCATGCGCTCCTTTTTTGTGGGCACACGGTCGTGTGCATGAGCCTAATAGTCCTCACTGGTACTGTTGATGCAATATTTTAGGTTTTAAAAATGTGGCTCTCGAAAGAAATTCCAATCGTGGTTTTGGCGATATTTGGCTCAGTTGACAAAAAAGGTTGCCCACCACTGCCATAGGACAATGTGCAAAGCGCAAATCGCCCAGAGATGTGGCGAAGTACATTATGCACTTTGTCCCAGGTGAAAGGAGAGGTTTGCAGCAGCTGTGAGTGAAAGGGCCCTAATAGCCCTGTGTGCCTGTCCTGTGAGATGCAATCCCTATGCTAAGTGTACCTGTGTGTGGTACTTCCGGAAACACTCCCCTAAGCGTAGGGCAGGGTGGTCAGGGCAGTCAGGACAGAAATAGCGGGTGTCACGCCTTATTCCACTTCTGCTACAGACACAACATCATTTTCGGGGTGACGGTTGGGTTGAGGTACCAGCAACGACATTGGGGAAATGTCGCTCGTGTAGACTGCTCACTACACTGGTGGTTGGGGCCACGGAACCTCCTGGATACAGGAGGTTCTCGATGATCTCTTCCTGAAATTTGAGGAAGGATCCTGTTCTCCCAGCCTTACTGTAGAGAACAAAACTATTGTACATCGCCAATTGAATCAAATATACAGACACCTTCTTATGCCAGCGTCCACCCCTCCGATGAGCGCATTATAGTCGTGGACTGAGAGGGGCTTTTCAATGACACTGGTTGCCCGTTCAATTTGTATTGTCGTGTCTGCGTGAATGGAGGAGAGCCTGTAAACGCCACGCTTGTCTCTCCATTTCACCGCGAGCAGTTCTTCGTTACACAAGGCAGCCCCCTCCCCCCTTGCAAGACGGGTGGTAACGAGCCGTTGGGGGAAGCCCCGGCGACTAGGTCGCACGGTGCCACAGCAGCCAATCTGTTCTAGGAACAAATGCCTGAAGAGGGGCACACTTGTGTAAAAATTGTCCACATAAAGATGGTACCCCTTGCCAAATAAGGGTGACACCAAGTCCCAGACTGTCTTCCCACTGCTCCCCAGGTAGTCAGGGCAACCGACCGGATCCAGGGTCTGACCGGCTCATAGATCCGAAATTTGTGGGTATAGCCTGTGGCCCTTTCACAGAGCTTATACAATTTGACCCCATACCGGGCGCGCTTGCTTGGGATGTATTGTTTGAAGCCAAGGCACCCGGTAAAATGTATAAGGGACTCGTCTACGCAGATGTTTTGCTCAGGGGTATACAAATCTGCAAATTTGGTATTGAAGTGGTCTATGAGGTGCCGAATTTTGTGGAGCCGGTCAAAAGCTGGGTGGCCTCTGGGACGGGAGGTGGTGTTGTCGCTAAAGTGCAGGAAACGCAGTATGGCCCCAAATCGTGCCCTGGACATAGCAGCAGAGAACATGGGCATGTGATGAATTGGGTTCGTGGACCAATATGACCGCAATTCATGCTTTTTGGTTAGACCCATGTTGAGGAGAAGGCCCAGAAATTTTTTTAATTCGGAAACTTGGACTGGTTTCCACCGGAAAGGCTGGGCATAATAGCTTCCCGGGTTGGCGGTTATAAATTATGTGGCATACCTATTTGTTTCTGCCACGACTAAGTCCAAGAGCTCCGCAGTCAAGAACAGCTCAAAAAATCCCAGTGCCGATCCGATCTGAGCCGTCTCAACCCGAACTCCAGACTGGGCGGTGAAAGGGGGAACTACAGGTGCGGCTGAAGTTGGGGACAGCCAATCGGGGTTTGCCAGTACCTCAGGGGCTCTACGGGCCTGTCTGTGCGGTGGCTGCGACGGGGTAACTATTGCACGTGCCACCGTACCAGCTTCAACTGCCCTTCTGGTGCTCGCCACGTCACCATGTTGTACGGCAGTGCTGGTACTAGGTCCAGGGAGGGCTGCGCTGCTGGTGTATGCCTCACCACGTAATCCGACAGCGCCAGCCCCACTCTGCTGCCCTTGAAGCGGATCCTGCGCAACCTGTGGTCTAGCAACAAGGGGCCGGGTACGCCTGGTGCTATCAGGGACCTCAACCTCCTCGTCCGAACTTTGGGTCAGAGAGCCACTGCTTTCTACAGGTTCATATTCTGACCCGCTAGATTCGTCAGATGAGGGTTCCCATTCCTCATCCGACTGGGTCAGAATCCTGTAGGCCTCTTCAGAAGAATACCCCCTGTTTGACATTTGGACTACTAAATTTAGGGGTATTCCCTGAGACTACCCAAGAAAAAAAGCAAGCCTGTCTTACAAATGGGAGGCTAGCGAAGTACCGGAGGCCACTGCGATTTATAAAAAATTTCAAAAATGATTTTTTTTTATCGCCGCAGCGCTTGTAAAGTGATTGTGCAGTGATCAAAATTTTTTTTTTGTCACTGCGGTGGGGCGGGCGTGGGTGAACGCACGTGTGGGCGACCGATCAGGCCTTATCGGGCAAACACTGCGTTTTGGGTGGAGGGCGAACTAAGGTGACACTAATACTATTACAGATCTGACTGTGATCAGTTTTGATCACTTACAGATACTATAAAAGTACAAATGGTGATTAGCGATACGCTAATCAGCGAATCAGTGACTGCGGTGCGGTGGGCTGGGTGCTAAACGATCGCTAACTACCTAACCAAGGGGCCTAAACTATCCTAAACCTAACAGTCAATACTAGTAAAAAAAAAGTGACAGTTTACACTGATCACTTTTTTCCCTTTCACTAGTGATTGACAGGGGCGATCAAGGGGTTAATTGGGGTGATGGGGGGTGATCTGGGGCTAAGTGTGGTGTTGGTGGCTACTCACTGTGATGTGTGCTCCTCTGCTGGGACCAACCGACCAAAAGGACCAGCAGAGGAGCCATTTAACACCTTATATTTATAAATATAAGGTGTTAGATGGCTTGTGATTCGATTTTTTTAAAAATCAGCCTGCCAGCGACGATCATTGGCTGGCAGGCTGGTGACTAAATACTCCTCTAACTTTTGCCGGCCTGCGATGCGCATGCGCGGGTCAGCTTTGGGCGAAATCTCGCGTCTCGCGAGATGACGCGTATATGCGTGACTCTGCCTGCAGCTGCCGCCTCCGGAACGCGATCCTGCTTTAGGCGGTCCGGAGGCGTGATTTGAAGGATATTGTGATCAAACCTGCGGATAAAGGGGAAAATGTTGTGATCTGGCCTGCACAGATGTATGAAAAAGAAGCATTTAGACAGCTGGGAGATAAGGACTGCTATAGACGTCTAGATAGCAATCCCACCACCAGGTTTAAGGCTGAATTAGATCATATTCTAGACTCCGGGGTAGAAAATAACATTCCGCCAGCTCGACTTAAGGAGGGCCTGGTGGTGGATCATCCAGTGACTCCCAACCTGTTTTTGCTGCCCAAAATCCACAAACAATTACAAACCCCCCGGGCGCCCTATTGTGTCCGGGGTGGGAAGTCTTTGTGAACGTGTCAGCAGATTTGTGGATTTTTATCTGAGGGGATGCGTGGAGACCCTGCCGTCTTATGTCAGGGACACCTCTGATGTATTGAACAAACTCAATGGGGTGTCGCTGGAGGGGAACATGTGGCTGGTCACATGTGATGTAGAGACCCTGTACACGTCGATATGCCACGACCACGGGATCAGGGCCTGCCAATACTTCATGCGTATGGTAAATTTAGATCTGGACATTATTGTGTTTGTGATTGAGCTTCTGGACTTCATCTTGAAACACAATTATTTTACATTCAAAAACCGCCTCTTCCTACAGCTCCGGGGAACAGCGGTGAGGGCGACTTGTGCGTCCTCTTACGCTAACCTGTTCCTCGGACTGTGGGAAAGAGAGATTGTCCAGAATCTCCCGGAATATGGCTCTGTGGTCTCGTGGTCGCGGTATATCGACGATGTCCCTGACCGCACTATAGCCAGGATAGGATGGAATTCCTGGACATACTTATCAGTAGGGAGAGGGACGGCCGGGTCTCCACGGATATCTACTGATAGCCCACCTCCACCAACACTTTGCTACATGCCAAATCTGCACACTATCCACAGTTAGGGCCATTCCGGTGGGGCAATTTTTGCGTCTTCGACGTGTCTGCTCCAGTGACAAGAAATTTGAGATGCAGTCTGGAGAATTGTCTAGGAGGTTTCTCAATAGGGCCTATAACCAGGTTGATATTAAGAGGGGCTACACACGGGACAAGTCTGCAAATAGGGACTCTCTCCTGACCAGCAACAGACCATAGATTGACAATGCCAGTTGTAGATTTATTACCCCTTTTAACATGCAGTGGCGAAAAATACGTGAAATACTCACTAGACACTGGCCTATACTGCTCTCATATAATGACCTACGGGCGACACTTCGAGAATATCCCCAGGTGACATGGTGACGCTCAAAAAATCTTGGTGACTTGCTCACCAGTAGTCATTATGTATCCCCTTCGCCATCGTACATCTTTGGAAGTAAGGGGCCAAAATGGGGCTCCTACCCGTCCAACAACTGTCAGGCATGTAGATACATGCTTCGGTCCTCCACATTTAGGGACTCTGAGGGCAGACGCGAGTATCAAATCGTGCAACATATCACATGCAGGACTGCATGTGTGATATATTTGATCACTTGCCCTTGCAAGCTCCTGGATGTTGGGATGACCACCAGGGAGCTGCGTGTTGGGGTATTCGAACATGCAAGCAAAATCCGCCAGGCAGCCACTACTGCACAGGACGAGCTGACCCAGTTTCAACCTATAACCCTCCATTTTAGGGACCATCACAGGGGGACCCTCGTGGGTTACAATGCATGGGTATTGATGGGGTCTCTCTGGGCTGCCGTGGAGGGGATATCAAGAAGCGCCTCCTGCAACTGGAGACTAAATGGATTGTTCTGCTTAAGAGTAAGATCCCTAATGGTCTCAATGAGACTGTTAGCTTCAAGTCTTTTCTATAAATCGTGCTTTTTACCTTATTATGTGTTCGTTGTTTTTAGCTTGTATTCTGTAAATCTTGATTTGTTGTCATGCTTTGGTTAGTTTGTTACTTTAAGGTCACTGCTTGCACTTAGCACTCTTGCCCTGCCTTACTTATGTCACTTGGCTACCTGCATCTTTATGCGGCCATCCCAGTTATCCAGGGTGGGCAAGTCGGCTATGTGTGACCATATTTACCTTGTATATGCATGCAGCACACTTACCATTATATGTTACTTTGGGTGAACCTACAGTTCCCCCATATCTATGCGGTTTTACACCCAGGGCTGTGACCCTTCTCTCCCTGTCAGTTGGGTTTTTGTGAGGGAGGTTGTTTTTGACCCTGTCACATGGGGCCCCCCACCCTCCTCTACCCTTGTGCCTTATGTTATTCTAATTTTGTCATTTGATTATGTCTCAATAAATTACATATATTTTATATGTGCGTTTTCTCATCTTTTTGGGGTAATTGGTTTGGTTCGTTTGTTGGCTCCTTCCTGTAAAATATGCCATGAATTTCCATATTTTTTCTTGCTATCATTTATAGAAGACTCTGCTTTGTTATAAAAATATTGCATATATATTGAAGCAGGAATTAAAAGAAAATATCAGTATATTCAGAAGTGTAGTTACAGCTGTTATAATTGTAGATCTTAAAGGGGTTGTACAAGAATGAGGGGGTTTGCCAATCTCCCCCACTTTACTGGATCTGTAAAGGGAAGATTACTTACCTGCTTCCTGGCGCTGGCTCTCCGCTCCTTCTCTACCAAGCCTGCAATGCTCGGCTGGGCTCATCTGGTTTGACATTGCCACAGCCGACACTGGCCGCGGCAGAGACCGGATCCCCTTGTGTCATGTGACTATTTGCCATGACGTAAGGGAAACCGGTAACCGGGATCGTCCATGAATTATATAATGGACATATTGGAATATATTGGAAATATTGCAGAGGATAGGTCATCAGTTAACAAAATGTCAGAAAACCCTTTTAACTCCTCCAGTCTTGGGTTTACTATCTGGGTTATGAAGTTGTGAACATTCCCAGACCCTTTGGACTCATTTGCAGCAAATGGTAAGGGACATCTGAGGAATAATCATACCCTTAATCCCACAACTTAATTGTTTGAGGGAAGTGGAGAGGACTCGGTGGAGAAGTGTTTGCCTGTTGTGTTCCACTCGATCAGTCTGGTCACCACATTTTGCCTTTTTTATGATTTTCGTTGCAGCCTGTGACGCCTTCCAGCATGATGTCATAGAACATCTGAAACATGTATTGCTGATTGAACATTTGGAGATGGAGAGACCTAGGAAATGGAGGAGTTTTATCAGTGACGTGCCTAGGGTGTTTGGCAATCGGGGCGGGTCTTTTCTCTGCCCCCCCTTACCCCCTAATACTTTGAAATAATTGTACCCCCTCACAGTAGTTATGCCCTTTGTGCCTCCTTCACAGTAATAATCCTCATTGTGCCCCCTTCATAGTAGTAATCCCCACTGTGCCCCCTTCATAGTAATAATGCCCACTGTGCCCCCTTCATAGTAATAATGCCCACTGTGCCCCCTTCATAGTAATAATGCCCACTGTGCCCCCTTCATAGTAATAATGCCCACTGTGCCCCCTTCACAGTAATAATGCCCACTGTGCCCCCTTCACAGTAATAATGCCCTTTGACTCTGTGCCCCTTCACATTAGTAATGCCCTCTGCGCCCCCTCTATAGTAATAAAATCCTCTGCCCCTCCTTCCTTAGTAATGCCCTCTGTGCCCCCCTCCATAGTAGTAATACCCTCTGTGCCCCCCTCATAGTAGTAATGCCCTCTGTGTCCCCTTCCATAGTAGTAATGCCCTCTGTGCCCCCTTCCATAGTAGTAATGCCCTCTGTAATAAATAAAAAAAATCACAGTAACTACTCACCTTGTCCTGTTCCTTAAGCTCACATACCTTCCTTCCCTTCAGGCACAGATCGCTCTGCAGCACAGTGCGGGCGGAGATTATGCAGATTTCCGGGCTGCAGGCCCCACCCACACAGGCCGGCAGCGTGATCTGTGTCTGCAGGCTGAATGGTGGAGCGGGGAGAAGTCTTCCTGCTTCACCATTCTGTGCGCCGCCGGCCTGAGGGAGGGGAGGAGCGCGGGGAGCTGAGCAGTGAGTGACAGGACCCAGCTCCCTCCGCTCCAGCACTGAGCGCTTCTGTCTGTATTGATGGAAGCGCTCATTGCTTCCGGCACCCCCAGAGAGTCGGCACCCGGGGCGGACCCCCCTCCCCTTAGTACACCACTGAGTTTTATTGTTAATGAGGCTCTGTCAGCATGATCAACCGTATTAAACCAAGCAGAGTGGACGGCTTTTTGACAGAACAACAAACGTAGTCTTCGGTTCTTGCAATCAGTCAGCTGTAAATAGGTGCAGACATTCTTCTGCTCAGTATGAAGAGAAGAAAGAAACAAAAATGGTGTCAGGACTCGTTAAACTGTGGATTGTTTCAAAGAAGGCAAAGGGTGGCTCTGGCTTCTCCACTTGAGATAAATATCTGTGCTCATCAAAAATAGTCCACTGCCCCTTCACCTCTCCCCTTTTTCAGGAAAATGTACCTTATGCAACTCCTGGTGCTCAGAAGCAGTGTGTGCCCGGTTTGGGCAGTCATGTGGGTCCCAAGCAGCAGATGGGAAAGATGACTCAGCGGCAGGACTTGCAGTGGTAGAGCAGATCACACAGCAGCAGGTAGTGGATGTTTTCTGCTGACACAGCTACAATGGCGCCACCAAGGCTCCTACACCTGACCGCCCTCCGAACAGTGCAGCAACCGCGGCTTCATTCAGCTCCCAGGTAAAACAGCTAGTATCCACACAGAAGAGCGGTGCAGATTGCAGAGAGAAGCGAAGAGGCCGCGTTCCCAGAGTGGAGGAAAGATGCCATCTCCTCTATAGTCCCCAATCCACCAGCTAAGTCCTTCCACTCATTCAGCTGGTACCAGAGGAAAGGGTTAGCTGAATTAGGAGAACACTGGACCTATAGGCATCTCAGCGCTGTACCCGGCTCCTGGGTCCAGAAAGTAATTTAGACTGAGGTTTTGGGTGGGCGGTAGGCCGTACATCGGCAGATGGTTAATACAACCCAGGTTAAATATGAAGTTTTCTGGCATGCGAAAGAGTCCTGAAATAGAGCTCTGGCCAATGGATGACGAAGGAATGACTTGTACAGGCAGGAGATCTCCTCTAACGTCTGGCAGTTAGCTGTGGGCCTTGTGGTTGGAATAACCAGTAAAGGTGCAATGGTGCCTCCGTTCCTAAAAAGAAAGACAGAGTTCAGTGGATGGGGTAATGTAAGAGGAAGCACCCGTACCATGTCAGTCACCAGTGAGAATGTGGGTGGCTGTAGTGGAGGTAGCAGCAGCACTGTCAGCACCAGCCGTCCGGCCTGTAGTAACAGGTCACAGCTCTCCCTCACCTCTGGTAGGTGGCCGCATGTTACAGTATAGAAAAAGGATGACTGTGGATGGGACTGCTTACTCATCATCTCAGTCACAGCAGGACGATGCTTGTCCATCATGTTCCATACTGTACGGCTGCTGCCGCTACTACTACCCCTACACAGCTGCGCATCTCCAGTCTTGTCCGTCAGGTTCCATACTGTGCTGCTGCCACTTCTACTCCCCCACATGTCCTCCCTTGTCCATCATGTTCCAAACTGTTGCTGCTTCCACTCTACACAACCAGACATCTATTGCCTTGTCCAGTAAAGAGATATCAGTCGGACTTGGTTCCTCAGTAGGCCTCCATTAGGGCTTCAGAGTGGCTGCTCAGGCTGCTGCGTCAGCAAAGGCATTACCCCCTGCCTCGGGAGTTTGTACCTTGATGATCTCTACCCCAATGGACTCTACAGTTTTAATGGGTTTATCTGCTGATTCCACAAAGTCTCTGCTCTTCCAGATAGGACCATAGTCTTCTGCCACCCCAAAGACCTACCTGCAGTGTGTGTATGTATTAGCTGTGAGAACTTGAGCCATTGTACATGTTGCAGTGAATGCCTGTAGCTATGCTTTCTATGCTAAGCAGGAGGGTAGGGTAGTGACTGCCTACCCAGTCCATGGTGTGTGACAGTTTGTCTGGCAAGCTCCCCTTTTCAGGGGTGAAAGGTAGGGGGAATAGTCAGGCTTTTAAGCACAGGGAGGACTCAGGAGGCAGAAGTGCATTTTAACCCCTTAGGGACACAGCCTTATTTCACCTTAAGGACCAGAACATTTTTTGCAAATCTGACCAGTGTCACTTTAAGTGCTGATAACTTTAAAACGCTTTGACTTATCCAGGCCATTCTGAGATTGTTTTTTCGTCACATATTGTACTTCATGAAACTGGTAAAATGAAGTAAGAAAAAAATAAAATTTCTAAAAATAAAATTTACAAACAAAAATTCAATTTCTCTACTTCTATAATACATAATAATACCTCCAAAAATTGTTATTATTTTACATTCCCCATATGTCTAATTCATGTTTGGATCATTTTGGGAATGATATTTTATTTTTTGGGGATGTTACAAGGCTTAGAAGTTTAGAAGCAAATCTTGAAATTTTTCAGAAATTTTCCAAAACCCACTTTATAGGGACCAGTTCAGGTCTGAAGTCGGTTTGTGAGGCTTACATAATAGAAACCACCCAAAAATGACCCCATTCTAGAAACTACACTCCTCAAGGTATTCAAAACTGATTTTACAAACGTCGTTAACCCTTTAGGTGTTCCACAAGAGTTAATGGCAAATGGTGATAAAATTTCTGAATTTAGATTTTTGGGCAAATATTCCATTTTAATCCATTTTTTTCCAGTAACAAAGCAAGGGTTAACAGCCAAACAAAATGCTATATTTATTGCCCGGATTCTCTAGTTTACAGAAACACCCCATATGTGGCCGTAAACTACTTTATGGGCACACAGTAGGGTGTAGAGGGAAAGGTGCGCCGTATGGTTTTTGGAAGCCAGATTTTGCTGGACTTGTTTATTTACACCATGTCCCATTTGAAGCCCCCCTGATGCACCCCTAGAGTAGAAACTCCATAAAAGTGACCCCATCTAAGAAACTGCACCCCTCAAGGTATTCAAAACTGATTTTACAAACTTTGTTAACCCTTTAGGTGTTCCACAAGATTTAATGAAAAATAGAGATACAATTTCAAAATTTCACTTTTTTGTCAGATTTTCCATTTTAATAATTTTTTTTCCAGTTACAAAGCAAGGGTTAACAGCCAAACCAAACTCAATATTTATGGCTCTGATTTTGTAGTTTACAGAAACACCCCATATGTGGTCGTAAACTGCTGTACGAGCACATGGCAGGGCGCAGAAGGAAAGGAATGCCATACGGTTTTGGAAGGCAGATTTTGCTGGACCGGTTTTTTGACACCATGTCCTATTTGAAGCCCCCTGATGCAAAAATTTTTTACCCCATTTTAGAAACTACGGGATAGGGTGGCAGTATTGTTGGTACTAGTTTAGGGTACATATGATTTTTGGTTGCTCTATATTACACTTTTTGTGATGCAAGGTAACAAGAAATAGCTGTTTTGGCACCGTTTTTATTTTTTGTTATTTTTAACATTCATCTGACAGGTTGGATCATGTGGTATTTTTATAGAGCAGGTTGTCACGGACGCGGCGATACCTAATATGTATACATTTTTTGTATTTATGTAAGTTTTACACAATGATTTCATTTTTGAAACAAAAAAAAATCATGTTTCAGTGTCTCCATATTCTGAGAGCCATAGTTTTTTCAGTTTTTGGGCGATTATCTTAGGTAGGGTCTCATTTTTTGCGAGATGAGGTGACTGTTTGATTGGTACTATTTTGGCGTACATACGACTTTTTTGATCACTTTTATTACCTTTTTTGGGAAGTAAGGTGGGCAAAATTTCAATTTCATCATAGTTTTTTATTTTTATGGCGTTCACCGTTCGGGTAAAGTAACATGACCGTTTTATAGATCAGGTCGTTACGGATGCGGTGATATCAAACTTATAGGGAATTTTATTTTTTTCATTTTTAATCAGTGATAAATGTGTAATTAGATTTTTACTTTTTTTTTTTTTACCCAGACCCACTTGGTTCTTGAAGATCCAGTGGGTCAGATGTCTGTATAATACAGTACAGTATATAGTGTATTGTACTGTATTTTACTTACACTTTGTCTGAACAGATCTATGCCTTTAGCACAGATCTGTTCAGCACCATGGACAGCAGGATGCCTGAGAAGGCGTCCTGTTGCCATGGGAAACTTCCCCGTCTGCCACAACTGAGCAGACGGGGAAGGAGGGGGGCTCCCTCCCTCTGTGAGACCATCCTGTCTGGGGGCTGCAAAGGCACAGCAGCCCCCCGATGGGAGAGGGAGGGAACTCCCGTACTGGCAACCTCTTCCATACAGCGGTCCGTACAGACCGCGGTATAGAAAGGGTTAAACGGCTGACATCGCATCACAGATGTCAGCCGTTTATACCAGGGTGTCAGCAATGTGCTGACACTCTGGTATACCCACTGGACGCCAATGATTATTCAAGAGGAGGCGGGCGATCACGATCCCGCCTGCCGCACCGCCTGCAACCCCCCCCCCGCATAAAATCATTCAGGGGTGCAGGGGGGAGATAAATATATATTTTCGGAATACTAAAGTTTCTGATCCTCGTGGATCAGAAACTGCAGAAAGCTTAGCAAACCACAGGTCTGAATTGACCTGTGGTTTGCTGCGATCGCCGACATGGGGGGGGGGGGGGTCACGGGAGCCCCCGTGCATTTAGCCTAGGTGCCTGCAAAATGATGTGCCCTGAGGTCGGCTGCTCCAGCAATTAGTGACCGGTCTCCTCCAGGGGCAGGAAGGAAAAACCTCTGGCCACGTCAACCACTGGAGAAGAAGAAGAAGTCGGTGGCACTTGGTGAAGTAAGGTGTGGGGGTTCTGTACATCAAAGATCATCTTGTTCCCCCCCTAAGGTCATGGACCATGCTACACTGCTGCGGTTCCCCTGGGGTCAGAGAATAGTGGGGGGCTCCACGGTGACCTGCACCCCCTCATTACTCTGATTTCCCTGCACCGTGTCCCCTGTTACTGGTTCGGTGCTGGTGGCTCCTGGTTTACCTGTTACTGGTGCTGTCTGGTTTGGGCTTTATTGGCGATGGGGCGACCGACAGATGGACAACATCAGCCTTAGGCCCCTTGGTTCGGGCAAATTATGGCTAATGAGCCCTCGTCAGCAATAACCGGCCATTGTAAATGTGCCCTCGACTACCGGATAACGGAGCACAACGCGCGGATTGTTTCTCATGACGCCGCAATCCTTCTTAGCGGCAGCAGATCCTGCTGTACAAAGAGCAAGAAATGGTTCTGTATGGAGACGAAGAGCAACATCACCGATCCCTGCTGCCCGTACTGTGGAGGAGATCGCTGCATGTAAAGGGGTCTCCTCCACTGACCAGCAGGCGGTTTCTGTCCGGCCGCCTCTCGGCATGTTTCCCGTGCTGCGGCCGCATCTCCCGCCCGTCCCCCCCGTTATAATGAATGGGGCCGGGCCAGACTTCCGGAAGCAGACGTGTGCGAGCGTTAGTCCGGATCCGGCAGGATGTTCCCCCGCCAGAAACGGGCAAACCTAACACTAGGGTGAAAGAAGGGACCGGCGGGTGAGGACTATACCAATGAGGGGACGGGGGGGACTGTACCATGTGATCAGCTCCTCCTGTATCACACAACAGAGGATTAGATACACAGCTCAGCAGGGAGTATCACACAGGATAGGATTAGATACACAGCTCAGCAGACAGTATCACACAGGATAGGATTAGATACACAGCTCAGCAGACAGTATCACGCAGGATAGGATTAGATACACAGCTCAGCAGACAGTATCACACAGGATAGGATTAGATACACAGCTCAGCAGACAGTATCACACAGGATAGGATTAGATACACAGCTCAGCAGACAGTATCACGCAGGATAGGATTAGATACACAGCTCAGCAGACAGTATCACACAGGACAGGATTAGATACACAGCTCAGCAGACAGTATCACACAGGATAGGATTAGATACACAGCTCAGCAGACAGTATCACGCAGGATAGGATTAGATACACAGCTCAGCAGACAGTATCACACAGGATAAGATTAGATACACAGCTCAGCAGACAGTATCACACAGGAGAGGCTTAGATACACAGCTCAGCAGACAGTATCACACAGGATAGGATTAGATACACAGCTCAGCAGACAGTATCACACAGGATAGGATTAGATACACAGCTCAGCAGACAGTATCACACAGGACAGGATTAGATACACAGCTCAGCAGGCAGAATCACACAGGATAGGATTAGATACACAGCTCAGCAGACAGTATCACACAGGACAGGATTAGATACACAGCTCAGCAGACAGTATCACACAGTATAGGATTAGATACACAGCTCAGCAGACAGTATCACACAGGATAGGATTAGATACACAGCTCAGCAGACAGTATCACACAGGATGGGATTAGATACACAGCTCAGCAGACAGTATCACACAAGATAGGATTAGATACACAGCTCAGCAGGCAGTATCACACAGGATAGGATTAGATACACAGCTCAGCAGACAGTATCACACAGGATGGGATTAGATACACAGCTCAGCAGACAGTATCACACAAGATAGGATAAGATACACAGCTCAGCAGGCAGTATCACACAGGATAGGATTAGATACACAGCTCAACAGACAGTATCACACAGGATGGATTAGATACACAGCTCAGCAGACAGTATCACACAGGATAGGATTAGATACACAGCTCAGCAGACAGTATCACACAGGATAGGATTAGATACACAGCCCAGCAGACAGTATCACATGGGATAGGATTAGATACACAGCTCAGCAGACAGTATCACACAGGACAGGATTAGATACACAGCTCAGCAGGCAGTATCACACAGGATAGGATTAGATACACAGCTCAGCAGGCAGTATCACACAGGAGAGGATTAGATACACAGCTCAGCAGACAGTATCACACAGGATAGGATTAGATACACAGCTCAGCAGACAGTTTCACACAGGATAGGATTAGATACACAGCTCAGCAGGGAGTATCACATAGGATTAGATACACAGCTCAGCAGGCAGTATCACACAGGATAGGATTAGATACACAGCTCAGCAGACA
The DNA here is from genome assembly GCF_905171765.1 of Bufo bufo. NCBI lineage: Eukaryota > Metazoa > Chordata > Amphibia > Anura > Bufonidae > Bufo > Bufo bufo. Next base: position 557,832,477 of record NC_053393.1, on the reverse strand, counting down.
GTATCACACAGGATAGGATTAGATACACAGCTCTGCAGACAGTATCACACAGGATAGGATTAGATACACAGCTCAGCAGGGAGTATCACACAGGATAGGATTAGATACACAGCTCAGCAGACAGTATCACACAGGAGAGGATTAGATACACAGCTCAGCAGACAGTATCACACAGGATAGGATTAGATACACAGCTCAGCAGACAGTATCACACAGGAGATGATTAGATACACAGCTCAGCAGACAGTATCACACAGGATAGGATTAGATACACAGCTCAGCAGACAGTATCACACAGGATAGGATTAGATACACAGCTTAGCAGACAGTATTACACAGGATAGGATTAGATACACCGCTCAGCAGGCAGTATCACACAGGAGAGGATTAGATACACAGCTCAGCAGACAGTATCACACAGGATAGGATTAGATACACAGCTCAGCAGACAGTATCACACAGGATAGGATTAGATACACAGCTTAGCAGACAGTATTACACAGAATAGGATTAGATACACAGCTCAGCAGACAGTATCACACAGGATAGGATTAGATACATAGCTCAGCAGACAGTATCACACAGGATAGGATTAGATACACAGCTCAGCAGACAGTATCACACATGATAGGATTAGATACACAACTCAGCAGACAGTATCACACGGGATAGGATTAGATACACAGCTCAGCAGACAGTATCACACAGGATAGGATTAGATACACAGCTCAGCAGACAGTATCACACAGGATAGGATTAGATACACAGCTCAGCAGACAGTATCACACGGGATAGGATTAGATACACCGCTCAGCAGACAGTATCACACAGGATAGGATTAGATACACAGCTCAGCAGACAGTATCACACGGGATAGGATTAGATACACCGCTCAGCAGACAGTATCACACAGGATAGGATTAGATACACAGCACAGCAGGCTGTATCACACAGGATAGGATTAGATACACAGGTCAGCAGACAGTATCACACAGGATAGGATTAGATACACAGCTCAGCAGGCAGTATCACACAGGATAGGATTAGATACACAGCTCAGCAGGGAGTATCACATAGGATTAGATACACAGCTCAGCAGGCGGTATCACACAGGATAGGATTAGATACACAGCTCAGCAGGGAGTATCACACAGGATAGGATTAGATACACAGCTCAGCAGACAGTATCACACAGGAGAGGATTAGATACACAGCTCAGCAGACAGTATCACACAGGATAGGATTAGATACACAGCTCAGCAGACAGTATCACACAGGAGAGGCTTAGATACACAGCTCAGCAGACAGTATCACACAGGATAGGATTAGATACACAGCTCAGCAGACAGTATCACAGGATAGGATTAGATACACAGCTCAGCAGACAGTATCACACAGGACAGGATTAGATACACAGCTCAGCAGACAGTATCACACAGGATAGGATTAGATACACAGCTCAGCAGACAGTATCACACAGGATAGGATTAGATACACAGCTCAGCAGACAGTATCACACAGGAGAGGATTAGATACACAGCTCAGCAGACAGTATCACACAGGATGGGATTAGATACACAGCTCAGCAGACAGTATCACACAGGAGAGGATTAGATACACAGCTCAGCAGACAGTATCACAGGATAGGATTAGATACACAGCTCAGCAGACAGTATCACACAGGATGGGATTAGATACACAGCTCAGCAGACAGTATCACACAGGATAGGATTAGATACACAGCTCAGCAGGGAGTATCACACAGGATAGGATTAGATACACAGCTCAGCAGGCAGTATCACACAGGATAGGATTAGATACACAGCTCAGCAGGCAGTATCACACAGGATAGGATTAGATACACAGCTCAGCAGACAGTATCACACAGGACAGGATTAGATACACAGCTCAGCAGACAGTATCACACAGGATAGGATTAGATACACAGCTCAGCAGACAGTATCACACAGGATAGGATTAGATACACAGCTCAGCAGACAGTATCACACAGGATAGGATTAGATACACAGCTCAGCAGACAGTATCACACAGGATAGGATTAGATACACGGCTCAGCAGACAGTATCACACAGGATAGGAATAGATACACAGCTCAGCAGACAGTATCACACAGGAGAGGCTTAGATACACAGCTCAGCAGACAGTATCACACAGGATAGGATTAGATACACAGCTCAGCAGACAGTATCACAGGATAGGATTAGATACACAGCTCAGCAGACAGTATCACACAGGACAGGATTAGATACACAGCTCAGCAGACAGTATCACACAGGATAGGATTAGATACACAGCTCAGCAGACAGTATCACACAGGAGAGGCTTAGATACACAGCTCAGCAGACAGTATCACACAGGATAGGATTAGATACACAGCTCAGCAGACAGTATCACAGGATAGGATTAGATACACAGCTCAGCAGACAGTATCACACAGGACAGGATTAGATACACAGCTCAGCAGACAGTATCACACAGGATAGGATTAGATACACCGCTCAGCAGACAGTATCACACAGGAGAGGATTAGATACACAGCTCAGCAGACAGTATCACACAGGATGGGATTAGATACAAAGCTCAGCAGACAGTATCACACAGGAGAGGATTAGATACACAGCTCAGCAGACAGTATCACAGGATAGGATTAGATACACAGCTCAGCAGACAGTATCACACAGGATGGGATTAGATACACAGCTCAGCAGACAGTATCACACAGGATAGGATTAGATACACAGCTCAGCAGACAGTATCACACAGGATAGGATTAGATACACAGCTCAGCAGTCAGTATCACACGGGATAGGATTAGATAGACTGCTCAGCAGACAGTATCACACAGAATAGGATTAGATACACAGCTCAGCAGACAGTATCACGCAGGATAGGATTAGATACACAGCTCAGCCATGTCTGGGTGTACTAACATGGCCGCCGGAGGTGTAGGGGGCGGGGCTAGTGCTGACTGACCAGTGTGCCGGGCGGGGCCAGCCCTGTGACGTCACACCGCAAAGCATGCTGGGAGAGGAAAACTCCAGGAACCTGAGGGAAAGAGGAAGTTCTGCTGGAAACGTCCTGTAAAGAGGCTCTGATGTCCGGACAGCGGGAGGGAGAGCCCCGGCATGAGGAGGAGCAGGTACCGGGGAGCCGGGGGCCGCAGTCAGTAGTGCAGTGTGTGATGTCTGTTACAGCTGGTGCTTCAGTAGTGCAGTGTGTGATGTCTGTAACAGCTGATGCTTCAGTAGTGCAGTGTGTGATGTCTGTCGCAGCTGGTGCTTCAGTAGTGCAGTGTGGGATGTCTGTCACAGCTGATGCTTCAGTAGTGCAGTGTATGATGTCTGTCACAGCTGGTGCTTTAGTAGTGCAGTGTATGATGTCTGTCACAGCTGGTGCTTCAGTAGTGCAGTGTATGATGTCTGTGGCAGTTGATGCTTCAGTAGTGCAGTGTGTGATGTTTGTCACAGTTGACGCTTCAGTAGTGCAGTGTGTGATGTCTGTCACAGCTGATGCTTCAGTAGTGCAGTGTATGATGTCTGTCACAGCTGGTGCTTCAGTAGTGCAGTGTGTGATGTCTGTCACAGCTGATGCTTCAGTAGTGCAGTGTGTGATGTCTGTCACAGCTGGTGCTTCAGTAGTGCAGTGTGTGATGTCTGTGGCAGTAGATGCTTCAGTAGTGCAGTGTATGATGTCTGTCACAGCTGGTGCTTCAGTAGTGCAGTGTATGATGTCTGTCACAGCTGGTGCTTCAGTAGTGCAGTGTGTGATGTCTGTCACAGCTGGTGCTTCAGTAGTGCAGTGTGTGATGTCTGTCACAGCTGGTGCTTCAGTAGTGCAGTGTGTGATGTCTTTTTTCTTAAAACAATGTTTTTATGGAGTTTCCAGTATATGTTGCTTGTTTTCCATGTGCCACATAACTAGATTGCAGTGAGATGGAGTCGGTCGGATACAATCATATAGCGCATAGAAAGAAAAAATTAAATACATAAAATAAATAAATAAATAAAACCTGATGAAGACGCTTCGGGCGGGGAGTGAGGATGGAGGAGGGAGAATAGGGGACAGCGTCCTCCACAGATCCCCCATAACAGCGTCCTCCACAGATCCCCCATAACAGCGTCCTCCACAGATCCCCCATAACAGCGTCCTCCACAGATCCCCCATAACTATGTCATACCCAGCCGCCTCAGCGGCTCATATAAGAAAATCCAAGCAAATAGACCTCTAGCACAATTCCCTTAAAATATCGTTATTGCAATTTTTAGGTCCCTAATCGCAGAAAATTCCCATATCGTGCAGCCCTAGCCTACAGCAACATTACAGGAGCTGCAGGAATATCTGGCCAGTCCTGGCTGTGTGGTCCATGTGACAACAATCTCCGTATTCTCCATATGTCTGGGTTATGGGGTAGAGGGCAAGACGAAAGCCTTTTCTTACCAAGAGAAACATCCAAGCCAGGCTACATTCTGCAGAAACACATCTGAAGTCTCCCAAAAGCAAGTGGGGAAAGGTGTTATGGTCTGAGGAAACCAAGGTGGAACTTTTTGGCCATAATTCCAAAAGATATGTTTGGTGCAAAAACAACACTGCCCATCCCCAGAAGAACCCCATCCCCACAGTGAAGCATGGTGGTGGCAGCATCATGCCAAGGGGCTGTTCTTCTTCAGCTGGAACTGGGGCCTTAGTTAAGCTAGAGGGAATTATGACCAGTTCCAAATACCGGTCAATATTGGCACAAAACCTTCAGGCTTCTGCTAGAAAGCTGAACATGAAGAGGAACGTCATCTTTCAGCATGACAACGACCCAAAGCATACATCCAAATCAACAAAGGAATGGCTTCACCAGAAGAAGATGAAAGTTTTGGAATGGCCCAGCCAGAGCCCAGACCTGAATCTGATTGACAATCTGTGGGGTGATCTGAAGAGGGCCGTGCCCAGGAGATGCCCTCGCAATCTGACAGATTTGGAGGGTTTTTGCAAAGAAGAGTCAAAATGTGCCGTGCTGATAGACTTCTACCCAAAAAGACTGAGTGCTGGAATAAAATCAGAAGGTGCTTCAACAAAGTATTAGTTTAACCTGTTAAGGACACAGGGCGTACAGGTACGTCCTGTGTAGTTCCGATCACCGCCGGGCGGCGATCAAAACAAAATCAATGAAATCAATCAGCAGGCACCCTGGGTCAATGCCAAGGGAGGTCCTGTGACCCCTCCGTATCGGTGATCGCTGCAAACCGCAGGTCAATTCAGACCTGCGGTTTGCAGCGCTTTCAGAAGTTTTTTGATCCCCCAGAAACTTCAAAATACCTTTATTTTAATGTGCGGTTAGTGCGGGCGGTGCTGGGGAGGGGGAGGGCAGGGGCGCGATCATCTGCCCGCCCCCTCTCTCAGGATCGCGGAGCGGTTTTAGCAGAGTGTCAGCACATTTCTGACACTCTGCTTGAAACGGCTGACATCATCACACAGATGTCAGCTGTTTAACCCCTTCCATGTTGCGGTCTGTAGCGACCGCTGTATGGAAGAGGTTAACAGGGAGGGAGCTCCCTCTCCCATCGGGGACTGCTGTGCCTTTTCAGCCCCTGATGGGAGACGGAGGGGGCCCCCCTCCCTCCCCATCACCCGCTTCTACGTTGTGGCAGCGAGTGATGGTTACCATGGCAACAGGACGCCTTCACAGGCTTCCTGCTGTCCATTGTGCTGATTAGACTTCTGCTAAAGTAAAAATACAGTACAATACACTATATAGTGTACTGTATTATACAGTCATCAGACCCACTGGATCTTCAAGAACCAAGTGGGTCTGGGTCAAAAAAAATAAAAGAAAAAATTTTAAAAAATGTTAATATAAAAAACATTTATCACTGATTTAAAAATGAAAAAAATTAAATTCCCTACACATGTATGATATCACCGCGTCCGTAACGACCTGATCTATAAAACGGTCATGTTACTTTCCCTGCACGGTGAACACCATAAAAAATAAAAACTATGATGAAATTGAAATTTTGTCCACCCTACTTCCCAAATAATGTATGTACACCAAAATAATACCAATCAAACCTTCACCTGATCCCACAAAAAATGAGCCCCTACATGAGACTATGGCCCATAAAATAAAAAAACTATGGCTCTCAGACTAAAACATGATTTTTTTTTTTGTTTCAAAAATGCTTTTTTATGTTAAACGTAAAAAAAAAAAAAAAAGTAGACATATTAGGTATCGCCGCGTCCGTAAGAACCTGCTCTATAAAAGTACCACATGACCTAAACCCTGAGGTGAACACCTTAAAAAAAAAAAAAAAAAAAATGTCAAAAAAGCCATTTTTTGTCACCTCACATCACAAAAAGTGTAAAAAAAAAAATATAAAAACTATGCTAAAAAACCATTTGTTTTGTCACCTCACATCACAAAAAAGTGATCAAAAAGGCGTATGCCTCCTACAGCGGTGCCAATCTAACCGTCATCTCATCCCGCAAAATTGATACTCAACCTGAGACAATCGCCTAAAAACTGAAAAAACTAAGGCTCTCAAACTATGGAGACACTAAAATATTTTAATTCTTTTTCAAAAATGATATTATTGTGTAAAACCTAAATAAATCAAAAAAAAAGGTATACATATTAGGTATCTCCGCGTCCGTAAGAACCTGCTCTATAAAAATAGCACATGATATAACCTGTCAGATGAACGTTGTAAATAATAAAAACTGTGCCAAAACAGATTTTTTTGGGCAAATTTTCCATTTTAATCCTTTTTTCCCCGTAACAAAGCAAGGGTTAACAGCCAAAAAATGCAATATTTATTGCCCTGATTCTGTAGTTTACAGAAATGCCCGTAAACTGCTGTACGGGCACACGGCAGGGCGCAGAAGGAAAGGCAGTTTTTGCTGGACTGTTTTTTTGATACCATGTACCATTTAAAGCCCAAAAAATGTCCCATTAGAAACTCCAAAAAATGACCCCATTTAAGAAACTACACCCCTCAAGGTATTTAAAACTGATTTTACAAGCTTTGTTAACCCTTTAAGTGTTCCACAAGAGTTAATGGCAAATGGAGATGAAATTTCAGAAATTCTATTTTTTGTTACTTTGTCTCACAAAAAGTGTAATATAGAGCAACTAAAAATCATATGTACCCGTCACTTTTTTGAAGTTTCTACTCTAGGGGTGCATCAGGGGGGCTTCAAATGGTGCATGGTATCAAAAAACCAGTCCAGCAAAATCTGCCTTCCAAAAACCATATGGCATTCCTTTTCTTCTGCGCCCTGCCGTGTGCCCGTACAGCTTTTTACGACCACATATGGGGCATTTCTGTAAACTACAAAATCAGGGCAATAAATATTAAGTTTTTGGTTTGGCTGTTAACCCTTGCTTTGTTACTGGAAAAAATGGATTCAAATGGAAAATTTGCCAAAAAAAATCAAAATTCTGAAATTTTATCTCCATTTGCCATTAACTGTTGTGGAACACCTAAAGGGTTAACATCGTTTGTAAAATCCGTTTTAAATACCTTGAGGGGTGCATTTTTGGGTGGTTTCTAAAAACTTCCATGAACTCGCCATGCCCATCAGCGAATACCTTGGGGTCTCTTCTTTCCAAAATGGGGTCACTTGTGGGGTAGTTATACTGCCCTGGCATTTTAGGGGCCTAAATGTGTGGTAAGTAGTTTGAAATCAAAATGTGTAAAAAATGACCAGTGAAATCCTAAAGGTGCTCTTTGGAATGTGGGCCCCTTTGCCCACCTAGGCTGCAAAAAAGTGCCACACATGTGGTATCGCCGTACTCAGGAGAAGTTGGGGAATGTGTTTTGGGGTGTCATTTTACATATACCCATGCTGGGTGAGATAAATATCTTGGTCAAATGCCAACTTTGTATAAAAAAATGGGAAAAGTTGTCTTTTGCCAAGATATTTCTCTCACCCAGCATGGGTATATGTAAAATGACACCCCAAAACACATTCCCCAACTTCTCCTGAGTACGGAACTCAGGAACTCGCCATGCCCCTCACACATGTGGTATCGCCGTATTCAGGAGAAGTTAGGCAATGTGTTTTGGGGTGTCATTTTACATATACCCATGCTGGGTGAGAGAAGTATCTCGGCAAAAGACAACTTTTCCAATTTTTTTATACAAAGTTGGCATTTGATCAAGATATTTATCTCACCCAGCATGGGTATATGTAAAATGACACCCCAAAACACATTGCCCAACTTCTCCTGAGTACGGCGATACCAGATGTGTGACACTTTTTTGCAGCCTAGATGCGCAAAGGGGCCCACATTCCTTTTATGAGGGCATTTTTAGACATTTGGATCCCAGACTTCTTCTCACGCTTTAGGGCCCCTAGAATGCCAGGGCAGTATAACTACCCCACATGTGACCCCATTTTGGAAAGAAGACACCCCAAGGTATTCAATGAGGGGCATGGCGAGTTCATAGAATTTTTTATTTTTTTGGAACAAGTTAGCGGAAATTGATTTTATTTATTTTTTTCTCACAAAGTCTCCCTTTCCGCTAACTTGGGACAAAAATTTCAATCTTTCATGGACTCAATATGCCCCTCACGGAATACCTGGGGGTGTCTTCTTTCCGAAATGGGGTCACATGTGGGGTATTTATACTGCCCTGGCATTCTAGGGGCCCTAAAGCGTGAGAAGAAGTCTGGAATATAAATGTCTAAAATTTTTTACACATTTGGATTCCGTGAGGGGTAGGGTGAGTTCATGTGAGATTTAATTTTTTGACACAAGTTAGTGGAATATGAGACTTTGTAAGAAAAAAAATATAATTTCCGCTAACTTGGGCCAAAAAAATGTCTGAATGGAGCCTTACAGGGGGGTGATCAATGACAGGGGGGGTGATCAGTGACAGGGGGGGTGATCAATGACAGGGGGGGGGGGGGATCAATGACAGGGGGGTGATCAGTGACAGGGGGGGTGATCAGTGACAGGGGGGGTGATCAGTGACAGGGGGGGTGATCAATGACAGGGGGGTGATCAGGGAGTCTATATGGGGTGATCACCCCCCTGTCATTGATCACCCCCCCCTGTAAGGCTCCATTCAGATGTCCGTATGTGTTTTGCGGATCCGATCCATGTATTCGTGGATCCGTAAAAAACATACGGACATCTGAATGCAGCCTTACAGGGGGGTGATCAGTGACAGGGGGGGTGATCAGTGACAGGGGGGGTGATCAGTGACAGGGGGGGTGATCAATGACAGGGGGGTGATCAGGGAGTCTATATGGGGTGATCACCCCCCTGTCATTGATCACCCCCCCCTGTAAGGCTCCATTCAGATGTCCGTATGTGTTTTGCGGATCCGATCCATGTATCAGTGGATCCGTAAAAAACATACGGACATCTGAATGCAGCCTTACAGGGGGGTGATCAATGACAGGGGGGTGATCAGGGAGTCTATATGGGGTGATCAATGACAGGGGGGTGATCAATGACAGGGGGGTGATCAGGGAGTCTATATGGGGTGATCACCACAGTCATTGATCACCCCCCTATAAGGCTCCATTCAGATGTCCGTATGTGTTTTGCGGATCCGATCCATCTATCCGTGGATCCGTAAAAATCATACGGACATCTGAATGCAGCCTGACAGGGGGGGGGTGATCAATGACAGGGGGGTGATCAGGGAGTCTATATGGGGTGATCACCCCCCCCCCCGGAAGGCTCCAGGGAGACGCCTGTATGTGTTTTGCGGATCCGATCCATCTATCAGTGGATCCGTAAAAATCATGCGGACATCTGAATGGAGTTTTACAGGGGGGTGATCAGGGAGTCTATATGGGGTGATCACCACAGTCATTGATCACCCCCCTGTAAGGCTCCATTCAGACGTCCGGATGCGTTTTGCGGATCCGATCCATCTATCAGTGGATCAGTAAAAATCATGCGGACGTCTGAATGCAGCCTTACAGGGGGATGATCAATGACAGGGGGGTGATCAGGGAGTCTATATAGGGTGATCAAGGGTGAATAAGGGGTTAATAAGTGACAGGGGGGGGTGTAGTGTAGTGGTGCTTGGTGCTACATATTACTGAGCTGCCTGTGTCCTCTGGTGGTCGATCCAAACAAAGGGGACCACCAGAGGACCAGGTAGCAGGTATATTAGACGCTGTTATCAAAACAGCGTCTAATATACCTGTTAGGGGTTAAAAAAAACACATCTCCAGCCTGCCAGCGAACGATCGCCGCTGGCAGGCTGGAGATCCACTCGCTTACCTTCCGATCCTGTGTGCGCGCGTTCACAGGAAATCTCGCGAGATGACGCATATATGCTTGACTGTGCGCAGGGCTGCCGCCTCCGGAACGCGATCCTGCGTTAGGCGGTTAAAAAGTGGGTTTTTGAAAATTTCTGAAAAATTTCAAGATTTGCTTCTAAACTTCTAAGCCTTGTAACGTCCCCAAAAAATAAAATGTCATTCCCCAAATGATCCAAACATGAAGTGGACATATGGGGAATGTAAAGTAATAACTATGTTTGTAGGTATTACTATGTATTATAGAAGTAGAGAAATTGAAACTTGGAAATTTGCTAATTTTGGGTAAATTTGGTATTTTTTTTATAAATAAAAAATAATTTTTTTTTACTCCATGAAGTACAATATGTGATGGAAAAATCTGTCTCCGAACGGCCGGGATAAGTCAAAGCGTTTTGAAGTTATTCACACATTTGCAAAAAATGGTCTGGTCCTTAGGGTGAAAATGAGCCCGGTCCCTAAGGGGTTAAGGGTGTGCACACTTATGCAACCCTATTATTTTAGTTTTATATTTTTTCTTCCCTCCACCTAAAAGATTTCAGTTTGGTTTTTCAATTGAGTTGTACAGTTTATAGGTCACATTAAAGGGATTCTGTCACCAGGTTTCACCCCTGTCAGCTAAACATATGCTGATGTTCAGGGCGTCTTCACGATTCCTAATGTCGGCTTATAAATGTCATCTGTGGACTTAGGTTAGTAAAAGCTGTTTTTTAGCTAAATGTCAGTCAAACAAATAAGGTGCCCAAGGGGATGTTAATGGATACAAGGTGCCGGCCGCACCCACCGCCGTTCGTGCCCAGCGCCGCCTTTCCGGACTTCTGCGCCGCCTCCTAATCCTCTGTGGCCTCTCACACCCCCCCCTCCCCCCTCCTTCTGCGCCGCCTCATCTCGCGCATACAAGGGTTGAGCGAAGTGCCAGCGCATGCGCACTTCGCTGTAAGAAGCCAAATGGAGAAGTCTGCACGGGCGCATCAGGCAGAGCCCTGTGCGCAAGCGCGAGATCTTACAGCAGAAGGAGGGGGAGGGAGGGAGAGCGAGAGGCGGCACAGAGGATTAGGAGGCGGCGCAGAAGTCCGGAAAGGCGGCGCTGGGCACGAACAGCGGTGGGTGCGGCGGGCATCTTGCACCCATTAACATCCCCTTGGGCACCTTATTTGTTTGACTGACATTTAGCTAAAAAACAGCTTTTACTAACCTAAGTCCACAGATGACATTTATAAGCCGACATTAGGAATCGTGAAGACGCCCTGAACATCAGCATATGTTTAGCTGACAGGGGTCAAACCTGGTGACAGAATCCCTTTAAAGGTGGAAAAAGATCTGAAATTATTTATCTTTGTCTTATTTTTTTACATCACAGAAACCTGACATTTTAATAGGGGTGTGTAGACTTTATATATCCACTGTATATACAGAACCTACATACAGACTGTATATATAAAGTATATACAGAACCTACATAAAGACTGTATATATAAAGTATATACAGAACCTACATACAGACTGTATATATAAAGTATATACAGAACCTACATACAGACTGTGTATATAAAGTATATACAGAACCTACATACAGACTGTGTATATAAAGTATATACAGAACCTACATACAGACTGTGTATATAAAGTATATACAGAACCTACATACAGACTGTATATATAAAGTATATACAGAACCTACATACAGACTGTGTATATAAAGTATATACAGAACCTACATACAGACTGTATATATAAAGTATATACAGAACCTACATACAGACTGTGTATATAAAGTATATACAGAACCTACATACAGACTGTGTATATAAAGTATATACAGAACCTACATACAGACTGTATATATAAAGTATATACAGAACCTACATACAGACTGTGTATATAAAGTATATACAGAACCTACATACAGACTGTGTATATAAAGTATATACAGAACCTACATACAGACTGTGTATATAAAGTATATACAGAACCTACATACAGACTGTATATATAAAGTATATACAGAACCTACATACAGACTGTATATATAAAGTATATACAGAACCTACATACAGACTGTATATATAAAGTATATACAGAACCTACATACAGACTGTGTATATAAAGTATATACAGAACCTACATAAAGACTGTATATATAAAGTATATACAGAACCTACATACAGACTGTATATATAAAGTATATACAGAACCTACATACAGACTGTGTATATAAAGTATATACAGAACCTACATACAGACTGTATATATAAAGTATATACAGAACCTACATACAGACTGTATATATAAAGTATATACAGAACCTACATAAAGACTGTGTATATAAAGTATATACAGAACCTACATACAGACTGTATATATAAAGTATATACAGAACCTACATACAGACTGTGTATATAAAGTATATACAGAACCTACATAAAGACTGTATATATAAAGTATATACAGAACCTACATACAGACTGTGTATATAAAGTATATACAGAACCTACATACAGACTGTATATATAAAGTATATACAGAACCTACATAAAGACTGTATATATAAAGTATATACAGAACCTACATACAGACTGTATATATAAAGTATATACAGAACCTACATAAAGACTGTATATATAAAGTATATACAGAACCTACATACAGACTGTATATATAAAGTATATACAGAACCTACATACAGACTGTATATATAAAGTATATACAGAACCTACATACAGACTGTATATATAAAGTATATACAGAACCTACATACAGACTGTATATATAAAGTATATACAGAACCTACATACAGACTGTATATATAAAGTATATACAGAACCTACATACAGACTGTATATATACACTGGGGTGATTTTGATTCCCAGGAACACTACTGAGTGATTGGTTCATTGAAATGGGGTGGTTTTTTGTAGGTTATCTTGCAAACGAGCCGTTAATGAAACATTAAGGACTATTAATTTAGAAAAGTTCACTGAGAACCTGGACCTGTGCGATAGGATTACTAGACACAGCCATCACTCCGTCTATGAAAGGAGCTGGGATTCCAAATTGTGATAGCACTTGGGACATGAATATCCAATCTACCCTGTCAAATGCCTTTTCGGCATCTATACTTAACAAGGCTAAAGGCTTTGAAGAACTTTTTGCATGTTGTATGAGTTGTATCAGTCTTGCAATGTTGTTCTTTCCTTCCCTTCCAGGAACAAAGCCTACTTGCTCTGGTGATATGAGGTCAGGCAAAAACACTCCATCTGTTGGCCAACATTTTGGCATATAGTTTAATATCATTATTGAGGACTGCGATCGGTCGGTAACTGGAACATAAAGAATGGTCTTTGTGTGGTTTTGGAATGATAGATATTTGAGCTGAAAGCATGGCACCAGAGAAGGCTTTACTCTGTTGCGCTGCATTGCAAACTGCCAGTAAACGGGGCAAGAGTATGTTTTTAAAAGAGTTGTAGTAATATATAGGTAGGCCATCCGGCCAGGGCTTTAGTTTTATGGAGATTCTTTTAGGGCTGATTGTAGTTCTATAAGGGAGAAGGGACGTTCTAATTTTTGGGCCTGTTCTAGTTTGGGAGGGGGGGGGGAGATTCAACGTGCTGAGCCAATTTTTGACTTGCTGGGCTTTATTCTCTTTTGTATAAGGGACATTAATATAGCTTACTGTAGTATTCGCAAAACGGTTTCGCCATTAGGCTACATTCACACTAGCGACATGGACCTCCGGCAGGCTGTTCCGTCGGGTGAACAGCCTGTCGGATCCGTCCTGCCGCTAGTGACCGTGTGCCTCCGGACTGCCGCTCCGTCCCCATTGACTATAATAGGGGCGGAGTTCCGGCAGCGCACAGCGAGAGGCTGCCGGAATAAAACTACGATATTTCCGACATTTATTCCGGCAGCCTCTCGCCGTGGGCTGCCGTGCCTCGCTGGAACTCCGCCCCCGCTTCCATTATAGTCAATGGGAACGGAGCGGCCGTCCGGGGGCACACGTTCACTAGCGGCAGGACGGATCCAACAGGTTGTTCACCCATCGGAACAGCCTGCCGGAGGTCCGTGGCGCCAGTGTGAAAGTAGCCTAAGATCCGTTTTACGATATTCTTGCATGAGGGAGATAAAGGAGGCTACTCTCCTTTTCTTTATTTTGGACCGTAGTATCTTTGTTGCTTTATTGCCATGGCCATAAAATTGATATTGAGTAGATAAAAGTAGCTTAGCAGTGCAAGTATTTAATACTTTTTTTAACTCTGATCTCAGGGTGTCCAGGCGCGTCAATACCTCTTTCGCTAGGGATCTTTTTGTGTAATAGTTCTAAGGCTGAAATCTGAGATGAGAGATCCTGTACTCTTGCCGGCCTTTGTTTTTTGACCAAGGCAATAAAATGACCTCTCACGACAGATTTATGAGTCTGAGATGTCAGGAGATTCATTCAGACGGAAGTATTCCTCCAAGTGACCAGTTAGTTTGGCGGTATGGGAACCACCTAGCAAGGTTTCATTCAGTCGCCATCGTAACTCTGAGACATGCATTCCTGGTATTACAATGTTAAAAAAAAAAATGGGAGCGTGGTCAGATAGGAGTATGCTTCCAATTTGCGAAGAAATACAATGTTGAAGGGAGTGTGCTGGAAGAAAAATGTAATCCTCCCTTTGTATGAGTGGTGAGCAGCTGAAAAATATGTATTGTCTTTATCGTTTGGATGCATTGTGCGCCACACGTCCACTAGACCCTGGGAGGAAAGAGCATTTTTGATCTTGTGCAGGGATGACAAAGACATGGCTGAAGATCCGGTCAAACAATCTAGACCTGGGACCATAGCCACAATAAGGTCTCCACCTAACATAATTAACCCTTTGGCGAAATCGCCAAATTTAGCAATAGCTTGGCAAAGCCAGGGAGCTTGTGCAGCATTAGGTGCATAGATCTTCGCAAACATCTGAGGCCCTACAGTACCCTTGATATCGATATACCTGCCTTCCCCGTCAACCATAGTCGGATGATGGACAAAGGGAGTCTTTTTATGAAACTCTATGCTGACCCCTTTTGATGCAGTGTGCGGGGAGGGGGCTATGAAACCACTGACTGTATAGTTGATGGGACAATTTTGAGATATGGTTGACGCGGAAGTGGGACTCCTGTATCAGGGCCACGTCTACTTTCTTTTTGTGTAGGAAGTGGCATACCTGGCTTCGTTTTGATGGGGCATTAAGTCCTCTGACATTGAGCGTACATACCTGCAGACTAGCCATAGATGAGAGCATACAAGCACCATACCATATTGTCAGACCTGTACCGTCTCATGGGGTGTGGGGGGGAAAAGGCTGGGGTAGAGGGAAAACTTAGTACAACAAAGCAAAGCATTGCAGTAAAGAAAGAAGTCAGCGTAAGCCATCAGCAACATATGAACTCGTGAACCTGAGGTCCATACACTGCGGCCTAGTGTCCTTGGCGGGCAGTATGTAGAGAGCAGTTAAGATACTCCTTGTGAAGTTGTAGGTGTAGTGCGGCCGACTGTGGCACTCTCCCAAGCTAGGAAAAACCGCTCCCCATTGAATGAGAACTTGCATGCAACATAAAGTAGTGAGAAAGAAGGCGTTCCCGACATATAGAATGATAAAACATGTTAGAGAGGGTAAGGGCTGAGATGGAGGTTGAAAGAAAGAGTAGAGAGAAGCTTATAGAAGAAGCCCATGTGAGGATCGTATCGTATAGCCTGAGCTAGGAGAAAACTATAGTTAGTCAATATTTCTGGTTTCAATCCTTGGAGTCTGAAGTCCAGAGGTCTTCTTTTGTCTCTGCGGCTTGACTGGAACGGCTTGCCAAGGGTCTGTCGCAGGTAGAGGAGGCAATGAGACAACGTTTTTTGCCGGGCACCAATCTGGAATGTTGAAGTTAGGAATGTCCAGGGCTTCCTAAGCTCTCCCTAGATCGGCGTGCGCGCGGATGACAAATTTGCGGTTAGGAGTATTGATCAGAAGAGCAAAGGGATGCAGCCACCTGTAAGACACTTGGCGTTTTTGGAGGACCTCCAATAGGGGTTTTACCATACGCCTTTTGTTGAGGGTCATCTCTGGGAGAGGTCTTGGAATACAGTTATTGTTGACCCATCAATTTCCAATGCCCTATTGGATCGGGCCGCTGCCATTATTTTCTCCTTGGTCAAAAAGTTTGTTAGGCGACATATCACGTATCATGACATATCACGTCTGTGGGAGGCTCTTGAGGCTTTGGCGCCGGACGGAAGGCGCTGTGGATTCTGTTCATGCTGAATTCGTCTAATGTTTCAGAGGGGACCAGGCGTTCAAAAAGCTGCGTAATTGTGGTGCGCAGCGTGTCCGGGCCTATGGTTTCAGGGACCCCTTTGAGTCTTATATTGTTGCGTCTCCCCCTATTGTCCTGATCTTCGATTAGGGAGTATAAATAGTTTATATGAGCCTGTGCGTTGTCCAGATTATGTGACCGAATTCGGTTGTTGCCCTCTGAGCATCTTCCAGTGCGTCGACCCGGGTACCTAGGTGTCGCATATCCTGCTTTATTTCCTGCAGGTCTTGCCGGATAGGTTCTAGGGCCGCGGTAAGTAGACCCTTCATGAATTCTCTGGAGACCGGTAAGTCTTCTGCAGCCGATGCGTCATCTCGTTCGCTGTCTCTTTCAGCTTCTCCTCCCGCCATGAGGGCCGTGCTTCTCGCCGACGCCATCTTGGTGTCACCTCTGGATTCTGCTCTCTTGATGAATCTGCCCATGTCGCTTTGGCTAGCAGACATTTTCAGTCTGCCAGGGGTGTCTTTGCTTCTTTCTCTAGTGATTTTGCCCATAGCTGCTGTAATAAATGCTGTAATTTGCCTGCTTTACATGGGCCTGCAGCGGAGCTCACGGATCGGCGTGCATTCAGCTCGGCCGCTAGACTCCGCCCCCCTGCAGGGTGTTATGTCGGAGGCAGCTGATGCTTCAGTAGTGCAGTGTATTATGTCTGAGGCAGCTGATGCTTCAGTAGTGCAGTGTGTTATGTCTGAGGCAGCTGATGCTTCAGTAGTGCAGTGTGTTATGTCTGAGGAGCTGATGCTTCAGTAGTGCAGTGTATTTTGTCTGTCACCTGATGCTTCAGTAGTGCAGTTTATTTTGTCTGTCACCTGATGCTTCAGTAGTGCAGTGTATTATGTCTGTCAGCTGGTGCTTCAGTAGTACAGTGTATTATGTCTGAGGCAGCTGATGCTTCAGTAGTGCAGTGTATGATGTCTGTCACAGCTGATGCTTCAGTAGTGCAGTGTATTCTGTCTGAGGCAGCTGATGCTTCAGTAGTGCAGTGTATTCTGTCTGAGGAGCTGATGCTTCAGTAGTGCAGTCTGTTATGTCTGAGGCAGCTGATGCTTCAGTAGTGCAGTGTATTATGTCTGTCACAGCTGGTGCTTCAGTAGTGCAGTGTATGATGTCTGTCACAGCTGGTGCTTCAGTAGTGCAGTGTGTGATGTCTGTCACAGCTGATGCTTCAGTAGTGCAGTGTGTTATGTCTGAGGAGCTGATGCTTCAGTAGTGCAGTGTATTTTGTCTGTCACCTGATGCTTCAGTAGTGCAGTTTATTTTGTCTGTCACCTGATGCTTCAGTAGTACAGTGTATTATGTCTGAGGCAGCTGATGCTTCAGTAGTGCAGTGTATTCTGTCTGAGGCAGCTGATGCTTCAGTAGTGCAGTGTATTCTGTCTGAGGCAGCTGATGCTTCAGTAGTGCAGTGTATTCTGTCTGAGGAGCTGATGCTTCAGTAGTGCAGTCTGTTATGTCTGAGGCAGCTGATGCTTCAGTAGTGCAGTGTATTATGTCTGTCACAGCTGGTGCTTCAGTAGTGCAGTGTATGATGTCTGTCACAGCTGGTGCTTCAGTAGTGCAGTGTGTGATGTCTGTCACAGCTGATGCTTCAGTAGTGCAGTGTGTTATGTCTGAGGAGCTGATGCTTCAGTAGTGCAGTGTATTTTGTCTGTCACCTGATGCTTCAGTAGTGCAGTTTATTTTGTCTGTCACCTGATGCTTCAGTAGTACAGTGTATTATGTCTGAGGCAGCTGATGCTTCAGTAGTGCAGTGTATTCTGTCTGAGGCAGCTGATGCTTCAGTAGTGCAGTGTATTCTGTCTGAGGCAGCTGATGCTTCAGTAGTGCAGTGTATTCTGTCTGAGGAGCTGATGCTTCAGTAGTGCAGTCTGTTATGTCTGAGGCAGCTGATGCTTCAGTAGTGCAGTGTATTATGTCTGAGGCAGCTGATGCTTCAGTAGTGCAGTGTATTCTGTCTGAGGCAGCTGATGCTTCAGTAGTGCAGTGTATTCTGTCTGAGGCAGCTGATGCTTCAGTAGTGCAGTGTATTCTGTCTGAGGCAGCTGATGCTTCAGTAGTGCAGTGTATTCTGTCTGAGGCAGCTGATGCTTCAGTAGTGCAGTGTATTCTGTCTGAGGCAGCTGATGCTTCAGTAGTGCAGTGTATTCTGTCTGAGGAGCTGATGCTTCAGTAGTGCAGTCTGTTATGTCTGAGGCAGCTGATGCTTCAGTAGTGCAGTGTATTATGTCTGAGGCACTACTTCAGTAGTTCCGTGCCAAAGGAATCTTCTTGCCCCCCTGCCAGGATACATCCATCACTCTGATATCATCGTGACAAAACCTCATAAAACGTGCATCTTCCCAGTCGGTGTGGCTCCGGCATCGCAGGAGGTCTCACACCTTTAGCCTGGGCAGCGAGCTTCAGAAGAAAAGGACAGATCCTTATCACACAGCTGGTTGGTACAGGAAGGAAGATTACCTGAAAGTCACCTCCAATCCATAGACTTCATATTTTTCCATATTTTCCTAATATTTCATGGGTTAGGGAAATATGAAAGGAACCATCTCTTCAGAGATTGTTTCAGTTCTTCTAACCCACCTTCCTGGAAATCCGCAAACAAATCAGAGATTCCCTCTCTCAGGCCCCCTGTATTATCTTCCAGTCACGTTTGGTATCAGATGATGCGTAAAATGGTACTGATAACAAATATGGACTCTATTTCTTACTTTGACCTACGGGTACGGAGAAACTGGCAAAGCCGAGATTCTGCCCGATTTTCTCCCTCTCAGGGCAAGAACTGCCCCTCTTCCAATTACACAGGGCTGGGCTTGTACGTGTCACAGCCACTCCCCGCTACAGAGTGGGAAAAACACAGCGACCCACTCAGTTCTTGGTCCTTCATCTGACATCGAATAACATCACGAGCGCCCGCTGGACACGGGCACCCCGCCATCTTGGATTATTCCTTACAAAGACTTTATCTATTACTGGACTCTACCACGGTGATTCTGAACTTACAGACATTCTATTCCCTTCCACCTCTTACCTATTTCTATCCAACCGATCTGCTCCACTGGCAGGTAGATTTATCTGTCAGGTTTAATGTATATATTCTTTGTGTATAGTTTTTAGAATTAGAATAAAACTAACGATTTAATGGTTCCACTAAGAACTCTGTCCTCAGAAGAGACATACTACCGCATTGTCTTATTTTTATAAATTTACTAGCTAGGTTGCAAATAACTGTTTCGTCCCTTTAGGATTAGCTAGCCGGGGTCTCTTCGCCTCAATTCAATATGAAGAGTGGTGGCAGCAAATTTATTTGATTTCCAGCACGAAATCTATAATTTTATTTTACCGATTGTGCATACAATCGCGATTGTATCATGTATGGGCACACCAACCAATCTTAACCGTCTACTGTTCTCACAGTGGATTCGCCTCCAGAAATCTCCAGTGGACGAGACCTGTATGGCAACTGTGGCATAGTACGACGGGATTGGCGGGTGGTTGTCACAGTAGTGCAGTGTATCCTGTAGGGTTGTTGCGGGTATCGAAATTTCGATACCCAATTGATACTTTTGTCCCGGTATCGATAAGATACCGGGATTTCCATTTTTTCGATACTGGGTTGCGCTGCTGCTGTCAGCGCGCTCATGTTCCCTCAGCAGCACGAAGCTGTCCTCCCTCCCCCCTGTGCTGCCACCAATGAGAATAGAGGGGCGGAGGAGGGGCGGGCGCACTGTGCCACCAATGATACACAACTTTTCCTACACAGAGCGGCGCCCAGCGATGTCCCAGCACTCACTATTAGTCCTGGGCGCCGCTCCGTTCGCCCGCTGTGCCCCATCACTGTATCCTCTCCTGCTCCACATGCTGATTACTATCGGAACGATGGGGAGGAGACATCAGCTTCACTCGTGGGCGTTCCTTCTCCCTGCGCTGCGATTGGACAGCGCTACAGCCAGGGAGAAGGAACGCCCACTAGTGAAGCTGATGTCTCCTCCCCATCGCTCCGATAGTAATCAGCATGTGGAGCAGGAGAGGAGACAGTAATGGGGCACTGCGGGTGAACGGAGCGGCGCCCAGGACTAATGGTGAGTGCTGGGACATCGCTGGGCGCCGCTCTGTGTAGCCTAATACTGAAAGTCTGGACCCACGCCTTTAACACATAATACAGGAGGCGGGTGCCGGCAGCAGAATCGTATTGCCGGCACCCTGCCCCTGACAGGGAGATGCGATCAGCGGCAGTTAACCCCTCAGGTGCGGCACCTGAGGGGTTAACTGCCACTGATCTGCCAGTACCCACCTCCTGTATTAAGGGGTAATTATCATTGGTGGTGCAGTGTGACCCCCCCTCAACCCCCCATCCCATTAAAATCATTGGTGGCACAGTGCGCCGGCCTCTCTCAACCCCCCAGTATTAAAATCATTGGTGGCAGTGGCCACAGGTTACTCTCCCCTCCCCCTCATTGGTGGTGCAGTGGCAGCTTCTGATCGGAGCCCCAGCTGTGTAATGCTGGGGATCCGATTGGTCACCATGGCAGCCAGGACGCTACTGAAGCCCTGGCTGCCATGGTAACATCCCTGATGCTGTGTGCACAGAGCAGCAGGGACAGTGTGAAGTCCTATTCACCCTGATAGAGCTGTCACAGGGTGAATAGGACAAGGGATGAAAGATCCTAGGTTCTGGCCCCTAAGGGGGGGAAATGGTTATTAAATAAAAAGTGTAAAAAAAAAAAAAAAGGGAAAAAAACCCCCCACCAAAATATGAAGTATGAATCACCCCCGTTTCCCAATTTCACATATAAAATGTATAAATAATAAACATATTACATATCGCCACGTCAGAAAAGTCCAAACTATTAAAATCTAAAAAAAATCTATGCGGTGAACGCCGGAACAGAAAAAAATTAATAAAAACTGCGCGATTCGCCATTTTTAAAAATGCGGAATGCACGTGGCTTTTTTGGTTTATTTTTTCCGCGTGGTATCGAATGGCATCGAGTATCGCAATTATTTTTCATGGTATCGAAACCGAATCAAAAAATTGGTATCGCAACAACTCTAGTATTCTGTCAGTCACAGGCCGCACTGACATCCTGCGCATGCGCTGCTCTCCTGACGTCGGGGACACTGAAGTCTCTGCCGGAGAGGGACCTAGGAGGCGTCCACCAGTGTCTCCAGCAGTGGTCGTCATCTCCCATAGACGTCCATGTTATGAGGATGTATCCCAGCAGTGATACCAGTATAAGTGTCACATGACCACTGTGGCCATGATGGTTTACATTACTGGTATCACAATTGCAGCCAGTGATTGAATGTAAGAGTCGTGTGAGGGTACACCATACTTTATACTGCTGTCACCTCAAACGTGGAGGAACTGCCCTGACGAGATCTTCCAGTCATCAGTCCAGACAATAGAGAGAAGACCTCATCTCCTCTGATTTCTCCCAAATGTCCCTCATAATCTCCGGTCATTATAAGCATTTCTATGGGATTTCATGCGGATTCTACATTGACTCCTCTTCTTCCATTCAGGTTCCTGTGATATAGGATTGTCCGATGACATCATCAGTACCAGATAATGGATGGAGACGGGGACAAGATGGCGGAGAGGATATTAGATCTTACCCTAGAGATACTCTTCCTGCTTACTGGAGAGGTGAGAGGTTCTGATGATGTCACATTACACCATTATCTATGGTAATTACAGGGGATGTGACTGGAGAGGTGAGAGGTTCTGATGATGTCACATTACATCATTATCTATGGTAATTACAGGTGGACATGGCTGTAGAAGTGATGGACTCTGGCATGTACATGGTGACATTTATTATTATGTCTTCCATGAACAGGATTACTCCACGGTGAAGAAGACGTCTAGTAATCTGATACATGAGAAGAACAATGAGAAGATCCTAGAAGTCGTCCACAAGATGATGGAGCTGCTGACTGGAGAGGTGACACCGCCGGGAATGCTGGGACATTATACAGTCACAGCACTGGAGGGGTCTGGGTGATGACGGTGTCATTGTGTTGTCAGGTTCCTATAAGGTGTCAGGATGTCGCTGTCTATTTCTCCATGGAGGAGTGGGAGTATTTAGAAGGACACAAGGGTCTGTACAAGGAGGTCAAGATGGAGGAGGACCAGCCCCTCACATCTCCAGGTAACGGACAGGACTAAATACAAATGTCCTGGAATTCTCTGTCTGTAAAGTCTGAGTCCAGTCTCTGTGTCTCCTGCAGAGAGATCCAGTCAGAGGACAACACCAGAGAGATGTCCGCGTCCTCTCCTTCCACAGGACGGTCAGGTAATGGAGATGTCCCCTCCTCTGTAGGAGGACGCCTTGTTTTATTTAGTACTATTCTAGGTTTATACTGGTTTATGAAAAGGTGAATGTGATAGCCACTGTATGTTGTCATTCCTGTATGTACGATGTTATTGCATATGTGTATACCACTTTAAAGAACCAAGCGTATATATGTTTTGGGTAATATGGTTTAGGTGGGCTGTAACGTTCCTATGCTGGCTGCATGAAAACCGCCAGCATTCATGCAATTGTATGTTGTTATGTGAGGGCACCCAGATAGCTAATGTTATTGTATTTGTGTATTCTGAGCGGCATTCACCTAATGATATGCCCTCAGACTTGAGCTATCTGGGAATATGTTAAATGTCTGTGTTTGTTGGGAGGGTGTGACATTGTGTGTTTGGGTGGTGATTTCTGTCCGGTTGTTCCCACATGTGTATTGGTGATTTCCCTTTGTCCTGAGAGATAATTGGATTACTCCTCGGGTGTTTCCAGGGCAGAGAGGAGGAAACCATGATGCATTGTGGGGATGTGTTGTGTCGGTGTATCCTGAGTTGCTGCCCTCAATAAAGTGTTCCTGTTTTATACCTTCATGAAGTCTTGGCTCCTATTTGGGGGATGGAATAACTACACTCTTGGGGATTGCTATATCATAATACTCCCCTGAGTATAAGCTCTTGTAAGAGCTTGCTCCTGTTTCCTGTCTACCAGCGGAGACCTTGTGGATCGTGCTACCCCTCCGCTACAATTGGTGGCAAGCAACGGGATTTCAACTACCCAGCAAAGCAACTTTCGGCAGAATTCTAGCGAATAGAAGAAAGGAAGCAGCAATTCGTGAGTTTACTCATTCGGTTGAAAACTGAACCCAGGAACACGTGGAAACTCACAAACGGGCGGTGAATGGGCACGAATTATGCACTTTTGAAACGAAGTACTTTGAAAGAGTTATTGGAGGCAAGGGGAACAGTAGCCAGCAACAAGATAAAGGTTATATTAATCGCAGAGCTAATGGAAGGAGACAGAGCCGCGGCTGCTGCAGCACTTCCAAGGGAGGAGGAGCCAACAGAATTTGAGAAGGAATACAGGAGCAGGATGGCTCTACTTCCACCAGCACTATATGACCAGGTGGCTGACCGAGTTTTTGGAGATGTGCAGGAATACATCATGCTTCGGAGGTCGCAGATGAACCAGCAGACTGGAGAAAGAGCCACGACGCCTGTTAACATCCTGCCAGGGAAAGCTAAAATTCCCTACCAAGCTTTAAAGAGCTATTCGGAAGCGGAGGGTGAGGTAGATGACTACCTGCAGGATTTTGAAAGGTTATGCCAGTTGCACAATATCAGTGCAGAGGATCGGGTACCCCTACTGGCAGGGAGACTATCTGGTCGCGCCGCAGAGGCATATCGTGCCGTACCTGACGAGGACAGTACAAACTATGCCAAGGTAAAACAGGCCATTTTAGCTAGGTATGCGATTACCTCCGAGGCCTACCGACTAAAGTTCAGAGACATTAAAAAGCTCGCCAGAGACACTCACAATGAATGGGCACACCGCCTACAACGAGCGGCAAAGGGGTGGTTGGAGGCCACCCAAGTTAACACCCTGGAAGACCTGTTCCAACTCATGGTAATGGAGCAGTTCTTTGACGGGATACCCACGCACCTGCAGAATTGGGTGCGGGATCGGAAGCCACACACCCTACAAGACGCAGCCAAGCTAGCAGATGAGTTCCAGGATACCAGGAGGGAACAGCACACTCAATCGAAACCAACCTATTGATCTACCACACCAGTACCAACCGTAAACACAGCCGTTCCAGCACGCCCGGGGGTAAGCAATAACACCTACACCCCCAGGTATCAAGCTCGCCCCCCGATACGATGCCATACCTGTAACCAACAGGGACATATGCAGCGGGACTGTCCCCGCAACCGACCACGGCCCAGCTGGAACCCCCCGGTACCCAACAACCGGGCAGCGGTTCATTGTGCCCAAGCGGAACCCTACAGAGTACCCGAGGTCCTAGCTTCCACCGAGGAACCCCTGGGCACACTACATGAGGTGAACCCTATCCAAGCCGCCTCTGACAACCGCCAAGGGCACCGACAAGAGGTACAGATGGAGGGGAGAAAGATACAGGGGTTACGAGACTCTGGGGCTACTATAACGCTGGTCCGCAACCACCTAGTACCCAAAGGCAACCTCACGGGGTAGTGTGTAGCAGTGCGTGTAGCAGGGGGAGCGATCTACAAGATCCCCACGGCCAAAGTCCACCTGAATTGGGGGGCGCGGAATGGGAATGTGGAGGTGGGCCTGATGCAGGACTTACCCGCAGACGTTATTTTGGGCAACGACCTGGGGGAGCTGACTTCAGCTTTTGTTCCCCAGTCCATCAGCCATGAAGCTTATCCGGTTGTGACCCGGCAACAGGCTCGCACCACATCACCACCTAACCACTCTGAGTACTCCTCCGGACATCCCCAAGCCGATCCGTTAGGATCAGACTGTGTATGCCGGCTTGGTTCTGGGGGAGCATTGTGGCAAACCCAGCCACTGTATATTGTCATTCCTGTATGTACGATGTTATTGCATATGTGTATACCACTTTAAAGAACCAAGCGTATATATGTTTTGGGTAATATGGTTCAGGTGGGCTGTAACGTTCCTATGCTGGCTGCATGCAATTGTATGTTATGTGAGGGCACCCAGATAGCTAATTTTATTGTATTTGTGTATTCTGAGCGGCATTCACCTAATGATATGCCCTCAGCAGGGCTGGGACAAGGCCATTTGGTGCCCAGGGCGAAGATGGCAAACTGCGCCCCCCCCCCCCCCCCCCCCGTTTTTAAGAAAGAATCAATGTTGTTTCAAAACAAGAATATACTTAAAGCAATAGAACAAAGGACTGTGGGACTTTGAAAGTCACAGACACTATAAAGTTCCCCCCCATCATCATGTGCCAGTATAAAGTCCCCCCCATCATCATGTGCCAGTATAAAGTCCCCCCCATCATCATGTGCCAGTTTTGTAATAAGCCCCCCCAATGTGCCAGTAACACTATTGTAAAAAAAAAACACTTATACTTACCTAAGTGTCAGCGATGCGATGCAGCCTCTTCCTGTGTCCCACGCTGTAATGTAAGGCTCAGGCGGCACGATGACGTCATTGCGCCGGCCTCTGATAGGCTGCCGGCCTAGTGCCTGCAGCCAGGGGCGTACATAAAAATCACTGGGCCCCATAGCAGGAATCTAAATTGGGCCCCCATTCCCCTTTTATAGCCCCTCCCTTTGTTCCATGAACTATTCTTGCTGCTGCGTTTTATAATTTATGCCATCAGGGCCGGAATGGGATTACAAAACAGCCCTGGCACACAAAAGAGGTATAATAGATGCAGATGTATATTATATACAGCAGTGTACAGTTATGTGAGGTACGCGGTATAATAGATGCAGTGTGTACAGGTATATAGTATATTCCCTAGTGTTCTGATATGTGAGGTACAGGGTATAATAGATGCAGTGTGTACAGGTATATAGTATATACAGCAGTGTACTGATATGTGAGGTACGGGGTATAATATATGCAGTGTATACAGTATATACAGTAGTGTAATATGTGAGGTACGAGGTATAATAGATGCAGTGTGTACAGGTATATAGTAAATACAGCAGTGTATTGACACCTCGTACCTCACATATCAGTACACTGCTGTATATACTATATATCTGTACACACTGCATCTATTATACCTCGTACCTCACATATATAGTATATACAGAAGTGTACTGATATCTGTACACACAGCATCTATTATACCTCATACCTCACATATCAGTGCACTGCGGTATATACTATATATCTGTACATATTGCATGTATAATACTGTGTAATATATGCAGTGTGTGTGCATGTATGTGTGTGTATGTATGTATATATATATATATATATATATATATATATATACACAGAGCAGTGTATTGATGTGACACATAGAAGGTATAATACTGTAGATGCAGTGTTTATAGAAATATGTGGTCAGTTATGCATTATAGTCACTGTGAGGTACATGAGGTAGTGGTAACTGTCTGAAGTAGTATACATGAGTGAGCAATGAGTAAAAACAGGGCATGGAGGGGGGGGGGGGGGGTAAATGATGAAAAGTGGAGGACCTCCTCTTACCTCTCCATTCCAGTCTGTATGGATCAATACAGAGCTGCTTGTGAACTTTTAATACTTGCTGTTAGGGGTTGAAGGACCTGTGATGATGTCATCACAGGTCCTGGCAGATGTACCTTTGAAACCTAGGAACTACACCATTTTTGGTGCAGTTCCTTTGCTAGATTCTGCAGGACCTGTGATGTTGAAGATGATGTCATCACAGGTCCTGGCAGATGCACTGTTCTAACCTGGGAACTACACTTTACACTGTGCAGTTCCCTTACAGGACCTGTGATGACATCATCAAAGGTCCTTTAGCTTTAGAAAGGTAAACAGGAGTAATTAGGGGGCGGGGCCTCTCCTCCACTTCGGTGCCTGCCTGCAGCCTATCAGAGGAAAGGGAAGGGACACGCCTCTCCCTCCCCTGCACCTCCGCTGGCACAGACAGTTTACAATGGAGATGAGCGCAATGGAAGCGCTCATCTCCCTGTGCCCGGCGGCGGCTGCTCACTTGGGGGGGGGGGGGGGGGTCATTTTAGTTGGGGGGGCACATGGGGGGGCACAGCATGATGTAGGGGGGGCCGTGGCCCCCTCTGGCCCCC
Source organism: Bufo bufo (assembly GCF_905171765.1). Lineage (NCBI taxonomy): Eukaryota > Metazoa > Chordata > Amphibia > Anura > Bufonidae > Bufo > Bufo bufo. The sequence continues at coordinate 557,804,804 of NC_053393.1, read as the reverse complement.
CCCCTGGCGACGCCACTGCTGCTGGCACTTCACCTGCGCCCCCCTCCTGTCCGCAAATGGTAGCGCCCAGGGCACCCGCTCCTTCGGCCCCTGCCTTGTACCGGCCCTGGCCCTCAGACTTGAGCTATCTGGGAATATGTTAAATGTCTGTGTTTGTTGGGAGGGTGTGACATTGTGTGTTTGGGTGGTGATTTCTGTCCGGTTGTTCCCACATGTGTATTGGTGATTTCCCTTTGTCCTGAGAGATAATTGGATTACTCCTCGGGTGTCTCCAGGGCAGAGAGGAGGAAACCATGATGCATTGTGGGGATGTGTTGTGTCGGTGTATCCTGAGTTACACCAGAGAAAGAAATACCATAAATCAGCCGCACCTGCAAAAATAAAGCATAATTTTATTCAAACAGACAATTGACAAGTTAAAAACATGAATAGACAAGGCAAACCCCCCACATGGGAGAAGAGTTAAAGTGCCACAGTGCATAAATAACCATGTCAAATGACAATAAAGTGTCAGCAAATCCTAGGAAATATACTTATCATGAAGTAGTGGCACATGGTAGTACAGTAGTAGCACATGGAATAGCAAAAAAAAACATCAGTGAGGGGAGCCAAGCAATCCTAACGCGTATCGCCAGTACAAATACTGGCTTCCTCAGAGATCCATGTTGATGCAAGTAACTGTTAAAACCTTTTATAGTTCACATAGTTAAAACATAATTGTATAAACCTGTGGTGAAAGTTAATCGAGTAGCGATCATCTACAGAGGGGGAAAGGAGAGGCGGTGGCAAGGCATGTGGGTTACCTGGGTCCTCCCCGGTGCATGGTCACGCGCAGCTCAGAATGCCGGAACAAGTCGGCGTGTTGAAAAATTCACTGCGCATGCGCAAGATGGCGACCGAACCGGAAATCGACGCCGTGATGCGTTCTAAAGACCGGAAACGCAGCCTGGCATCAACGTCACAGCCGGCCACCCATCCGCGTCATAACAGCCAAAAGGATCGCAAATGAACAGGGGGCGCAAACAAGCGCAATGGGATGTGTGCGACGGTTTGTCACTCATCAGTATGTACCTTTATAAAGTCGGACCAATGAAATATTCAGAAAATAAATAAAGTATGTATCCTGAGTTGCTGCATATCTGTCCTGTGTCGCAGTCTTCCTTCTGGTCCACTAGGGGCGTGTCCACCAGATGGGGAGCTGCATAAATACGGGCGGGTAGCCCTCAATAAAGTGTTCCTGTTTTATACCTTCATGAAGTCTTGGCTCCTATTTGGGGGATGGAATAACTACACTCTTGGGGATTGCTATATCCTAATACTCCCCTGAGTATAAGCTCTTGTAAGAGCTTGCTTCTGTTTCCTGTCTACCAGCGGAGACCTTGTGGATCGTGCTTCCCCTCCGCTACAGACGTCTCTACTGTTCAAGCAAATGATAGAGGTGCAGGAAGTGCTAAATCTGACTCACAGGATAGTGGAATAAGAAGTACAGAGATAAGAAGGCATACTCATCTATGGGTAGAATCTGATCTAATTTATTTATAGGAATAATATAGATGGTGCTAATTAAGAGATGAATAAAATCAATAGTCCAAAGTGTAATTCAATAAAATATTCCTTGGAATGAAAATATAAATATATATATAATAGCCACTTATGGTAAAAAATAGTAATAAATGGATAAATGGAGTCAATAAATGGAGTTCCACCGTATTATTGGGATTTGTGGTGATGATCACAGATCTTGTATTATATCAGGAACGATCTTGCTTGATCTGAGGCTACAGTATTAATCATTGGAGGCCACAGGGTCGTCCCCCCATCATTGGTGGCAGTGGGCAGTTCCGATCGGAGTCCCAGCAGTGTAATGCTGGGGCTCCGATCGGTTACCATGGTAGCCAGGACGCTACTGAAGTCCTGGCTGCTATGGTATGTTAGTGAGCAGCATTATACTCGCGTGCGCCGTGGCCGCCGGTCGCTCCTTCTTCTCATAGGTCTGTGCGGCGCATTCTATAAGCATTAGCAATGCGCCGCACAGACAGAAAAAGGAGCGCCCGGCGGCCACGACGCACGTGAGTATAATGCTGCTCACTAACATACCATGGCAGCCAGGGCTTCAGTAGCATCCTGGCTACCATGGTAACCGATCGGAGCCCCAGCATTACACTGCTGGGACTCCGATCGGAACTGCCCACTGCCACCAATGATGGGGGGACGACCCTGTGGCCTCCAATGATTAATACTGGGGAGGGAGGGAGGAGGGGGGCACTGCCACCAATGCAGGGACTTGAGAACATTCCCGGCACCCGACCTCTGAGAGGACGCTGTGATCACCTGAGGGGTTAATTGTGCGGATCACAGCGTCCTCTCAGAGGTCGGGTGCAGGGAATGCGAGTCACAGAATTCCTTCCCTCCCCCACGCCGGCCGAACTGCTAAGAGTGCCCTCGCAAGCGGCCAGCAGGTATCGGAGACATTTGGACGAGTACAAGTACTCTGCAAATGTCCCGTATCGGTTCATGCTGGGGCGGGCGGCCGCAGATTTAGAATAATAAGTAATACATGGGTGATCACAATCCTCTACTTACTGATAAAGGGAGAGTCTCCCGAAACGCGTCTAAGCAAAAGCCTATAGAGGATTGTCTACCACTAACTACGGTGCACCATCTCAACTACACCTAAGGATCGCTCCGAGAAATATTGCGAGGACCGCGATCACATGACCTCCCGTGTCACACTACAGACGCGCGAACCGCGCCCTGGAACGAGGAACGCTGAAGCCCTCATTACCAGATCGCGTTGGACTTCGCGATTTTTTTCCAGGAACAGCTGATCGACATTGGAGGACTCGTCCTAGCAGCACCGGTTGGTGGGTAAGTGATCTCTGAAGCCGGAGACAGAGCGGAACGATCGGAACTGCAAACTGCCACCAATGATGGGGGGGACGACCCTGTGGCCTCCAATGATTAATCCTGGGGAAGGAGGGGGGGCCCACTGCCACCAATGATGGGGGGGGAGACCCTGTGGCCACTGCCACCAATGATTAATACTGGGGGGGGCACTGCCACCAATGATGGGGACCCTGTGGCCACTGCCACCAATGATTAATACTAGGGGGTGGGGGGGGGAGTTACCAGAGGGGGCTGATAAGAGGGAGAGGCACATGAGGGGCTGATCAGAGGCTGGGGGCTGTTTTTTGGACTTTTGGTTGGTCAGTGGTCACAAAATAAATGTGTTATTTATTTAATTTTTATAATTGGTATCGGTGAGTACTTAAATAAGAGTATCGGTACTCGGTCTAAAAAAATATTGTATCGGGACATCTCTACTATAAACCACTCGTTCTGGTACAGAATTAACCCTGTAATCTTTTTGTTACTAGAAGTCAATTGACTAGTTACAGATACCGGAAATGGTGAAAAATGACATACAGTATAACGGCTCCTTGTGGCTGCCCCAGTGCCCCATACAGTGTACGTCTCCTTGTGGCTGCCCACATACAGTATAACGTCTCCTTGTGGCTGCCCCCATACAGTATAACGGCTCCTTGTGGCTGCCCCCATACAGTATAACGTCTCCTTGTGGCTTCCCCATACAGTATAACGTCTCCTTGTGGCTGCCCCCATACAGTATAACGTCTCCTTGTGGCTGCCCCCATACAGTATAACGGCTCCTTGTGGCTGCCCCCATACAGTATAACGTCTCCTTGTGGCTGCCCCCATACAGTATAACGGCTCCTTGTGGCTGCCCCCATACAGTATAACGGCTCCTTGTGGCTGCCCCCATACAGTATAACGTCTCCTTGTGGCTGCCCCAGTGCCCCATACAGTGTACGTCTCCTTGTGGCTGCCCACATACAGTATAACGTCTCCTTGTGGCTGCCCCCATACAGTATAACGGCTCCTTGTGGCTGCCCCCATACAGTATAACGTCTCCTTGTGGCTGCCCCCATACAGTATAATGTCTCCTTGTGGCTGCCCCATACAGTATAACGTCTCCTTGTGGCTGCCCCCATACAGTATAACGTCTCCTTGTGGCTGCCCCATACAGTATACCGTCTCCTTGTGGCTGTCCCCATACAGTGTAACGTCTCCTTGTGGCTGCCCCCATACAGTATAACGTCTCCTTGTGGCTGCCCCATACAGTATAACATCTCCTTGTGGCTGCTTCCATACAGTATAACGTCTCCTTGTGGCTGCCCCCATACAGTATAACATCTCCTTGTGGCTGCCCCCATACAGTATAACGGCTCCTTGTGGCTGCCCCCATACAGTATAACGGCTCCTTGTGGCTGCCCCCATACAGTATAACGGCTCCTTGTGGCTGCCCCAGTGCCCCATACAGTGTACGTCTCCTTGTGGCTGCCCACATACAGTATAACGTCTCCTTGTGGCTGCCCCCATACAGTATAACGGCTCCTTGTGGCTGCCCCCATACAGTATAACGTCTCCTTGTGGCTGCCCCCATACAGTATAACGTCTCCTTGTGGCTGCCCCCATACAGTATAACGTCTCCTTGTGGCTGCCCCATACAGTATAACATCTCCTTGTGGCTGCCCCCATACAGTATAACGGCTCCTTGTGGCTGCCCCCATACAGTATAACGGCTCCTTGTGGCTGCCCCCATACAGTATAACGTCTCCTTGTGGCTGCCGCATACAGTATAACATCTCCTTGTGGCTGCCCCCATACAGTATAACGGCTCCTTGTGGCTGCCCCCATACAGTATAACGTCTCCTTGTGGCTGCCCCATACAGTATAACGTCTCCTTGTGGCTGCCCCCATACAGTATAACGGCTCCTTGTGGCTGCCCCCATACAGTATAACGGCTCCTTGTGGCTGCCCCATTGCCCCATACAGTGTACGTCTCCTTGTGGCTGCCCACATACAGTATAACGTCTCCTTGTGGCTGCCCCCATACAGTATAACGGCTCCTTGTGGCTGCCCCCATACAGTATAACGGCTCCTTGTGGCTGCCCCCATACAGTATAACGGCTCCTTGTGGCTGCCCCAGTGCCCCATACAGTGTACGTCTCCTTGTGGCTGCCCACATACAGTATAACGTCTACTTGTGGCTGCCCCCATACAGTATAAAGGCTCCTTGTGGCTGCCCCCATACAGTATAACGTCTCCTTGTGGCTGCCCCCATACAGTATAACGTCTCCTTGTGGCTGCCCCCATACAGTATAAAGGCTCCTTGTGGCTGCCCCCATACAGTATAACGTCTCCTTGTGGCTGCCCCCATACAGTATAACGTCTCCTTGTGGCTGCCCCCATACAGTATAACGTCTCCTTGTGGCTGCCCCATACAGTATAACATCTCCTTGTGGCTGCCCCCATACAGTATAACGGCTCCTTGTGGCTGCCCCCATACAGTATAACGTCTCCTTGTGGCTGCCCCATACAGTATAACATCTCCTTGTGGCTGCCCCCATACAGTATAACGGCTCTTTGTGGCTGCCCCCATACAGTATAACGGCTCCTTGTGGCTGCCCCCATACAGTATAACGGCTCCTTGTGGCTGCCCCATACAGTATAACATCTCCTTGTGGCTGCCCCCATACAGTATAACGGCTCCTTGTGGCTGCCCCCATACAGTATAACGGCTCCTTGTGGCTGCCCCCATACAGTATAACGTCTCCTTGTGGCTGCCCCAGTGCCCCATACAGTGTACGTCTCCTTGTGGCTGCCCACATACAGTATAACGTCTCCTTGTGGCTGCCCCCATACAGTATAACGGCTCCTTGTGGCTGCCCCCATACAGTATAACGTCTCCTTGTGGCTGCCCCCATACAGTATAATGTCTCCTTGTGGCTGCCCCATACAGTATAACGTCTCCTTGTGGCTGCCCCCATACAGTATAACGTCTCCTTGTGGCTGCCCCATACAGTATACCGTCTCCTTGTGGCTGTCCCCATACAGTGTAACGTCTCCTTGTGGCTGCCCCCATACAGTATAACGTCTCCTTGTGGCTGCCCCATACAGTATAACATCTCCTTGTGGCTGCTTCCATACAGTATAACGTCTCCTTGTGGCTGCCCCCATACAGTATAACATCTCCTTGTGGCTGCCCCCATACAGTATAACGGCTCCTTGTGGCTGCCCCCATACAGTATAACGGCTCCTTGTGGCTGCCCCCATACAGTATAACGGCTCCTTGTGGCTGCCCCAGTGCCCCATACAGTGTACGTCTCCTTGTGGCTGCCCACATACAGTATAACGTCTCCTTGTGGCTGCCCCCATACAGTATAACGGCTCCTTGTGGCTGCCCCCATACAGTATAACGTCTCCTTGTGGCTGCCCCCATACAGTATAACGTCTCCTTGTGGCTGCCCCCATACAGTATAACGTCTCCTTGTGGCTGCCCCATACAGTATAACATCTCCTTGTGGCTGCCCCCATACAGTATAACGGCTCCTTGTGGCTGCCCCCATACAGTATAACGTCTCCTTGTGGCTGCCGCATACAGTATAACATCTCCTTGTGGCTGCCCCCATACAGTATAACGGCTCCTTGTGGCTGCCCCCATACAGTATAACGTCTCCTTGTGGCTGCCCCATACAGTATAACGTCTCCTTGTGGCTGCCCCCATACAGTATAACGGCTCCTTGTGGCTGCCCCCATACAGTATAACGGCTCCTTGTGGCTGCCCCATTGCCCCATACAGTGTACGTCTCCTTGTGGCTGCCCACATACAGTATAACGTCTCCTTGTGGCTGCCCCCATACAGTATAACGGCTCCTTGTGGCTGCCCCCATACAGTATAACGGCTCCTTGTGGCTGCCCCCATACAGTATAACGGCTCCTTGTGGCTGCCCCAGTGCCCCATACAGTGTACGTCTTCTTGTGGCTGCCCACATACAGTATAACGTCTCCTTGTGGCTGCCCCCATACAGTATAAAGGCTCCTTGTGGCTGCCCCCATACAGTATAACGTCTCCTTGTGGCTGCCCCCATACAGTATAACGTCTCCTTGTGGCTGCCCCCATACAGTATAAAGGCTCCTTGTGGCTGCCCCCATACAGTATAACGTCTCCTTGTGGCTGCCCCCATACAGTATAACGTCTCCTTGTGGCTGCCCCCATACAGTATAACGTCTCCTTGTGGCTGCCCCATACAGTATAACATCTCCTTGTGGCTGCCCCCATACAGTATAACGGCTCCTTGTGGCTGCCCCCATACAGTATAACGTCTCCTTGTGGCTGCCCCATACAGTATAACATCTCCTTGTGGCTGCCCCCATACAGTATAACGGCTCCTTGTGGCTGCCCCCATACAGTATAACGGCTCCTTGTGGCTGCCCCCATACAGTATAACGGCTCCTTGTGGCTGCCCCATACAGTATAACATCTCCTTGTGGCTGCCCCCATACAGTATAACGGCTCCTTGTGGCTGCCCCCATACAGTATAACGGCTCCTTGTGGCTGCCCCCATACAGTATAACGGCTCCTTGTGGCTGCCCCAGTGCCCCATACAGTGTACGTCTCCTTGTGGCTGCCCACATACAGTATAACGTCTCCTTGTGGCTGCCCCATACAGTATAAAGGCTCCTTGTGGCTGCCCCCATACAGTATAACGGCTCCTTGTGGCTGCCCCCATACAGTATAACGGCTCCTTGTGGCTGCCCCCATACAGTATAACGTCTCCTTGTGGCTGCCCCCATACAGTATAACGTCTCCTTGTGGCTGCCCCCATACAGTATAACGTCTCCTTGTGGCTGCCCCCATACAGTATAACGTCTCCTTGTGGCTGCCCCATACAGTATAACATCTCCTTGTGGCTGCCCCCATACAGTATAACGGCTCCTTGTGGCTGCCCCCATACAGTATAACGGCTCCTTGTGGCTGCCCCCATACAGTATAACGTCTCCTTGTGGCTGCCCCATACAGTATAACATCTCCTTGTGGCTGCCCCCATACAGTATAACGGCTCCTTGTGGCTGCCCCCATACAGTATAACGGCTCCTTGTGGCTGCCCCCATACAGTATAACGTCTCCTTGTGGCTGCCGCATACAGTATAACATCTCCTTGTGGCTGCCCCCATACAGTATAACGGCTCCTTGTGGCTGCCCCCATACAGTATAACGTCTCCTTGTGGCTGCCCCATACAGTATAACGTCTCCTTGTGGCTGCCCCCATACAGTATAACGGCTCCTTGTGGCTGCCCCCATACAGTATAACGGCTCCTTGTGGCTGCCCCATTGCCCCATACAGTGTACGTCTCCTTGTGGCTGCCCACATACAGTATAACGTCTCCTTGTGGCTGCCCCCATACAGTATAACGTCTCCTTGTGGCTGCCCCCATACAGTATAACGTCTCCTTGTGGCTGCCCCCATACAGTATAACGTCTCCTTGTGGCTGCCCCATACAGTATAACATCTCCTTGTGGCTGCCCCCATACAGTATAGCGGCTCCTTGTGGCTGCCCCCATACAGTATAACGGCTCCTTGTGGCTGCACCCATACAGTATAACGGCTCCTTGTGGCTGCCCCCATACAGTATAACGTCTCCTTGTGGCTGCCCCATACAGTATAACGTCTCCTTGTGGCTGCCCCCATACAGTATAACGGCTCCTTGTGGCTGCCCCCATACAGTATAACGGCTCCTTGTGGCTGCCCCCATACAGTATAACGGCTCCTTGTGGCTGCCCCATACAGTATAACATCTCCTTGTTGCTGCCCCCATACAGTATAACGGCTCCTTGTGGCTGCCCCCATACAGTATAACGGCTCCTTGTGGCTGCCCCCATACAGTATAACGGCTCCTTGTGGCTGCCCCAGTGCCCCATACAGTGTACGTCTCCTTGTGGCTGCCCATATACAGTATAACGTCTCCTTGTGGCTGCCCCCATACAGTATAACGGCTCCTTGTGGCTGCCCCCATACAGTATAACGTCTCCTTGTGGCTGCCCCCCATACAGTATAACGTCTCCTTGTGGCTGCCCCCATACAGTATAACGTCTCCTTGTGGCTGCCCCATACAGTATAACATCTCCTTGTGGCTGCCCCCATACAGTATAACGGCTCCTTGTGGCTGCCCCCATACAGTATAACGGCTCCTTGTGGCTGCCCCCATACAGTATAACGTCTCCTTGTGGCTGCCCCATACAGTATAACATCTCCTTGTGGCTGCCCCCATACAGTATAACGGCTCCTTGTGGCTGCCCCCATACAGTATAACGGCTCCTTGTGGCTGCCCCCATACAGTATAACGTCTCCTTGTGGCTGCCCCATACAGTATAACGTCTCCTTGTGGCTGCCCCCATACAGTATAACGGCTCCTTGTGGCTGCCCCCATACAGTATAACGGCTCCTTGTGGCTGCCCCCATACAGTATAACGGCTCCTTGTGGCTGCCCCAGTGCCCCATACAGTGTACGTCTCCTTGTGGCTGCCCACATACAGTATAACGTCTCCTTGTGGCTGCCCCCATACAGTATAAAGGCTCCTTGTGGCTGCCCCCATACAGTATAACGGCTCCTTGTGGCTGCCCCAGTGCCCCATACAGTGTACGTCTCCTTGTGGCTGCCCACATACAGTATAACGTCTCCTTGTGGCTGCCCCCATACAGTATAAAGGCTCCTTGTGGCTGCCCCCATACAGTATAACGTCTCCTTGTGGCTGCCCCCATACAGTATAACGTCTCCTTGTGGCTGCCCCCATACAGTATAAAGGCTCCTTGTGGCTGCCCCCATACAGTATAACGTCTCCTTGTGGCTGCCCCCATACAGTATAACGTCTCCTTGTGGCTGCCCCCATACAGTATAACGTCTCCTTGTGGCTGCCCCATACAGTATAACATCTCCTTGTGGCTGCCCCCATACAGTATAACGGCTCCTTGTGGCTGCCCCCATACAGTATAACGTCTCCTTGTGGCTGCCCCATACAGTATAACATCTCCTTGTGGCTGCCCCCATACAGTATAACGGCTCCTTGTGGCTGCCCCCATACAGTATAACGGCTCCTTGTGGCTGCCCCCATACAGTATAACGTCTCCTTGTGGCTGCCCCATACAGTATAACATCTCCTTGTGGCTGCCCCCATACAGTATAACGGCTCCTTGTGGCTGCCCCCATACAGTATAACGGCTCCTTGTGGCTGCCCCCATACAGTATAACGGCTCCTTGTGGCTGCCCCAGTGCCCCATACAGTGTACGTCTCCTTGTGGCTGCCCACATACAGTATAACGTCTCCTTGTGGCTGCCCCCATACAGTATAAAGGCTCCTTGTGGCTGCCCCCATACAGTATAACGGCTCCTTGTGGCTGCCCCAGTGCCCCATACAGTGTACGTCTCCTTGTGGCTGCCCACATACAGTATAACGTCTCCTTGTGGCTGCCCCCATACAGTATAAAGGCTCCTTGTGGCTGCCCCCATACAGTATAACGTCTCCTTGTGGCTGCCCCCATACAGTATAACGTCTCCTTGTGGCTGCCCCCATACAGTATAACGTCTCCTTGTGGCTGCCCCATACAGTATAACATCTCCTTGTGGCTGCCCCCATACAGTATAACGGCTCCTTGTGGCTGCCCCCATACAGTATAACGGCTCCTTGTGGCTGCCCCCATACAGTATAACGTCTCCTTGTGGCTGCCCCATACAGTATAACGTCTCCTTGTGGCTGCCCCCATACAGTATAACGGCTCCTTGTGGCTGCCCCCATACAGTATAACGGCTCCTTGTGGCTGCCCCCATACAGTATAACGTCTCCTTGTGGCTGCCCCATACAGTATAACATCTCCTTGTGGCTGCCCCCATACAGTATAACGGCTCCTTGTGGCTGCCCCCATACAGTATAACGGCTCCTTGTGGCTGCCCCCATACAGTATAACGGCTCCTTGTGGCTGCCCCCATACAGTATAACGTCTCCTTGTGGCTGCCCCCATACAGTATAACGGCTCCTTGTGCTGCCCCCATACAGTATAACGGCTCCTTGTGGCTGCCCCCATACAGTATAACGTCTCCTTGTGGCCCCAAGTGTTTTTTTCTTCTAAATGGACATTTATCGCGATATATATCGTTATCACGATAAATTTCTTAATATCGTTATCGTGGGAATATTTTTGATATCGTCCAACCCTAGCACTATCTATATTATTCCTATAAATCAATTAGATCAGATTCTACCCATATATGAGTGTGCCTGCTTATCTCTTTACTTCTTATACTGGTTTATACTGGTGTAATGAGCTGGAGATGGCGGGATTACAGCCGACCACAGACGCTCCATGTTCTCTGCTTCTTCCTACAAGTCTCTGGCTATGGAGACCACTGGTGGGAATAAGGAGCCGATTATGTCCCCGAGAGGAACAAGTCCGGACGCGTCTGGTAGAAGCCGATCTCCTTTACGGAAACCACCTGCAGCATGTCCGGCCGTGCTGAGGATGCATGTGTACAAGGTTATTGGCTGTGAGCCGCCATCTAATATCTAGGTCCAGCCTCTGGGAGACCTGCAGCCATTTGGCTCAGACGACGACTGTTGTCGGGTCATATGTGGTTGTCATGATAATTAAAGGGGTTATTACATAACAAGTATCACAGTGCAATGAATGGGGCATTTCTGATGAAGTTTTATTACAATGTACATGCAGTAATAATATTGGTTGCATTTTTATGTACAGTACATTTTCCTTCTGGTAGCGCCCCCTGCTGTTTCTTCTGTGACTAGGTTTCTGGTCCACCTTCTCCTGCATTCAGGGATGGACACATGCTCAGTATCTTCCCTGCTCCCTCCTCCTGTCAGTGCCGGTGCAGTCATCTCGCGGAGAAGCAGTGCAGACTCCTTTCATTCATCCCTACTTGTATATTCATGGAGGTATATAGCTGTATATCTACATGGGGGGAGGGGAGAGGGGATTAGGAAGAGCTTGCTGCAGCGCACTCCTGGGAGATGCAGGTGCTTGATGGTCACATGGGATGAGCTGCTGCCCACCCACAGAGAATGAAGAGACCAGAGCTGCAGAGGAGGGAGTAAAGAAGCTAAAAAGGATGAATATTATACTGGAGAGCAGCAGTTTTTGCATTTCTGTACTTGAAGTGTTGTATGCACTACTCCAGATAACTTTTTCCAGGACGTTCTCCATGACAGCACCATATGTAGGTTGTCCTTCTGGTCTTCTGTAGGGACTAGAACACAGAGAAGTCAATAGGCCGCTCCAGCCTCCAGGGTTCTTCCTGTCTCTACAGAGGACAGGTGCAGAGAGGATTCCTAGTGGAATTTTCCTGTTCTTGTAGGATCTTTTCTCTAGGGTTGTATGGGGGTTTCTTCCCTCTACTTCCATGGTAGTGGTCCCCTAGTCCATCCCAGACCCTTTCTAGACCTTCTCAAATCAGCTGTATGGGATGGTCATGTCCTGCTGAAGGGACCCTTCCCATCAGGTTTGATGTCGGGGATGTTGCTTCCCTATTTGAGCTCTGGCTTTGTCATCAGAAGATCCTGGCAGGCAGTGTGGAGCATCTGAAGGCTTGAGTCCCCAGGTTCAGGACTCGCATCCGTCCAAGATTCTCTCCTGGAGGATCGAGTACCTGGAGTAAAAGGGGAGGAACTTTATGACAGTGTGAGTGGTAAGAGCCCATCTGTATATACACTCATTGACCAAAAATCCTGCACCAAGAAGATGATGTTGGGATGAAACTTTCCCAGTGTGACTGTAATGATGATAAATATAAGGGGTCCCAATATTACAGAAATGGAGACATTTATTGGTGAAAATTGTCCAATTCCAAGGAGGTTTTAGGACCCTGTTGGGCTGCCTCTATCCTGGATACAAGATGAGATGCAGCCTTTAGCCTTGACACAAGATAAGATACGGCCTCTAGCCTTGACACAAGATGAGATACGGCCTCTAGCCTTGACACAAGATGAGATACGGCCTCTAGCCTTGACACAAGGTGAGATACAGCCTCTAGCCTTGACACAAGATGAGATACGGCCTCTAGCCTTGACACAAGATGAGATACGGCCTCTAGCCTTGACACAAGATGAGATACGGCCTCTAGCCTTGACACAAGATGAGATAAGGCCTCCAGCCTTGACACAAGATGAGATACGGCCTCCAGCCTTGACACAAGATGAGATACGGCCTCTAGCCTTGACACAAGATGAGATACGGCCTCCAGCCTTGACACAAGATGAGATACGGCCTCCAGCCTTGACACAAGATGAGATACGGCCTCTAGCCTTGACACAAGATGAGATACGGCCTCTAGCCTTGACACAAGATGAGATACGGCCTCTAGCCTTGACACAAGATGAGATACGGCCTCTAGCCTTGACACAAGATGAGATACGGCCTCTTGCCTTGACACAAGATGAGATACGGCCTCTAGCCTGGATACATCATGGTTGAGCAAGGAGACATACATGTTCAGCATAGTAACCTAAGGTACATTTGCCAACAGATGTTACAGATTCACCTGTAGATCCCTTACACTCATAGGTTGCTGAAGCTCTTATTTCAGCTGTTCCCATAAATGCTTTATAGGCAATAAAATAGGAAGACACTGTAATGGCACCCCGGGCATAAAAGGGGGTAAAAGCCATTTAAGAGATATTCCCTTTCCAGATGCAAAGGCAGCTACTAAAGACACCAATCTCCCGAACTGGAAACCATGTGAATGCTGCATACAGCCGAATAGGAAAAACCATATGAAAGGTTTACATTCCTAGCAGTCGGAATGGAACAGCATACAATAAATCCCCCCAAGAACGAGACCAAGCTCTGTGTTGAGGGTAAATCTGAATCTCTCTTTACTGAGGACTACCCGCCCGTATTTATGCAGGTCCCCATCTGGTGGACACTCCCCTAGAGGGACCAGATGGAGGACTGTGACACAGGACAGATAAGCAGCAATTCACGATACACAGACACAACACATCCCTACAATGCATCCTGGTTTCCTCCTCTCTGCCCTGGAGACAACCGAGGAGTAATTCAATTATCTCTCAGGACAAAGGGGCATCGCCATTGTACACGTGGGGACAACAGGACAGAAATCAATATTCAAATATACAATGTCACAACCATTACAGTAAACACAGACATTTAACATATCCCCAGATAGCTCAGGTCTGAGTGCATTTTATTAGGTGAATGGCACTCAGACTACACGAATACAGTAGAATCGCCATGGAGCCAAATTCTTTCACATAGTCTTTCATTATCCGAATGGGCTCCATGGCATAGCTATCTGGGGTATCACTGTTCAAATAGGGCAAGTACCAAATGACCCGGCTTTTATGTCTTTGCAGGGGAAAATCAAGCGTTTCAACATGGGGCCATAGTCTAAACGGAGCAGGCAGGACACAAGACTTCTCCAGTGCAATGTAGCGAGATTGGTCTTGTCACAGACACATTCCTGGGGAAGTCTCGCTGTGCGCAGGAAAGCATTATCCAGCTGAAAAGTGCTATGAGAAGAATACATGTGGCGGCAGGATGTCCTGCACATATCGCTGAGCTGTTAGTGCCCCTCGTACCACTACTAGGGGCCACCTGTGTCTAGGTTATGGGAGTTGCTTATTCTTGTCGGTAGATCACACGATCCTCTCTACTGGCAGTCTGTCTGGGCTGTCCGGAGCTTGTTAACTCTACCTGCACTAACATAACCAGTGCGCCCAACATTTCCTAAAAGCTAAGTCAGAACAGCCTAGATCAGTGGTGACGAACCAATGGCGCGGGTGCCAGAGGCAGCAATCAGAGCCCTCTCTGTGTGCACCCTCTGCCCAATGACTTTTCAAAAACCTTCCTCAGAGAAAGAGATTTTCTCTTGATGGCAGAATCCACTCAAATTCTCTAAAGTACCTATAAATTGTGGATTTTGGAGAATTGTTGGATCGTGAACATCAAGAAATCAGATTTCTCTCCAGACACCAGGAAGATTTTATGACCAACACTCATTTCTGCCAATTCTCAAACTTGAGATGATACAGGGAAAAATATCAGTCTTCTGGAGAAAGAGCCACTGCTTATTAAGGGAAGCTATGAACATCTTGGGGTTAATGACCTTCTGCATCTCCACAGTTCTTTTGGAGTCATTTTCATGTCTGTTCTCTCCAGAAATTGGTTCTTACTGCCTAAACCAAACAATTCATCTTCCCAGAGTGAGAAGACAGGCTTTACTTTCGTGGACTTTCCCAGAAAACCTGTAATGAGGGATTCTTTGGAATGTAAGTCCCTATGGATACCAGCAAAACGGGATGAGGTGCTCAGGAATAGAATATGGGCCTAGCATGCTCATTTCCTCCTTTTCCTTTTATTCCGGCCGTCCTGAACAATATATGGTTAAAAGCAACCAGTGTCATTCAAAATACTTAATTATGTCCAAAGCACAGCTGGTTACCAATCCTGAAGTATTTATTTCTGGAAGACCCAGAACCTCTGTATCTAAGATTAAATATTTTTCTTCTCCAGGGCCCTCTTCTGTATCGAAAGGTCCAGATGCAGAAATCCTGAAAGCTTGAATCCTGAGAGGGAAATCCTGAAAATTCCTTACAGTAGTGTCCCAAGGAAGTTATCTCACCAGGTTACAGGGAGGTTTGAAAGAGATTTTGCTCCTGGTACGAATCTGAATATTCGGTCATTTTTTAGGCTACTTTTACATTAGCGGCAGGCTGTTTTGGCGGGTGAACAGCCTGTCGGATAGTCAGGATTTTGATTAGTTTCCAGGCCTTATTCCCTCATCCCTTTGCCTCCTATGCTCGGTGTGGTGTGTCCCCCTCCCCCCTTCCCCATACACACCGAAGTGTGACAGGATATGATAATGGAATTAGACCCAGGAGCCTAAAGGTACAGATCTCGGCCCTGGGTTGTTTTCTGTACCTTTCCCTTGCAGACTATAGATGGATCAAAATGTTCATTAAGGCTACATCCTGGATCAGACTGGCCCTCAAACAATCCATTCAACTTTGGGACCTAACTTCAGTGGTTGAGTTTGAGTTTGAGATTCTTGTCCCTTAAAACTGTTTTCCCAGATGCCATTACCTTGGCCCGTAGGGTCAGGAAAGTACAGCCCTTTTGCATCGGTGAGTCTTACCTCAAAAATTTCAATAGGATAATCCTAAAAGTGTATCCGACCTTTCTCCCTAAAATTGCCTCAGCTTTTCACCTTAACCAAGAGATGGTTTTTCCATCTTTTTAATGCATCCCCTCACAATGGTGATTCCACATCTTAGATGTCAAAAGTTTAATAGGAAATATTTAGATGCCTTGAGAGTAGGGAAGGAACAATGAGAAGAAGGTCTCAAAGACCATCTTGGCGAGGTGGCTGAAGACTTCAATCCAATAATTCTGTAATACGCAAAGAGTTTCTGGTCCAGATGGAATTAAAGCCAATCACATCAGGGCCTTTTTAGTTCCATGGGCAGAGAGAGCAGAGGCATCTACTGATCAGATCTGCAGAGCAGCGCCTCGGGAAGCGTTATTACAGACTGGACATCTAATACAATCAGGAGTTAGCCCTTGAGAGATTTGACCCAGACTCTCTTCTCCCCCAACCACATGCTTATCTGGTATCGCTCCATGTGGTGTCATTGGTAATGAGTAAATACATATTTAGTTGCATCCATCCTGGTGTAGTATTTCAGAAAACACTGGAGGGAGATGGTGAGAGGAGCCTTGTAACCTCTCTGTGTTCCTGTCCCTGCAGAAGACTAGAAGGGCAATCTCCATGTGGTGCTGTCATGTCGGACTCCAGAGAATCCAGTCGCTGGTAGAATTCCTACTTCTTAATTTGTGGGATAATCCTTTTACAGAGGTTATCCAGCCTAATTATTTAACAGACCCCTTCAGAGTGGCTGGATTCATACTTACCTGATGCCTGCTGGTGGGTTCCAGCTCCATCGATACATATGCACCTCTGCAGATCCCGGGTCTCTGAGAATCCACATCCAGTTGACAGGGCAGGGGAGTACCTGCCACCCATGCAGTACGTCACTCAGTCATGTGCCACATTGGTCACAGGTCACCGCTGCTGCCAGTCCTTGGCTGCAGCAGTTGCTCCCAACCCCCCAACTATCTCCACACACCGCCCCCCTGTCAACAGTGTGTTGATTTCCACAGACACAGCACCTGCAGAGTCGACAGTAAATCAATGAAGCCAGAACACAGAGGCAGGGACCAAGTATGAACTCCACCGGGGGTCCGCCTCTCTGAAGGGGTCTATTACACAAGTTTAAAGTTGGATAACTCTTTTAATGATCTTTTGTAGGCATCTAAAACATTCCACTCAACTTGTCCAACTGTCCTGTAATTCACAATATTTGTTTCACACATTTTGAATCAGGATGAAGATCTGAACAATATTAATGCTACAGAGACAGATGTGAGGGGCGATGAGGAATACAAGGAGGAGATTCCTACAGAGACAGATGTGAGGGGGGATGAGGAATACAAGGAGGAGATTCCTACAGAGACAGATGTGAGGGGCGATGAGGAATACAAGGAGGAGATTCCCGCAGAGACAGATGTGAGGGGCGATGAGGAATACAAGGAGGAGATTCCTACAGAGACAGATGTGAGGGGCGATGAGGAATACAAGGAGGAGATTCCTACAGAGACAGATGTGAGGGGCGATGAGGAATACAAGGAGGAGATTCCTACAGAGACAGATGTGAGGGGCGATGAGGAATACAAGAAGGAGATCCCTACAGAGACAGATGTGAGGGGCGATGAGGAATACAAGGAGGAGATCCCTACAGAGACAGATGTGAGGAGCGATGAGGAATACAAGGAGGAGATCCCTACAGATAAGAGTCCAGGTGAGTAGTGACCACTAAATGAAGCAAAGACGAGTCTGTAACTATAATGACCCTGAATTGGACTTCGCCTATAGCAGGTGCCTTCCCCAGGTCCTAACAGTGTCCCCCAGTACTCAGATACCCCCAGGACTTGCAGTAGGACCAATCTGTGTAATACAAAGCACATATCACAGCACTAGCAGGTAAGAGGAGATAGGAACTCATCAGTAGATGACTGGACCAGGATGGGGATGGTAATCAGACAATGGAACAGACGGATGATGGAGGTTTTATGGTGCACAGATTATTGAATAGACAATATGTGGCACTGACTGGATCTTTCCCTAAAACTTTCCCTAGATCTGTCCTTACATGCTGACCCTAATACCAGACATCACTGACCCTCACTGTCCCTTAAGACATTCCTATGAAAAATCCTAGTCTCTAAGGGTCCATTCACACGTCCGTATGAATGTATCTGCACCCGTTCCGCAATTCTGCGGAACGGGTGCAGACCCATTAATTCTTTATGTGGACGGAATGAATGCCGAGCGCACACTCCGCATTTCCGTAGCGGGGCTCCGAACTTCCAGTCCGCAGCTGCGGACAAGAAAAGGACATGTTTTATGGGAGTGCGGGCCGGGTGTATTGCGGATGTGTGAATTGCTCTTAAAACAGACAACATGAGGACACTAAGACCCAATCCAAACTGAGCAGAGCTGAACTAGAATCAAGGCAGGACAGACTGAAACATGGAACATCCCCTCCCCCCAACCACACACGACTACAAGAATCAGAGGTAAAGACTGGACGAACCATAAGAACAAAACTACACTGATGAAGTAAACTGGGAGAGATCCTAGAAAATAAAAGGATTACTGGATTGAAAAGCACAGAGTTTACACTATAACCAGCAGCCCCCTGCAGAAACTAGGAATATTTACAACGAGGCTAACCAGTCAGGAGCTCCTCTCCAAACAAGGTGAGCTACAGAAGAGAGGTCGGCTGAGCAAGAGATCAGCTACTGTATAATACATAGAAACTGCCCCAAACATACTAGTAGACAGGAGAAGATGAAACCATAGGAGTGTTCCCGCTGATCCTAGCCCATTACACTAAGGTGGTAACGATTCCCTCAGGTCTGCGCTGTGACTCTCCAGGACGTGCTCAGTAATATCATGGTGACAGGTCTCTTCCATGAATCTCCTGGACGTGTCCTGGTGTCCCTCTGGGCAGAATTTCACAGGCCCCATGTCACATACACTCTGGACTGCACTGGATTCTGGTGTCCAAATTCTGAATGTGCAAGGTGTCAACACGTGTCGTCCATACAGACCCCGGGTACCTTCTGGTTTCAAAATTGGGAGGATTGGGCTGCCATACCTCTAATAGGGGGTAGGTTTCCTGGCCCTCCTGACACCTCTGTTGCATACAATGACATTGTTATAATGCTAGAGTCAGTTATTAAATTTTTCAGTTGGCTTGCTTCTTCTTTCCTAAGGTTATTTCTGCCTTCAACAACTGGTGTATAGTCCGTACAGGTTCTCACTTGAGTTGATCAAAGTAGATTAAACTTGATGAACCTGTGTCGCCTCTTAAGGCAATGTAACTATGAGTTTCTCACCGGTACCTTTTGCCATGGTTGATTTCTGAGATATAACCCAAACTGGTCCCACATCACAGCATCAGTATTGGTTATGGACTTGGCCCCCTTCTTATTCCTTCTGCTGTAACATTGCCATCAATTGTTGTATGCTGTTTATGGACTGGGGCAGCGTCTCCTTCTCCTCCTGACGCCGGGCAAAGAATCTTTTTCGCAGTATTCTGTTTGATCATGGATGCCCAACTTGCGGCCCTCCAACTGTTGCAAAACTACAACTTCCAGCATGCCTGGACAGCCTACAGCTATTAGGGCATGCTGAAAATTGTAGCCTTGCAACAGCTGGAAGGCCGCAGATTGAGCATCCCCGAGTTAGATGATTGATCTCCAGGATGTGAGAAACCTGTGCATATGATTGCCTGACTCTTGCCTGTTGTAACAGCTCTGTTCTTCTTGTCCGAACTTTCTATGTACTTAAGGCCATTCTGTTTTTAGGTGTTGGATCACATGACACAATTAGACAGCACCCTCTAGCCTCTCTCATCAGTTATGAATTTTGATAGCTGCCTTCAATAATTAAAAAAAGTAATTTTAAAACTTTTTGTTTTTAGTAGATGACTGTACTGGGCGCTTGGAGAAACATCTCATATCTACATATTATAATGCAGTTGATCCAGGTGTCATATCAGATACATATGAAGAGCGTGCCATTATCCCAGATGTACCCTCAGACCTTCACAGCAAAAATCTATCATCTCATCCTTTAATACAGGTCCGATCTTTTAATTTATCACATACTCTTACTCCGAATGAAACTCACAGAAGAGGTTCTGGAACCCAAAGAGCTCAGAGAAAGCCGTATTCATGCTCAGAATGTGGCAAATGTTTTACTTGGAAATCAGGCCTTCTTCAACATCAAAGACATCACACAGGGAAGAAGCTGTATTCATGTTCAGACTGTGGGAAATGTTTTACTAACAAATCACATCTGGAAAACCATCAGAGAATTCACACAGGAGAGAAGCCGTTTTCATGTTCAGAATGTGGAAAATGTTTTACGAAAAAAACACATCTTGAAACCCATCAGCGAATTCACACAGGAGAGAAGCCGTTTTCATGTTCAGAATGTGGAAAATGTTTTACTAGAAAATCACATCTTGAAAACCATCACAGAATTCACACAGGAGAGAAGCCGTTTTCATGTTCAGAATGTAGGAAATCTTTTACTGATAAATCAAGTCTTGAGAGCCATCAGAGAATTCACACAGGAGAGAAGCCGTTTTCGTGTTCAGAATGTGCGAAATCCTTTAGTAGAAAGTCAGTTCTTCTTCTACATCAAAGAAGTCACACAGGAGAGAAGCCGTATTCATGTTCAGAATGTGGAAAATCTTTTACTCGGAAAGCACATCTTCAGAGCCACCAGAGAATTCACACAGGGGACAAACCGTATTCATGTTCAGAATGTAGGAAATCTTTTACTGAGAAATCAAGTCTTGAGAGCCATCAGAGAATTCACACAGGAGAGAAGCCGTTTTCGTGTTCAGAATGTGGAAAATATTTTACTAGAAAAACACATCTTGAAAACCATCAAAGAGTTCACACAGGAGAGAAGCCATTTTCATGTTTAGAATGTGGTAAATCTTTTACTCGGAAATTACATCTTCAGAGCCACCAGAGCATTCACACAGGGGACAAGCCGTATTCATGTTCAGAATGTAGAAAATCTTTTACTGAGAAATCAAGTTTTGAGAGACATCGGCAAATTCACATAGGGGAGAAGCTGTATTCATGTTCAGAATGTGGCAAATGTTTTACTCAGAAATCATCTTTAAAGAGCCATCAGAAAATTCACACAGGGGAGAAGCTGTATTCATGTTCAGAATGTAGGAAATGTTTTACTGAGAAATCAAGTCTTGAGAGACATCAGAGAATTCACACAGGAGAGAAGCCGTTTTCGTGTTCAGAATGTGGCAAATGTTTTACTCAAAAATCATCTCTTGTTCAACATCAGAGAATTCACACAGGGAACAACCAATTCTGAATCCTTCCTGTAAAATATGCCATGAATTTCCATATTTTTTCTTGCTATCATTTATAGAACACTCTGCTTTGTTATAAAAATATTGCATATATATTGAAGCAGGAATTAAAAGAAAATATCAGTATATTCAGAAGTGTAGTTACTGCTGTTATAATTGTAGATCTTAAAGGGGTTGTGCAAGAATGAGGGGGCTTGGCAAACTCCCCCACTTTTCTGGATCTGTAAAGGGAAGATTACTTACCTGCTCCTTCTCTTCCAAGCCTGCAATGCTCGGCTGGGCTCATCTGGTTTGACATTGCCACAGCCGACACTGGCCACGGTGGAGACTGGATCCCCTTGTGTCATGTGACTATTTGCCATGACGTAAGGAAAACCGGTAACCGTGATCGTCCATGAATTATATAATATACATATTGGAAATATTTCAGAGGATAGGTCATCAGTTAACAAAATCTTGGGTTTACTACCTGGCTTATGAAGTTGTGAACATTCCCAGACCCTTTGGACTCATTTGCAGCAAATGGTAAGGGAAATCTGAGGAATAATTATACCCTTAATCCCACAACTTAATTGTTTGAGGGAAGTGGAGAGGACTTGGAGGAGAGGTGTTTGCCTGTTGTCTTCCACCCGATCAGTCTGGTCACCACATTATGCCTTTTTTGAATTTTAGTTGCAGCCTGTAACGCCTTCCAGCATGATGTCGTATAGAACATCTGAAACATTTATTGCTGATTTCACATTTGGAGATGGAGAGACCTAGGAAATGGAGAAGTTTTATCAGTGGCATGTCTAGGGTGTTTGGCAATCTGGGCTGGTCTTTTCTCTGCCCCCCTCACCCCCAATGCTTTGAAATAATTGTACCCCCTTACAGTAGTATTGTCCTCATTGTACAACCTTCACAGTAGTTTTGTACGGATGTGTGCCCTCTCACAGTAGTTATGCCCTCTGTGCCTCCTTCACAGTAATAATCCTCATTGTGCCCCCTTCATAGTAGTAATCTCCACTGTGCCCCCTTCATAGTAATAATGCCCACTGTGCCCCCTTCATAGTAATACTGCCCACTGTGCCCCCTTTAGAGTAATAATGCCCACTGTGCCCTCTTCACAGTAATAATGCCCATTGATTGTGCCCCTTCACATTAGTAGTGCCCTCTGTGCCGCCTCTATAGTAATAAAATCCTCTGCCCCTCCCTCCTTAGTAATAGTCTTACGTGCCCCCTCCATAATAGTAATGCTTTCTGTGCCCCCTCCATAGTAGTAATTCCCTCTGTGCCCCCCTTTATAGTAGTAATTCCCTCTGTGCCCGCCTCCATAGTAGTAATGCCCTCTGTGCCCCCCTCCATAGTAGTAATGCCCTCTGTGCCCCCCTCCACATTAGTAATTCCCTCTTTTTCCACCCTCCATAGTTGTAATGCCCTCTGTGCCCCCTTCCATATTAATAATGCCCACTGTGCCCCCTTTAGAGTAATAATGTCCACTGTGCCCTCTTCACAGTAATAATGCCCATTGATTCTGTGCCCCTTCACATTAGTAGTGCCCTCTCTGCCCCTCCCTCCTTAGTAATAGTCTTCCGTGCCCCCCTCCATAATAGTAATGCTTTCTGTGCCCCCCTCCATAGTAGTAATTCCCTCTGTGCCCCCCTCCATAGTAGTAATGCCCTTTGTGCCCCCCTCCATAGTAGTAATGCCCTCTGTGCCCCCTCCATAGTAGTAATGCCCTCTGTAATAAAAAAAAATTATCACAGTCTAGGGATCGACCGATTATCGGTTTTACCGATATAATCGGCCGATATTGAGGATTTTGAACGTTATCGGTATTGGCATCTATTTTGCCGATATACCGATAACGTATTGGGAACACAGAACGCGCTGCTCTCAGCGCTCTCCGTGTTCCCTCCGCAGCACAGGGGAGAAGGAAGCAGTGTCTCCTCCCCCCTGTGCTGCCGCCAATGAGGGGAGGGGCTGTGGCCACCGCTCCACCAATGAAGATAAGCCTTTCATTAATTCATATACAGGAGGCTGGAGCTGCAGAATCACATACCCGGCTCCCGACCTCTATGAGCGGTAGCTGCGGTCCGCGGTAGTTAACCCCTTAGGTGCCGCGGATCGCAGCTACCGCTCATAGAGGTCGGGAGCCGGCTATGTGATTCTGCAGCCAGCTCCCGCCTCCTGTATATGAATGATTGAGAGACTTATCTTCATTGGTGGCGAAGTGCGCCCCCCACCCCCCATCCCAATAGTAAAAACATTGGTGGCGCAGTGCGCCCCCCCCAAGCCCCCCAGTATTAATCATTGGTGGCGTAGTGCGCCCCCCCCCCCCAAGCCCCCAGTATTAATCATTGGTGGCGCAGTGCGCCCCCCACCCCCATCCCAGTATTAAAAACGTTGGTGTAGCAGTGCGCCCCCCCACCCCCCAGTATTAATCATTAGTGGCAGTGGCCACAGGATCCACTCTCCCCTCCTCCTCCGATCGGAGCCCCAGCAGTGTAATCCTGGGGCTCCGATCGGTTACCATGGCAGCCAGGACGCTACTGAAGCCCTGGCTGCCATGTTCAGCTCCCCGCTGCTGTGTGCACAGAGCCCAGGGCAGCAGGGACAGTGTGAGATCCTATTCACCCTGATAGAGATCTATCAGGGTGAATAGGACAAGGGTTCCAGTCCCTAAGGGGGCTAAAAGTTAGTAAATTTTTTTTTTTATATAAATGAAAAAGATTTACAAAAAAAAAAAATACACATTAACAATAAACATTAATTTTCAGCAGATTTGTGTAGGAAATTTTTTTTTTCTCAAAAATGAAAATTCCCAGAATATCGGTATAAATTATCGGCCTGAAGGTTCACAAATTATCGGTATCGGCCCTAAAAAATCAATATCGGTCGATCCCTAGTAACTACCCACCTTGTCAGGCACAGATCGCTTTGCAGCACGGTGTGGGTGGAGGTTATACAGATTTCCAGGCTGCAGGCCCCACCCACACAGGCCGGCAGCGCGATCTGTGTCTGCAGGCTGAATGGTGGAGCAGGGAGAAGTCTTCCTGCTTCACCATTCTGTGCGCCGCCGGCCTGACAGAAGGGAGGAGCGCGGGGAGCTGAGCTGTGAGTGACAGGACCCAGCTCCCTGCGCTCCAGCAATGAGCGCTTCTGTCTGTATTTATGGAAGCGCCCATTGCTTCTGGCACCCCCAGAGAGTCGGCACCCGGGGCTGACCCCCCCTTAGTACGCCACTGAGTTTTATTGTTAATGAGGCTCTGTCAGCATGATCAACCGTATTAAACCAAGCAGAGTAGACGGCTTTTTGACAGAACACCAAACGTAGTCTTCGGTTCTTGCAATCAGTCAGCTGTAAAAAGGTGCAGACCTTCTTCTGCTCCGTATGAAGAGAAGAAAGAAACAAAAATGGTGTCAGGACTCGTTAAACTGTGGATCGTTTCAAAGAAGGCAAAGGGTGGCTCTGGCTTCTCCACTTGAGATAAATATCTGTGCTCATCGAAAATACTCCACTGCTCCTTCACCTCTCCCCTTTTTCCGGAAAATGTACCTTATGCAACTCCTGGTGCTCAGAAGCAGTGTGTGCCCGGTTTGGGCAGTCATGTGGGCCCCAAGCAGCAGATGGGAAAGATGACTCAGCGGCAGGACTTGCAGTGGTAGAGCAGATCACACAGCAGCAGGTAGTGGATGTTTTCTGCTGACACAGCTACAATGGCCGCCACCAAGGCTCCTACACCTGACCGCCCTCCGAACAGTGCAGCAACCGCGGCTTCATTCAGCTCCCAGGTAAAACAGCTAGTAGCCACACAGAAGAGCGGTGCAGATTGCAGAGAGAAGCGAAGAGACGGCGTTCCCAGAGTGGAGGAAAGGTGCCATCTCCTCTATAGTCCCCAATCCACCAGCTAAGTCCTTCTCATTCAGCTGGTACCAGAGGAAAGGGTTTGCTGAATTAGGAGAGCACTGGACCTATAGACATCTCAGCGCTGTATGGCCACTTCCGGCTCCTG
Organism: Bufo bufo; assembly: GCF_905171765.1. Lineage (NCBI taxonomy): Eukaryota > Metazoa > Chordata > Amphibia > Anura > Bufonidae > Bufo > Bufo bufo. The sequence continues at coordinate 557,779,445 of NC_053393.1, read as the reverse complement.
GGTCCAGAAAGTATTTGAGACTGAGGTTTTGGGTGGGCGATAGGCCGTACATTGGTAGATGGTTAATACAACTCAGTTTAAATATGAATTGGGTCCTCTAGGCCCGGGGAAGTTTTCTGGCATGCAAAAGAGTCCCGAAATAGAGCTCTGGCCAATGGATGAGAAAGGAATGACTTGTACAGGCAGGAGATCTCCTCTAACGTCTGGCAGTTAGCTGTGGGCCTTGTGGTTGGAATACCCAGTAAAGGTGCAATGGTGCCTCCGTTCCTAAAAATAAAGACAGAGTTCAGTGGATGAGGTAATGTAAGAGGAAGCACCCGTACCATGTCAGTCACCAGTGAGAATGTGGGTGGCTGTAGTGGAGGTAGCAGCAGCACTGTCAGCACCAGCCGTCCGCCCTGTAGTAACAGGTCACAGCTCTCCCTCACCTCTGGTAGGTGGCCGCATGTTACAGCATATAAAAAGGATGACTGTGGATGGGACTGCTTACTCATCATCTCAGTCACAGCAGGACAATGCTTGTCTATCAGGTTCCATACTGTACTGCTGCTGCCGCTACTTCTACCCCTACACAGCTGCGCATCTCCAGTCTTGTCCGTCAGGTTCCATACTGTGCTGCTGCCACTTCTACTTCCCCACATGTCCTCCCTTGTCCATCATGTTCCAAACTGTTGCTGCTTCCACTCTACACAACCAGACATCTACTGCCTTGTCCAGTAGAGAGATATCAGTCGGACTTGGTTCCTCAGTAGGCCTCCATTAGGGCTTCAGAGTGGCTGCTCAGGCTGCTGCATCAGCAAAAGGCATTACCCCTGCCTCGGGTGTTTGTACCTTGATGATCACTACCCCAAGAGACTCTACAGCTTTAATGGGTTTATCTGCTGATTCCACAAAGTCTCTGCTCTTCCAGATAGGACCATAGTCTTCTGCCACCCCAAAGACCTACCTGCAGTGTGTGTATGTATTAGCTGTGAGAACTTGAGCCATTGTACATGTTGCATGTAGCTATGCTTTCTATGCTAAGCAGGAGGGTAGGGTAGTGACTGCCTACCCAGTCCATGGTGTGTGACAGTTCATCTGGCAAGCTCCCCTTTTCAGGGGTGAAAGGTAGGGGGAATAGTCAGGCTTTTAAGCACAAGGAGGACTCAGGAGGCAGAAGTGCATTTTAACTGGTGTCCTGCCAGTTTGCATAAGTTGCATAAAACACAAATCATAAACACAACACCTAGACTTGTCCAGGCTCTAACTAAACAGTAGGTCCCTCTCTAGGACGTGGCTGAGCTAACCGAGGTCCACCTAAAATAGACACACAGTCTGAACAGCAACCTGTCATATTTACGTTTCCTTGCTCTGGACCTTCAGGGTCTCTCGGTGAGATGTGACTTCTCTCTCTCCCAGGAAGTTGTGAGCAAGTGTGCTGCCATCCTGGTTATCTAGCAACTCGCCAGGTGCAGCTCATCAGGGCCCAGGCTTAGGTTTTTAACCCTTTCATATATAGCTTTCCTTAGCATATGTTAGGAACCTGAGAGACACATATACACCCTCAATTATTGTGTCTGGATGTTAGGAGCTTATTTCCATGGAGCATAGAAACATAGAATGTGTCGGCAGATAAGAACCATTTGGCCCATCCAGTCTGCCCAATATATCTGAATCCTATTAATAGTCCCTGGCCCTATCTTATATGAAGGATAGCCTTATGCCTATCCCATGCATGCTTAACCCCTTAAGGACCGGGCTCATTTTCACCTTAAGGACCAGGCCATTTTTTGGAAATCTGACCAGTGTCACTTTAAGTGCTCATTAACTTTAAAACGCTTTGACTTACCCAGGCCGTTCTGAGATTGTTTTTTCGTCACATATTGTACTTCAAGTCACTGCAAAAATTGGTGTCAAAAAGTTAATTTTTGCATAAAAAAATACAATTTTACCAAAAATTTTGAAAAATTAGCAAATTTCAAACTTCAGTTTCTCTACTTCTGTAATACATAGTAATACCCCCAAAAATTCGTGATGATTTTACATTCCCCATATGTCTACTTCATGTTTGTAGCATTTTGGGAATGATATTTTATTTTTTGGGGATGTTACAAGGCTTAGAAGTTTAGAAGCAAATTTTGAAATTTTTCAGAAATCTTCAAAATCCCACTTTTTATGGACCAGTTCAGGTTTGAAGTCACTTTGTTGAGGCTTAGATAATAGAAACCTCCAAAAATTACCCCTCAAGGTATTCAAACTGTTTTTTCAAACTTTATTAACCCTTTAGGTCTTCCACAAGGAGTTAAAGGCAGATGGAGAAACAATTTTGAAATTTCTATATTTTTGAAAATTTTCCAATATAATCAATTTTTCCAGGAGTAAAACAAGGGTTAACTGCCAAACAACACTCAAATGGGTTGCCCTGATTCTGTAGTTGCAAAAACACCCCATATGTGGTCGTAAACTACTGTTGGCCGAACGGTAGCACATAGAAGGAGGGGAACGCCATATGGGTTTTGGAAGGCAGATTTGGCAGGACTGGTTTTGTTTATACCATGTCCCATTTGAAGCCCCCTGTTGCACCCCTAGAATAGAAATTTCAAAAAAGTGACTCCATCTAAGAAAGTACACCCCTCAAGGTATTCAAAACTGGGTTTACAAACTTTGTTAACCCTTTAGGTTGTTCCACAAGAGTTTAATGGCAGATGGAGAAACAATTTTGAAATTTCTATTTTTTGGAAAAGTTTCCAATATAATCAATTTTTTCCAGGAGTAAAACAAGGGTTAACTGCAAACACACTCAAAATGGGTTGCCCTGATTCTGTAGTTTGCAAAACACCCCATATGTGGTCGTAAACTACTGTTTGGCCGAACGTAGCACATAGAAGGAGGGGAACGCCATATGGGTTTTGGAAGGCAGATTTGGCAGGACTGGTTTTGTTTATACCATGTCCCATTTGAAGCCCCCTGTTGCACCCCTAGAATAGAAATTTCAAAAAAGTGACTCCATCTAAGAAAGTACACCCCTCAAGGTATTCAAAACTTGGTTTACAAACTTTGTTAACCCTTTAGGTGTTCCACAAGAGTTAATGGCAGATGGAGAAACAATTTTGAAATTTCTATTTTTTGGAAAAGTTCCAATATAATCAATTTTTTCCAGGAGTAAAACAAGGGTTAACTGCCAAACAACACTCAAAATGGGTTGCCCTGATCTGTAGTTTGCAAAAAACACCCCATATGAGGTCGTAAACTACTGTTTGGGCCGAACGGTAGCACATAGAAGGAGGGGAACGCCATATGGGTTTTGGAAGGCAGATTTGGCAGGACTGGTTTTGTTTATACCATGTCCACATTTGAAGCCCCCTGTTGCACCCCTAGAATAGAAATTTCAAAAAAGTGACTCCAGCTAAGAAAGTACACCCCTCAAGGTATTCAAAACTGGGTTTACAAACTTTGTTAACCCTTTAGGTGTTCCACAAGAGTTAATGGCAGATGGAGAAACAATTTTGAAATTTCTATTTTTGGAAAAGTTTCCAATATAATACATTTTTTCCAGGAGTAAAACAAGGGTTAACTGCCAAACAACACTCAAAATGGGGTTGCCCTGATTCTGTAGTTTGCAAAACACCCCATATGTGGGTCGTAAACTACTGTTTGGCTAAACGGCAGGACATAGAAGAAGGGGAATGTCATATGGTTTTTGGAAGTCAGATTTGCTGGACTGGTTTATTGACACCATGTACCCTTTCTAGCCCCCTGATGCACCCCTAGAGTAGAAACTCCATAAAAGTGACCCCATCTAGGAAACTAAGGGATAGAGGTGGTTGTTGTTTTGGGACTATTTTAGGGTAAATTAAGATTTTTGGTTGCTCTATATTACTCTTTTTGAGGCAATGTAACAAAAAAATTAAATTCTAAAATTGTTTTCTACATTCGCTATTTAGTTTTGTGAACACCTAAAGGGTTAACATAGTTTGTAAAGGTACTTTTGAATACCTTGAGGGGGTGTAGTTTCTTAGATGGGGTCACTTTTTTGGAGTTTCTAGTCTAGGCTACATCAGGGGGGGCTTCTAATAGGACATGGTGTCAAAAAAAAAACTGTCCATCAAAATCTGCCTTCCGAAACCATATGGAGTTCCCTTCGTTCTATGCCCTGCCGTGCGGCCATATAGCCATTTACGACCACATATGGGGGGTTTCTGCAAACTACAGAATCAGGGCCATAAATATTGAGTTTGTTTGGCTGTTAACCCTTGCTTTATTACCGGCAAAAAGGATTCAATGGAAATTTTGCCACGTTTTTATTTTATATTTTAACACCGTTCATCCGAGGCGTTTGGGCAAAAGTTATTTTTATAGCGACGACTTTTACGCACGCGACGATGCCCAATATGTATGGTCTCTCAGACTTTGGAGACACTAAGCAGGCATCCTAAAAACTGCGGCCCTCCAGATGTTGTAAACTCAATTCCCACCATGCCCTGCTGATGGCTGTAGGTTGTCTGGGCATGCTGGGAGTTATAGTTTTACAACATCTGGAGGGCCGCAGTTTGAGGATGCCTGCACTAAAACTAATATTTTTTTGGGAAAATAAAAAATGTTTCCGTGTCTCCAAAGTCTGAGAGCCATAGTTTTTATGTTCTCTAGTGGACTGTTGGGGATTATAAAAATTTAGTACTCCTGGAAGTGTGATACTCCCTGAAGCAATCGATAATGCAGAGGCCCGGATGATCGGGGCACGTGTCACACTGAGTGGTGGTGTCCTTCCGTATCCCCCTCTTGTGACACACTCTGCACTTTTTTGGGGTTCGTCTCTTCTTTCCAGTATGGGGGACCACACCTGGAAAGTGTTGGCCAGGGACGATCCGGGCGCCTCCAATTCCCGAGGTACTCCGCCTGCTCTTTCCGGTCGAAAAGATCAGGGCCTTGAGGACTGCCTCATAGAATTGGAGGAATGTCCCTGTGCAGCCAGCGCTTCGGGATAGTACAAAAGAGTTGTACATGGCAACCTGCACCAGTAGACCGCAACTTTTTTGTACCATGCCCGGGTTTTGCGCATGGCGTTTATATGGTTTGAGGACCTTGATCAAAGAGATCAACTCCTCCCATATACCGATTGTAGTCGACGATACAATCGGGCTTGAGGACCGTTGCCGCGGTACCTCGCACAGGGACTGGGTGGGTGCTGTTACTGTGGATTGTGACAGCATAAGGACATCCCTCTTGTCCTTATACCTGACCATCAACAGGTTTCCACTGTAAGGGCACAGGTCTCACCCCTGGGGATAGGTACCTGGAGGGGGTAGGCAGGGAGGCCGCGTTGATTTTTCCGCACGGTCCCACAAGCGAACGTGATCTGGCGGCAAGGGACCTGAACAAGGGATACTGGTATAAAAGTTGTCCACGTACAAGTGGTAACCGTTATCCAGCAGTGGGTACATAAGGTCCCACACGAGTTTCCCGGTAATCACCCAGAGTGGGGGGACATTCTGGGGGTTGAATACGGGAATCTCGCCCCTCGTACACACGAAATTTTGTAAGTGTACCCTGAGGTACTCTCACAAATTTTGTATAGCTTCACGCCATACCTCGCCCGCTTTGTGGGAATGTATTGGCGGAAACTGAGTCTCCCCTTGAACGCAACGAGAGACTCATCAACCGCGACATCCCTTCCAGGTACGTAGGCCTCCATGAATTTGGCCCCAAAGTGATCGATGACCGGCCGTATCTTATACAGCCGGTCATAGGCAGGATCACCTCGGGGGGGGACATGCTGCATTATCGGAATAATGCAGACAATTCCGGACAGCCTCAAACCGGGGAGCGTGTCATGACCATACTGTACAGTGGGGTTCTGGTATAGGACGTCCCCACTCCAGTATTGCCTGACACTGGGTTTTTTGGACTAGACCCATATGCAGCACGAGGCCCCCAAAATGTCCTCATCTCGGGCTGCACTGACCGGCGTCCAGCCACGGGTCTAGCCAAAAGAATGAGCCTGGGGATTTGAGCGACGAACTGTTGGGCGTACAGATTCGTCTGCTCCACCATCAGATTCACCAGTGGGTTACTGAAAAAAAAAACTAAAATAGTCAATTTCAGTAAACCCACTGTGGGAATCTGGATTCCAGGATTGCCAGCAAAATCCGGAATCTCAGGCTCAAAGTCCACTGGGGGACACCAACTAAGTTCATCGCAGGGGGCTCCGGTGGACTTATTTGGTGGGCCGGGAAACCAGGTACGAACCCCAGGGCGGCTCGTACTAGGGTGGGCCACAGGATCCCTAGCATGTGGGTGCCCCTGGCTCCGCCTGGCGGCGTCTCCGCCGCCTTGGTGCTCATCGTCATCCGATGATGATGAGGAGGATGCGGATGACAAAGGAACGTGGGGTCATCCTCATCCTCACTGGGGCTCTCAGAGTCGGAGGCAATCTGGGCGTATGCCTCCTCGGCCGAGAACATCCGGCGGGCCATGGGTGTGTGTGCGTGTATGTGTGCGTGTGTGGAAACCTTTATTATATGTGCGTGTGTGTGGGGGCATAACGGGTGTTCGCGTACTAAAAAAGGCAAAAAAAGAAAGGGCAAGTGTTAGGAAAAAAAAAGTTCAAATTTGCTGATCAGCGGTACAACGCTGTGGGGGGGGGGGGGGCTGGTGGGGGGGGGGCAAGTGGCAGGGGGGGGTCTGGGGTCTGATGGATGGGATCAAAAAAAGTTTTGATATAAAAGAACTTTTTTTTTTTTTTTTCTAACTTTTCCCTTCTTTCCCTGCCTAACGGTGGCCTCTCCCTCACTGACCCTAACCTACCTGGGTGGCGATGGGTGCAGGAGGGTGATGGATGGCGATTAGGGGGACGCAGGAGCTGGTGCCGAACGGTGCTGCACGGTCAGGGTGCTGGACAGGAAGAGGAGGGGAGAGAGGAGCGCAGGAAGTTTGAATCTCGCGCCTCTCTCCCCTGCTCCAATCAGCACCCTGGACAGCGGCGTTCAGCACCAGGGCTAGCACCGCCTCTCCAAATCCTCGGACTGCGATAGGTGGTGTATAATTACGCCACCGATCGCAGTCTTTTTCCGGTTCATCGGGTCACAGGACACCCGAATGGACCGGAAACGCAGAAAACCGCAGGTCTGAATTGACCTGCGGTTTTCTGCGATCGTCGATACAGGGGGGTCTAATGACCCCCCCTGCATTGTTACGGGATGCCGGCTGAATGATTTCAGCCGGCATCCCGTTCCGATTAACCCCCGCGGCGCCGGAATGCCGATTTTAAGTCAGGACGTACCGGTACGTCCCTGTGTCCTTAAGGACTCGGGAAATAGGGGCGTACCGGTACGTCCTATTCCTTAAGGGGTTAAACTCCTACACTGTATTTGCAGCTACCACTTTCTGCAGGAAGGCTATTCATGCATCCACTACTCTCTCAGTAAAGTAATACTTCCTTATATTACTTTTAAACCTTTGCCCCTCTAATTTAAAACTGTGTCCTCTTGTGGTAGTTTTTCTTCTTTTAAATCTCTCCTCCTTTACCGAGTGATTCCCTTTATGTATTTAAAAGTTTCTATCATATCCCCTCTGTCTCTTCTTTCTTCAAGCTCTACATATTAAGGTCCTTTAACCTTTCCTGGTAAGTTTTATCCTGCAATCCATGTACTAGTTTTAGTAGCTCTTCTCTGAACTCTCTCTAGAGTATCTATATCCTTCTGGAGATATGGCCTCCAGTACTGCGCACAATACTCCAAGTGAGGTCTCACCAGTGTTCTGTACAGCGGCATAAGCACTTCACTCTTTCTACTGCTTATACCTCTCCCTATACATCCAAGCATTTCTGCTGGCATTTCGTGCTGCCCTATTACATTGTCTTCCCACCTTTAAGTCTTCTGAAATAATTACTCCTAAATCCTTTCCTCAGATACTGAGGTCAGGGACTGTGTCAAATATTCTATATTCTGCCCTTGGGTTTTTTACGCCCCAGGTGCATTATCTTGCACTTATCCACATTAAATTTCAGTTTCCAGAGTTCTGACCATTCTTCTAGTTTTCCTAAATCCTTTTCCATTTGCGTTTCCCTCCAGGAACATCAACCCTGTTACATATCTTTGTGTCATCAGCAAAAAAGACAACCTTACCATCGAGGCCTTTTGCAATATCACTTATGAAGATATTAAACAAAATTGGTCCAGTACAGATCCCTGTGGAACCCACTGGTAACATGACCTTGTTTTGAATGTTCTCCATTGACTACAACCCTCTGCTGTCTGTCACTCAGCCACTGCCTAATCCACTCAACAATATGGGAGTCCATGCTCAATGACTGCAGTTTATTGTAAGTCTTCTATGTGGGACAGTGTCAAACGCCTTACTAAAATCTAGATATGCGATGTCTACTGCACTCCACCGTCTATTATTTTAGTCACCCAGTCAAAAAAATCTATAAGATTTGTTTGACATGATCTCCCTGAAGTAAACCCATGTTGTTTTCATCTTGCAATCCATGGGATTTTAGATGTTCCACAATCCTATCCTTTAATAGGGTTTTCCATTAATTTGCCTGCTATTGATGTCAGACTCACTGGTCTATAGTTGCTCGATTCCTCCCTACTACCTTCTTGTGAATGGGCACGACATTTGCCAAATTTCCAATCTTCCGGGACGACTCCTGTTACTAATGATTGGTTAAATAAATCTGTAACGGTTTTGCCCAGCTCACCACTAAGCTCTTTTAATAATTTTGGGTGTATCTCATCAGGCCCCTGTGACTTATTTGTCTTCACTTTAGACAGCAAACTTAGAACATCTTCCTCTGTAAAGACACATGCATCAAACGATTTATTAGTCATCCTTTCTAGTGGAGGGTCCTTCTCCTTCTTTTGTAAAAACTGAACAGAAGTATTCATTAAGGCAGTCGGCTAGCCCTTTATTCTCTTCTACATACCTTCCGTCCTTTGTTTTTAATTTAGTTATTCCCTTGTTTTAATTTCCTTTTTTCATTTATATATCTGAAGAATGTCTTATCCCCTTTTTTCATAGACTGAGCTAGTTTTTCTTCTGCCTGCGCTTTAGAAGTTCTTATAACTTGCTTGGCCTCTCTCTGCCTAATCTTGTAGATTTCCTTATCTTCATTGCCCTCTGTTTTTTTTTATAATTACAAAATGCTAGCTTTTTATTTTTAATGATTTGGGCCACTTCTGCTGAGTACCACAGTGGTCTCTTCCTTTTTTTGCTTTTACTGACAAGTCTAATGCAATTTTCTGTTGCCTTCAATAATGCACCTTTTAAGTAGTCCCATTTCTCCTGGACTCCATGTAATCCGTTCAGTCTGATAAGGGACTCATTTATGACTAATTTCATTTTTGAAAAGTCTGTTTTTCTAAAATCTAAAACTTTTGTTTTGTGTGGTGGGACTCTTTCACAGTTCTTATATTAAACCACACTGACTGGTGATCACTAGATCCCAAGGTTTCGCCTACAATGACATCATATACCGAATCCCCATTTGTGAATACCAATCCAAAATGGCCTCCCTCCGGGTTGGCTCCTCAACCACTTGTTGTAGAGATAACCCCAGTAGGGAATTTAGAATATCTCTACTCCTGGTAGAACTTGCTATTTTGGTTTTCCAGTTTATATCTGGAAGATTGAAATCTCCCATAATGATAACTTCTCCTTTCATTGTCATTTTAGCTATTTCTTCAACTAGTAGATCATCTAGTTCTTTAACTTAACCAGGTGGTCTATATATCACACCTACACGAGTTACTGCATGGTTAGCAAACTGCAACGTAACCCAAACTGACTCTATGTTGGCCTCACCAACTTGTATTAGGTTAGATTTAATGCTATCTTTCACATACAGGACCACTCCTCCTCCTTTCTTGCCTTCTCTGTCTCTTCTGTATAAAGAGTACCCTGGTATGGTTATGTCCCAGTCATTTCTTTCATTAAACCATGTCTCCGTAACAGCCACTAAATCTACATTCTCAGATGCCATTATTGACCCAAGTTCATTGATTTTTTTACCTAAACTGCGAGCATTTGTAGACAAGACTCTGAGCTTATCATTTCTTAACCTCTGTGCTTCTGACCTGTTCTGGCATTGTTTCGGGGGGCAATTGGACTCTTTTATTTTCACTCTTTTGCCCCCCCTTCCTAGTTTAAATACTCTTCCGCAAATTCTTGGAGTTGTTCACTAAGTACATTTGTTCCTTTGAGAGAAAGATGCAAACCATCTTTTTTGTACAGTTCCTTTCTATTCCAAGTAGAGCTATCATGAGAAACAAAGCCAAATCCTTGCTCTTGACACCATTTACCAAGCCATATGTTGAACTCCTTTATGCGCCTCTGCCTATCATTCTGAACATTATGCACAGGCAGAACTTCAGAAAATGAAATGGTGGATGCAAAATCCTGTACGTCATTACCAAGTGTGATAAAAGATTTTTTCACCTCTGACACTTCATTGCAAGCCAGGTCATTTGTCCCTAGATGGACAAAAACATCCACGTCCCCTTCCTGCTTTGCTTGCTTAACAATATTAATTGTCCACGTATTGTAGTCAGGTAAAGCTGAGGCTGGAGCTGAAAGTCTGTCCTGTTCTGTCCATGTCAGTAGACCTTGTTGTCCCCGTGAGGTCAGAGCATTGTACAGAACCTGCAGCTAGAGGCACTGGGTGTCCATTCCCAGCAGTTGCAAGAAAAAGTATGTGAACCCTTTGGAATGATATGGATTTCTGCACAAATTGGTCATAAAATGTGATCTGATCTTCATCTAAGTCACAACAATAGACAATCACAGTCGGCTTAAACTAATAACACACAAAGAATTAAATGTTACCATGTTTTTATTGAGCACACCATGTAAACATTCACAGTGCAGGTGGAAAATGTATGTGAACCCTTGGATTTAATAACTGGCTGAACCTCCTTTGGCAGCAATAACTTCAACCAAACGTTTCCTGTAGTTGCAGATCAGACGTGCACAACGGTCAGGAGTAATTCTTCACCATTCCTCTTTACAGAAATATTCTTGGGATGTCTGGTGTGAATCGCTTTCTTGAGGTCAGGCCACAGCATCTCAATCGGGTTGAGGTCCGGACTCTGACTGGGCCACTCCAGAAGGCGTATTTTCTTCTGTTTAAGACATTCTGTTGTTGATTTACTTCTATGCTTTGGGTCGTTGTCCTGTTGCAACACCCATCTTCTGTTGAGCTTCAGCTGGTGGACAGATGGCCTTAAGTTCTCCTGCAAAATGTCTTGATAAACTTGGGAATTCATTTTTTCTTCGATGATAGCAATCCGTCCAGGCCCTGACGCAGCAAAGCAGCCCCAAATCATGATGCCCCCACCACCATACTTCACAGATGGGATGAGGTTTTGATGTTGGTGTGCTGTGCCTCTTTTTCTCCACACATAGTGTTGTGTGTTTCTTCCAAACAACTCAACTTTGGTTTCATCTGTCCACAGAATATTTTGCCAGTACTGCTGTGGAACATCCAGCTGCTCTTGTGCAAACTGTAAATGTGCAGCAATGTTTTTTTGGACAGCAGTGGCTTCCTCTGTGGTATCCTCCCATGAAATCCATTCTTGTTTAGTGTTTTACGTATCGTAGATTCGCTAACAGGGATGTTAGCATATGCCAGAGACTTTTGTAAGTCTTTAGCTGACACTCTAGGATTCTTCTTCACCTCAGTGAGCAGTCTGCGCTGTGCTCTTGCAGTCCTCTTTACAGGACGGCCACTCCTAGGGAGAGTAGCAGCAGTGCTGAACGTCCTCCATTTATAGACAATTTGTCTTACCGTGGACTGATGAAAAGCAAGGCTTTTGGAGATACTTTTATAACCCTTTCCAGCTTTATGCAAGTTAACAATTCTTTATTGTAGGTCTTCTGAGATCTCTTTTGTGCGACACATCATTCACATCAGGCAATGCTTCTTGTGAAAAGCAAACCCAGAACTGGTGTGTGTTTTTATAGGGCAGGGCAGCTGTAACCAACACCTCCAATCTCATCTCATTGATTGGACTCCAGTTGGCTGACACCTCACTCCAATTAGCTCTTGGAGATGTTATTAGCCTGCGCAGTCCGCCCACGGACTCCAGCCCCCAGAATCACCTGCAAGTTGTGAGCGAGAAAACGACTAATGAACTGGGGGGAGGAGGAGGGGCAGCAATTCTGCCTTCCACAGCAGCAGCCACCAGAGTTTATTTGGGTGGGAGACATACTAAGAACTCCCCCCCTAAGAACTCTGCTTGCTGCTGCTGCTGCATATATAGAGGGCAGTGTGCACAGTAACCATCAGAAGTAGAGAGGAGCGGATTTCATATTGAAATTCGTTCATACTTCGTTTGGTGGTAAAAGGTGTATTGACTTATGGATTCCGTTACCACGTTACCCTTAGAGGCATTCCGTCATAATAGAAGTCTATGGATCCGTCCCGTTATGCAGGGGAGTCCTCCCCCCTGACCCCGAGTCCTCCCCCCCCCCCCCTGATCCCGAGTCCTCCCCCCCCCCCCCTGACCCCGAGTCCCCCCCCCCCCTGAACCCGAGTCCTCCCCCCCCCCCGACCCCGAGTCCTCCCCCCCCCCCCTGACCCCGAGTCCTCCCCCCCCCCCTGACCCCGAGTCCTCCCCTGCATAACAGAAATGGGACGGATCCGTTTTGCAGCCCATAGACTTCTATTATGACGGAAGGCAATCCGTTATGCATTCCGTCATAGAATTGTGTTACGATCCGTGGTAACAGAATCCATAACGCAATTCTGCTTTTACCAGTAAACGAAGTGTGAACGGATTTCATAAGCGGAAATTTGCTCATCTCTAATCAGAAGCAAAAAATAATAAAAAACACTGTGTGTATATATATTACTGAAATTGTACTTTATATTTGTGCGGGAAGGGAGGGAGGGCCCAGTACTAAGTTTAGCTCTGGGGGCCCCATGAATTCTCTGTGGGCCCCTGCAAGTCCGGTACCTTTTTAGTACATTAAATTACCTCGTTAATGGTTTTGCCTTGTGCCCTGAACGAGCCCAGTAACCTCCATTATAAGTGTCTGAGTGCGGCCTGTACCACTGGGAGCCTGACTGCAGGGGGGGGGGGGGGGGGTTCCTAGGAGCCCTTAATTAATCGGGGAATTGATTTAAATGTCATAGATGGAGGCGGCGTGTGATCGAGGCGCAATCTGAGGCTGGTCTGCAGAGGCGCGAGAGAGCGAGGGCGCGGAACAGATCGACCCTGACAGCGACACTGCACCATGTGACCAGCTCCTCCTGTATCACACAACTGAGGCTTAGATACACAGCTCAGCAGACAGTATCACACAGGATAGGATTAGATACACAGCTCAGCAGACAGTATCACACAGGATAGGATTAGATACACAGCTCAGCAGACAGTATCACACAGGATAGGATTAGATACACAGCTCAGCAGACAGTATCACACAGGATAGGATTAGATACACAGCTCAGCAGGACAGTATCACACAGGATAGGATTAGATACACAGCTCAGCAGACAGTATCACACAGGATAGGATAGATACACAGCTCAGCAGACAGTATCACACAGGATAGGATTAGATACACAGCTCAGCAGACAGTATCACACAGGATAGGATTAGATACACAGCATCACACAGGATTAGATACACAGCTCAGCAGACAGTATCACACAGGATTAGATACACAGCTCAGCAGACAGTATCACACAGGATAGGATTAGATACACAGCTCAGCAGACTGTATCACACAGGATAGGATTAGATACACAGCTCAGTAGGCAGTATCACACAACTGAGGATTAGATACACAGCTCAGCAGACAGTATCACACAGGACAGGATTAGATACACATCTCAGCAGACAGTATCACACAGGATAGGATTAGATACACAGCTCAGCAGACAGTATCACACAGGATAGGATTAGATACACAGCTCAGCAGGCAGTATCACACCGGATAGGATTAGATACACAGCTCAGCAGACAGTATCACACAGGATAGGATTAGATACACAGCTCAGCAGACAGTATCACACAGGATTAGATACACAGCTCAGCAGACAGTATCACACAGGATTAGATACACAGCTCAGCAGACAGTATCACATAGGATAGGATTAGATACACAGCTCAGCAGACTATCACGCAGGATAGGATTAGATACACAGCTCAGTAGGCAGTATCACACAACTGAGGATTAGATACACAGCTCAGCAGACAGTATCACACGGGATAGGATTAGATACACAGCTCAGCAGACAGTATCACACGGGATAGGATTAGATACACAGCTCAGCAGACAGTATCACACGGGATAGGATTAGATACACAGCCCAGCAGACAGTATCACACAGGAGAGGATTAGATACACAGCTCGGCAGGCAGTATCACACAGGATAGGATTAGATACACAGCTTGGTAGGCAGTAGCACACAATTGAGGATTAGATACACCGCTCAGCAGACATTATCACATAGGATAGGATTAGATACACAGCTCAGCAGACAGTATCACACAGGATAGGATTAGATACACAGCTCAGTAGGCAGTATCACACAACTGAGGATTAGATACACAGCTCAGCAGACAGTATCACACGGGATAGGATTAGATACACAGCTCAGCAGACAGTATCACACGGGATAGGATTAGATACACAGCCAGCAGACAGTATCACACAGGATAGGATTAGATACACAGCTCAGCAGACAGTATCACACAGGATAGGATTAGATACACAGCTCAGCAGACAGTATCACACAACTGAGGATTAGATACAGAGCTCAGCAGACAGTATCACACAGGATAGGATTAGATACGCAGCTCAGCAGACAGTATCACACAGGATAGGATTAGATACACAGCTCAGCAGACAGTATCACACAGGATAGGATTAGATACACAGCTCAGCAGACAGTATCACACAACTGAGGATTAGATACAGAGCTCAGCAGACTGTATCACACAGGATAGGATTAGATACACAGCTCAGCAGACAGTATCACACAGGAGAGGATTAGATACACAGCTCAGCAGACAGTATCACACAACTGAGGATTAGATACACAGCTCAGCAGGCAGTATCACACAACTGAGGATTAGATACACAGCTCAGCAGACAGTATCACACAGGATAGGATTAGATACACAGCTCAGCAGACAGTATCACACATGATAGGATTAGATACACTAGATACACAGCTCAGCAGACGGTATCACACAGGAGAGGCTTAGATACACAGCTCAGCAGACAGTATCACATAGGATAGGATTAGATACACAGCTCAGCAGACAGTATCACACAGGAGAGGATTAGATACACAGCTCAGCAGACAGTATCACACAGGATAGGATTAGATACACAGCTCAGCAGACAGTATCACACAGGATAGGATTAGATACACAGCTCAGCAGACAGTATCACACAGGATAGGATTAGATACACAGCTCAGCAGACAGTATCACACAGGAGGGGATTAGATACACAGCTCAGCAGACAGTATCACACAACTGAGGATTAGATACACAGCTCAGCAGGCAGTATCACACTGGATAGGATTAGATACACAGCTCAGCAGACAGTA
Source organism: Bufo bufo (assembly GCF_905171765.1). Lineage (NCBI taxonomy): Eukaryota > Metazoa > Chordata > Amphibia > Anura > Bufonidae > Bufo > Bufo bufo. Next base: position 557,763,895 of record NC_053393.1, on the reverse strand, counting down.
TCACACAACTGAGGATTAGATACACAGCTCAGCAGACAGTATCACACAGGCTAGGATTAGATACACAGCTCAGCAGACAGTATCACACAAGAGAAGCTGTGATCCAGGCTCAGCAGGCTGTATCTCACATGAGAGGCTTAGATACGGCTGTGCTGGCCGCTCCCAGTGTTTGGGGCTCTGGAGATGGTGAGGGAAGCGCCTGTGGCCCTCAGTGATGTGAGGAGAGGAGCAGGAGCCATGTCTGGGTGTACTAACATGGCCGCCGGAGGTGTAGGGGGCGGGGCTAGTGCTGACTGACCAGTGTGCCGGGCGGGGCCAGCCCTGTGACGTCACACCGCAAAGCATGCTGGGAGAGGAAAACTCCAGGAACCTTAAGGAAAGAGGAAGTTCTGCTGGAAACGTCCTGTAAAGAGGCTCTGATGTCCGGACAGCGGGAGGGAGAGCCCCGGCATGAGGAGGAGCAGGTACCGGGGAGCCGGGGGCCGCAGTCAGTAGTGCAGTGTGTGATGTCTGTCACAGTTGATGCTTCAGTAGTGCAGTGTATGATGTCTGTGGCAGTTGGTGCTTCAGTAGTGCAGTGTATTGTGGCAGTTGACGCTTCAGTAGTGCAGTGTATTGTGGCAGTCGATGCTTCAGTAGTGCAGTGTATTGTGGCAGTTGATGCTTCAGTAGTGCAGTGTATTGTAGCGTGCTTCAGTAGTGCAGTGTATTGTGGCAGTTGACGCTTCAGTAGTGCAGTGTATTGTGGCAGTTGATGCTTCAGTAGTGCAGTGTATTGTGGCAGTTGACGCTTCAGTAGTGCAGTGTATTGTGGCAGCTGATGCTTCAGTAGTGCAGTGTATTGTGACAGTTGACGCTTCAGTAGTGCAGTGTATTGTGGCAGTTGACGCTTCAGTAGTGCAGTGTATTGTGGCAGTTGACGCTTCAGTAGTGCAGTGTATTGTGGCAGTTGACGCTTCAGTAGTGCAGTGTATTGTGGCAGTTGACGCTTCAGTAGTGCAGTGTATTGTGGCAGTTGACGCTTCAGTAGTGCAGTGTATTGTGGCAGTTGATGCTTCAGTAGTGCAGTGTATTGTAGCAGTTGACGCTTCAGTAGTGCAGTGTATTGTGGCAGTTGACCTTCAATAGTGCAGTGTATTGTGGCAGTTGACGCTTCAGTAGTGCAGTGTATTGTGGCAGCTGATGCTTCAGTAGTGCAGTGTATTGTGGCTGTCGATGCTTCAGTAGTGCAGTGTATTGTGGCAGTTGATGCTTCAGTAGTGCAGTGTATTGTGGCAGCTGATGCTTCAGTAGTGCAGTGTATTGTGGCTGTCGATGCTTCAGTAGTGCAGTGTATTGTAGCAGTTGAAGCTTCAGTAGTGCAGTGTATTGTGGCAGTTGACGCTTCAGTAGTGCAGTGTATTGTGGCAGTTGACGCTTCAGTAGTGCAGTGTATTGTGGCAGTTGACGCTTCAGTAGTGCAGTGTATTGTGGCAGTTGACGCTTCAGTAGTGCAGTGTATTGTGGCAGTTGACGCTTCAGTAGTGCAGTGTATTGTGGCAGTTGACGCTTCAGTAGTGCAGTGTATTGTGGCAGTTGACGCTTCAGTAGTGCAGTGTATTGTGGCAGTTGACGCTTCAGTAGTGCAGTGTATTGTGGCAGTTGACGCTTCAGTAGTGCAGTGTATTGTGGCAGTTGACGCTTCAGTAGTGCAGTGTATTGTGGCAGTTGACGCTTCAGTAGTGCAGTGTATTGTGGCAGTTGACGCTTCAGTAGTGCAGTGTATTGTGGCAGTTGACGCTTCAGTAGTGCAGTGTATTGTGGCAGTTGACGCTTCAGTAGTGCAGTGTATTGTGGCAGTTGACGCTTCAGTAGTGCAGTGTATTGTGGCAGTTGACGCTTCAGTAGTGCAGTGTATTGTGGCAGTTGACGCTTCAGTAGTGCAGTGTATGTGGCAGTTGACGCTTCAGTAGTGCAGTGTATTGTGGCAGTTGACGCTTCAGTAGTGCAGTGTATTGTGGCAGTTGACGCTTCAGTAGTTCAGTGTATTGTGGCAGTTGACGCTTCAGTAGTGCAGTGTATTGTGGCAGTTGACGCTTCAGTAGTGCAGTGTATTGTGGCAGTTGACGCTTCAGTAGTGCAGTGTATTGTGGCAGTTGACGCTTCAGTAGTGCAGTGTATTGTGACAGTTGATGCTTCAGTAGTGCAGTGTATTGTGGCAGTTGACGCTTCAGTAGTGCAGTGTATTGTGGCAGTTGACGCTTCAGTAGTGCAGTGTATTGTGGCAGTTGACGCTTCAGTAGTGCAGTGTATTGTGACAGTTGACGCTTCAGTAGTGCAGTGTATTGTAGCAGTTGACGCTTCAGTAGTGCAGTGTATTGTGGCAGTTGATGCTTCAGTAGTGCAGTGTATTGTGGCAGTTGATGCTTCAGTAGTGCAGTGTATTGTAGCAGTTGACGCTTCAGTAGTGCAGTGTATTGTGGCAGTTGACGCTTCAGTAGTGCAGTGTATTGTGGCAGTTGACGCTTCAGTAGTGCAGTGTATTGTGGCAGTTGACGCTTCAGTAGTGCAGTGTATTGTAGCAGTTGACGCTTCAGTAGTGCAGTGTATTGTGGCAGTTGATGCTTCAGTAGTGCAGTGTATTGTGGCAGTCGACGCTTCAGTAGTGCAGTGTATTGTGGCAGTTGACGCTTCAGTAGTGCAGTGTATTGTGGCAGTTGATGCTTCAGTAGTGCAGTGTATTGTGGCAGTTGATGCTTCAGTAGTGCAGTGTATTGTAGCAGTTGACGCTTCAGTAGTGCAGTGTATTGTGGCAGTTGACGCTTCAGTAGTGCAGTGTATTGTGGCAGTTGATGCTTCAGTAGTGCAGTGTATTGTGGCAGTTGATGCTTCAGTAGTGCAGTGTATTGTAGCAGTTGACGCTTCAGTAGTGCAGTGTATTGTGGCAGTTGACGCTTCAGTAGTGCAGTGTATTGTGGCAGTTGACGCTTCAGTAGTGCAGTGTATTGTGGCAGTTGACGCTTCAGTAGTGCAGTGTATTGTAGCAGTTGACGCTTCAGTAGTGCAGTGTATTGTGGCAGTTGATGCTTCAGTAGTGCAGTGTATTGTGGCAGTCGACGCTTCAGTAGTGCAGTGTATTGTGGCAGTTGATGCTTCAGTAGTGCAGTGTATTCTGTCAGTCACAGGCCGCACTGACATCCTGCGCATGCGCTGCTCTCCTGACGTCGGGGACACTGAAGTCTCTGCCGGAGAGGGACCTGGGAGGCGTCCACCAGTGTCTCCAGCAGTGGTCATCCTCTCTCATAGACGTCCATGTTATGAGAATGTATCCCAGCAGTGATACCAGTATAAGTGTCACATGACCACTGTGGCCATAATGGTTTACATTACTGGTATCACCAGGGCTGTGGAGTCGGTAGATAAATGCTCTGACTCCGACTCCTCAGTTTTTTGTACTTCCGACTAGGGTTGTTGCGGGTATCGAAATTTCTGTGGCATAGTACAACGGGATTGGCGGGTGGTTGTCACAGTAGTGCAGTGTATTCTGTTGGGTTGTTGCGGGTATCGAAATTTCGATACCCAATTGATACTTTTGTCCCGTTATTGATAAGATACCGGGATTTCCATTTTATCGATACTGGGCTGCGCTGCGGTTGGCGCGCTCATGTTCCCTCAGCAGCACGGGGAGAAGGAAGCTGTCCTCCCTCCCCCCTGTGCTGCCACCAATGAGAAGAGAGGGGCGGAGGAGGGGCGGGCGCACTGCGCTACCAATGATACACTACTTTTCCTACACAGAGCGGCGCCCAGCGATGTCTCAGCACTCACCATTATTCCTGGGCGCCGCTCCGTTCGCCTGCAGTGCTCCATTACTGTCTCCTCTTTTGCTCCATATCATGCTAATTATTATCGGAGCGATGGGGAGGAGACATCAGCTTCACTAGTGGGCGTTCCTTCTCCCTGGCTGTAGCGCTGTCCAATCGCAGCGCAGGAAGAAGGAACGCCCACTAGAGAAGCTGATGTCTCCTCCCCATCGCTCCGATAGTAATTAGCATGTGGAGCAGCAGAGGAGACAGTAATGGGGCACAGCGGGCGAGCGCCCAGGAATAACCATAAGTGCTGGGACATCGCTGGGCGCCGCTCTGTGTAGCCTAATACTGAAAGTCTGGACCCACGTCTTTAACACATAATACAGGAGGCGGGTGCCGGCAGCAGAATCGCATTGCCGGCACCCTGCCCCTGACAGGGAGGTGCGGCACCTGAGGGGTTAACTGCCGCTGATCTGCCAGTACCCGCCTCCTTTAATTATCATTGGTGGCACCGTGCGCCCCACCCCTCAACCCCCCATCCCAATAAAATCATGGACCCGCTCCTCTCAACCCCCCAGTATTAAAATCATTGGTGGCAGTGGCCACAGGGTCCTCTCCCCTCCCCCTCATTGGTGGTGTAGTGGCAGCTTCTGATCGGAGCCCCAGCAGTGTAATCCTGGGGCTCCGATTGGTTACCATGACAGCCAGGACGCTACTGAAGCCCTGGCTGCCATGGTAACATCCCTGATGCTGTGTGCACAGAGCAAGTCCTATTCACCCTGATAGAGCTGTCACAGGGTGAATAGGACAAGGGATGAAAGATCCCAGGTTCTGGCCCCTAAGGGGGGAAATAGTTATTAAATAAAAAGTGTAAAAAAATAATAAAATTAAACCCCCCCACCAAAATATTAAGTATAAATCACCCCCTTTTACAAATTTCACATATAAAATGTATAAATAATAAACATATTACATATCTCCACGTCAGAAAAGTCCAAACTATTAAAATATATTTTAAAAAAAATCTATGCGGTGAACGCCGAAAAAAAAAAAAAAAAAACTGCGCGATTCGCTTTTTTTTTAAAATGCGGAATGTACGTGGCTATTTTGGTTTATTTTTTTCGCGTGTTATCGAGTATCGCAATACTTTTTCATGGTATTAAAACCGAATCAAAAATTTGGTATCGCAACAACTCTACTTCCGACTCCTCTGTATTTAATATGTGACTGTATTTTATACATTCCTTGAAGGAAAGAAAGGCCACGTACGTGTCATTACCACAGAAGTACTGGCCAGGAAGCCGCTTCCTTCTCCTGCGCTGATCTTCTGCTGGAGACCGGGCAGTGGGGGGATCCAGGACGGGGCAGTGGGGGGATCCAGGACGGGGCAGTGGGGGGATCCAGGACGGGGCAGTGGGGGGATCCAGGACGGGGCAGTGGGGGGATCCAGGACGGGGCAGTGGGGGGATCCAGGATGGGGCAGTGGGGGGATCCAGGACGGGGCAGTGGGGGGATCCAGTAGCGTAGCTCACTACGTCACGCGCCTGCGCCGCCTGCTTTATGAATGAAGCGGGCACCGGGCCCCGCTGCCATTACAGAAACAGATGTCGGCCCCCATTCACTACACAGGGACACTGTTATGGGGGATCTGTGGATGACACATAAGATAAGATGCTATATATGTGCCACCCACAGATGCCCCCATAACTGTGCCACCCACAGATGCCCCCATAACTGTGCCACCCACAGATGCCCCCATAACTGTGCCACCCACAGATGCCCCCATAACTGTGCCACCCACAGATGCCCCATAACTGTGCCACCCACAGATGCCCCCATAACTGTGCCACCCACAGATGCCCCCATAACTGTGCCACCCACAGATGCCCCCATAACTGTGCCACCCACAGATGCCCCCATAACTGTGCCACCCACAGATGCCCCCATAACTGTGCCACCCACAGATGCCCCCATAACTGTGCCACCCACAGATGCCCCCATAACTGTGCCACCCACAGATGCCCCCATAACTGTGCCCCCCACAGATGCCCCCATAACTGTGCCACCCACAGATGCCCCCATAACTGTGCCACCCACAGATGCCCCCATAACTGTGCCACCCACAGATGCCCCCATAACTGTGCCACCCACAGACCACCATTAGTTCAAAACCCACCAAAAGCACACCTTTTAGTTCAAAATATTTTTTTTCTTATTTACCTCCTCAAAAACCTAGGTGCGTCTTATAGGGCGAAAAATACGGTAATTAATTATAACTTTTTGTGAATTGGGACATTTAAACTTTGTTTTTTTTAAAAAAAAATTTCCAATTTAAATCTAGTAGGAGTCGGTTCATTTTTTGCCGCCTCCGACTCCAGGTACCCAAAATTGCCTCCGACTCCTCGACTCCACAGCCCTGGGTATCACCACTGCTGCCAGTGTCGGGGTGCACCATACTTTACACTGCTGTCACCTCAAACATGGAGGAACTGCCCTCACGAGATCTTGTAGTCATCAGTCCAGACAATAGAGAGAAGACCTCATCTCTGATTTCTCCCAAATGTCCCTCATCATCTCCGGTCATTATAAGCATTTCTATGGGATTTCATGCGGATTCTACATTGACTCCTCTTCTTCCAATCAGGTTCCTGTGATATAGGATTGTCCGATGACATCATCAGTACCAGATAATGGATGGAGACGGGGACAAGATGGCGGAGAGGATGTTAGATCTTACCCTAGAGATACTCTTCCTGCTTACTGGAGAGGTGAGAGGTTCTGATGATGTCACATTACATCATTATCTATGGTAATTACAGGGGATGTGACTGGAGAGGAGAGGTTCTGATGATGTCACATTGCATCATTATCTATGGTAATTACAGGTGATGTGACTGGAGAGGTGAGAGGTTCTGATGATGTCACATTACACCATTATCTATGGTAATTACAGGGGATGTGACTGGAGAGGTGAGAGGTTCTGATGATGTCACATTACATCATTATCTATGGTAATTATAGGTGATGTGACTGGAGAGGTGAGAGGTTCTGATGATGTCACATTACACCATTATCTATGGTAATTACAGGGGATGTGACTGGAGAGGTGAGAGGTTCTGATGATGTCACATTACATCATTATCTATGGTAATTACAGGGGATGTGACTGGAGAGGTTCTGATGTCACATTACACCATTATCTATGGTAATTACAGGTGATGTGACTGGAGAGGTGAGAGGTTCTGATGATGTCACATTACATCGTTATCTATGGTAATTACAGGTGATGTGACTGGAGAGGTGAGAGGTTCTGATGTCACATTACATCGTTATCTATGGTAATTACAGGTGATGTGACTGGAGAGGTGAGAGGTTCTGATGATGTCACATTACACCATTATCTATGGTAATTACAGGTGGACATGGCTGTAGAAGTGATGGACTCTGGAATGTACATGGTGACATTTATTATTATGTCTTCAATGAACAGGATTACTCCAGGGTGAAGAAGACGTCTAGTAATCTGATACATGAGAAGAACAATGAGAAGATCCTAGAAGTCGTCCACAAGATGATGGAGCTGCTGACTGGAGAGGTGACACCGCCGGGAATGCTGGGACATTATACAGTCACAGCACTGGAGGGGTCTGGGTGATGACGGTGTCATTGTGTTGTCAGGTTCCTATAAGGTGTCAGGATGTCGCTGTCTATTTCTCCATGGAGGAGTGGGAGTATTTAGAAGGACACAAGGGTCTGTACAAGGAGGTGATGATGGAGGAGGACCACCCCCTCACATCTCCAGGTAACGGACAGGACTAAATACAAATGTCCTGGAATTCTCTGTCTGTAAAGTCTGAGTCCAGTCTCTGTGTCTCCTGCAGAGAGATCCAGTCAGAGGACAACACCAGAGAGATGTCCGCATCCTCTCCTTCCACAGGACGGTCAGGTAATGAAGATGTCTCCTCCTCTGTAGGAGGACGCCTTGTTTTATCCAGTACTATTCTTGGTTTATACTGGTGTAATGAGCTGGTGATGGCGTGATTACAGCCGACCACAGACGCTCCATGTTCTCTGCTTCTTACTAAAAGTCTCTAACTATGGAGACCACTGGTGGGAATAAGGAACCAATAGGTTTATGTCTCCGAGAGGAACGAGTCCGGACGCGTCTGGTAGAAGCCGATCTCCATGGAAACCACCTGCAGCATGTCCGGCCGTGCTGAGGATGCATGTGTACAAGATTATTGGCTGTGAGCCGCCATCTAATATCTAGGTCCAGCCTCTGGGAGACCTGCAGCCATTAGGCTCAGACGACGACTGTTGTCGGGTCATTTGTGGTTGTCATGATAATTAAAGGGGGGGGGGAGGCTTAGGGAGAGCTGGCTGCAGCGCACTCCTGGGAGATGCAGGTGCTTAAGTGTTGTATGCACTACTCCAGATAAATTTTTCCAGGACGTTCTCCATGACAGCACCATATGTAGGTTGTCCTTCTGTTCTTCTGTAGGGACTAGAACACAGAGAAGTCAATAGGCCGCTCCAGCCTCCAGTGCTCTTCCTGTCTCTACAAAGGACAGGTGCAGAGAGGATTCCTGAGTGGAATTTTCCTGTTCTATCAAATTGTAGGATCTTTACTAGGGTTGTATGGGGGTTTCTTCCCTCTCCTTCCATGGTAGGGGTCCCCTAGCCCATCCCAGACCCTTTCTAGACCTTCTCAAATCGGCTGTATGGGATGGTCATGTCCATCTGAAGGGACCCTTCCCATCAGGTTTGATGTCGGGGATGTTGCTTCTCTATTTGAGCTCTGGCTTTGTCATCAGAAGGTCCTGGCAGGCAGTGTGGAGCGTCTGACGGCTTGAGTCCCCAGGTTCAGGACTCGTATCCGTCCAAGAGACTCTCCTGGAGGAAAAGGGGAGGAGCTTTATGAGAACATGAGTGGTAAGAGCCCATCTGTATATACACTCATTGACCAAAAATCCTGCACCAAGAAGGAGATGTTGGGATGAACTTTCACAGTGTGACTGTAATGATGATAAATGTAAGGGATCCCAATATTACAGAAATTGAGACATTTATTGGCGAAAATTGTCCAATTCCAAGGAGGTTTTAGGACCCTGTTAGGCTGCCTCTAGCCCGGATACAAGATGAGATACGGCCTCTAGCCCGGATACAAGATGAGATACGACCTCTAGCCCGGATACAAGATGAGATACGGCCTCTAGCCCGGATACAAGATGGATGAGATACGGTTGGGCAAGGAGACATACATGTTTGGTATGGTATCCTAGGGTACATTTGCCCACAGATGTTACAGATGCTCCTGTAGATCCTGCACACTCATAGGTTGTTGAAGCTCGCATTTTAGCTGTTCCCATAAATGCTTTATAGGTAATAAAACAGGAGGAGACCTTCCTGGGGAAGCCTCGCTGTGCGCAGGCGAGCATATCCAGCTGTAAAATGCTGAGAAGAACACATGTGGCGGCAGGATGTCCTGCACATATCGCTGAGCTGTTAGTGCCCCTCGGACCACTACTAGGGGTCACCGACTGTCGTATACGATGGCTCCCACCATCATAACACCAGCAGTTAGGGCAGTATGTCGCTCCATAGCAAAGGATTGAAGCGCTCACCAGGAGACCTCCATACTGGAACCCAAAGAGGACCTAGAATTGTCACTAAAGACGATACGGTTCCAGTCTGTAGTAGTCCAGGTTTCCCAATCAGGACATCCCTGCAAACGAAGATTACAGTAGCTGACTGTCAATGGGAGGACACATAATGGATGCCATGATGTCAGATTTCCTTCTGCTGAATGTCTGGAAAAGGTCTGGGCAGAGATGAGGGTGTAATTAAGGGGCCACCTGTGTCTAGGTGGTGGACAACAAAACTATGGGAGCTGCTCATTCCTGTCGGTAGATCACACGATCCTCTCTACTGGTAGTCTGTCTGGGCTGTCCGGAGCTTGGTAACTCTACCTGCACTAACATAACCAGTGCGCCCAACATTTCCTAAAAGTCAGAACAGCCTAGATCAGTGGTGGCGAACCTATGGCACGGGTGCCAGAGGCGGCACTCAGAGCCCTCTGCCCAATGACTTTTCAGAAACCTGGTAGTAGAGATCCTGGCCTTCCTCAGAGAAAGAAATGTCATTATAGTTCCATAGTTTGGACAATTTTCTCTTGATGGCAGAATCCAGATTTTCTCTCCAGACACCAGGGAGATTTTTCTTGACAAACACTCATTTCTGCCGATTCTCAAACATGAGATGATACAGGGGTTTATTATCAGTCTTCTTGAGAAAGTGCCACTGCTTATTAAAGGAAGCTATGAACATCTTGGGCCTAATGACCTTCTGCATCTCCACAGTTCTTTGGAGCCAGTTTCACATCTGTTCTCTCCAGAAATGGATTCTTACTGCCTCAACCAAACAATTCTTCTTCCCAGAGTGAGAACACGGGCTTTACTTTCGTGGACTTTCCCAGAAAACCTGTAATGAGGGATTCTTTGGAATGTAAGTCCCTATGGATACCAGCAAAAAGGGATGAGGTGCTCAGGAATAGAATATGGGCCTAGCATGCTCATTTCCTCCTTTTCCTTTTATTCCGGCCGTCCTGAAGAATATATGGTTAAAAGCAACCAGTGTCATTCAAATTACTTAATTCTGTCCAAAGCACAGCTGGTTCCCGATCCTGAAGTATTTATTTCTGGAAGACCCAGAACCTCTTTATCTAAGTTAAAATATTGTTCTTCTCCAGGGCCCTCTTCTGTATCGAAAGGTCCAGATGCAGAAATCCTGAAAGCTTGAATCCTGAGAGGGAAATCCTCAAAATTCAGGGATTGTCAGAGTAATATCTACCTTACAGCAGAGTCCCAAGGAAGTTTCCTCACCAGTTTACAGGGAGATTTGAAAGAGATTTTGCTCCTGGTACGAATCTGAATGTTCGGTCCCTTTTCAGGCTACTTTTACATTAGCGGCAGGCTGTTCAGGTGGGTGAACAGCCTGTCGGATAGTCAGGACTTTGATTAGGGTTGCTTTCGGAGGTGCCCTGCTCTTTCCCTAGTTTTCAGGTTTTATTCCCTCACCCCTGTCCCTCCTACGCTCGGTGTGGTGTCCCCCCCCCCAACCTATCCTCCCACACGCACCCACCGAAGTGTGACAGGATATGATGATAATGGCATTAGACCCAGGAGCCTAAAGGTACAGATCTCAGCCCTGGGTTGTTTTCTGGACCTTCCCCTTGCAGACTATAGATGGATCAAAATGTTCATTAAGGCTACATCCTGGATCAGACCGGCCCTAAAACTGTCCAATCCCCTTTGGGACCTAACTTCAGGGGTCTCTGCGATACTCTTGAGGAGTTGAGTTTGAGATTCTTGTCCCTTAAAACAGTTTTCCCAGATGCCATTACCTTGGCCCGTAGGGTCGGGAAATTACAGCCCCTTTGCATCCGTGAGTCTTACCTCAAAGATTTCAATAAGATCATCCTAAAAGTTTATCCGGCCTTTCTCCCTAAAATTGCCTCAGCTTTTCACCTTAACCAAGAGATGTTTTTTCCATCTTTTCAATGCATCCCCTCACAATGGTGGTTCCACATCTTAGATGTCAAAAGATTAATAGGAAATATTTTGATGCCCATTGAGATCCTGGAGATAAGATCCAAATCTGTTCATACAGTTCTCAGGAAGGAACAAGGAGAAGAAGGTGTCTGAAGACTGCAATTCAATAATTCTGTAATTCGCAAAGAGTTCCTGGTCCAGATGGAATTAAAGCCAATCACACCAGGGCCTTTTTCGTTCCATGGGCAGAGAGAGCAGAGGCATCTACTGATCAGATTTGCAAGCTTTATTACAGACTGGACATCTAATACAATCAGGAGTTAACCCTTGAGAGATTTGACCCAGACTCCCTTCTCCCCCAACCACATGCTTATCTGGTATCGCTCCATGTGGTGTCAATGGTAATGAGTAAATACATATTTAGTTGCATCCATCCTGGTGTAGTATTTCAGAAAACACTAGAGGGAGATGGTGAGAGGGGCCTTGTAACCTCTCTGTGTTCCTGTCCCTGCAGAAGACTAGAAGGGCAATCTCCATGTGGTGCTGTCATGTCGGACTCCAGAGAAACCAGTCGCTGGTAGAATTCCTACTTCATAATTTGTGGGATAATCCCTATAAAGAGGTTATCCATCCTAATTATTTAACAGACCCCTTCAGAGTGGCTGGATTCATACTTACCTGATCCCTGCTGGTGGGTTCCAGCTCCATCGATACATGGGCACCTCTGCAGATCCCGGGTCTCTGAGAATCAACATCCAGTTAACTGGGCAGGGGAGCACCTGCCCCCCATCTATCTCCACCCCCGCCCCCCTGTCAACAGTGTGTTGATTTCCACAGACACAGCACCTGCAGAGTCGACAGTGGAGCAATGAAGCCAGAACATAGAGGCAGGGACCAAGTAAGTATGAACTCCACCGGGGGTCCGCCTCTCTGAAGGGGTCTATTACACAAGTTTAAAGTTGGATAACTCTTTTAATGATCTTTTGTAGGCATCTAAAACATTCCACTCAACTTGTCCGACTGTCCTGTTATTCACAATATTTGTTTCACACATTTTGAATCAGGAAGATCTGAACAATATTAATGGTACAGAGACAGATGTCAGGGGCGATGAGGAATACAAGGAGGAGATTCCTACAGAGACAGATGTCAGGGGCGATGAGGAATACAAGGAGGAGATTCCTACAGAGACAGATGTGAGGGGCGATGAGGAATACAAGGAGGAGGTTCCTACAGAGACAGATGTGTGGAGTGATGAGGAATACAAGGAGGAGATCCCTACAGATAAGAGCCCAGGTGAGTAGTGACCACTAAATGAAGCAGAGATAAGTCTGTAACCATAATGACCCTGAATTGGACTTCCCCTATAGCAGGCGCCTTCCCCAGGTCCTAACAGTGTCCTCCAGTACTCAGATACCCCCAGGACTTACAGTAGGGCCAAACTGTGTAATACAAAGCACATATCACAGCACAAGCAGGTAAGAAGAAAGTCAGGAGATAGGAACTCATCAGTAGATGACTGGACCAGGATGGGGATGGTAATCAGACAATGGAAGAGACAGATGATGGTGGTTATATGGTGAACGGATGACTGAACAGAAAATATGTGGCACTGACTGGATCTTTCCCTAGATTTGTCCTTACATGCTGACCCTAATACCAGACATCACTGACCCTAACTGTCCCTTAAGACATTCCTATGAAAAATCCTAATCTCTAAGGGTCCATTCACACGTCCGTATGTCCGTATTCTGCGGAACGGGTGCAGACCCATTCATTCTTTATGTGGACAGAATGAATGCCGAGAGCACACTATGTGCTCTCCGCAGCTGCATTTCCGGAGCGGGGCTCTGAACTTCCGGTCCGCAGCTGCGGACAAGAAAAGGGAGTGCGGGCCGGGTGTATTGCGGATGTGTGAATTGCCCTTAAAACAGACAACAGGAGGACACTAAGACCCAACCCAAACTGAGCAGAGCTGAACTAGAATCAAGGCAGGACAGACTGAAACATGGAACATCCCCTCCCCCCAACCACACACACAGACTACAAGAATTAGAGGTAAAGACTGGACAAACTATAAGAACAAAACTACACAGATGAAGAAAACTAGGAGAGATACTAGAAAATAAAAGGATTACTGGATTCGAAAGCACAGAGCTTACACTATAAACAGCAGCCCCCTGCAGAAACTAGGAATATTTACAGCGAGGCTAACCAGTCAGGAGCTCCTCTCCAAACAAGGTGAGCTACAGAAGAGAGGTCGGCTGAGCAAGAGATCCGCTACTGTATAATACATAGAAACTGCCCCAAACATACTAGTAGACAGGAGAAGATGACGCAGTAGGAATGTTCCTGCTGATCCTAGCCCATTACACTAAGGTGGTAGCGACTCCCTCAGGTCTGCGCTGTGACTCTCCAGGACTTGCTCAGTAGTATCAGGGGGACAGGTCTCTTCCATGAATCTCCTGGACGTGTCCTGGTGTCCCTCTGTGCAGCATTTCACAGGACTCATGTCACATACACTCTGGACTTCACTGGATTCTGGTGTCCAAATTATGAATGTACAAGGTGTCAACACGTGTCGTCCATACAGGCCCCGGGTACCTTCTGGCTTCATCTGAAAAATTGTGAGAATTGGGCTGCCATACCTCTAATAGGGGGTAGGTTTCCTAACCCTCCTGACACCTCTGTTGCATACAATGACTTATTGTTATAATGCTAGAGTCAGTTATTCAATTTTTCAGTTGGCTTGCTTCTTTTTTCCTAAGGTTATTTCTGCCTTCAACAACTGGTGTATAGTCCGTTCAGGTTCTCACTTGAGTTGATCAAAATAGATTAAAGTTGATGAACCTGTGTCCTCTCTTAAGGCAATGTAACTATGAGTTTCTCACACCGGTTTCTTTTGCCATGGTTGATTTCTGAGATATAACCCAAACTGGTCCCACATCGCAGCATCAGTATTGGTTATGGACTTGGCCCCTTATTCCTTCTGCTGTAACATTGCCATCAATTGTTGTATGCTGTTCATGGACTGGGGCAGCGTCTCCTCCTCCTTCTGACGCCGGGCAAAGAATCTTTTTCGCAGTATTCTGTTTGATCACAGATGCCCAACTTGCGGCCCTCCAACTGTTGCAAAACTACAACTCCCAGCATGCCTGGACAGCCTACAGCTATTAGGGCATGCTGGGAGTTGTAGCTTTGCAACAGCTGGAAGGCCGCAGATTGAGCATCCCTGTGTTAGATGATTGATTTCCAGGATGTGAGAAACCTGTGCATATGATTGCCTGACTCTTGCCTGTTGTAACAGCTTTGTTCTTCTTGCCTGACCCTTCTATGTACTTAGGGTCATTCTGCTTTCAGGTGTGGGGTCACATGACACAATTGGACAGCACCCTCTAGCCTCTCTTGTCAGTTATGAATTTTGATAGCTGCCTTCAATAATTTTCAAAAATAATTTTAAAAATGTTTTGTTCTTGGTAGATGACTGTACTGGGCGCTTGGAGAAGCATCTCATATCTACATATTATAATGCAGATGATCCACGTGTCATATCAGATACATATGAAGAGCGTGCCATTATCCCAGATGTACCCTCAGACCTTCACAGCAAAAATCTATCATCTCATCCTTTAAAACAAGTCCAATCTTCTAATTCATCACATACTCTTACTCAGAATGAAACTCGCAGAAGATGTTCTGGAACCCAAAGAGCTCAGAGAAAGCCGTATTCATGCTCAGAATGTGGCAAATGTTTTTCTTGGAAATCAGGCCTTCTTCAGCATCAAAGACATCACACAGGAGAGAAGCCATTTTTATGTTCAGAATGTGGAAAATGTTTTACGAATAAAGCACATCTTGAAACCCATCAGCGAATTCACACAGGAGAGAAGCCGTTTTCATGTTCAGAATGTAGGAAATCTTTTACTGAGAAATCAAGTCTTGAGAGCCATCATAGAATTCACACAGGAGAGAAGCCGTTTTTGTGTTCAGAATGTGCGAAATCCTTTACTAGAAAGTCAGTTCTTCTTCTACATCAAAGAAGTCACACAGCAGAGAAGCCGTTTTCATGTTCAGAATGTGGAAAATCTTTTACTCGGAAAGCACATCTTCAGAGCCACCAGAGAATTCACACAGGGGACAAGCCGTATTCATGTTCAGAATGTAGGAAATCTTTTACTGAGAAATCAAATCTTGAGAGCCATCAGAGAATTCATACAGGAGAGAAGCCATTTTCATGTTCAGAATGTGGTAAATCTTTTACTCGGAAATGTCAACTTCAGAGCCACCAGAGCATTCACACAGGGGACAATCCGTATTCATGTTCAGAATGTAGAAAATCTTTTACTGAGAAATCAAGTCTTGAGAGACATCGGCAAATTCACACATTGGAGAAGCCGTATTCATGTTCAGAATGTGGCAAATGTTTTACTCATAAATCATTTCTTGCAAGCCATCATAGAATTCACACAGGAGAGAAGCCGTTTTCATGTTCAGAATGTGGAAAAAGTTTTACTCAGAAATCATCTCTAAAGAGCCATCAGAAAATTCACACAGGAGACAAGCCATATTCATGTTCAGAATGTAGGAAATGTTTTACTGAGAAATCATCTCTAAAGAGCCATCAGAGAATTCACACAGGAGAGAAGCCATTTTCTTGTTCAGAATGTGGAAAATCTTTTACTCGGAAAGCACATCTTCAGAGCCACCAGAGAATTCACACAGGGGACAAGCCGTATTCATGTTCAGAATGTAGAAAATCTTTTACTGAGAAATCAAGTCTTGAGAGACATCAGAGAATTCACACAGGAGAGAAGCCATTTTCGTGTACAGAATGTGGCAAATGTTTTACTCAAAAATCATCTCTTGTTCAACATCATAGAATTCACACAGTAAAAAACCAATTCTAAATCCTTCCTGTAAAATATTTAGACCAACCTATAAGAAAAACGAACTCGCATTGTATGTACAGTCGTGGCCAAAAGTTTTGAGAATGACACAAATATTAGTTTTCACAAAGTTTGCTGCTAAACTGCTTTTAGATCTTTGTTTCAGTTGTTTCTGTGATGTAGTGAAATATAATTACACGCACTTCATACGTTTCAAAGACTTATCGACAATTACATGACATTTATGCAAAGAGTCAGTATTTGCAGTGTTGGCCCTTCTTTTTCAGGACCTCTGCTATTCGACTGGGCATGCTCTCAATCAACTTCTGGGCCAATTTTTGACTGATAGCAACCCATTCTTTCATAATCACTTCTTGGAGTTTGTCAGAATTAGTGGGTTTTTGTTTGTCCACCCGCCTCTTGAGGATTGACCACAAGTTCTCAATGGGATTAAGATCTGGGGAGTTTCCAGGCCATGGACCCAAAATGTCAACGTTTTGATCCCCGAGCCACTTAGTTATTACTTTTGCCTTATGGCACGGTGCTCCATCGTGCTGGAAAATGCATTGTTCTTCACCAAACTGTTGTTGGATTGTTGGAAGAAGTTGCTGTTGGAGGGTGTTTTGGTACCATTATTTATTCATGGCTGTGTTTTTGGGCAAAATTGTGAGTGAGCCAACTCCCTTGGATGAGAAGCAACCCCACACATGAATGGTCTCAGGATGCTTTACTGTTGGCATGACACAGGACTGATGGTAGCGCTCACCTTTTCTTCTCCGGACAAGCCTTTTATCAGATGCCCCAAACAATTGGAAAGAGGCTTCATCAGAGAATATGACTTTGCCCCAGTCCTCAGCAGTCCATTCACCATACTTTCTGCAGAAGATCAATCTGTCCCTGATGTGTTTTTTTGGAGAGAAGTGGCTTCTTTGCTGCCCTTCTTGACACCAGGCCATCTTCCAAAAGTCTTCGCCTCACTGTGCGTGCAGATGCGCTCACACCTTCCTGCTGCCATTCCTGAGCAAGCTCTGCACTGGTGGCACTCCGATCCCGCAGCTGAATCCTCTTTAGGAGACGATCCTGGCGCTTGCTGGACTTTCTTGGACGCCCGGAAGCCTTCTTAACAAGAATTGAACCTCTTTCCTTGAAGTTCTTGATGATCCTATAAATTGTTGATTGAGGTGCAATCTTAGTAGCCACAATATCCTTGCCTGTGAAGCCATTTTTATGCAACGCAATGATGGCTGCACGCGTTTCTTTGCTGGTCACCATGGTTAACAATGGAAGAACAATGATTTCAAGCATCACCCTCCTTTTAACATGTCAAGTCTGCCATTTTAACCCAATCAGCCTGACATAATTATCTCCAGCCTTGTGCTCGTCAACATTCTCACCTGA
Organism: Bufo bufo; assembly: GCF_905171765.1. Lineage (NCBI taxonomy): Eukaryota > Metazoa > Chordata > Amphibia > Anura > Bufonidae > Bufo > Bufo bufo. The sequence continues at coordinate 557,746,276 of NC_053393.1, read as the reverse complement.
GTTAACAAGACGATTACTGAAATGATCTCAGCAGGTCCTTTAATGACAGCAATGAAATGCAGTGGAAAGTTTTTTTTAGGATTAAGTAAATTTTCATGGCAAAGAAAGACTATGCAATTCATGTGATCACTCTTCATAACATTCTGGAGTATATGCAAATTGCTATTATAAAAACTTAAGCAGCAACTTTTCCAATTTCCAATATTTATGTAATTCTCAAAACTTTTGGCCACGACTGTATATATAACACTGGGGTCTAGAATACTATACCGAGCCAACAAACTAACCAAACCAATTACCCCAAAAAGATAAGAAAACGCACATATAAAATTTATGTAATTTATTGAGACATAATCAAATGACAAAATTAGAATAACATAAGGCACAAGGGTAGAGGAGGGTGGGGGGGCCCGATCTCTGTCGTGGCCAGTGTCGGCTGTGGCAATGCCAAACCAGATGAGTCCAGCCGAGCATTGCAGGCTTGGAATAGAAGGAGCGGAGAGCCAGCGCCAGGAAGCAGGTAAGTAATCTTCCCTTTACAGATCCAGTAAAGTGGAGGAGTTTGCCAAACCCCCTCATTCTTGCACAACCCCTTTAAGATCTACAATTATAACAGCTGTAACTACACTTCTGAATATACTGATATTTTCTTTTAATTCCTGCTTCAATATACATGCAATATTTTTATAACAAAGCAGAGTCTTCTCGCTATAAATGATAGCAAGAAAAAATATGGAAATTCATGGCATATTTTACAGGAAGGAGCCAACAAACGAACCAAACCAATTACCCCAAAAAGATGAGAAAACGAACATATAAAATATATGTAATTTTATTGAGACATAATCAAATGACAAAATTAGAATAACATAAGGCACAAGGGTAGAGGAGGGTGGGGGGGCCCCATGTGACAGGGTCAAAAACAACCTCCCTCACAAAAACCCAACTGACAGGGAGAGAAGGGTCACAGCCCTGGGTGTAAAACCGCATAGATATGGGGGAACTGTAGGTTCACCCAAAGTAACATATAATGGTAAGTGTGCTGCATGCATATACAAGGTAAATATGGTCACACATAGCCGACTTGCCCACCCTGGATAACTTGGATGGCCGCATAAAGATGCAGGTAGCCAAGTGACATAAGTAAGGTAGGGCAAGAGTGCTAAGTGCAAGCAGTGACCTTAAAGTAACAAACTAACCAAAGCATGACAACAAATCAAGATTTACAGGAGGCACCATCATCTGCCAGCAAGACATCTCTACATCTGTGCCGCCTATCACAACATTTTCTTCAAAAACCTCTGTGCCCAAATGTTGATATTTTTGTCAAGCTGGTCAAACATGATTTTGAACAGCTGGCGGGCTATTATGGCCATAAGAATTTGACTTATGACCAACATCGGGCTATTAACCCTTTAAGGACTTAGGGCGTACCGGTACGCCCTATTTCCCGAATCCTTAAGGACTCAGGGCGTACAGGTACGTCCTAAGTTTAAATCGAGATTGCGGAGCTGCGGGGGTTAATCTGAACAGGATGCCGGCTGAAATCATTCAGCCGGCATCCTGTCACAACGCCAGGGGGGGTCATGTGACCCCCCCCTGGCGTTGTGACCTGTGGTTTGCTGCGCTTTCTGCAGTTTCTGAATCGGACCGCGGGGATCAGAAACTTTAGTGTGCCTAAAATATCGATTTTGCACCCCTGCATGATTTTTTGCCGGCGGGTGGTGCAGGTGGGGGGGGTTGTGGGCAGTGCGGTAGGCAGGATCGCGATCGCCCGCCTCCTCTTGAAAATTCGTTGGTGGCCAGTGGGTATACCAGGGTGTCATCTGTACAGATGTCAGCCGTTTAACCCTTTCCATACAGCGGTCCGTGCCTTTGCAGCCCCCCGATGGAGAGGGAGACAGCCCCCCTCCTTACCCTTCCCTGTCTGCGCAGTTGTGGCCACAACTAGGCAGACGGGGAAGGTTTCCATGACAACAGGACGCCTTCTCAGGCATCCTGCTGTCCATGGTGCTGAACAGATCTGTGCTAAAGGCATAGATCTGTTCAAAGTGTAAGTAAAATACAGTACAATACACTATATACTGTACTGTATTATGCAGACATCAGACCCACTGGATCTTCAAGAACCAAGTGGGTCTGGCTCAAAGAAAAAGTAAAAAAAAAGTGGAAAAAAAGTAAAAATCAAAATACACATTTATCACTGATTAAAAATGAGAAAAATAAAATTCCCTACACATGTTTGGTATCGCCGCGTCCGTAACGACCTGATCTATAAAACGGTCATGTTACTTTCCCCGCACGGTGAACGCCATAAAAATAAAAACTATGAGGAAATTGAAATTTTGCCCACCTTACTTCCCAAAAAAGGTAATAAATGTGATCAAAAAAGTCGCATGTACACCTAAATAGTACCAATCAAACCGTCATCTCATCCCGCAAAAATCATACCCTACCCAAGATAATCGCCCAAAAACTGAAGAAACTATGGCTCTTAGACTATGGAAACACTAAAACATGATTTTTTTTTGTTTCAAAAAAGAAATCATTGTGTAAAATTTAAATAAATTTTAAAAAAGTATACATATTAGGTATCGCCGCGTCCGTATCAATCGGCTCTATAAAAATATCACATGACCTAACCCCTCAGGTGACCACCGTAAAAAAATAAAAACGGTGTAAAAAAAGCCATTTTTTGTCATCTTGCGTCACAAAAAGTGTAATAGCAAGCGATCAAAAAGTTATATGCACCCCAAAATAGTGGCAATCAAACCGTCATCTCATCCCGCAAAAAATGAGACCCTACTTAAGATAATCGCCCAAAAACTGAAAAAACTATGGCTCTTAGACTATGAAGACACTAAAACATTTTTTTTGTTTTAAAAATTAAATCATTGTGTAAAACTTACATAACTAAAAAAATTTGTATACATATTAGGTATCGCCGCGTCCGTGACAACCTGCTCTATAAAATTACCACATGATCTAACCTGTCAGATGAATGTTGTAAATAAACAAACGTGCCAAAAAAGCTATTTCTTGTTACCTTGTCGCACAAAAAGTGTAATATAGAGCAACCAAAAATCATATGTACCCTAAACTAGTACCAACAAAACGGCCAACCTATCCCGTAGTTTCTAAAATGGGGTCACTTTTTTGGAGTTTCTACTCTAGGGGGGCATCAGGGGGGCTTCAAATGGGACATGATGTAAAAAAAAAACAGTCCAGCAAAATCTGCCTTCCAAAAACCGTATGGCATTCCTTTCCTTCTGCGCCCTGCCGTGTGCCCGTACAGCGGTTTACAACCACATATGGGGTGTTTCTGTAAACTACAGAATCAGGGCCATAATTATTGAGTTTTGTTTGGTTGTTAACCCTTGCTTTGTAACTGGAAAAAAAATATTAAAATGGAAAATCTGCCAAAAAAGTGAAATTTTGAAATTGTATCTCTATTTTCCATTAAATCTTGTGCAACACCTAAAGGGTTAACAAAGTTTGTAAAATCAGTTTTGAATACCTTGAGGGGTGTAGTTTCTTAGATGGGGTCATTTTTATGGAGTTTCTACTCTAGGGGTGCATCAGGGGGGCTTCAAATGGGACATGGTGTAAATAAACCAGTCCAGCAAAATCTGGCTTCCAAAAACCATACGGCGGCACCTTTCCCTCTACGCCCCGCTGTGTGGCCGTACAGTAGTTTACGGCCACATATGGGGTGTTTCTGTAAACGGCAGAGCCAGGGCAATAAAGATACAGTCTTGTTTGGCTGTTAACCCTTGCTTTGTTAGTGAAAAAAATGGGTTAAAATGGAAAATTAGGCAAAAAAATGAAATTCCTAAATTTCATCCCCATTTGCCAATAACTTGTGCAACACCTAAAGGGTTAACGAAGTTTGTAAAATCAGTTTTGAATACCTTGAGGGGTGTAGTTTATAGAATGGGGTCATTTTTTGGCGGTTTCTATTATGTAAGCCTCGCAAAGTGACTTCAGACCTGTAGTGGTCCCTAAAAATTTGGTTTTTGTAAATTTCTGAAAAATTTTAAGATTTGCTTCTAAACTTCTAAGCCTTGTAATATCCCCAAAAAATAAAATATCATTCCCAAAATAATTCATGAAGTAGACATATGGGGAATGTTTAGTAGAGAAACTGAAACTTTGAAATTTTGCAAATTTTTCAAAATTTTGGGTAAATTAGGTTTTTTTTTATGCAAAAAAAATTAATTTTTTTTACTTCATTTTACCAGTGTCATGAAGTACAATATGTGACGAAAAAACTATCTCAGAATGGCCTGGATAAGTCAAAGTGTTTTAAAGTTATCAGCACTTAAAGTGACACTGGTCAGATTTGCAAAAAATGGCCAAGTCCTTAAGGTAAAATAGGGCTGAGTCCTTAACCACCTCAGCCCCCCTAGCTTAAACACCCTTAATGACCAGGCCACTTTTTACACTTCTGACCTACACTACTTTCACCGTTTATTGCTCGGTCATGCAACTTACCACCCAAATGAATTTTACCTCCTTTTCTTCTCACTAATAGAGCTTTCATTTGGTGGTATTTCATTGCTGCTGACATTTTTACTTTTTTTGTTATTAATCGAAATTTAACAAAATTTTTGCAAAAAATGTCATTTTTCACTTTCAGTTGTAAAATTTTTCAAAAAAACGACATCCATATATAAATTTTTCTCTAAATTTATTGTTCTACATGTCTTTGATAAAAAAAAAATGTTTGGGTAAAAAAAAAATGTTTGGGTAAAAAAAAAAATGGTTTCGGTAAAAGTTATAGCGTTTACAAACTATGGTACAAAAATGTGAATTTCCGCTTTTTGAAGCAGCTCTGACTTTCTGAGCACCTGTCATGTTTCCAGAGGTTCTACAAAGCCCAGACAGTAGAAAAACCCCACAAATGACCCCATTTCGGAAAGTAGACACCCCAAGGTATTCGCTGATGGGTATAGTGAGTTCATAGAGCTTATTTTTTTCACAAGTTAGCGGAAAATGATGATTTTTTTCTTTTTTTTTCTTACAAAGTCTCATATTCCACTAACTTGTGACAAAAAATAAAAACTTCCATGAACTCACTATGCCCATCACGAAATACCTTGGGGTGTCTTCTTTCCAAAATGCGGTCACTTGTGGGGTAGTTATACTGCCCTGGTAATTTAGGGGCCCTAATGTGTGGGAAGTAGTTTGAAATCAAAATGTGTAAAAAATGACCTGTGAAATCCTAAAGGTGCTCTTTGGAATGTGGGCCCCTTTGCCCACCTAGGCTGCAAAAAAGTGTCACACGTCTGGTATCGCCGTACTCAGGAGAAGTTGGGCAATGTGTTTTGGGGTGTCATTTTACATATACCCATGCCGGGTGAGATAAATAACTCGGCAAAAGACAACTTTTCCCATTTTTTTTATACAAAGTTGGCACTTGACCGAGATATTTATCTCACCCAGCATGGGTATATGTAAAATGACACCCCAAAACACATTGCCCAACTTCTCCTGAGTATGACACTTTTTTGCAGCCTAGATGTGCAAAGGGGCCCAAATTCCTTTTAGGAGGGCATTTTTAGACATTTGGATCCCAGACTTCTTCTCACGCTTTAGGGCCCCTAAAATGCCAGGGCAGTATAAATACCCCACATGTGACCCCATTTTGGAAAGAAGACACCCCAAGGTATTCAATGAGGGGCATGGCGAGTTCATAGAAATTTATTTTTTTTGCCACAAGTTAGCGCAAATTGATTTTTTTTTTTTTTTTTTTTTTTTTTCTCACAATGTCTCCCTTTCCGCTAACTTGGGACAAAAATTTCAATCTTTCATGGACTCAATATGCCCCTCAGCGAATACCTTGGGGTGTCTTCTTTCCAAAATGGGGTCATTTGTGGGGTATTTGTACTGCCCTGGCATTTGAGGGTCTCCGCAATCATTACATGTATGGCCAGCATTAGGAGTTTCTCCTTATATTGAGCATACGGGTAATGAGATATTTTCTTTTTCCGTTCAGCCTCTCGGCTGAAAGAAAAAATGAACGGCACAGATTTCTTCATTCGCATCGATCAATGTGGATGAAAAAATCTCTGCCAAAAAAAAAAGAGGGGAAAGGCGTCTGCCAGGACATAGGAGCTCCGCCCAACATCCATACCCACTTAGCCCGTATGACCTGGCAAACCAGATTTCTCCATTCACATCAATCGATGTGGATGAATAAATCATTGCCGGGATTTTTTATTTTTTTTTTATATACAAAGTATTTGCCAAAGTATATGAACACCGCCGCCTCCTCAGCTCATATACCTCGGCAAACGTATCTTTGACTGCAGAGGAGAAATCTCGTCTTGCAGCGCCGCATACACTGACTTTTGTTTAATCTGACAGCAGCGCAATGCTTCTGTCAGAATGCACATCAGTGCTGCAGCTCGTTCATCGGTTGGTCCACCTGGAAGGTAAAAAAAAAAAAAAAAAAAAAAGAATAAACCAGGCCGCAACGCAATAAATTTATTAACTTTATAATAACATTTGAACAGAACATATAAACTTTATTTAACTTTTTGAACAGAACGTTAACTTTTTTTGCTTACCGGTGTTTTTTTTTTTTTTTTACCTTTTATAGCACAAACCTCTCCTTCCCCATAGGACAATGTGCAAAGCGCAAATCGCCCAGAGATGTGGCGAAGTACATTATGCACTTTGTCCCAGGTGAAAGGAGAGGTTTGCAGCAGCTGTGAGTGAAAGGGCCCTAATAGCCCTGTGTGCCTGTCCTGTGAGATGCAATCCCTATGCTTTGTGTACCTGTGTGTGGTACTTCCGGAAACACTCCCCTAAGCGTAGGGCAGGGTGGTCAGGACAGAAATAGCGGGTGTCACGCCTTATTCCACTCCTGCTACAGACACAACATCATTTTCGGGGTGACGGTTGGGTTGAGGTACCAGCAACGACATTGGGGAAATGTCGCTCGTGTAGACTGCTCACTACACTGGTGGTTGGGGCCACGGAACCTCCTGGATACAGGAGGTTCTCGATGATCTCTTCCTGAAATTTGAGGAAGGATCCTGTTCTCCCAGCCTTACTGTAGAGAACAAAACTATTGTACATCGCCAATTGAATCAAATATACAGACACCTTCTTATGCCAGCGTCTGGTGCGTCGGGAAACTAAATAGGGAGCCAACATCTGGTCATTGAAGTCCACCCCTCCGATGAGCGCATTATAGTCGTGGACTGAGGGGCTTTTCAATGACACTGGTTGCCCGTTCAATTTGTATTGTCGTGTCTGCGTGAATGGAGGAGAGCATGTAAACGCCACGCTTGTCTCTCCATTTCACCGCGAGCAGTTCTTCGTTACACAAGGCAGCCCCCTCCCCCCTTGCAAGACGGGTGGTAACGAGCCGTTGGGGGAAGCCCCGGCGACTAGGTCGCACGGTGCCACAGCAGCCAATCTGTTCTAGGAACAAATGCCTGAAGAGGGGCACACTTGTGTAAAAATTGTCAACATAAAGATGGTACCCCTTGCCAAATAAGGGTGACACCAAGTCCCAGACTGTTTTCCCACTGCTCCCCAGGTAGTCAGGGCAACCAACCGGATCCAGGGTCTGACCGGCTCATAGATCCGAAATTTGTGGGTATAGCCTGTGGCCCTTTCACAGAGCTTATACAATTTGACCCCATACCGGGCGCGCTTGCTTGGGATGTATTGTTTGAAGCCAAGGCGCCCGGTAAAATGTATAAGGGACTCGTCTACGCAGATGTTTTGCTCAGGGGTATACAAATCTGCAAATTTCTGGTTGAAGTGGTCTATGAGGGGCCGAATTTTGTGGAGCCGGTCAAAAGCTGGGTGGCCTCTGGGACGGGAGGTGGTGTTGTCGCTAAAGTGCAGGAAATGCATTATGGCCCCAAATCGTGCCCTGGACATAGCAGCAGAGAACATGGGCATGTGATGAATTGGGTTCGTGGACCAATATGACCGCAATTCATGCTTTTTGGTTAGACCCATGTTGAGGAGAAGGCCCAGAAATTTTTTTCATTCGGAAACTTGGACTGGTTTCCACCGGAAAGGCTGGGCATAATAGCTTCCCGGGTTGGCGGCTATAAATTGAGTGGCATACTAATTTGTTTCTGCCACAACTAAGTCCAAGAGCTCCGCAGTCAAGAACAGCTCAAAAAATCCCAGTGCCGAACCGATCTGAGCTGTCTCAACCCGAACTCCAGACTGGGCGGTGAAAGGGGGAACTACAGGTGCGGCTGAAGTTGGGGACTGCCAATCAGGGTTTGCCAGCACCTCAGGGGCTCTACGGGCCTGTCTGTGCGGTGGCTGCGACGGGGTAACTATTGCACGTGCCACCGTACCAGCTTCAACTGCCCTTCTGGTGCTCGCCACTTCACCATGTTGTACGGCAGTGCTGGTACTAGGTCCAGGGAGGGCTGCGCTGCTGGTGTATGCCTCACCACGTAATCCGACAGCGCCAGCCCCACTCTGCTGCCCTTGAAGCGGATCCTGCGCAACCTGTGGTCTAGCAACAAGGGGCCAGGTACGCCTGGTGCTATCAGGGATCTCCACCTCCTCGTCCGAACTTTAGGTCAGACTGCCACTGCTTTCTACAGGTTCATATTCTGACCCGCTAGATTCGTCAGATGAGGGTTCCCATTCCTCATCCGACTGGGTCAGAATCCTGTAGGCCTCTTCAGAAGAATACCCCCTGTTTGACATTTACATAGTAACATAGTACATAAGGCCGAAAAAAGACATTTGTCTGTAACAGGGTTTTGGTGGCGCCCCCTAGTGTCTTTGGGGTCCCTAAACCTAGTTAACTCACTATGCCTGACAGGCGGATCCTGAGCCTCCGCTATCTGGGAACTGGGGTACATGTCTGCGGCAGTGCCTCCACCCAGTGGAGCATCCGGGGTAGGGATGTGGGGTCCCACTGGGAACATACTTGGTGCAATGAGACTGACACATCCTAACTGGAATTAACTTTATATAGTGTGTAACAAATGAACCAACATACATAGGAAAATACAATAGAGTAAACACAGATAACGATGTAATGTGGATGTTTCCTCACCCACCCACCAGCACACCTGCGTCCCACCCCCTATCTTCGCCCTAATGGCCGTTGGTGCACATAGGAGAGTTGGGGCCCTTATAAGTCCTGCTCCGCAGGGTCACTGAAGCAGCCTGAGCTGTGTAATGTCCGTCACTGGACCTCAGAGTCTTTATTGTGGTGAGGAGACAGGTGCCCTGTGGTGATACAGGGAGAGGTTTGACTTACCCTCACAACACCATTTACCAGGCCAGTCCGCAGCAATCTCCTCTTACTGGATTCACCAGACGTTTGGACTCAGTGCTTGTCTTTGCCAGCGAGTCCCTCTCTCAGCAGGTGTGATCTTGGGTGAAGTAAGTTCTCTCCGCCAGGTTCTATCTCTGTGCTGCAGTCTCTCAATGCCAGACACATGTCCTCTCTCTGGCTGAGCAAATCGTAACTTCTAGAAATCTTCCAGGACCTCCCTCCTCAGAGCATTGCAGGAAGTGTCCTTTCAGGACCTGCGATGATGTCACAATCCATGTGACTGATTTCAGCAAGTCATGTGATCAATACTCAATGTTTTATTAACAGCATACTGAGTCCATCTACTGGGCATTTCAGATAATGCAGCCTGTGTCACTTCACAGGGTTACATGTCTATCTAGTTCGGCCTGTTATCCTGCAAGTTGATCCAGAGGAAGGCAAAAAAAAAGAAAAGCTAAATTTAGGGGTATTCCCTGAGACTACCCAAGAAAAAAAGCAAGCCTGTCTTACAAATGGGAGGCTAGCGAAGTACCGGAGGCCGCTGCGATTTATAAAAAATTTCAAAACTGATTTTTTTTTTTATCGCCGCAGCGCTTGTAAAGTGATTGTGCAGTGATAAAAAAAATAAAAAAATTTTGTCACTGCGGTGGGGCGGGCGTGGGTGAACGCACGTGTGGGCAACCTTTCAGGCCTTATCAGGCAAACACTGCGTTTTGGGTGGAGGGCGAACTAAGGTGACACTAATACTATTATAGATCTGACTGTGATCAGTTTTGATCACTTACAGATACTATAACAGTACAAATGGTGATTAGCGATACGCTAATCAGCGAATCAGTGACTGCGGTGGGCTGGGCGCTAAACGATCGCTAACTACCTAACAAAGGGGCCTAAACTATCCTAAACCTAACCGTCAATACTAGTGAAAAAAAAGTGACAGTTTACACTGATCACTTTTTTCCCTTTCACTAGTGATTGACAGGGGTGATCAAGGGGTTAATTGGGGTGATGGGGGGTGATCTGGGGGCTAAGTGTGGTGTTGGTGGCTACTCACTGTGATGTCTGCTCCTCTGCTGGGACCAACCGACCAAAAGGACCAGCAGAGGAGCAGAGAAGCCATTTAACACCTTATATTTATAAATATAAGGTGTTATATGGCTTGTGATTCGATTTTTTTTAAAAATCATCAACCTGCCAGCGACGATCATTGGCTGGCAGGTTGAGGACGAAATACTCCTCTAACTTTTGCCGGCCTGCGATGCGCATGCGCGGCCCAGCTTTGGGCGAAATCTCGCGTCTCGCGAGATGACGCGTATATGCGTGACTCTCCCTGCAGCTGCCGCCTCCGGAATGCGATCCTGCTTTAGGCGGTCCGGAGGTTGTTATGGGGTTAAAGAACTCAGTGATTTGAAGGATATTGTGATCAAACCTGCGGATAAAGGGGTAAATGTTGTGATCTGGCCTGCACAGATGTATAAAAAAGAAGCATTTAGATAGCTGGGAGATAAGGACTGCTATAGACGTCTAGATAGCAATCCCACCACCAGGTTTAAGGCTGAATTAGATCATATTCTAGACTCCGGGGTAGAAAATAACATTCCGCCAGCACGACTTAAGGAGGGCCTGGTGGTGGATCATCCAGTGACTCCCACCCTGTATTTGCTGCCCAAAATCCACAAACGATTACAAACCCCCCCCCCCCGGGCGCCCTATTGTGTCCGGGGTGGGAAGTCTTTGTAAACGTGTCAGCAGATTTGTGGATTTGTATCTGAGGGGATGCGTGGAGACCCTGCCGTCTTATGTCAGGGACACCTCTGATGTATTGAGGAAACTCAATGGGGTGTCGCTGGAGGGGGACATGTGGCTGGTCACATGTGATGTAGAGGCCCTGTACACGTCGATATGCCACGACCACGGGATCAGGGCCTGCCAATACTTCATGCGTATGGCAAAGTTAGATGCGGACATTATTGTGTTTGTGATTGAGCTTCTGGACTTCATCTTGAAACACAATTATATTACATTCAAGGACCGCCTCTTCCTACAGCTCCGGGGGCGAATTGTGCGCCCTCTTATGCTAACCTGTGCCTCGGACTGTGGGAAAGAGAGATTGTCCAGAATCTCCCGGAATATGGCTCTGTGGTCGCGGTATATCGACGATGTCCTCTTTATCTGGCAGGGCACGGAGTGCCAGCTTCTATCCTTCCTCCAACAACTCAATAACAACACCCTTAACATCAGGCTGACTTGGCACTATAGCCAGGATAGGATGGAATTCCTTGACATACTAATCAGTAGGGAGAGGGACGGCTGGGTCTCCACGGATCTCTAGAGAAAGCCCACCTCCACCAACACTTTGCTACATACCAAATCTGCACACTATCCACAGTTAGGGCCATTCCGGTGGGGCTATTTTTGCGTCTTCGACGTGTCTGCTCCAGTGACAAGAAATTTGAGATGCAGTCTGGAGAATTGTCTAGGAGGTTTCTCAATAGGGCCTATAACCAGGTTGATATTAAGAGGGGCTACACACGGGACAAGTCTGCAAATAGGGACACTCTCCTGACCAGCAACAGACCAAAGATTGACAATGCCAATACGTGAAATACTCACTAGACACTGGCCTATACTGCTCTCAGATAATGACCTACGGGTGACACTTCGAGAATATCCCCAGGTGACATGGTGACGCTTAAAAAATCTTGGTGACTTGCTCACCAGTAGTCACTATGTATCCCCTTCGCCATCGTACATCTTTGGAAGTAAAGGGGCCAAAATGGGGCTCCTACCCGTCCAACAACTGTCAGGCATGTAGATACATGGTTCGGTCCTCCACATTTAGGGACTCTGAGGGCAGACGCGAGTATCAAATCGTGCAACATATCACATGCAGGACTGCATGTGTGATATATTTGATCACTTGCCCTTGCAAGCTCCTGTATGTTGGGATGACCACCAGGGAGCTGCGTGTTGGGGTATTCAAACATGCAAGCAAAATCCGCCAGGCAGCCACTACTGCACAGGACGAGCTGACCCAGTTTCAACCTATAACCCTCCATTTTAGGGACCATCACAGGGGGACCCTCGTAGATTACAATGCATGGGTATTGATAGGGTCTCTCTGGGCTGCCGTGGAGGGGATATCAAGAAGCGCCTCCTGCAACTGGAGACTAAATGGATTGTTCTGCTTAAGAGTGAGATCCCTAATGGTCTCAATGAGACTGTTAGCTTCAAGTCTTCTATAAATCGTGCTTTTTACCTTATTATGTGTTCGTTGTTTTTATCTTGTATTCTGTAAATCTTGATTTGTTGTCATGCTTTGGTTAGTTTGTTACTTTAAGGTCACTGCTTGCACTTAGCACTCTTGCCCTGCCTTACTTATGTCACTTGGCTACCTGCATCTTTATGCGGCCATCCAAGTTATCCAGGGTGGGCAAGTCGGCTATGTGTGACCATATTTACCTTGTATATGCATGCAGCACACTTACCATTTATATGTTACTTTGGGTGAACCTACAGTTCCCCCATATCTATGCGGTTTTACACCCAGGGCTGTGACCCTTCTCTCCCTGTCAGTTGGGTTTTTGTGAGGGAGGTTGTTTTTGACCCTGTCACATGGGGCCCCCCACCCTCCTCTACCCTTGTGCCTTATGTTATTCTAATTTTGTCATTTGATTATGTCTCAATAAATTACATATATTTTATATGTGCGTTTTCTCATCTTTTTGGGGTAATTGGTTTGGTTCGTTTGTTGGCTCCTTCCTGTAAAATATGCCATGAATTTCCATATTTTTTCTTGCTATCATTTATAGCGAGAAGACTCTGCTTTGTTATAAAAATATTGCATGTATATTGAAGCAGGAATTAAAAGAAAATATCAGTATATTCAGAAGTGTAGTTACAGCTGTTATAATTGTAGATCTTAAAGGGGTTGTGCAAGAATGAGGGGGTTTGGCAAACTCCCCCACTTTACTGGATCTGTAAAGGGAAGATTACTTACCTGCTTCCTGGTGCTGACTCTCCGCTCCTTCTCTTCCAAGCCTGCAATGCCTGGCTGGGCTCATCTGGTTTGGCATTGCCACAGCCGACACTGGCCGCAGCGGAGACTGGATCCCCTTGTGTCATGTGACTATTTGCTGTGACGTAAGGGAAACCGGTAACCATGATCGTCCATGAATTATATAATGGACATATTGGAATATATTGGAAATATTTCAGAGGATAGGTCATCAGTTAACAAAATGTCAGAAAACCCTTTTAACTCCTCCAGTCTTGGGTTTACTACCTGGGTTATGAAGTTGTGAACATTCCCAGACCCTTTGGACTCATTTGCAGCAAATGCTAAGGGACATCTGAGGAATAATTATACCCTCAATCCCACAACCTAATTGTTTGAGGGAAGTGGAGAGGACTCGGTGGAGAAGTGTTTGCCTGTTGTGTTCCACTCGATCAGTCTGGTCACCACTCTTTGCCTTTTTTATGATTTTCGTTGCAGCCTGTGACGCCTTCCAGCATGATGTCATAGAACATCTGAAACATGTATTGCTGATTTCACATTTGGAGATGGAGAGACCTAGGAAATGAAGGAGTTTTATCAGTGGCGTGCCTAGGGTGTTTGGCAATCGGGGCGGGTCTTTTCTCGGGCCCCCTCAATACTTTGAAACAATTGTACCCCCTTACAGTAGTATTGTCCTCATTGTACAACCTTCACAATAGGTTTGTACAGATGTGTGCCCCCTCACAGTAGTTATACCCTCTGTGCCTCCTTCACAGTAATAATCTTCATTGTGCCCACTTCATAGTAATAATCCCCACTGTGCCCCCTTCATAGTAATAATCCCCACTGTGCCCCCTTCATAGTAATAATCCCCACTGTGCCCCCTTCATAGTAATAATCCCCACTGTGCCCCCTTCATAGTAATAATCCCCACTGTGCCCCCTTCATAGTAATAATGCCCACTGTGCCCCCTTCACAGTAATAATGCCCACTGTGCCCCCTTCATAGTAATAATGCCCACTGTGCCCCCTTCATAGTAATAATGCCCACTGTGCCCCCTTCATAGTAATAATGCCCACTGTGCCCCCTTCATATTAATAATGCCCACTGTGCCCCTTCACAGTAATAATGCCCTTTGACTCTGTGCCCCTTCACATTAGTAATGCCCTCTGCGCCCCCTCTATAGTAATAAAATCCTCTGCCCCTCCTTCCTTAGTAATAGTCTTCTGTGCCCCCCTCCATAGTAGTAATGCCCTCTGTGCCCCCCTCCATAGTAGTAATGCCCTCTGTGTCCCCTTCCATAGTAGTAATGCCCTCTGTGCCCCCTTCCATAGTAGTAATGCCCTCTGTAATAAAAAAAAAACCAATCACAGTAACTACTCACCTTGTCCCGTTCCTTAAGCTCACAGTCCTCTCTTCCCTTCAGGCACAGATCGCTCTGCAGCACAGTGTGGGCGGAGATTATGCAGATTTCTAGGCTGCAGGCCCCACCCACACAGGCCGGCAGCGTGATCTGTGTCTGCAGGCTGAATGGTGGAGCGGAGAGAAGTCTTCCTGCTTCACCATTCTGTGCGCCGCCGGCCTGAAGGAGGGGAGGAGCGCGGGGAGCTGAGCTGTGAGTGACAGGACCCAGCTCCCTGCGCTCCAGCAATGAGCGCTTCTGTCTGTATTGATGGAAGCGCTCATTGCTTCTGGCACCCCCCAGAGAGTCGGCACCCGGGGCGGACCTCCCCCTCCCCCTTAGTACACCACTGAGTTTTATTGTTAATGAGGCTCTGTCAGCATGATCAACCGTATTAAACCAAGCAGAGTGGACGGCTTTTTGACAGAACAACAAGCTTAGTCTTCGGTTCTTGCAATCAGTCAGCTGTAAAAAGGTGCAGACCTTCTTCTGCTCAGTATGAAGAGAAGAAAGAAACAAAAATGGTGTCAGGACTTGTTAAACTGTGGATCGTTTCAAAGAAGGCAAAGGGTGGCTCTGGCTTCTCCACTTGAGATAAATATCTGTGCTCATCAAAAATAGTCCACTGCCCCTTCACCTCTCCCCTTTTTCAGGAAAATGTACCTTATGCAACTCCTGGTGCTCAGAAGCAGTGTGTGCCTGGTTTGGGCAGTCATGTGGGTCCCAAGCAGCAGGTCGGAAAGATGACTCAGCGGCAGGACTTGCAGTGGTAGAGCAGATCACACTGCAGCAGGTAGTGGATGTTTTCTGCTGACACAGCTACAATGGCCGCCACCAAGGCTCCTACACCTGACCGCCCTCCGAACAGTGCAGCAACCGCGGCTTCATTCAGCTCCCAGGTAAAACAGCTAGTAGCCACACAGAAGAGCGGGGCAGATTGCAGAGAGAAGCGAAGAGGCCGCGTTCCCAGAGTGGAGGAAAGGTGCCATCTCCTCTATAGTCCCCAATCCACCAGCTAAGTGCTACTCATTCAGCTGGTACCAGAGGAAAGGGTTAGCTGAATTAGGAGAACACTGGACCTATAGGCATCTCAGCGCTGTACAGCCACTTCCCGCTCCTGGGTCCAGAAAGTAATTTAGACTGAGGTTTTGGGTGGGCGGTAGGCCGTACATTGGCAGATGGTTAATACAACCCAGTTTAAATATGAATTGGGTCCTCTAGGCCCGGGGAAGTTTTCTGGCATGCGAAAGAGTCCCGAAATAGAGCTCTGGCCAATAGATGAGGAAGGAATGACTTGTACAGGCAGGAGATCTCCTCTAACGTCTGGCAGTTAGCTGTGGGCCTTGTGGTTGGAATACCCAGTAAAGGTGCAATGGTGCCTCAGTTCCTAAAAAGAAAGAAAGAGTTCAGTGGATGGGTAATGTAAGAGGAAGCACCCGTACCATGTCAGTCACCAGTGAGAATGTGGGTGGCTGCAGTGGAGGTAGCAGCAGCACTGTCAGCACCAGCCGTCCGGCCTGTAGTAACAGGTCACAGCTCTCCCTCACCTCTGGTAGGTGGCCGCATGTTACAGCATAGAAAAAGGATGACTGTGGATGGGACTGCTTACTCATCATCTCAGTCACAGCAGGACGATGCTTGTCCATCATGTTCCATACTGTACTGCTGCTGCCGCTACTACTACCCCTACACAGCTGTGCATCTCCAGTCTTGTCCGTCAGGTTCCATACTGTGCAGCTGCCACCTCTACTCCCCCCACATGTCCTCTCTTGTCCATCATGTTCTAAACTGTTGCTGCTTCCACTCTACACAACCAGACATCTATTGCCTTGTCCAGTAAAGAGATATCAGTCGGACTTGGTTCCTCAGTAGGCCTCCATTAGGGCTTCAGAGTGGCTGCTCAGGCTGCTGCGTCAGCAAAGGCATTACCCCCTGCCTCGGGAGTTTGTACCTTGATGATCACTACCCCAATAGACTCTGCAGTTTTTAATAAGTTTATCTGCTGATTCCACAAAGTCTCTGCTCTTCCAGATAGGACCATAGTCTTCTGCCACCCCAAAGACCTACCTGCAGTGTGTGTATGTATTAGCTGTGAGAACTTGAGCCATTGTACATGTTGCAGTGAATGCCTGTAGCTATGCTTTCTATGCTAAGCAGGAGGGTAGGGTAGTGACTGCCTACCCAGTCCATGGTGTGTGACAGTTCGTCTGGCAAGCTCCCCTTTTCAGGGGTGAAAGGTAGGGGGAATAGTCAGGCTTTTAAGCACAAGGAGGACTCAAGAGGCAGAAGTGCATTTTAACCCTTTAGGGACACAGCCCTATTTCACCTTAAGGACTTGGCCATTTTTTGCAAATCTGACCAGTGTCACTTTAAGTGCTGATAACTTTAAAACGCTTTGACTTATCCAGGCCATTCTGAGATTGTTTTTTCGTCACATATTGTACTTCATGACACTGCTAAAATGAAGTAAAAAAATAAAAAAAATTATAAAAATAACATTTTTACATATTTTTTTTTAAAATTGAAAATTTCCAAGTTTCAATTTCTCTACTTCTATAATACATAATAATACCTCCAAAAATTGTTATTACTTTACATTCCCCATATGTCTACTTCATGTTTGGATCAATTTGGGAATGATATTTTATTTTTGGTGGATGTAACAAGGTTTAGAAGTTTATAAGCAAATCTTGAAATTTTTCAGAAATTTTCAAAAACCCACTTTATAGGGACCAGTTCAGGTCTGAAGTCACTTTGTGAGGCTTACATAATAGAAACCACCCAAAAATGACCCCATTCTAGAAACTACACTCCTCAAGGTATTCAAAACTGATTTTACAAACGTTGTTAACCCTTTAGGTGTTCCACAAGAGTTAATGGCAAATGGTGATAAAATTTCAGAATTTAGATTTTTGGGCAAATATTCAATTTTAATCCATTTTTTTCCAGTAACAAAGCAAGGGTTAACAGCCAAACAAAATGCTATATTTATTGCCCCGATTCTCTAGTTTGCAGAAACACCCCATATGTGGCCGTAAACTACTTTACTGGCACACAGTAGGGTGTAGAGGGAAAGGTGCGCCGTATGGTTTTTGGAAGGCAGATTTTGCTGGACTGGTTTATTTACACCATGTCCCATTTGAAGCCCCCCTGATGCACCTCTAGAGTAGAAACTCCATAAAAGTGACCCCATCTAAGAAACTACACACCTCAAGGTATTCAAAACTGATTTTACAAACTTTGTTAACCCTTTAGGTGTTCCACAAGATTTAATGAAAAATAGAGATACAATTTCAAAATTTAACTTTTTTGGCAGATTTTCCATTTTAATAATTTTTTTTCCAGTTACAAAGCAAGGGTTAACAGCCAAACAAAACTCATTATTTATGGCTCTGATTTTGTAGTTTACAGAAACACCCCATATGTGGTCGTAAACCGCTGTACGGGCACACGGCAAGGTGCAGAAGGAAAGGAATGCCATACGGTTTGGGAAGGCAGATTTTGCTGGACCGTTTTTTTTGACACAATGTCCTATTTGAAGCCCCCCTGATGCACCCCTAGAGTAGGAACTCCAAAAAATGTACCCCATTTTAGAAACTATGGGATAGGGTGGCAGTATTGTTGGTACTAGTTTAGGGTACATATGATTTTTGGTTGCTCTATATTACACTTTTTGTGAGGCAAGGTAATAAGAAATAGCTGTTTTGGCACCGTTTTTAATTTTTGTTATTTTTAACATTCATCTGACAGGTTAGATCATGTGGTATTTTTATAGAGCAGGTTGTCACGGACGCAGCGATACCTAAAATGTATACAATTTTTTTTATTTATGTAAGTTTTACACAATGATTTCATTTTTGTAACAAAAAATTTAAGATTACACTTACCGGTAATCACTTTTCCATAAGCCCATGACAGCACCCTTGAGAGACCGGAAACAGGAACTTTCGTGGAGAGCTCATAAGGAGGAGCATGGCCCCAAGACCACCAGTTAATCGCAAGAACTTGTCCTAGACCACACTCTTACAAACATTTTTTTGTTTTTGTTTTTTGTATATATGATTTTTTTTATTTTATATATATATATCTCTTTTTTTTATTTTTAATTAGTATTAATTCGATATAGGGTGGAAATAAACCCGGGTGCTGTCATGGGCTTATGGAAAAGTGATTACCGGTAAGTGTAATCTTAAATTTCCCTTACGCCCATGACAGCACCCTTGAGAGACGAATAGAATAGAAACCCCTTTATTTTTTAGGGTGGGACTACTGCCTGGAGGACTTTTCTACCGAAGGCTAGTTGTTCTCTAGTGCCTAGGTCTAATCTGTAGTGACGAAAGAAGGTGCCGGGCGACTGCCATGTGGCTGCTCTACAAATCTGTTCTAAGGTAGCGTCGGCCCTTTCTGCCCAAGTGGTGGAAACTGATCTTGTGGAATGAGCACCAAAACCCCCCGCGGGAGCCTTTCCAGTTGAAGAATAGGCCAAATTAATGGCTCTCACGATCCATCTGGAAAGGGTTTTAGTAGAGGCTGGGAGACCCTTATTTTTCCCACTAAATTGAATGAAAAGTTTTGAGGTTTTCCTCCACTGACTAGTAACCTCCAGATAATGGGATAGACATCTTTTTACATCTAAACAATGGAGTTTTTCCTCTTTTTCATTTCTCGGATTTTGACACAGGGAAGGAAGGATAATGTCCTGTGTTCTGTGAAACATAGAAACCACTTTCGGTAAGAAGGAAGGGTCTGGTTTAATGAGTACCCCATCATCTAGGATGTTAGTGTAAGGTGGCGAAGTAGAAAAAGCCGAAATCTCACCAACCCTCCTTGCTGAGGTAATTGCCACAAGAAAAGCTGTTTTGAAGGACAAGATTTTTATGGGTAACTCTTTAAGTGGCTCAAAGGAAGGCTCCGTGAGGCTAGTGAGGACCAAGTTGAGGTCCCAGGGGAAAACTGAAGGTCCAGATATAGGTCTAAGCCTGCTGATGGCTTTAAAAAAATCTTCGGACCCACGGGTGGTTGGCGATGGGAGAATCAAAGAATACACTCAAAGCGGATACCTGTACCTTAAGAGTACTTGGCCTCAAATTCTTTTCATGACCGGCTTGCAGAAAATCTAAAACCTTACACATAGGTGGGGGATTTAAAGGATTCACCGGATCTTTAGCAAACTTTTGGAAGGTGTTCCAAATACTGAGATAAATGGAAGAGGTGATGTCCTTTCTGCAGGATAGTAAAGTGGAAACTACTTTCTTGGAGAGTCCTCTACTTTCTAGGATTTCCCCCTCAAGAGCCATGCTGTTAAGTGTAACTGCCTCACACTCGGATGGTTGACCGGTCCTTGGGACAGAAGGTCTTGCCTCTCCGGGAGAATCCAAGGGTCTGTCAAGGATAGCTTCCTCAACCAAGTGAACCAGGTTCTTCTGGGCCAGAATGGAGCAATTAAGATCACTGTCGTTCTTTCTTGTCTCAACTTCTGTAGGAATCTTGGAAGAAGTCTTAACGGAGGAAAGGCGTAGAGGAGCTGGTTCGGCCAGTGAAGGGAGAAGGCATCTATCCCTGTTGGTGAATCTCTCGCGCTGAGGGAAAAGAAAAGATGACACTTTCTGTTTTCTCTGGTAGCAAATAAGTCCAGATGAGGGCGACCCCAAAGTTGAATTATTTGATCGAAGACCATTTGATTCAAGCACCATTCCCCCTGGTCTAGTGTATTTCTGCTTAAGAAATCTGCCACCTTGTTTTCTGTACCTTTTTAGTACTGCCATAAGGGACGGAACAGAAGGAATTATAAGGGAAAAGATATCCGTTGTTAACTGCATAAGATTTTCTGATCTGGTTCCTCCTTGCTTGCTCAAGTAGGAGACAACTGTGGCGTTGTCCGAAAAAACTTTTATAGCTTTTCCCTGAAGTAGAGGAAGAAATTCTTTTAAGGCGAGAAAAACCGCTCTCAGTTCCCTCATGTTTTGGGAGTCTAGACTCTGCTCTCTTTCCCAAACACCTTGCCTTAAGTACCCTAGGCAACAGGCCCCCCAACCGGAAGGACTTGCGTCGGTGGTAAGGGTAACAAAATTTTGTTGGACCCAAGGGAGCCCCTGGGACAGGTTTACAGGATTCAGCCACCAGCGAAGAGACTGGATCACTTGGGGGGTGAGTGTGAGGGGTGTATCTAATGGGCGGAGGGTAACCTGCCATTCCTTCAGAATTTGCCACTGTAGGGGTCTGGAGTGAAGATGGCTCCAACTGACTGCTGGTATAGTGGAAGTCATTCTGCCCAAGACCGCCATTGCTTGTCTGATAGTAGGGTTTTTTGTAGATATCAGGGACTGAACCTGTTGTATTAATCTCTGAATCTTGTCTTGGTGTAGGATACAAAGTAGTTTCTTTGAGTCCAGCATCATTCCTAGAAAGACACGAACTTGGGAAGGTATTAGATGTGATTTCTCCCAGTTTATTTGCCAGCCGAGGTCTTCTAGGATCTGCACTACTTTTTTGAGGTGTACTTCGAGAAGGGATTCTGACTCTGCTACCACCAGGAGATCGTCTAGGTAAGGAATCACTAGAATGTCTCTTTCTCTTATATGAGCCATGACTTCTGCCATGACTTTCGTGAAAAGTCTGGGAGCTTAAGAAATCCCAAAGGGAAGGGCTGTATATTGTAGGTGCTGAATGTGACTTCCTATTGAAACAGCGACTCTGAGGAATTTTTGACAGTCTGCCTGAATAGGGATGTGATAGTACGCATCTCTTATATCTATCGTAGCCATGAAACAGCCCCCGAAAAGATGTTTTAAAACTGATTGGATCGACTCCATTCTGAATTTTTTGTAAGAGAGATACTGATTTAGATCTTTTAGATTTATGATGGTTCTGAATGTTCCATCTGGTTTGGGAACCAGAAAAAGGGAAGAGTAGAAGCCCCTGCCTCTCTCCGCCTCTGGCACCGGAATTAGAAAATTTTTTTGAAGTAAGGATGCAATCTCCTGTTGTAAAGCTAGATTTTCGCCCGAATTTTCTCGAAAATTTGTAATTTTGAATCTGTCCGGTGGGTGAGAGACAAACTCTAGACAAAACCCTTCTCTTATCACGCTTAAAATCCAGGGGCTTGAGGAGATTTTTTCCCAAGCGTAAGGGAAGAGAGAAAGTCTGCCACCCACGGGAGAGAAACCGTCATTGCTGTGATGGTTTAGAGGTTGAGGAGGATTGGGAACTGAAGAGGAAACCCTTACTTTTCCTATTCTTGTTGTCTGCTCTGAAGTCTTTGCTCTGGCCCCTAAAAAAATCCTTCTTGTTTTTGCGAAAAAAACGTTGTTTTTTCAGGGGTCTGGAGACAGGGAATCCTTTTTTATTGTCCGAAGCTTTATCCAAAAGGTCGTCCAAGACGGACCCAATCGCCCTGACAAGGAATTGCACAAAGCTTATTTTTTGATCCAGTGTCTCCCGACCATCCTTTTAGCCAAATAGCTCGTCTGGCTGAATTAGAAAGAGCAGCTGACCTAGCATTTAATTTTAAAGCATCTGCCGAGGCATCAGAAATAAAGTCTACTGCTTTAAGTAGAGTGGGAAAAACGGCTAACAATTGATCTCTCGGGGTTTTATTCTGAATGTGGGATTCTAATTCTTCTAGCCATAATTTCAGAGACCTAGCAGTGGATGTGGCGGCAATATTTGGTTTGAACGCTTGAGCTGAGGTCTCCCAAACTTTTTTAAGGTAAACCTCTGCTCGTTTATCCATAGGGTCTTTAAGAGTACCCAAGTCTTCAAACGGTAGAGCCGATTTTTTTGAGATTTTTGAAACCGGTGCATCCAACTTAGGAGGCCTGTCCCAATTTACTGAGTCTGCCTCATCAAAAAGATACTTCCTTTTCACATTTTTAGAGACAAAAATTTTTTTATCGGGTCTTTCCCATTCCTTCTGTATCAAGAATTTTATATTCTCGTTTACGGGAAAAACTCTAGATTTTTTCTGCCCGAGGTCACCAAACATGATATCCTGAACGGATTTTGGGTCTTTGGATTCGTCTAGCTTCATGGTCGCACGAACCGCCTTTAATAAAGCTTCCGTATCATCCGGGGAAAAAAGTGGCCTGCCCGTGGATTCTTCATCCTGGGACGAGTCTGGGCTAGCTAGGATTTCTCCTGTATCACTATCTTCTAAGGAATCCGAGTCAGATTTATTAGCTGTGCCTGATCTGGTTCCAAGGGAGCTTGAGGCTACAGAGGGGAAGCTCTTTTTGAAATCTTTCAAAGAATCCGAGACCTCTGTCTTCACCATCTCCCTAATACTCTGCAGAAGGGATGGGGACTCCTCCTCCACTAGTTTCTCAATGCAACGTTGACATAGTTTTTTCGACCAAGAGGGGGCAAGCTTCTTTTTACAGACGGCACATTCCTTCCCTCTGGTTTTTGAAATTGCCTTTCTAGGGCCCTCTTTTATAGTCTAAAAAGCAAGAAAGAAAAGAGGGAAAGGAGATTTAGCCTGACTAAGAAAACAAGTGATGGGGAATGATCCCCCTTACCCCACCAGGAGTACCAGTCTGCACTCATGACCCTCCTGCTGATCGGCGCGTTGGGCACTCTCCTCTTCATGCTGCTGTGGGATAGAGTGACTCTCAGGATCCAAAAAATCCGGTTTCCTACTAGGCTGGCTGGGCTGCTGCTGACCGTGCGCCTCCTGTGGGTCCGATTCCCTCGGTCGGGTCCTGCTGAAACTATCTGCGGCCATAAGTAGGAGAAGCACTTCCTACTTCCGGAACGCACGCTACATGCGTTCCAAATACCGGAAGTCTCGACGCCGAGAACCGGATCTCGCTTGGATCGCGAGATTTTGTCTCCCCAGAGAAGGGTGGTGAGGAGGAGGCCCGGCCCGCCTGAACACTGTCAGGAGGGACCGGCGTGTCGGACGCACCTCTCAGTGCGGCCGGGACTGCAGAATAGCAGCAGCGCGGCGTAAGCCAGACCCCAGCAGCAAGCACCAGACTCCGGCCGGCGGCTCCTAGAGGAGACTTACGCCGGAACAGGTAACCCCACTTCGAAATAATTCTCAGGGGCCCTGCAGCCTAACCTTCTTCTTTTCTCCACGAACCGTCTCTGTCTAGGACAGGAAACAGGAACTGGTGGTCTTGGGGCCATGCTCCTCCTTATGAGCTCTCCACGAAAGTTCCTGTTTCCTGTCCTGGATGGAGGCGGTCTCTCAAGGGTGCTGTCATGGGCGTAAGGGAAAAATCATGTTTCAGTGTCTCCATATTCTGAGAGCCAGAGTTTTTTCAGTTTTTGGGCGATTATCTTAGGTAGGGTCTCATTTTTTGCGAGATGAGGTGACTGTTTGATTGGTACTATTTTGGCGTACATATACGACTTTTTTGATCACTTTTATTACTTTTTTTGGGAAGTAAGGTGGGCAAAATTTCAATTTTATCATAGTTTTTTTATTTTTATGGCGTTCACCGTTCGGGTAAAGTAACATGACCGTTTTATAGATCAGGTCGTTACGGACGCAGTGATGTCAAACGTGTAGGGAATTTTATTTTTTTTCATTTTTAATCAGTGATAAATGTGTATTTAGATTTTTACTTTTTTTTTTTTTTACCCAGACCCACTTGGTTCTTGAATATCCAGTGGGTCTGATGTCTGTATAATACAGTACAGTACACTATATAGGGTATTGTACTGTATTTTACTTACACTTTGTCTGAACAGATCTATGCCTTTAGCACAGATCTGTTCAGCACCATGGACAGCAGGATGCCTGAGAAGGCGTCCTGTTGCCATGGGAAACTTCCCCGTCTGCCACAACTGAGCAGACGGGGAAGGAGGGGGGGCTCCCTCCCTCTGTGAGACCATCCTGTCTGGGGGCTGCAAAGGCACAGCAGCCCCCCGATGGGAGAGGGAGGGAACTCCCTGACTGTCAACCTCTTCCATACAGCGGTATGGAAAGGGTTAAACGGCTGACATCGCATCACAGATGTCATCCATTTATACCAGGGTGTCAGCAATGTGCTGACACCCTGGAATACCCACTGGCCACCAATGATTATTCAAGAGGAGGCGGGCGGGGGATCGCGATCCCGCCTGCCGCACCGCCTGCAACCCCCCCCCGCCGGCATAAAATCATTCAGGGGTGCAGGGGGGAGATAAATATATATTTTCGGAATACTAAAGTTTCTGATCCCTGTGGATCAGAAACTGCAGAAAGCGCAGCAAACCACAGGTCTGAATTGACCTGCGGTTTGCTGCGATCGCCGACATGGGGGGGGTCACGGGAGCCCCCGTGCATTTAGCCTAGGTGCCTGCTCAATGATTTGAGCAGGCACCTTGTTCCGATCACCGGGCGATGGTGATCGGAACAACACATGACGTACCGGTACGTCAGGTGTCCTTAAGAGGTTAACTGGTGTCCTGCCAGTTTTATTTCATCAAGTTGCATAAAACACAAATCATAAACACAAGACCTATCCTTGTCCAGGCTCTTACTAAACAGTAGGTCCCTCTCTAGGACGTGGCTGAGCTAACCGAGGTCCACCTAAAATGGACACACAGTCTGAACAGCAACCTGTCATATTTGCGTTTCCTTGCTCTGGACCTTCAGGGTCTCTCGGTGAGATGTGACTTCTCTCTCTCCCAGGAAGTTGTGAGCAAGTGTGCTGCCATCCTGGTTATCCAGCAACTCGCCAGGTGCAGCTCATCAGGGCCCAGGCTTAGGTTTTTAACCCTTTCCTACATAGCTTTCCTCAGCATATGTTAGGAACCTGGGAGACACATTACACCCTCAATTACTAAACCATGTAAGGCTACTTTCACACTAGCGTTCGGGTGTCCGCTCGTGCGCACCGTTTGAAGGGGCTCACGAGCGGCCCCGAACGCATCCGTCTGGCCCCAATGCATTCTCAGTGGAGGCGGATCCACTGAGAATGCATCCGCCTGCCAGCGTTCAGCCTCCGCTCCGTTCAGTGAGCGGACACCTGAACGCTGCTTGCAGCGTTCGGGTGTCCGCCTGGCCGTGCGGAGGTGAGCGGATCCGTCCACACTTACAATGTAAGTCAATGGGGACGGATCCGCTTGAAGATGACACAATATGGCTCAATCTTCAAGCGGATCCGTTCCCCATTGACTTTCAATGTAAAGTCTGAACGGATCCGCTCAGGCTACTTTCACACTTAGAAAATTTTCTAAGTTTTAATGCAGACGCATCCGTTCTGAACGGATGCGAACGTCTGCATTATCGGAGCGGATCCGTCTGATGAAACATCAGACGGATCCGCTCCGAACGCTAGTGTGAAAGTAGCCTAAAACACCACAATAGACTTCCTTCATGGTGGTACCGGGATCCATCTACCAAAAATTCTAAGTTAGAGATTGGAGTTTCTCAAGCTCCTGCTTTTCAATTTTCAGCAATTCAATACAATAATGCTGATTATCTGGTCATCTAACCCAGACCTTGTCTGATGGTTCTTCCTGACGGCGTTGGCAGTGCCACCTCGTACTCAGGGCCGTCTTTAATATTGATTGGACCCTGGGCAAAAATTTACTTGGGCCCCCTGGATCCCGCCTTCCCACACCCTAGCAGGCAATCACGCCCTCCACCACAACACACACACAAAAAATCCACACATCTGGTAGAGTCCAGTGAATGACTGTAAAAACTTCCAGTTCTGAAGACTCCAGCGGCTCAGGATCAGTGCTCTGGGCAGCTGGGGAAAAGACAACAAAAAAATCCGTAACCCGTGAGGTGAAGGAAACGACACCGGGAAGGAGAAGGATGAGCGCCAAATTTCCAATCTGTGATGTAGAATGCGAATATATATATATATATATAGAGGTAATCAAT
This sequence comes from Bufo bufo, assembly GCF_905171765.1. Classification (NCBI taxonomy): domain Eukaryota; kingdom Metazoa; phylum Chordata; class Amphibia; order Anura; family Bufonidae; genus Bufo; species Bufo bufo. The sequence continues at coordinate 557,719,776 of NC_053393.1, read as the reverse complement.
GGATAAAAACAGATAATAAATGATAAAAGCTTTAGAGCTTTTCCACTCACTTCACAAGGGGGGTCACCTCCAGGATAAACTCAAGACACCCGGGGTGATGCCCCCCTGATCCGAGATCGTTCGTAGAATCGTAGAGATCCAGGTAAGCGGACCAAATCTGCGGTGAAGATGGAAACAGCAGGCGGATCCTTTGCTTCATGAAAATCTCTCTTTATTGAGAATAAAACAAGCTCAATGCGTTTCGGGGTCCATATAAAATCCCCCTTCCTCAGGAGCAGATAGATAAGGTGAGTAGGTGTCTACAGATACATATATACCAAATAAAAAAATAAATAAAAACAAATCGAAAAACGGCGCCAAAAACTAGTGGGCGTGGCTACAGAGATGACATCACCCATAGTGATCTCAAGGGTATAAAAATCAATCTATAACGGTTACACAGTAGTCCCCTTAGGGGGCAAATGAGATTGCAAGTACCTAAATCAAACATAAGAGACATAAACATATGTATATAAGAGTTCTGAGCAGTTAGGTAGTGGCCGGAAAGACCGGATGTGACGTCAGTGGAACGCATACGATTTACATAGAGGTGCTCTATCTGGCATTGGATTAGCGTCTAAATAACAAATCCATACATATACATATAGTACAATTCATACGACAGGCTGCCCTACATAGAGACATGTATATCACCTCTTGCAAGGGGAGGATAGAGAAGGTTGTAGCTCCGTATAGTCAAACCGGAGTAAAAGGAGGTGCGGGACCTAAGGGACGCACACAGTGACGCGTGCGTTCCAAATGGATAAACCGGAACTCCAGGACAACAAGTGAGGCCCCAAGGAAGCTAGGGCAACCGTGGAACACACGCGGGTCGGCGTGCGCTCCATACTGCTGCCAGGCCGGATGTCCGCAAGTGAAGCGCCGGAGCTTCGAGTGGTGGGAGGTGCCATGGGATGCATGACGTATGTGGAACGCACGCCGCACAGCGTGCGTTCCACCTGCCGCCAGTCCCGGACATCATATTAGATCAGGGCAAAAAAAGGAGGGGGGGGGGCTAATGCCCCTAAAACTAAATATCGAGGAGGCTCGCATGTGTATACAAACTGTACATATATATGTGTATGTACAACAACATACAAGATAATAATAATGATAATAGTATGTAAGAAGATATATATTAATACCTGGACAAAACGAAAGTACACCTATATAAAAGCACATATTAAAAAAAGCTGTAATTAATCCAAACAGCAATTTTCATACATAAAATGAAAGAATAAAAATAAAAAATATATAAAAAATTAAAAATAAAAATAATAATATGTATTATGGTACCTATGATTCTAACGGGGAGGGATATACCTTTATATAAATATTCATATAATTAAAATATAAATAAATATATAAAAAAATATAAAAACTGTTCATGATGTATTTTAATGTTTTACATTTTGATTAAATTAATTTAATTATATATAAAATCAATTTAATAAAATAAATACTATGGTGGAAAGGGTTATAGGATATTTTATTAGATGGACCTTTAAATGAAGTTGTGTATAAAACAAAATGTTATATGACTAAAAAATGATTGTCAGTATTTAAAACAAGGGACAGCAGAAGATCAGTAATTTGTATATTCTAGTGATTCATTAAGGCCGAAGGGCGACAGAGTATTTAATTTAAAAATCCAAAACATTTCCTTCCTACATAGAGTTTGGAAGGAATGGGGTATCCATTCTAACGGTGTAACCAACAGGGAGGAGGGGTCACCTTCATGACGGAGAGCATAGTGGCGAGACGCTATGAGTATTCACTTTTCGGCGTATATTCGAACGATGTTCATTCATTCGTTCTCTCAGTGACTGAGTAGTACGACCCACGTATAAAAGATCACAGGGACATTGTAATAGATAAACGATGTTAGTGTTACTACATGACATATTTTGTTTTAAAATTACGTGTTCTCTTGGGTGGGGTAGGGTAAGTTGTTTACCACATACATTAATCATAGCACAACACATACACCTTTTAACGCCACATTTGTGGGGGCCAATACAATTCTTAGGGCTAGGCTTTTCCAGGCCGAACATGGAAGGATTGAGACATGTTTGTGTTGTCGCTTTACTCGCTCCAGTGGCTAATTTAGGACAAGATGGGGCCAAAATATTCTTCAAAGTCTGGGCTCTCTTAAAGATTAATTTAGAGGTTCTGGGGATAGATGTACCTATAATAGGGTCTTTTAACAAGATGTTCCAGTGTTTATTCATAATTTTCCTAATGTCATTATGCCGTGTATTATAGCGGGTGATGAAGTTGAGGCCAAACTGTTTCGTATCATCTTGTTCACTGACAGTTTTATTTTTTCCTTTTAGACTTTCTGTTTGTGAAAATTCAAGGGCCCTTCTCATTGATTCATTTACTAATTTGTTTGGATAACCTTTATTCATAAATCGTTGTTTCAAAATGCTTAGTTGTTCCTTACACATGATATCGTCTGAACAATTCCTACGGATTCTATTTGGCTGTAAGGGATGTTGTTTCGCCATTTTGTATGATGACAGCTTTTGTAGTCTAAATAGCTGTTCATATCGACCTTTTTAAAGTGCGTTTTAGTAGTTATTTTATTATTAATGATTTCTAATTCCAGATCTAAAAAGATGGCCTTGGTACGATCATGTTCCAATGTAAAAGTGATGTTCCAATCATTTTTATTAATCTGTTCGGTAAATTCTACAAGAGAAGACGAATCTCCATTCCAAATCAGGATGATGTCGTCTATGTATCTCCTATAGAATATAATATTGGGATGTGATAAGAGGCCAAATTTCTCCTCAAACGCGCCCATAAATATATTTGCATAAGCGGGGGCAAATTTAGTCCCCATTGCTGTCCCTTTACACTGTTTATAGATTACATCCTGAAACATAAAATAGTTGTGATGAAGTATAAAATGTATAGAGTCTAACACAAATGATTTTTGAGAATTCGGCATCAAAGGGTCCAGACTTAGTGTTTGCTCTATTGCTCGGAGGCCTAAGGTATGTGAGATGTTACTATAAAGAGAAGTGACATCTAGTGTGGCCCAATGGTAGGTGTCTCTCCATGTGAGGGGGTTTAGAGTGGTAATCAAATGCGAAGTGTCACGTAAAAAAGACGGCAATTGCAAGACATATTTTTGCAGTAAACTGTCAACGTAGTCGGATAGATTGGATGTTAATGAACCCACACCAGAAATAATCGGTCTCCCTGGGGGGTTCTTTACAGATTTGTGCACTTTTGGTAAAAAATAAAAACGTGATAACGTGGGATGCGGGGTTTTTAAAAAGGCCCGTTCTTTCTTGTTGACAATACCTAGACTAAAGCCCTCATCCACAAGCAGGACTAGACTTCTTTTGTAGTCATTAGTTGGATCATGTGGTAGGATACAATAGTAGTCCCTATCTGAGAGGATTCGTAAGGATTCTGCCAAGTAGTAGGAAGAGTCCATAACGACAATGCCTCCACCTTTATCGGCGCTTTTGATGACGATATCTTTTCTCTGTGTTAGTGACCTTAAAGCATTTGAAAGGTCTTTGTTTAAATTCCTATTGGTAGTATAGCTGGTTGGCAGCGAGGAAAAACTTTCTTTAAAGTCGGATAAAACCATATTGAAAAAACTTTCAATGTGGGCTCCTCTACTGTCAAGGGGAAAAAAGGAGGATTTCATCTTCACATTAGAAATAATGGGGGTTTGTTGAGGTTCACAGGCCATGCTAGTGGATGGTGGAGTTGTTAAACCATTACTCGTTAGGGAACTGGCATTGTCGATAGACTCCATATCGGAAGGATAGTCACTAATTGAAGTTGGTAATGATGTCATAGCACCAGTGACTCGTGTATGTGCAGCAGTGGTAGTTTTAGAAATACCGGATGGAGGTAATGTACTTTCAGCTGTAATCCCTAAATCTTGCATAGAATTTTTTGTCGTAAAATGTCGATGTAGAGTCAGTTTTCGTGTAAACTAATTCAAATTGACAAACAACTCAAAGAGATTGGGTTGGTTGGTCGGACAAAAGGAAAGTCCTTTGCCCAATAGTTCGGTTTCGTTTTTCGTTAGACTATATTTTGATAAGTTAAAGATTCCTAACTTCCTTTCGAAATCTATAGTATTATGAATCACACTGCTTACTTTATCGTGTTCAGGGTTTCCATTCTTGGTTTTAATTTTTTGTTGACTGGAGCGTTGTCTTCCGCTTCCCCTGCATCCTCTAGATCTATATTTGGTCTTTTTTTCTTCTTTAGGCTGGAGACTGGTGTATAGAAGTGTGTGATCTTGAGTGATTGGGGAGTGGTGATAGATGTTTTGAGGGGGGAGGGATCGGTGGATCTTAGTAGCGGGCTTAGAGCTAGAAAACTCGTCAGAATTTTCCTGGTCGGTAGTAACGAAGGACCCTTGTTGATGGTCGGGGAAACCTGTTCTAAAAAAGAAGAGGTATCAGAAAGATTGGTGGGTAAAGCTAAAAAGCTTTCGGGACTAATAGATGAAACAGAGTGTTTGGAAATATTCAAAAGAGATGAAGGGCCTTGAGCAGGGGAGGGATTAGTGGATGGCCTAGGAGAGGAGTGAACAGACAAATTGGTAAGTAGTTCCAATGATTTGGGACTGCTGGAATCGGATAGATTCAATGGAGCTACCGGAGAGTTTGATAGACACTGTTGTTGGAAATTCGTTCTTAACCCTGGAGAAGGAAATGTAGAAAGATTAGAATCTATAGGATGGGGGAGTGAAGTGGACTGGGCCTCAACAGTCGAAGTATCAGTAGGATGGACAGATAAGGATGGCCCAGGGTAATGACATTGGTATTGGAGTGGCCAGATAGTTGCAGACTCTTAATGGGTCTAGGCCTCATGGATATGTTGTCATTAGTCCTTGTGTATGGGCTCTTATTATATGGGCCACGTTGATTCTGTCTGGTATTATGTTGCGAGTACAACCTACTATTATACACAACCCTTGTATTCACAGGTCCGACATATTGGGAGGGTATGGGGTTCTTATTTCCACGAAAAGTGGATGGCCGGTTTCGTATATGAGGGATGGTGGGGGGGATAGGGTCTAAAGAGTGAATATTACTTTTAATGTTTCGGTTGCTTGTACTAATGTTTAAATCTTTTTTCCTTTCCCATGCTCGTACCGAACGTTCTTTATAATCCAACAGATCTCGACAGAGTTTATTGCATTTGTTGCGGACCATATTATACTCAAACCTTCTAAGATTAGTTCGTTCAGAATATGTATGGAGGGGCCTAATATCAGGGCGCTGCCTCTCAATTGGTGATCTAAGAGCAAGTTTGAGTCTAGTGACAAGATTCGTGCATATCTGTTTACGTTTGGTGACAAGGATTTTCATGAAATTAAAGGAACAGTCATCACTATTTTTAAGCCATTTTTCACAGAAAACCTTATCATCAGAAAAAGTAGGTTTTAGAGCGAGTCTAAGTCCTCGTGGTACAAGTCCTAAATGAAGATAGATGGTTAGGAGATATCCATCTATTTCATTGTGGATAAAGTCCTTACTCAGATTTAGGATGTCAGTTCCAGGTTCGGCTGTGTTATCATTGATATCGGTGACTCCAACATCCATCCATGTGCCATTAGGAGTGATGGTAAGTTTTTTAGAGAGTTCCTCTGGTAGCACGCTGATGATTTCATTCTTAACTCTCTTAATGAGCTGTGGTAAATCGTATTGAAGATAGGAAAGTCCTGAGTCAGCCTCATAACCTCCATTCGGCGTCAAGTTTCCTTTCGGCCGGTCCATGAAGTCAAGAGCGTAAAAAAGAAAACGAGGTTATCCCAACTCTATAAGGGGATCAACTGAATGCCCCTGAAGAGAAGGAAAGACGGGCGCCAACAGGACTGTGATGACTTCTCTCTCTCCCAGGAAGTTGTGAGCAAGTGTGCTGCCATCCTGGTTCTCTAGCAACTCGCCAGGTGCAGCTCATCAGGGCCCAGGCTTAGGTTTTTAACCCTTTCCTACATAGCTTTCCTCAGCATATGTTAGGAACCTGGGAGACACATTACACCCTCAATTACAAAACCATGTAAAACACCACAATAGACTTCCTTCATGGTGGTACCGGGATCCATCTACCAAAAATTCTAAGTTAGAGATTGGAGTTTCTCCAGCTCCTGCTTTTCAATTTTCAGCAATTCAATACAATAATGCTGATTATCTGGTCATCTAACCCAGACCTTGTCTGATGGTTCTTCCTGACGGCGATGGCAGTGCCACCTCGTACTCAGGGCCGTCTTTAATATTGATTGGACCCTGGGCAAAAATTTACTTGGGCCCCCTGGATCCCGCCTTCCCACACCCTAGCAGGCAATCACGCCCTCCACCACAACACACACACAAAAAATCCACACATCTGGTAGAGTCCAGTGAATGACTGTAAATACTTCCAGTTCTGAAGACTCCAGCGGCTCCGGATCAGTGCTCTGGGCAGCTGGGCTCAGGCTGGAAGTGGGCACCGCTCTGCAGGAAGGAGACCGGGGCTCGGCTCACCCTAGTGTTACAGTGTACCCCACAGTATGCAGTATAGCACCCTATAGTATACAGCACCTCACAGTATGCAGTATAGCACCCTATAGTATACAGCACCTCACAGTATGCAGTATAGTACCCTATAGTATACAGCACCACACAGTATGCAGTATAGCACCCCATAGTATACAGCACCACACAGTATGCAGTATAGTACCCTATAGTATACAGCAACCCACAGTATGCAGTATAGCACCCTATAGTATACAGCACCACACAGTATGCAGTATAGCACCCTATAGTATACAGCAACCCACAGTATGCAGTATAGCACCCTATAGTATACAGCACCACACAGTATAGCACCCCATAGTATACAGCACCACACAGTATGCAATATAGCACCCTATAGTATACAGCAACCCACAGTATGCAGTATAGCACCCTATAGTATACAGCAACCCACAGTATGCAGTATAGCACCCGATAGTATACAGCACCACACAGTATGCAGTATAGCACCCCACAGTATATGGTAGAGCAGTATAGCAGTCCACAGTATACAGCACCCCACAGTATACAACACCTCACAGTATACAGTAGAGCAGTATAGCACCTCACCGTATACAGCACCCCAAACTATACACGATACAGCCCCCCACAGTATACAGTACAGCACTCCACAATATACAGCACCCACAGTATACAGCCCCCCCACAGTATACAGTACAGCAGTATAGCACTCCACAATATACAGCACCCACAGTATACAGCCCCCCCCCCACAGTATACAGGCCCCCACACAGTATACAGCCCCCCGCACACACACACAGTATACAGCTCCCCACACTATGCAGGCCCCCCCACACTATACAGGCCCCCCACAGTATACAGGCCCCCCACAGTATACAGCCCTACACAGTATACAGCCCCACACAATATACAGCCCTACACAGTATACAGCCCCACACAATATACAGCACCCCACTATACAGTAGTTTACAGTATATTGGCATAACAGCCCCGGTCACCTTTTTCTGATCTTCACAAAAAAAGCTCCACAGTTAAGGCAAACTTCTCCTACAACACTCCTGATAGGACCTTGATGACCTCATAGCCATGTGACCAGTAATATTGCAAGGTTACTGGTCACATGGTGATGATGTCATCTAAGGTCCTAGATCACAGCTGACAGCCTGACACCCGGGGCAGTGGCTAGCAGGACTCAAGAGACAGCTGCCTTGGGCCCCCCAGGAGCAACTGGGCCCTGGGCAGCTGCCCCTTGGTAAAGACGGCCCTGCTCGTACTGTGTCCACCTGGCAGCGGAGATGTGTTTGGTTCTCATTTCCACGACTACTTATGAAATTTGGATGGTCAGCGGCTGGTCCAGGACTATGTCAGTCGCCTTGTATTCCGGTGTGGCTGCTGCGGTTACATCTCTCACATGTGAAGGAGAAGCCCTAATTATTGTGTCTGGATGTTAGGAGTAGTAACCTAACGGTCGGAGGTTTTTCCATGGAGCTCAGTTATTACCTCTTGTCCACGTATTGTAGTCGTGTAAAGCTGAGGCTGGAGCTGAAAGTCTGTCCTGTCCTGTCCGTGTCAGTAGACCTTGTTGTCCCCGTGAGGTCAGAGCATTGTATAGAACCTGCAGCTAGAGGCACTGGGGGTCCATTCCCAGCAGGAGCCCACACGGCCCTTAGTGATATACTGTAGTGGGTACTGGTACTCTGCATATGGCCTCCCTTCTGCCTGGGGTCTCCGGGAGATACTGCATGTGGCGAAAATAACCTTGCCACTGGGTTTTGGAGGGGCCTGGTTGCCAGCCTCTTGCCCCAGGATTATGGGCCCTCTCATCAGCCCATGCAAAACTTAAACCCCATGGCGATTTGACTGTGTTTGTGGCATCTGAGCGCTCAGATCCAAGCCATATGGGGACATGTGGGGTTTTGAGGCGTGTGACAGACCCATCCGTATGGACTAAAAATGATACCCAGATAGCTAATTTTATTGTATTTGTGTATTCTGAGCGGCATTCACCTAATGATATGCACTCAGACTTGAGCTATCTGGGAATATGTTAAATGTCTGTGTTTGCTGGGAAGGTGTGACATTGTGTGTTTGGGTGGCGATTCCTGTCCTGTTGTTCCCACATGTGTATTGGTGATTTCCCTTTGTCCTTGAATTGCTCCTCGGGTGTCTCCAGGACAGAGAGGAGGAAACCATGATGCATTGTGGGGATGTGTTGTGTCTGTGTATCCTGAGTGCTACGTATCTGTCCTGTGTCACAGTCTTCCTTCTGGTCCCCTAGGGGCGTGTACACCAGATGGGGACCTGCATAAATACGGGCGGGTAGCCCTCAATAAAGAGTTCCTGTTTTACACTCAACATAGAGCCTCGTCTCATGTGTGTGGGGATTGCTATACGTGTATACTCCCCTGGCTATTACTCCTAGCTCTTGTAAGAGCTGTTCCTGTGGTGGTATCGGTGTCGAGCGGAGTGCTTGGAGTCCTCGGGAGGCACTGGGAGCATTTATCAACGGAGGTACCCGGTCGGGGTGCTAGGCGTTCCGTTACACTGCAGAAGTTGTGTTGTAGGGTAATGTGGTCTTCACACCCCCACAACCTGGGACATTTCTTCTGAGAAAGCGAATGGTGACATTGCTGCACCCTGAGGTCGGCTGCTCCAGCAATTAGTGACCGGTCTCCTCCAGGGGCAGGAAGGAAAAACCTCTGGCCACGTCAACCACTGGAGAAGAAGAAGTCGGTGGCACTTGGTGAAGTAAGGTGTGGGGGTTCTGTACATCAAAGATCATCTTGTTCACCTCCCTAAGGTCATGGACCATGCTGCACTGCTGCAGTTCCCCTGGGGTCAGCTTTTCCTTCACAGAGAATAGTGGGGGGCTCCACGGTGACCTGCACCCCCTCATTACTCTGATTTCCCTGCACCGTGTCCCCTGTTACTGGTTCGGTGCTGATGGCTCCTGGTTTACCTGTTACTGGTGCTGTCTGGTTTGGGCTTTATTGGCGATGGGGCGACCGACAGAAGGACAACATCAGCCTTAGGCCCCTTGGTTCGGGCAAATTATGGCTAATGAGCACTCGTCAGCAATAACCGGCCATTGTAAATGTGCCCTCGACTACCGGATAACGGAGCACAACGCGCGGATTGTTTCTCATGACGCCGCAATCCTTCTTAGCGGCAGCAGATCCTGCTGTACAAAGAGCAAGAAATGGTTCTGTATGGAGACGAAGAGCAACATCACCGATCCCTGCTGCCCGTACTGTGGAGGAGATCGCTGCATGTAAAGGGGTCTCCTCCACTGACCAGCAGGCGGTTTCTGTCCGGCCGCCTCTCGGCATGTTTCCCGTGCTGCGGCCGCATCTCCCGCCCGTCCCCCCGTTATAATGAATGGGGCCGGGCCAGACTTCCGGAAGCAGACGTGTGCGAGCGTTAGTCCGGATCCGGCAGGATGTTCCCCCGGCAGAAACGGGCAAACCTAACACTAGGGTGAAAGAAGCGACCGGCGGGTGAGGACTATACCAATGAGGGGACGGGGGGGGGGGACTGTACCATGTGATCAGCTCCTCCTGTATCACACAACAGAGGATTAGATACACAGCTCAGCAGACAGTATCACACAGGATAGGATTAGATACACAGCTCAGCAGACAGTATCACACAGGATAGGATTAGATACACAGCTCAGCAGAAAGTATCACACAGGATAGGATTAGATACACAGCTCAGCAGACAGTATCACACAGGAGAGGATTAGATACACAGCTCAGCAGACAGTATCACACAGGATAGGATTAGATACACAGCTCAGCAGGGAGTATCACACAGGATAGGATTAGATACACAGCTCAGCAGACAGTATCACACAGGATAGGATTAGATACACAGCTCAGCAGACAGTATCACACAGGAGAGGATTAGATACACAGCTCAGCAGACAGTATCACACAGGAGAGGATTAGATACACAGCTCAGCAGACTGTATTACACAGGACAGGATTAGATACACAGCTCAGCAGGGAGTATCACACAGGATAGGATTAGATACACAGCTCAGCAGGCAGTATCACACAGGATAGGATTAGATACACAGCTCAGCAGACAGTATCACACAGGAGAGGATTAGATACACAGCTCAGCAGACAGTATCACACAGGATAGGATTAGATACACAGCACAGCAGACAGTATCACACAGGAGAGGATTAGATACACAGCTCAGCAGACAGTATCACACAGGAGAGGATTAGATACACAGCTCAGCAGACAGTATCACACGGGATAGGATTAGATACACAGCTCAGCAGACAGTATCACACAGGAGAGGATTAGATACACAGCTCAGCAGACAGTATCACACAGAATAGGATTAGATACACAGCTCAGCAGACAGTATCACACAGGAGAGGATTAGATACACAGCTCAGCAGACAGTATCACACAGAATAGGATTAGATACACAGCTCAGCAGACAGTATCACACAGGAGATTATTAGATACACAGCTCAGCAGACGGTATCACACAGGATAGGATTAGATACACAGCTCAGCAGGCAGTATCACACAGGATAGGATTAGATACACAGCTCAGCAGACATTATCACACGGGAGAGGATTAGATACACAGCTCAGCAGACATTATCACACGGGAGAGGATTAGATACACAGCTCAGCAGACAGTATCACACAGGAGAGGATTAGATACACGGCTCAGCAGACTGTATCACACAGGAGAGGATTAGATACACAGCTCAGCAGACAGTATCACACAGGACAGGATTAGATACACAGCTCAGCAGACAGTATCACACAGGAGAGGATTAGATACACAGCTCAGCAGACTGTATCACACAGGATAGGATTAGATACACGGCTCAGCAGACAGTATCACACGGGATAGGATTAGATACACAGCTCAGCAGACAGTATCACACGGGATAGGATTAGATACACAGCTCAGCAGACAGTATCACACAGGAGGGGATTAGATACACAGCTCAGCAGGCAGTATCACATAGGATAACATTAGATACACAGCTCAGCAGACAGTATCACACAGGATAGGATTAGATACACAGCTCAGCAGGCAGTATCACACAGGATAGGATTAGATACACAGCTCAGCAGGGAGTATCACACAGGATAGGATTAGATACACAGCTCAGCAGACAGTATCACACAGGATAGGATTAGATACACAGCTCAGCAGACAGTATCACACAGGATAGGATTAGATACACGGCTCAGCAGACAGTATCACACAGGACAGGATTAGATACACGGCTCAGCAGACAGTATCACACAGGATAAGATTAGATACACAGCTCAGCAGACTGTATCACACAGGATAGGATTAGATACACAGCTCAGCAGACAGTATCACACAGGATAGGATTAGATACACGGCTCAGCAGACAGTATCACACAGGACAGGATTAGATACACGGCTCAGCAGACTGTATCACACAGGATAAGATTAGATACACAGCTCAGCAGACAGTATCACACAGGATAGGATTAGATACACAGCTCAGCAGACTGTATCTCACAACTGAGGATTAGATACACAGCTCAGCAGACAGTATCACACAGGATAGGATTAGATACACAGCTCAGCAGACAGTATCACACAGGATAGGATTAGATACACAGCTCAGCAGACAGTATCACACAGGAGAGGATTAGATACACAGCTCAGCAGACAGTATCACACAGGACAGGATTAGATACACAGCTCAGCAGACGGTATCACACAGGATAGGATTAGATACACAGCTCAGCAGACAGTATCACACAGGATAGGATTAGATACACAGCTCAGCAGACAGTATCACACAGGATAGGATTAGATACACAGCTCAGCAGACAGTATCACACAGGATAGGATTAGATACACAGCTCAGCAGACAGTATCACACAACAGAAGCTGTGATCCAGGCTCAGCAGGCTGTATCTCACATGAGAGGCTTAGATACGGCTGTGCTGGCCGCTCCCAGTGTTTGGGGCTCTGGAGATGGTGAGGGAAGCGCCTGTGGCCCTCAGTGATGTGAGGAGAGGAGCAGGAGCCATGTCTGGGTGTACTAACATGGCCGCCGGAGGTGTAGGGGGCGGGGCTAGTGCTGACTGACCAGTGTGCCGGGCGGGGCCAGCCCTGTGACGTCACACCGCAAAGCATGCTGGGAGAGGAGAACTCCAGGAACCTGAGGGAAAGAGGAAGTTCTGCTGGAAACGTCCTGTAAAGAGGCTCTGATGTCCGGACAGGGTTGAGACTAGAATGGAGTTGTTACAATGAGGTCCTCCCCCTGGAGTCAGTAATCTAGCCTGTTCAGTGTAGAGCAGGCTAGAATGGAGTTGTTACAAAGAGGTCCTCCCCCTGGAGTCAGTAATCTAGCTTGTTCAGTGTAGAGCAGGCTAGAATGGAGTTGTTACAAAGAGGTCCTCCCCCTGGAGTCAGTAATCTAGCTTGTTCAGTGTAGAGCAGGCTAGAATGGAGTTGTTACAAAGAGGTCCTCCCCCTGGAGTCAGTAATCTAGCTTGTTTAGTGTAGAGCAGGCTAGAATGGAGTTGTTAGGAGGAGGTCCTCCCCCTGGAGTCAGTAATCTAGTCTGTTCACTAGAAAGCAGGCTAGAATGGAGTTGTTAGGAGGAGGTCCTCCCCCTGGAGTCAGTAATCTAGTCTGTTCACTAGAAAGCAGGCTAGAATGGAGTTGTTAGGAGGAGGTCCTCCTGTTCTTCATGTTACTTAATAAATTCTTTGCATTCTTAATTCCGGAAACTGTTTTACTACATTTATGAATTTCCTATATAATTTTTTCATATATATTTTTATCGATGCAATAGAAAAAATTCCATTCTGCTTGTTTTCACAAATACATAAAAATAGAACTAAGGGGTCATTTATTTTCAAATATATACGACCTTTTGGTGTATTTTTTGTGCAGATTTTTTCGCAAAGGTGATTTGCGGCAAAATCTAAGACTTCTTCCCCTTCCAAGTCACTTACACCAGTTCTAAATAAGGAGGAATGGCGGGGGAGGGGTGGCCCGACTGGTTTATAATTTCCTACACCAATGATGTAATTCTTAGCCGACATGATCAAATTCAGAGTTTTACAGTTGTGTTCACACAGCGCGGCCATTTTCTGTTAACACTCTCATTAATGGCTGTGTGGTTTTGCCAATAAAACACACAAGTGTCAATCAAAATGCCACTTCTAAAACCACGCCGACCACATGAGCACACCCTTCATGTATTTTAATTTCACCGTTTTATCTGCCACAGCCGACTAGATTAAGGACTTCTCAGAGAGGACCAATATTAACTCAATAAGCCACAGCAAATACAGGAGGACCTCCTTCTGCCCACTCCATTCTAGCCGGCTCTGTATAGAAAAGACTAGGTTACTGACTCCAGGAGGAGGACCTTCTTCTAATATCTCTACATCTTATATTACTGATAGTAGAGGAGGACCTCCTTCTACCACCTCTGCAGCTTATATTACTGATAGTAGAGGAGGACCTCCTTCTAACACCTCTGCAGCTTCTAGCAATGATAATAGAGGAGGACCTCCTTCTAACAACTCCATTCTAGCTGATTCTATAGTGAACAGGCTAGATTACTGACTCCAGGAGGAGGACCTCCTTCTAACACCTCTAAAGCATATCCTACTGGCTCCAGGAGGCCCTCCTCCTAACATTCCTATTCTACCATATTACTGGCTCCAGAAGGAGAACCTTATTTCTCCCACTATTCTAATAAGGGTCCATGCACATAAACATATGCCATCTGAGATATACAGTCCGTGAGCAGGGCATATGTCCCAGAGCGCATAGCTTCATAGTTTACTATAACGCAGTGCACGTCGGGCCACCCACGGGACTACCGCCCCAGACTCGTATTATCATGGGACATGATTGATGCCGCTCTAGGACATATGGCCTGCTCATGAACGCTATGTCTCGGAAGGCACACGTCTGTGTGCATGGGCCCTAACATGCAGTTGTTAGGAGGAGGTCCACACTTTGTAGTCAGTAATATATTCGAATGGAGTTGTTAGCAGGAGGTCCTTCTCTATTATCAGTAATATAAGCTGTAGAGTTGTTAGTAAGAGGTCCTCCTCCTGGAGTCAGTAATCTAGCCTGTTCACTATAGAATCAGCTAGAATAGAGTTGTTAGAAGGAGGCCCTCCTCTATTATCATTGCTAGAAGCTGCAGAGGTGTTAGATGGAGGTCCTCCTCTATTATCATTGCTAGAAGCTGCAGAGTTGTTAGGAGGTCCTCCTCTACTATCATTAATATAAGCTGGAGAGATGTTAAAAGGAGGTCCTCCTCCTGGAGTCAGTAATCTAGCCCGTTCACTATAGAATCAGCTAGAATGGAGTTGTTAGAAAGAGGTGCTCCTCTATTATCAGTAATATAAGCTGTAGAGGTGTTAGAAGGAGGTCCTCCTCTATTATCAGTAATATAAGCTTTAGAGATTTTAGAAGGAGGTCCTCCTTCAGGAGTCAGTAATCTAGCCTGTTCACTATAGAATCAGCTAGAATGGAGTTGTTAAGGAGGTGCTCCTCTATTATCATTGCTAGAAGCTGCAGAGGTGTTAGAAGGAGGTCCTCATCCTGGAGTCAGTAATCTAGCCTGTTCACTATAGAATCAGCTAGAATGGAGTTGTTAGAAGGAGGTGCTCCTCTATTATTGCTAGAAGCTGCAGAGGTATTAGAAGGAGGTCCTCCTCTATTATCAGTAATATAAGCTGCAGAGGTGTTAGAAGGAGGTCCTCCTCTATTATCAGTAATATAAGCTGCAGAGGTGTTAGAAGGAGGTCCTCATCCTGGAGTCAGTAATCTAGTCTTTTCTATACAGAGCAGGCTAGAATAGAGTGGGCAGAAGGAGGTCCTCATCCTGGAGTCAGTAATCTAGCCTGTTCACTATAGAATCAGCTAGAATGGAGTTGTTAGAAGGAGGTGCTCCTCTATTATTGCTAGAAGCTGCAGAGGTATTAGAAGGAGGTCCTCCTCTATTATCAGTAATATAAGCTGCAGAGGTGTTAGAGGGAGGTCCTCCTCTATTATCAGTAATATAACCTGTAGAGGTGTTAGAAGGAGGTCCTCATCCTGGAGTCAGTAATCTAGTCTTTTCTATACAGAGCAGGCTAGAATGGAGTGGGCAGAAGGAGGTCCTCATCCTGGAGTCAGTAATCTAGCCTGTTCACTAGAGAATCAGCTAGAATGGAGTTGTTAGAAGAAGGTCCTCCTCTACTATCAGTAATATAAGCTGTAGAGGTATTAGAAGGAGGTCCTCCTCTACTATCAGTAATATAAGCTGTAGAGGTGTTAGAAGGAGGTCCTCCTCTATTATCAGTAATATAAGCTGTAGAGGTGTTAGAAGGAGGTCCTCCTCCTGGAGTCAGTAATCTAGCCCGTTCACTATAGAATCAGCTAGAATGGAGTTGTTAGAAGGACGTCCTCCTCTATTATCAGTAATATAAGCAGTAGAGGTGTTAGAACAGGCATCCTCCAACTGCGGCCCTCCAGCTGTTGTAAAACTACACCTCCCATAATGCCCTGCTATAGGCTGATACCTGTAGGCTGTTCGGACATGCTGGGAGTTGTAGTTTTGCAACAGCTGGAGGGCCGCAGGTTAAGGATGCCTGTGTTAGGAGGTCCTCCTCTATTATCAGTAATATAAGCTGTAGAGGTCAGAAGCCAGTAGTATAAGCTGTAGCGTTTTTAGAAGGAGTTCCTCCTCTTGGAATCATTGTTCTAAAAAAGTTTCCTTGAGAATGTAAAGAATTTAATATCAAGAACAGGAGAACCGCATCCTAACAACTCCATTCTAGCCTGCTTCATAGTTAGTGAGCAGACTAGATTTCTGACTTCGGGGGGGGGGGGGGGGGGGGGGGGGGGGGGGGGGGGTGTTACGGGACCTTCTAACAACTCCATCCTAGTCTCAGTATTCTAGCCTGTTCAGCGTGGAGCATGCTAGAATGGAGTTGTTAGCAGGAGGTCCCATAACCCCTCCCCCCCAAGGTCATAAATCTAGCCTGCTCAATAACTATAAAGCTAGAACGGAGGAGGAGTTGTTAGGAAGAGGTTCTCCTGTTCTTGATGTTATTAAATTCCTTACATTCTCAATTAAGTAAATAGTTTTACTATTAAGAATTTACCTTTATTTTTTTCTTGTATATTTTTTCTATGCAATCTGATGCCACTGAGTGTTTGATATCTGAAGCTTGTCTTCATGCTGCAGATATCAAAAACTGATTAAAAACCTTTCCATAGAAAAGAGCCTCACCCCCCACCATTTTCTTTTATTTCACATAAAATGTTATACGAATGTAGTGTGAGGCGGGTGTGCAGTTGGCCTCCTCTACCACCTCACCCTCCATTCCTGCCAATTTTCAGAGCTCTGGTTACCATGTAGTGGGCAGAAGAATATGTGGGTGTTCTGTATGGGCCCTATTGCAATTTGATATATATATATTTTGGTGATGTGAACTTGGGGGTGTATCTCACCTGGTGGTTCAGTCTCACTGGGTGAGGTAGCTGAAATGCAGAAAAGCACTGCATCAGTAAGGCATAGCTTGCTGGAGATTGGTCAAAGTTGTATGGGCTGGATTTCTTTGGACTGGGAGTCAGGTTGGTAGCGTGAAACAACTGAAAATATGTCATATTCTAGGTTCTTCAAAGTAGCCACCTTTTGCTTTGATTACTGCTTTGCACACTCTTGGCATTCTCTTCATGAGCTTCAAGAGGTAGTCACTCGAAATGGTCTTCCAACAGTCTTGAAGGAGTTCCCAGAGATGCTTAGCACTTGTTGGCCCTTTTGCCTTCACTCTGCGGTCCAGCTCACCCCCAAACCATCTCGATTGGGTTCAGGTCCGGTGACTGTGGAGGCCAGGTCATCTGGCGCAGCACCCCATCACTCTCCTTCATGGTCAAATAGCCCTTACACAGCCTGGAGGTGTGTTTGGGGTCATTGTCCTGTTGAAAAATAAATGATGGTCCAACTAAACGCAAACCGGATGGAATAGCATGCCGCTGCAAGATGCTGTGGTAGCCATGCTGGTTCAGTATGCCTTCAATTTTGAATAAATTCCCAACAGTGTCACCAGCAAAGCCCCCCCACACCATCACACCTCCATGCTTCACGGTGGGAACCAGGCATGTAGAGTCCATCCGTTCACCTTTTCTGCGTCACACAAAGACACGGTGATTGAACCAAAGATCTCAAATTTGGACTCATCAGACCAAAAGCACAGATTTCCACTGGTCTAATGTCCATTCCTTTATAATATATATATATATATATATACATACACTGCGTGCAGAATTATTAGGCAAATGAGTATTTTGACCACATCATCCTCTTTATGCATGTTGTCTTACTCCAAGCTGTATAGGCTCGAAA
Organism: Bufo bufo; assembly: GCF_905171765.1. NCBI lineage: Eukaryota > Metazoa > Chordata > Amphibia > Anura > Bufonidae > Bufo > Bufo bufo. The sequence continues at coordinate 557,701,824 of NC_053393.1, read as the reverse complement.
GCCTACTACCAATTAAGCATATAAGGTGATGTGCATCTCTGTAATGAGAAGGGGTGTGGTCTAATGACATTAACACCCTATATTAGGTGTGCATAATTATTAGGCAACTTCCTTTCCTTTGGCAAAATGGGTCAAAAGAAGGACTTGACAGGCTCAGAAAAGTAAAAAATAGTGAGATATCTTGCAGAGGGATGCAGCACTCTTAAAATTGCAAAGCTTCTGAAGCGTGATCATCGAACAATCAAGCGTTTCATTCAAAATAGTCAACAGGGTCGCAAGAAGCGTGTGGAAAAACCAAGGCGCAAAATAACTGCCCATGAACTGAGAAAAGTCAAGCGTGCAGCTGCCAAGATGCCACCAGTTTGGCCATATTTCAGAGCTGCAACATCACTGGAGTGCCCAAAAGCACAAGGTGTGCAATACTCAGAGACATGGCCAAGGTAAGAAAGGCTGAAAGACGACCACCACTGAACAAGACACACAAGCTGAAACGTCAAGACTGGGCCAAGAAATATCTCAAGACTGATTTTTCTAAGGTTTTATGGACTGATGAAATGAGAGTGAGTCTTGATGGGCCCGTGGCTGGATTGGTAAAGGGGAGAGAGCTCCAGTCCGACTCAGACGCCAGCAAAGTGGAGGTGGAGTACTGGTTTGGGCTGGTATCATCAAAGATGAGCTTGTGGGGCCTTTTCGGGTTGAGGATAGAGTCAAGCTCAACTCCCAGTCCTACTGCCAGTTTCTGGAAGACACCTTCTTCAAGCAGTGGTACAGGAAGAAGTCTGCATCCTTCAAGAAAAACATGATTTTCATGCAGGACAATGCTCCATCACACGCGTCCAAGTACTCCACAGCGTGGCTGGCAAGAAAGGGTATAAAAGAAGAAAATCTAATGACATGGCCTCCTTGTTCACCTGATATGAACCCCATTGAGAACCTGTGGTCCATCATCAAATGTGAGATTTACAAGGAGGGAAAACAGTACACCTCTCTGAACAGTGTCTGGGAGGCTGTGGTTGCTGCTGCACGCAATGTTGATGGTGAACAGATCAAAACACTGACAGAATCCATGGATGGCAGGCTTTTGAGTGTCCTTGCAAAGAAAGGTTGTTATATTGGTCACTGATTTGTTTTTGAATGTCAGAAATGTATATTTGTGAATGTTGAGATGTTATATTGGTTTCACTGGTAAAAATAAATAATTGAAAAGGGTATATATTTGCTTTTTGTTAAGTTACCTAATAATTATGGACAGTAATAGTCACCTGCACACACAGATATCCCCCTAAAATAGCTCAAACTAAAAACTACTTCCAAAAATATTCAGCTTTGATATTAATGAGTTTTTTGGGTTCATTCAGAACATGGTTGTTTTTCAATAATAAAATTAATCCTCAAAAATACAACTTGCCTAATAATTCTGCACTCCCTGTGTGTATGATTATATATATATATATATATATATATATATACACACACACACACACACACACACACACACACACAAATTAAAGTCACATACTTGATTTATTAAATATATGCTTTATTTAAAAACTTTTCAATAAATACCATTTGTCCTGTGTGTGCATAGATATAACTGCAGGGCGTCTGTATATCGGAGAACACTGCACCTTAATGTAAATTGATGACATGTTCTGAGAGACCAATAATAAAATTTAGTTGTCTATTTTCAGCCCCCCCCAACACCAAAGAGAAAAAAGTGAGAAACAGTTGAAGTGTTTGTTACCTACATTTCAGAACCATTTACAGTTTTATACATTAAATACAGATTTGCATATGAGACAAGTTATGCCACTTTCACCAATTTGATCAGTTTGTTTACCTACAACAAATAAAAAATAAAGTTAATGATACTTTAAGTATATAAAATTGGCTATTTGCCTATTGTTCCTGGTAACCCTGCCTCCATACGCAAGACAGCTGAAGTGACTGAAATATGAGGGATGTCGTTTTTAGGCCAAGTTCAGTCGCTGTATTCACAGTGCGCTTATCTGGTCTGTAACAAACTTTCAGGCTGTTTGCTACTTCAGCGGGTAAAGTAGGGCGGCCAGAGGTCCAGTTTTAGGCTCCCTGTCCTCCGTCTGACGGAATGGACTCAGCTCCCTCTCATACAGCAGCCCTGTGCAGGGAGAGTCACCATCTCTCCACAGCAGGTGACATGAAGTTTATTTTGTATTGGCTGCGGAATCGGAGGGAGTATTGCCTAACATGGTCAGGTGTGGCCTAGTGGGGTCAGGCGCCCTAAGCCTAGAGTATGGGCGCCCTAAAGGTAGAGAAGCAAGGCTGGATTAGGACAGCACATTTAGGACACTGCTTCCAAACTAGGGCTAGCCTGTGTCTGCTGTAAGGCCGGAGTCTAGACACTGTGGTGTATGGGCCCATGGGCACCGCCATTATGCCATCTGAATCCAGGGGAATTACACAAGTGCCAATGGCACACTGGAACGCACCCGCACCGCCATAGAAACACTGCTATGCCGTTAAGCTGACATCACCAATTTGAATCCCAGCTAAGGTGCTTACACAGGACGAGGGCTGCAGCTAACCATTATTTGAATAAACGATTAGTTGTCGATAATTTAATCGATCGGGAAAAAAAAAAAAAAAAAAACACCAAAATTACAAAACAGAGAGGTTTATATGATTTTACTTGAAAAATTATGTTCAAAGGCCATATTAAAACAAATTGTGGACGGCACTTATGGAGAGGGGGTCCTGTGGGCGGCGCTGTTATGGAGAGGGGGTCCTGTGCCCAGATCCCCCTCCCATAACAGTGCCATAGACCCATCCCCCCCTCCCCATAGCAGTGCCATAGACCGCTTTCCCCCCCCCCCCCCCCCATAACAGCCCCGGCCCCGCTGCTCACAGCATCTTTATTTTACCTTACATTGACGCTCCAGTAACAGGCAGAGCTGACGGCGGCGTAACGTCACTCACAAGACGCACCTGCTCCGCCCACTTTATGAATGAAGGAGGCGGAGCAGGCGCGTCACATGAGTAAGTGACGTTACACCGCCGTCCGCTCTGCCCGTTACTGGAGCGTCATTGTAAGGTAAAATAAAGATGCAGTGACTTAAAGTGGACCTTTCACCGATTCTTACCCTATGAACCAAGTATACATACATGTGGAGCGGCGCCGGGGATCTCTCTGCACTTACTATTATCCCCGGGCGCCGCTCCGTTCTCCTGCTATGCCCTCCGGTATCTCCGTTTCCCAAGTTATGGTAGGCGGAGTCTGCCCTAACGCTGGCCAATCGCATTGCAGAGCTCACAGCCTGGGAGAAAATAACCTCCCAGGCTGTGAGCTCTGCGATGCGATTGGCCAGCGCTAGGGCAGACTCCGCCTACCATAACTTAGGGACTGGTATCTCCGCCTACTATAACTTAGTGAGCGGAGATACCGGAGGGCATAGCAGGAGAACGGAGCAGCGCCCGGGGATAATAGTAAGTGCAGTGAGATCCCCGGGCGCCGCTCTACATATCTGTATAGTTAGTTCATAGGGTAAGAATCGGTGAAAGGTCCTCTTTAAAGTAAACCGCCCGCATAGCAACGAATCGGACGATTATTCGATAACTGGATTCGTCGTTATAATCGATTACATCCCTACACGGGACTTCAGCTCTTCTGACACAATCCTGCTGTGTCTTTAGGACAGATTCTGTTTACTGACTGCCACCTAGACATGACAAGCAGTGACACAACAAGCCCTTCTATATAGTGTGTAGTGCTGCATACAGCATACCGCCTGCTATCAGACTGTACAGCGAGGGGCACTGGGGGGCTCGTCTCCTCCGGCTCTGCTGGATGGCAACCCCTCTGCTCTGCCATTCTGCTCTCAAGAACAAAATCTATTGGGTGAATACACATCAATGTTACCACACAGCAGCTACAAGATACACCCAGCCCCATACACAGAGGCTTACACCCCCCCTTATTATCTGCCCCCTCTCCGAAACACCCCATAAAGCCCCCCCTCCCACAGATCTGCATCCTCATGTTCCCAGAATACACCACACCCACCCCCCTCACAGATTGACCTCCCCATAACCACCCCGTAAATCTTCACCCTCATGTCCCCAGAATACACCACATGCTCCCCCCCCCCTCACAGATCTGCACCCTCATGTCCCCAGAATACACCACATGCCCCCCCCCCCTCACAGATCTGCACCCTCATGTCCCCAGAATACACCACATGCCCCCCCCCTCACAGATCTGCACCCTCATGTCCCCAGAATACACCACATGCTCCCCCCCCCTCACAGATCTGCACCCTCATGTCCCCAGAATACACCACATGCCCCCCCCCCTCACAGATCTGCACCCTCATGTCCCCAGAATACACCACATGGCCCCCCTCACAGATCTGCACCCTCATGTCCCCAGAATACACCACATGCCCCCCCCTCACAGATCTGCACCCTCATGTCCCCAGAATACACCACATGCCCCCCCCTCACAGATCTGCACCCTCATGTCCCCAGAATACACCACATGCCCCCCCCTCACAGATCTGCACCCTCATGTCCCCAGAATACACCACATGCCCCCCCCTCACAGATTGACCCCCCCATAGATCTTCACCCTAATGACCCCAGAATACACCACATGCCCCCCCATAGATCTGCACCCTCATGGTACCAGAATACACTACATGACCCCCCCCCCACACAGATATATGCACCCTCATGGTAACAGACTACACCACATGCCCCCCTACCAGACTGACCCACCCCATAACCCCCTCACAGACCTACACCCTCATGGGCCCCAGAATACACCACATGCCCCCCTACCAGACTGACCCACCCCATAACCCCCTCACAGACCTACACCCTCATGGGCCCCAGAATACACCACATGCCCCCCTCACAGATTAACCCCTCCATGTCCCCAGAATACACCACATGCCCCCTCACAGATTAACCCCCCCCATAATACACCACGTGCCCCCTCACAGATTAACCCCCCATGTCCCCAGAATACACCCCCCTCACAGATTAACCCCTCCATGTCCCCAGAATACACCACATGCCCCCTCACAGATTAACCCCCCCATAATACACCACATGCCCCCTCACAGATTAACCCGCCATGTCCCCAGAATACACCCCCCTCACAGATTAACCCCCCCCATGTCCCCAGAATACACCACATGCCCCCCCACCCCATAGATCTGCACCCTCATGGTGCCAGAATACACCCACATGCCCCCCAGAATAAACTCACATGCCCCCCCCCCCCATAGATCTGCACCCTCATGGCGCCAGAATACACCCACATGCCCCCCCGAAATAGATCTGCACCCTCATGGCGCCAGAATACACCACATGCCCCCCCCATAGATCTGCACCCTCATGTCCCCAGAATACACCACATGCCCCCCCCTCACAGATTGACCCCCTCCCCCCCACAGATATGCACCCTCATGGCCCCAGAATACACCACATGCCCCCCCCCCCCATAGATCTGCACCCTCATGGCTCCAGAATACACCCACATGCCCCCCCCCATAGATCTGCACCCTCATGTCGCCAGAATACACCCACATGCCCCCCATAGATCTGCACCCTTATGCCCCCAGAATACACCCACATGCCCCCCCCATAGATCTGCACCCTCATGGCGCCAGAATACACCCACATGCCCCCCCATAGATCTGCACCCTCATGCCCCCCCCCATAGATCTGCACCCTCATGCCCCCCCCATAGATCTTCACCCTAATGACCCCAGAAAACACCACATGCCCCCCCATAGATCTGCACCCTCATGTCCCCAGAATACACCACATGCCCCCCCCCCTCACAGATTGACCCCCTCCCCCCCCCCCCACAGATCTGCACCCTCATGGTACCAGAATACACTGCATGACCCCCCCCCACACACAGATATGCACCCTCATGGCTCCAGAATACACCCACATGCCCCCCCATAGATCTGCACCCTTATGCCCCCAGAATACACCCACATGCCCCCCCCTCACAGATCTGCACCCTCATGTCCCCAGAATACACCACATGCCCCCCCCCCCTCACAGATCTGCACCCTCATGTCCCCAGAATACACCACATGCCCCCCCTCACAGATCTGCACCCTCATGTCCCCAGAATACACCACATGCCCCACCCCTCACAGATCTGCACCCTCATGTCCCCAGAATACACCACATGCCCCCCCTCACAGATCTGCACCCTCATGTCCCCAGAATACACCACATGCCCCCCCCTCACAGATCTGCACCCTCATGTCCCCAGAATACACCACATGCCCCCCCCTCAGATTGACCCCCCCCATAGATCTTCACCCTAATGACCCCAGAATACACCACATGCCCCCCCATAGATCTGCACCCTCATGGTACCAGAATACACCACATGCCCCCCCATAGATCTGCACCCTCATGGTACCAGAATACACTACATGCCCCCCCCCCCCCCACACACACACACAGAGATATGCACCCTCATGGTAACAGACTACACCACATGCCCCCCTACCAGACTGACCCACCCCATAACCCCCTCACAGACCTACACCCTCATGGGCCCCAGAATACACCACATGCCCCCCTCACAGATTAACCCCTCCATGTCCCCAGAATACACCACATGCCCCCTCACAGATTAACCCCCCCCCCATAATACACCACGTGCCCCCTCACAGATTAACCCCCCATGTCCCCAGAATACACCCCCCTCACAGATTAACCCCTCCATGTCCCCAGAATACACCACATGCCCCACTCACAGATTAACCCCCCCATGTCCCCAGAATATACCACATGCCCCCCTCACAGATTAACCCCCCCCCCCCCCATGTCCCCGGAATATACCACATGCCCCCCTCACAGATTAACCCCCCCCATGTCCCCAGAATATACCACATGCCCCCCTCACAGATTAACCCCCCCCATGTCCCCAGAATATACCACATGCCCCCCTCACAGATTAACCCCCCCCCATGTCCCCAGAATACACCACATGCCCCCTCACAGATTAACCCCCCCCATGTCCCCAGAATACACCACATGCCCCCTCCCTTCACAGATCTGTAACCTGCCTCCTCATGTATGCGCTCTTATGGACTCTAGCTCTGCAGCACATCCAGGCACACACAGCTCCTCCTCCTTCACAAGCTCCTGCAGTCTGGGTTTATAAGCACTTCCCACACTTGACCATGTGACCATGAAGGAGCATGTGACCAGTGACGTCACAGACCTCGTTCTAACAACTCCACTCTAGCATCTACCGTCCGGACAGCGGGAGGGAGAGCCCCGGCCTGAGGAGGAGCAGGTACCGGGGAGCCGGGGGCCGCAGTCAGTAGTGCAGTGTGTGATGTCTGTCACAGCTGGGGCTTCAGTAGTGCAGTGTATGATGTCTGTCACAGCTGGTGCTTCAGTAGTGCAGTGTGTGATGTCTGTCACAGCTGATGCTTCAGTAGTGCAGTGTGTGATGTCTGTCACAGCTGGGGCTTCAGTAGTGCAGTGTGTGATGTCTGTCACAGCTGGTGCTTCAGTAGTGCAGTGTATGATGTCTGTCACAGCTGGTGCTTCAGTAGTGCAGTGTGTGATGTCTGTCACAGCTGATGCTTCAGTAGTGCAGTGTGTGATGTCTGTGGCAGTTGATGCTTCAGTAGTGCAGTGTATGGTGGCTGTCACAGCTGGTGTTTCAGTAGTGCAGTGTATGATGTCTGTCACAGTTGATGCTTCAGTAGTGCAGTGTGTGATGTCTGTCACAGCTGATGCTTCAGTAGTGCAGTGTGTGATGTCTGTCACAGCTGATGCTTCAGTAGTGCAGTGTATGATGTCTGTCACAGTTGATGCTTCAGTAGTGCAGTGTGTGATGTCTGTCACAGCTGATGCTTCAGTAGTGCAGTGTGTGATGTCTGTCACAGCTGATGCTTCAGTAGTGCAGTGTATGATGTCTGTCACAGCTGATGCTTCAGTAGTGCAGTGTATGATGTCTGTCACAGCTGATGCTTCAGTAGTGCAGTGTATGATGTCTGTCACAGCTGATGCTTCAGTAGTGCAGTGTGTGATGTCTGTCACAGCTGATGCTTCAGTAGTGCAGTGTATGATGTCTGTCACAGCTGATGCTTCAGTAGTGCAGTGTATGATGTCTGTCACAGTTGATGCTTCAGTAGTGCAGTGTATGATGTCTGTCACAGCTGATGCTTCAGTAGTGCAGTGTATGATGTCTGTCACAGCTGATGCTTCAGTAGTGCAGTGTATGATGTCTGTCACAGTTGATGCTTCAGTAGTGCAGTGTGTGATGTCTATCACAGCGGATGCTTCAGTAGTGCAGTGTATGATGTCTGTGGCAGTTGATGCTTCAGTAGTGCAGTGTATGATGTCTGTGGCAGTTGATGCTTCAGTAGTGCAGTGTATGATGTCTGTCACAGTTGATGCTTCAGTAGTGCAGTGTGTGATGTCTGTCACAGCGGATGCTTCAGTAGTGCAGTGTATGATGTCTGTGGCAGTTGATGCTTCAGTAGTGCAGTGTGTGATGTCTGTCACAGCTGATGCTTCAGTAGTGCAGTGTATGATGTCTGTGGCAGTTGATGCTTCAGTAGTGCAGTGTGTGATGTCTGTCACAGCTGATGCTTCAGTAGTGCAGTGTATGATGTCTGTCACAGCTGATGCTTCAGTAGTGCAGTGTATGATGTCTGTCACAGTTGATGCTTCAGTAGTGCAGTGTATGATGTCTGTCACAGTTGATGCTTCAGTAGTGCAGTGTGTGATGTCTGTCACAGCTGGTGCTTCAGTAGTGCAGTGTATGATGTCTGTGGCAGTTGATGCTTCAGTAGTGCAGTGTGTGATGTCTGTCACAGCTGATGCTTCAGTAGTGCAGTGTATGATGTCTGTGGCAGTTGATGCTTCAGTAGTGCAGTGTGTGATGTCTGTCACAGCTGATGCTTCAGTAGTGCAGTGTATGATGTCTGTCACAGCTGATGCTTCAGTAGTGCAGTGTATGATGTCTGTCACAGCTGATGCTTCAGTAGTGCAGTGTATGATGTCTGTGGCAGTTGATGCTTCAGTAGTGCAGTGTGTGATGTCTGTCGCAGCGGATGCTTCAGTAGCGCAGTGTATGATGTCTGTCACAGCTGGTGCTTCAGTAGTGCAGTGTATGATGTCTGTCACAGCTGGTGCTTCAGTAGTGCAGTGTGTGATGTCTGTCACAGCTGGTGCTTCAGTAGTGCAGTGTGTGATGTCTGTCACAGCTGGTGCTTCAGTAGTGCAGTGTATGATGTCTGTCACAGCTGGTGCTTCAGTAGTGCAGTGTATGATGTCTGTGGCAGCTGATGCTTCAGTAGTGCAGTGTGTGATGTCTGTCACAGCTGGTGCTTCAGTAGTGCAGTGTATGATGTCTGTCACAGCTGGTGCTTCAGTAGTGCAGTGTGTGATGTCTGTCACAGCTGATGCTTCAGTAGTGCAGTGTATGATGTCTGTCACAGCTGGTGCTTCAGTAGTGCAGTGTGTGATGTCTGTCACAGCTGGTGCTTCAGTAGTGCAGTGTATGATGTCTGTCACAGCTGGTGCTTCAGTAGTGCAGTGTATGATGTCTGTGGCAGCTGGTGCTTCAGTAGTGCAGTGTATGATGTCTGTCACAGCTGATGCTTCAGTAGTGCAGTGTATGATGTCTGTCACAGCTGATGCTTCAGTAGTGCAGTGTATGATGTCTGTCACAGCTGATGCTTCAGTAGTGCAGTGTATGATGTCTTGGAGTTATGGAGTTCCCAGTAAATGTTGCTTGTTTTCCATGTTCCACATAACTAGATTGCAGTGAGATGGAGTCGGTCGGATACAATCTTATAGCGCATAGAAAGAAAAAAGAAAATACGAAAAAAAAAAAAAAAATAGCGCCCTGTGTATCACAGAAAATAAATAAATAAAACCTGATGAAGACGCTTTGGGCGGGGAGTGAGGATGGAGGAGGGAGAATAGGGGACAGCGTCCTCCACAGATCCCCCATAACTATGTCATACCCAGCCGCGTCAGCGGCTCATATGGGAAAATCCAAGCAAATAGACCTCTAGCACAATTCCCTTAAAATATCGTTATCGCAATTTTTAGGGCCCTAATCGCACAAAATTCCCATATCGTGCAGCCCTAGCCTACAGCAACATTACAGGAGCTGCAGGAATATCTGGCCAGTCCTGGCCGTGTGGTCCATGTGACAACAATCTCCCGTATTCTTCATATCTCTGGGCTATGGGGTAGAGGGCAAGACGAAAGCCTTTTCTTACCAAGAGAAACATCCAAGCCAGGCTACATTCTGCAAAAACACATCTGAAGTCTCCCAAAAGCAAGTGGGAAAAGGTGTTATGGTCTGCTGGAACCAAGGTGGGACTTTTTGGCCATAATTCCAAAAGATATGTTTGGCGCAAAAACAACACTGCCCATCCCCAGAAGAACCCCATCCCCACAGTGAAGCCTGGTGGTGGCAGCATCATGCCAAGGGGCTGTTCTTCTTCAGCTGGAACTGGGGCCTTAGTTAAGCTCGAGGGAATTCTGAACGGTTCCAAATACCTTTCAATATTGGCCCAAAACCTTCCGGCTTCTGCTAGAAAGCTGAACATGAAGAGGAACTACATCTTCCAGCATGACAACGACCCAAAGCATCCATCCAAATCAACAAAGGAATGGCTTCACCAGAAGAAGATTACAGTTTTGGAATGGCCCAGCCAGAGCCCAGACCTGAATCCGATTGACAATCTGTGGGGTGATCTGAAGAGGGCTGTGCCCAGGAGATGCCCTCGCAATCTGACAGATTTGGAGGGTTTTTGCAAAGAAGAGTCAAAATGTGCCATGCTGATAGACTCCTACCCAAAAAGACTGAGTGCTGGAATAAAATCAGAAGGTGCTTCAACAAAGTATTAGTTTAACCTGTTAAGGACACAGGGCGTACAGGTACGTCCTGTGTAGTTCCGATCACCGCCGCGCGGCGATCAAAACTGGGTGCCTGCTGAAATCAATCAGCAGGCACCCTGGGTCAATGCCAAGGGAGGTCCTGTGAACCCCCCCCCCCCCTCCGTATCGGTGATCGCTGCAAACCGCAGGTCAATTGCAGCGCTTTCGGAAGTTTTTGGATCCCCCAGAAACTTCAAAATACCTTCATTTTAATGTGCGGATGGTGCTGGGGATGGGGCGGGCAGGGGCGCGATCATCCGCCCGCCCCCTCTCTCAGGATCGCTGAGCGGTTTTAGCAGAGTGTCAGCACATTTCTGACACTCTGCTTGAAACGGCTGACATCATCACACAGATGTCAGCCGTTTAACCCCTTCCATGCTGCGGTCTGTAGCGACCGCTGTATGGAAGAGGTTAACAGGGAGGGAGCTCCCTCTCCCATCGGGGACTGCTGTGCCTTTTTTTTTAGCCCCTGATGGGAGACGGAGGGGGCCCCCCTCCCTCCCCATCACCCGCTTCTACGTTGTGGCAGCGAGTGATGGTTACCATGGCAACAGGACGCCTTCACAGGCTTCCTGCTGTCCATTGTGCTGATTAGACTTCTGCTAAAGTAAAAATACAGTACAATACACTATATAGTGTACTGTACTGTATTATACAGACATCAGACCCACTGGATCTTCAAGAACCAAGTGGGTCTGGGTCAAAAAAAAATAAAAGAAAAATTGAAAAAAAATGTTAATATAAAAAAACACATTTATCACTGATTAAAAATGAAAAAATATAAAATTCCCTACACATGTATGATATCACCGCGTCCGTAACGACCTGATCTATAAAATGGTCATGTTACTTTCCCTGCACGGTGAACACCATAAAAAATAAAAACTATGATGAAATTGAAATTTTGTCCACCCTACTTCCCAAAAAGGGTAATAAAAGTTATAAAAAAAAATCGTATGTACACCAAAATAGTACCAATCAAACCTTCACCTGATCCCACAAAACATTAGCCCCTACATGAGACTATGGCCCAAATAATTGAAAAACTAATGCTCTCAGACTAAAACATGATTTTTTTTGTTTCAAAAATGCTTTGTGCTTATGTTAAACGTAAAAAAAAAAAAAAAAAAAGTAGACATATTAGGTATCGCCGCATCCGTAAGAACCTGCTCTATAAAAGTACCACATGACCTAAACCCTGAGGTAAACACCTTTAAAAAAAAAAAAAAAAAAAGCCATTTTTTGTCACCTCACATCACAAAAAGTGTTAAAATTTTTTTTAATAAAAACTATGCTAAAAAAATATTTGTTTTGTCACCTCACATCAAAAACGGAAAAAACTAAGGCTCTCAAACTCAAAGACGGTAATGTGGCACAGCGGGTGAACGGAGCGGCGCCCAGGAATAATGGTGAGTGCTGGGACATAGCTGGGTGCCGCTCTGTGTAGCCTGATACTGAAAGTCTGGACCCACGTCTTTAACACATAATACAGGAGGCGGGTGCCGGCAGCAGAATCGCATTGCCGGCACCCTGCCCCTGACAGGGAGATGCGATCAGCGGCAGTTAACCCCTCAGGTGCGGCACCTGAGGGGTTAACTGCCGCTGATCTGCCAGTACCCGCCTCCTGTATTAAGGGGTAATTATCATTGGTGGTGCAGTGTGACCCCCCCTCAACCCCCCCATCCCATTAAAATCATTGGTGGCACAGTGCGCCGGCCCCTCTCAACCCCCCAGTATTAAAATCATTGGTGGTAGTGGCCACAGGGTCCTCTCCCCTCCCCCTCATTGGTGGTGCAGTGGCAGCTTCTGATCGGAGCCCCAGCTTCTGATCGGAGCCCCAGCTGGGGATCTGATTGGTTACCATGGCAGCCAGGACGCTACTGAAGCCCTGGCTGCCATGGTAACATCCCTGATGCTGTGTGCACAGAGCAGCAGGGACAGTGTGAAGTCCTATTCACCCTGATAGAGCTGTCACAGGGTGAATAGGACAAGGGATGAAAGATCCTAGGTTCTGGCCCCTAAGGGGGGAAATAGTTATTAAATAAAAAGTGTAAAAAAAAGGAAAAAAAAACCCCCCACCAAAATATGAAGTATGAATCACCCCCATTTTCCAATTTCACATATAAAATGTAGAAATAATAAACATATTACACATCGCCACGTCAGAAAAGTCCAAACTATTAAAATATTAAAAAAAACTATGCGGTAAACGCCGGAACAGAAAAAAATAAATAAAAACTGCGCGATTCGCCATTTTTTAAAATGCGGAATGCACGTGGCTTTTTTGGTTTATTTTTTTCGCGTGGTATTGAATGGTATCGAGTATCGCAATTATTTTTCATGGTATCGAAACCGAATCAAAAAATTGGTATCGCAACAACTCTAGTATTCTGTCAGTCACAGGCCGCACTGACATCCTGCGCATGCGCTGCTCTCCTGACGTGGGGGACACTGAAGTCTCTGCCGGAGAGGGACCTGGGAGGCGTCCACCAGTGTCTCCAGCAGTGGTCGTCCTCTCCCATAGACGTCCATGTTATGAGGATGTATCCCAGCAGTGATACCAGTATAAGTGTTACATGACCACTGTGGCCATGATGGTTTACATTACTGGTATCACAATTGCAGCCAGTGATTGAATGTAAGGGTCGTGTGAGGGTACACCATACTTTATACTGCTGTCACCTCAAACATGGAGGAACTGCCCTGACGAGATCTTCCAGTCATCAGTCCAGACAATAGAGAGAAGACCTCATCTCCTCTGATTTCTCCCAAATGTCCCTCATCATCTCCGGTCATTATAAGCATTTCTATGGGATTTCATGCGGATTCTACATTGACTCCTCTTCTTCCATTCAGGTTCCTGTGATATAGGATTGTCCGATGACATCATCAGTACCAGATAATGGATGGAGACGGGGACAAGATGGCGGAGAGGATGTTAGATCTTACCCTAGAGATACTCCTCCTGCTTCTTTAGACCAGACCTTTTGGGTTATTTGTGAGAGAATTTGGTCCTCACATGACAACAGATCCGTAGTCTTTACAGTACAAGTACACTGCGTGCAGAATTATTAGGCAAATGAGTATTTTGACCACATCATCCTCTTTATGCATGTTGTCTTATTCCAAGCTGTATAGGCTCGAAAGCCTACTACCAATTAAGCATATTAGGTGATGTGCATCTCTGTAATGAGAAGGGGTGTGGTCTAATGACATCAACACCCTATATTAGGTGTGCATAATTATTAGGCAACTTCCTTTCCTTTGGCAAAATGGGTCAAAAGAAGGACTTGACAGGCTCAGAAAAGTCAAAAATAGTGAGATATCTTGCAGAGGGATGCAGCACTCTTAAAATTGCAAAGCTTCTGAAGCGTGATCATCGAACAATCAAGCGTTTCATTCAAAATAGTCAACAGGGTCGCAAGAAGCGTGTGGAAAAACCAAGGCGCAAAATAACTGCCCATGAACTGAGAAAAGTCAAGCGTGCAGCTGCCAAGATGCCACTTGCCACCAGTTTGGCCATATTTCAGAGCTGCAACATCACTGGAGTGCCCAAAAGCACAAGGCGTGCAATACTCAGAGACATGGCCAAGGTAAGAAAGGCTGAAAGACGACCACCACTGAACAAGACACACAAGCTGAAACGTCAAGACTGGGCCAAGAAATATCTCAAGACTGATTTTTCTAAGGTTTTATGGACTGATGAAATGAGAGTGATAGGGATGAGCAAACCCGAACTGTATAGTTCGGGTTCGTACCGAATTTTGGGGTGTCCGTGACACGCACCCGAACCCGAACATTTTCGTAAAAGTCCGGGTTCGGGTTCGGTGTTCGGCGCTTTCTTGGCGCTTTTTGAAAGGCTGCAAAGCAGCCAATCAACAAGCGTCATACTACTTGCCCCAAGAGGCCATCACAGCCTTGCCTACTATTGGCATGGCTGTGATTGGCCAGTGCAGCATGTGACCCAGCCTCTATATAAGCTTGGGTCACGTAGCGCCGCACGTCACTCTGCTATGATCAGTATAGGGAGAGGTTGCAGCTGCGACGTTAGGGCGAGATTAGGCAGATTAACTCCTCCAAAAGACTTCATTCTGTGATCGATCTGCAGCTGTGGATCATTGAAGTGCTGATATTGACTTGCTCACTTTTTTGAGGCTGCCCAGAGCGTTTTTATATCACTTTTTTCTGGGGTGATCGGCGGCCATTTTGTGACTTGTGGTGCGCCAGCACAAGCTATCACCAAGTGTATTTAACCATCGATAGTCTGGTTATTTTGTGCTATATACTACATCAACTGCAGGCTGAGCCTGTGTCACCGAAGTGCATTTAACCATCAACAGTCTGGTTATTTTTTGGCCATATACTACATCAGGGGCAAGTTGAGCCTGTGTCACCCAGCGCCTAAAAAATAGACCTGACATTTCTATTCAACCAAATCTGCACAGTTTTAGCTGGTCAAGTTATTGGTAGTGACCGTAAAAGCACAGTTTTTGTTCTGGGTTGAAAAACTATTCCCAAATTTGCCATTCTCAAAATAACTAGTTTCTGCTATATCAGGCCTACTTGAAATCTATCCCAAAAAGGATATCTTACATTGAAGGTGCTGATAGTGTCATTCAGAAAAACCTAAGACACACGCTACCGTGCAGATAGAAGTGTCATTCTGTGATTAAACCTATAACTGTCACACAGCGCAAAAAAAAACAGGCCTCACATTTTTATTCAACCAAATCTGTACTGTTTTAGTTGGTCAAGTTATTTGTAGTGACCGTAAAAGCACAGTTTTTGTTCTGGGTTGAAAAACTATTCCCAAATTTGCCATTTTCAAAATTGTGGTGAACGGGAACAATGAGGAAAACATCTAATAAGGGACGCGGACGTGGACATGGTCGTGGTGGTGTTAGTGGACCCTCTGGTGCTGGGAGAGGACGTGGCCGTTCTGCCACAGCCACACGTCCTAGTGAACCAACTACCTCAGGTCCCAGTAGCCAGCAGAATTTACAGCCATATTTGGTGGGGCCCAATGCCGTTCTAAGGATGGTAAGGCCTGAGCAGGTACAGGCATTAGTCAATTGGGTGGCCGACAGTGCATCCAGCATGTTCACATTATCTCCCACCCAGTCTTCTGCAGAAAGCGCACAGATGGCGCATGAAAACCAAGCCCATCAGTCTGTCACATCACCCCCATGCATATCAGGGAAACTGTCTGAGCCTCAAGTTATGCAGCAGTCTCTTATGCTGTTTGAAGACTCTGCTGGCAGGGTTTCCCAAGGGCATCCACCTAGCCCTTCACCAGGGGTGGAAGAGATAGAATGCACTAACGCACAACCACTTATGTTTCTTGATGATGAGGACATGGGAATACCACCTCAGCACGTCTCTGATGATGACGAAACACAGGTGCCAACTGCTGCGTCTTTCTGCAGTGTGCAGACTGAACAGGAGGTCAGGGATCAAGACTGGGTGGAAGACGATGCAGGGGACGATGAGGTCCTAGACCCCACATGGAATGAAGGTCGTGCCACTGACTTTCACAGTTCGGAGGAAGAGGCAGTGGTGAGACCGAGCCAACAGCGTAGCAAAAGAGGGAGCAGTGGGCAAAATCAGAACACCCGCCGCCAAGAGACTCCGCCTGCTACTGACCGCCGCCATCTGGGACCGAGCACCCCAAAGGCAGCTTCAAGGAGTTCCCTGGCATGGCACTTCTTCAAACAATGTGCTGACGACAAGACCCGAGTGGTTTGCACGCTGTGCCATCAGAGCCTGAAGCGAGGCATTAACGTTCTGAACCTTAGCACAACCTGCATGACCAGGCACCTGCATGCAAAGCATGAACTGCAGTGGAGTAAACACCTTAAAAACAAGGAACTCACTCAGGCTCCCCCTGCTACCTCTTCTGCTGCTGCCGCCTCGGCCTCTTCTGCTGCTGCCGCCGCCTCGGCCTCTTCCTCCGCCTCTGGAGGAACGTTGGCACCTGCCGCCCAGCAAACATGGGATGTACCACCAACACCACCACCTGCGTCACCAAGCATCTCAACCATGTCACACGGCAGCGTTCAGCTCTCCATCTCACAAACATTTGAGAAAAAGATTAAATTCCCACCTAGCCACCCTCGATCCCTGGACCTCAGCCGTGTTAGCCCCCCCATATCAAAATTTTTGAACAAAACATATGCAATTGGTTAGATCTTTGTTAGATCAGGTTAGATCAATTGTTGTTTGCGTTAGATCTCATACAGAAGTAGAGATATTAACAGTTATTTGCAGGGGGGGCTAACCCGTCATAAGCCCCCCCTTATCAAAAAATTGACAAAAAAATTAGCTATTTTGGAAGATATTTGTTAGATCAGGTATGATCAACTAGTTGTTTTGTTAGATCTCACATAATTACAGACTTATTAAGTGATTAATGAGGGGGGGCTAGCCCCCCCACATGCAATTTTCAGGTAAAATTTGATGCAGAGTAATAGGTCTTCGTTAGATCCGGTAAGATCAAGTGGTTTCAACGTTAGACCTCATATAATTACAGAGATATTATGGATATTTGCTATTACGTCAGGGGGGGCTAGCCCCCCCACATGCAATTTTCTGGTAAAATTTGATGCAGACTAATAGGCCTTCGTTAGATCCGGTAAGATCAAGTGGTTTCAACGTTAGAGCTCATATAATTACAGAGATATTTCACATAAAAATACAGATATTAGGTAGTATTAAATAGGGGGGCTAGCCCCCCCACATGCAATTTTCTGGTAAAATTTGATGCAGACTAATAGGCCTTTGTTAGATCCGGTAAGATCAAGTGGTTTCAACGTTAGATCTCATATAATTACATAGATATTATGGATATTTGCTATTACGTCAGGGGGGGCTAGCCCCCCCCACACGCAATTTTCTGGTAAAATTTGATGCAGACTAATAGGCCTTCGTTAGATCCGGTAAGATCAAGTGGTTTCAACGTTAGATCTCATTTAATTACAGAGATATTTCACATAAAAATACAGATATTAGGTAGTATTAAATAGGGGGGCTAGCCCCCCCACATGCAATTTTCTGGTAAAATTTGATGCAGACTAATAGGCCTTTGTTAGATCCGGTAAGATCAAGTGGTTTCAACGTTAGATCTCATATAATTACATAGATATTATGGATATTTGCTATTACGTCAGGGGGGGCTAGCCCCCCCACACGCAATTTTCTGGTAAAATTTGATGCAGACTAATAGGCCTTCGTTAGATCCGGTAAGATCAAGTGGTTTCAACGTTAGATCTCATTTAATTACAGAGATATTATGGATATTTGCTATTACGTCAGGGGGGGGCTAGCCCCCCTATTTAATACTTCCTAATATCTGTGTTTTCATTTGAAATATCTCTGTAATTAAATGAGATCTAACGTTGAAACCACTTGATCTTACCTGATCTAACAAATATCTTCCAAAATAGCTAATTTTTTTGGTCAATTTTTTGATAAGGGGGGGCTGATGACGGGTTAGCCCCCCCTGCAAATAACTGTTAATATCTCTACTTCTGTATGAGATCTAACGCAAACAACAATTGATCTAACCTGATCTAACAAAGATCTAACCAATTGCATATGTTTTGTTCAAAAATTTTGATATGGGGGGGCTAACACGGCTGAGGTGATCCCTGGCCCTGAATGCCAGCATTTCTAAACTACTGGCCTATGAAATGCTGTCATTTAGGCTGGTGGACACACACAGCTTCAAACAGCTCATGTCGCTTGCTGTCCCACAGTATGTTGTTCCCAGTCGCCACTACTTCTCCAAGAGAGCCGTGCCTTCCCTGCACAACCAAGTGTCCGATAAAATCAAGTGTGCACTGCGCAACGCCATCTGTGGCAAGGTCCACCTAACCACAGATACGTGGACCAGTAAGCACGGCCAGGGACGCTATATCTCCCTAACTGCACACTGGGTAAATGTAGTGGTGGCTGGGCCCCAGGCGGAGAGCTGTTTGGCGCACGTCCTTCCGCCGCCAAGGATCGCAGGGCAACATTCTTTGCCTCCTGTTGCCTCCTCCTCCTACTCAGCTTCCTCCTCCTCTTCTTCCACCTGCTCATCCAGTCAGCCACACACCTTCACCACCAACTTCAGCACAGCCCGGGGTAAACGTCAGCAGGCCATTCTGAAACTCATATGTTTGGGGGACAGGCCCCACACCGCACAGGAGTTGTGGGGGGGTATAGAACAACAGACCGACGAGTGGTTGCTGCCGGTGAGCCTCAAGCCCGGCCTGGTGGTGTGCGATAATGGGCGAAATCTCGTTGCAGCTCTGGGACTAGCCGGTTTGACGCACATCCCTTGCCTGGCGCATGTGCTGAATTTGGTGGTGCAGAAGTTCATTCACAACTACCCCGACATGTCAGAGCTGCTGCATAAAGTGCGGGCCGTCTGTTCTCGCTTCCGGCGTTCACATCCTGCTGCTGCACGCCTGTCTGCGCTACAGCGTAACTTCGGCCTTCCCGCTCACCGCCTCATATGCGACGTGCCTACCAGGTGGAACTCCACCTTGCACATGCTGGACAGACTGTGCGAGCAGCAGCAGGCCATAGTGGAGTTTCAGCTGCAGCACGCACGGGTCAGTCGCACTGCGGAACAGACACACTTCACCACCAATGACTGGGCCTCCATGCGAGACCTGTGTGCCCTGTTGCGCTGTTTCGAGTACTCCACCAACATGGCCAGTGGCGATGACGCCGTTATCAGCGTTACAATACCACTTCTATGTCTCCTTGAGAAAACACTTAGGGCGATGATGGAAGAGGAGGTGGCCCAGGAGGAAGAGGGGTCATTTTTAGCACTTTCAGGCCAGTCTCTTCGAAGTGACTCAGAGGGAGTTTTTTTGCAACACCAGAGGCCAGGTACAAATGTGGCCAGACAGGGCCCACTACTGGAGGACGAGGAGGACGAGGATGAGGAGGAGGTGGAGGAGGATGAGGAGGAAGCATGTTCACAGCGGGGTGGCACCCAAAGCAGCTCGGGCCCATCACTGGTGCGTGGCTGGGGGGAAACACAGGACGATGACGATACGCCTCCCACAGAGGACAGCTTGTCCTTACCTCTGGGCAGCCTGGCACACATGAGCGACTACATGCTGCAGTGCCTGCGCAACGACAGCAGAGTTGCCCACATTTTAACGTGTGCGGACTACTGGGTTGCCACCCTGCTGGATCCCCGGTACAAAGACAATGTGCCCACCTTACTTCCTACACTGGAGCTTGATAGGAAGATGCGCGAGTACAAGAGCACGTTGGTAGACGCGCTACTGAGAGCATTCCCAAATGTCACAGGGGAACCAGTGGAAGCCCAAGGCGAAGGCAGAGGAGGAGCAAGAGGTCGCCAACGCAGCTGTGTCACGGCCAGCTCCTCTGAGGGCAGGGTTAGCATGGCAGAGATGTGGAAAAGTTTTGTCACCACGCCACAGCTAAGTGCACCACCACCTGATACGGAACGTGTTAGCAGGAGGCAACATTTCACTAACATGGTGGAACAGTACGTGTGCACACCCCTCCACGTACTGACTGATGGTTCGGCCCCATTCAACTTCTGGGTCTCCAAATTGTCCACGTGGCCAGAGCTAGCCTTTTATGCCTTGGAGGTGCTGGCCTGCCCAGCGGCCAGCGTTTTGTCTGAACGTGTATTTAGCACGGCAGGGGGCGTCATTACAGACAAACGCAGCCGCCTGTCTACAGCCAATGTGGACAAGCTGACGTTCATAAAAATGAACCAGGCATGGATCCCACAGGACCTGTCCATCCCTTGTGCAGATTAGACATTAACTACCTCCCCTTAACCATATATTATTGTACTCCAGGGCACTTCCTCATTCAATACTATTTTTATTTTCATTTTACCATTATATTGCGGGGCAACCCAAAGTTGAATGAACCTCTCCTCTGTCTGGGTGCCGGGGCCTAAATGTGTGACAGTGGCCTGTTCCAGTGGTGGGTGACGTGAAGCCTGATTCTCTGCTAGGACATGAAGACAGATTCTGCGCTGACATAAGGCCAGATTCTCTGTTACGGGACCTCTCTCCTCTGTCTGGGTGCCGGGGCCTAAATGTGTGACAGTGGCCTGTTCCAGTGGTGGGTGACGTGAAGCCTGATTCTCTGCTATGACATGAAGACTGATTCTGTGCTGACATAAGGCCAGATTCTCTGTTACGGGACCTCTCTCCTCTGTCTGGGTGCCGGGGCCTAAATATGTGACAGTGGCCTGTTCCAGTGGTGGGTGACGTGATGCCTGATTCTCTGCTATGACATGAAGACTGATTCTGCGCTGACATAAGGCCAGATTCTCTGTTACGGGACCTCTCTCCTCTGTCTGGGTGCCGGGGCCTAAATGTGTGACAGTGGCCTGTTCCAGTGGTGGGTGACGTTAAGCCTGATTCTCTGCTATGACATGAAGACTGATTCTGTGCTGACATAAGGCCAGATTCTCTGTTACGGGACCTCTCTCCTCTGTCTGGGTGCCTGGGCCTAAATATGTGACAGTGGCCTGTTCCAGTGGTGGGTGACGTGAAGCCTGATTCTCTGCTATGACATGAAGACAGATTCTGTGCTGACATAAGGCCAGATTCTCTGTTACAGGACCTCTCTCCTCTGCCTGGGTGCCTGGGCCTAAATATGTGACAGTGGCCTGTTCCAGTGGTGGGTGACGTGAAGCCTGATTCTCTGCTATGACATGAAGACTGATTCTCTGCTGACATAAGGCCAGATTCTCTGTTACGGGACCTCTCTCCTCTGCCTGGGTGCCTGGGCCTAAATATGTGACAGTGGCCTGTTCCAGTGGTGGGTGACATGAAGCCTGATTCTCTGCTATGACATGAAGACTGATTCTCTGCTGACATGAAGCCAGATTCTCTGTTACGGGACCTCTTTCCTCTGTCTGGGTGCCGGGGCCTAAATATGTGACAGTGACCTGTTCCAGTGGTGGGTGAAGTGAAGCCTGATTCTCTGCTATGACATGAAGACTGATTCTGCGCTGACATAAGGCCAGATTTTCTGTTACGGGACCGCTCTCCTCTGTCGGGGTGCCTGGGCCTAAATGTGTGACAGTGGCCTGTTCCAGTGGTGGGTGACGTGAAGCCTGATTCTCTGCTATGACATGAAGACTGATTCTGCGCTGACATAAGGCCAGATTCTCTGTTACGAGACCTCTCTCCTCTGTCTGGGTGCCGGGGCCTAAATATGTGACAGTGGCCTGTTCCAGTGGTGGGTGACGTGAAGCCTGATTCTCTGCTATGACATGAAGCCTGATTCTCTGCTATGGGACCTCTCGCCTCTGTCTGGGTGCCGGGGCCTAAATGTGTGACAGTGGCCTGTTCCAGTGGTGGGTGACGTGAAGCCTGATTCTCTGCTATGACATGAAGACTGATTCTGCGCTGACATAAGGCCAGATTCTCTGTTACGGGACCTCTCTCCTCTGCCTGGGTGCCTGGGCCTAAATATGTGACAGTGGCCTGTTCCAGTGGTGGGTGACGTGAAGCCTGATTCTCTGCTATGACATGAAGACAGATTCTGTGCTGACATAAGGCCAGATTCTCTGTTACGGGACCTCTCTCCTCTGTCTGGGTGCCGGGGCCTAAATATGTGACAGTGGCCTGTTCCAGTGGTGGGTGACGTGAAGCCTGATTCTCTGCTATGACATGAAGCCTGATTCTCTGCTATGGGACCTCTCGCCTCTGTCTGGGTGCCGGGGCCTAAATGTGTGACAGTGGCCTGTTCCAGTGGTGGGTGACGTGAAGCCTGATTCTCTGCTATGACATGAAGACTGATTCTGCGCTGACATAAGGCCAGATTCTCTGTTACGGGACCTCTCTCCTCTGCCTGGGTGCCTGGGCCTAAATATGTGACAGTGGCCTGTTCCAGTGGTGGGTGACATGAAGCCTGATTCTCTGCTATGACATGAAGACTGATTCTCTGCTGACATGAAGCCAGATTCTCTGTTACGGGACCTCTCTCCTCTGTCTGGGTGCCGGGGCCTAAATATGTGACAGTGGCCTGTTCCAGTGGTGGGTGACGTGAAGCCTGATTCTCTGCTATGACATTAAGACTGATTCTGTGCTGACATAAGGCCAGATTCTCTGTTACGGGACCTCTCTCCTCTGTCTGGGTGCCGGGGCCTAAATATGTGACAGTGGCCTGTTCCAGTGGTGGGTGACGTGAAGCCTGATTCTCTGCTATGACATGAAGACTGATTCTGCGCTGACATAAGGCCAGATTCTCTGTTACGGGACCTCTCTCCTCTGTCTGGGTGCCGGGGCCTAAATGTGTGACAGTGGCCTGTTCCAGTGGTGGGTGACGTGAAGCCTGATTCTCTGCTATGACATGAAGACTGATTCTGCGCTGACATAAGGCCAGATTCTCTGTTACGGGACCTCTCTCCTCTGTCTGGGTGCCGGGGCCTAAATGTGTGACAGTGGCCTGTTCCAGTGGTGGGTGACGTGAAGCCTGATTCTCTGCTATGACATGAAGACAGATTCTGTGCTGACATAAGGCCAGATTCTCTGTTACGGGACCTCTCTCCTCTGCCTGGGCCTAAATGTGTGACAGTGGCCTGTTCCAGTGGTGGGTGACGTGAAGCCTGATTCTCTGCTATGACATGAAGACTGATTCTGCGCTGACATAAGGCCAGATTCTCTGTTACGGGACCTCTCTCCTCTGCCTGGGTCTAAATATGTGACAGTGGCCTGTTCCAGTGGTGGGTGACGTGAAGCCTGATTCTCTGCTATGACATGAAGACTGATTCTGCGCTGACATAAGGCCAGATTCTCTGTTACGGGACCTCTCTCCTCTGTCTGGGTGCCGGGGCCTAAATGTGTGACAGTGGCCTGTTCCAGTGGGGGGTGACGTGAAGCCTGATTCTCTGCTATGACATGAAGACTGATTCTGTGCTGACATAAGGCCAGATTCTCTGTTACGGGACCTCTCTCCTCTGCCTGGGTGCCTGGGCCTAAATATGTGACAGTGGCCTGTTCCAGTGGTGGGTGACGTGAAGCCTGATTCTCTACTATGACATGAAGACTGATTCTGTCCTGACATAAGGCCAGATTCTCTGTTACGGGACCTCTCTCCTCTGTCTGGGTGCCGGGGCCTAAATATGTGACAGTGGCCTGTTCCAGTGGTGGGTGACGTGAAGCCTGATTCTCTGCTATGACATGAAGACTGATTCTGCGCTGACATGAAGCCAGATTCTCTGCTATGGCATGAAGAGACTGATTCTCTGCTATGGGACCTCTGTCCAATTGATATTGGTTAATTTTTATTTTTTAAATTTTTATTTTAATTCATTTCCCTATCCACATTTGTTTGCAGGGGATTTACCTACATGTTGCTGCCTTTTGCAGCCCTCTAGCTCTTTCCTGGGCTGTTTTACAGCCTTTTCAGTGCCGAAAAGTTCGGGTCCCCATTTACTTCAATGGGGTTCGGGTTCGGGACGAAGTTCGGGTCGGGTTCGGATCCCGAACCCGAACATTTCCGGGAAGTTCGGCCGAACTTCTCGAACCCGAACATCCAGGTGTTCGCTCAACTCTAGAGAGTGAGTCTTGATGGGCCAGATGGATGGGCCCGTGGCTGAATTGGTAAAGGGCAGAGAGCTCCAGTCCGACTCAGACGCCAGCAAGGTGGAGGTGGAGTACTGGTTTGGGCTGGTATCATCAAAGATGAGCTTGTGGGGCCTTTTCGGGTTG
This sequence comes from Bufo bufo, assembly GCF_905171765.1. Taxonomy (NCBI): domain Eukaryota; kingdom Metazoa; phylum Chordata; class Amphibia; order Anura; family Bufonidae; genus Bufo; species Bufo bufo. The sequence goes on along the minus strand of NC_053393.1, from coordinate 557,677,186 downwards.
AGGATGGAGTCAAGCTCAACTCCCAGTCCTACTGCCAGTTTCTGGAAGACACCTTCTTCAAGCAGTGGTACAGGAAGAAGTCTGCATCCTTCAAGAAAAACATGATTTTCATGCAGGACAATGCTCCATCACACGCGTCCAAGTACTCCACAGCGTGGCTGGCAAGAAAGGGTATAAAAGAAGAAAATCTAATGACATGGCCTCCTTGTTCACCTGATCTGAACCCCATTGAGAACCTGTGGTCCATCATCAAATGTGAGATTTACAAGGAGGGAAAACAGTACACCTCTCTGAACAGTGTCTGGGAGGCTGTGGTTGCTGCTGCACACAATGTTGATGGTGAACAGATCAAAACACTGACAGAATCCATGGATGGCAGGCTTTTGAGTGTCCTTGCAAAGAAAGGTGGCTATATTGGTCACTGATTTGTTTTTGTTTTGTTTTTAATTGTCAGAAATGTATATTTGTGAATGTTGAGATGTTATATTGGTTTCACTGGTAAAAATAAATAATTGAAATGGGTATATATTTGTTTTTTGTTAAGTTGCCTAATAATTATGCACAGTAATAGTCACCTGCACACACTGGCCTCCTTGTTCACCTGATCTGAACCCCATTGAGAACCTGTGGTCCATCATCAAATGTGAGATTTACAAGGAGGGAAAACAGTACACCTCTCTGAACAGTGTCTGGGAGGCTGTGGTTGCTGCTGCACGCAATGTTGATGGTGAACAGATCAAAACACTGACAGAATCCATGGATGGCAGGCTTTTGAGTGTCCTTGCAAATAAAGGTGGCTATATTGGTCACTGATTTGTTTTTGTTTTGTTTTTAATTGTCAGAAATTTATATTTGTGAATGTTGAGATGTTATATTGGTTTCACTGGTAAAAATAAATAATTGAAATGGGTATATATTTGTTTTTTGTTAAGTTGCCTAATAATTATGCACAGTAATAGTCACCTGCACACACAGATATCCCCCTAAAATAGCTAAAACTAAAAACAAACTAAAAACTACTTCCAAAAATATTCAGCTTTGATATTAATGAGTTTTTTGGGTTCATTGAGAACATGGTTGTTGTTCAATAATAAAATTAATCCTCAAAAATACAACTTGCCTAATAATTCTGCACTCCCTGTACT